>NW_026126629.1:1443125-2886250 GCF_943737965.1 Phodopus roborovskii | reverse complement strand
AAATTCTGTTCAGCTTTGTTCTTCAATGACTCATCTTAAATTGACTTCTAACTTGTAACACCCCCCCACCCCCAACCTCATCGATTCCCCTCAAGGGTAGATGGAAAGGAGGTCATTTTATTACTAATCTAAACTCTTCCAGAGATTCTAGGGCGATAGATCATCAAGTAAAGGCATTTGCCACAAAACCTTATGCCCTGAGTTAGATCCCTAAATCACAAGATGAAAGAAGTCCTTCAAGCTGTCCTCTGACCTCCATGTGTATCCATATGTACATACAAACGACAGACCGCCGCAAAGATAGACACTATAAATAAATGTGGTTTAAAAATTTAAGCTCTTCCAGCAATTCTTCTTACCTTTTTTCAAATTTAGTGAAACTTAGCCATCTTTTCATCAAGTATATTCACACAGTTTAGTAGGAAGCTAATCTAACTGTGGGTGCTGACTGTAAACCTACAGGACTACTTAAAAGAGTCCAGAGCTCCCTCTCAGCCTGGAAAGGCACTAGATACCCAAGTGTGCCTAAGCCTAACTCTATCTTTACCAGTCTTGTGCTGGTCTACACTGTGTGAAGACACACACACACAGAGAGAGAGAGAGAGAGAGAGAGAGAGAGAGAGAGAGAGAGAGAGAGAGAGAGAGAGAGAGCTGGAGTATCTGGGTATTAGGGAAAAGAGCATACCGAACAAAACCCTATGGAAAGAGTGGGCACAGTTTAGGAGAGAGCTGGGAATGATGTCTCTAAAGAATTCCTAAAACAGTGAGGACACTGGTGGCTCACATCTTTAATCCCAGCACTTGGGAGGCAAAGGCAGGAGGATCTCCAGGCTCAAGATCAGCCTGGTCTACACAGCAGGACAGCAAGGACTACACGGAGAAACCCTGTCTCAACACCCCTCCCCCCAAGAAAAGAAAGAAAGAAATTCCTGGAAAAGGCAGGGCATGGTGGTGGTGCATGCCTATAATTCCAGCAGGAGGCAGAGACAGCCATATCTCTGTGGGTTCCAGAATGGCCTGGTCTAAATAGTGAGTTCCAGGACAACCGGGAAGCATTGAGAGACCTTGTTCAAGACAAAAAACCCAAACAAATTCCTGAAGCTTTAATAGTGAGGCATTGTTCAGTAGTCTTTGTGCTAAGAAGCAAATGCCAACAGCATTTGTACTCCTTCATTATAATCACTGTCACCAAATACCAAGAATTCATGTCTTTAAAGTTATGCTTAACATGGAAGATTCTGCACAAATACTTAAGTCATAAAAATTAGCATCCCACAGCATCTGGGCATTGGGGGGCGCATGCCTTTAATCCCAGCAGTTGGGAGGCAGAGGCAGGTAGATCTCTGTGCTTGAAGCCAGCCTGGTCTACAGAGCTAGTTCCAGGACAGGCTCCGAAGCAATACACAGAAACCCTGTCTGGAAAAACCAAAAATAAATAAATAAATAAATAAAATTAGCATCCATCAGTGACACTCAAATTCTATTAGAACTGGAAATAATGTATTCATTCAGCTAGGCTGTGTCAAAATAGATACCTTTTCTTTGGAGCATAGGCCAAAAGTCCTGATCGATTTACCAGTGGATCTTCATCTGCTGGGACTGTGGAGATCCTTCCTTCTTAATTCTGTTCAAAAACAAAGCAAAAGAATGAAACATGAAACAGTGGACACAAAGATTATTAGAAATCTATAAAGTTTTGTTTTGTTTGGTGTTGTTGTTGTTGTTTGTCGAGAGAGGGTTTCTCTGTGGCTTTGGAAGCTGCCCTGGAACTAGCTCTTGTAGACCAGGCTGGCCTCGAACTCACAGAGGTCTGCCTACCTCTGCTTTGCTAGTGCTGGGATTAAAGGTTTTAGTCAACACTGCCCAGGAGAAATCTATACTTTTATTAGTTGCTATGAGTTTTAAACTATTACATGTGTTTTGAAGCATCAAACTGCTAAAATTCAAGGCACCCTACCAATTCACCAACAAATGCAATTTATTTTTATGATTAACTTAATTCACTATATTTACAATAAACTTGGAACAAATAACTATTCAATTTGTCCACAAAGACAGCCTCTTTGGGCTTCAAAATCATTGTGTGAAATTTCCACTAATGATTTTCCACTTAATTTTTAAAATTGTTATTTGAAAGTCTGTTCTTATGAAACCTGTCAAATCATAGCATACACATCAAATATCTAGAATGCTCACTCTACCTTTTATAATTCCACAGCACATAAAAGCAATGCAACTTTTAAATAGGAAAGAAAAACTCAATGAATTTGCCTTCCTAAAAATCACAAGGGGTGGGTGATGGTGGTGCATACCTTTAATCTCAGTACCATGGAGAGAGAGGCAGAGCTCTTGAGTTCCACACTAGCCTGGTTTACAGAGAGTTCTAGCATAGTCAGGGCTACACAGAGAGACCCTGTCTTGGAGGGGTTAAAAAAAAAAAAAGCACAAGGAAATTATGCCCTTCATTTTCTTCCTATATATGTATGTACTGCAGGACAAATGGAGTGAGGGTACAATTTAATTTGAGGAAAAGCAGTGAGGTAAGAAATTGAAGGATTGAAGATTAACAAACTAATGTTAGAAACTAAGATGGTATTCAACCTATGAGAGCAGAAGACAAAAGAGGGCAGCAAACACAGGCAATGACACAGCTGTAGGCTTATTCTGTCAGAGTACGAAAACACAGGCAGTCCAGGCACAGTAGCACACACCTTTAATCCCAGCATTTAGAGGCAGAGGCGAGCCTTTCTGTGAGTTGGAGGCCTGCCTGGTCTGTGTAGTTCCAGGACAACCTGAGCAATACAGTGAGACCCTCTCAAAACACAAACCACAGGCAGGCTGATCTAATGGAAAATTCACAATGAGAGCACTTCTCTTGCTGTAGCCTCCACTGACTACACAGTAAGGGCAGTGGTGAGAATACTGTTTGATCAGTTTTTATTTTCACACACACACCACAATGTAACCAACATATTTATTTATATGCTTTGATTATGCTGAGAATACACTATCCCAGAAAGTCAATCACCAAAATTCTATATGTCATACTTTGCTCACTACTAATTCGATTTATAGCTCTTAAATTATCTTGAGTTGTATTTTCCCCCCTTCCTTTAGCTTCAGTCTCACTCACAAAATACTGCTCGAGAATGTTGAAGCACCTTCCTGTCTTCATAGGCCAGATGTTTTCTTCCCCAGATTTCTGATCCTTTGCCAGTCTTCTATCCTTTAATTTTTCTGATATTGTTACTGCTCTGTCTTAGTTCTAGTAACAGCTTCTACCTCCTTCAATGTCTGTCTTGAGATAAAATTGTGTCCTTTACATTGTAAGCATTTTATACATATGCAAAAATCTTTACTCACAGTTACCTACAAAGAGCCACAATAGACACAGTCAATACAGGTGTTAAGTTGGAAGTAGACCTTCTCTTCCACTCTCTCCTTCAGAACAAACTACAGTCGGTATATCAGCTCTCACTGGACCTTAAGTCACTAGGCAAAGCCATTTCTCAACTCTCCAGCATGATACTCCAGCTATTTCCAAAGCATCCAAGGAAGTCAGTCACCAGCTCTTAGATGTGATGAAATCTTCTCTGAGATAATTTGGCTTTAAAAGAATTCACCATTTACTAGTCAATATCTTTTTAAATGTTCTACAGGAAACCTATCTTTACAGAAAATGAAAGTAGTGTTTACTAACAATCATTTTAAAATAGTAACATCCCTGCTTAGAAAAATGGTCAGGGACTTTAGTAGGAAAAACACATATGCTTGTATAAATTCTCTCATCTGGCTCACAACAGCCCTGTTCAAAGTGCTGGCATTGTGATCTCATTCATTAAGGGGGAGGCAGATGGAGACAGGTCATCATTTGCTTGGGATTGTTTAGCACAGCAATGGTTTAGAGTTGGAACTAGAATCCAGGCCTTGGGTGTTGCTTCATTTCCTTTTTAGCACACCAAACTGCCTCAGCATCAACTTAATTTTGTTCTTCAAAAAAGAAACTGTAAGCAATGGGCTACAAAGATTTTCTTTGGACCCAAACTTTCAAACCTTTGTTTACTCAATACTTACTTATGTAGTAAGCACTTAATTTTTTAATGATTATTTTATATGAAGGTTTGTTAGGAACAGGAGAGAAGAAACTACTAAAAAACAAACAAACAAACAAACAAAAGTCCTGAGAAACACAGGCTTCAATTTATTAAGTGCTACTTCATCTCCAGTGGCCCTCTTCTCCAATGAATGCCATCATATTTGTACTATGGGGCTCCACATTCCTTGTCACAGGCCAAAGTAGACATAAGGCCTCAACTCAGAAATACAAAATACTCTTAGGATCAGGAACTGGGAGAAAAGGGTCTAGTTTAGCTTAGACTGGAATAGCTGGTGTGCTCACTAGTCTACAGGAAAGGGGCCAGTCACTAAGGAGAGGACAAAAGAACAAATACACTGATCAGAGTGAATCCTGTCCAAGAGGCCACTGGCCCAACAGACAGGGACATAGTCTCTGCCTGGGACAGCAAGGAGAGGCTTTGGCTTTCCTGTCCACAGCATGGTCCTCAAGTCCTTCCATTCCACAGCTCCCAATACTCCCACATCAACTATACAGGACTTCCTCCTTGCAAGCACCTTTGGTTTCCGTAACTACAACAACAAAATCTTGCCCAAGGAAGTAACAGATTTTGTACTAATGAAAAGGCACCTACCACTTGAATTACAAAACAAACAGGTACTGCAGAATGCCCAAGGCTTCAGAAATATACCCTCATTCACTTTAAAAAGAAAGAAGAGCCCATGCAGCTACATAGGCAGCGTTATATTGACTTTCACAGGGAAAACTGCTTATTTTCTAGGACTAACATGGGTGTGTCCTCTTGAAGATGCTGGGAGTCCTGTTGCAACTTTACCCACATAGACTGGATTACTTCTTGTTATATGATACAGTTTGTCAAAATTGCACAACTTGCAAAGGAAGAAATAGCAAGCTATACCAAGACAGTGCTGGTTTGAAATAGTAACAGAAAAAGCTTTCTTCCTGTTTCTTAAATAAAGCTTCTTAACTTTGCAAATCTCCAAATGTTATTGTGAGATGGGCAAAGGATGGAAGGAGGTGTCAAGAGTCAGGCTGTACAGGTGGGTCCATCAGGAAGCTCAACCATGATTTGGACCTGATCCTTTTTGTAAGTGAGAGCTGGAAAGAATGAACCCTTGAAAGCTGCCTCCAATCTTTCTTCTACATAGTAAAGACTGAAAGCCAAGGTTTTCTTGGATTGACCTACACATCCAAATACAAGTGCTGATGGTGTGCAACGTACTCCACTGAGGGCCTGCCTCTAGGCAAAGCATAGTATTATGTGGCATACTGGTTGAAACCCTAAATTCCAGGTTTGTACTTTCTCTCCACCCTTTGATCCTACAAACACACAGCCCACATGTTCTTGTTGATTTTTTTTTTTAATCTCCCATGGTGACCTTGGGGGGGGGGAAGTACAATTTTATTGCTAACATTTAAACACTGGGAAGATTCACACAAAATTTGTGTTGGAAAGTCCAAACCTCTGGCTCTAGAAGCCAGTCCTCCTCCAGGGGTAAATTGACTGACACTGTACCATGGGCAGCCTCTTGCAATGGGCACACACTTTGGGAAGTACCCACTGCCTTGCCCACTTTTTTTCTTAAGCTTGTTCCCCATAGAAGCTATGATCTGTACCTCTGGAGCCTACAGTGTTTTTTTTAAGAGTCTTCTCTTGAATGAAAAAGCTACAACCCAAAATTTAAGACTAGGTTATATGCCACTTCAGCACAGACATAAACAGGCACGTGCCAATAACTATGGGTGCCCAACTTGCTTTCTTCTGACCTTAGTGGCACTTATTGTCACCCAAACGAGATTTTCTCCTGGATGATCAAAGTTGAAAACTGAGCCATATACTTGGCACAACTTAAAGATTCCCTTCTTGAAAGGCCAAGAAGAGAGTATGAATTACTGCCTGGGCCTTAGGGACAGCTCACTAATCACTCCACTGGGCAATAAGTGTAGAAACATAACCAGGTAAAGATTGCCAACGCCAACTATAAGGAAGGAAGCCAGCAGCTCTGGTCTAGCCCTAGGTACATTTCAGTTCCTGTAGTCTGTTCTTGGGCCTTCTCTACCCACAAGTGATTCATTTTGTTTGGACTGTAGGCCTTTTGAGACAGGATCATCATACACTATAGCCCAGACAGGACTAGAATGATCCTTCTGCCTCATTCTCGCAGGTACAGGTTCAGGCATAGGCATAGTCATAGGCATAGGTATAACATCCCTTGTTTTTAAAGAAGTCTCATTTTCTGACAGCTTCTACATAGCTACACAAAATCCAATTGCTCTCCAATTTCCAACTGATCATTACACATGTGCACAGCTGCTGGGTTTGCACAGACTTGCACTTCCCAGGTGGTGAGATCAAGCATGTGAGATAGTGTTTTCCTTCTCAGAACATCTGTTGTATTTATAATTTGAAAGATTTCATAATTAATTATGTAATACTTTAGTATACATGTTATAACTGATCAGCTAAACAGTTTTCATTCATTAAATGAGTTTTTTTCTTAAATGTATAATTTCTCTCTCTTTTTTTAAAGATTTATTTATTATGTATACAGGAGGGCACTTGATCTCATTATGTATGGTTGTGAGCCACCATGTGGATGCTGGGAATTGAACTCAGCACCTCTGGAAGAGCAGCCAAGTGCTCTTAACCACTGAGCCATCTCTCCAGCCCGTATAATTTCCCTTATATTGATAAAAAGCTAGGAGGAAAGGAGATGAGTTCTTAAATGTTCCCTATCATTCATTCATGCCTCACATACACACACACACACACACATATACACACACACACATATATGTATGTATATATAATTTAATGGACACAACTTTCTTTAAATTTTTCCTTTATACAAGAATATACTTATGTATCCACATATACATATATATGTACATACATACACACATGTATTTACACATACTTAGGAGGCAACAGGTCTTGTAAGAAAATCTGTCCAGGAAAACTGGCTTATTTACTATTAAAAGAAGTTATTATGCATGTTGTTTATTTTTGATCTGTCACTTGGTGGATGTCATTTATGCAAGTTTCTATATAAAAACACATATGTAAACACTGCACAGTGACTGGCGTATAGTTGATGGTTGCTAAATGCTTGCTTCCCCTCCCCATCCAACAGTTCTTCTGGTACAGTCAACACGCTGTGTCGCAAAACAACAGAGCTGGCCAAGGATGGCTTTATTACAGGTAGCTTCCTGACTTGAAAGAAAACTCTGTGGCATGTTAGGGGCCAGAGCTTTTCCCATTCAAAAGAATCTTTACTACCTGTCTTTGGAATTATGGATTCTGGACATAGGAGTCAGCACTCAGCCTCTCCCTCATGGCAATGAGCTACAGATAGGCTGGTTCTCGGGGTCTGCTATCTGCTTGCACTGATCTGATGTCAGGTGGGCCATATGGTCTTATAATTTGTAGCCAAACATTAATGTGCCCTCCTACAGACCCTAGAATATTTCCTACACTTAACAAGATAACAGAGAGACGTCTGAGGAAGACTTGTTTCCCCTGAGGCTGTTTGGACATGGACCTCACCTAATCATGGAATTCCATGTCTTACTCACAAGCACATTCAAAGAATTTTACATACATGATTTCATAGTGACACTTATACTAATCATGAAGAGCAATTCCATGACACAAGAGTTACATTAAGCAATTAATGCAACTGTTTTTTAATTGACATTCACTTAAGTATCAGTATATAAAAAAATTCTCTCCTTTGAAGATTTTCCAAGATGAAATGAAACATAAATGATGGTTATACTTTTATCTCTATGTATTATATACATAATTATATATATATATGTATATATATATATATATATAATTAAATATTCTTTTGGACTTTTAATTCCTGTTCAGTCTTCTATTATAATACATGCTTGTTAGCAAGGCAAACATTTCCTAGAGTATATTTCCCCTTAAGGTCAGAGTATCATCCTTAACAGCAGGCCAAAAAAAAAAATGTTAATGCTATGATTGACAATGTGCCTGTATATTTGACTTTACATGCTGGTCAAATATAGCTCTGCAGAGTTTGGAGTACTGAAGCTAGGTTACAACTTTAAAATTTTTCCTTTAAAAAGTTAATAATAAATGATCTTTTAAAAATGAAATTCTTCTTACATGTTGAAAGAAAGGCCAATTTTAAACTATGTTATGCAACATTATCAAAACGACAATATTACAAAGTTGGAAATGAGCTTGGTGGCTGACAGTAAGTGGGGGGGGGGGGGCAGTATCGGGTGCAGGCCCAGCATAAGGGGCAGCACAGGGCGACATCTAGAGGGTTAAGGTGGTTGTGCATCTGGACTGTGAAAGTGACTACTTGAAAATACTCAAGTGATAAAACACTGAAACTGCATAGAGTGAGTCCACTGTCAATTTCTAGGTTTTGGTACTATGCTGCAGACAGATAATACCCAAGCCTATTTAAACATTTTATTATCTGACTTTCTGAATCTAAATGGACTGATTATCTTGATAGAGATAAGAAGAAAGTAGAAACAGAACACTAGCCTTGTCTGGCTGTCACATTTATTGTTAATGACAATGTCAGTAATGCAGAACATTTTGGCACCCAACATAGATGTCTCACAAAGGAGCTAGCAACACATTATGTAAAAAATAATTAAAAGTTTAAAGATTTTTTTTTTGTATTTTAAACTATATAAGATTTTCCCATTAAAAACACAGAGCCATGAACAGCATACTTTAAATATGGGTTTAAAATAAGAACATATTTGTGGTTTCTGTATGCTACTAATAAGTCTATGATTATATGTCATTTTCAAAATATATTATTAGATTTGCATGATTACCAAATAATGATTTTTGTGTGGACATGAGGATAGCTGCAATGATTCAAACCTAAAAAAATTAATAAAAATTTTCTACAATGTGACAATAAAAACTTGAGACAGACAAAGATAATTGCAGAAGCTGGTTGATGCTGTTTAAAAAAATCCAGTAAAAATTTGTTGGAATTTACAGCTGATGGGAACTGCAGTGCTCTAGGACGACAATAAGAGCATAACCCCCAGTTGTTGCTTTGCATCTCTAGCCAGGCTTGACCCTTGCTCCTGAACTCAGAATGGCAGGCCGGGCGAGCAGCTTCATGAGTACCTTCCTGCTCCCTCCTCTCTACTGTGATGCAACATGACCTACATTTCCAGTGTCCATTGAGACTCCGTGGGAGGGGGAAGAAGAGAGTTCTTCATTTCTCTTATCCTCTGATTAACTAGGACGGCAAATGCCACTCAAGAGACTGCTTGCTACTGGGTAGAAGTGAAGGGGAAAAGTCATGCCCGTAGCAAGTTCTGCAGGACATTGGGAATGCTGTAGTTAGTTCGTTTGTCTAGGGGTATGATTCTCGCTTAGGGAATGCTGTAGTCCCAGGCTCTGCAAACTCACTTTCATGGCTTTAAAATACAACAACCTAGGAAGAAATGCCCCATTTTTCTATGAGAAACAGTCTATAACCCAAAGTGTTTCACTTCAGGCTTTCAGCAAGGTGAAATTAAACTTGAGTTAACTCCTATCCTGGACATAATCCTTTCTTTAAACTTAATTTTACCTCGCCTCTACTTTCTCCAGCTAACTTCTTTTCTAAATTTTTTTTACATTTATTTATTTCTTTATTGGGGGAGAGGCCAGCATCAGGGGCACATTCAGCAATTAGAGGAAATTTTGAGGCGGGTGGTGCTTTCTGCCATGCTGGTCCCAGAGGTTTAACTCAGGTCTTCAGACTCCATGCCACTGAACTGTCTGTCCATCTCACTGTCCACTCCCCTAGGTTCTTATGTAAATATGGTACATTTGTCACAGTTAATGATGTAATACTAACAAGCTAAATTTTATTTGTTTTCTTTCATCTTTTTAGGGCCTGTGTGACAAATAGAAACTGTATATCCTTACCATGGAATCATGTTCCAATTCATGTACATTTGCTGTGATTAAAATGGAACTAAGGAACATACACATCACCTCCCTTGTTCACCACTTTTTGGTCATGTGACACACATGTTATTAATTTCAGTCACTGTGCCTTTACAACCACAGCCCCTTAGAACATAATGCATTCATTGGAGTCAAAACTTGTGAGAACAGAACTCTTGAAATGCTTGAACCAACGTTTCCTCATCCCCTTTCTGTCACACTCAGAACATGTTACTGTTTCTGTTAGTTTTCTTAGATTGGACATTAATAAATTAGATAACACCTGTCTTTCTGTGCCTGAATTATTTCTCATCCATACTGTTCTCCATCTTATCTATATTGCTGGAAGGGGGGGAGGTCCCTTTAAAGGTAGACTAGAATTCCATTGCAGAAACACACCACGCACTCCTATGCATGTACCCACTGGTGGATACTCAGGTTGAGTCTCTAATTTACCTCTTTATAGGAGTGCAGATGTCTCCATAACATACTTTTTTGTTGTTGTTCCTTTGGCTAGGTACTCAGTATTAAGATAACTATACTGTATTGTTAAAGTATTTTTAAATGGGGGGAGGGGGACACTTCGGTACTGTTTTCCATTAATAGCTGCGCTAATTTCACTTCCCTGGTGAAAGTGTGAAAAAGTTCCTTCCCATATCCTCATCAATAGTTGTTACTTTTTCTCTTCTTGGTAATAGCCATCTCACAGATGTGCACTTTGGATTTGCATTTGATTAGCAACAGTGGGCACTTTCCCCTCTTAACCATTTGTATGTCTTCTTTTAAGAATGTACATCCAGCCTATTTCCTGTTTTTAAAATTGAACTTATTTTTTTCTCTTCCGACTGAACTGAGTTCCTTATAACCTCTGGCTATCAGTCCCTTTTCAAATACACGGTTTGTATTTTCTTCTCTTCCTTGGATTGTCTCTTCGCTGTCAACTGTGTCCTTTGTTGTACAAAAATATTTTACTTTGATGCAAGCGCATCTGTTTATTTTTTCCTTTTTATTACAGACACTTTTGAAGTCACAACTTAAGAAATCAGTGCTTAGGCTAACGTCAAAACTGCCTTTCCCCATTTCCATGCTGGACCCCTTTGAAGGAAGTCACTCTCCAAAACTCACTCTTAAGAGATGGGTAGTTATAGTCTCCCTCCTCAGGGGTAAATTATTTGCATGAATCATTTGAAATTCTTGCAATCCTTTTATATGAAAGATTTGACCAGCATGTTCTTTCTCATATGTGGATTTTTAGATTTGTGTGTTTAATTTAGGAAACCAGAAAAGGACCAATGAGAAAGGGGGGTGGGCTAAGGGGTGAGGTGATATGACGGTAGTGAGGGGAATGGTAAGGTTAAAGGCTTACAGGTATGGGGGTGAGAAGAACAGGGAAGAGGAAGGGGTGGGGTGATCAAAATTAAGTATTAAAAATCCTTATGGAAACCCACTCCTTTGGAAGCTATTTAAAAACTATGACTTTAAACGGAGCTAGAACACAGGTAGTCTCTATAGGTGAACAGTGATTCTTCCAGAAGACAGGGTTATTAGATGGAAATCTCAGTCTCAGAAACAAGACACCTCCCTCTAGTCATTAGTCAGGGAAGCGCCCAAACAACTCAAGCTACCACCATTGCTCTTGGTTGTCCAGAAGAGCTACACAGTAAGAAAAGACATCATTTCTGGAGACACTATACACTTTACTTGCAGGATATAAAGAAACCAAACCGAAACTACTACTGGCTGGTTTCACAGTATTGAAACATGCTATGCAGGCTGCTGGGAAGAAACCATTACTTCTATTTCCTAGACATATATGCATACTATAATACCAGCCTCCCAGGCAAGATATGCCATTGGTGCAAACAGTGTTATAGAGGTAGCTGGCCAATGTGGGACTGGAATTGAGACCTCCTCCATAGGAGAGAATTCATGCATTCTGGTCAAAAGCCCAGAGGTCATGGGCCCTAGGGGAATGTACTTCTGCTGTCTTTTTAAATGGACATGTAATCAAACTACCTTCTAGACATTTATGTTTATATATTGTGGTAGTTTGAATGTAATTGGCTCTCATAAGCTGATAGGGAGTGGTACTGTTATGTTAAGGACAGTTCACTTCCTATTGCCTGTGGATAAAGATGCAGAAATCTCAGCTCCTTCTCCAACACCATGTCTGCCTGCATGCCACCTGCATGTCTTGAAATGAAGATAATGAACTAAATCTCTGAAATAAGAGTTGCCAGGGTCATGGTGTCTCTTCACAGTGATGGAAATCCTAAGACACACATAAGACTTCATGTTGCCCTCAGCAATGGCCAGAGACACTTCTTTCTGCAATGGTCAGCAATTAATGCAGAACCAGTCTCAGTGCAGGGAGCAGGGAGCAGTCTTCAGGCCTCAGTGGACAACTGTCTCCATGGTTCCACCCAGGCTCAGGGAAGAATGAGGGAGCGGAGAGTATGGAAGAGAAAAGACAGAGGATGGAGCAAATGCTGTGAAATACTGTCTGTATCTGTGATCATGAGCTCACTGTGCTTCCCTGCAACAAGCCAACAGGGTCAGTCAGCATTCCAGCAGACATTACTGATTAGACTCACTGAGCTCCCCAAACACAAACAGAAGGAGGTAGAAAGGAAGAAGGAAGGCCACTAGGAGTAACCTAGGAGGAAGGGGGATTAAAGTAATACTGATTTACATATGTTGATTGTCAAATGACTAAAAAAAATTCCTTCCATCTTAC
Organism: Phodopus roborovskii; assembly: GCF_943737965.1. Lineage (NCBI taxonomy): Eukaryota > Metazoa > Chordata > Mammalia > Rodentia > Cricetidae > Phodopus > Phodopus roborovskii. The sequence continues at coordinate 2,873,464 of NW_026126629.1, read as the reverse complement.
TTATTTACTTTGTTTTTTTGAGACAGGGTTTCTCCATGTACTTACTCCTGGCTTTCCTGGAACTCACTCTGTAGATGAGGCTGGACTTGAACTCCAAGATCTACCTACCTCTGCCTCCCAAGCACTGGGATTAAAGGCGTGCACCACTATAATTCAGCAAAATACTCTTTTTAAAACAAGAGAGAGAGAACCAATTCTTTCTCATTTCTTTATCTGTATATTTTTTTCTACCAGTATGGACTCATGGGTGTTTGCTTTATGTTATGAAATTCCTATTACATATGTTTGTGCTTATATTAGTCTATTTTATATATACAGTATATATTTATTTGTATTTGTTTTACATTTTAGGTTATAATTAAATAATGTTTTTTAGTTGCTCAACTGGTTCTAGCTTAAGCTGAGAATGTGGCTCAGGCGTAGAACACTTGCATAACATGTGCAAAGCCTAGACTTCAACTCTCTAGCAAGCACCACAAGGTAAACAAACTAGCCAGCTCGAGCTTTACTCCCTGGGAGCTCTTTCAATTGGCTCTGTGTCCCTTCTCCAACATCCAATGAGTGACTGTGAGTGTGTGTGGAGACAGTGAGGTGTGCATGTGCAATGTGCACGGTCAGCACTCTTTTTATTTCTGGCACTTAAAGATTTATCTCATATATGGTCCATTTATAGAACCTAGTCATGTCTAGTATACTTCATTGGAAAGTATACTGCAATCAGGTATGCTGGCTCAGCAGGTAAAGGAGCTTGTTGCCAAGCCTAAAGATCTGAGTTCAATCACAGGACACACAGGCAGAAAGAACCAAGCCCAGTAAATTTCCCTCCTGCTACCATATACATATTACATGTGTATATGTACACACACACACACACACACACACACACACACACAAATAAGTGTAGTCTATCATTATAAAGCAGAAATGTATATCTGAGCACTAAGTTTAACATATTTTGATATCTGGAACTTAAATGTTTCTATGTGAGTCACCTTCACCAGTGGAGTAAAATATTTACACAAACCACTTCTGTCGTAAATAATCTCAATTGCCTTCTGAGTATCTTTACTCTGTAGCATACCATAAGTGGATGCTGGAAACCAGACTATCATCTGACTGGTCACCTTTCAGATTTCAAATGACTGGAAAGACAACAATTAAACTCTTGCAGAGTCGTTTGTCTTTTTCTGCTCCTGTTGTTAGGAGAGGTCTCTCATGAAATGCTACTCATTTGCTGCCTAGAGCTAGCAGGAATTCTTCTCCCTATTACTATTAAATGACATTTCCTCTGTGGCATCATGCAGTGACTTGAGCTAAAGGAAAACAAAAATATTACCCAGATCTAGTGTGAAATGCAGTTTCCTATTGAGGTTTACATATTTTAATTCACTGTTTTTTTTTTCTTTACTGAAAATAAACTAATCAAACAAATTCAAGGTCCAAGCCTGGAGCTTTAGACTCTGGGGACCTGGTGTGAGATAACCAGATTGCTGGAGCTGAGTAGATTGCACAGATCGGCATTTCTCCCAGGTAGCACACACTGGGCAGCTCCTCACCTCTGATTACAGCCATGTCTGTGGTAAATGGCCTATCCCAAGACTTTTAATTTTCCCAATAGAAAATGGGCTGATGCCAGCCTTAGCACTTTTCTCTGCCTTCTCTTACCTAACTAGAACATAAGTAATGTTCAACAAACATTTACTAAGCTTCTACCATTTATCAACACACCAAACCTCATGCCACTAATTAATTTAATAGCTAGAACACAGCTAATCCCCACCCTTCTCTCCCAGCAGAGCTGTTGAGTGACTGAAAGGAACTTTTAACAAAGCTGTTGGCACAAGTTGCTTCAGAGAAGCATATGGACTTGTATCAGGTCTACAGCCGCCTGACAACATCTTAGAAAGTTTACGACCTTCCAGGGAGTGTATGGGAAAGAAGTCCTCCCATACAATATTAGAGGATGACCTTCGTGTTGTCCATTTCATACACTACCATTGCCCCTCCAAGGCCTCTCTGACCTTTTCACATTGCCAACTTTACTATCTTTGTATACCCCAGAACATTACCTTTAAAAAAAGAATGTCACTTCCTATGTCTCAGTTAAGTGATAAACAATGAGTATTAACTTAAGAACTGTGAGCCAGAATGGACAGCAGCAGTGAGCTCCACCCGAAAGCAGCTCCTACAAGAGGAACTATACATGTGGCATAAACTGAACGGTAAATATTTTCAGGCAAAAAGCTAGAGAGAGTTAACCACGCAGGGCAAGGCTGCTGACCATCAGGTCAGGGAAACTACTTTCAAAGAGAGCCAGTGAGAGCAGAATTACCACAAACGGCTTCACGTGACATGACTGATGTCCAATGCTGAGTCCTTTTCCCAGTGTGCCAAAGTAGACTGAAGCAAATGTGCCTTTGCTAGACAAGGAAGCCACAAGGACTAGGTATACTTCAGGCCCTAGAAGCTACTCCAACTCCAGACTTCTTGCTTTCAAAATGTTTTCAGCAGATAAAACGATCGGAATGTCTGAACAGAGTTTAGAGGAAGGAATAATTCCCTGGTCTACCCTGCAAGACTTCTAACTCCCAGACCCTAATTTATAACTTTTAGTCACGAGGAATACTGTTTGCAATGAACATCTGTGTAGGATGCTGACAGACCCAGCTAATTTCCCCAAGAACCAGAGGTAACTTACCTCTTCACAGAGAAGGAGTTAATATCATACCCCCATTCCACAAAACCCGTTTAGGTGCTATAGCCTACTGGACAGCATGACTTCTTAGGTTTTAAAGATTCTCTCCCTTAGGAGGATGGAGAGATGGCTATGTTAAGATCATAAAGGACTTGGAATTCAATTTCCAACACAAAAGTGGTGGCTCACAACACCTGTAACTACAGATCCAGGGGATCCAACACCCTCTTCCGGCCTCTGCAGGCACTAGGCAGGCACAAGGTACACAGACATACATTCAGGTGAAACACTTATACACATAAAATAATAAAACAACAGCTTAAAGACTTTCTCTTTTAGATTTTACTCCTGAGACAATAACAAAATAGCATGACTAAGAGCAATCAGTTTTTGGAATTAGCTATGTGACCTTAAGCCAAGTCCTTTCAAGTTTAATTGATTAGATAAAACGCAAGTAAAACGGTATCTGGCACACACTAGGCAGTCAGTCAGTGACAGCCACTCTCAGTAGTATCCCCACTCCGCAGAAGGGCCTCAGGAAGCTGGAACCTGGAACCAGTGAGTGTCTAGCAACTCTTCTTCCTTTGTCGTTCTCCACTATGCAAATGGTTGGCACCGAGGAAATAGATGTCAAACATGAACGCTGCTCTTCTGCCATTTACACTCCAGTACACTGATTCTCAACCAGTGGGTCAAGACCCCTTTGGGGGTGGAATGACCATTTCACAGGGATCGCCTAAGACCATCAGAAAACAGATACTTACATTAAGCTCTATAACAGTAGCAAAATTACAGTCATGAAGTAGTAGCAAAAGTAATTTTATGGTTGGAGTTCATCACAATATGAGGGACAACATTAATGGGTCACAGCATTTAGAAGGTTGAAAGCCACTACTCTAGTAGGAACACAGTCATGGAACCTTTTTAATACATTGAAAAGGGGCTTCAAAGGAGACAGGCAGGAAGCCTGAGTTTTAAAGTAAGTAATGAGATCACTAGCTTTTGTTTGGGAGGTCAAGGAAGGCTTGCATGAAGAGGAAGCTTTTAAAATGGGACCACAAAACAGAAGCTTTGTTAGGGAGATTTGGGGCAACAAACACACCAGGCAAAAGAACTCTCAAGAGAAAAGACTTGCTGGGCATTGGTGGTGCATACCTTTAATCCCAGTACTCCAGAGGCAGGCAGATCTCTATGAATTTGAGACCAGCCTGGTCTACAAGAGCTAGTTCCAAGACAGCCTCCAAAGCTACAGGAAAAACCCTGTCTCAAAAAATAAAAACAAACAAACAAAAAAAGAGAGACAAGACTTAGCATGACATGTGAGAAAGCAGAAATACACAGAGCCAGGTAACATCAATCTATGACAAACGCTCTAGGCACAATACAATGAGAAGACACCAAAAGCCTGGCTGCCCACAGCGGAAAAGGAGTGGAAGACTTCATAGACCCCAGCTGCCTGCTGTCGGCCTTTGAATGCAGCTTTATCACTCCTATTCTTGAACACAGCAACTGCTGGGAAATACTTTGTGAGCTGTCTCAGAGCATCCTTAGGGACAACAAGACTAAAATAGTTTCCTTCTTTTTAACCCCCAGCTGATGATCCAGTCAAGTACCTATCTCTCTTACAGTTGGACAAGGACCTCTCTATTTGCTTTCAATTTCTGGAGAAAAGAGAAATGGAAAAACATCTTTCCATCTCTCAGAGCTCAATGTTCATCAAAGTTTTAGATTAAAAACACTTTCTGTTGATAAGCTAAAAATCTTTTCTTATACTTCTAGATAGGTACAGTAAAATCTTGCAAATGTATTTCACTTCAAATCCATATGAAGGAATAATATTAAGCAATAGTCCAATTTTAATATCTTAACCTTAACAACAGCAAAACATCACAATGTGTCATTAAAATTCTATATTTCATATTTTAACATATGTCACTTGTACAGTGAATATGATTCTATTTTGTTTGTTCATTTAATGGAGGCAGCATTTCACTCTGGCCTGAAACTCACTACACACACCAGGCTGGCCTCTCTGCCTTTGTTTCTAGGCATGCCCCACTTTTAGCAACTATAAATGTTGAAAAATTTTAGTTTAACTCTAGCAAGAACCAAATGTACCCCCAAATGTCTTTCACTGGCTTTCCAGATTTGCTTGTTGACTAGTCATGCTGGTAAGATGAAGATACTTGCTGCTGAGCCTGAAACAGGAATCGATTCCCAGGACCCACAAGTGGTAGGGGAACCAAGTCCCAGAAGCTGTTTTCTGACCTCTATTAGGTACTCTGTGACATTACAACACACTCTTTCTCTCCAAACAAACAAATGAATAAATAAATTTAAAATGTAATAATTGTCTTTAAAAAGCAGTTTGGACTAATTCTATTCAAAAGTGGAATTGAGCCCCTCAACTGAAGAATGGTTAATGAAGATGTGGCACATCTACACAATGGAATACTACTCTGCAGAAAAAAATAATGGTATCTTGAAATTTGCAGGCAAGTGGATGGCACTTGAAGAAACCATCCTGAATGAGGTAACCCAGTCACAAAAAGAGGAACACAGTATGTACTCACTCATATATGGATTTTAGACCTAGATCAAAGGATCACCAGCCTACAATTCACACCACCAAAGGAACTAGGATACAAGGTATATTCTAAGAGATTCGTATAAAGTCCCTCACAGAACCGGGAAGGGACAAGTCCCCCAGAGCTCAGGGGAAGTGGGGGGGGGGCAGCGAATGGAGAGAGAAGTAGGAGAAAATGAGAGGGAGGAAAGGAAAACATGTGCGACCAGGAAGATTGAGCCTGGTTAGGAATAGAAGACAGGGGAGAGAGGGAGAGAGAGAGAGAGAGAGAGAGAGAGAGAGAGAGAACACATAAAAGAGGGAGCCAATATTGGTTTGAAGATAAAATTGAACACAAAGAAAGGTCTAGAGAACTACAAGACTGCTGCCAACTAACAATTTGAGCTTCCGGGGAAAGGCTACCATAAATGCCCTTCCCGGAGAGTGAGATCAACAACTAACTTATCCATGGAGCCCTCAACTAATGCCTGTTGGAAACAGGAGCAAACACCCATACATAAACACTGAGTCGAAGTAGAACCCAGATGCAGATGGAGAGGACAAGACCAGGCAGAAGAAACACATACAGACAGCTTACCTGAACAAGGAGGAGCTAACGGCCACCAGACTGATAGCTGGGAAGCCAGCATGGGACAGACTCAGGCACCCCTGAATATGGGTTTCAGCCAGAAGGACTGAGCAGTCTAAGGGACCTCAGACAGTGGAGCCAGGATGTATTCCTGGTGCACAAAAGGACTTTGTGAACACATCCCCCATGGAGGGATAACTGCCTTAATCTAGAGACAGGAGAGAAGCCCTAGTCCCTACTTCACATGACCTATCAGATCTACATGACCCCAACTGGATGGCATTCCCCTACATATGGAATTGGGGTGGGGGGGATGGGAGGGGAGGGTGGTTAGAGTGCATGTGAGAGGGCAGAGAGGGTAAAAGGGAGGGAAGGAGGGAGAGAGGAAGGAAGGGAGGGAGGGAAGAAGAGGGAACTGGGATCGACATGTAAAATAATAAATTAAAAAAAAAAAATGCTTTGACTCCAAAATTTAAGTTCAAGGACAAGTTGCTAGGGAAAACGATTTCTATTTTTGTTTCCACAGAAAATGAAAAGATGTGGATTCCTTCCAGACTAATGTGGTTTGATCAAGCCAGACCACCTGAAACAGAGTACCAGTTGATCCTACATTAAAACAGCTGGACAAAGCAGCCTTACAGACTACAGCCAGGATTTCTGAATCTTCTTCGAATCCCCCATGACAGCACCCCTTACCAGCAGGAAGCAGTTTGGAAAGAACGACGCCCAAATTCCCAAATATTGTCTATAAATGTTTGTTTTCATTTAAATGGACTTGGTTATATAAAATAAATTTTAAAAAAAGTCATAACCAACAGGTCACATACTCGAAGTTCATTTGCATTTTAGCCAGCTTCCTTCGGGAAGATGATGAGGTAAAGTGATGAAAATGATTACTGATAGGGGAGTATGTTCCCAGTGTCTGATCCCCTTTATATGCCCAAACTAGTTTCCGGCATTCTGGACCTTCTCAGGACTGCAAGAGGCTGACTTCTACAGTTTAACCCTAGGTTACTCGCTGCCAGGCTACAGAAGGGCTTGGCCAATAGAAAGTCAAACCAGACTGAGGAGGAAAGAAGAGCTAGCAGGGGAGTATTTACCTTTCTGCTCCAGCTCTGCCTTACCCAGCAGTCTGCCAGCACTACAGTTCCTACGAAAGGACCCTCCTGGATAGCTATAGCTCCAAGACTTTATCCCACTGTCCTGGGAGCTTAATCTACATGCCACTCCCCTTTGCTAGTTCCTCAGATCTGAGGGGCCTCTTACTACCAGTCAAGGAAGGCAGGAGGGCAAACTACCCTGTGTTGCCAGCCAGCTGCCCACCACCATTTCTTCTTGCTCTTTTTTATCTTGCCTCAATTCTTGTCCAGCACCAACGCAAAAGAATAACAGGCTGAGAGAACCCGACTCTGCTGAGCTCAGCCTGTCTCTTCAGCAGTTCTGAGAAGATCTGTACTTTGCTTTTGCAAAGGAGAGGGTAGGTACAAGAAATCTGCTCTGAGCTCTTCTGAGAGCTTTTCCTCTTACCAGGCCAACTGGGTATGAGGTTGCATAGTCAATGAAATTACCTGGGAGTCTACACACCCCCAGCTTGCTGTAACTTGACACAAATAACCTGGAGGTTATTGTATTTCAGAATATTAAGGCATTCTTTTGAAGGAGAGCTGATTTAAAGAATTCTTCCATTAACTAGATAAGAATTGATGGGGCTTTTGTCAAAACGCCATTCCGAGAATGACTTCAGATGTCTACTTTTGCAATCAGTAGGTGGTTCAGGGCTGGCCAAGTTGCTTGGATAAAGATGCAGGCAGATAGCCTTCAGTGTGGAGGAAAAATATGTCACTACACTACATGTGAGCCAAAGCTGGCCAAAGTACCATTCAGCTTCCTGTTCCAACCTGGAGGAGAAACCACTCTCATAGACTTGAAGGCAAGGCCTGGCAGACAATCCTGAGAAACAGCAGGATTAACAAAATATGCTCACCCTATATTATCCATTTTTATAAGACTGTATCCTTAACTCTAAGCAATTACTTTAAATGGTTATTTTATTGGGAATCAAACAGGTGAGTAGATACACATCAAATCTTAATAGTAAAGTCTTATCTGAGTAAGAGAAGTAACAAGTTACTTTTGCTTCTTTTTCTATGTACCAGTGAAATGCCTGGATTTCTCTAAACACGTGACTTTTGTAATCAGAAAAAAAAAAAAAAAAAAGATTAATAAAAGCTTCTCTGAGCACTGAAGTTTTCCATAAAAACTAAACTTACTTAAGTCTTATGGAAATCAAAACCTGTTTAGCTGTTGTATATTTTACCATTTTAACTTAATTTATTTGTTTGTGTTACAGGTATGAGTGTTTTGTCTTGTCTGTATGTTTGTGCGCTATGTGCATGCCTGGTGCCTGAGGTGGCTAGAAAAGGGCATCAGATTCTCTGGGACAGTTACAGCTATGTGAGTACATGGGTCCTCTATGTGCTGCAAACTGAACCTGACCCATCTCTCAAGCCCCTGCTTCTACTATTTTTCATTGGTATAATCATTTTATGGACTTTGATGTTTAAGAAACAACTCAAAACAGTAACGACACATTGCATGTAACATGTAAATATTTTTCTGGTTTGTATTACAACCTTAACTGAGATAATTTAGAATCTTTAAGGCCAAAGTTCACAATTTTGAAAGTACCGCTGAAACAAAGAACAAGGATGCAGCTTCTTTTCTCTGCATGAGTACCATAATGCCATAGCATATTCAGTCAGGTGGAGAAGAGACTGTCGATAAACAGACCAAGGTCTCTCCACTATAAATGTTAGCCAGGAAAATGTTCCCAGCCTACAGTGGATTGGCGCTTGATCCCTTCCCTGTGGAAAAGAAAGCTAATTGTTGCTAAGTGGTGGATAAATGAACAGACATACTAAGAATCTTGCCAGCTGCCAAATCATGACTGCTGTTTACAATGACAACTGATTTTCCAATTCGGTGTCATTTATCGTACTCGACTATCTCTTTCGGGAGCTAGCCTTTCTCATCATCTGTAATAGCTGAACGCGTGTCATTAACTATCTCACAGTGCTGAAATATGCTAGTAGGAATCTTGATGCCATAAACACCTTTACTGGCTTCAGGAAGCTAGTAAATTCAAACAAGTGATTCCTTTAAACTGTGCTAATGTAATGGCAAGTGGTCTCTTCTAACGTCAATCTGCAAATGATTTATAGTTGTAAGTACTAGAACTATAATGATCAATAGACTAGGGAGGCAAGGGCACACAGACTAAAGCCTCAAGTATCACCTATTAGAGGAACAAAGATTACTAAAATGCCTTTGTATTCAATCTGCCAGAAAAATACTAGTGAGTACAGGAGAAACAAAAAGCATGTATTTTCCATTCTAGAATTATGTTATCATTCTTTTCAGAATTAAATTCAAGAATTCTACAATTTCAAATTCCAAAACATCTTTAAAAATCATGAGGCAAACTAAAAAAAAGAGCCAGCTTTTTTTTCACTGGTGATTAACAGAACATAGCTTCAGTCTGGAAAAATCTGTGCTTTAAACAAACTAGGAAAGGGCAGTTTCAAAGACGAGCATTAAGTGCTAAAAGAAGATTTTATATTTTAAGATGTCTGTTTGCAAAACCCTAACCAAACAAGACCCCCTACATACTACCTTTACAGACCAGTTTATAGTTCAGATTACAATCTAACCTTAAAAGCAATAGGGGAAGAGCCAAATATACAAAGCTACTGTTAACAGAAACTATCTGAAAACCTTAGGTAAACAAAAGTGTCAAGCACACCTCCTCTACAAACCTCTCCTGGTAGCAGACCTGAATGCTGGACAACACTGAGGGCCATTTAAAAGAAGAGTCCAGAGCCTGAGAGACATGCGACTACACCACAAGGTGGTAATTACTCAGTGAGCATGTAAAAAAAAGTCCAGACTCAAGGGCTCCAAGAGATACTTCAAAACCAGCTAATAATCACAGCCTGGGACAGGAAAGTAAGTTTCTTAAATGGCTATGGGAGGGGTGGGGATGGAACAAAAAGACACTGGGCAAGAAAAAGTGCCACCAATTACTACAGTGACTACTAGATACCGTCACTCCATACTGCCCTGTTGGAATATTTGTTTCTTCCAAATCCGTTTGCTGAAATCCTGAACTCCCAGGAACTACTGTTAGAAGCTCCTATTAGGAGGTGTAATGCAAGGGAGCTCAGGCACCCCCTTTCACAGTGGACACATGAAACTAGTGGGTGTATCTTGAAACAGGAAGCCTTCCCTCACCCAGCCCTTATTATGTGGACCTCTTGATCTTGGATTCCCCAGGATGCAGAACTATGATTCCCCAGGATGCAGAACTATGATTAAAAAAAAAAAAAAAAAAGTTTCTGTTTCCAAACTGCTTAGTTCAACATACTTTGTTATAGCAGCCCAATAGACTAACAAAAACAGCAGTGTCCCCACAATCAGACAGGGGACCTTGTGTAAAGAAAGCCAAACATCAGTCTACCCACTTCTAATTCAACTCAAAACCTTTAGAATCCAGAAAACCAGCACCAACAGCTGGTCAGTCAGCTCTATAACCACCTTTACCAAGCCTAGGTCTTCAGATGATTACCATTCCCAACAGTCCTAAGTTGGAGGGGAAACTGCTGTTCTTTCTACCTGCTTTTCAGCTGAATAAAAGAAAACTGGAGTCTGTCCTGAAACTAGCTCGGTAGACCAGGTTGGCCTCAAACTCATAGAGACCCGCCTGCCCCTGCCTCCCAAGTGCTGGGATTAAAGGTGTGTGCCACCAACGCCCGCCTTCTTAAGACTAGGAAACATAGAAAAATACTCATGAAAAGACTACAAATAAAAACATACTGAATGTGCATAGTACTTGAAACATGGTTTCAGTTGCATTTGTAAGAACTATATATAACTACAAGCTGCTCCTTCAGCTTATGACCTGTAGAGAAAAATGTCTAAAACATTAGTGATATTGCAATGAAAGCAAGTGAACTATAGAACAGAAAACAACTGCCAGACAGTTCAGAGAATTGTATTTAATTAACTGGGTCTTGACAAGATCTGTATGCATCAGGTAAGAATGAACAATGAGGCTGCTCCAATGTTAAGTTAGACAATATCAGTTTTGTTGTCTCAAAAGAAGAGGGGCAGGATGGGGAGGAGGGAGAATAAAGAGGGAAAAGCTGAGGATAATATTTGTGCATATACCATTCACCTTGCAAACATGACCCTCACCATGGGAAAACCTTAGCAACAGTTAAAAGTAAATGAAACTGGAGAAATTCAAGACCTAGGAAGATAGTTTTACCATTTAGATGGTGAGCATACATAAAATGGACACGTAGTAGTAACACTTCTCAAGCAGGGTTGCAAGAATTGTTGGAGAAACATGGATGGGGCAAGGGCTCACCGCTCCCACCTCTAGTGAAGGAACTATTGACAGTTCACAACTGCTGGGAGAGGGAAAATCAGTTTTCTTTCAGGGTGGGTCCCCTGGTAGTTTGACCACACTTCAGTAGATGGCTCCACACCCAAGACTATAAGGGCTTGGTAGATTATTTAAAAAAAAAAAAAAAAAAAAAAAAAAAAAGAGGACAGGAAGTATGGGGAATGTGGAGTGGATGACATAGGAGGAGTTAGGAGGGAGAGTGAGGAAATAAATATGACCAAATACATTGTATGCATGTATGAAATTCTCAGAAATAATATTATATTAAAAATATGACAATTCTTCCTAAAAACAACTTTGGAGATAGTAGACTTGGGAGAAGGGTCAATTAAGGAACATTCGAGTGTTGCAAATGCTAGATGTGACAGACAATGCACAAAGCAACTCACCCCCGGTGTTCTAACTGCTAAGATAACTAGTTTCTTAAATGGCTATGGGAGGGGTGGGGATGGAACAAAAAGACACTGGGCAAGTTGACAAGTTCTTGTTGGTACAGATTCAGTTTGCTTAGCTATGTATTTATAGCGTTTTGTCCACCTCCAAAAACGTCATTATACAAACTCTCATTAGACAATGCTATTTCCATCTAAATATGATTCCATACCAATAAATGTTGACCAGCATCATCTCTTTTCTTTCTTTTTTTGTTTTTGTTTTGTTTTTTTGTTTGTTTGTTTTTTGTTTTTGTTTTTTAAGTCAGGGTTTCTCTGTGGCTTTGGAAACTGTGCTGTTCTGGAACTAGCTCTTGTAGACCAGGCTGGCCTCGAGCTCACAGAGATCCACCTGCCTCTGCCTCCTGAGTGCTGGGATTAAAGGCATGAGCCACCACCACCCAGCTCATCTTTTCTTAAAGACCACACAGTACTTCACTCTATGAATGGGCCCTAATACCCTTTACCAGAGATATAGTTAAATACATTTTATGTTCTAATGCTCAAAATATATGGAAGGGGTTAGTCTGAGGCATATGTCTGTGTATAGTTGAGCAACTGTTTCCATAATTTCCTAGACATATACTTAATAATTTTTTAATGGCTTGGGATTTGTATTTTCCAAACTGCCATCTAAATTTTTCTTGGGAGGGGACCTCACTATGTATCCCCAGAACTCTATGTAAAGCATCTGGCCTCAAACTCACACAGATCTGCTTGCCTCTGCCTTCTGCGTGCTGGAATTAAAGGCATCAACCACTATGTTTGGCTTCAAACTTAATTTTTAAAAACAAGAAAGTCCCTAAATGCTAAGAGTAAGCTATCTTTCATTTAAATACTTTTATGTACATGGTATCTATATAAAAAGCAAACAAATTTTCAATTGCATTCTATCACTAAACATGTAACTCACCTCTCTGATACTGTATTAGGGTTAGGCTTGGACAGGGGGACATTCTAAAATTCCTTATACTGTTGAGCGATTTACTTTAGTATCATGTAGCTTTAAAAAGTTAAGCCCTAAAACATACTCTCTTCAAAACAAGCAAATCAGTAAATAATGCTGAAAGCCAGAAAAAGCAAACACCACACCAGCCAGAGCAGTTTACTACGTCACCGAGTCTGCATCCTATACACGGGCCAAGAGAGAACAGCCACAGGGAGTGAAGAAGGCACAATCAAAGAAGTTGTTCTCATGTCCAGTGAGATGACTTAGTGGGCTTGCCACCGAGTGTGATAACCTACACACACCATTAAATAAGTAAATAAGTAAGTAAGTAAATAAATAAATAAATACTGCACGAATAAATAAGTAAATAAATGCACGGATGAATAGAATAAATAATAAAATTTAATTAAGCTGTCCTCAGAGCATCATGGACTGTCAGATAAATTACACAGACATTTGCACCTCAATATTCTGTAAATGTCAATCTGGAGCAAAAGACAAGAGGAATGTTTGTATGTTTGTATACTGTATTTAACCATATATATCATACAGAAAAAAGATGAAGGGAACCAGGATACCGATTTTCTTGATATAAAGGCAGGGTTTAGTTAGCAGGCTGAGGTACTATGTTGATTACTTTCCCTTCTAGATAAAAGAGGGCAACAGGAACATTGTAAGATAGCAGCAAAGGCAGTGTGACTCCCTTAAAGGCCATCACACATGACAAATTTCAATCACCAAGCTTTGCAGAAAATGGGCAAGGTGAGAATATCTTTAGCAATAAACAAAATTAACTAGTAACACATTGTAGTGATGTACTAAGATAGAAGTGCCCCAAATGACTAGCAACAACAGACTAGAGGTTTATCCTTCTGGGAACACGGCATTAGATCATGCTGCCATACCAAAAGCACAACACACATGGGGTAGCAAATGGCAGTGTGAGCCGAGGCAAACTGTGGCTTGATGATGTCACTATTCTATAATCCTCTTATTCCCTGGGGGAAAGGGACTGAGATGGGCTCTCATGTGGCTTCCAGTTTACTAGGTAGTTGAAGATTCCCTTGATCCTCCATCTTCCAAGTGCAAGGCTTACAGGTGTGTACCACTGTGATACCTGACTAAATCTAGGAATGTGCAAGTGACAGTCCACAAGGCAATCCCCTTGGCTGTCTACACACAGCCCAAACTATGAATGGCTTTTATGTTTTTAAACACTTGAAAATTACTATCTTGTGGCATATAATGACTTGTAAAATCAGATGTTTGTATAAATAAGGTTTTACTGCAACAAACCCACAGTCATTCCTTTCTCACTATAATGGGGTTGAGTAAGTAGATAAAACTAGACAGATGGCAAAGTTCAAAATATTCACCCTCTGATTCTTCAGGAATGCTCTTCTCGGCCATAAAACCAATTGGCTTGCAAACAAATTATAATTCAAACTTTGTGAGGTTTTCTTGGTTTGGCCAGTAGCATAGCCAGAATTTTGACAATATTCCAGTCTCACAGAGAGTAACTCCATGCCACATGCCACAAACAATAAACAAGTGTTGATAGGTCCTATACATGCTGGGGTACCATACATGGTAACAAGATGTGAAAGGACTTCCTGAATTGAAAGGAGGATGATGAGATTAGAAAAATGTGGGTAAAGGTGTTTGCCATCAACCTGACATCCTTGAATTTGATCCCCAGGAGAAGCCACTTCTGCCAGTTGTCCTCTGATCTCTACATGCACACCGTGGTATGCTCACATTCATACACACACACACAATTTAAAAAATAACAAAGATCTTGCAAAGAAAGGAGGATAGATTGAAATGTCAATGAGAGAATGGGGATGATTAAAGATGGCCTTTGAAAGGGAATCTGATACCTTTTCTAAAGATGAGAATCAGAATCAAGTTCATCTTCAAAATGTCTACCACTTTCAGGACACTTAGGGCTCTACGAAAGAGCAAGGTCTTCTGTATCCTTTAGCCTATTTAACAACCATCGTAACCATTTAAAAATTCTGGTCCATATTGGCCCACAGTAAATAAACCAGAGATTTTAGAAAATGAAAGACAAAACCCAATTGAAGGCTAAAGCCAACTCTAGTAATTATTACCCAAGCCCAAACCAATGTCATGAGCACTCTCCATGAATGAGGGTAGCCAAAGGCCATGGAAACAGTAGAAGTACATTTATTTTTAAAGCTAAGGCACCTTCTGTTTCTTTTGTTCTGAAACAGGGTCTCTCCCTACATAAACCTGGCTGTCCTGTAACACACAATGTAGAACTGGCTGGCCTAGAGATCTACCTGCCTCTGCTTCTGCCTCTAAAGTTAGAATTAAAGGCATGTACCACCACAAGAGGCCCACTAAGGTATTTCAGATGCCATCCATAATCCATAACATCTCAAAATTTTCTGACTCATAATGTCCCATCTTCCTTCCAAATTTAACTTGCTTTCTCTATAAAGAAAAATCAACATAAACATTGTGTTGGTTTGGATATAACTGGCCTCCATAAGCTCATAGGGAGTGGCACTATTAGGAGGTGAGGCTTTGTTGGAGTGGGTGTGGCCTTCTTGAAGGAAGTGTGTCACTGTCGAGGTGGGCTTTGAAGTTTTCTATGCTCAGGATACTGCCCAGTGAGTCAGTTGACTTTCTGTTGCCTGCAAGATGTAGCAGTTTCAACTCCAGCATCATATCTGCCTGCATGCTGCCATGCTCCCCACCATGATGATAAGGGACTGAACCTCTGAAACTGTAAGCAAGTTACCCCAATTAAATGTCTTCCTTGTAAGAGTTGCCATGGCCCTGGTGTCTCTTCACAGCAATAGAAACCCTAAGACAGATACCCAAGCCAGAAAGTCTTTTAATAAATATAGAAAGTGGGAAGCGCAACCCAGTGGTACACCAACTGCTTACCATGTGGAAAATCCTACATTCTATTTACACCACAGTGTAGCAGAGAGGAGCACATTGGGCAACTGAAGTTACAGGTGTACCTTCTAACCAAAACAGAGGAGGTGATGACACCCTTTTTAGGGATGACGAACTAGAAAACATGTTTCATTTTTTAACTAAGTTTTTTTTTTTCACTTAAACTATAAATGAAAGACAAATGTTAAAAAAAAAAAAACTTGCTCACAGAAAAAGCAGCTCCTTGTTTTGTCCTATGCAAATTGCAAAGGCAGGATTTCCTCCAGCCTCCCCATAAGTGTCTACACTATGAGGAGCACTCACTCCTCTTCCAATTTTGAAAACTTGAATGTTAAAAGGTATTTACATGATAATACCTAAGTTGTATGGAAATGTGCATATTACTAGTATATCCCACTATTGTACAGATTTACTCAGAAATGTTTTAATGGTTTTGTAAACTAATCTGGTGGGCTAATCAATGGGCTCAGAACTTCACGCAGAGAACTCCTAGCCCTCAGAAAACCTCTACTATTTAGGCAACACAAAGATGGAAATGAGAAGCCAGCAGGGAAGGAGTCACAGAGAGCAGAAATCAAGCTTGAACTTCATTCTGTTTTCAATCAGAAGTTGTTTTTCCCATTGGGTTCTGCTGCTGAACAGAGTACAAATACACTTCCTCAGCATCATTATCTCCCAGGCAAATTACAAAATTGCTACAGAGAAAAAGAGTTTAATGAACCGTTTATTTTAAAAGCTAGTGTCAAGCTCAATTCTGCTTATTCAATCGCAGTTTACCTGTATAAACCTTTAGATATGATAAAGCCAGTCACAGTGAAGCCAGAATTAGCACGTCAGGCTGGCTTGCCTTGTGTGTGTGTGTACACGACTTACCAACTAAGTGCCAAAGCTTTGCCATGGAACAAAACAGAAGTGTCTTTGCATCTTGACCACCACACAATTAGACCAAAGACAGCTTCTGAAAGGACCAAACAAAATGATCCAAGTTTTTGGTTTTGGTCTTAAAAATGACCGTTTTCCATGGATGTCGGAAAAGGGTAACACTACTGCTGGGGCTGCAAACCTGCAGCCACTATGGAAGTCAGTGTGGTAGCACCTCAAAAAGCCAGAAACAAATTTACCATGTGGTCCAGCTGTACTACTCTGGGACTCCATATCCTACTCCAGAGAACTCAGACACGCTCACTGCTTCTCTACACACAATAGCAACAAAGTAGAAACAGCCTAGGTGTCCAGCAGTCGATGAATGGGCAATGAAAATGTAGTATATCTACAAATGGAATTCTATTCAGCTATAAAGATAATTGAATTTTTGGACTTTGCAGATAAATAGGTGAAACTAGAACTAATTATTTTGAGTGAGGTAGCCCAGACTGGGAAAGACAAATGCCACATATCTTTACATATATGTATTTAAACTGGAGTACCCACAAAAGGCAGGAAATAGTATTCGAACATGAAAGGTGCAAGGTTTCAAGGAAGGGGGACTAGAACAATGGTGGTATTAAGGGAGAAAGGGGATTAATGGAAAAGGAAAGACTAACTGGTATGGGACAGGGGAAGCCAGGGTAAAAGAGGGAAGGATAATCCTGAGACCTTTGTAGAGATTCCCTAAAATACATACATGCAAAGGGGGTTTACAGGGAGTCACCCATAATTGGCAAGGGGAATGGGAGGGGACAACAAGCTCAAATATCCCAGGGTATCAAAGAAAAAATCCAGAGCCAGAAATGAGTTTCCCTTTTCTGAGATATTGGTCCATGAGTTTCTATAAACTCGATCCCCAAAATTACAGGCTATTACCATTGCTTTTGGTCATTCTTCAGAAGTTGATGGTAAGACTGTGTTGCTGAAGACACTACATACCTGACACATAGAACATAGAAAAATAGAGCTGGTAATAACCTGGAAAATGAATCCCCGATGGCCAGTTTCCATGGTATTAGAAGGCTGTATATATATTACATGGGGAGAAAAAGCATCAACAGTCTTACCCAGCCATAAGATCTACAACTGCCCTGACAAAATCACCTACTGGTACAAAGGTGACATGAACATTATGAGAGCAGCCAAGGCACTTTTGACTGGATTTAAAGCCTATTCCAAAATACATGTAGCTTCTAGGGGAAAGGCTCTAGAAGAGAACATAATACTTTTACCCTGCTAAATAAACATAGTAATAAACACCCTTATGTTCTTAGCTTTACACTCACAGATTTGAGTATCTCAACACTCAAAAGAGAAGCTTCTTTTTACAGTAGATGTTGACCTAAAACCAGTCAATGTGCAAATGCTCTGATGTCTAAATGGTAAACTTATACCGGTCCCCCACCCCAAGGCGTAGGGAACAAGGAACAAAAAAGGCTGTTGTGTGAAAAGACTGAAAGAGACAGAGTGAGTAAATGTACAAGATCAAGCCCACTGAAATCCCCAGATGGATGAACTAGGAGTTTATAGTCCCACCTCTAGGTGAGGAACTATTGGCCATTGATAGCTGCTAGGACAGGAAGTGGGTTTTCTTCAGAGATGGAGCCCTGAGAGGCTACCCATGCTCAGTAAAGAGTCCCACACCTATGTACATACAGGAAGAACCAAATGAACCATGCTAATTTAAAAGAGAGAGGGTGGAGGGCTAGAGAGATGGCTCGGTGCATTAAAGCAATGGCTGCTTTTCCAAAAGACCCACATGGAACCCCATAAACACCTGTAACTCCAGTCCCAGAGGATCTGAAAACCTCTTCTAGCCTCAATGGGCATCAGGCATACATGCAGGCAAAACACCTAAAACTTGCAGTAAAAATAAGTAAATATTAAGAGAGTGTATATGAAGTTGGAGGAAAGAAGAGGAGGTTGGAGAGGAGGGGCATGGATTTGATCAAAACATATGCACACATGAATATTAAATAAAATACTTTAATAACTGTTTTATTTAGTAAAAAAAAGTATCTATTTTTAATACTAGATCTCTTTTATAACTTTATATCTTATTTGCAGAAAATATACATAAAACAAAAAAGTATGAGTCACAATTACAGGGCTTAGCAGTTAAGAGCACTTACTTATTGCTCTTGCAAAGGACCTGGGTTCAATTCCCAGTATCCATATGGTTGCTCACAACCATCTGTAACTCCAGTTCCAGGGTATCCAATGGCCTCTATTCACCTCCACAGGCACCAAGCACACATGTGGTGGTAGTATGCAAACATACATGTAGGCAAAACACAGGTAAAATAAAATGAACAAGTCTAAAAAAAAATCGTGATGGGGATGGGGGATTGCAATCACTCCCCATGAACGAGGAACTACCAGTAAGTGCATGGTGGCAGAAGCAGATGGATCTCTGTGAGTTCCAGGTCAGCCTTCCACCTTGTGCTTCCCTCTTTTCACTTCTGGCTGCCTGAAGCCATGCCCAAAGGGGTGTGGCCACCGTTATAGGCAAGATCACTACAGGTTGATACTTGTAGACCCCTAAAGGTCTACAGGCCAAATAACTAGAGCTAAAAGCAAATGAGTAATGCCTACTCCCCCCGCCCCCCAAACCCAGTATGCTGATTGTTTTTGACAACTTGACACAAACCTTGGGAAGAAGGAACCTGATTGAGAAAATGCCTACAAGCGACCAGCCTGTGGGCAAGTCTATGGTGTGTTTTCTGACTGATGCAGGAGGACCTACCACACTGTGTGTAGTACCACTCCAAGGCTGGTGGTCCTGTGCTTATCGCAGAAACAGAAACCAAGGGCACAGACCAAACCACTGGTTCTCGCATCAGTTTTACATTTCCAAAAGGCAAATATTCAATAAATACACTAATTTCCTTGACTGATATCTCATGTTCTCACAAAAAAAAAAAAAATAAAAAAAAGCAACTAATAACTGAAGTAAACTATTAAAACTGTGCTCTACAAGTTCAAGTCAGCTTTGTGGACGCTTAAAACATTATTTCCCAGTTCTGAGTTTCTGCCTCTCAAGATTTCCCTTACAAAAAGAAAAGAAGAAACATGAGCATGGGTCCAGCCTACTTTAACATTAAAAAGATCATTTCTAAAATTCACTGCAAGATGTTCTCCCAATGTATATCATATAATAAAAGAAATTATCAGATGTTCAACTCATAGATTCTTGTCAATGCAATAATGAATTAAATTAGATGGGTTTGAAGAAAACTCCAGAGACTTCAAAAGGCTCAGACATTTCTACCACTGGGTCTCCCATCACCTGAGCCAAGAATGTTCAGAAATGTTTATTTTCAAGCGTTACTTATGGTTTTATTACTTTAAAAAGTTTGTAGCCCTGATTAACAAGAATTGTAAGCGATCAGATAAATTTATGAAGGTGGCCATGTCTCATCTGTGAAAACTTGACAGTGTCTCATGGAAGTGTAAATCACAGAGGGCAGTGCAATTTTGTTATGAAAACATTAGCAACTATTTGACATCACTAGATACCATTTAAGTCAGCAAGATGCTGATAAGATCAAGAAATGCTCTTTAAAAGCTTCCTTTCACTACTTGACAGCTTCCTTTTAAACAAGAAATCTCCTATGCAGCCCTGGCTGGCCAAAAACTTTACAATTAGACCCACACTGTCATCAACTCACAGATCTGCCAGCCCAGATGGGATTAAAGGCATGGCTACAACCGCCCTGAATTTAAAATTACTATTACCCTTCCTCTTACATAAAGGAAGTGAACAGGTCCAAAGTCCAAGTTTTGATCAGCCTTTAGCCAATACTCTTTCAAAAAGTCAGGGACCGAAACTTCAGCATTTAGAAGAGGTTAGTTATGCCTGAAAAATCTTCATTCAAGATAATGAAGTAACAAAAGTCAGTGATGTATTTCACATATAGTTCTGCCAAGAGACAAAAAACACTTCACTATCAGACACTGACTGGTTCCAAGTTTTCTGCTAAAGACCTGAGAGGACTCAGGGCAGATGCACCGACCCCAGTTCAGAAAAGAAGTCTGAACAACCAAACCGACCTCCACACAATTGTTTTATGCAGGATCTGAAGATGCAAGGGACTTGGGAATCACAAACACTGGAAAAGAAAACGTGGGTTCCAAAGTCGAGCACACTTCTGGGTGTAACGCTCTCCCGTTGGAGGTCAAACCAACCATACCAGGGCTTGTCTCTCACCACTCAGTGATTTTTCAGAGGAGATGACAATATAATCTGCACTGTGCTCCGGAAATATGTATTCTACACCCCAAGCAACGTCTTTCAATGAGCAGCGCCACCTCCCCCAACACCTTGTACTCTCAACTTCCCTTTAAGAGGCATTTTTTGAAAAGCAAAGATAATATGAAATTGAGGGCACCCTATCTGGATTCCGGCACCGTGGGGAGAACCGGGTGAGGGGCGAGGACCTCAGGGTCTAGGCTCCTGGCCCTGAGCAAAGTCCTCACAAAGGTCGCCAAGTTTCTTTCCCCCACTTCCCCGGCACCTGCCAAGAGCTCAGGAAGGGAGGATCGCTTGCCGTGTCCTCCTCGGGGACCCGGGTTCGAGACCCTCGGCGGCGCGCGTGGGCGCCAACTTGGCGACAGTCGCCGCGGCCCCATTCCACGGAGCGAGCGAGCGGAACCCGGCGGCCGCGGGGGGCGGCGGTCACCCGGAGCGGCGGGCGCGGAGCCCCCCCGAGCGCGCGCAGCCCGGAGCTCACCTGGCGGCTGCCCGCGGCCTCCAGGGCGGCCTGTGGCGCGGGCCGTGCGGGACGACGGGGTGCGCGGGCCGAGCCGCCGCCGGCCGCCCGCCTCGCCCTTCACCCGCCGGCCGCTCCGCGCCCCGGGAGAGCAGCGAGCGCGGGCAGCGCGGCTCCCGCGGCGGCGGCGGCGGCGCGGCGCGACTCAGGAGTGGGAGAGGGCGGCCGCGGGCGCCGCCGCCTCCTCCTCCATGACTGTTTACCCGGCTGCATTGTGGGAGTTTGACCTCCGCCGCCAACCGCCGCCTCAGCTCGCGCCGCCGCCGCCGCCGCCGCCGCCGCGCACGCCATGGGAGCCGTGACTGACGGTGAGGCCGCCGCGGGGCGCGGGGACGCGGGGCAGCGCCGGGATCCCGGCCGCCCGGGGTGGGGGATCCCGGGGCTCCCGGGGCGGCGGAGGGCCGGGCGCCCAGCCCGGGGAGCCCGAGAGATGCAGCGCGCCGACGGGGCCGCCTGGGGGGCTTCCCGGGCCCGGCTGGGGCGGGCCGGCGGGCCGTGCGGCGGGCCCCCGGGGGCTCTGGAGCTCGGAGTGCGGTGGAGCGAGGACACCGAGCCGGGGACAGCCTCCAAAAGGACTAGGGGCGTCTGGAGGGCCGGTCGGGAAGTGTATCTGGGCGATTTACAGGGTAAAGCGCCCCGGCGGCTTAGACCGCCACAACTGAAGGAGGGCATGCTAGGGAGGGAGGTTTGTAGGCCCGGGAGAATTGGAGGTGATGGATTGTGGACATTTGTCGTCTGTGGACTTGTCCGGGAGGTATGGACAGGTGCGGTGGCCACTGGAGCAAGAACTTGCTTCGGTACGGACTTTGGTAGAAAGGTTTCTGCAGCTTGGGGCTATAATTGAGAGGGTGACCAGTAGCTATCTATGCGTGCTGGTGGACTGACATCCAGCAGATGAGAACAGCGAAAGACCCAAATTTGAGGACTGTTCGAGGAAATGTCTAGGTAGGGATAGAGGAATTTTAACTTTATTTTATCCCAGTTTCGTTTATTCAGTAGGTATTTATCTTACTTCCAGACAATGCTTTACTTATAGTTTGCATCCCCAAACCAACAGGCAAAGCCGTTTGTTCTCATATGTTTGCAGTTTGGAGTGACTGTAAATGTTAAATAATTGGGGTGGGATGGTGTGGGGATGAAGGTATGTTTATTGTGTGTGTGCTTGAGCTTGCGCCTCTAGGCTGCCTCTGTCTCTGTCTGCAGCTCTCCCTCTCAAACCTGTACCCCAGGCAGGCAGTGGACAACTTGCTGAAGTCACTTCTTTGCTTGTGGATCCTATGGATTGAACTGAGGTTGTTGTTGATCCGTTTCTACTGGTGATTAGAAAACTTGAAAAGACTTCCTTCTCACTCCCATTTCTTTGAAGGATAAATAGATGTGTTAGGACTGGAATTACAAGTGACCTACCATTTGTACAAGTCCCAAAATGCTGAATTAAATGTGTCAGGTACTAATTAGCTAGAACTTAGACAAAGTTAAGCACCATGACTTTTTAAGGTCAGGGAAAGCCATTGGAAGGGTTTTGTTTGTTTTTTAATTTGGTTTAGTTTGGGGTTTGAATTTTTTTTTTTTTTTTTTTGAAACAAGGTATGTATCCTTGGTTGTTCTATAACATACTATGTAGATCAGGCTGTCCTGGAACTCACAGAGATTCCCCCTGCCCCCAGCTTCTGCCTCCTAAGTGTAAGACTAAATAAAGGTACTTGCCTCCACATCAGGCCACCTGATGTGTGACATGATCAGATCTGCTTTTATTTAATTAATTGAAGTGTTTATTTGCAATGCAGAGGGCAGACCCCATGCTTCTATTCATAACTGTTTTATATCCTCATCCTGGTCTTCATCCTTAACCCCAGATTTGCATTTAAAGTGCACACACCCATTCTACTGTGTGGAGAATATTAAGGAATTTGAAGGGAGGTGCTGAAATCATTCTCCCCTTCACTAACATTTATATAGTACTTGTAACACGTGTGGGACAGTGTTCTGATTATCCCTATTTTATAAATAAAACTGATACCCAAAGAAATTAAATAACTTGTCCAGAGTTGCAGTGGTAGTAAGTTCCAGAACCTGGGCTTAAAAAAAAAATCAAGCCACATCGTGTTTGTGTGTGTGTGTGTGTGTGTGTGTGTGTGTGTGTGTGTGTTTTGTGCTTGTGTACCACATGTGTCTGGTGCCTGTAAAGTCCAGAAGAGTGCTGGGATTTGAACCCATACTCCCTGAAGAACAGCCAGTGCTCTTAACTGCTGAGGTAGCTCTCTGACTGGCTAGTTTGTACTGCACTCAGATCCTGCTACAGCAGTGCTAGTGAAAGATAATCAGGCCAGCACTCCAACTATGGGAATACAGGAAAAGAATAGAGCTCGTGCAGAATGTTGGGACTGGCCATTTGTGCTGGAATGTCAAAGATGATTTTGTGTTTCTCACTTGTGTGATTTTTGTGCCTTGCTCCAGATGAGTGATGGATTTGTCAGGAGAGAGAAGGGAAGGAATGGTGAGTTACAGACTTAACCAATTGCAGCTCCCTAATCCTTAGAGGCCACAGGAATCCCCACTTGACAACTACCAGCTTCTGGCCTTGTGGAGGTTACCTAGCTTCTTTGAGGCTCTGTTTTGTTCTCTGTAAATTAAGATATTAATAAAATCTCCCTCTAGAGTGCTGTTTTGGAAGTAAAGGACATTGTACTGAATCAAACACATGCTAATGTTCAGGAAGTCTTCCTAAAAACAGAAGTTATTTTACTAGCCTCTTTTCCACACCCCTGTGGAGAACTGTATCTGCCCTGATTACCCTTTCCTATCTTGTTATGGGGGAAGAAAACTGAACTGAAGAAAGTATTAAGTAAGTAATCAACAAATAAGAGATGTATAGAAGGAAATTAGAAGGGAGACTGCTGGAAGGGTGTGTGTGTGTCTGTGTGTTGCATGCTATGCAAGCACTCTGCCATTGAGCTAAGCTACA
This sequence comes from Phodopus roborovskii, assembly GCF_943737965.1. NCBI lineage: Eukaryota > Metazoa > Chordata > Mammalia > Rodentia > Cricetidae > Phodopus > Phodopus roborovskii. The sequence continues at coordinate 2,849,169 of NW_026126629.1, read as the reverse complement.
CCCCAAGCACTGTCGTGTATAGATGAACAAGTGGGGGATTGTAAGCAGGTCCTGATGAGTCAGTGACTTAGTTGGGTAGCTTATTTCTGGCAAAGCCACTTCTAAGTTTGGCCAACTGAAAACCAGTTGTGTCACTGCTAATTTAAATTATTCTAACAGCTTATGTTGTAGGTGATAATTTAAAAGTGTGTTAAATTGGGTTAGAACCCTTTTGTAGTACAGAGAACTAGTTCGGAGATATGTTGATATCTAGAGCAACAGATGGGAAGTGAGAAGATGAGGAAGATGTGGTTCTGCATTGCACTCAATAGAGCTGTTTGGCTTTGACAGCTTTCATAGACATATACATAGTAAATTTAAAATGATTTTAACATGCTCAAACACTATGACAGAATAATGGACCTATATGATAATGTAACTGTATATATTTTCTGATGAAGGCAAAGATGACACCTGTCATCTGTAAATGGACAATAACAGCACAGACTTTACAGGGTCATTTCAAGGATACAGTGTAATAACTCATGTAAGCACTCTGAAATGGAGTGGCTATTTATTAGCTAAGCCAGTACACTTCTCAGTGAGAGGAGACAAATGGGAGTAAACACTGTGGAAGTGTTTGCTGTGGCACTCACTTCAAGTGACCCAGTGTGAAGCATGGCTGTTCACCAGTGCCAGCACGTTTCCTCCCATTTGCTGCATTGGCTCTGGACTAGCTCATTTATTAAATAATTTCTCTTTAGCTAAGATAGCTTTTCAAAACAAAATTGAAGTTTTATCCTTAAATTATGCATTTGCACAATCCTCCTGCTTTAGCTTGCTAAATACTGGGATTGTGGACATGTCTGGCTTAAAATTTTTTAACTTAATTTTGGTTTTACTATCAAGAGTTTGTTTAAACAGGACATAAATATCTCAGATGAGAGCAGCATTTACATGGAAGAGTCAAACTACCTTGTTTATTCTGCTTCTTATTTATATTCTTAATTATTATTGACCTTAAAAATCATCCTAATGATTTTAAACTTCATGAAGGGTGGGGACAGGAGTTCTCACATGAGGAATGCAACAAATGGGCTTATGTAATTGATCTTAATAACCCATGAGTGGTGGTAATGTAGTGATAAATCTAATAGGAATTTATGTAAACATTATCTTTATATGATCATACTTTCTCATCAAGTTATTATCAATTAAATAGTTTCTAAGCTGCTTTTGCATATTTGTTTTTATAGCATGGCCCCAAGGCCTGGTGGGATTAGTACAAGCAACCAGATCATTTATAGAAAGCTTCATGGTAATTTAGGAAGTTAAAAGTGTTGTAGGAGCCTGGAGGTGGTTGCAAACACCTTTCTTTAATCCCAGCACTCTGGAAGCAGAGGCAGGTGGATCTCTGAGTTTGAGGCCAGCCTGGTCTACAGAGTGACCAGAGTGGCTTTGCCAGCCAGAACTACTCACAGAGAAACCCTGTCTCCAAAAACAAACAAACAAACAAATAAATAAATAAAAGTTTTAGGTATGTTCAGTATGACCTAAATGATGAGGTGTTGCTAAAAATAAAAATGCTCATGCCAGGTGTGTTGGAACTAAAGAGAAGAGCAGCTATTCTCACACTGGCAATTTGGCTTGCTCTTTGTTGTTACCGTATACTCTACAAGGTGCACGTTATGGCAGTAATGCTTGTCTAGTTTTCTAGGCAGTAACTGTCCATAAAACATTTAAGAAAGGAGTGCTGTGACCTTGCTGTAAGTTTGAGACAGGCAATCATAACTGGCCAAAATTTTGAATACATAGTATCTATGTAGATACTTAGCTGTATACCTAGCTAAGTATCTTCATTTACTGTGTAATGTTTTTAGGTTGTTGCAAGTTGTGGGTTAAAATTTAGCATAAAGAAAAGGATAATGTGTTTGGTGTGTTTGGGCATTTTTTGTATGGACAGGCATTATTTTCTTTCACTTTCTGTTTTCAAGATAGTTCTCAATAGTCCTACAAACTGAATAGTTTCATTCTTTGCAGATGAAATTTACAAGTTGATCGCATGTGCTCATACACAAACTTTGGGTACACAACCAAAACCATTGTCTCCAAGTTTTGATTTCTGGCCCAGAGTTTTGTACAAAATGTGCATAAAGAGTAATAGGGTTGAAATGCAAGGAGGGTCAGAGACTGCCTGGATGAGAGGCCTCTGCAATGCCAGGCTAGTTCCTCCCATTCGTGCCCACCTGCTGAGTCCTAACCTGCCTTATGGAACCTGTGACTCTTCCTCTGTTAGGCCGTGAAGCTGCTAACTGCATGTGGCTCGACAGCCTCCTGACTAGCATTGTTGCTTGTGGGCTTTTGCCAGTACAGTCTTCAGCTCTCTCCTGTCAGATAGTTCTGCTCATGCACCTTCAGTAAGCTCAATTGCCTACCAACAGATAGCATCACAATGCAGCCTATAAACTACCATTTGTATTGTTGGGCAGCATTGTCCTCCCTCATCTGGTCTTCTGGGGTACTACTGTGTCTCTTCCCCCAACTCTGCTAGAGCTCACACACAGCTTTCTACATGCTGGTGAGGCATGAAATGGGAAAACTTTAGCATTCTTTCTTGTATAACAGAAAAACTCAGATTTTGAATACTCTCCTGGTATTCAAATCAAACTAATCTCTTCTCCATCATCTAACCTGTCCTCCACTAACCTTTTTTTTTTTTTGATAACCCCATTTATTTGTTCTTTTATAGCATTCCAAGTTATCTATGCAAATGCAAGCATATATAAATATACTTCTCCCTCCATTTTTATTTAATGAAAGCATAACTAAATATACATTCTTCGTCTTAATGTATTAATGTATCTCTGTATCAAAAGTATTTCCTCATTCTTTGTTTCCAGCTTGATAATACTCCATCATGTTTCTTTCTTTCATTTTCGAGACAGGGTTTCTCTGTATTGCTTTGCAGCCTATCCCAGAACTCACTATATAGATCTGCCTGCCTCTGCCTGCCTCTGCCTCCCGGGTGCTGCTACAGTGGATTAAAGGCGTGTGCTGCCACCACCCGGCTTTATCGTGTTCATATATCAAAATTTATTTAACTTGTTCACCCACTTACAGACATTTGGGGTATTTTTCACTTATTATTAAAATGTTATGCTGTATAAATGATGTCATATTGCTTAATTCAGCTATATCTGATACTGCTGAATAAAACCTGGTTGAAATTTTGAGATAAACTAATAACCTCTCAAATCCCACTTCATCTGACTGTCATCTCGTGTAATGTGTTCTCTTTTAACCACCACAGCTGTCTCAGTGTATGAACTGAGTATGTGGCTGCTGTTGTGTACTGAGTGAAAGGCTTCCTCTCCTCAGAACTTACTTGTGCACAAATTTTGCTCACACCTTTTGGACAAGTACTTGTTGCTATGACAGTGAAAATAAGTCTGTTAGTGTTAATAGAGGCAGTGGTTTTCAGAAGGCCTCTGTAGGCATCACAAACCAAATTTTAAAATACTGATGTCAGGTTGGGCTTGACATCACACCTTTAATCCCATCACTGCAGAGGCAGAGGTTGAGTGATCTCTGTGAGTTCAAAGGCAGCCAAATGAGTTCCAGGGCAGCCAAGACAACTCAAAAAAAGAATAAAAAAAAGGAAAAAAAAAAAAAAAAAAAAAGATCTTGAAGTCTCTCAAGGTGCCTCACACACTCATAACAGCAATTAGGAGGCGAAGCAGAATTGTGTGTTCCGGGCTAGGTTAAAGTACATACTCTGAGGGCAGCCTGGGCTAAGGAGGAAGTCAGGCTGGTTGGGGCTGTTGATTTGGTTTACTTGGCTTACATGTTTCCAAATTAGAGTACCTCATTAAAGGCGTTCACCACCACCGCTTCCAGGCCTTTCAATGTCTTAACGCTTGGGCTGTCTTTTATTTATCTGGGTCTCTTCAAATAACATTGTTTGGTGATTAAAGTTTGAAAACATTACTACTTTGAATTTGTATCTTGAACCACCTTTCAAAGGAACCCATTCTAACAGTGTCTGTCTAAGGGTGTCCCACACGGGCTCATACCCACATCACCTGTGCTTACAAACACTGTGCCCACACACAAGAGCTGTTGGCAAAGACTTTGCTGTTGATTCATGCAGGCTCTCCAGAAATTATTCATACTTTAAATTTGTATTCAAAATATAATATATTTAGTCAAAAAGGAAATGAAAGCCCAGAAAACAAACGAAAAATGATAAAATGTTATCTAAGAAAATCATTTTCATCTCTGTAGTCTCCTTTTCAGAAACAATCATTAATGTTGCTAATCCGTCCAGAGATATTTTCTGCATATGTGCACAACTTTTTTTTTTTTTTAACAGTTCCTTACACATTGGGTAGCAGCATACTCTGCTTCTCTGAAGTTACTTTAATTATCTAAAGAGGTTGTTGTGGGTTTGCAGTACTACAAGCAATACTGCTAAAGTAATCTCTTTACATCTGTTGTGCATGGTCATACACACCTGTAACTCCAGTGTGTGCCACATAGTTTCAGAATAAGCTACCCAGCTGTGTAGAGTGATCCTATCTCAAAACCCAAAAGGGGGGAAAAATCTGTGTTGCATGGGCAAACGCTGTGTCATTTCAAGCATCGTTGATTATATCTGTATCCCTGCATGTTTTAACTGTGTGTGTAAGTACAGTTTCTGAACATCTTGTCAACAGTTTTCGTTACCATGTTATGATCTGGTAGATGGAATGATTTTTTTTTTCCCATTTCCGTTTGTCTTTCTGATTATGGCCCAGCATTATTTGGTTCAGGTAAGAACTCTACCTCAGAAGCCGGGCGGTGGTGGCACACGCCTTTAATCCCAGCACTCTAGAGGCAGAGGTAGGTGGATCTCTGTGAGTTTGAGACCAGCCTGGTCTACAAGAGCTAGTTCCAGGACAGCCTCCAAAACCACAGAGAAACACAAAGAACTCTAGCTCAGAACTGCCCAACAAGCTGCTTTGGACCCCATTTGTTCTAGTCATCATTTGCATTACTTTTGTTTTCTGTTTTCTCTTTGCTCTGGGCCAAAAATAAGACATGGAAGTCAGATATAGTGGCTCTCACCTGTCACCCATCATGTGGAAGGCAGAGGCTGCATAGTGAATTCCAGGCCAACAAGTTATATTACTTCCTGAAGTTTTCCCTTTTTCTCTGACCTGTCATTCTTTCTCTATCTCTCTGTTCTTCTGTTAGTGCCTCTCACTTAGCTAGAGATGTGTGCGGGCCTGGCTCCCCTTGGTTTGAACAGGTTTTTTCAAAACTAGTTCTCCTAACAATTATTGGCTTAGATTTTCCGTTGTACCTGAAAATGTACTCTCAACAACCCCATAGAATGCCAATTCTGATGGCAGAGTTTCACTTGTGAGCTCATCCCTTAGAACAGTGGCAGACATACTATACACAATCACTTTTCTTTGAGGGGAGGAAAAAAAGACATTTTTAATTGTGGCAAGATACAAATAAAATTTACCAGTTTTACTTTCTTGCTTTTAAGTGGCAACTCAGCCAGTGCCATTGAATATACTTATATTTCAGTAATTTTCTTTTGACTGAGTAGTTGTATTGGTTGTCTTGAAAATTACCCAGAACCAAATGTTTATTTAATTTTCACTTACCATTTTTCCTGCAGACGAAGTCATACGGAAGCGTCTTCTGATTGATGGAGATGGTGCTGGTGATGACCGGAGAATTAATCTCCTCGTGAAAAGCTTCATCAAATGGTGTAACTCTGGATCCCAAGAAGAGGGGTATTTTCCCCATGCTGTTTCTGTACCAGTGTCTGTCCTGGGGGAGTTTTCTCAGGGCCAGGCCATTCAGCTCTGTTGACCTTCTCTGTCTAGTTCAGCTACTTCTTGATTGATCAAAAGTATTCTTTCTCCTGACCTTCTCTTTGGAGGCCTTCTTTGTGTCAGTATAACATGCAGAAAGCACAGTACTGAAGAAAGAAATAAGATTGAACTCAAGCTTAATAACTTGATTACTTTTTTTTCTTTTTTTTTATTTTATATAACCAAGTCCATTTAAATGAAAACAAACATTTATAGACAATATTTGGGAATTTGGGCGTCGTTCTTTCCAAACTACTTCCTGCTGTAAGGGGCGCTGTCATGGGGGATTCGAAGAAGGTTCAGATATCCTGGCTGTAGTCTGTAGGGCTGCTTTGTCGAGCTGTTTTGAATGTAGGATCACCTGGTACTCTGTTTCAGGTACATTTGGCTTGATCAAACCACATTAGTCTGGAAGGAATCCACATCTTTTCATTTTCTGTGGAAACAAAAATAGAAATCCTTTTCCCCAGTAACTTGTCCTTGAATTTAAATTAATAACTTGATTACTTTTAACAAATCAGTATTTGATTAGTATCTCTAAATGAAGATTTCTCTTATGTTAATAAGTTTATATAAGCTGCTGCAAAATGATTACATATTAATTTATGAAATTTTTTACGGATTTATTTTCTGCTTAAATGATTGTATTGTATAGAATAGGAAAGTTGTGAGAACAGAATTCTGAAGAAAACTCTTAATCAGATATTGTTACAGGTGATTTAAATAATTCAGACAGATTGCTTGGGCTGAGCCTGTATTAATGACAACAGTAGCCTCACCTTGCCTTTCTAACCAGAGCAGTCTACACCATATCTAGCAAAGAAAGTAGTAAGAGTGGGTGTTCTAAGCTATTTTATATAAAACAAATAATTATCAGAACTTGATTTCCATTAGTTTACATTTTTTTATTCTCCCTCTTTTTCACAGATATAGCCAATACCAGCGCATGCTGAGTACCCTGTCCCAATGTGAATTTTCAATGGGCAAGACTTTGCTGGTGTATGATATGAATCTCAGAGAAATGGAGAATTATGAAAAAATATACAAAGAAATAGGTAAGCAATGTTTGTATAATTGTGTTTGTGGTTTGAAGAAAAAACTGTTTGATAATATCTGCATTGCTGTAGAACTGTATCATAATTATAGTGGTAATGTCGGTTGACACAGTGCTGTGTAATAAGACGGAGCACTTGTGTTGTAGAATGTCAGTGTCTTATCAGTGGGACTTCTGTTTAAAAGCACAGATTATACATGTCATTATAATTACCTTTTTAAAACTACCTTTTTGTATAGAATGTAGTATTGCGGGAGCGCATGAAAAAATTGCTGAGTGTAAAAAGCAAATTCTTCAAGCAAAACGAATACGAAAAAATCGACAAGGTAGGAATGCTTTGAAGGACTTTGTGGAGATATTTTATTCCCGACTATAATTTCCATGAAGTTTTTAATTGTGAAATGTAAAATCTGTAATGTTACTCAGTTTATAAAAAATAACTAGCAATTATATTAATTCTTAAAACTCTGTTACTTAAAATAAAGAAGGCAAGTTATGCTGGAAAAGATTTAATTTTGTTGAATTTTATTAGTTACCCAAGTATTTCTTAGACTTTTTCCTATCTTCAGATCCTTCCCCCTTAGCAGTGTTACAGTTAATCTACAAAGGTGAGCTGTATGACAGACTGAGGTGTTTATTTGCCCACTTAATGAAGTTACTTTTAAAACATGGAAAAGAGCAAACATTATCTACAAAATTACCTAATAGAAAAGTTAAAGAGTAGGGGTTAGCAAGTTGGCATAGTGGGCAAAAGCACTTGTTACCAAGTGTGATCATGACAGCCTGAGTTTGGCACCAAGACCCACAAGGTCGAATGAGAGAACTGTCTCATTGTGCCACACAGCTCCCACACGTATAAAATACATGTAATTTTAAAGATAAAGTTTAGTTTTATTCTAATCTCTTTTAAAGTTAGGGTTGTCTTCATCTGGTTCATAAAATATTTGAAAATAATTTTAACTTGTTTACATGTGTCTCTGTATACATAAGTACAGGTACCCTTGGAGGCCAGGAGTGGCCATCTCATCCTTGGAGTTGAGGCAGTTGTGAGCTGCATATGAGTGCTGGAAACTGAATTTAAGTTCTGTGAAACAGCAGTATATACTCAACTGCTGAGCCATCTCTCCAGTCTCAAAGATTATTTTTAACAGCAGGAACATTGCTCCTCCCATTTCATAAATTGAAAGAAGAACAGAGCAATGTTGAAACTCTCCATGGTTGTACATACTTGAAATCCTATCACTTCACTAAGGCAAGAGGCTTACAAATTCTAGGTAACTCTGGGTCTATCTAGTGGAAACTTAACTTTAAACACACAAATGCTTAAATAAATAAATAAATTGGTGGCCATAACTATGACAGTATTGTGAAAAACTAAATGGAAATAAAAATGTTGTTAGTTATTTGGTGATGGTAAAGTTTTCTGGTGTAGATTCTTCATTTTTGTTCTGTTTTGTATTGAAAATATTTTTTTTTAAATTTAAATTTGAAGCAAGTTTATATGTTAATCCCAGTTCCCTCTCCCTCCCCTCCTTCCCTGTTCCCCCAAAACCCCCATGTCATCCCTTTTCTGCTCGCCAGGGAGGGTGAGGCCTTCCACGGGGGATCTTCAAAGTCATTTGGAGCAGGGTCTAGGCCTTCCCCATGTGTCTAGGCTGAGAGAGTATCCCTCTACGTGGAATGGGTTTGAAAAGTCCATTCGTACTAGAGATAAATACTAATCCACTACCAGAGGCTCCATAGACTGCCCAGTCCTCCTAATTAACACCCATGTTCAGGGGGTCTGGGTTGGTCCTATCCTGGTTTCCCCGCTCTCAGACTGGGGTCCATGAGCTCCCCCTTGTTCAGGTCAGCTGTTTCTGTGTGTTTCTCCAGCCTGGTCTTGACCCCTTTGCTCATCACTCCTTCTCTGCAACTGGATTCCAAGGGTTTGGCTCAGTGTTTAGCTGTGTGTATATGCTTCTGCTTACATCAGTTACTGGATGAAGGCTCTAGGGTGGCGTATAAAGTAGTCATCGATCTCATAATTGGGGAAGGGCATTTAAGGTAGCCTCTCCACTATTGCTTAGATTGTTAGGTCAGGTCATCCTTATAACTCTCTGGACATTTCCCTAGTGCCAGATTTCTCTTTAAACCTATAATGGCTCCCTCTATTATAGTATCTCTTTTCTTGTTCTCCTCTATTCTTTCCCTGCCTTAATCTTCCTGTTCCCTCATGCCCACCTCTCCCCTTCTCTTTCTCCTAACTCCCTCTCCCCTTCCAACATGCTTCTAATTTGCTTGGGAGATCTTGCCCCTTTCCCCTTCTCCGGGAGACCATGTATTCTCTCTTAGGGTCCTCCTTGTTTCCTAGCTCTTCTGGCAGTGTGGATTGTAGGCTGGTAATCCTTTGTTCCATGTCTAAAATCTATATATAAGTGAGTACATACCATGTTTGTCTTTTTGTGACTGGGATATCTCTCACTCAGGATGGTTTCTTCTAGTTCCATCCATTTACCTGCGAATTTCAAGATTCCATTGTTTTTTTTTTCCCCGCTGAGTAGTAAGTATTCCATTCTTCAGTTGAGGGGCATCTAAGTTGTTTCCCAGTTCTAGCTATTACAAATAATTCTGCTATGAGCATAGTTGAACAGATGTCCTTGTATGAATGTGCATCTTTTGGGTATATGCCTAAGAGTGTAATTGCTGGATTTTGTGGTAGACTGATTTTCATTTTTCTGAGGAACCTCCATACTGATCTCCAAAATGGCTGTACAAGTTTGCACTCCCACCAGCAGTAGAGGAGTGTTCCCTTCCTCCACATCCTCTCCAGCATAAGCTGCCTTTGGTGTTTCTGATTTTAGCCATTCTGACAAGAGTAAGATGGTATCTCAGAGTTGTTTTGATTTGCATTTCACTGATGGCTAAAGATATTGAGCATTTAAGCGTCTTTCAGCCATCTTAGATTCTGTCTTTATATCCATTCTGTTAGCCTGTGTCTTTTTATAGGTGAGTTAAGACCATCAATATTGAGGGATATTAATGACCATTGATTGTTAATTCTTGTTTGCTTTGGATTTGGTGGTGGTGGAGGTATTGTGTGTGTATTTACCCCCTTTTTTCTTTTGACTGTTGGTAAAGTAGGATTATTTATTACCTATGTTTGTGGTTGTAGTTAACTTCCTTGGATTGGAGTTTTCCTTCCAGAACTTTCTGTGGGGCTGGATTTGTAGGTACATATTGTGTAAATTTGGTTTTGTCACGGAATATCATGGTTTCTCTATATATAGTGACTATAGTAGTCTGGGCTGGCATCCATGGTCTCTTAGTGTTGGTAGACTATCCAGGACCTGAGATTCTCTCTTCCATCTCTTGTATTCTGTTTGTTATGCTTGCATCTGTAGTTCCTGATTGCTTACCTAGCTTTTCTGTTTCCAGCATTCCCTTAGACTGTGTTTTTGTTGTTGTTTTGTTTTATCTCTTTCAGCTTTCAAGCCTTGCACTGTTTGAATTGTTTCTTGTAATTTTTGGTTTGCTTTCCTCCATTTCTTGAAATTTTTTTGTTTGTTTTTTTCTTCCATTCCTTTGTTTTTCCTTCCATTTCATTACCTCTTTGAAGGTCTCTCTTATCGTCATAAAGTTGGTTTTAGGGTCTTTCTCTTCTGCTTCATCTGTGTAGGAATGTTCAGGTCTTGTTGATGTGGAGTCTCTAGACTCTGGGGGTGTCATATTGATCTTTCTGTTGTTGACTGTATTATACTATCGTCTACCCATTCCTTCTTCCAGTGCATACCCATGGGGTCTCTCCCTGTAGGTGGATACAGGACCAACGCTCTCTTTTGGTGGGTTAGAGATGGGACTAGGACATTGGCAGACTCTGGATGAGCTGGTCTGCTGGGACATGGACAGGTTACCCTGTGCATGCTTGTGCAGTCCCCAGTCCTCAGGAGGCTCTGAGCAGGACACTGGAAGGTGGGCTTCTTCCGTAGGTGGAGGCAGCAATATATTGTTTTATAATGCAAAAAGATTATTTGAAATAAAATCAGCCTTGCTGAATTAATATGATGTGTCCCAAAACAATGAGTTGCATGTTTTAGTGAGCTAATCATGTCAATATTTTAACACCATCACCACTATCCCCCCCCCCCACTTTTTTCCCCTGAGACAGGGTTTCTCTGTGTAGCCCTGGCCTGCCTGAAACTCAGAGATCTGCCATTCTCTGCCCCCAAGTGCTAAGAATGATGTGTGCTACCACTACTTGCTTTTATTTTATTGGCTTTTTTTTTCCTTTTCCTCTCCTGTGGGTATGTGTGTATGAAAGCATCAAATCCCCTGGAACTGGAGTTACAGACAGTTGTGAGCTGCCATGTCTGTGCTGGGAATTGAACCCAGGTCCTTTGGAAGAGCAGGCAGTGCTTTTAACACTGAGTCATCTCTCCATTTTTAATTCCCCCTTTTAAGAAGTGGTTTTTGCATCTAGATATGTGGTGAAGTTTCACTGGGTAATTTATAGCAAATATACCAGTTTACAAATAATATCAATTCTAAGTGATTTAAAATGTTTGTGCATTGTTTTGGTAAGTTTTAAAATTAATTTATCATTTCATAGTCAAGGTTATTAGAAGTTTCATAACTTACTGTAGAGATTTCAGTGGAGTAGAAATAATGACCTGAATTTTAAATTACTTTAGTTTCTGAAATTTTTAACATTACAATGCGGGGAAGTGCTGTTCACTAGATGTGGATACTAGATCTTAGTGGTTCTCAACAATAACATAATTAACATAGTTCCTCGTGTTTTTGGTAACTCCTAACCATAAAATTATTTCATTGCCATTCATAACTATAATTTTTCTAATTATGAATCATAATGTAAAAAATATCTGATATGCAAGATATCTGATATACAACCCTCAAAGGGGTCAAGAGCCACAGGTTGAGAACCACTGTATTTTCAAGTGTTTTTTCTATTTGGTAAGGGCCATGATAAAACAGTTAATGAACTTTCATTTATGTTGTTGCCAACCAATATTTTGTCACATGAATGGAAAACCAGAAGTGAGAACTAAAATCCCGGTATGGAACACTTTTAAGTCATGTACACTACTTTCCATCACCTTTTTGCTTTTTGAGACAGGGTTTCTCTGTGCAGACCTGGCTGTCCTGGAATTTGCTCTGTAGACCAGGCTGGCCTTGAACTCACAGAGATCTGCTGTCTTCTACCTACCGAGAGCTGGCATCAAAGGCGTGCGCCACCATACCTGGCTCATCATTGTCATTTCTTTCTTTATCTAGGAAAGGGAATGTTTTTCATTTACACCTTTTGTCCTGATAATCCAGGTTCAGAAAGCTCTTTTCTCGTGTCTTCCAGAGTATGACGCTTTGGCTAAAGTGATTCAGCATCATCCAGACAGACATGAGACGTTAAAGTAAGTTTAGAGCTTTGTGGGAGCTGCCTTGATATAGAAGTGTTGACGATCCCCTCTGCATATCTAATTTTTAGATATGCCTTAGGGGACAGCACAAAGGAGGGTCAGTCATCGCTTCAGTATTCCATATTCTTACACTGTCTGATTAGATCCTTCTCCAATGTCACTACCTAGAGGCCCAGAATAAATTCATGTGATATGCCTCAAAAGGATATATGTCCTTTATTCTGTTTCTATCATAGAATAATGAATACTAATATAGACTATGTAAGATGCACATTTTTAAGACAGCTTAAGATATAAACAGTAAAATGGACATTAAATGAATTTCAAATTAAGAAACATGCATATCATTTATGAACATTAAAAACTCCCTCTGAAATGTTATCTACTAATACTGTACACTGTTCAGAGATACAAATCAATGTATCTAAAAGAAATTACAATGATACACAGGGTATCTGAGTAGGAGTTAAGATGGGAAATAGATGTGAGATGGGTAACCAGGAGTCAAGTTCATAGAGTGTAGTCAACTGGCAGAATTTTTCTTTCTTTACCAAAAGAAAAACTGAAGGTGGTGTACAAAATGTATCTGTTCATGGGTTTTATTCTATATAACTATATGTTCTTATCATCTTAAAAATTGTATCTAAAAGTATAGGTATAATAGAGACAATACAATTTAGGAGATCAGAAATCATCCTCAATTTCAAAAATCTTTGACTCATTATTCTTTTCTCCCCCTCCTCCTTTTTAACTTTTAAGTATTATGCATGCCCGTGCATGGGTGTCCATGAATCACTTGCGTGCTTGGGGCCCATGGTGACCAGAAGAGGGTATCAGATCCTGTGACTAGAATCACAGGCAGTTGTGAACCACAAGTAGGTGTTGTTGGGAATAGAACCTGAGTCCTTTGAAAGAAAAGCAATTGCTCTTAACTGCTGAGCCATCTCTCAAAACCCTTTTATTTTCAAAATAGTATTTAGTGGCCAAAATATTATAAATTCTCTTCCCTTAAGTAACAAACTATAATATTGTATTGTTTTGTTGTTTCCCTGACAGGGAGCTAGAGGCTCTGGGCAAAGAATTGGAGCATCTCTCACATATTAAAGAAAGTGTTGAAGATAAGGTATTTGAATATTTCCATTAGCTTCTGTGTACATGCACATGAGTGTGTATAGACCAACTTATATAAGTTGCTTTCCTTCTTAACAGCTGGAATTGAGACGGAAACAATTTCATGTTCTTCTTAGTACCATCCACGAACTTCAACAAACATTGGAGAGTAAGTAAAACACAACACTTCAAAATTACTGCTTATGAAGATTTTCGATGCTTAGGGTATCTTTTAGAAGAATACCTTGACTAGAGAGTCTGCCTCCAGAATCTAGTGGTATAGCTAGATAGCACTAGAAAACCCTCGTTTGTTCAACTTTGTATATGCATGCAGAAGAGCGATAATGTTAGCCAGGCATTGGTGGTGCACGCCTTTAATCTCAGTGCTCAGGAGGCAGAGGCATGCAGATCTCTGTGAACAGTTTCAGGACAGCCTGGTCTACACAGAAAAACCCTGTTTGGAGTGTGTGTGGGGGGGGCAGTAATGTTGTAACCTGGGCTTTGCACACATGTGTAGTAGCGATGGGGAGTGTGTCCTAACTAATGATTCAAGACATGGGCAAGTTACTGTAAGTCATCAGCATGTTAGGCTACCAAGTAGGGTACTCTTAATATTTTGGAGACTTGATCTTTCTAGTGACTGTAACCAAGTGGAATTTTCTGTGTTCCCCAATGTCTAATTGGTTTTTTAAAAAAATAAGACCAAGATCTAGATTTTGGTTTGTTTGTTTTTAATGAAATCTATCACATACATTTTACATTCTTTAGTAGTAGTAAGAATAACAACAAATGAGCATATTTAAAAAAATGTATCACATTTATTTGTGTGTGTATGTGTGTGTGTTTGGAGAGAGGGTGGCATATATAACTTTGGCATGGGTGTGGAGGCCCAAGGACAGTCTCGCCATGTGGGTCCCGGGATCCAGCCTGAATCATTGGGTTCAACAAGATGTGCCTTTACCTGTTGAGCCATTTGCAGCCATAACTTGTCATTTTGCCATCCTTGTTTTAACACTTTGCATGTATGCACTGGGCATAAAATGTAGGCGCAATAAATGAGGTTTTGTATCTTCTTGCCTACAGATGATGACAAACTGTCAGAGGTCGATGAAGCTCAAGAAAGTGCCATGGAAGCAGACCCTAAGCCATAGATGGGCTGCCCGTCCCCATTGGCAGGGACATGAAAACCTGCATGGGCTCACGGGGTTCAGTTTGTTGTGGTTTTGAGATACTTCAGCTTTGACAGTGAAATGCTTGCTTTTAAATTTAATTCATGTCTCACTCATATTTCTTCTCACAAAGGAAATATGTTTAGTGTATGTATACTTTTTAAAATGCATTTTTATCTTTAAAGGTAGAATTCAACATCTGAAAACATTTAATAAAATGTCTCAAGCTGGATCTTTGTGCTTATTCAAAATTAGGTAGCTGGGAACAGTTGCCTTATAAAACCAGCCAAGGATAGACATGAGGACCACTTTTGAAAATGAAGTCCATGAGCAGGCTTTAGAGGGGCCATGATCAATGTGTGGTATGTGTTCAGGGTAGGGAAAGTTCCACACTATTATGAATTGCCACTGCATTGTTTTTCTGCATCTCTCTCTCTGTTAGTACTTGAGAAATGTGGTTGTAAATGTTTCCTCTCCACCCTCTTTTTGTTCTTTGGGAGTTATTTTTAACAATACTTATTTCTCCGCATATGTGCATAAGACATATTTACATGCTTGTGTGAGAAGCAAAGCACCTGCTGTAGCATGGGCAGGTTCAGATGACGGCCTCAGCTGTTGCTGCTTGTCTTCCACTGTGTTTGAGGCAGGCTGTCTTTGCTGCTAGGCTGTGTACTTGGACCTTAGAAGCAGCAGCAGGTGCATGGCAAGCATGCCCTCCTCAGCTTGTACTTCCTTGTGGTTCTCTTGGAAAGCCTTTGGAACTGCTTCGAAGACTGAAGGATTTCAGCCCCTAGAAACTCACACTGCTGAAGCTCAGCATGTCTTTGGGCCAGCAGCTTCATGGATTTGTCAGACACTCTTTCTATGAGGTCATTCACCTATGACAGATGCAAAGAAATGAAACTGCTTAAGTAAAGACATGGTTGGTTTTCCTGAGAGTGCCAAAGTAGTATTCTAATTCAGCTCATAACAAACAGAGCTTGAAAACAGATTTACCACACAGGGGTAAGACGACCTCATTTCTCCTCAAGCCTGTGTGTGCCTCATTTTAATGGAATTCACTTAATATTTATTAGGCACTTAAGAAATAGGTCCCCTATTTCTTAAGTGATTGATAATTATGCCCTGCTCCATGCTGCCTTACAGGGCAAGCTGTTGAGTTAAGCCTTCTGTCTGGTGCCTCTGAAACAGGAAAGAGACGTCTGCCCATGACCCCATGACTCTACAACCTGCATTTGAAGCTTTCCCACTGTCGGGTCTGGTTTCTGGAGGATGTCTTTCACGCTCTGTTTCTTCTTTTTAAGTGCTGAAAAATGTGGTCTCTTTTTTGATGAATATGGTACCTGTTGTCAAAATGCAAAGCATCCCATTAGGAAATAGCAGTCAGTTCTACACTACCAATCAACACTCAGCCTTGGCCATTCTCACAGAGTAGTTGTTTGTCAGGTAGCAGGTGAAATCTGTATTCATATTCTCTGCACCCCCATGTGTTTCCTTTGTGCCCAGAGCTCTCTTTTAAGAGTCCTGTAGGGTGCAGAGAAATGAGACTACTGGGCTCTGGAAGGAGGGACAGTGTCAGCAAAAAAGCAAGTCATTGGAAAAGACAAGAAGAGTTTGCTATGGCACAGGGAGTGCTGGGCTACTGTGGCCCAGTGCACAGAGAACTCATTACATAGCATCTAGTTGCTCATTTTTCATTCAGTTGCTCATTGTCTCTGTGTCTCCTTATTTTCCTGGCAGTCCAGACATAAAGAAGCCCTGGATTCTTCATGCCTATGCCTGACATTTTTTTCCTTTCCTTGTGGGAAACCTTTCCTGGATGCTGAGGCTTGCTGGCTGCATTCTCCATCCCCTTGTGTGTGACAGTCAGCTGCACCGAGGGCAGTTTGAGGGGGTCACGTTTAGGTCCTACCCTTTCAAAGAGGTGTAGAACCATCTCTGTCCTGCCAGTCTACCCATACTGAACTTTCCCTGATCCATCTAAAGAGCCCATTTGAGGGTTTTGTTTCTCTCTTGCTGTGTAGGCCCAGGCTAGCCTAGAACTCACCCTGTAGCCTAGTCTTGCCTCAACCCAGGACCCTCTGACTTTGTCTCTGGAATGCATCACAACATCATGCTAAAATCTCACTCGTCTCATACCCATATGTTTTTTTCTACTAAGCATCTACTGTAAATGGTGGTTGTTAAGTATTTCTGTGCTTGCTCAGTATGACTGTTGCAGAGTTGGGTGCTGAGGCAGGTTTTGTAAACCAGCATGAATGAGGAGCAGTGGCCCAGAGAGAACAGGCCTTCTGTGGAGGGCACCTCTTTTCTATTCCTACTAGTTTCCCTGAAGCATTGTGTTTCTAAAGTTTCTGATTTTTCAAGAGAAAGTTGTAAACCTGCATTTTTTATTTGAAATGTCCTACTTTTAAAATTTGGACAAGTAATTCATACATAATTTGGGAAGCATTGTGAAAGCTATATAAAACCCTTCTATAACAGTTGACAACCTCTGATTTAATGTCTTTTGGTATGCAGGAATCCTTAACTATAGCCAAAATTTTCTATTGTCTTATCAGTGCCATATATCCTGAGAAGACTTTGTCCTGAAATTGTGATCTTACTGTTCTGAAGTTTTATATGTTGCCTTTCCCAATTAGCTCTATAGCTCAACAGGAGTCGGACTGGTCTATGATGTGAGACTTCCCATACATATATCCATTTGACCTACTGCCATTATACATGATTGTCCTTACTACAGTTTAAAAATTTCACCCTCAATTGGACTGCAATCTCCATAAAAAGCAATACCATGTCCATCAGATCTTCCCTGTAGTTCTCAAACCTAGAAGTTGCCTAGCATAAAGGCACAATAAATACCTGGCAACCCTAAAGTAAGACTCAAACTCAAAGTTGCTATTGTATACTGGCAGTGTAGTTAAAACTACTGCTTCCAGAACCTTCTACAGGGTACAAATGTTTATCTGCTGTTCAGTACAAAAAGACACAAGCAAGATGCAGTTGGTTTTTGTTGTTGTTGTTCTGTTTTGTTTTTGGTGAGTATGTATGTGGGGTGGTGTTGTTAAAACAGTTTTTCTTTATGCAGCTCTTGGCTGTACTGCCGTGTAGACCAGGCTGGCCTCCAACTCAGAGATCTGCCATCCTCTGCCTCCTAAATGCTTACTTAGATTAAAGGCGAGTGCCGCCACCACTCAGCTTGAGAAGCTACACATGTAATTCCATCTAATTTAATGTAGTCATAGGTGGCTATCGAATAGTATTGCAGTTTTTTTTTTGTTTGTATTTTTTAAAATTTAGAATCAGTCTTATTTTACATATCAATCCCAGTTCCCTCTCCCTCCCATCCTCTCATGCCCCTCCCCCATCACACCCCCCATCCACTTCCCAGAGAGGGTGAGGCCTTCCATGGGCCAAAGTCTGTCATCCTTTGTGGGAGGACCTAGGCCCTCCTCCATGCATCTAGGCTGGAAGAGTATCCTTTCATGGGGAATGTTCTCCCAAAGTCCATTTGTGCACTAGGGATAAATACTGGTTCCACTGCCAGAGGTCACATAGACCACACAGGCCTCCTAGGTGACACCCACATTCAGAAGGCTTGGTTAAGAATGTGTTTGGGAGGGATAGGAATCTGGCTCATCAGTACAGTAAATGCTTGTTAGGTATGAGGCCTGAGTTGAATTCCCAGAGCCATGACAAAAGAGAAAGTGGAAGAGAGAATATGAATGAGAACCCTTAGCCTTAATTGGAAACCTGACTCTCCCACTCATTTTTACAAATAAACAAACTCCCAGAGTCATCCGTGGGGAAAAAAGTATATACCTTATAGAACTGTAACCATTTTCTGAGTAGAAAATTTTAAGTACTTAGAACAGCCAGGAACTGTCAGCATTAAGTAAGTGCCTATAATAATAATAGTTCAGAATTCTGTGTTTAAAATAGTCCTCAGTCTCATAGGCAGCCTTCCCAAAATTCCTGAGCACAGACCAAGTCCCAGAGCAAAATGAACATTTCCTGATGTAGACCACAGAGGTTGTCCCCTGCCTCCCACATGCATACATGTGTATGCATACCAACATGCCAAACCATTCTACATACATACAGAAAGGAAAAAACCTCAATGCTTTAAGTTTACACATTTGAATTTCCTATTGGCAGTATTCAGCTTGTCTGCAGGCTGGACATGCCTGGATCATGTAACCATGATAATGTCTTATGTTGTAAATGTAGTCATTTGACTTAATTCACTTTTGAGTTTAAATTAAAATTAAAAAACGCTAATTCAGTTATCTCTTTACACTGGCCACATTTCACTCTCCAACAGCATACGTGACTAATAGCTACTTTATCAGATGAATGACGATGCCTTTGAGGAGTTGCTGTTGTGCAGCAACACCCTCCACATAACATCTGGATTGGCCAGATTCCTAGTGTGTGACTTCAACCTTAGAACGATTCAGTAAGTCCACACAAAGCTCCACACTGTAGTGTAGGCCAAACTGTGGAAGGAGCTGAACAGTTGCGTCAGAGGTAAAAAAAGATCTGATATGGAAAAATACCCTCATTGAGCCTTAAATTCTTGGTGGAAGGACACAACAGATGTACAGGGTTACTACGGGCGAGTGAAGGTAAAAGAGAACCTGGGTTTTAGCAAGACCCAAAGAAACAGGTTGGTGTAGGTCTTTCAAGGCAAGCTGAAGTGAGCACCTTACCTCCTGCAGCCCCGGAGGAAGTGAAGTCACAGATAACCTCTTGGTGGTTCTTCTGGCTCTGAGGAGCCGGTTTTCTCCTGTTAACTCTTCTGCCTCTGCTTCTACAACATCAAGCTGTATAGTTGCTTAAAGAGCAGGAGGAAAGAATTTATGAGGGTCACAATTGCAAACATGGTCTTCCTAAGCAAACTAATTATGGGAAATGGTATTATAGACTGCTATACTGCCTTGGAAACTTTTCTTCCTTGGGATTGAAAATGAAAAGTGGACTTGCTTTTCTGGTATTAAGACCTCTTTCGGTACACACTTGCCTCTTGTAGTGGCCATAGTCTTGCCATGGTGACTACTGTTTCTGGACACTTCACTTTCCCCTGCGTGGTTTTCACTTTGGCGATGATGGAATTAGGAAAAGGGACCTTCAACTATGAGGGTTAAATCAGTGTAATGAAGAAAACTTACCTTTGTTCTCCAGAAATGCTGCCAAGACTCAGTCACTCGTATACCATCTAGATGGATGCCCCATATCTAGGTGCGTTTGTTTGTGTTTATGAGTTTTTATGTTTTTTATTTCTTTATTTTTAAGTTTTTCCTGAATATAGGCAAATGCACCAAATGTATAGTGACCACAGAGGCCAGAAAATGCTATTAGATTCCCCGGACTGTTGTGAGCCCCCATGTGGATGCTAAGAACTGTTCTGCAAATCAGCAGGCTCTCTTTACCACTCAGCTGTCTCACTAGTTCCAACTAGGAGCATTCTTAATTATTTTCCTCCATGAATTCAGTCTCAACTCAGTAGACATTATAAAGGCAAATATAAAAATGCTAGCAGAGAGCCAGTGAGATGGCTCAGTGGGTAAAGGCACTTGCCTCCCAAGCCTGAGTTCAGACCCCAGGGCCCACATGATTGAAAGAGAGAACCAACTCCCACATGAACACACACACATACACACACTCATGAACACACGTGTGCACACGTACACACACCATTTCTAAAAGACTATTTTATTTTACTGTGTGTGTATGGGGAGGGAGGTCTGAAAGAGAAGTACACACTCACAAACCATGGAGCCATAATGCTCCATAATGAATGGGGGCTGGAGAAGGGGCTCAGTTGTTAGAATCACTGGCTCTTCCTACAGAGTACTTGGGTTCGATTCCCAGAACCCACGGCACATAATCATCTCCAGTTTCAGGGGATCTGATGCCCTCTTTGGCCTCTGCAGGTACCAGGCACACAGTATACTGACATATGCGCAGGTAAAACATCCATATGCATGAACTAAAATTACAAATAAAAATGTAATAAAGTAATAAAGTGACACCATAGAGACTCCTAGGTAAGATGGCCAATTAGGAGCTGTCTCCATGTGACCTGGTATAGGAAAAGAGCTAGAATATGAAACTGTGCTATATTCCAAAGACACAGAAGAACAATGAAGAAATTCACAAAACAAACAAAAACAGCCAAAAAGTACTGAAAATGGCTGGTAATATACCAAAAAGGACTAAGCCAAGCTGAACCCAGGCTCCAGCTCCAGGTGCCCATTGGGAATGAGAGAGGGGAAGCAGAAGTGTCATTCAAAATCTAACCTAGTCAACCCTGGTGAAGGGAAATGGGTACTCCCCTCAAGATAGGCCAACAGCCCTCACAAGTGTCAAAAACATTGTAGGTTTTGTTGAGACAGATTTCCTTTATGGACAAGAGAGCAGTTGAGAGGGATTCTATTTTCTCCACTATATGTGATTTCAAGGGCACTGCTGAGGAATCATTGTTTGAAATCAAACTACCCCAGGGCTCTGAGAAGAGCCTAAATTGAACCTGCCACATCCTCAAAAATTGGAGGCAACCCTGGGAGGCAGTTGTGGAGAGCAGAGGGGAGCAATGTTGACAAACTGAAAAGTGTGGGTATTCCAGGCAGAGAGCTTGGCTCAGGCCAGGCAGTGCACAGGGAAAGGTAAAGTCCCCAGTAACAGTCCTGAACCTACAGCCAGTGGCAGGTGATCAAGTCTGGATCCACATATCTGCCATCCTCAGCATTTAAACCCAACTTAAGATATATGAGACCCATATATACATATACATATATATATTTTTTTTAAAAAAATCAGTAGTTCAGTGATTATAAAGCAATAACAGATTTGCCAAAGAAGAAATGAATTCACAATTATGTCAAATAAATAAACAAAAAACAACAATAAATATATAAGAATTTAGCTGAGTGAAAGATTTCCACAGCGAAAACCATAAAACACTAAAGGATAGATTGAAGAACTCACTTTCCTCACTGTATTTATTAGGAGTCTCTCAAGCAGTGGTTCTCAACCTGTGGGTCATGACCCCATCAGATGCCCTATATATCAGATATTAACATTACAATTCATAACAGTAGTAAAATACAGTTATGAAGGAGCAGTGAAGTAATTTTATGTTTGGGGGGTCACTAACACGAGGAACTGTATTAAAGGGTCACAGCATTAAGAAAGTTGAAAGGCTGAGAACCACTGCTCTAGAAAAACAGAACTGATAGAATACACACACACACACACACACACACACACACACACACACACACAGTGAAGGTTTTATTAGAGTGGCTTACAGGTTGTGGTGCAGCTGGTCCAACACTGGCTGTCTACCAACAGAAAGTCAAAGAATCCAGTTGTTCCGTCCACGATGCTGAATGTATGCACCAAGTATACAGCACAACCCCGAAGACTATTCCAATGCCAGTGAAGGAATGGACTTGCCAGTCATAGTAAGGGAAAGCAGGCAAAGAGAAGGGGTGGGGAGTTCCTTCTGCGTCTCTTATGAAGACTGCCACAAGAGGGTATGGCCCAGATTAAAGGTGTATCTTCTCACCTCAAAAGATTTAGATTAAGACGG
The DNA here is from genome assembly GCF_943737965.1 of Phodopus roborovskii. Classification (NCBI taxonomy): domain Eukaryota; kingdom Metazoa; phylum Chordata; class Mammalia; order Rodentia; family Cricetidae; genus Phodopus; species Phodopus roborovskii. The sequence continues at coordinate 2,826,976 of NW_026126629.1, read as the reverse complement.
GGTCTTCCCACTTCAAATGATTTAATTAAGAAACAACTCACGGATCCACCCAGCTGCTTGGGTTTTAGTTGATTTCAGAGGTAGTTAAGTTGACAACCAAGAATAACCATCACACAAGCTAATGAATTTTTATAGTTAATATTCTGAAAATGCACCTATTGCTGAATCCTCTATAGAGTCAGCAAAAATTTCATCAAAATTCTGAAAGCATTTCTCCACAGAAGGAGAAAACATTCTAAAATTCATATGGAAGCACAAATAACCCCAAGTGGCCTAACTGAGCAGAAAGAGAGCCAGAACCATCTAACATTTATCTCGGTCTACACTCCAGTGCCATAGTGACAGAAACAGACTCACCAGCGGAGGATCAGAAATGCACCCACATAACTATAGCCGCCTAATAGTTAACAAGAGTGTCAAAAACATTCACCAAAAAACTAGCAAGCCTCTTCAAGAAAACTGGATATCTACATTGACAGCAACGAGCCCAAATCTGTAGCTCTCCCCATACAAAACGATAGATTCAGAATGGATCAAAGATCATGTAAGATCCCAAACCATGAAAGTCCTACAGGAAAACATATGCAAAACATTTCAAACTATTGACATAGGGACGGTCTTCCTGAATACAGTTCGGATGGTGTGGGAGAAAACAAAGAACCGACAAAGAGCTTGCATGATATTCAACAGTTTAACTAAAATTAATGGGGATGGGATAGAAATTCACTTAGTAGAAGGACCAAAACATCAACAAAACAAAGCAAGAGAGTACCAGATGCTTCACCCCAAGCTAAAACACAGGCTTCTAACTAAACAATGTGAAGTCAGAGTTTGAGTACCACACTTGTCTGGTTGGAGACTACCAAGGATGAAAGTATATCAGCTCCTGGACAAGAAGCAGAGGTGGCTTTTCCAAGCCTGAGTATTATTTAAGAGATTTATGAAGTGCATCTTTCGAGAGAGGGATAATTATTTAAAAACTTCTCGTTTTGATTTATATCTTTATATTAAAATAATAAAACACACACTGCACATCTGACTTGACAACACTTTGAGCAACATCCCCAACCTTAGTGGTATGAGCATTCAGTAGCACTCTCTGTAGGTGACTCTGTGTGGAGACATTCACTTAGCCTTGTCAAACTTCTGAGCTTGGTTCTTTCCTGTGCCCCTCATTATCCCATTGTTACTTATTTCTATTGAGTCTAAGAAGTCAGAAAGGCAGGGTATGTACCCTTAGACAATGGAATCTGTGGTACCACATCTCTGTATCTTTAAAATGGGCACACGTTTTAATCTGATGCTAATTTTTTTTAAATTTTAAATAGCTTTTTATTTACTCAGTTTTAAAATATTTATTTATTTTATGTATATGAGTGACCTGTCTTCGTGCATACCAGAAGAGGGAACCAGATCCCATTACAGATTGCTGTGAGCCTCCATGTGGTTGCTAGGAATTGAACTAAGAACCTCTGCAACAAGAGCCAGTGCTTTTAACCTCTGAGCCATCTCTCCAGCCCCTGATACTAATTGTTATTCAGAGTATATTTGTTGTACATTTTCCCCTTTGTGTTGTGCATACATAAGTTCCTTTTCACATCCATTAGTTGAATTGATTTAAGATAGGGTCAACAAAAAATATCCTGCTAGATTAAGTAGCTCACAGCTTGTACATGTAAATAAACTTTTATGGAGCACTGTCACATATGTGTGTGTGTGTGTGTGTGTACATGTCACAGTGAAACACATTTTATTATGAGCTAACCACAAAAGAAGGATTTTCTTCTTGGTAAGTGAAACAAAAGTGCTTTCGATAGAAATCAGTATCATAAATATCATTAAAATGAATGGGGAATAAAAATAAATCTAGGGAGGGCTAGGAAGAGAGCTGTCTATAAAAAGCTTGCTGTATAAGTGTGAGGACTCGGGTTCAGGCCTCACAACACTTGTGAAAAAGGCAGAGAGGTTCAAACACATGGATCTCTGTGGCTCTGCCACCAGTTGGCCTAGCTTGATCAGCAAGCCCCTGTCTCAAAACAAAAACATGTACGTGGCACTTAAAGAGAAATCTAAGCAGAAAGATTGAGTATGCCAATCAAGATAAAACAGCGCATGGATTGGTACAGATTTGGGTCCTTCGGCTGAAGATTCAGCTAAGTGGTAGAGAATTTTGGGTTCTCTGTATCCAGATAGACTTTCCCAACAGAGTAATAGGATATTGTCTTTGAGCCCGCCAACATTGTGGAGGGGGGAACTCATCATGCTCCTGCCCTCCTGCCTGCCTCCACACACACAGGGGTCACTGGAAGTTAATGGTTGCTGGGAGAGGGAGAGTTACTTTCTTCAAAGGCATAGTCACAACATAAGTTTTGCAAATAAATCTCCACTCATGTTCATGCAAACAACCCTGATTAAACTCAGCAGGTCTCTCTCTCTCTCTCTCTCTCTCTCTCTCTCTCTCTCTCTCTACACACACACACACACACACACACACACACACACCATGAAAATAGGAGGAGAGCTTGTGGGAGAAGGGAGATAGTGACGAAAGGCTTGTGGAGGTAAAAAAAAAAAAAAAAAAAAAAATTCACCCCAAAACATATGCATTCATGAAGTAATCTAAAAATAAAAATAAATACATAGGTTTTAAAATTATGTAAATGATGGGCTGGAGCGATATCTCAGTGGTTAAGTGTGCTGGCTGCCTTTCAGAGGATCTGGTTCAATTCCCAGTATGCATTTTGTGGCTCACAACTGTCTGTAGGTCAAATGCCTTCAGATCTTGTACCCTCTTCTGGCCTCTGCAGAGCATCAAGCAAGCATGTGGCGCACAGACATACGCAGGCAAACATATTAGTAAAATTTAAAAACATATAAACGAAAACCAAGCCTCCTTTATGTCTTGCCAACTATAACTTTCATTCCCCTAATTCTCTGTACACCCTTTACTACTGGAACTAGCTCATTGAAAGGTTGTATTACACATCCTCTAGCAGTAAAGCAAGCATTCTTAGTTTGATTTCCTAATATATGTCCTCATTTATGCACATGTGTGCATAAACATTTAAATTAAAAGTGAGTTTAGAAGCCAGGTAATTGTGGCTCAGGCCTTTAGTCCCAGCAGGTAGATCTCTGTGAGTTCCAGGCCTGCCTGGACTACAGAGCAAGTTCCATGACAGCCAAGTCTATACAAAGAAACCCTACATTGAAAAATACAAACAAAAACAAAGTGAGTTTAGAATGACTAGGTAATTTACTAACCAGACTCAGAGGAACCTTAAAAACAATATAATCTATTTTCTTCTCAAATTTCATACATTTAGTAAGTTATATACATATATCAATGAGCCTACTGAGGAGGACTGTATAGAATTTGTCTCAGCTGACCTAGGTAGAGCCAGAGATTTTACGTTTTATACAAGATCCTCAGAGTTGCCATAGAAGGTTAACTTTTTGTCAGTGTCACAAACTACCTGAGATAACTGACCTATGAAGAGAAATGGTTCTTTTGGCTCAGGTCTTAGATTTTTCAAGCCCATGACCCAGCAGAGCCAGTGCCTTTAGGCCTCTGTTAGGGTTAACGAATAGCAGTGGTGGGTATGGTATGGGGAGCAAAGTCACACTTTATAACCAGGAAGCCAAAGAGAAAGCCAGTGAGTTTGGTTGGATCTTGCATTCCCCTTGCTAGGGCACGTTTCCAAAGACTTAGGGAAATCCCCGTCAACCCCACTTCCTGATAACAACACCTAAAGAGACAAGCCAATGCAAGTGCCTTTGGGGAACAGTCAGCATCCAGACTGTAGTTCATCCTCATTTTACTGCTCCTCTTGGCTACTTAATATTAAATTGCCGTTGGTGTTAGTTACCGTTCTGTGACAGCCTTCTCATCCTAGGCTTGGTAAACAACCTGGGGGATGGAAGCTCCTTGACAAGTCTAGGCAGCAGGCCTTGTGTGTTGGGGAGGGCGGTTTCCCTCTGCCCTGCAGAGCTCTTCTTGCTGGCATGGGCTGACTGGTTTCCACATTTGCAGGGCAGCATTTTCCCAAAAGCACACCTCATTTTCTCCATCAGGTTTTTCTTCTGGTTATTTCGGCTTTCATGAAACTCCAAGTCACTTTCACTCAATGATTCAGCATTGGGGACCAATACATTTTGTTTGGCTAAGTTGGTAGACACAGCTCTATGCCACCTAAACAAAAATTGAGACAGACTGCATTAATGATATAAAAACTTTGAGGGACAGAGGCATGGCTCAGTCAGTAACGTACTTGCTGTACAAGTATGGAGACCGAATGGGTCCCTAGAACATACATAAAATGTTTAGTGGGGGCATGGGGACAGGAAGGTCACCGGGAGTGGCTGAGCAGTCAGCCTAGTGGGAACATAGCAAGTGCCAGGGTATGAGAGACCCTATTTCAAGGGCATAAGGCAGAGAGCCATGAGGAAGACAGCTGTCCTCCTCTGCCCTCTGTACTAACATAAACGGGCACACTCTTCCACACCCCCCACACACACCAGTTGGCTGCTTTTTATTCCTTCAAGAATATCATCTAAATGGATCCATGCACTGTATATCTTTTCAAGCTTCTAGTGTTTGTTTGTCTCTGCTTAGCTTTGTTTGGCGGGGCTGGGGGTAGAATGCACAGCCTTGGAATGCTAGACTAGTATTGAACTAGTAAGTGCTACCCTCAGCTCTAGGGTGTACATGTTTGTTAATAGAATACTCTGGAGCCAATGTTTCCTTTCTTTTCATTGCTAAGCGATACGCCACAATATGCATATACCATGATGTATTTAACCATCCACTTATCAAAGGACATTTTAATTGTTTCCATTTGGGGGCTATTATGAACAAAATTATAAGCTTTTCTGTGAACACAGATCTTCATTTTCTCAGCATAAAATCTCAGCTGTATCATGATATCATTGCTTTGCTATATTATATGATATGATGTTTATATGTTATAAACATTTCTAACTTGGGTTAAAAGAAACTAGTGACCAGTAAGATGTTCCTCGTGCTGGGCAGTGGTGGCCCACACCTTTAGCTCCAGCACTTGAGAGGCAGAGGAAAGCGCATCTCTGTGAGTTTGAGACTGGCCTGGTCTACAAGAGCTAGTTCCAGGACAGCCTCCAAAGCCACAGAGAAACTCTGTCTCGAAAAATCAAAACAAAAACACCCCAAAGACCAAAATCAAAACCAAACCAAACCAAAAACAAAACAAAATAAAAGATGTTTGTCATATACTACCCAATGTATCTCAGGTATCACCTTCCAGCAAAACATTGCTCTAGAGTAGGAACAGATCTGCAGCATCAGAGACAATCGTCATTGGGAAGAGATTCTGGTGGGTGTGTGGTCACTGGAGTTTGAGTATGAGTCTCAGAGACTTGCCCTCGGACTGTACACCCTTTAATTTATTACAAGATTTTTTTTGATTTAATTGATTACAAGATTTAGTTTTCTCATTTGAAAATGGGAATCATCTTAGGAAAAATCTGAACATAGAAAGAAATAGTTTGGCTCCTAATGAAGCCTTCAATATATGACAAATTTTCTGCCTGAGGATAAAACAAGGAAGCACATTCCAGAGGGGAAAGGAGGGCAATTTCATGTGATGGACCTGTCCCATCTGGGAGAAAGACGAGGAAGGAAATAAGCACCTTCTGGGGTCACTAAGCACCCTGAGTCTGTTGCTATAAAGGGTCCCGAGGAGATGCTCCATTTCCTTCTTTATCCAAAGAACCTGTCAGCCAAGACCTGCCTGAGACTCTTAGTAGCTTTAATGTTTTAATAACTTATGCTGCCATAAATATGTATGTAGCTATTCTCACATACAATAGAAATACATTTCAGGATGTCCGTAGATCCTGAAGGTCCTCCATGTAACCTCTCAGGTTAAGAAAGAAAGAAAGAAAGAAAGAAAGAAAGGAAGGAAGGAAGAAAGGAAGGAAGGAAGGAAGAAAACATAAAAAGCAAAAACTTTGCTTTAAGCAGCACTAGTGGCACAAATCTGTCATAGCAAGCAGGAGACAGATGCAGGAGGACTGTACACAAAGCCAGCCGGGGCTGTCACAGAGACAGCCAGCCTCAGAAACCGCAAATAAACACCCATGCCGTGTCTTCTAGCCTTTATCATTGCTGATTTATATAACATGATCAGAGGCGCTAGCTTGCTCCAGGACCTAGGAAAAGAACTTCTGTGATGTCAGGAACAGAAAGGAACACTGCTTTTTTAGTTTTTTGTTTGCTTTTGTTCTTGTTTGCTAATAATGGACTCATTGCTCACCTTGTTTCTCCCTTAAACCCTGCTTTCTTAGTGGAAGGGAACAGCTATACAATATTTCACTTTATACATGCAAGTGTAGAAACTTGACCTGTTTCTCCGAGCAAGCTTGACCTGTTTCTCCGAGCTGTGCCCTTTGGGTCTGCTATGGAGGTGCCTAAATACAATGGAAACTGAATTGCAAAACGGAATTCCAAAATTAAAATGTGACATGCTCCCAGGACTATATATATTTCTTTATGGCTTTGTCATTGTCAAGAAATCCCAGGTCTGAGGCTGTTCTGAAGTTTCACTGAAGAGTGTTCAGTGGTGAAGTAGGATTAGGATGCATATCAACAGCAAACTTTGCTTTAGCAGGGAGCAGAGAGCATTGATTGTAGATGTATATAGAATGCACTAATATTTTCAAATTGCATATTGAGAAGACTAAAATACTGATATTGAAAAAGTATCAACTTAATACTGACATTAATCACATAAGACACATTAGAACTCAAATTAGGGTGGACAGTAAAGCCTTTTTGCCTGCTAAGATAGAGGCTTTAATAACCAAACATGATTTGGACAGCACTCTACATCCCAATCAATGCAGCGATTCCTCCTTCCCGGAACTCATACAGACTGGATCTTCAAATTATACTTTTTAAAGGAGACACCACCTTCTCCAGTCATCATAACGAATCTTGTTCAGTGAAAACCCCCAAAGTGCCAGTGGGAAAGGAAATGAGTCTTTGTTACTTACCTTTCTATCCCCTTCCCTTTGAATGAGCCATTTTTCCTTTTGGGTTGCTGAATTCTTCGGTACTGGCCAATCTTCCCATAGACAAGCTTTAGGGGTTTAGGTAGGTACAACTGGGGATACTCCATTCTGTCAGTTTCACCCATGATAACCGTTCAGCTTTCTTTAGCTCTTGAGCTAATAACTTCTAAACAAATTCATCCCATGACCGACCGAGAGCACTGCCTAATTTTTGGAATTTTCTTCTCTTCCAGGTATGGGACTGGCTGTGTTTTACTTCAGAGGCCTCCAGTGACGCATGTGACATAAGTGTGGGAAATTCCATAAGACCTTGTGAAATACAACACTGGGAAGGCACATTCAGAATTAAAAAGTCACAGTGTAATTGATAATCACATTCAGACATTCATGCGTGAATTCTGTGAGACTCTGTGTCTTGAGCTTTTCTGTTAGACTTCTCAAGCAGGGGAACGGTGTTCCACGGGACACGTACAAAGAGGAATGTTGTTTGACTGTCTCTGTGGTCACTGAAAGGGGTATTTTATTACACCTTGGGATTTCCTTGAAGACTTTTAAAGCACAAGGCTAAAATGTTCAGCTCCTGGACCACATGCACAAACATTATTTCTGCACTTATTTTATGAAGCTCAAATCTGATGTAGGTGAGAATGAGAATTTGACCACAAGGTGGCAGCAGACACTAGGCTATTGGTCAGTCTCACCACCCCCTCGGCCCTCCAGAACTGGATGCTTAGAAAGAAAGCCCCTGGAAAGCCAATAAAAGGTGCATAATTTCCTCTGCTTCCTGTGTTTGTAGCCGCCATCAGTATTTTGTATTATTTAAGTGCATAGCATTTAGTTGAGTACCTTGTTCAAACGCTGATTTCAGTACAGTACATTTGGGACCTAATACGCAGGTCTCGGGTGGTGCTGATAATTTTGACACATGGGGTCCGTATGCTTCAATATCTTGGAGAAGAACTTTAGATGGAGCAAGAGGCTGGGAGTATGACTTGGGGTTGAGTATATGTGTAACACCCCTGAGATTCTGGGTTCAAAACTCAGTACAATGAAAGGAGGGAGGTAGGAATAAAATGTGTAACACTGAGGTGGGCTCCTGCTCTAGCCTGGTGGTGTGACCTGAGTCAAGTCATTTGCCTGTTTGTGCTTACTTTCTCAACTCTCAAATGGGAATGCTGCTGGTGCCATCCATAGCCTCACAATGGGATTCAGGTGAAGTAGAAACTCTAATGTACCAAGAAATGGACCTTAGGGAACATGCTGGACTCTCTGGATGCAGATAAGCTCTGGCCCACACTGTAGGGCCTTGCACTACACTGAACTGCTTTGGTCCCATGGGCTGGAGCCCTTTCCAGGTCTGGTTTCCCTCTAGGTGAAAATATAGGTATTGGAATGAATGATACATAAAAGAGAAATTTTTTTCTACCAGGACTTTTCAGTGATTGGTTTTGCATCTTAATTCTGTTGAATTCAATCAAATACGTGGTTGGCTGTGATTAATTTTATGTCAGGAAGAGAGAGGCATTTTATTTATAGGAATGTGTGCTTGTGTTTGCATGTGTCTCTCTGTGTGCAAGTCTGTCTATGTGAAACAGGCTAAAACATTTGAGGCTGTGACTTCCGGTGGGTCACAGAATCCTGAAGCATATACTCTGTCTACAAAAAAAAAAAAAAAAAAAAAAAAAAAAAAAAAAAAAGTCCATCCAGGGAAGAAGGGCCAGGACACACACAGACATCAGTTTTGAAGTCAGGTTGGATTTCAATCCTCGTTTTATACCTAAAAAGCTGTGGGACCTTAGGAAATGGGAGAAAAAAACTCTGTGAGCCTCTATTTTCTCCTGTTTAAGATATGGAGGCCTCCCACTAGGGTGAAGCCTGCCTTTTAGCTCTCAACAAATATTTGAATGCTTAGTGGTTGCCAGGCACTGATATGGACATCGGACATCAGGGGCACTGCAATGAATAGCACCCCTGCCCGGCTCCTCCCCCCCTCAACACGCACGCACGCGCGCGCGCACACACACACACACACACACACACACACACGCGCGCGCGCACGCGCGCACACACACACACTCACGCACGCACATGCACAGACACACTCACACACGCACACATGCACGCGCACACACGCACTCACGAGCGCACACACACACACACACACTCACACACACACACACACACACAATCTGAACTATCTTGAAGTGCTACGGGAGAGCCTGACAGCAAACACAGGAAAAATAATTTGAGCTAGTGGTGAATGCTCTAAAGAAATAAAAGGGGATGATGGGGTAAAATGACAAGGGCGGGACAACACTGAGTGGGGACACTGGGGAAGTTTCTCTGTGTGGTCCTTGGGCCTGAAAGCTGAACAAGGAAATAGTCTTCATGATACGTAAAGAAATAACTTGGGCTAAACCAGCCAGATCTTCAGAGCCGGGGAAGGGGAGTTAGTACGGATTATAAAGCTAGTCCATTCACATTTATTCAGGGCAAGGGGATCCAACCTGGAAAGAAATTGCCTAGAATACCTAGGATTTACAGTTCTGGATGAGGAACTTAAGCTCTAGGTAGGTTTGCTATTAATTGTTAAGATGCTACATAAAACTAGAAAGTCACATAGAAAAAGGTATCAAGGGACAAGAAAGGGAGGCCTCTTAGAGAGGTGACATTTGAGAGGAGAGATTTCCCGTGACACACTATGCTAAGACTTGGGAGAGGAATCTAAAGAGCCAAATAGCTCTTAAGCAAGAACTGGGAGGAGGAAGTGAATGCGGCACACGGGAGAGAGAGGATCAGGGTAGGGCAAGGGGGAGCCGTGCACGTACCCCTTAGAAATCACTGCTCAGAAGACACACTGCAGCTGGGAGACCGCACCTGTGGGGAAGGCAGGCAGGTAATTTGTCCAGACACCACTAGATAACGATGCTTGGGTCCTCCTACTGGTATACAAACTCAGAACATTTAGGAAGTGTAATGAATTGGATGTGGATAGGGGAGGGGTGGGGCTAGGGAGTTAGGGTGTTACACTAGTCCAAGCATAATAAGGAAACTAACACAGCCTTGAAGCTATAATTATTGTCAGCCATTAAAGGCCAAGGCTCACAACAGGAAACAAACAAACAAACAAACAAACAAAAAAAAACCCAAAATACAAGAGAATAGAAGTTTCATTAAGGAATATTCAGTTGAGCTAGAGGCAAAAGTGCAAATCCAAGCTTCCTCATAAGTCTAATTTTTTTTTTTTCCATAGCCCTCACAGTACATGGCTTGGAATCACCCCATGTGAGCATTTCCTGACCATTTGTAGATGCCACTCTTTAAAGCCAATGAGCCATCTACAGCTGGTCAAAGTCCGGTTCAAACACAGCATCCCTTGCTTTCAACATTATCCTTCTGTTGAACACACATGAGATTGCATAATCCTATTCCAGTAACCATGGCAACAGTTGACTCCTGTAGAGACAGCAATTGACTGAAATCTCTAAATCAGAGATTGCAAACATGACTCCCTGCAGGAGCCTGGAATGGATTTGTGAGAAGCAATGGGGTGTGGTAGGGAGGGGGTAGGAACTCTGGAAGCTGTAAGGTATTGGGACAACCAAATGGTACTGAGCCACACATTTTTGAGCTTTATTAGTATAGAAACATGATCCACAGCCCACAGTCAGTTTGGAGGTCACCACTTTGCTGCCTTTTCCAGGTATTTCTATGTTAACTCTCCAAGCAGCCAGGTTTTTGCCATTTGAACTCTTAGATCTGGTCCTCCTACTGCCCAGGTTTCAACTTGGACTTCATAACATTCAGCTAGCTCTTGGCCACTTTCAGGCTGTTTTCTAATTTTATCTCTAATTTGGTCTGCTGGGCATCTCGAAAGCCCTCTGCCAATCTGAGACTGTAGCTCTTGATTTTAAGCCTGGGTGAATGAACACTCCAAGCAGGGTGTGTTCACTAGTGGCTGGGTTCACAATGTGGGTGGGGTCACTAGTAAATGAAATCCTTTAGAATCTTAATGAGCCAAATGAGCTCGTTTCTTGAAAAGTCCCCCCACTAATGCTGCCACCTCCAACCCCCACCCCAAACACCCATCTCTAGACCCCTGGATCACATTTTTTTTCTTTTTTCTTTTTTTTTCCCCCCCAATCTGGCTTAAGTAAATCCCTTTGCTGGAGCTTTAGTGCTAAGCAGAGAGAGTGTTGCATCACAGATCAAGGAAGTGTGTACATGGTGCCTAGAGACAGTGGTCTCATATGGTGACGCCACACCAACAATGTGGACTCTTTAGAAGCCAGCCAGCAAGGGCTGGAACACAGTGTGCGGAGCTGCTGGAGCCCTAGCTCGACTCAACCATGCCTTCTTTCCATTTCCTCTTTGTATTGCTTGCTGCCTCAGGTTAGTGTTTCTGACTTTGGAATCCTACTCCTGAAATAACAGGTGGATTGTTTTCCACTGGAATTCTTTTCACTTCTTCTAGCACTTTCTTGGGGTTGGTCTATTGAACTCAAATGTTCCATGGTTGTGTCTCACTGGATAATCTACCTCCTTATCAAAGTATTTTCATACATGCAGTTTATGGATGTTCTCTGGGAGACAATGACCATTTCTAATAGTATCTGAAATCTGGAACCTCAGAAGCAAGCTTCCACTGAAGGTGTACCTGTAAAATTTCACAGTGATCAAAAGATATATGTGGCTCATTTGCAATATTAATAACTGGGGGAAATGTCAGTAGATGATCAAAATGGGTGGCACTATGTTCATGCCAGAGAAAGGTAATCTGATACACAGGCAAAATGATTTAGAAGTATGAGTTCAAGAATATCTCTTTTAAATTCTATCTGATTCATAATGAGATAAGCATAGAAAGTACTGGAAACACATATACTAAAAATTTAGCAGAGTTTTTTTTTTTTTTTTTTTTTTTTTTTTTTTTTGAGGTTACCGGTAAAAGTGGTAGAGTTGGATAAATGAGAAAGAATATATAGGTGATTTAAGTTTTATTTTATTTTGTATATTTCCTTATTTGATTAAAGTAATGCGAGTCTATTTTGCATTAAAGAAGGATGTAACATGTCTTAGGAAACCTTTAAAATGTTAATGGTTCATGTTGAAGTGATATTTTAAGTAGGGCTAGAGGTATGGAAATATCTCAAGACCAACTTCTTGGAGAGAGAGATTAGGCTGACTTACAAAGGCATTCTCTCTATGATGATCATGCCTTGGATTTACACCATGCAGCAGCTTTGAATGTTTGATACAGAATTGGAGAAGTAGGAAAAAAAAATTGAGTCATTTACTAAAGTTATACAGGGCCTAAAGGAAATTTCCCTGGATTTCTTACAAAGATTGACTTCAGCAGCAAATAGAATGACACCAAATTCAAAATTTAGGCAAATAATAATTCAGTCTCTGGCTTTTCAAAATGCTAATGCACAATGCAAAAGTGTAATTAGGCTATTAAAAGCAAGATGAACACTCTTGGAGGAATGGATCTGAGATACAATCAATATTGAATCTCATGACCGTAATGATGCTTGGATAAGAAAGGTGATTTCCAGAAGTTTGAAGAAAAATTGAAATGTTAAGTGTTTTAATTGTGGCAAACAAGTCACCTAAAAAGAGATGTTAAACAAGGCATTCCTAGAAATGTTTTTTTTTTTTCTAAGCATAATTCAAACAGAACACCCCTCCCTTCTGGATTATGCAGAAGGTGTGGCAAAGGTGGGCCTAGGACTAATGAATGTAGATGCAAGGGATAGCCAAAGTAAATCTTTGCCAACAGAAAATTCATTCAGGGGTCTCTAGCAGGTCCCCAAGTCAAGTTTGGTTCAGTAATTTCCTGTAACCACAGAGGAAACTCCTTCCCAGAGCAATTAAAGAACATAATACCTATTATTAGAAACCATGCTGCTCTGGATGATTAAAAAAAAAAAAGCTATAGGAGAGATTAAAAAAAAATCAGGAGAAACAGTAAAGCAAATAGTTTTTAAGGATTGGAATGTTATCTCAGGTGAAACAATATGAGATGGGTCAAATGTATAGACCTGAGGACAGAGAGAAAAATTAAAGCCTTATGTGGTTAGCATAGCAATGAATTTATGGGGACATGATCTGTATAGCAATGGAAAACTCATATTAACATTCCTCCAAACTTAGAAACAGAACATAAATTAACTTATGCTTCTGAAAAAATTACTAGCAGGCATTATAAAGAACAGTTACCAACCATTCAGGTTGTAAAAGAACAGGGGACAACAGCTGCTGATCTTTCAAAGGCATCAATAGCTTTACCTTTAAAATGGTTAATGGACAAACCTGTATGGGTTGAGCAATGGCCTTTAACAAACAAAACAAAACAAAACAAAACTGCAAGCCTTTGTACTTTGGAGTACAGAAGCAGCCAAATACCCAACATATTGAAGAATTAACAAACCCTTGGAATTCTCTTGTATTTGTGATAAAAGAGAAATCTGGAAAATAAAGAATGGTAGCAGATCTAAGAGCTGTTAATAAGGTGATTCAGCTAATGGGCTCTCTATAGTCTGGAATATCTTTGCCTTCTTTATTACCTAAAGGATGGCCTCTTACAGTTATTGATTTCAAATATTGTCTTTTCTGTTACACACACTTTCCCACTATCCTGGTCCCAGAGTCCTGTCAGTCCCAAATAACACACAGAGTAATTGTATTAATTATAAAACTGTTGGCCTGTTACTTGAATTTCTTATTAGCTAGCTCTGTCTTAAATATTAACCCATTTCTATTAATCTACGTGTTTTCACGTCATCTTATCTTACTCGCAGAGAGGGTCCAGAGGGACCTCTTCTCTCAAGTCCCTACATCTTGACTCCTCTCTACATCTCCCAGAATCTTCCTTGTCTTCTAGTCCTGCCTATCTTGCCTTTCTATTTGCCAACAGTGCTTTATTCATTAACCAATAAGAGAAACATATTTACAGAATGACATCTCCCATCACTTTTCACTATACCTTTACAAGAAAAAGACAAGAAAAATTTGCCTTCACGGTGACTACTTATAGTAATTCTCAGCCTGTTAAGAGAGTTCAATGAGAGGTTCTCTCACAAGGAATGTTAAATAGCCCCACCCTGTGCCAATAGTTTGTGGGAAAACTGTTGGAAGTTATTCATGCACAGTTTCCATAATCTATAGTTTATCATTACATGGATGACATATTATTAAATAATTCAACTGTAGATACTTTAGAAAGAATGTTTGAAGAAGTAAAGAAACTTTGCATTGTTGAGGATTACAACTTGCTCCTGAAAAAATACAAAGAGGATATTCTATTAATTCCTTAGGATATAAAGTAATTCTACAGAAAATTAGACCCCAAAAAGTGCAAATTAGGAGAGATTTCAGACTCTTAAAGACATTCAAAGATTTTGAGGGGACATTTCCTCTTTATGGCCCACTATCAAGGTACATCATGATGAACTGAGTAATTTCTTCGAAACCTTAGATGGTGAAAAGGATGTAAATAGTCCAAGAGAATTATCAATTGAAGCTGACAAAAAAAAAAAATGGCTTTTGTGGAAAAGAAAGCACAGGGCGAACATGTGAATAGTTTGGATCCAAAGCTTAATTGCATTTACCTCCTAAGCATTCTCCTATAGGAACATTAATGCAGAGGGAAGGTATTATCTTAGAGTGGATCTTTTAACCGCATAAACAGAGTAAAAAATTAAAAACTCATGTGAAAAAAATCTCTGAGTTGATTCTAAAAGGAAAATTGAGACTATCAATTAACAGGAATAGATCCTACAGAAATTATAGTGCTTTTTACTAATGATGAAATTATCAAGTTATCAAAAAAGTTTTAAATAGTTTTTAGAAAAAGAAAAAGGAAATCAACATGTTATTGGCAGAAAGTGAACTTTAGTAAAGAGCTTGCAGTAATCTTTAGGGATAAATTATGAGCAAATATCTAAAAAGCAAGGGAATTCAACTTATAAAGAGAATTAACTGGATCCTTCCTCGCATTGTACAGGGAACACCAATATGTGGAGTCACTTTGTGCTATACTGATGCAAATAAATCAGGAAAGGCAGGTTACAAATCAGAAAATTTAAGTAAAGTGGCTTAAAGTCCTTATGATTCTCTCCAAAAGTCAGAGTTATATGCTATTCTCATGGTTTAACAGATTTTACAGAACCTCATAACATAGTTTGTGATATGCAAAAAGAGTTGTTTTGCATATTAAAACTGCTGAATTTATACCAACTAGTACACCAAACAGTATGGCTGCTCAATCCAAACTAACTTTAAAACTAACAAATGCCTTTCATTTGATCAGATAACATGAGGTAAGGGAACTTCCACAAAATTAGGGTTGGGGAAGGGTTTTGTTTTTGTCTTTTCAGGAGAATGAAGGCTTACAGCTAAGGAATCTGACATGTGAAGAAGAATAATAAATTGTCAAGAAAAAAATGTTCCAAGAAAAAGCATAATTAGACCTAGTGGTGTATCACATTTACAACAGGATAAAATTTCATAAATCTTCCTAAATGTTTATTTCTACTGTTCCCTATAGACATAAAATGCAAATGGTCTTTTTGTAGTTCCAGTTCAATTAAAGATTACAGCCAGCCTTGGAGTTCAAGTGTGGCTCTCTTCTTCTCTAAACCCAAGCATTCTTGTTAAATTTAATTATAAAATCTCTGTCTCAAGTCAGAAGAGCAACCTGATTTGGGACAGAAGAAAAACAAAAATGTAAGGATTATTCTATTAATACTATTGTATTAATCTCATTATCCTTTGGTTTTATTTTGACTCTTTGAAGCTTTTCTTTTTCTTTTTTTCTCCTTTTTTTTTAAAAAATTTAAATTTGAAACAAGCTTATTTTACATGTCAATCCCAATTCCCTCTCCTTCCTCTCCTCCCCTGACCCCACCAACCCCCATCCCATCCCCCTTCTGCTCCCCAGGGAGGATGAGGCTTTGAAACTTTTCTTAAGGTATAAATATTATCTCAAAATTATAAAGATATATATATATATATATATATATATATATATATATATATCTTTATATATAAAAAAAGGCTTTATCTAGCTTCCTGTATATGATTTCAGATTTGAGTCTCTATCAGGTACCTAGGAATTAAGTTTTTGTGCTCTGGATGTACATAACAAACATGGATCCTTCAACCTCTTTGAGATCTGCTGCATGTGACCTTTAAAATGTGATGTGGACCACACCTAACAGCGACCTTTGAAGTCTCCAAAAGGAGGATGAGGCCTCACAACAATGATTCCACCAGGACTATGATAACACCACTAAGCTGAAAACGCCACCTAAAGACCAGCTTTGAATTATAAACTGGTCAGGACTATTTCAAGGTGGCTAGCTAAGATGATCCAGCCTCAGAGACTAGTCTAGCCACAATGTGAGACAAGTCCTGCCCTTTCCCATTATGCAGAGACTGGACAACAGGAGATACAGCTAACTCACCCAAGACTTGACAATTAACTCAAATTTTTCTTTTCAGGATCCCCTAAAGATGTCATTGCCCCTAGATAGCAGGAAATAAATTTAAGAACATGATGCCCACATTCCCAAGAGGTTATTGGGTGGTTATTGGTTATTCAGTGGGTTATGGATATGTCATTGTTTATGGTGGCTAGTTACAAGTTATTATAGTGATGTTCATGAAAAAGTTGAACAAAAGACTTTAGATTCAGGGGTTATAGATATGATAGGGCATAAGGGTAGATTATTGAGTCTACTCTGAAAGAAAAAAGGGGGGGGGGTATAATTGTATCTACCTTTAAATAAACCAAAAAAAGCAACTAAGAGCTTAAAATATTTTACATTGGCTTGGAGTTTTTGTATATTGATACAAATTTGGGGTTATTTTTGTTAGGACATACTGTACATACATTTCAATTTTGTTAAAGGTATTGTATCTGTGCAACTCATTTAACAATGTAATGCAAATTTCTAGCCCTTGGAAGTTATCATTACCAACTATTTAGGATAATAAAGAAATGCAAGTTAGCAATTAGTCACGTATTACAATTGAACTTGTAGTCATATTAGGTATGTTTTCAAGGTCAAAAAGAGATATATTTTAGATAGACAGGTCATCTTCAAACACTTCAGAGATCTGTAGACTATGGCATTTAAGATGTTCTAATAACATAAGTTCTTTCTTATGACAATGAGACACATCTAATCCTGGCAGCACCAATCTACTTCAGGCATTGAAGCAACTCCACATAGGATTTACTTTCTTTGTGGCAAAAGTTAGCCAATGGGCAAGAAAGCACTCTTGCCTCAACTGCTAACAGTATGCTGTCCAAATTACACAAACAGGACACACACACACATAAAAAGGCCTGCTGGACTTTGTCAAACAAGGTAGGACAGTCCTTCAGAATATCCTTCTTCTCAAAAATGTCTGTCAGATATGCTAGGCCTGTAGGCCGAAGATGGATGCCCCAAAGTTGAAGAGGAACCTTGGGCTGTCCAGGCAGCCCAGCTGTTTCTGTAATCTTTCATATTTGCCTGCACTTCCTTCTTACTCAGGTAATATTATTTCCTTATTGGGTCTCTGATGGATTTGAAGACTTTTTTAGTTATAGGTATAGTTTTCCTTGTTACCAGATTCAGAAAAGAAGTTCACTAAAGAAATGTAAAGTGTATAAGATTGAGAGACAGAAAAAGATAGTTTGTTAATGCAAGATAGAATAGAAAGTGAATTAGGTACAATCTTTTGAAATCCTCGAGATAGGATAGATATGAAATATTTTCTCTGAATTTATCAGTTGCTAATGGAATAGATATTGATAATGTATTTATTGACTGTATATATTGTATATAGTTATTGTACTTATTGTATATAGTTTTTCTTATATTAGTTATAC
Organism: Phodopus roborovskii; assembly: GCF_943737965.1. Lineage (NCBI taxonomy): Eukaryota > Metazoa > Chordata > Mammalia > Rodentia > Cricetidae > Phodopus > Phodopus roborovskii. Next base: position 2,809,044 of record NW_026126629.1, on the reverse strand, counting down.
CTTTCTTTTAATTTTAGATTAAAAAAAAGGGAAATGTATTATCTTGTTTGTACCTAACAAATAAAGCTTGGCTGAAGACCAGAGGGCAGACCTAGCCATTAGTTACCATAGAGGTCTGTAGAGGCTGCATGGCTGGGAGGAGAGAGGGATATAAGGCAGGAGGAGATAGGAGTTTACTATCTTCTCAGCTGGAACATTGGCTTTATATAAAAATAAGGGCTACAAGGCCTCATGAGTTGAGCAGTAGTAGCCACTCCTATTACATAGGAGTCCACTTGCAGTTTTCTGAAGTGCTTACCAGTCCCTGGTGTCTGGCAGGGAACAGAGATGCTTTTCTGACCTGTTTTGCTGTGCAACAAGTTCTTGATTTTTGTCACAAAATATATTAAAGGAAAAGTTAAAAGCCAATTGATTCTTTACTGCGGTGATAAATGTGGCATTATTAGATGTAGAAATAAGCAACTAGCTATGTGCCCAAAGTATAGAATTGAACACATTCAATGTCACATAAAATCTACAAAATTACTGAGGAAGAATCACTTCATCTACTCTGCTACTCATTCAGTTAACAAGTATTAACTGAGTATACACTATGGGCAGACACTGTTCTTGGACCTAGGCATAGTGCACACAACACTGTCTCTGATCTTGAAGGTGGAATTGTAAGGGACAGTGCCCACAACATGGAAACATCGCTATTTGTCCAGAGAAACATCAGGCACAGGAGATGAGTGAGCTGCAGACATCCTGGAAGGTTGCACTTTGGACTTCCTTGGTCCATATGAGGGACAGGGAATCCCATGTGGTTGGAACAGAGTGAGTAGAGGCAGAGTAATCAAAATAGCAAGGCCTACCCTGTGGGATTTAACATTTTTATTTCATCATTTGTTCTGTGTATGAGTGTTTGTTCATAAGATAACTTCTGATGCTGGATCTCACCTTCTACCTTGTTTGAGGGAGGATTTCTTTGCTGTTTGCTGCTACATATGCCTGGCTGGCTTTACTTCTAGCTTCTAGGATTCTCCTGCCTCTGCTTCTCACCACACTTTAGGAATGCGGACATAGACAGGAGTTGACCCAGCTGGCTTTAAGTAGATTCTAGAGAACAGAACTCACATCTTCACGTTTGTGCCCCAAGTGCTTGACTCACTGAGCCATCTTAGCCCTGCCACCTGAGCTTTGGGGGCTGGTGGATGAACCTGACTTTTGGTTTCATATAAGAGGTGAGGCTGATGGCCAACTCTCAGAAAGGCAGTGAAATTCCCTGATGTGGGGAGCTCAGTCATGTAAATTACATTCATGAAAATGTTCTCTTTTAAATTAACTTTTACTTAAATTTAAAACAATCTTATTTTACATATCAATTCTAGTTCTCTTTCCCTCCTGTCCTCCATTTTCCCCCCAACCCCCTATCCCACCCCCTCTCTACTCCTCAGGGAGGGTGAAGCCTCCCATGGTGAATAATCAAAGTCTGTCACATTATTTGGGGCAGGACTTAGGCCCTCTAGGCTCCCAAAGCCCATTAATGCACTAGGGATAAATACTGGTTCCACTGCCAGAGGCCCCGTAGACTGCCCAAGCTCTCCAAGAGAAACCAACATTCAGGGGGCCTGGTTCAGTCCCCAGCTGTCAGACTGGGGTCTATGAGCTCCCAGTTGCTCAGGTCAGCTGTTTCTTTGGGCTTCCCCAGCATGGTCTTGACAGCTTTGCTCATCACTCCACCCTCTCTACAACTAGATTCCAGGAGTTTGGCTCAGTCATTAACTGTGAATCTCTGCTTCTGCTTCCATCAGCTACTGGATGAAGGCTCTATGATGGCATTTAAGATAGTCATCAATTTCATTATCGGGGAAGGGCATTTAAGGTAGCCTTTCCACTATTGCTTAGATTTTTAGTTGAGGGTCATCCTTGTGGATCCCTGAGACCTTTCCTAGTGCCAGGTTTCTTGTTAAGCCCATAACAGTTCTCTCTATCAAAGTATCTCTTTCCTTGTTCTCCTTCTCTGTTCTTTCCCCAGATAGATGACCTTCCTGCTCCCTCATGCTCTCCTCCCCATCCCCTTTGCCCTCCTTTTTCTCTCATCTTCCTCCCCCATCTCCCATGTTCCCAATTTACTCCAGATGCACATTCATACCACAAGAACATCTGTTCAACTATGTTCATAGCTGCATTATTTGTAATAACAAGAACATGGAAGGAACCTATATGCCCCTCAACTGAAGAGCAGATAAAGGAAATCTGGTACATTTACACAATGGTACTACTCAGTGGAAAAAAACAATGAAATCTTGAAATCAACAGGCAAATGGATGGAACTAGAAGAAACCATCCTAAGTGAGGTAACCCAGACACAGAAAGATAACCATGGTATGTACTCACTCATATGTGGATATTAGATATAGAGCAAAGGATTATCAGCCTATAATCCACAACCCCAGAGAAGCTAAGGAAACAAGGAAGACCCTAAGAGAGACATACATGGTCCCCTGGAGAAGGGAAAAAGGACAAGATCTCATTAATATGTTCTTACATAATGTAAATAATGTCTGTATTCATTTTCTTTTCTTGCTGTCCTAGTTTGTCAGACATCACACATTTGTGGTCTGACATGTCTCATGGGTCTAAAATGAAAATTTTGCAGAGTTGTGCTCCTCCACCAGGCTCCAGGGTAGTCCACTTCCTTGCCTTTTCTGTCCTCTGGAGGTTGTTCATATTTCTAGTCTCTGATAGAAAGCCATCAGTGACTCATTTTCTCACTGTCTCACTTGCCGCTGTGTTTTGTTTCCTTCTTGCTCTTTAAGAATCCTTCAGATGGGTGGGTCCAAGCAGGTGATCTAAGGCAACTTTTTCCCTAACAACTTCAACTTAATCTCAACTTCAAGGTCCTTTGTATATAGAGTATTGTATATTGTATATAGAGTATATTGTAATAGAGTATATTATATGGGGTGGGGATTAGGAATTAGGTATTTTGGCTAGGACAAAGGGTCCATTCTGTCACAAGTTCCAAACATTACTAAATCACTCCTGCCCCCTCCCCCACACTGAGGGCATGCATTGCTTCTAGAGTGAGTATTTTAATCACAGAGAAAATGTTCTAAACCAGGCTTTGAAATCGAGAGAGGGAAATCTGTGGACAAAACTGTGTCCTGGGGTTTTTCAGAAAGGATCTTGGGCAGACAGACTGGATTTGTCCTAAGGATGTACCTGAAAGCAGAAGAGGGAGAGGGGAGGGAATTACAAAACTCCGAGGACTGCAGAGAGCTCCGAACCTTTATAAACAGACTCAGGAAAGGCCTCTTTGGAGTGCAGACACATGATTCCCCAGCACTTCAATGCCAGAGGACACCACCAAGCAAAAAGGTACAGGTGTGTGCAGATGGAAGCTGAATCCCTGTACACCGAAACAGTAAAATCTAAACTGGAGTTTGTGCACACTGATGACAACTTTGCAGCCTTAGTAACTTGGAGTGGGAATGGAGAACAGATGGAGATGTAATTCTAAAGTTTCCTAATAGCTGACCTACGTCAGCATCAAACACTTGAACAAGTAAATTGAAGTGGTTTACTTATAACACCTTAATATTTAACTTGTGAGCAAAGTTGATTTCTCCTGTCGTCTAAGTGAATTATTCTTGAAATCATCTTTCTCTTATTTGTAAACTCATATCATCTGTAAATAAAGTATCTTTGACTTTTTTCTTATTTGCATCCACTTTATCTCTTTTCCTTGTCATATAGCTCTAGCTCAGACTTCAGTTACTATACTGAAGAGGAGTGGGAAAAGTGAATATCTCTGCCGTATTCCTGCCTTTGGATATGCTTTGATATTTTCCCACTTTGTATGGTGTTGACTGTGGTTTATTCTGTATTGCCTTCATCCTATTGAAGTATGACCTGCTATTCCTAGATTTCCCGAGCTTTGATTATGAGGTTTATTGTGGATTGTGTTAGAGGCTTTCCTTATCTGCATCCAGTCATGTGATTTCTGTCTTTGAGTCCATTTATGCAATTAATTACATTTTTTGATTTGCATTTGCTGAAACACTGTGTCTCTCTTTTAATGCATTCTTGAATTGGGGTTTCAAGTATTTTATTGAGAATGTTTGCATCTATGTTCCTTGTAGAGAATGACCTCTAATTTTATATTTCAGTTGGGCTTTATCTGTCAGTCTTTGGTGTCATGGTAATACTGGTTTCACAAAAAGATTTGGAAGTATTCTTTTTCTGTTTTTATTTTATGAATTCTTTGAGGAGTAGTAACAGTCTTTTCATGAGGTTCTGGTAGAATTCTGCACTGAATCCCTTTGGCTCCGGGATTTTTTTAAACATGAGTAGTATTTAACTGCTGATTCTATTTGCTTGGTTGTTATGTTATTAAATTATTTACTTCATCCTGATTTTACAATATTAGGTCATATACATATAGAAAGTTATCCATTTTCTTTACATTATACAGCTTAGTGAAGTGTAGATTTTTAAAAATTCTTTAATTTTATGTAGTGTTCTGCCTGCATGTATGCTTGCATGGCAGAAGAGGGCACCAAATCTCATTATAGATGGTTGTGAGCCACCATGTATGTAGTTGTTGGGAATCGAACCCAGAACCTGTGGAAGAATAGCCAGTGCTCTTAACCTCTGAGGCATCTCTCCAGCCCTAAAGAAAGTTTTGTTGTTATTGTTGTTGTTAGGTTTTTGTTTGTTTGTTTGTTTGTTTTTGAGACAGAGTTTTTCTGTGTAGCTTTGGAGCCTGTCCTGGAACTCACTCTGTAGAAGAGGCTAGATTCAAACTTACAGAGATCAACCTGCCTCTTCCTCCCTAGAGCCACCACTGTCTGGCTAAAATATAAAATTTAAAAGTATGTCATTTATATTCTGTGAACTTTATTAATTTGGGTCTTCTTTTCTTTTGGTTAAATTTGGCTAAAGTTTTCTTAATCTTGTTAATATTTTTAAAGAACAGACGCCATTGATACTTTATATTATTTTATTTTTTCATTTGTATTTCATTAATTTCAGTATTTATTTTGATTATCTCTTCATGTTTACAATTTTTGATGTTTTTCTTTTTAATGGCTTCAGGTGCATCATTAAAGTATTGATTTGAGATCTCTCTAATTTTTTATGTAGGTACATAGTACTGAAACCCTTCCTCTTAGAATGCCTTCATTGTGTCTCATAGATTTCAGTAAGTTCATCCCATTCACTTCTTTTTTCTGCTCTGAACTCCATTATCATTCAGTAGTGTGTTGTTTAGTTTGTGCACTTCCTGTATATACTATTGTTGTTTAGATAGCTTTATTCCATTGTGGTAAGACAGAGTGTAGAAGGTTATTTTAGTTCTCCTCCTCTTTGTGAGACTTGCTTTGTGACACAATATGTGGTTGATTTTTGGAGAAAATGTCATGGGATGTTGAGAAGAATGTGTATTCCTTAATATTTGACTGGAATGTTTTGTAGATGTCTACTAGGTTCATTTATGATATCATCATAGGCACCTCTAGGTTTGGGAAAGTTTTTGCTTTGATTGTATTGAAATCTCTTCTATACCTTTATCATGGTATTTTTCTCCTATACCCATAACTCAAATATTAGATCTTGTCATGGTGTTCTCAAACTCTCCCATGTTGTGCTCATTTATTTATTTAAGAATTCTCATTAATTTTTACTGAGCCATCCAATTCCTCTACTTTTTCTTGTAACACCATTTTCTGTTTTTGACATGACCTATTCTGTTGGGGAGGCTTTCTACTTAGTTTTTAATTTGGCTTATTGTGTTTTTAATTTCCAGCTTTGTTTCAGTTTGGCTTTTCTTCAGCAATTCTGCCTTTTATTAATTTTCATATCTTGGATTAACTCCCTTATTTAATTCAGCTCTTTTTTGTGGGATCTTCCTTGCATTATTTGTTCATTTTATAATATTCTTTGTAAGATCCTCCAGGTCATTTTCAATAGGATTTATTACTATGGGATTAATAACTTCTGTTGGTGCCATGCTGTCTTGTTTTTCATTTACTTCTGTTTCTGTACTGGGACTTGTGCATATGAAGTAATGCACTAGCTGATTGTTTCTTTTTGCTCAAATTATCTTTCCTATTTCCAGGTAGACATGTACAATGTTCAGGACTTTATCTGCGACCTTGTTTTCTTATGCTGAATATGCATTGAGGATTCCAGATCCTATCCCAATACTCTTGAGAGTTTTCTACTCTAACCCTGACTGAACAGCATTCAAAGGGCAGTACATTCCTTGCTGGTCTTCTCTGCTGACTTCTGATGTGGTTCTGTACGACTAATGCTCTGTGTGAGTGAGCTCTGTTCAACCCAAGGTTGGGAACAGCAGATGTAGGGGGTGGATGGTCCACAGGTCTGTGGGAGGGACGTGGCTCCTCAGGTAGTCAGGCCATGAGGTCTACAAGGTGGGCTGTGCTACCTGTTTGAGGTGCATGGCTCCAAGTGATCTTCAGGTATTAAGGGCTGTTATCTATTGTGGCATACTCCTTTACACCGTGTGAATATATGTGGCTATGATTGCTTAAAACTCCACCTACAATTTATGGTGGATGGTGCCAGCTGTGTGTGACACACAGACCTATGTAATTCTCTGGTGGTGACATGGGCTGGGGTGGGCAGGAGGACTACCTGTGAGGTGTGGCTCCATGAGGTCTTCTGGGGGTGGGAGTCAAGTGGTAACTTTAAGAGCAGAGGGGCAATGGTTTTTGTTTTCATGGTGCCAACTTACTCCTTTTATTTTCCAAAGTTCTGAGAATCTAGTCAGAGTCTACCTTAACTAAAGAGTCAGTTAAAAGTAAGGAAAGAAGGGAAAGGAGAATCACAGTAGGCCACTTCAATGAGATGTGTAGTAGTCAGATGCTCTAAATGCATTGTGAATTTCCGTGTTAAGTAATTTCTCAACACTTCATGGTAGATGATACTCACAGAAAACAATGTCATTTGGAGAACTATTCTTACCAGCTGTTCACATAATGTCTAGCAAAATGTACAGTGAGTTGTAAGATGAAATTTACAACTGCTATGACTATGAACGGGAAATCTATGTTAAGAATAATGGCCAAAAGCTTCTCTCTTAAATAATGGTGATTGGATTCCCATGAGGTGCAGACAAACACAGTTCTTATGAAGTAGCAACAGTGGTCTCCAGCTTTAGAAAGAACGAGTTGCTTGCCTAAATCCTCATATGGATAGTGACCTGTGAGGCTAGGGCCTGAGTCAAAGTGTTTGTGAACTTCAAGGCTGTCCCTTCTTAGTCAGTTCCCCCTTTTACCCTCAGAGCTACTGTTACCACTTTGTAGGCAGGTGCACTTCCCAAATTAGACATTCTGAGCTTTTGATTTTGCAGCTTTTTGTTCCTCCCTAATTTACTCTACTTCATAAAATAATTTCAAGCACAAAAAGGAGTGGGATATGAATCTGGCAATTTTGGGTTAAAATTCTAGCTCTACCATTTGTTAGCTGTCACATAAGGCCATTAAGTTTCTTGGGCATGAAACAGAACTGACAGTAGTTGTCACAAGCTAAACCTGTTAGCTTGTAACAAAAAGTCTCAGATCCTCAATAAGCCTACGAAACTAACTCAATTTATTTTCAAGAATCCCAAGAGAAGATGTACCTAGTATGCGTTGTGATTTTCCTCTGCAGCTTTAAACATGAAAGATGTTGGGAAGCCTCACAGAAATTTTCATTAAGTGCAGTTTTGTGTTTTCTCTAAGGTGTTCGAGCTGCTCCAAATTTTGTTGTGGAGAATGCTGGCCCCCTCCTGGAAAATGCCTCTGACCACACACGGGTTGCCACGGTCACTGTGTCTCTCTCACCTCATACTTCTCTGGTTGGAGATCCCATTATTCTTAATGCCAGCCCTGTGGTGCATCCTTTTGTGCTGTCTCGTAGAGCTTCAGATCTGTGGGATGTAAGTATAGAGGCAGATAGATTAGCACACTGCAAGAGATCTAAGTGAGACTATCTTTTCTGTCTCACTTTCTACTGCTTCTTTGGTTGTGTGTGTTGTTTGTTTCAACTTTTTTCTCTTATTGAGACAGGGCTTCTCTCTTGTGCAGCCCTGGCTGTCCTGGAATTCACTCTGTACACCAGGCTGTCCTTGAATTCACAAAGATCTGAGTGCCTCTGCCTCCCAAATACTGGGATTGAAGGTGTGCACCACCACACCAGGTTTGTTTTACGCCCCCCATCCCTTTTTTCTGTTCTTCCTTCCTTCCTTCCTTTTTTAAATTATTTTTTTCTTATTTTACATATCGATCCCAGTTCCCTTCCTCCCTCCTATCCCCCCTCTCCACTTCACAGGGAGGGAGATGCCTTCCAGGAGGGACCTTTTGAGATTATACAGTTTAGGTTGGCCTTGAGTTCCTGATCTCCCTTTCTTAACTTTCCAAGTCCTAGGATTATAGGCCCTTTGTATTCTTTTAAATAATTTAAAATTCCACTCTTTGGGACCCTATGATGTGCCAAATATTTTCAAAATGCTGGAGAATAACAAGGAGCACCTGTGTTACAGGTGCTTATTGAGGATCTAGTCAGATGCAAGGTAGCTTCATTCTCACTTTATCTGCTTGCGTGTAGAAATACATGCCAATTAAGTGAATACACATACGTATAAGATTGTAAATATTACCTGGCCAATGAAATACAAATTCTTAGCTAGGTGATAGTACCAAACAAGGACAGGGCTGCCTGAAGTAGAATTATGTGAAAAGCAGTCTGCAGAATAGGCAGGGATTGCATAAATTAAGGCAAGAACATTATAGGTCATGTGCAAAGACCCTGTAGGAGGAAGGATCTGATAAGGAGACAGGACTGAAGGATCAATGTGACCCGATATGAACAGGGAATGTGTGAGAAATCTAACTTCCAAGGAGATGGAGGACAGAGCTTGTAGGGCCCAGGAGATATGCTGGAAAGTGCTATTTATTATCTCAACCTAATAAAGCTAATTCTCCTACTGGGGTAACATTCAGATAGGCATAATGCTCATTATACGACATTTGAGTTCCATAAGATCAAGGTTACTTAAATATGCCAGAAAGCTACTGCATGCATAGCATTCACATGGTCCTTCTGCATTCTCCCCTGAGACCTAGAAGAGGATTCAGTGCAATAATGTTTTCAGGCACAATTGAACTTCCCTAGGCTGATTTGACTCCAAGCTGTGGTTCTCTCTTGTGTCCCTCCAGGCTTTCAGGATAGTGATTGGTAGAAGTGTCTTCTATTAGAGTATAAAACAAACGAACAATAAACAAGAGGATAAGCTTGAGCCCACAGTGCACATGTAAGATGCACATCTATGCATAGGCTATTGGCTGAAGCAAGTCACACGTCCAAGCCATCAGAACTGCAAAGTCACATGGCAGATGACATGAGCGTAGGAAAGAGCAAAGCATCAGAAACATAAAAACTGCAGAGTGTGGCAGAAAACAGGCAGGCTCTACTAATGCTTTAAAAGGATCAGCTAGAAGATGTTATGGGTATATATTCTAGAACAATGGCCCTCAACCTTCCTAATGCTACAACCTTTTAACACAGTTCCTCACATTGTGGTGACATCCAACCATAAAATTATTTTCATGCTATTTCAGAGCTATAATTTTGATACTGTTATGAATAATATTGTAAATGCTTGATGTGAAGGGCATCTATCTGATAGTTGACCCCTGTGAAAGGGGTGTTTGACTCCAAATGGGTTGTAAGCCATTGTTTTAGGGATACAAGGGAGGTGTTTAATAGGACCTGGGATATCTTTGCCAAACCTTGGGACTGTCAACCTTTAAAATCTGACTCTACTATGAATTTGGTGTAAAATGCTATCTTGTACTTGTTCTCCATTCAGTTTCTATTCTAAGCCCAACCAGCAAAATGGTGCCAAGACTATGATCTTGCTGGTCACTGTTTCCTGTTCTGATAACTGTGAGGTAAACTGAGGAGCCTACTTTTCTTCTATGGCTCCTCCTGTTATGAGCAATACGAACCTGGGTAAATTGGTTAACTTTCTATATTTTTTTTTCTGTAAAATGAAATGAACAGTACTTGCATTACCTTGCTTGTTGATAAAATAATTCTGTGAGATAGTGTATATAAAGTTCCACACTGCTGCTTAGGCTATTATAAATAGTTGATACCTAGTATTTGTTCTATGTAAATATACTTATAATCCAAACTCAGCTAGGTTACAAATATTAAAAAACAAGAAATGTGGTCACATAATTAAAATTATGTCCTTGCTTTATGTGAAAGTAAATGCCTTGAATCCCAGTACTAAGGTCTGAGTATATAGAATCACAACTTTGAGCCTGTCTGGCTACATGGGGAGGCTCTTAGCCTTAAAATAAAACCAAATTGTCCTATTGTGGTTCCCAGTTGTAACCCTAGAATTTGAGAGGCTGAGACAAAAGGATTGCTATGAGTTTAAAGCCATCTTGTTTTTACAAATTGAGCTACAGGTCTACCTAGCCTATATGAGACCAAGTCTCAACTAACTAACAAACCAACTAAAACAGAAAGACCAAACCCACACAAACAAGCAAAAAAATACAATATCATAGTGTCTCTAGATAACATTAAAATCAGGTTGATTATGAGAGATAACTTAATAATATAAAAACTTGCCTCAAATGAAGATTCCCCCTTTGCTATTGTACAGTAAAAGAGGGCATATTCTGTTTTATTGAGGGCTTTACATATATCTTTATCACTTCTTCTTTGCTATATACATGAAGCCAATCATTTTATCCTTTTTTATTGTGCTCTTTTAAAAATTGTAGTTATTTATCACTGGAGTACCCCAGCTGGACTTTGAGGAGGTAGCACTCTATTCCTTGACAATATATGCCAAAGACAACCACGAGGCAACAGCATCACAGACCATTTTTGTCCAGATTGAAGATGTGAATGAGCCGCCTACTTTCACTGGGTCACTTTCCCAGGAAGATCAAGGTACCGAGGGTCTGTTTTGATGACAGGAAGCTCTATGGACATAGATATAGGTCATATACCCTATATAGTTTTGTGGTGTCCTGGCCATAAGGCTAAAGGAGAATGATAATTGACAATAGTTGTGCTGGTGCGATAGCTCAGCAGGTAAATGCATTTGTAATGCAAACCTGATGACCAGAGTTTGATCCTAGGATCCATAGTAGAAGTAGAGAACTAACTCCCAAAAGTTGTTTCCTGAATTCCTTACATGTTACAACATATGCATGCTCCCCACACATGTACAAACAAACATATGCACACACACACATAAATAAAGAGCTACTGGGCCTTGACTACATACAAGCACCATCCCAAAAAGCTTTAAATGGATTGTTTTGTTTAATGTTCACAATACTGGAAATGAGTTCTTCTATTCCCTTAGTCTCACTGCACAGAAAATAGACTTAAGTGAAGTAACTTGCTCAGTATTGAAAACTATTCATGTATTTGATCACAGTGTGCCAAAATCAATATCTTAAATGTGTCTATTTGTTAAACTGACTGTGGCATGAGGCCTGTGCTCCTTGCACTCTCACCATGCAGTAGCTCTTTCTGTCATACTTTCTCATCCTACGAAGCCAAATATTTAATTCCTACCTGTGGAAAATCATACTGTTCAACTAAAACATAAAATGGTTCAGATATAGGTATGCCTACTAACTGGATTGAGAACCTCAATCTCTTCATTGCCGTTTTAGATGGGTACTATTCTCCACAAGTTCATTTGTTTCAGCAATGGTCCCTAGCAGGTGGCACTGCTTTGAGAGGTCTTGAACCTTTGGGAGGTGGAACATTACTAGAGGAAGCAGATCACTTGAGGCCTTAAGGTTTATGTCCCATCTGCTCTGTTTCCTGTTCTATGGAGAAGTAAAGAGGCAAAGTGCTCTCGCTGCACACTTCCACTGATATGAAGCCTTCTGCTACTATCCTTTCTTTCCATGATAGACTATATCCCCTCATACGATCAGCCAGAGCAAATCCATCTGCCCCTAAGTAGTCTGTTGTCAGGAATTTAATCATAGCAAGGTGAAAAGTAACTAACAGAATCAATCTGGCCTTGATGCCTGTTTTAGATAGGGTTACTATTGCTGGGATAAAGCACCATGACCAAAAAAGTAATTTGGGGAGTATGATGGTTTAAAAAAAAAAATAACTTCCAAAGGAAGTGACACTCTCAGGAGATGTGGCCTTGTTGGAGTAGTGGCCCTGTTGGAGGACATTTGTCACTGTGGGGTTGGGTTTTGAGGTCTTCTTTGCTCAAGTATATCCAGTGAGACAGATCATTTCCTGCTGCCTACATCTCAAGATGTAAACTTCTCAGCTCCTTCTCCAGCACCATGTCTAGCTTTGTGCTGCCAAGTCCCACTGTGATGGCAATGTACTGAATCTCTGAACTGTAAGCTACCCCATTAAATGTTTTCCTTCATAGGAGTCAGCATGGTCATGGTGTCTCTTCACAGCAACAGAAACCCTAACTAAGACAGAAGTTGGTACCAGGGAGTGGGATATTGCTGTGATAGGCTGGAACATGCTTTTGTTTGAAAGAATATGGACCATGGGACTGTGGATTAGAAAAGCAATTAAATGCTTTAAGTGCTGCTAAATGGGCCATCCTCATAGGAACATGGAAGACAGTGGTGCTGAGTTTGATTTGAACTGTGGGAGACTGTATCAAGAGGTTTCAGAAGAGAAGAACTGTAGTATGTGGCTTAGAGATTATTCTTGTGATATTTTGGTAGAAGAATGTGACTTTCTTTTGTCCTTTTCTGAAAAGTCTGCCTAAAGCTAAAGTGAAGAGTTTCAATTAATTCCGTTGGCAGACAAAAAATCTCAAAGCAGCCTAGTATAGACTTTTTCTTATGGTTATTAGTGGTGACTCTAATGAAGATTTATAATGAAAAGGAGCAAGCAGAGCAGGGTAAATTATGAAATATAAAATTTGAGGAGAAAAAGAGCACAAGCAAGTGGAATGGAGGTAAGTCCTGTGTTCAAGAAGAAAAACAGGTTACGAAATGAAATAAAGGGAGTGGTGATCTCATGGCAAGATCCCACCCAGAAGTTTCCAATTTGTGGAAATGAATTAAAGAAAAGTTAAAACTGGGTGTGGTGGTGCTCACCTTTAATCCCAGTACTGGGAAGGTAGCAGCTGGCAGATCTCAAGAGTTTGAGGCCAGCCTGATCTACAGAGAAAATTCCAGAACAACCCAAGCTCAGGCAGTAAAGGAAACCATTGAAAGCAGAACACTGGCTAGAATGTAATTGAAGGAGGGGTATTGCAGAGGTTCTTTCCTAGCCTGGGCCAGCATCCACCTTCCTTAGTTCCAAATGAACACATGGATACTATATTAATTATGAAACTGTTAGCCGATGACTAGGGTTTCTTATTGGCTAGCTCTGTCTTACTATCCAATTAATCTAAATATTCTATGTGGTCTTATCTTACCTGAGAAGTATCCAGACCTGTTACTCCTTTGGCGGCCTACATGGCAACTGGAGGACCCTCTCTGCCTACCTTTCCCAGAATTCTCCTTGTCCCCTAGTTCCACTTATCTTCCAGTCTCATTGGCCTAACATTGTTTTACTCATTAACCAATAAGAAAAACATATATACAGAAAGACAACTCCTATGAGAGGGGACCATGCTCCAGGCCCCAACAAGTAACAGAACTGGTCAGCTTTGGCCACAGGGTTCTGGCTTTAGAGACGAGGATAGAAGACAGGCATTGTGGAATCTCCTTTCACAACTAAAAAAAGTCACTGAGGCCAGGCATGTGTCAGGGGTATCCCGGAATGCAAGCCGAAAGAAGCCATTGTGTGAATTGCCTTGTAGATCCCAGAATGTTGGAGACATCAGAAACATGGGATACCTGCCATGGGAGTGGAACCAGCCCAAGAGAAAGAAGGAGGTTGCAGTCAGTGAAGGTGAAAGTTGGAGATCTGAAGAGTGTTTGACATCAGACATGGAGATGTAGAGCTTGGAGTTTGCCCAGTTTGTTTTCAGTCTAGTATTTCCTTACTATGATCCCTTCTCTATCTTTTCAAATGGCAATGTATATCCTATGCCACAATATATTGGAAGCATGTGATATTTTTTTTTAATTTTGATTTTATAAGGAATCACAGTTAAGAAATTGCATGAATCTCAGAAGAGACTTTGAACTTTGGACTTTAAAACATTATTGAGACTGTTATAGACTATGGGGAATTTTGAAATTGTACTGAATGCATTTTTGCATTATGATATGGCTACAAGTCTTTGGGGGTGAGGGAGTAGAATGTGGTTTGAAAGAAAATGGCTCCCAGAGAAGTGGCAGCATTCGGAGGTGTGGCCTTATTGGAATATGTGTGGCTTTGTTGGAGGAAGCATGCCACAGTGTGGTTGGTTGGGCTTTGAGGTCTCCTTTGCTCAAGCTATACCCAGTGAGACGGAACAGCACCCTGTCTGTCATGTGCTGTCATGTTCCACCATGATGATAATGTATTGAATCTCTGAAACTATAAGACATTCCATTAAATGCTTCCCTTTATAAGAGTTATCATGGTCATGGTGTCTCTTCACAGCAATAGAACCCTAACATAGGGAGTAAAGTGTATATTTGGCTTATACTTCTACACTGTAGTCCATCATTGAAGGAAGGTAGAACAGGAACTCAAGCAGGGCAGGAGCTGAATCAGAGGCCATGGAGGGATGCAGCTCTGTCTCTTCTTCCTCAGGATTGTTGGTGCATTGGTCTACAAGCATGGAAGGAACAGAAGTGGAGAACAGGGTTCTGATGCCTGTGGGTTTGACAGAGACTGTCCTCCAGGAGACAGCCCTCCAGAGACTTCAGTGAATCAGTGTTTCTTTATTCCAGAGTATGAGAAATATATAGGATTAGGGAGCCTGAGGACAGAGCCTAATTTGCATTAAGTGACATGCTACTATCACAAGGCTGCATTTGTGGCAATAGGGTCTTATAAAAGAGGTCCCAGCACAAGTCTTCTAGCAGGAATCTAAGCCAAAATTAAATTAATGGTAAAGATGAATCAGGCATCTGGCTTAGAGAGTTTTCAGATAAGATCAGTCCTCTGGGTCCAGGGACATTGTTCAGATAAGGACATGTAGAAGCACTAAGTTTTATTAGGGAAGAAGGGAATTTCCATGTTGCTGAGCTTTTGGAAAAAGCTGCCAGGCTGTGATAGACTATAACCTTGACATGCCAGCCTTCCAATAGAGGGGAGCTGCTTACTGGCTTGCTCAACATGGCTTGGTTAGCCTGCTTTCTTATAGAACCCAGGATCATCAGCCCAAGCATAGTACTGCCCACAATGGACTGGGCCCTCTCCCATTAAATAATGCCCTACACCCAAATCTTATGGAAGCATTTTCTCAATTGAGATTACCTCCTTTCAGATGACTTTAGCTGTGTCAAGTCAACATAATCCTAGTCAGCAAAATGCACATGATATTTAAAAGTGCTAAATGACATGTGCACACAATCAGTACTCCGTAGATATCCATATCTCTCTCTTCTTTCTCTTCCCCAAACACATGATGAAGCCTTAAGTAGGGTCAAGATCACATCGTGATGGTTTGACTTTTCAGTGAGCCAGATGCCAGAGTGCTTGTGGGTAGTCCACAAGCATTGTATGATAGAAATGTAGGCCCATGTGACTATGGTCCAAGCAGGCCTTGAAGATATTTCTGGTCTCTAGAAAGTCTGTTACCTTAAAAAGAAAACTGGACTGCAATAAGCATGGATGTTCCCTTCTGGAGTCAAGAGTCTCATTTCCAACTCTATTAAGTCCCCCAAAGACTTGAAGCTTTTAGTTACTTCTACTATCTTAAAACGTGTACCAGGTGGGCATGTGACTTTTTGAGAAAACATGTGCTTAGCATGTGTGAGGCTCTAGCTTTCTCTACAACATATACTGGAATAGAAGAAAATGAACATTGAAACAATGTTGATGTGTTGGCTCTATAGCCTTGGACTTGTTAGTAATTTTTAAGTCTCAGTAGAACCAGGATGATGAAAATCACCAATAATGTTAAGTACTTAGCTATTAATAAGTATTAAAATTGCTTAATATTGTCATTTAAAATTATAAATCTCCTTCCTGTATGAGTAAAAGATAATAGATAATACAGTGTTGTCTATATCATTATTATTAAGACTGACTTAACTGGAATCGCTGTATAAAGCATCTATTTTGCACTGAGGAAGTATAGTACTTTAAGATTTTAATTTTTATTATCATATATTAATTATATATAATAATGGGTTTATTATGACATTTTCATACCTGTACATGACATATTTTGATCACATTAATCTCTTGCTATGCTTTATTTACACATATTTGAATGGGGTATTTTGGGAGTTTTGGGATTTAATACTGGTGAGACTCTTAGAATCACATCTATTTCCTTTTTTGAGCAGTTACTGAGATTTACATCACAGAAGACACTGCCCCTGGCACCATTATTTACAAAGCAGCAGCCAAGGACCCAGAGGATGCCGTGTTGGAGGTAACTTGTGTTTTGCAATGAAGACTATCAATGCTTGGTAGTTTGATGTGATTACATTTAAATGTAAAGACATAAACAATCAAGTTATTTATACTCTCCAATTAAGTTCAAAACTCACATTTGACTTATCAGAATAGGTGAAAATGATTGAAGTTATCTAGATAATTGTTTCTATTTTAATGCATCTAGTTCTGGGAAGGCAGACCCAGCCTAGGCCTCAGGTACTTTTAAAAGTAATGTGATATTTTATTTAATTTTTAGGGATCTTGGCTACACATACTGTAGAGTAATAAATCCAGCTTTCTGAGATTAATGTGTATTTTAAAACCTTAGATCTTATCCCTAGGCTTCATAATACCCCAGAGAGGGAAGAAACATGGAACCTAAGGGCTTCAACTTAGTCTCTGACTTTACCAATAGAGATCACTTACCACTTTTGCTTTGCTACTTCAGCTGTAGAACTGTGGACACACCACTGCCTACTTTATCTTATCTTGTATGACTCTCTCATAATCAAACATTATAACGAATATGAAAGTAGTTTTTAAAATGTGAAGCATTTTGTAAATGGCAGGATTTCTAATACAGTTTTAATTTTTGATGCCATATGAAATGATTGTGGAATTAAGCCAGGATGTTTTTGACTAATGGGTTGATATGCAAGAATAACACGTTTTAATTTTTAATGTTGTGTCTCTTTTCCAAACTGGCTAAAAAAAAATGAAAGGATTATTCATGCTGATACTGTATTTTTGCAAATAACTGTATTCTTCTTCAAGGCAACTGGATCTTACAAATTTTATTTATGCAATAGATGGCCACTCACATCTGGCATAGTGTCCACATGGCTTTTAAAATTATAATGGAACACTATGGTTGTCAAGATCCCCCACACACATTTGTCTCTTCCTCCTCCCAAGCACAATTCCACCTCCAGAATGGGACTAGAAAGGTCACAGTTTGCTTTACAACATACAATTAAACAACCTAATCATGCATATTGCTCCAAATTAACACGTTCCAGATTATAGTATTAAATCCAGTACCTAGCAACTGCAGCCACACAGAAATCAGACAGCATGCAGCAATTGCTTCCTCAGGGTTCTTCATGATAGCTCACCACAATGTTAGCATTTTAGCATAGCATTTGTGGCAGCCCAATAGGTTTTAGTTGTGACTCTAACATGCAATCCAAATCTTTTACTAGTCAATTAACACAAGCCATTAAATTCAAATGATGGACTCCTGATTGCTTGCTCATTCAGATTAAACACTTCTGGTCTTGGCCCTATACTTTTCTTAGACGAGAATTGATTCCTGGAACACATTTGGAAGGCCCATGTAATGTTCTTTGTGAATTTTACCAAACTTGGAATGCCATTTCAGTAGTGATATAGGCTGTGGAAACTTCTATTTAGACATACTCCTACACGCATCCTCTGACACAATAGATTGGATTGGATGTGTTATTTAAATACTATGCCCGGATAGTTCAATTGTTTGAACCTTATATTGACTCAGAGGTGAACTTGCTGTAATGTTGAGAAGTTCTTGTTGTTCTTCTGAGGCCTAATAGATAGCGATGATGACATTAATAACTGTATCATGACAGGCATGTATTTCTATGATTGAGTTACTATGATATCATTAAAATAGATACTGCCATTTGCTCTGCTATAACCCAGTGAATCAATAGCAAAAACACGTGTCTTTAATTTATAGACAGTGTCATTTGCTTAAACAGGAAGTTGCAGAGATTCAACTTCAAGGCCATCTGTCCTTAAATCTTTTTGTTTCCTAGTTCTCTAACAGTTCCCAAAGTGTATTTCCTAAGGCATGAATTATATCACATGCATGCCGAGAAAAAAAAATGAAAGATCACATGATCTCAGGATCTAAGAAATGTCATCCACATATCTTTTTAAAATTTATAATGTGCAGTATATTAAATACTCACAGAAGTTGTTTGATGGAGGTTTCTTTGTTTAATAATGTTTGTTTTAATTATTTGTCAATAGTACTTACCAATGTATCATGTGTTAACATGGTGTGTAATGTTATCAGCATTTCATAGAGTATAAAGTTTATACTAGGTCTTAGTCTAAAAATGATGCAAGATAAAATTTTGGGTGAGGATATTGTTTACAGATCAAATGTTAAGGAACTGAGGCTAGATTTAAACCACATTCAGGCTCATCTGGACTTCGAGACTTGGCTTCTTCCTGCTGTGCCACCAATGCCTATGGTATATATTAGGACATCTGACATTGTGGTGCAGTAGATATTCTCAGACACAAAAAATGTGAGACTAATCATTTTTATAAGCGAATAAAATCTGAACAAGAAGAAAACTAATGGTTTTCTTGGATTCATCCAGGCATACTGCTACCCTAAGACCTACAGGGACTAGGAAACCCATTTTATCACAGCATAGCTCAGCCTACTTGGAGCAGAAGGTCAGAGCCTGCAGGAAGGCTCATAGTAATTATGTGAGTGGAAAACTGGGAGCAGTCTTAGGCAGGAATTGATTCCTTTAATTTTAAATCAAGTAATTTCACTGGATTTTCACAGTGCATACCCAAGAAAGAGCACTTAGTGTGTCTAGCAGAGTGGAAAGGTATTATCTTGAAAAAAGAAAACTATCAAGTCCTTGGCCATGCAGATCTTATCTGTCCAGATGAGAGATGGGACATTTTGATGGAGTTTTCCCCATCTAGAATATACATACATACTTATACATGTTTACATATGTACATGCATGTATATGCACATATTTCTAGATATATTCAAGCTTCAGAAAACCAAACATAAAGAAATTATCGCATTGAAAAAAATCCCTCACTGTACCTATAAAAGAGTAAAGATAAAAATTACAGCAGACTTCCTATTCAAAAAAATGCATGGAAAGAAAACGGAAATGGAGTATTTAAAAAGTTTTAGGCAAAAACATAACACATAAGAATTTTATATCCAGTAAAATTATATGATGCATGAAGTTGAATACCTTAAAATATACTGATATGAAATACACTTATTAGAAAATATGCATATCCATCTTAATTTTTTAAAGGTAAAAATAAAAGGAAAGCAGACATTCTTCACTAACACATCTACTCTTCACAGACTGCTAAAGAATTTCCATACATGGAAGTTATCAGAAAGCAAGAAATGACATACATCAGAAACATGGATCTATATATCTCTTTTCATAAGAGAAGTAAATGGAAAATGTAAGCATTTTCTATTTTTCATTGACAAAAGATAAACTTAATAGTGCACTTAAGGTATTGAGTGCTTATAGCATATGGAAAGTAAAACAAAAGATGCTATCCTGTGCTGAAGAGGGAAGAATTATCAGTGCTCAGATATAATTTGCCTGTAGCACCTATAAAGTGATACAGTATTATTTATAGCTGTATGTAGATTAGTTGAAATGTATATTGGAAACACAGAGGAAACAATTTAAAAATCTTGTAGCTGATACATTATGAGAGAAAATAAAAGAATGCAAAATATTCCATGAGAACAATAAGGGAGAAAAAGAACAAATATAACTCATAGAAAATAATTATGACAATTTTAGATATTAATTCAACTAACATAAAAATCAAAAGAAAATTTCAGGGTCAATTAAGAGAGTAAAGGCTCAACTATCTGTTGTCTACATAAAATCTATTTTAAATATAAAAACTCACACTGGTTAAAAGTAAATGTGTACAGATACACCCTTTTAAACCCAGCCAGAGAAAGATGGAGATGCTGTGCTAATGAAGCAATGCTCATTAGAACAAGCCAAGGATATCTTGATTTCATCAGGTGATGATTAAAAGTTGCCATAGAGAACACTCTCTGTGTATCACATTCATATGGCTGGGTGTGTCAGATGTTGATAGTTGTTGGCTATCACTTGAGGCTGAAACTACTCTCTGTGGAAATTATTTAGATGTCTTACTGATTTCCTCAGTTCTATCCCGATAGTCTATACCACATTCCATCCTCACCATTCAAACTTCCCTCTTCAGCTCATGAGACATTATCTTTCTCAAAAAATATGGTAGTGGTAGTACTGCTGTTGGGGATTAGCCATGTATCTTTCTTGGTTGTTATATTCAAAGTTGTTGAAATTCCATTCTGCTTTTGAAAAAATCTGTTTTAGAACATTATAAATGCTTTGGAATAAGAAATGGTCATAGAATATCTTATTCAATATTTATTGGGTCATTGCCCTTCTTAATGGTGAAATCAATGTGTGACCCAAAGGGTAACTCTTTAATGTGTTTTGCCTAGTGTGTATGGGAACAACCAGTGAGCATTGAGTGAAATAGTCCCGGCTCTCAGATGATAAGAGATGAGAGAGAGTGGAGCACAGAAAGAATGACAATGGAATGTGTGTGAGCAAGAAGGTAGATATATGTAGTTACTATAACAAAAATTATGTTTTATTATGCAGAAGGTCATCAAACAAGGTTCCTAACTACTGTCCTAAGCCTATCACCTATCTCCCCAATGCTGCTCATATCTTAGGTGAAGGGCAGGTCCTGTCTCTAACATAAGTCTGTGATTTGAGGGTCAGGATCCTGGGAAGCCTCTTCAGCTTCAGGACAGAGAAAGGTGACATCTCTCCAGATATGCAGAGCAGAGCATTGTTCTTGGTGTTTGCTTCCATACTGATCAGTGGGCATCATGGTGTCCAGGACTGCATCTGGTTATCTTGAGTAAGTGATGTCACTGGGTTCTGGTTATCATGTGCATCATGTGCAGCCTTGGGTATAGTGAGGAACCTGACCTTTTTTTTTTTTTTTTTTTACATCTCTAAAACACATTTTTACTATGCCCATTACAGACTGTGGTGGGGCTTTTGCCATAAATACTATTCAACTAACTAAGGGTACTCAGACTAAGTGACAAGTCTCACGACATAGAGATTAGAGTATATGGTGGTGTTCTGTATACTTTTACTTTCTTTCAGATACTAGGAAGTAATTTGCCAAACCTGAGTTCTAATAACTTACTGGAGAGACTTAAAAGTCCCAAAGAAGCAATAATTTCTTAGAATTTCATTGAAAAATAGAAGAGCCATACCATTCCATGATGGATAAAAGTCTCTTGCTATAGGTTCATTATTTTTGTCTCTTTGCTAACTGTGATGATCCAATGTAGCCTGCAGATTATATGTGGAAATAAACAATATTTTCTGTTCAATCAAGTGTATTAACTGAAAGCTGACAATGATCAGATTTTTAAGGGGAAGTGATATTTGGAAATTCTAAGGGGCATAATTAGTGATGGAATCATCAAAAGACTCAACAATTATACTGTGGCCAAGCATTTAATTATGGGTCTGAAGATTTTAATTACACACTTCTGTTTTATAACACAGCTGTAAAACAAACATTAAAGGGGAGAAAAAGATGAGTCTGTTGCATTACAAAGTAAAATATGTAAATTTTTGCTTTACAATTCAGCTTTAAATGGATTGTTCTAAAGTATAATTATTTTGGAATAAAAAGAGGCCCATATCCTTTGAATAGCATCTGTATTTTCAAATTTTCTGTTTCACCAATAGGGGAAAACATATATCAAATAGGTCAAATGTAGTCAGTTGTTGGAAGTATGAGGTCATGTCATCTCCATTCATGCACTTCCCTCAAAATTAGTTAAACAGAAGTTTGTTTGTAAATATACCTTAGACATTTGGGGACTATATTAAGACCCTTGTAGTTGCAAGTTCACAGAAAACTTGACACAAATGAGATCTATGGCTGCACCCCCTGGAATGGTCATATGTGCGGACTAGGTTTTAAGCACAATGACTTCAAGTTAGCAAGGTGATGCTCACTCCAGACCTGGTTCTCTTCAGAAACAGCTGATGAATGGCAGGTTGTGGTGGCAATACTTTAATCCTCACACGTCGGAGACAGGCAGGCACATCTCTGCGGTTAGGCTATCCTGGGTTTAAAGAGCACGTTTTAGGACAGCTAGAGCTACACAGAGAAACTGTGTCTTGAAGACAAAACAAACAAACAAAAAAACAAAGGAGAGAGACAGAGAGACAGACAGAGGCAGAGAAACAGAGACAGAATGAGAGAGGGAGAAAGACACACACACACACACACACACAGAGAGAGAGAGAGAGAGAGAGAGAGAGAGAGAGAGAGAAGAAAGTTAAGTTGATGGTAGAAACCAAAGCCTAAGAGCCTGGTAATGGGCTGACCTATGGATCCCCCAACCCACCCAAGATCTCAGAACATCACCATGAATTTAATTGATCCATGAACTCTTCATTTGCCAATCAATGTGGCTAAAGAGATACAATATGATTGGTTGAGGCCTAGGTCACATGCTTTACCTTGTGATTTGTGGGAATTCAGCTGGAAAGCCAGCAGTACTAAAAAACGAGGGAAGCCGATTTAGCAAAGCCCTCATGTGGGAGCTAATAAAATGATGGTACTGCTGTCAAAACCAAAAGATCCTCGTTATAGTGAGGTTTTGTTCATAGCCTTCAGGATTGGCAGGTAATCTGAGCTCAAGGTTATCCTAGATACTTTGTTAGTTGAGCACTGTCCCACAGACCTCTTCTGGGGATAGAGTAGTTCCAGATTCCTCCTCATGTACTGGCTTCTGACTGCATGCCTCTGGGCAGAATGCCTTTGTACACACCGGCTCCAGGCTCCTATATTATAGTTATGGTCACAAATGCATCAAGATATATTACAGCCTGCCAAAACTAGCATAGTTAGCATAGATTTATTACGGCCAGGTTCTGTGCTGCTAGTGACATTCATTGTGGGGACGGACTTGTGGTTCAAGATAGCTGCAGCCAGCTATAGGTTTTGTTAGCTGAAATAGAAGTCTGATATACTAAGGCTGTACGTCTTCCTTTGGGTCTGGAGCTGTTTCAGATGTTCTATTGGCATGCCTGAAGATGGGCAATTAGTATATTCTCAGTGTTAGATTTCACCAGCCCAGCATTAAGTTCCAGGGTCAAATTCTGTTTAGTTCCTAGTCTTACTTCTAGCAAGAGGGGTCTTTTTTAAATGATAATATTTTTTTTCATTTAAATTTGAAACAAACTTGTTTTACATGTCAATCCTAGTTCCCACATACTCCTCTCCTCCCCGTCCCCTCCCAATCCCCAGCCCATTCTCTTTCTGCTCCCCAGTGAGATGAGACTTCCCATGGGGGATCTTCAAACCCTGTCACATCATTTTGAGTAGGGCCTAGGCTCTCCCCCCACCATGTGTCTAGGCTGAGAGAGTATCCCTCTATGTGGAATGGGCTCCCAAAGTTCATTCCTATATTATGGATAAATACTGATCCACTACCAAAGGCCCCATAGACTGCCCAGTCCTCCCAAATAACACCCACATTCAGGGGGTCTTGGTAGGTCCTATGCTGGTTTCCCAGCTATCAGAATGGGGGTTCATGAACTCCCCTTGTTCAGGTCAGCTGTTTCTGTGGGTTTCTCCAACCTGGTCTTGACCCCTTTGCTCATCACTCCTCCCTCTTTGCAACTGGATTCCAGGAGTTCGGCTTAGTGTTTAGCTGTGGGTGTCTGCTTCTGCTTCCATCAGCTATGGGATGAAGACTCTAGGATGGCATATAAGGTAGTCATCAATCTCATTATAGGGGAAGGACATTTAAGGAAGCCTTTCCACTATTGCTTAGATTGTTAGTTGGGGTCATCTTTGTAAATTTCTGGACATTTTCTTAGTGCCAGGTTTCTCTTTATACCTATAATGGCTCCCTCTATTATGGTATCACTTTTCTTGCTCTCCTATATTCTTTCCCTGACTCAATCTTCCTGCTCCCTCCTCCCATGCTCCCAATTTGCTTCATGTATGTCTCTTTTAGGGTTCTCCTTGTTTCATAGCTTTTCTGGCTGTGTGGATTATAGGCTGATAATCTTTTGCACTATGTTGAAAATCCATATATGAGTAAGTATATACCATGCTTGTCTTTTTATGACTGGGTTACCTAACTCAGGATGTTTTCTTCTAACTCCACCCATTTACCTGCCAATTTCAAGATACCATTTTTTTTTCCTGCTGGCTAGTACTCCATTTGTACATGTACCACATTTTCTCCACCCATTCTTTAGCTGAGGGGCATTTATTTAGGTTGCTTCCAGGTTCTGGCTACTACAAATATGGAAATAGCTGAACAGATGTCCTTGTTGTATGAATGTGCATCTTTTGGGTATATACCTAAGAGTGGAATTGCTGGGTCTTGAGGTAGACTGATTTCAATTTTTCTGAGGAACAACTATACTAATTTCCAAAGTGACTGTCCGAGTTTACACTCCCACCAGCAGTGGAGGAGTGTTCCCCTTTCTCCACATCCTCTCCAGCATAAACTGTCTTTGGTGTTTTTTATTTTAGTCATTCCTTTTCATGATATTGGTCTTGGAGAGATCAGGGATAACAGGAACATACCTGAACATACTAAGAGCAATATACAGTAAACCAACAGCCAACATCAAACTGAATGGAGAGAAGCTTAAGGCAATTCCTCTAAAATCAAAACAAGGCAAGGCTGCCCTCTCTCTCCATATCTCTTCAACTTGAAGTTCTGGCTAAAGCTATAAGACAACAAAAGTAGATCAAGGGAATCCAAATTGGAAAGAAAGAAGTCAAACGTTCTCTATTTGCAGATGATATGATAATTTACATAAGCGATGAACACCTTCAGCAAACTAGTAGGATACAAGATGAACTAAAAAAAAATCAGTAGCCCTACTTTATTCAGACAACAAAGGGGCTGAGAAAGAAATCAGAGAAACATCACCCTTTACAATAGCCACAAACCCATAAAGTATCTTGAGGTAACGCTTACCAAACAAGGGAAAGACCTATATAATAAGAACTTTGTGTCTTTAAAGAAAGAAATTAAAGAAGATACCAGAAAATGGAAAGATCTCCCATGCTCTTGGATAGGTAGGATAAACACAGTAAAAATGGCAATCTTGCCAAAAGCAATCTACAGATTCAATGCAATCCCCATTAAAATCCCAGCATAATTCTTCACTGACCTTGAAAGGATAATAATCAACTTTTTATGGAAAAACAGAAGACCCAGGATAACCAAAACAACCATGTACAATAAAAGAACTTCAGGAGGCATCAGCATTCCTGACTTTAAGCTCTACTACAGAGCTATAGTTCTGAAAACAGCCTGGTATTGGCACAGAAATAGGCAAGTAGACCAATGGAATCAAATCAAAAATCCTGATATTAACCCACACACCTATGAATACCTGATTTATGACAAAAAAAGCTAAAAGTATACAATGGGGGGAGGAAAGCATCTTCAACAAACGGTGCTGGCACAATTGGATGATGGTGTGTAGAAGACTGCAGATAGACCCATGTCTATTGCCACACACAAACCTCAAGTCCAAATGGATCAAAACCTCAACATAAATCCAGACACACTGAACTTCTTAGAAGAGAAAGTGGGAGGTACCCTTGAACAAATTGTCATAGGAGACTTCTTCCTGAACATAACTCCAGTAGCACAGACACTGAAATCAACAATTAATAAATGGGACCTCCTCAAACTGAGAAGCTTCTGTAAGTCAAAGGACACTGTTGACAAGACAAAACAGCAGTCCACAGACATGGAAAAGATTTTCACCAATTCTGTATCTGACAAAAGGCTGATCTCCAAAATATACTAAGAACTCAAGAAACTACTCAACAAAACACCAAATAACCCTATTAAAAAATGGGGTACAGAACTGAAGAGAGAATTCTCAATAGAGGAAATAAAAAAGGCTGAAAGACACTTAAGAAAATACTCAACATTCTTAGCTATCAGGGAAATGCAAATCAAAACAACTTTGAGATACCATCTTACTCCTGCCAGAATGGGTAAAATTAGAAACACCAATGACAACTTATGTTGGAGAGGATGTGGAGAAAGGGGACTGTCCTCAACTGCTGGTAGGAGTGCAAACTTGTACAGCCATTTTGGAGATCAGTATGGTGGTTCCTCAGGAAAATGGGAATCAGTTTACCACAGGACCCGGCAATCCCACTCTTAGGCATATACCCAAATGACCCACATCCATGCAACAAAGACATCTTTTCAACTGTGTTCATGGCAGCATTATTTGTAATAGCAAGAACCTGGAAGCAACCTAGATACCCCTCAACTAAAGAATGGATAAAGCAGATGTGGCACATCTACATAATGGAATACTACTCTGTGGGGGGGGGGGGAAACAATGGAATCTTGAAATTTGCAGGTAAGTGGATAGAACTTGAAGAAACCCTCCTGAATGAGGTAACCCAGTCACAAAAAGAGGAACATGGTATGTACTCACTCATATTTGGATTTTAGAACTAGAGCAAAGGATCACCAGCCTATAATTCACACCGCCAGAGGAACTAGGATACAGGGTGTATTCTAAGAGATTCATATGAGGTCCCTCACAGAAGGGGGAAGGGACAAGTTCTTGAGAGCACATGTGGAGTGCAGGGGCAGTGAGTGGAGAGGGAACTAGGAGAAAGAGAAGGGGAGGAGAGGAGAACATATGGGACTAGGAATAGAAGACAGAAGAGAGAGACAGACAGAGAGAGAGAGAGAGAGAGAGAGAAAGAGAGACAGAACATAAAAGAGGGAGCCATTATAGGATTGAAGAGAAAACTGAACCTAAAGAAATGTCCAGACACCTACAAGACTGATTCCAACTAACAATTTGAGCAACAGTGGAAACGCTACATAAATGCCCTTCCCTGATAATGAGATCACTGCTAACATATCCACCATCATGGAGCCCTCATCTAGTACCTATTGGAAACATAAGCAAACACCCACACTAAACACTGAACCAAACTAGAATCCAGATGCAGAGAGGGAGGACAAGACCACGCTGCAGAAACACGTAGAGACAGCTGACCTGAAAAAGGAGGAGCTAACAGTCCCCCAGAGTGATAGCTGGGAATCCAGCGTGGGACTGACTCAGACCCCCTGAACATGGGTCTCACCTAGAAGTCCTGAGCAGTCTAAGGGACCACAGACAGTGGAACCAGGATGTATTCCTAGTGCACAAAAGGACCTTGAGGGCCCATCCCCCATGGAGGGATATTCCCTTAACCTAGAGACAGGAGAGGAGTCCTAGTCCCTGCTTCAAATGACCTGACAGATTTAGAGGACCCCTCCTGGATGGCATCACCCTACATGTGGAGTGGGGGGGGATGGGAGGAGAGGGTGGTAGGGGTGCTTGTGAGGGGGGAGAGAGGGAAAGAAGGGAAGAGTGAGGGAGGAAAAGAGGGAGGGAGGGAGAGGGAACTGGGATCCATATGTAAAATAAATAAAAAAATGATGACATCTCAGAGTTGTTTTGATTTGCATTTCCCTAATGGCTAAGGATGTTGGGCACTTGTTTACTTGTCTTCCAGCCGTTTTAGATTCCTCTACTGAGAATTCTGTATTTAGTTCTATACCCCACTTTTTAATTGGATTATTTGGTGTTTTGGTAACTTTCTTCTTGAGTTCTTTGTATATTTTGGAGATCAGACCTCTCTCAGATGTGGGGTTGGTGAAGATCTTTTCCCATTCTGTGGGCTGCCATTTTGTCTTGTTGACTGTGTCCTTTGCCTTACAGAAACTTTTCAAATTCCAGAGGTCCCTTGTATTAATCATTGGTCAGTGTCTCTGCTACTGGTGTTTTGTTCAGGAAGCAGTCTCCTGTACCTCCCACTTTTCCTTCTAAGAGGTTCAGTGTGGCTGGATTTATGTTGAGGTTTTTTATCCATTTGGACTTAAGTTTTGTGCATGGCAATAGATATGGATCAATCTGCAGTCTTCTAGAAGTCAGCATCCAGTTATGCCAGCACAATTTGTTTAAGGTGCTTTCTTTTTTCCATTGTATACTCTGCTTCTTTGTCAAAAATCAGGTGTTTGTAGGTGTGTGGGTTAATATCAGGGTTTTCAATTTGATTTCATTGGTCTACCTGTTTACTTTTGCAGTAATACCAAACTGTTCTCAGGACTATAGCTCTGTAATAGAGCTTGAAGTCAGGGATGGTGATGCCTCCTGAAGTTCCTTTATTGTACAGGGTTGTTTTGGCTACCCTGGGTCTTTTGTTTTTCCATATAAAATTGCATATTGTTCTTTGAACATCTGTAAAGAATTATGCTGTGATTTTCTTGGGGATTGCATTGAATCTGTATTTTGCTTTTGGCAAGATTGCCATTTTTGCTATGTTGATCCTACCTATCCAAGAGCATGGGAGATCTTTCCATTTTTCTGGTATCTTATTTAATTTTTCTTGAAAGACTCAAAGTTCTTGCTATACAGGTATTTCACATGTTTGGTTAGTGTTACCCCAAGATATTTTATGTTGTTTGTGGCTATTGTAAAGGGTGACGTTTCTTTGATTTCTTTCTCAGCCCCTTTATTGTCTGTACATAGTAGGGCTACTGATTTTTTTGAGTTTGCTGAAGGTGTTCATCAGCTGTAGGAGTTCCCTGGTAGAGTTTATCAGGTCACTTATGTAAACTATCATATCATCTGCAAATAGAGAAAGTTTGACTTCTTCCATTCCAATTTATGTCCTCTTGATCTCCTGTTGTTATCTAGCTAGAATTTCAAGTACAATATTGAAGAGATATGGAAAGAGTAGACAACCTTGTCTTGTTCCTGATTTTAAAGGAATCATATTGAGTTTCTCTACATGTAGTTTGATGTTGGCTGTTGTTTGCTGTATATTGCTTTTATTATGTTTAGGTATGTTCCTGTTATCCATGATTTCTCCAAGACCTTTATCATAGAGGGGTATTGGATTTGGTCAAAGGCTTTTTCAGTATCTAGTGATAAGATCATGGGGTTTTTCTTTTTCAGTTTGTTTAAATGGTAGATTACATTAATGGATTTCCTTATGTTGAACCATCCCTGCATCCCTGGGATGAAGCCTACTTCCTCATGGTGGATGAGTTCTCTGATGTGTTGTTGGATTCAATTTGCCAGTATTTTATTGAGTATTTTGCATCAATGTTTATGAACGACATAGGTCTGTAGTTCTTTTTCCTAGCTGTATCTTTGTCTGGCTTGGATACTAAGGTAATTGCAGCCTCGTAAAAAGAATTTGGCAATGACCCTTCTGCTTTTATTGTGTGGAACATTTGATTAGGAGATTTTTGATGACTACTTCTATCTCATTAGGGGTTATAAGTCTATTTAAATTGCTTATATGTTCTTGCTTTAATTTTGGTAAGTGATATCTATCCAGAAAATTGTCTGTTTCCGTTAAATTTTTGAATTTGTGGAGTACAAGTTTTCAAAATATGTCCTGAAGTTTCTCGTATTTCTTCATTGTTCTTTGTTGTGTTCCCCCTTTCATTTCTGATTTTGTTAATTTAAATGTTCTCTCTCTTTCTTTTGGTTAGTTTGGATAAAGGTTTGTGTATCTTGTTATTTTCTCAAAGAACCAACTCCTTTTTACATTGATTCTTTGTATTGCTTTCCTAGTTTCTACTTTATTGATTTCAGCCCTGAATTTGATCATTTCTTGGCATATACTCCTCCAGGGTGAGTTTGCTTCTTTTTGTTCTTGAGCTTTCAGTTGTGCTATTAATTCTCTAGTGTGACTATTCTCCAGTTTCTTCATGTGGGCACTTAGTGCTATAAATTTTCCTCTTAGTACTGCTTTCAAAGTGTTTCACAAGTTTGGGTATGTTTTGTCTTCATTTTCATGAAATTCTAGGAATCTTTCATTTCTTTCTTATTTCTTCCTTGTCCCAGGAATTGTATATATTGTATATTGTTCAGTTTCCATGAGTTTGTAGGGTTTCTGCAATTTGTGTTGTTGTTGAATTCTAACTTTAAAACATGGTTTTCTGATAAGATACAGGGGGTTATTCCAATTTTTTTGGTACCTATTGAGGTTTGCTATATTGCTGAGTATGTGGTGGATTTCAGAAAAGGCTCCATGTGGAGCTGAAAAGAAGGTATATTCTTTTGTTTTTGGATGGAGTGTCTTGTTGATGTCTGTTAACCCAATTGTGTCATAACTTCTGTTAATTCCTTTGTTTCTTTGTTAAGTTTCTGTCAGATAGACCTGTCTAGTATTGAGAGTGGGGTGTTGAAATCTCCCACTGTAAGAGTGAAGGTTTATGTGAGATTTGAGTTTAGTAATGTTTCTTTTTATAAATGTTGTGCCTTTGTATTTGGGGCATAGGTGTTCAGAATTGAGACTTCATTTTGATGGATTTTTCCTGTGATGAATAAGAAATGACCTTCTTCATCTCTTTTGATTGATTTTAGTGGAAAGTCTAATTTGTTAGATATTAGGATTGCTACACCTGTTTGTTTCTTGGATCCATTTGATTGGAAAGTCTTTTCCCAACCCTTAACTCTGAGGTAGCGTCTGTCTTTGAAGTCTTGGTATGTTTCTTGGATGGGTTCTGTCTTTGTATCCATTCTGTTAGCCTGTGTCTTTTTATAGCCGAGTTAAATCCATTAATATTGGAGGATAGTAATGACCATTGATTGTTAATTCTTGTTTGTTTTGGATTTGTTTTTATTGGTGGTGTTATGTATGGATTTCTCCCATTTTTCTTTAGACTGTTAGTAAAGTGGGATTATCTATTGGCTATGTTTTTGTGGGTATAGTTCATTTCCTTTGTAGTTTTTCTTCCAGAACTTTTTGTAGGGCTGAATGAGTTGATAACTATTGTTTAAATCTGGTTTTGTCATGGAATATCTTGGTTTCTCTATCTATCATGATTGGAAGTTTGACTGGATATAGTAGTCTGGGTTTTTATCTGTGGTCTCTTAGTGTTGGTAGAATATCTATCCAGAACTTCTGGTCTTCAGAGTTTCCATGGAGAAATCAGGTGTAATTCTGATAGGTTTACCTTTGTATGTTACTTGGCCTTTTTCCTTTGCTGTTCTTAATATTTTTTCTTTATTCTATGTGTTTGGTGTTTTGGTTATTATATGGTGAAGGAACTTTTTTTTTGTGGTCCACTCTGTTTTGTGTTCTGTAAGCTTCTTGTACTTTCATTGGCATGTCTTTCTTTAGGTTGGGAAAGTTTTCTTCTATGATTTTTTTTGAATATATTTTCTGCATTTTTGAGTTAGGTTTCTTCACCTTCTTCTATACCTATTATTCTTAGTTTTTGCCTTTTCATGATGTCCTACGTTTCCTGGATATTTGTGTTAGGAATTTGTTGAACTTAAGATTTTCTTTGGTTGATGAACCAATTCCTCATAGTGTATCTTCAACGCCTGAGATTCACTCTTCTATCTCTTGCACTCTGTTTATTAGGCTTGCATCTGTAGTTCCTGATCATTTACCCAGCTTTTCTATTCCCAGCATTCCCTCAGATTGTTTCTTTTTCTTTCTGTTTCTATTTCAACTTTTAAACATTGCACTGTTTGAATTGTGTTTTTGCAGTTTTTGGTTTGTCTTTTCTTCCATTTCTTTAAAGGATTTTCTCATTTCCCCTTTTAGGTTCTCCATCATTTTCATGAAGTTGTTTGGGTTATTCTTGTCTTTATCTGTGTTGGGATGTTCAGGTCTTGCTGGTGTGGAGTCCCTAGACTATGGTGGCATCATACTGATCTTTGTGTTGTTTACTGTGTTTTTATATTGGTATCAATTCATCCCTTCTTCCAGTACATACTGGTGGGGTTTCTCCCTCTCTTGGTGGGTATGGTACCAAGGTTCTCTTCCAGTGGGTACAAGCAGGTACATTACTCTGATGATTCTCCTCTTCCAGTGGGTAGAGGTGGGACTAGGGCGCTGGCAGACCCTGGATGAGCTGGTCTACTGGGATGGGTTACCTATGTACAGTCCCCAGTCCTCAGAAGGCTCTGAGCAGAGCACTGGAAGGTGGGCTCCTTATGTGGATGGAGGAGGGACCAGGATACTTCAGACTCTGGATAGGCCAGTCCACCTGGATGAGCTCCCCTGTGTGTGTACAGGCTCCAGGCCTCAGGAGACTCTGAATAGGGCCCAGGAAAGTAGGCTGGAAACAGGCCCAAGTTTACCTTGTACTACGGTTTGAGGTAGGTCAGGACTTCTGGCAGACTCTGATTGGATTGGTACACTGGGACAGGCTCCTTCTGCAAGCAGTCCCCAGTCCTCAGAATGCTCTGAGCAGGGCACTGGAAGGCAGATTCCTTCCCAAGAGGGATCTTAAACTTTGTTGCTCAAAGTTTGGGTAATGTTGGGTTGCAGTATTTGTAGTCTAGGATGAACTTAATCTCTATTATACCTGAGGTTCACAGTTTCACTGCCCTGTAGTGTTAGAAATATGATAGGTCCGTGATGTCAGTATCACTGACTGAATGTAGGGTCAAAACACAAGTCTGTCCTACCAAGGCTTGGTTTCAGAGTCCCCTCTGTGAGCCATTGAGGTGTAATGATGAAGGATGGAAATAGTTCTTTGACCATCATCAATCACTGTGATGGGCCTGGTACTGCATTTAATGTCTAAGCCCCTAAGTTCTCCCTCCTTCTCAAAGCCCTTTCCCCACAGAGAGCTGTTTGGAGTAGATGAGAGGTGAGGTGACCAACTCTTAAACTTCCTGATTTTAATAGTCTTTTCCTTTAGTATTATGGGAGCAGGTACCATGGCCCCTCTACTGGTTTCTTTGGCTCTCATGAAGAGAGTCTGGTGTGTCTGCAGAGTATGTAAGAGGGTCTAAGTAGTCATCTTGTTTTCTCTTTTGATGCTTTCCAGTTTGATCCACCCATCAGCAGCCACCAAATCTTGCTTTATTTCTCTGAATAGAAAACTTCATTTATAATTTTAAAGTTTAAAACTCTCCATTATTTCCATGTTGACAAATATTAAAGTTATCTTTAAGATCTGGTCACAGTGGCTCAAGTCTATGATTTCATTGCTTTACTGGAGCATCTGGAATTCAAAGCTAGTCTAGGCCATATTAACAAGTCCCTGCTTCAAAAGAAAAAAGAATGAAACACGGAGAACACAAAGGAAACAACCTCTGAATTGTCACTTATGCTTCAGAAATGATTGTAGAATACAAGTGATTCGGAACTTTTACCTTTTAGTCTGGGGCACTGCATCACAGAGAAATAATTTTTTTCTGCCTTTTCATAGCCCTAGTATATATTGTCAATTGAGAAATGCCTTTCATGAAATTACAAGCCCCATAAAAGCAGAGATTAAGTGTACCTTGTTGTTAACAGTGTCTTGGTGTGCTTAAATAAAATATCAGAAAAGGCCTTAAAATTAAACATTTTTCGATGTTTTGATATCAACCATAACTTTCAAAGCACTCGAAAAGGTGTTTACTGCAAAACACAGTTAGTGTACTTTTGAATTCTCTTCAAGTTTTTATTTCACGGGTAGCTGTGAAATGCCTGTCCTGAATACACAGATCTAGGTGTCAAGAATGTACAATTAAGTACAGTATTTATAAGACTTTTAATTCCATGGGCTTCACAATCTAGAGAAAAAACTAACAACAATCAAACAGCAAATAAACTTTATCTACAGTGAGAGCTATGGGGATGCGGTGAAGTAAACAGTGACAGAGTGGGGGTACAGTGAATACGATTTCCTAATGATGCACATGGGCACAGACATGTAGCTTGGGCAGAGTATTGCAGACGAAGGCAACCAAAGCCTCAAAGAAGCAGCAGATTAGCATTGCTCAGACTGGAGAAACACGGCGCTGTGACTGTAAAGTAAGGTGTGAGTGAGAGAAAGCTGACGATAAGGTGCAGTTAGGAATCAGTTTACAGGGGCCCTTTAAAATACAAGAGAAGACTTCATATTTTTTGACTGGTGTGGGATTCCATTTGCATAAGGGGTGCATAGTATAATTTATGTAAGAAATAACAATAAAGATTCTGTGTGAATAAAGAACTATACAAGATTAAAACCCAAGTGGGGAAACCTCTTGAGGTAACAGCAATAATAGTCATGGGGAGAGAGGATGAGGACTTAGCCTAGGATATTGACAGTTGAAGTGGCAGGAAATTACTTGATTTTATATATTCTCCCAATGTTTTACTTTGAGAAGTTTGAACATACAGAAAAATTAAAAAAAATTGAATTATATATTCCCATCATATAGCAGTCCACCCAACCCTACCTTCTCTGTCTATGTGTCCATCTATCTTTTCTTTATTCTCTTGCTTCCCTTAGAGAGGTCAAGTGTGTAGTGCAATGCAAGGGTTCAGCACTCAGCTCCTTATTGATTAGTGTGTGTGTGTGTGTGTGTGTGTGTGTGTGTGTGAGTGTGTGCATGCGTGTGTCTGTGTGCACACACACATGCAAGCACAGGTACGCGCATGCATTCCAAAGTGCATGTGTTAGAGGTCAGAGGACAATTTCTGAAGTACCTTACCCTTTAAATGGTGCTGCCTCCATTTAGGATGGTTCTTCCAATATCAATTAACCCAGCCTGGAAACTCTACCACAGACATTGTTTCCCTGGCAATTCTAAATGCCAAACTGAGAATCAAGATTAACCATCTCACCCAAGTATTTTACTCAGTGGAGTAGTGGGAGTGAAAGTATGACTGGGAACACTCGAAGAGAAGAAAGTAGAAACAACCAGCAGGACCAATTTTCAGATAATTTCCCTAGGATGTAGAGCCAAAACACAAGGCATTAGCTGGGGGAAAAGGTGGAGCCAAGAGAAACTTTTCATTTCGGAAAAGTGAGAACTGTTATCATGATTTATGCTGAAGGAGATAATCCAGGAAAGGGGAAATAAAAATAATAATTCAAGTGAGAATAATTGCTAGAGTGGGGGCTGTGGCAGTGAACAAAGGCACCCAGGCAGCAGTGGGGGAGCTGTAAGAAAGCGGGGCCAAAGGGTACAGGTACAAACATTTTCCTAAGTGCTAGTTGCATTTTCTCTTTCTTGCCACTTTAAGATTTCATTATTGGGTGCTAACAAGTGCAAGACAATCTTGTAGGAAGAGAATGTACACACTAAAGGAAGAAGACAAAAGCTCCATGTTCCTCAGAGGTAATGGAGCAGCAAAAGGAGCCACTGTCTTCTTCAGTATATCAGTGCTTCCAAGTGCTGCAAAGGGAAGGAGCTAAGCAGACACAGAGAACCGGCTCACAGTTCTAAAGATGACAATAATTTAAAATAGATGGTGTTTCCTTTTGTTTTGTGAATTCCTTCAGAACTCTTTCCATTTGCAAAAAGGCCAGAGACAGAGGGTGGGGGAGAGCGATGTGGTGCTAGGAAATGCTGGAAATTTGAAGACAGTAGAGAAGGCATCCAAGTAAGGGAGAATTCTTTAGGTCTACAGAGTAATGGAAAGATGAAAGGAACGTTCAGAGAATTCGGTCTGATGAAAGACTGAATTCTTGAAGGCATATTGGGGAGTTCTGATGGATAAGTTGTGTTGAACAATTGTTATAGTGATGAGGATTGAACTGGTGACTGATGCATGTGTGATGAAACATGACTTGGTGGTCATTTAAGTGGGGATGCACGTACAGAATCTGCACTTATTCTTGTGCTTTGAAGGGTATCTTGGAAATTTTAGATAGTCAGCCATTGCTATTGAGAAAAGAACCAGGGAAGCTATGTTGTTGGAAGCTAGAAGTATTTTGGGAATTCCTTCAGAATGCTTTCATAAGTGTTAAGAGAAAAAAGTTGTGGGTGAAAGAACAATTATCCCAAGGGTTACTATGTAAGAATTTATAATTTAGGATTAATCATAGGAAAATAGATATTTGACAATGATTTACCTGTACAAACCAACAGCCCACAAGACAGAAGAAAATCAACAAAAATATTTTGATGTTTATTTGGATGGTGTCTATCTACACAAATCTGCTCATTTATGAAATACCAATCAACATAGTGTTCTAGCTACCTTTCTGTTGTTGGGATAAAATGTCATGATCAAAAGCAGCTAAAGGAAGAATGGTTTTATTGTAGCTTATGGTTCCATGGGTTTAGAATTCTCCCTGGGAAGGAATGGCATGGTGGCAAGACAGTGAGCTGGCTGATCACATTTTATCCAAGCACAGGAAGTAGGAAGAGGGTCTAAATCCCTACCCCCCCCCCCAGTGAGCTCCATCTTCTAAAGGTTCCATAAGCCCCTTCAAGCAGTGTCACAACTGGGGACTATGTGTTCAAATACATGAGCCTAATGGGGGACAGTTATCATTCAGATCATGTCATACACAGTAAAGAAATGACTTGCTTATACCTCCTTGACTTGTGGTGGTATAGACATATCAATTGTCTTGTAATATTGATTGCCTATGTTTGTATATCAATACTCTTGCAATGATGATTGGCTCTGTGTTATCATTTCACAGACATAGGCACTGGCCTTGTTTTTTGCTCATGGTAGACTGTCAGGAAATGGCTTACAAAATCACTGGGGAAATTAATTTTCAAGTTATACCCAGTATACTTGACAATGATACTTTAGAACTTTGTTTCCTTATATACAAAGATATTGGGGGGGGGTGTAAAATGGAGGGGGAAAATGGAGTCACATAAAAAAGTATTCCAAAGTTCTGATATGTGATGAAATATTTAGTTTAAGACTATAATAACCAAATGAATTTGAGAATGGAGACAATTATCTGAATTATTCAAGCAAAAGCACATTTTTTTTTCTTGAAATAACTATGTGATTGGGGAAAAGTGGTTTTAGGAAAAGCTTTAATTATACAGAAAAACATCTTTAATTCTCCACATGAAAGACAGATGATTGGAGAAAGCCCATAATCATGTTTATAATACATTTTTGGCTTAGTATTTAATTCACAGTTCCACATCTTGCAACATCCTCCACAAGATGGCAGTTTGTGACATACTATAGCCAGCAGTTGCACCATTGCTTAATGCCATTTTGAAATAAACAATAAACAGTCACCCAACAAATTATTACAAATTTGTCTTACTAGTTGCAAATGTATAGATCCTGATGATGCTTTCTATGAATTAAGGCTTTTATCTTATAAAGACACAGTTGCCCTAGTATGACTATTTTTAGGATATGCGAAGTAAAGGAAAATGAAGATTTGGCAATGATTTACTCACACAAAGGTGTAATAATAACAATTTAAGTCTATTCATACAAGACAAATAAAGATCCACTGCTGATTGGTCCATTTAAAGTCATACTGTATAGGCGGCTCTAGGAGATGAGGCAAGCAAAAATATTCAACACCCACGTTTGAAAGAAATTTTATAAGACTAAAAATTAAAACATGATAATTACTTTTGGGAAAATTTATTTAATTATGTTAAGGTATCCCTAAAGGCATTCTTTGAGACAACTAAGGAACAGTACAATAATTCAATAACTGCAATAGTAGGCGCAAGTGGGATGCTTTCAACATAGATGCCGAATCTCTTTCTTAGACCAGTGGAATCCAAACCTCTGGGGGTGGGCACAGGCGTATGTACTGTAAAGATCTCCCCAGGGATTTTAATGGCACCTTGCACATAATCATATTCTGATGATTTTGTCATGTCTTTTCACCCTCTGGCAGGAGGCATCACTAGCTGAACATGACACTCCTTCTACTTGGGCTCAACTTTTTATCTATACAATGTTTCAGGTGTCTCTGTCATTTTTTTTTTCCTGTTGCTAGGGCAAAACACTCTGACAAAAGTAACTTAAGGGAGAAAGGATTTATTTTAGTTTATAGTTCCAGGCTACCATTCATCATGGCAGGGAAGTCAAGAAAAGAGTAAATGCGTGCATACTGCCTCTCAGCTCCACACTTCCACTAATATAGCCCAGGATGCCCTGCACAAGGAATGGTATCACAGTGGGTTGATCTTTCTGTTTCAATTAATAAAATCAAGGCACGTTTAGAGGGTCATATCCCATGTCCTAGATTCAGACAAGTTGACAATTAACACTAATTATTATAGTTACAAACAATTTAGAGTTAAAACAAAACCTTTTCCCCTTTGTAGCTACTGGAGAACATGGGACAGAATTAAATGCTAAACACATACAAAGTAATTGGTTTCAAAATATAATCGCTAACATTACTTCCTAGTAGAATTTCTGCTTCTGTAACAATGGAATTATCAAGGGCTGTAGTAGACTATAACTGGGCTCTTCCTGATGTCTGGATATTTTTTTGTGATACATCCCTCTCTCTGATCACAATAGGACTTAGCTTCTCATAGTCAGAAGAAAGATGTTTCTGAGGTATTTTTATAGCTTTGACAGCAGAAAGCATCTGGAATAGTCAACAAGTATTGTAAACTGAATCCAAGAACACATTAAAAAAAATCCACCATGATCAAGATGCAGGGATACAGAGATGGATCTACACAGGTGAACTGATAAATGTAATCCACCTATGGAAACAATTGGAAAGAAAAAAAAACCTACAAGATCATCTCAGATATAGAAAATACCTTTGACAAAATCTGAGAGCCCTTCATGATAAAAGTCCTGAAGATATTAGGAGTAAAAGAATAAGGCACAACATTATAAAAGCAGTTTACAGTGAACCCATAGCCAACTTAAATGGAAAGAAACCCAAAACAATTCCACTAAAATCAGGAATAAGGCAAGGATGTCCACTCTCTCCCTACTTATTCTTCATAGTATCAGAAGTCTTAGCTAGAGCAATGAGACAACTGAAAGGGATCAAGGGAAACAAGTAGGAAGGGAAGAAGTCCAAGTTCTATATTTGCAGATGATATGAAATACATAAATGATCCTAAAAATTCCTCCAGGAAATTCCAACAGCTGATAAACATTCAGCAAAACAGCTGGATACAAAATTAATGTGCAAAAATCATTAGCCTTCCTGTGTTCAATTTGGCAAACAAAATGAGAAAAAATTAGGAAAATTGTGAAGGTACAACTCACAATAGCCTTGAAAAACATAAAATATCTTGGGATAACTCTAAACAAGCAAATTAAATGTGTGATTAAAAACTTTTTCAAGGCCTGGAAAGATGGCTTACTGGTTAAGAACACTGGATGCACCTCCAGAGGACACAGGTTCAATTCTCAGCACCCCATGGTAGCCCACAGCTCTCTGTGACTCCTGTTCCAGGGGATCTGATGCCTTAATACAGACATACCTGTAGGCAAAACACCAATGCACATAAAAACAAATAAATAATTTAAAATCTCTTTCAGTATACAAAAGTGACCTCCTTGCAAGATACACTGGGCCAATAGTGGCACAAAGCTTGTGGGAATAACTAACCAATATCTGATTTGGGTTAAGTTTTCTTGAGATGAAGTCCATATCCAGTATTGCTTGGATAGCTAAGAAACTGAGAATAGAGCCGGACATTGGTGGCACAAGCCTTTAATGCCAGCACTCAGGAGGCAAAGGCAGGAGGATCTCTGTGAGTTCTAGGCCATCCTGCTCTACAGGGCTAGTCCCAGTCTCCAAAGAAAAATAGAGAAACCCTATCTGAAAAACCAAAACCAAAACAACAAACAAACAAAACAAACAAACAAATGAAACAGAATAGATAGGTCAGGGACTTAGAGGTTAAACTAAATACTACAGCTCTGCTAAAGGATCATAACAATAAGGACAATCTTTTATGCCCTGAGATAGCTTTGCTCAGCCATAATCAATCTTCCCTCTGCAGCAGGAGTGAATAAACACAAAGACTCAGAGCCAGACACTTTGCAGAGAATGAGGAGCCTTGGAACCTTCAGCTCTGACAGGGATGTCTCTATCAAATCCCTTCCCTCAGAGCTCAGAGAATCCCATAGAAGAGGAGGCAGAAAGAGTATATAAGAACCAGAGGGCATGTAGGACCCTTAGGAATCAAGGTCTTTCAGACACAACAGGGCTAGTGCATATATAAACCCACACAGACTATGGCAACATACATAGGTCCCACATGGGTTAACACCAGATGGGGTACTAGAGCTAAGAGAAGTAAATACAAGCCCCCATTCCTAACAGAGAAGCTATCTCCAACTGATAGCCACTAACAAATGAAAAAATCAGTTCCCCCCCCCCACAAGGGAAGCTCACTAGGGGAAACAAATCACTTTAAGGGTGGGCCTCACGCCTAGCAGTAGATGGCCAACAGACAACTAACTTTTTTCCTTTTGTTTAATTAGTTAGTTAGTTAGTTAATTAATTAATTAATCTTTACAGAACAAAAGTTTCCCCTACCTCCCCTCTTCCAAGTTCATTCCCTCCTGCTCCACCCTCTGTTTTTCTTCAGATACAGGCAGGCCTCCCAGGGTTATCAGTCAGCCTCAGTGTATCAAGTTGCAGTGTATCAAGTGCAAGGTTCCTCCCTTGCTATTAAGGCTGAATGAGGCAATGCAGTAGGAGGAATGGATCCCAAGAGCAGGCAACAGAGTCAGAGATAACCTGCTTTCTATGTTAGGAGTCTCACACAAAGACCAAATCACACAGCTGTCCCATGTATGCAGAGGGCCTAGGTCAGTCCATGCAGGCTCCCTAGTTGTCTGTCCAGTCTCTGTGAGTCCAATGAGTCCATGTTAACTGGTTCTGAGTCTTCTTTTGGTGTTCTTGACACCACTGGTCCTACAATCCATCTTCCTCCTTTTCTGCAGGATCCCTTGAGCTCCACCTAATGACTGACTATGGGTCTCTGCATCTGTTTCTATCAGTTCCTGGGTGAAGCCTCTTTGATGGCAGTTGGGCTAGGCATCAATCTATGCTTGTATCATTAGAAATTTAATAAGAAATCATTTCACTGACTTTTTTTTTTTGCCATTCATATTTGGTTTTGTCCTAGATCTCTGGGGTATCCCACCTCTGGGTTCTGGTCCTCAGGGATGAGTTCCCTTTTGGGGCATGGGGGTGTCCAGTGCTAGTCTTTAGTTTGCCACTCCCACAATACCTGTGACATCTTTACCCTAGTACATATTATAGGCAGGACAGATTGTAGGTGGAAGGGTTTGTGGTTGGGCTGGTGTCCCAGTCCCTCCACTGGAAGCCTTGCGTGGTTGCAGGAAAGGGCTGGTTCAGATTCTGTATTTCAGATTGCTATGAGTCTTAGCTTGGGGCATCACCATAGATTCCTGGGAGTTTCCATTGCTTTAGGTTTCTAGCTATCCCAGAGATGCGCCCAGATTCCAATTGTGTCTCCCAGTACTCTCTCCCTCCATCCTCCCTCCTGACCCTCCTGTTCATATCCTTACTTCCTCTTATAGGCTCCTTCCTCTGCCCCTGTCCACTGGCAATGTCCATTCTATTTCCCCTTCACAGTGGGGTTGATGCACCCCATTCTTGAGCCTTCATTGTCATTTAGCTTCTCTGGGTCTGTGGGTTATAGTCTGTTTTTCCTTTACTTTACAGCTAATGAATGAGTACATCCCATGTTTGTCTCTCTGAATCTGGGCAACCTCACTCAGGATGATCTTTTCTAGTTTCATTCATTGCCAGAAAATTCCTGAGCTACTGATAGGCTTAGTGCCGACAACATGTTCATAGATATGGGCCATCTACTGGAGCATGGGAAGCTTACTGGGGACTCTGTTACTAGAAAAAAAAATCTAACTCTATCCCTCTCTCAGAAGCCATCACTTACTAAAAGCTCCTCAGATAGGTGAGGGACTTTGTGGGCTCCTCCCCTATCAATGTCAGGACTTTGGCTGGCTTGGTATTGTGTAAGTCTTATGAATGCAGTCTTAGCTTCTCTTAATTCATGTGTGCAACGATGCTGTTATGTCTCTGCAATCCTCAACTACCTCTGGCTCTTTAACCTTCTGCTCACTCTTCCATGGTGATCCTTAAACTTTGGGAGGAGGTGTAATGTAGCTTTCATATTTAGGGACAATCACTTGAACACTAATTCTCTGAATGTTAAGTAATTGTGAATTTCTGTATTAATCATCTACTGAAAATAAAAGCTTCTTTGATAAGAGCTGAGAGCTGCACTAATTTATTGGTATAAAGATAAGTACATAGGAGACAGTTTAATATACTATGTCCATTAAGCAGGATCAGGATGATAGAAATAAAATGTCTATTAGGGTCTATGACACACCCAGCTTTAGGATTTTGCCCTGGTACACTCTAGTGTACCAGGAGTGAAGTCCACCTAGTGATGCTAGCTTTAAAACCAATTAGGAAGTGGTTGGTTACTCTTATAACATTTGTGCCGTGATTGCACCAAAGGTGTTATTATTGTAGTTCACAGAATTCACAGGTGGGTAAAATTATTAGTTACATTTCTACCCCAGGAACCTGAATAGTACATTACAGCACAGTGAAAGCTAGCCAGTAGGGGTGAAGTTCCCAGGTAGGAACCAGCCTGATTTCTCCATGTCCTGCCACTAAAGTATGTGGTGTCTTTAGTAATAAAGCTTTTCTGTCAAGTTCTTCATGGCAATCAAGAGCAATGAAAACAGCCAATAGTATTTAGGTGTTCTGCAGGACCTCTCACTGATCAACATCTTGAAAACATATACACCATATATGGCACTGAGTTTGTTTTTTTCAAGACAGGGTTTCTCTGTGTAGCTTTGTAGCCCAGGCTGGCCTCAAACTGACAGAGATCCACCTGCCTCTGACTCCTGAGTGCTGGGATTAAAGGTGTGCCCCATCACTACCAGGCTGCTCCTGGGAATTTTATTTGATAGTCTTTGGTGTCTGGAAAAAGAATTGTCCCGACTCATTATAAGCAACAAAATACATATATGCTGTGGGATATTCCTTCTGTATGCTGTGAATATGTATTATTTTCATTCATTGATAATAAAGCCGATTTGGCCTATAGC
Source organism: Phodopus roborovskii (assembly GCF_943737965.1). Taxonomy (NCBI): domain Eukaryota; kingdom Metazoa; phylum Chordata; class Mammalia; order Rodentia; family Cricetidae; genus Phodopus; species Phodopus roborovskii. The sequence continues at coordinate 2,765,853 of NW_026126629.1, read as the reverse complement.
AAGGCAGACTAAGGCTAGGCAGGAAAGCCAAACTGAAAATAGAGAGAGGAGGGGGGAGTGAGAGAGAGACACACACACAAGCCAGGGAAGCAAGATGCTAGAGGACAGGGAAAGCCATGAATCATGTGACAAAATATAGAATGAATAAGAAACTGGTTAAGTTGTAAGAGCAAGTTAGTAATAAGCCTGAGCTGTAGAACAAGCATTCTATTAATTATATTAATTATATTAATTTCATTAATTATGAAAGTTTCTGTGTGTTTTCATGGGACTAGGTGGTCAGGACAAAAGGAAAGCTCCGCCTCCATTTACACACATATATGTGTGTGTATCTATTAAGAAACTTCTACAATGGTAGGTTTCAATGTGGCTTTCAAAAATCTTTAGTATTAGTTATCCTTCTGTATAACCACTCCATTATCTTGCATTTCTACTCCCACCCTACTTAACTCTTTTTCCCTTCTTATTACCTGTGTTGTATCTGCTCACACAGTTGTTGTATTTGACTGAAACACAGGGCATGGAAAGATCCAGCCATAGCTCCTGTGACCTGCTCTTAAGCATCAAAGCCTCTAACTCTTTCTCAACTTTGTGTCATTTCAATTCCCAAGCTACCCATGAACAAGCTTTCAAAGGGGATGAAGTGCATTCTGAATGAGTGCACTCAGGTAGACTGAGGCTTACTCCCCTGCTCTGCATCTCCTCAGGTCCTAAACTCTGTCCCCATACCTTAGAAAAGGGATGTCAGTGCCACTTTTGTAGCCAAATAGTTCTCCACAAATTTATGCCAATTACACACAAAATACTGATTTTTAAAAAAGGCACAAGGAAAATGAATATAATTTGCCTAGCCCCAGACCATTAATTTCTCATCCCTTAGACTGCTTTCCTATTAAGGGCATTCTTCGTTTAGGTGGCTGTCCTAGTGATTGCCCTGGCTGCTTAGCAACCACCATTTCCAGCCTTCCCTTAACACAAAAAGGAGTTGCTCATATTAACACCATCAAGATATTTTTTGAAAAATACTTTATTTTTTGGAAAATCAACCATGTGAATCATGACTTTCTAATATATTTTGTTTGAAAAAAAATGTTGATACCCATTTAACACTCAACTTTAAAATTACAAATTTTGAATAGATACAAACAGAAATGTGGGTATTTTTTAAAATGTTGTGTGCATTTGTATATAGGCATGCAGTGTTGATGGGCCTCCTCAGCCATTGAGTTCCCAGCCTTCCACTGCTGTTCCCTTATGAATCAGGCATCATTATCCCCATGTTTGCAATAGAAGGAAATATGTGATGAATTTTCCTGCCATTCCGGAATGCTAATATTCTACATTGTTCTAAAACAGCAGCAGCAATCAGCTCAATCTTATTTAGATGGGCAGGCATGGAAGTTATGAACCGAAATTACTCAGAATATGGTGATTCATCAGAAAAATCAATCAATGTAAAGGTCACTAATTTCTCCAAATGATTTTTAGTCTGCTCTGCAGTGCTTCTGGGTTTAAGTTTCTCTATTAAATTATCCTGAGTATACACAATTATTAAGTCAGTAGCACTTGGTATAATTAATTCCTGATATTAAGCTTCTTGTGGATATTTTTTTCTCCTGGCTTTTTATATAAGTTGATTCTCACCTGTATTAGGACTCTGGCATCATCTGTTCTGTTGGGCAGGGACTCCTCTTAGGGATGCAGGTTAACACTGGAATTTTCCAAGCCTCCGATTTCCTGTTTGTGAAATGGGATTACATCAACACCAATGACTTAGGATGCTGAGACTCCAAGTCAATGCACTTGGAGCACTTCACAAAACAGCTGAAAGGGAGTTCAGGTAAAAAGTCAGTGAGGCTATGGAGAAACTTGATAATACACTGTTTGTACCTGAACAGACAAAATCTAAGGAGAAGATTCTGAAGATGTCTGATTTTCTTCCTGTCACAGCTCCCATTCACCCCCAGACCCCAAAGCCAGAGAACATTGTCCACACAAACCATCTCAGTGTTCAGTAAACACTTGGCATAGGTTTCTTGATGGAACTCTCTTTTCTTTATTTTTAGCTTTGAGTGGGGTGCTATAGGAAATATTCAGGTAATGTGGAATGCAGAGACCAGAAAACTTTTTTTTTCATTTAAGAGCATGTTGTCTGATCTGAAGTCAGTTGAATAGAACATAGTTTTATCATCATTATCAAAATGATCATCATTGTCATCATCATCAGCTGCTGCTGCCAACATTTTCTGATCATCTACTACATGGGACCTGTGGTTGATGAGCCGCACAAAGTACCTGAAGATTTCAGGCTTAGTTCTTAGAGGTTGAGCAACCTCACCAGGGAATGTGTTGCATCTCTGCAATATTTTGTTTTCCCTTTCCTATTCAACAAACAGTATTTTATTTCCCCGGAGAGCTCTGGCTTCACTATTGACAGCACTGGGACAATTTCCACAGCAACGGCTTTGGATTTTGAGAGCGACATGAGAAGGTAACACTGTGCTGGGCTTTCTTTGAGAATGATGGTCCTATTGCTTGTAGTTCCCCTTCTGAAAAATTTTCTCCTTATCTGAGCCTAACATGCTCCTCACTGAAGTTGCTCTTGATACTGTCTTAATGAAATTGGGACTCATTCGTAATTGTCCTATTGCTGCTTTGGATGTCTGTGTGGACCCTCTCTGTGGCACTTACTTTCATCACAGTGGAGCAAGAAGATTATGTTAGTAGTTCTATTTGTACCCTGCTGTGGAAGTGGGAAGGTCACTCTCCAGATACCTTTAATGTAGAATTGTTTTCTAATGTAATAATCAGCATCTGTCAGAAGTTAGCACATGGCCACTTTGTTATTTCCTCTGCATCAGCTAAATGGGCTACCACTGGTTCAAGTACGCTCTTTTAGTTTTATAATGACTTATAGCTACGCCCTTTCAGTTACACATTTTGCTTCAAAGTGCTTCACAGGAAAAGGAAGTAGACTCTGAAGGCATTCCAATAAACTTTCTGCTGCCTTTCATAAGTGATTCTTTGCCACCACGAAAGTTGAGAAGAATGGAAAGTATCCGGAGCAGCTTCCTGGACAGTAAAGACCGGCTGCCCACCCAATATACATCAGATCCCACTGAAGGAGACTCAGGTCCATAACTGGATCATCAAGATGGTCACAAGTGTCAGAGATGAGAATGTAGCTCAGTTGCCTAGAATATGTGGGACCTTGGGTTTTGACTCCCACCACCTCATCAAACAGATTATGAGTCTACACACATAATTTCAGCACAGGGCAAAGGAAGACAGGAAGACCAACATTTCAAGATTATCTTTGAGTACATAATGAGTTCAAGGCTAGCCTAGGTTACATGAAGCTGTCTTAAACCAAAGCCCCAAACAAAATACCCTAGATATTTATAAGTCTTAAGACTTCTTAGCAAATGCAAATTAATTAAAATTTGGGAAAGCAACTTTGTTCTGGGTAAGTGAAAGTGAGAGACTCCCTTTTTTTCTTTTTTTCTTATTATCTCTGAAATTAGAGGAAATAAGAGTAGAAAATTGAAGCTCTGATTGCAGAATGAGAATATTAATGGCTGATTGGCTAACATGTCTATCTATTCTCCTTGTGGCCATATCCTTCTTTGCTTCCTTCCTTCCTTCTTTCTTTCATTCCTTCTTCTTCCCTCTCTCTTCCTTCCCTTCCTTTCTTTTTCCTTCCCTTCCTCTCCTCCTCCCTTCCTGCTTTTTTACCTTCTTCCTCCCTCCACCCTTCCCTCCTTTCTTCCAATCCCTGATGCAGATTTGCTTGGGTTGCTGAGTTGACCTTTACTGAAATAAGGTAAAATTTGGATAAGAAATGATTTTTAGACATTCTATTTCTTTTGATAATCTTTGTTTTGTGTATGTGCATGAAGTGTGGCTGGGAACACATGCCTCAGTGCACCTGGGGAGGTTTGAGAACAACATTGTGAAGTTACTTCTCCCATCTTTTCTTGAGTTTTAGGGGTCAAGCTTGGGTAGAGGCAAGCAATTTACCCACAGAGCCATCTCACTAACACCAATTTAATTGTTTAATTACTAATCTTTAAAATGTAAAAATTCAAAATCCTTTTTTTGAAAGGAGGTATTGGGCTATGAAATCACTTGCTTGAATCCTTAGGGAAGTATTAGGAAGGATCCTCATGGCCTCACTCTATCATCATGCAGCCTCCCCAAAACAAAATCTGAATTTGAACTATGAAAATTGCCCATACCATATTCCCACTGTTTACTTACAACTTATTAGAATTTTATTATTATTATTATTATTATTATTATTATTATTATTTTGAGATAGGTTCTCACTGTGTATCATTGACTAGCCTGGAAATCACTATATAGTCCAAGGTGGCCTTTAACTTTCAGAGATCAACTTGCCTCTGCCTCCAGAATGCTGGGATTAAGGACATGTGCTATCCTGTTAGGCTAGAAATATTTTTTATAGGTCTTTATTTGTTTAGATTGATTGGCTTTTTGGTTTTTTTCAACACTTATTTTTTTTCACAAGTCATCATCTTCTTGAAAGAAATTATGAAATAAGAAATTGAGAAATTGTTACACACTGGTATGGAGAGAAGGAGAGGGAATTTTGGTGTCATTTTTTGGTATAATTCAAGGTAAAATAGATTTTTTTCGTGGAGAAGAAAGTAATTATTTCAATTTTCCTGGAATTGGAGTTTGTTGGGATCAAGTCTGAAAAGCACTAGGAAAGTTAGGAGCCATGATTGAATGTGGGTAACGTCTATAGCTGAGAGCAGTCACCATTAGTAAGCAAACTTTCACCTTCCTCCTTTCATTACCATCCTCACATATATTTTAAAATTATTATTTAATATTTTGTCTTATTTTGCATATTGATCCCAGTTCCCTCTCCCTCCCATCCTTTCATCTCCCCCCACCAACCCTCCCATTCCCATCCCCCATCCACTTCCTAGGGAGGGTGAGGCCATCCAAGAGGGATCATCAAAATATGTTGAGTCATTTGGGGTAGGGCCTAGGCCCTCCCCCTTGTTTCTAGGCTAAGGGATCCCTCCATGAGGAATGGGCTCCCGAAGTCCATTCATGCACTTGGTTCCATTGCCAGAGGTCCCATCCCTCACATATCTTTGTGAAATAAAAACTTGTCAATTGTGTAAGAATCCTAATGTTTCTTACCGTGATAAATTTGTTTTGACAGGTTCTTCCATTTTTATTTGTATGTTTAAGTCTCCCTATAGACTTGAACTCTCCTCCTGCCTGGAGATGTCATCTTGGATGGCAGGATGACATGACCTCAACCATACTGGGGCACTCCTAACACTAACCTCAGTATCTGTTAGTCTTTAATAAAAGAAGTCAATGTTTAAAGGGTATAAACCAATAGCTATAAATGATCTGTTCATTGCAAAATGCTAAGGGTTTTCCATAGCCCTCCACCTCCACCTATTTATAGGAAATAATAAATGTTAAAAAAAATCTTTTTGTAAACTCTTCATGAATTTTTGTGTCATCCTTGTGCAGGGCCCATGCTAATCTATGTTGTTCCAGTTTTAGTGTATGTGTGAACAAAGCTAGCACTTGGCAAATGTCTTAAAAGTTACTGCCTCTCCTGTCAGTTGATCTGTCCCATTTGTTTCTTTACAAAGTGTTAGTCATTTCCAACTGCAAAAAACCTGGTCTGACTGACATCCTAACGCAAGGAGGCCATTGTTGTAGCTGGCCAGTTAAGTCTGCTGGGCTCTTTTCTCTGGAAGCCTGCTATTTATCATGAAGTCTTAGCTGTCCTTTTTGTGGCTGTGCTTTTAGTTTTTCATTGGTTATTAAAGTGGTTGATCCTGGAGGACTATTTGCTATTGGAAATCTAAAGATGTTCCTCATCAATGTCAACAATAAGGACCCCACTCTCACCTGCAGGTAAGAAAATACGACATACTATTTGATTTGACCTTGAAAACATAATCTTTCCATCCTTTTCCCTGTTCTTTTTGGCTGAGAAGGAAAGTAAACAAGCATTGTATAAACAACCACATAATAGAGTCCAAAGAAAAGCAAAAATCATTTTAAAGTATAAACTATATTGAAATAGTAATAAAATAAGGTGTTATTCACACAGTACATCCTTAGTACCAACTTTCTAGCTTAGTTCTTATTTCCCTTAAGGAAGATAATAGTCAGTGTTATAACCAGTAAGTGTATAAAAAACTTGTTGAGGGTCAGCAGCTCTATGAATGTAGCTTGTACTTCAAGGGTAAGAACACTGTGTTCCATACACACAGGTTTTGGAGCAAAAGAAGTTTGTGGTGTCACTCTCTCTCAGCCACCTTCTGAAAGTTACTTAATTTCTTCAGTTCTCATTTTTCACAACCAGAAAACAGACAAACATGGTACTTACTTCCCAGGGAAGTGCCTGTTAGGAACAATGAGTAATCCATGATAATTCTTAGGATTTTTATGCAAACGATAGCTAAGTGACCATCAGTAAGTGGTTAAGATACTTCTGTCATGAATACGATTTCTATCATGTCACTACTCTATCCAGTCTGCTACACCTTTACAAGGTATAGAAATAACAAGTTGAGTGCCATACCAATAACATCTTTCTTTTAAAACAAGCTTATTTAATATTGAAAATGGGGTCTTGAGTGTTACCTCCACAAACTCAACTCTGCATCATGAAGTCAACATCATACTGGATGAAGAAATTCCCATTGGGAAGATGATTGCAATGTGCCAGGCAGCTGATGAAGATAACTTGGGAGACTTAACTTTTGGACTGGAGACAGGGGATGGTTATTTTGCAATAGACAAAGGTAGGTTGAGAACTGTGGTGCCCTGAGTAATTGCACTCCTGTCTTCCACCCACCCAGTTTCCTGAGGGGAGGTAGAAAGAGTAAAACCACATCATGAAACATTTCTTGGACACTTTGGAAATGTCTGCTGAGTAATTCTACAGGGCCAGTATCTTACTCCTATGCCAATCCCTGTCTCTTCTTGACTATTATGAATATTATTAACTCGACACTTTATATGCATTTTGATGGGAGATGTCATTCTGTATATGTTTCTCATACTGGTTAATGAATAAAGCACTGTTGGCCAATAGGAAAGGAAGATAGGAGGGACTAGGAGACAAGGAGGAAATAGGAAGGAGGAAGGAGGAGCCAAGATGGAGAGTTGGGAGAAAGCAGTATGCCAGCCGGCTCCCCAGTAAGAGAAATACATAGATCAGCAGAAATGGGTTAATACTTAAGACAAGCTAGCCGATAAGAAACTAGTAACTGGCCAACAGCATAATATCAAATACAGAGTCTTTGTGTGTTATTTGGGGCTGGCGCGGCGGCGGGACCAGACAGGTGGAGGATGGAAAAACCCATACTCCTTACAGCATTTTTTAGCACATATTCTTAGACCTAACATGACTTTATTCTATTTCAGGGCCAAATGTTTATAAGGGAGAACCTGATTGGACTAGTTAAAGCTAGTCTTTTGTTCCTTATTGACCCAGTCTTGGGGGTGGGGTGCAAATTATGTAGTGTTTAAAGCTAGAGTTGCTAAATGGAAAGAACAGTGCTGGTTATCTTTAGCACATATACAGGTTAGCCATTGAAGCAGACTCATATGTCCTACTGATATCTGCTCAGTCCAGTAAACTTGGTTCTAGCCTTCAGCATCAGTGCTTCCTTTGCTCGGGATCTGATAGCTTCATTCCCTTTCTCTCCCACAAGTCTCAGGCTGGACTCGGTGAAAGTCTGCTACTCAGGACTTGGTACAAAATTCTCCAGCTATTTTCTCTGCCACAGAACAACTCTTGGTATGAACAATTCTATGGCTCACAAAATTCCTCAGAGATGTGAGGCTGTTGTGCCAGTGGTGGTAACTGGCGTGATGCTTTTCCTAGAAATATTTTTCCCTGCCCCTCTTCTCCACATCACGTTACCTTGGATTCCCTCCCAAATAACCTGTTTACAGTAACATTCTGGTCTCAGATTCTTCCTGATCTTGTTCTTCGTAGTGCTTCTTTTCCAAGATGCTAAGCACCCTCACAGAGCCCCTAGTGGGAGGTATTTCTTCTCCATGTGTGCTTTTTGCACTTGAAGTTTAGCTCAGACTTCTTTCTTTATTTCTTTTAAGTAATTTTTTTTTCATTTTGGAATTTTTTTATTTTATTTAATTTTTTATAACAAAGTCCAATTAAATGAAAACAAACATTTATACACAATATTTGGGAATTTGGGCGTCGTTCTTTCCAAGCTACTTCCTGCTGGTAAAGGGCGCTGTCTTGGGGGGATTCGAAGAAGATTCAGATATCCTGGCTGTAGTCTGTAGGGCTGTTTTGTCCAGCTGTTTTGAATGTAGGATTAGCTTGTACTCTGTTTCAGGCGGTCTGGTGTGATCAAACCACATTAGTCTGGAAGGAATCCACATCTTTTCATTTTCTGTGGAAACAAAAATAGAAATCCTTTTCCCCAGTAACTTGTCCCTCAACTCAATTAAGTAAATTTTTATTTAAATTAGGAACAATCCTATTTAACATACCAATCACAGTTCCCTCTCCCTCCCATCCTCCCATGCCCTCCACTGACCCTCCCATGCCCTCCACCAACCCCCCATCCCACCCCCATCCACTCCTCAGGGAGGGTGAGGCCTCCCATGGGGGGGTCATCAAAGTCTATCACATTATTTGGGGTAGGGCCTAGGCCCTCCTTCATGTATCTAGGCTGAGAGAGCATCCCTTCATAGGGAATGGGCTTCCAAAGTTCATTCCTATACTAGGAATTACTGATCCACTACCAGAGGCCCTATAGACATTCAGGGGGGTCTGGTTTGATCCTATGCTTGTTCCCCAGCTGTCAGACTGGGGTCCCTATGGCCCAAATTTCTTACCTGAACACTGAGGTCCTTTCTCTGGCTCTTGCCTTGTTCTCAACCACGCCCATGGCCCTCCCCCAGTGTCCATCATGCCACCCCATTCTTTCTTCCTTGGCCTCTTACTGTGAGCCAGCAGGTAGGCTGTCTGTTTCCAGATTGCTCCCTTGCATTTCCTAAACACCTGACCATTAGATATTATTATCTGTAAAAATCACATTATAGCACTCATTTCCATAATAATATACCGTTTGAACCTTTGGTTTTTCTGCACATGTTGAGGGCTATCTCCCAGCTTTGAATGTAAATTCCATAAATATGGAGATTTTATGTCATCATGCTGAATATAGTAGCTACCATAGTTCCAGCTATATAGAGGACACTCAGATAATGTTTGCAGGATTTAAGTGATGGTTGAGTAAGAAGAACAAGTCATGTTCAGGCAGGGTTTTCATCTGTGGCTTTTTGTTGGGAGTCATCTCCCATTAACTGACATTTTCTTCTGCTGTGGACCTTCAAGTCCTAGAATAAGGATTTCTTCTAGGGAGTCTTCTCTGTTCTCCTAAGCCAAATCAACTTTGTTTTTCTATATTTAACATAATATGATTAATAGCACATCTCATGGATAAATAATATAATAGTATGCATGCACTTTGAGTCAGCTTCTTAATTTTAGTGAATAGGGCACAATTTTCCCTTTCTCTTCTTTGTAGCTACACATGTAATGAAGTAATTTTGAAAATGACAATTTGGTCCATTCTAAGCAGGCTGTGCTGTGTCATTACAGAGAAAGGGACTGTGGTTACAACTTCCCGTCTTGATGTGGAGAAAACTGGGTTTGCAAGTGCTCTATCCTTCTACATTAAGGCATGTGATGGTGACCAGAGGTGTGCAACAATTCTAGTGACTACCTATATTAATGGCATTAATGACAACTCACCTTTCTGTGATCAATATCTGATTAGGTAAGCAGTCATCAGGTAAGCAAGAACTCAGAGTGGGCAAAGGAGAAGGAAGGGCTGTCAGATTTATTGGCCGACACACAGTTGATCATCAAGTTGAATCTGGGTTACTCAGAAATGTTCCTCACAAATGGCCTGCTGGTCCTGTTCATGACTGAAAGTTTCTTTTCTTTCTTTCTTTCTTGTTTTTTCTTTTTTGGACTTAGTAGATTTTTTTGTTTATATTTTTAAATTTAAATTAAAAACAATCTAATTTTACATATCAATCCCAGTTCCCTCTCCCTCCCATCTTCTCACCCCCACCTACCCACCCCCATGCACACCCCAGGGAGGATGAGAACTTCATGGGAGATTATCAAAGTCTGTCACATCATTTGGGGCAGTACTTAGACCCTTCCCTGTGTATCTAGGATGAGAGAATAACCCTCCATGGGGAATTGGCTCCCAGAGTCCATTCCTGCATTAGGGATAAGTACTGGATTCACTGCCCAGGCCTCCTAACTGACACTCCCTTCAGTTTGTCCTAAGCTAGTTCCCCAGCTATCAGACTGGAATCTGTGAGTTCCTACTTGCTCAGGTCAGCTGTTTCTGTGGGTTTCCCCAGCCTGGTCTTGACCCCTTTTCTCATCTCTCTCTGCAACTGGATTCCAGGAGTTCAGTTCAGTGCTTAACTGTGGGTGTCTGCTTCTGCTTCCATCAGCTACTGGGTGAAGGCTCTAGGATGGCATTTAAGGTAGTCATCAATCTCATTATAGGGGAAGGGCATTTAAGGTAGCCTTTCCACTATTGCTTAGATTCTTAGTTGGGGTCATCCTTGTGGATCCCTGGACATTTCCCTAGTGTGAGATTTCCCTTTAAACCTATAATGGTTCCCTCTATTCAGGTATCTCTTTTCTTGTTCTCCTCTATTCTTCCCCTGACTCAATCTTCCTGATCCCTCTTGTTCTCTTCCCCCTCCTCTTTTTCCCTTCTTTTTCTCCTCCCTCCCTTCTCCCATGCTCCCAATTTACTCAGGAGCTCTTGTCCCTTTCCCCTTCTCTGGGGAATCATATATGTCTCTCTTAGGGTCCTCCTTGTTTCTTAGCTTCTCTGGAGGTGTGGATTGCAGGCTGATAATCCTTTATTCTATGTCTAATATCCATTTATGAGTGAGTACATACCACACTTGTCTTTCTGTGACTGGGTCACCTCACTCAGGATGGTTTCTTCTAGTTCCATCCATTTGCCTGCGAATTTCAAGATTCCATTGTTTTTTCCCCAGAGTAGTATTCCATTGTGTAAATGTACCACATTTTCTTTATCCATTTTCGGGTGAGGGGCATCTAGGTTGCTTCCAGGTTCTGGCTATTGCAAATAATGCTGCTATGAACATAGTTGAACAGATGTCCTTGTTGGAAAGTTGAGTTTTCTAAGATCTGCAAGTGAGATCTGAGAACATAATGACTCTAATCCTACCACCATTAACTGAAGCCCTTCAGTTTTGCTTTGTAAAATGGGATACCAATAGAACTCTTTGAAGAATGCTTGTGAAGAATTAATGGGTTAGTTTTTTGGTACTATTTCAGCACAGTGCTGAGCAGATGCTATTTCATAATGGTTCTTATTATAGGTCTGTTAGTATTACCAGAAACCCTCCTGACCACTGGACACGTTTAAAGATTTTGTTCCTGAGGTGAGAGAATATCTCAGTAAAGTTCTTACCTCACAAGCACAAGGACCTGAGTTCAGGGCCCACAACACACATAAAAATGCCAAGTATTTTCAGCCCTAAGGAAATGGAAATAGGCAGGTCGGTTCCTGGACCCACTAACTGGGCAGTCTATCTTACTTAGTAAATTCCAGACCAGTGAGAGATTCTGTCAAAAGAAAAGAAAAAAAAAAAAAAAAAAAAAAGAAAGAAAAGAAAACAACAAAACCCAAACAAAAACCCAAAATGATGGACAGTCCCTGTGGAATAATACTCATGGTTGTCCTCTGGCCTCCACATGCATGAACATGTGGGTATGTTCACTCACATGGACCCGCACACCTACATACACCTTTAAAAATTGTAACATGGTCTGTGCATCTTATACTCTATAACTTTCTTAGTGGGAGGATAGCATATCTCTATATTCAAATCACTGTAAGTGGAAGCAAAAATGATCTGACAGTGTGGCAAAGTCTTGATGTGAAATATTTCATGTAGGGTCAGGATTTGATGATAAGTAAATGATGAAAACATCTGAGTTTCAGAACTCTGGGTTTGTGGATAAGGGGTTTTTGCTGTTTCCCATGTGGTTATTTTGTTCTTCCTTCCCCGGCTCCCCCAGAAGCTGCCTAGAACCCACCCTTTCTTTCTTTACAATTATCTCCTCCTTCCTTCTTCTGCCTCTCATGCCGCCCTCTCTATTCATGACCTTTACCGACTCTCATTCTCACATGTAAGAATTAGAAGCCAGTAGTTTCAAATGAGAGAGAATACTTGTCTTTCTGAGACTGGGTTACCTTCCTTAATATCCCAATTTTCACACCAGTCTATTTTCCTGAAATTTGCATAATGTATTTTTATTTACAACTGAATAAAATTCCACTGTGGACATCGAGGCTGCTTTCATTTTCTAGCTATTGTGATGACAGCAGCTATAAATCTGGATGTGCAAGGGTCTCTGTGGTAGGGTACAGAGATCTGTGGGTATGCTCAGAGGTGGTACGGCTGGGTCACATAGCGGTTCTATTTACTATTTTATGCAGAGCTTCTACACGTGTTTACACAGCAGCTATACCATTCACACTCCCACCAGCAGTGAACAGAGTCTCCTTCCCCAGACATTCTCATCAGCATTTTTTTGTCATTGTAGCCATTCTGACTGTGATGAGATGGAATCTCAAGGTAGTTTCAATTTTCTTTTCCCTAGTGGACAAGATGTTTAACACTTTATGTGCAATATACATTGGCTATTTGTGTTTCTTCTGTTGGGAACTGTCAGTTCAACTCATTAGCACATTTATTAACTGGCAAGATTTTTTTTTACCTATTTTTTTCAGCTATGTATTGTAGATTTAGTCCCTTGTTTGAAGTATAGCTGGGAAAGACCCTCTCCCTCCCTATGTAGCCTGTTTGCTTTGCTAAGTAGAGGATTTTTAATTTCATGTGAAACCCATTTTCACATCTTGGGCTGATTCCTGTTCTGTTGGGGTCATACTTAGAAATTTCTCTTTTGAGCCTCTGTAAGTCTCTTTACACATGGGAAGCTGTCCCTGATTCCTTAAGCATTATTCCTGACAAACTAATGAAAAATGAAACTTAGCCTTGCTTCCTACTCCATGTGGTCTTGTTTGGACCCTGATTATGATTCTCTAGATAACAGCAGTATCTAACTTATTTCATTGTTATAAACAACAAATGCAACCTGGATTTGGAATCTATTTAGTAGAGAAATTTTCCAATATTTTCTTCTTCTGCTAGTTTCCATTTATTCTCCCAGGAGGATCATAGTTAATTAACCAAGCACCTATTCCAGGCTGTACCCTGTTGTTGCTCTGCTCTGCTTGTGTGCTGTAATGGGACTCTGTCTTGCCAGGGTAAAACAACAAAAACTGATAAAGCAGCAGTGAAAAAAATTAAACAACTAAAAATCCCACAGAACAAAATGCCAAACAACATAATCTTAAGCCCTTGGTTCCATGTTTTGGCTGCTAGGAGAAGATGTATGGCCGACTGGGAATCAGTAAAGGTTCCTGAAGAAAGAGAACTAGATTAGGCATTGCAGGGTGTGTAGGATTTAGATCAGTCATTGCAGGATGTGTAGGATTTAGGAGCTGAAGGCTTATCACATGCGGTGATAAGATCCAAGGTGGGTAGATGCATAGAAAGGTGAATGCATCTATTGTGATTATAGAATGTCAAGGACCATCTAGCTCTCTTTGTCACATGTATTTGTTTCTTTCCTACAGCTGTGAGCAATGCCCAACAAAGCAACTTAAGGGAGGGAAGATGAGTTTGGACTCACAGTTGGAATGTATCATGACACAGAAGGCATAGAGGAACATTCCAGTCTGTGGAAAGGAAAGCATGTGGCCTAAGCTGTTCACATGTGGACAGGGAAGCAGATAGCAAGGCAGAACCAAGGGATAGAGTTTAATTTTCCAAGGACTGTGTCTAGGGAATAACATTTTCCAGCTAGACCTTATGTCCTAAAGCCTCCAAGAATAGTACCACCAGCAGAGAACTAGTGTTTGAAACATAAGGCTGTGGAGGTGATAATTTTTGAGTGAAACCATGGGCATCACCCAGATGTGCCAGAATAGAGTAAATCCAGAGAAAGAGCAGATTCCTGGATTCCTACTGGGCTCTTCCCCAAGGGTGTGGTGGCCTTGATCAACTTTCTTTCCCAAAGAAATATCTAGCTGGCTGCAGAAACAAACCAAGGACATGGTCACCTAAATGATACTCTAAAGAGGTCCTGTCTGCTGCAGAATAAACAGGGCACACTAGTGTATATCTACAGATAAGACATAACCTTGTAAGAGAATGCCCATCTAAACTGATTCTTCTTCTCGAACAATTAAACAGGTACACAGGCAAGGAGGAGATTGCAAAAGACACAATAATTGCAAAGCTCTCATGCCATGACCTTGACAAGCCTCCTGACACAATTCATTATGCTGCAAGCTCTGGCCCAGTAGGTACTGGACAACCATTTGAACAAGTGCCAAATGCTGAAAATTTCATTCAGGTGAGCCCTGGTGGCTGTAATTCCAGGGAGCTTTCCCAAGAGAATGGAGTTGTTACTAGTAAAGGTTTTCGTGCTGGCCTGGACCCACCGCGGCACCAGCCCCAAATAACACACTGAGACTCTATATTTGATATAATGCTGTTGGCCAGGCATTAGTTTCTTATCGGCTAGCTCTGTCTTAATTATTAACCCATTTCTATTAATCTAAGTATTTCCACGTGGTCTCATCTTACCGGAGAGTGGGCCCGGACCTCTGTTCTCTCCAGTCTCTACATGCTGACTCCTCCCTACTACTTTCTTGAATACTCCTTGTCTCTTAGTTCTGCCTATCTTGCTTTCCTATTGGCCAACAGTGCTTTATTCATTAACCAGTATGAGAAACAAATTTACAGAATGACATCTCTCATCATCTCTTCTTTTTCTGCCTAAATAAAAAGAAAGGTTTTAACCTTAACATAGCAAACTATATCACACAACAGTTATTAAATAAGAATCACAGTTAACAATATTTAGTCCATTAACATTTAGTAAGATTTAAGAAAATATTCCATCATCTATCCTATCTTTGTATGTCTAAAGTCTATGTAACTTATCTTTAATCCTAACTAAGGAAAATTATAACTATAACTATTTGTCTTCAACTCCCTCAAAGACCACAGAAGGATAATATATAAACTCTAGAAATGACTGAGACAACTCACCTGGTCAGTCACCTGAAGTTCTTCTGTAATGGTCCATCTTCAGCCCATAGGCCATAATGCATCTGGCAGACTCTTCAGCAAAGCAGGAAACTTTAAACTGTCCATCTGTATTGGCAGTTTGTCAGTCACTTTTCTCTGTGTCCTGCAGAATGTCTGGCAGACTCTTCCTTGAAGCAGGAACCCTGTAGCAATGTCCATCATGTATCAGCAGTCATGTTCCTGGGGTCCTACAGGTCCCATTTATACAGCATGATGTCAAACAGTCCAGACAAGAACAGTATCTTGCCCAAATGGCTAGTCTTGCCATATTGGAAGCAAACTTCATAATGCGTTTCTTTGATGTCCATCTTCCTTTCTGACGCAGGTGGTGTTGCCAGGAGCATTTATGTCTCACTGTCAAGAAAAAAAACTCTAAACCATTTTAAATGCCATATTCTGTAGGTCTTTGAAAGGTTTGAAGAATGCCTATTTATCTCAAATATATCACTATGTATCTAGAAATCCTAAGTAACTTAACTATAAGTTTTGACTTTTATAGGTAACGATCTATAATCTGTACTCAGTTATACATTTTTAAATGAGCTATATAAACATAATACCTAAACAAGAGGAGAAATATACATATCAGAAAATTGAACTTAATTTTGTATCAATAAATGAAAATCCATTCCAAAGCAATGTACTCATTTCTATACCACAATCCCCTTTTTACCTTTAAAGATATAGGTTGTGATCATTAACCATTTATGACCAACCCCATTCAAATGAAAACAAACATTTATAAACAATATTTGGGAATTTGGGCATCATTCTTTCCAAACTGCTTCCTGCTGGTAGGGGGCGCTGTCATGGGGATACTAAGAAGACGCAGATATCTTGGCTGTAGTCTGCAAGGCTGCTTTGTCCCAACTGTTTTGAATGTTGGATCACCTGTGACTCTGTTTCAGGGGGTCTGGCTTGATCAAACCACATTAATATGGAAGGAATCCACAGGTTTTCATTTTCTGTGGGAACAAAAATAGAAATCCTTTTCCTCAGTAACTTGTCCTTAGACTTAAATTTTAAAGTCAAAGCATTTTTAAAATATATAAATTGAATTAATCCAGCAGTATTTCCTTTAACAGTTGTTTCCTCAGCAGTCAAACGATATAAAGACAATATAATGCTGTACAGTATCCAGATTCTCTCCATCTTTACTTGGCTTTTTTATTACTCTTTTTTTTTTTTTTTACTTTTATTTTTTTATTTTTTGAGACAGGTTTCTCTGTGTAACTCTTATCTGTCCTGGAATTCACTCTGCATATCAGGTTTACTTTGCAATCACAGAGATCTGCTTGCCTCTGTCTCCTGAGTGCTGGGATTAAAGGTGTGTGCCACCACACTCAGCTCCTCTCTGTCTTTTTAAAACCATTTTATTCTTTTTCTCTCCCTACGTATATTTTAGAACACACTATAAACCTTTAGTGCTTTTTCTTAATGTGAATTTGTCTTTACTGTAAATCTTTTGCTTTTTCTGGCCATGAGTCTTTTATCTGCTAAACAACAACATTGCTAAATTGAAAGCCATAGCTGTATTAGCTGTGATCTATCCAAGATGGCGGCGGGTACTTTTACCGCCAGAACTGAGAGCTATGCTCACTGCCTTGGTCTAGGCTGCACCCAGCAGCGTGTTGCCGGCTTGGAGATGTGGTCACTGTCATTGCCAGCTCTCACATACAACATTCAGTTGTTAGCAGAGTCTTTAAAAGCTTTGAGGTTTTTTTGCCACTTATGCTGAGTCAGGAAATCTCCCTTAAAGGAGCCATGCAAATCTTTGCTTGTCTCTCACAAAACAGAGTCCAACCCAGAAAAATGCTGTTAGCAAGAAGCCTTGCTTGTCTTTGTTCTTTTGTTTCTAAAATCCTTTTTTAAGCTTTTGTTAAATTTTAAGTGGAAGTTCTTATTAGCCATGTTGTGGCATCCCCCCCCCCACTACCGGTCCCACCGCCATGCCTGCCCCAAATAACACATAGAGACACTGTATTAGAGATAATGCTGTTGGCCAGTTACTAGTTTCTTATTGGCTAGCTCTGTCTTAATTATTAACCCATTTCTATCAATCTAAGTACTTCCATGTCTTATCTTACCGGAGAGAGGGGGCCAGTGGTTCTGCTCTCTCCAGTCTCTCCATGTTGACTCCTCCCTACTACTTCCTCAAATCCTCCTTGTCTCCTAGTCCCACCAACCTGGTTTTCCTATTGGCCAACAAGGCTTTATTCATTAACCAGTATGAGAAACATATTTACAGACTGACATCTCCCATCATGGAGTGATGTCATGGCCAGTTGGAATGATGCTAGTAGTTTCCAAAGGAGAAGTCCTGATAAAGTCAAGGAGAATTCTGGGCTCCTCTGCTGTCTTGTCAGGAGGCATTTGGACAGGTTCTGAACAATCTTGTCCCTACCATCATTTTCTCCATTTTATACAAGCAAAAGTAATTCACTTCCTATTTAGCTGGGGAAATCAGAAATTAAAACACATGCTAATTTCCTTAAAGGTGAGTCTCTGTGACAGCATGTGTGACAATGGCTTATTCTCTGGCATGGGAAGTAACTGGTATCAGCTCCTCCTCTAGAAAGTCAAACTTTCTATTGGCAGAGTATGAAGACTATAGGGTTTTTGTTTCTTTCTCTACACATGGTTCTGCTTTAGAAGAAATTCCTCTTCTTAACCCCAAATTCCCTCAGCATTTATTTCAGGAAACCAATCCATTACAGCTTTTGTAGTTCCTTACCCCTCATATCACCAACTACCCTCAACCTACCAATTTCTTCTCTTAGCCAGAAAGGTATGACTGAGAAACCTACAGATGAGCTCTTTATTTCTCCAATCCTAACCCCAAATTTTCTTGACAAAATCCACAGCTACCAGGTAAGTTCTTGCATGCATGTGAGGTTTGGTAAATTGGGCACAGACCCAAGATGGTTACTGGGTTGATAGTTATTTTGCAATACAAATCCAAACTGCCATCTTTAAAGTGGAGTTTGGATAAAGACAGATGATTTGTAAGCAATGTTTGAATACTTGAGCTTTCACATATGCTTGATCTGTAGCTGAGCTGAATGAATGCCTTTATCTATCACCTGCCTCTAAATGACTTTTGTGTTTGCATGCCTATCACGTAGGTATTAAATGTCACCTATTCTTAAGAATTATCTTCTACCATCATTACAGTGCAGATTGCCTGCCACCTAAGAAAACATTTAATTTACACTTACAATTATTTAGTTGTTGATCCTATTAGACTGTAACATTTACACATATTGCTAAGTGGTTGTCATTTGTGAACTAAAATTTGCTACAGTACTTGCTTCATAGAGGGTACTCAGTGTAATTCCCTGAATGGTGAATGAGTCATATGCTGAATTTTAAAAAAGAGAAGCTCTTTCTGAACCTGGAATTCGTGGTGCCATGTTGATTCATTTGTTTTTGCCAAACTGAGATTGATGCTTACACTACTCTATGAGAGTTTCTTGAGTTTCTGATATGAGACCATCTTACTGTTAGAGCCCTATTACCTATAGCTCTAATTGAAACCTAATTAGTACTCAGAAATACTATGATGAGGTATCTTATAATAGAAATAGATTGCATTTGATTTATTTACTGGTGTGTTTTGTGTACATGAGTGCTTTGTCTACACGTACATCTGCACACTTGAAGAGGAAACTGAATCCCATGGGACTACAGTTAGATGTTTTGCTTATAGTAACACAATTAGCATGCAATGTAGATTATGCTCTGTATTTTCTTCAATGCTGGAATGTTTCCTCCAAAAGTATGCTACTCTGGAAGGGAGTCTGTGCCATCCTGCTGTTCCACAAAAATGCTCACTTCTATGTATCTGACAGACGCCTTCATTTTGAGATGCCAACCTTAGGAAATAAAAATGGCCATATGCACTTTTCCAGACTGTCTTTTCAAAGCATGTACATTAAAAGTTTTGGTTCTGGGCCAGTGAGGAGGCCTATTGGATAAAGGCACCTGCCTGGCAATTTGAGTTCCATCTCGGGTATCTGCAATATGGAAAGAATGGACTCTTTCAAGTTGTCCTCTGACTGCCATAGTGAATGCCCCCCTACACATGTAAAACATAATAAAGAACTTTTGATTATTTTTTTCTGAAATGTTGATCTATAAGGTTACCAAAGAACTGGATTATGAGAACCCGGAGGTGGTTGCAGCAGGACACATTTATGAAATGATGATTTTAGTGTTTGATGACCTACATCCATCTCATACAGGTAATCATGATAGACTGGTTAATGTGTTACAAAAAATCATCATATTGGGAGAATGAGATAGACTGAAGGAGGTTTCCATCATCACTGGGAGCCATTTGGACCTATTAGTAGCATTTTAAATAACATACAGTCCTTATATCCTGGTCTGGCTAGAGATCTTGGCATTGGAAAAACAGGGATGTGGGTTCCAGTTCTGATTCTTGATTCTATCTGTCTATCTGTCTGTCTATCTGTCTGCCTATTCTTTATGCTAAATAATACCAAATAACCCTGAGTTGGAAAGAGCTTCATATATCAGGCAACATGTAGTTCAAACTTACAGGTAATTGAATGTTTTAAAAGAAACATTTTACTTGAATGATGTTGCATGACATAAAGCTTTTGTTGATGCAAATAGAGACACTTGCCAAGTTCTATGGCTCAGGACCTTAGTGAATGTCCTGGGCCCAGCTACTGCTCTCTCACACAAGGTCTCCTCATAACTTTTCCAGCATTTTGTGCCTTCCTGTGGTAAATGAGTCATTAGGGCAGTGAGTTTCAGACTGCTTGATTATAAAATCCTTGGCATCTGTAGATTTAATAGTTGTAGCTTTGCTGATAGTGAGTTACTATCCTTTAGAAATACATGTCTGAGTTGGGTGCTAAGGATCTAGAGTAGAGTGCTGTGATGAGTGAACTGACTGGTACCTATTTCTCGTTGTTTACTCGTGTGAAAATGGAAGCATACATCAAGTTTCCAAGGCATTGCTCCTTGTTCAATCAGCAGTTCCTGTCTTTGTTTTTGTTTTGCTTTGTTTCTTTGCTATAGAGATTTTTTTTCCCTGAGAACAGATATTTGGGTAATTTTCAGGCTATTTCTGCCATTAGTACTATGTCTCTCATACCTGAAAACCACTGTGATAAAGTGGCCCTACAGATTAATTATAAATCAAAAGTTAAGGAAGAAAACTCAAACTTTATAGTAGAAACACATTGTCTGGCAGTGAAGAGCCTAGGATAAGGGGGGACAGCTGGGTAAAAACTCTTGAATCATTGCTGATGGTTGTTTCGATCATTGAATTGAGATGGATTCTGAGAAGGCATCTGGGACAAATAGTGAAGTAATATTGTCTTTCGTGGAGTAGATGGCTAGAATTATAGAAGATGTTTGTTTTTCAACAAAATAGAACTTAACCATGAGTTGTAATCAGTACACCCAGGGCACTTTCAATCCTCGATTCACTGATACAATAATGTTAGTAGAGATGCTATGATTGAATGGAAATGCTCCCCACAGTGTTTGAGCACTTGGGAGGCTGTAGAACTTCTTTGAGGTAGTTTTTGCTGGAGGAAGTGCGTCACTGGGGTGGGTCATGGGATCCCTGTCTTGATCCTGCTTCCTGCTGTCTTTCTGTTTTCTGATCTGCACAAACACGAGCATCTGCCACTTCCTCCTGCCACACCTTCCAAGCTTTCACCAAGAGTCAAAATCCTTTCTCCACTAAGTTTCTACTTTCCAGTACCTTTATCCTCTGATCAGAAATGTTATTAATACACAGACTTAGTTTTGATGGTGACTAGTAGACTTATACAGCTACCTGGAGAAGTGCTATGTTGGGGACAGGAACCAAGGCATGACATATTACCCAGAAGTATTTCTGAGTTGTCTTTGATATTATTGGTAGAGCATCATGAAGAAGTCTATCATAGAGCCCAAAGTGACCTTTTAGGATGTCTGCTTTTTCTTTTCCTCAAAGCTAAATAGCTTTCCCATCTCACCAGATTTGAACCTTTCTTGAACAGGAAAGAGCTAAAACATCTTTCTTTGTAACACCTTCCCTCTGGTCTTCACAGCCCAATATATTCACAGTAATTACTCATAAAATATGCTTGCAACATTGCATGTTTGGTTCCTCTGTTTTTATAGACCAGCTAATTCACACAATTTGGAGTCTTTATGGATGCAATAGAAATCATACCATGGCAGAGCTGTAATGGCACCTGCTCTTGCAACACATAGGTGGGTTTATTGAAAGAAATGTACAGGTTTAAAGCAAACCATTCATTTTTGGAAAATAGCACTCTTCAAGTTTCTTAAGGATCATGGATACAACTGAGATAGTGGTGAAGGTTGTAGACATCCTTGAATGTGAATATAATAGCATGCCGGCCCCACAGTCTCTGAAGTAAAGGTCATGTAGATTGTAGGGTAAAGTTTACTATTTGACCTACATTGCACAGAGTTTTGGGAGATGTGATATACCAGAATTCTTTTGTACATGAATGCTAGAGATAATCTGCTAAGAGAGAATTTCATAGCCTGCCAAGTCTGGGGAGGAATTCTTCCTTGGAGAGATGCACAAATAAATAATAGCAGAGCAGGATCCTCAAGCCCCTTAATTTTTATTTGATTTAGGACTTGGTGTTTGGCACATTAATATCTTAGATATGATATTAGCCAATATGGCTTGTTCTGACATCTACTCCTTGAATTTTTACCTTTGTTATGCTGGGCCATGAACTTAATTCTGTTCTCTTAGTCTCTTTGCTGTGAAACTAGGGCAATAATATCAATGTCCTACTTAGTGTTGTGCATACTATGTTATAATTTTACTTTAAAATTTCAAGTTGCTTCGTTTTTATAATAAATTTTATTTAAATTAGAAACAATCTTATTTTACATGTCAATCCCAGTCCCCTCTCCCTCTCTCCCATCCTCCCATGCTCCCCCATCCCATCCACCATTCACTTCCCAGAGAGGGTTAGGCTTTCCATGAGGGATCATAAAAATCTGTCAAGTCATTTGGAGTAGGGCCTAGACTCTCCCCCCATGTCTCTAGACTAAGGGAGTATCCCTCCATGGAAAATGGGCTCCTGAAATCTGTTCGTGCACTAGGGATACATCCTGGTTCCACTGCCAGAAACCCTATAGATTGCCCTTTAATATCAAAATATTTCTTTTCAACAACTCTCTAATAGGCTACCTTAGCTTGTTAGCCCCAAGTCCAGAGTTCTTTCTTTTACATGCGGTGTGCACAAATTTCAATAAACCCTTTATGTTTTTAAACTACATTTAGTTATTTGATTATGTGTGTTGGGTGGAAGGATGTGCCATAATATACATGTTGAAGTCAGAAGACAACTTACTGACATAGGTTCTCTCCTTCCACCATTTCAATCTTGGGGTCTAAACTCAAGTCATTGGGTTTGTGATCAGGCATCATCACTTATTGAGCAGTCTGGTTGGCCCATAATAACTGTTCTTGTCAACATTTTATCATTTGAAACTATTTCTTCATCATGATCTCTTTTGACTTTACATCCACACTGTGATGTAGAAGATACACATTGACTTGATTGATTGGTTGATTGACTGATTGATTGATTGATGAGGAAACTGAGCCTCCTAGCAGTTAAATCTCATTTAATTCCAAGCATTAAACATGGATTTTATGAGACTCTTTCCATTTTACCTTCTAGGTTTTAAAACATAAATAATAGTCCTATTATACAGAACTATGTATAATATATTATGAATAATTTAACATGTTTATATATATGTTATAAATATAATTACATAATTATAAATATATGCCATAATTAGATATTTTCCACAGGTGAGTTTATGTTCATGAGGGGACAATAAATGTGACAGCAAGAGTGGGAAACAGCTAGTCACAGTGCATCCACAATCAGGCAGTAGAGAGTGAATAGGAAGGAGGTGGGCCCAGGTAGTAACACCTCAAGGCTCATCCCCCAGTGACCCACTTCCTCCAAGGAAAATCCTTTTCCTAAATGGTCTACAACCTTCCCAAATGGAAGAAAATCTAATCAGCTGTGAACCAAGTATTTAAACACGTGGGTGTGGGCGGGGGCATTTCATATTCAAACCATCACTGGTCCCTGAGAACACACAGTGTGGAAATCCAATCAGTTGGAGGTATGAGATGCCTACTGTCGTTTCATAGTGGTTTGCTAATTCTGTAACTGGAGACATGCTTCAGTTTGTAGGATAAAACAACAAGAAGTATTAATTTCCTGTCCAATTTTACAGTGACTGTGACCATCCTAGTGGAGATTGCTCCTGACAATGACTTCAGCCCCAAATTTCAAGCCTCACACTACACATTTTCAGTTCCAGAAACATCGGGAGGTAAGAATGGTCTCATTTCTTTAACATTAACGCATCCACAAGGAAACACCTACTGAGTGACCAATGGAACAGGAGCACAAGCATTTACAGAACACAAGCAGATGTAGGAGCACTGTGGACATCAGACCGTCTTGGAAATATTTCTTTTCTCTGGTGACATTCTCAGAGTATCATCCTGATGATGTCCCAAAGGCAACCTTGACATTTGATGTCAGTTTTCAGACTTGTTTTTCTGGAGAACAAATGCACGTTATTGACTTTACTTCATTTCTCACCTTTTTTTTTTTTTTTTTTTTACCCTCAAAGTATGACTAAGTGTCAGCAAGTAGGAACTGTGTGGTTATTATCCATGCAACACAAATTTCATGAACAATTGGGGTCAAGGTTTTAGGTCTAAAGTCAGTGTTATGGCTGAGGTTCTATTTATCACAGTTGTACATTAGATATGAGTTAGGACAAACTAGTTAGTTCCATTCTATTTGAAAAACACAGCAATGGTAATAGTTGTTGTTCTGTCATCGAAGACAGGAACAATACATTCACAACTCATTGTGCCCTGAAATCAAGTCAAACTGCTTTCTAAGCACCCCAAGTTGTAGCAGAATGACCATACATATGGAGGTCAAAGAAAACTGGCTTCACACCTGTCTCTGCTACAATAAATTAATGATTTCTGTGTAGCTTGCATCTCTATGTACCTTGGAGGGTTTCATTTTATTGAAAATTTGTAAGAACTAATTTTTTATAGTATAATGTTTGGAGTAGTAAATTTTGCTAATTTCTTAATAAATAAAAGTGTTTACTTCAAAAAATGTAAACATCAAAAATAAACTATCCATGCTGTTTTGGCACAGAGACACCAGTGCTTATATAACAGAAGGGGTATCTTGATATATTTAGGGGTAAAGTTCTCATTTGTCCAATGTATTCCAGTAAAAGAACCAGGCCATTATTCTTTAAAAACTCCACCCCTTCATTCTGTTTATGCACTTGAATAGAAAATCACTAGCTTCTTTATAATGTTGTCTATTGGACCAAGCCACAGAAAAGTTCTGAAACATCTAAAAATATTTGGCTTGGGAAAAGGGTTTTCTTGAGATTTGAAAAATCTTTTTAATTTAAATTAGAAACAAGCTTGTTTTACATGTCGATCACAGTTCCCTCTCCCTCCCCTCCTCCCCTGCCCCACATCAACCCCATCTATCCCATTCCCTTTCTGCTCCCTAGGGTGGATGAGGCCTTCTATGGGGGGGTCTTCAAACTCTGTCATATCATTTGGAGCAGAGCCTAGGCCCTCCCCCATGTGTCTAGGCTGAGGAATAAATACTGATCCACTACCAGAGGCCCCATAGACTGCCCAGTTCTCCTAACTAACACCCACATTCAGGGGGTCTGGGTCAGTCCTATGCTGGTTTCCCAGCTATCAGACTTGGGTCCATGAGCTCCCCCTTGTTCTGGTCAGCTGTTTCTGTGAGTTTTTTTCTGCCTGGTCTTGACTCCTTTGCTCATCACTCCTACCGCTCTGCAACTGGATTCCAGAAGTTTGGCTCAGTTTAGCTATGAGTGTCTGCTTCTGCTTCCATCAGCTACTGGATGAAGGTTCTAGGATGGCATATAAGGTAGTCATCAACTGTCAATCTCATTATCGGGAAAGGACATTTAAGGTAACCCCTACACTATTGCTTAGATTGAAAAATCATTCTCCACTTTGTGTTTGAAGACACGTGTTAACAAACTTCTCTGGAAGTTTAGAGAAAAGCACAGGGTCTGGGCTCATGGAAGGGGCTGCTTCTGGTGGCACACCAGCCAGGATGGGGGCCCTTGCAGGTACTCTGGGTACTGGAGCCTCTAAACTCTGTGGTTGCCTGAGACACTAAGTAATAGCTTCAAAGCCCCAGTTCTCATCTCATGGTTTTGATGTCCCTGAGTAGTTGGCCTTCTTTTCTTCAGCTTACTCCATTAATGCTCTACAGGAAACTCCTCTCTCTCTCTCTCTCTCTCTCTCTCTCTCTCTCTCTCTCTCTCTCTCTGTGTGTGTGTGTGTTTGTGTTTGTGTTTGTTAGGGATTCAAACACAGGGCTTCCAGAGCTTTGTGCAAATGAACTATAGTCCAAGTCCTGTACTTTTGAGTTCTCGCCTGTAAAGTAAGAATAATAATGATTAAATTATAGAGCTGAGATGAGCCTTGTGTTTATGGCTGACATCCCATGTATATGGACCACAGTACATATATGTTAATTGTTATATATCAGGAATCATTATTATGTGTCTGTGTAGAAGTATGTGCACATAAGTGTAGGTGATCACAGAAGCCAGAGGTGCCAGATTCCCCCACAGCTGGAGTTACAGGCACATGTGAGTCATCATCCACAGGTTTTGGCAACTGAATTTGGGGTTTCTACAAGAGCACTATGTGCTCTCAACTGCTGAGCCATCTTTCCAGCCTAGTAGCTGGATTCTTTTCCCACTGCCAATGACAGCTGCACTGCTAATGTCTCCCCAGTGAGTGCTGGCAGTTTTCAGTATGCTGGAACACCTTCCTTCCTCTTTTTTCTTTTTTTCAGAAAACAAACAAACAAAAAATACCCCTGGTCTTCCTTATTAATGCATGCAAGCTGAATGGAATTGGAGTGTTGGGATTTTTGTTAGTTTACTTGTTTTGTTTCATAATCATCTTGAATTATTTTTTTTATTTTTATAATATAATTACATAATTTCTGTCTTCCCTTTCTTTACTCCAAACCCTTGTCTATATTTCTACTTGCTTTCTTTCAAATATGTGGTCTGCTTTTTTATTAATTGTTGTTCCATAATACATACATACATATATACATTTGTACACATTGAGATATTTACAGAAGAGAGAAAAACCTACACAGTTCAGACTATCCTTAGGAGGAAATTGAAAATGTCAAACTACTCTGATCACAAATTCCCTTCAGAATAGCTAATGTTAGGTCTATAGACTTTAAGGATATTTAAACACAACCTTATGGAGCTGGGCAAGGTTGGACTTGCCTGTAGTCCAAGCACTTGGGAGGCAGAGACAGTTTGTGGTCAGCCTGGTTTCCACAGTAAGTTTCAGGGCAGCACAAGACAAAACAAAGCAAAGCAAAGCAAAACAAAACAAAAACCTACATTAATAAAGTTTTCTCAATGCTGAGTTGGTTAGCACAGAGGACTTTATTATGTCTATTAGTTAACATGAAAATTCTAATTATGGAGATCTGTAATATTTAAAGTAAAAAGTGTTGATCCCAGTACTTGGGAGGCAGAGGCAGGTAGATCTCTGTGCGTTCGAGCCCAGCCTGGTCTACAAAGCAAGTTCCAGGACAACTAGGACTGTTAACACAGAGAAACCTTGTCTTGTAAAGCGCACACGTGTGCACACACTCACACACACTCACACACACACACACACACACACACACATATGATATGTGATGGATGGGAAGTAGATGTGGGCAAAGGACTCCTTTATCAGTAGTGATTTAGAAGAAACATGGAAATTGAATCAGCTGGGTTGTAGGTCACAAGGGAAAACGCATTTTGTTTCCAGTAAATTTTGATGAGGTTTGGCAGTATTCAGAGCTCCATAATTACTCCATTTAAAATTCAGCTAAAGGTTCTCAAGATAACATTTAGACTTATTGAAAGGTTAATTTTACACCTTCAGAATAATAGACTTCCCACTGTACTTAGCCAGGTGTTAAATGTGGAAACGATCCCATCATTTCCCATGTCTGTACGACAGAGAGACCAGCTTTACTGGTTGTCTCTTCTCATGGCCACATATCCATTGCAATACCTTTTGCTTAATAATGATGCTCTCACTCAAGCAATCGCAACAGAAACTTTCCCTTTTGGAACTGCCATATAAGAAATCTCTGCCATGAATGTGCTTCTTCAGTTGTTAAAGTCATAAGCTGTGTTCACAGCCTACTTAATAATTCATTACAAGAGAAGAATCTTGATTAAAGGAGGATTCCAGATAAGGAAATACCCTTTGAGGTTGACATTGATGGGATGGCACATGAAACACTGCCTTTTTTATCACTACTCAGTAGAAACATCCATGTACCTGTTGGTGAGCTGGATAATCACGCAACAGGGCTTTTGATTTAAATATAAAATGACCGAAGAGACATATCGTAACTGTAATTTATTGCCATAAGTATGCTATGTAATGAACTCCATAAAAGTTAGAGTAACACAGCAATAAACATTTTTTTTTTCCAGCTCACACATCCAAGAACCGAACTGTCTCTGGTCTTGCACAAACTTGTGAGAACAGCTGGTTTTCAGTGCTCTGCTGGGGTTTGGTTGGGATGACTGGAGTACTTTGGCCTCTCTTGTTCTTTCATCTTAGGCTAAACCGAGTATGTTCTCAGAGTGAAGAAAGAGGTATAGCCACAATTAGAGTCACTTTCATAGAACATTCTAAGAGTCAGGAGTGAGGGCAGGGTACGGGGTGGCATATGCCAAGAGAAAGGCAATCTAATCTCTCAAATGCTTCTTATACTGTTGCCTGCACCAGGTTCGTGAATATCTCATCCACCAAATCAAAGTCACAAGCCAGAGTAGTAGGGTTGCCTGCATGGCTAGTAATGTGAATGCAGGAAGGGCAAAGAATTTTGACATTATTATGAGTTTAACCAAGGTACTGTCATTATCATTCTTCTGAAAGATTGAATGTGAATACTATTAACTGGAAGAATTGTGACACTATTATAAATCTGGCTGTAGAATAAGTAGACACAGACCTGAGCCTGACTCTATCATGACTATTTCTATGGCTTTGAGAGAGTTAACATCAGAGGGCCTCAATTCCTTATCTGTAGAATGGAGATAGTAGTACTACAGCCATAAGGCTGTTGGGAAGATTCAATGAGAGAGAACTGTGCAAATAAATAATTCTTACTTGACTATTACCATTAGTGCTTCATTCATTTAATTCACCCGACCTTCACAACTCTGTATGGTACATATTGGTATTGCGCTTAGTTTGCAAAGAAAGAAAAAAAAAAACAAAACCATGGGGTCCTATACTGTTTTCCACCATTTATATTGGTAAGTTAGAGGCTGAGGTCTGTAAACTAGATATTCTGGTTTCAGAGTCTGGCTTCTGAACATTATTTGCCAGTAATGTCAGCATAATGCTAAGATGAAGCTAATTATTAGTCTTACAAAGTTATTTTAAATTGTTTCATTTGAGTGAAACCAGTGATCTAAAGTGGCTAAAGATTCTCTGTAAATTTATGCACCATCATGTGGAGTGTTAATCTTTAAACAGTTATTATTACCCAAAAGGGTTTAGGTTATCACTTGGGAAAATCCAGGTTATCATTTGAAAAATTGTAGACATGGTAAACCTTTACAGTAATGTATGCACACGAGAAAAATAAACATGGTTGTAAAACATTGACAGCCTTCTACAAAGTTGGACAAGTGGCTGCCATTGATGAGGACCACCCACCAAATTGTCTGACATACAAGATCACCAATGGAGACATCCAGGCTGTACAGAGATTCTGGATTCACCCTTTCTCTGGAGTGATTGAACTCACCAGTCAGCCAGATTATGAGTCGATGAGGCAATATAACCTCACAGTGCAAGCTGTGGATTGTGACAGAGCTCACCCACGGACTGCAGTGGCCACAGTAAGTAGAAAGATGTTGCTTTGTGTATATATGATTGAGAAACCTATTAAGTACTAATTTGTCACATTGGGATGTTCAGGTCATATGAGTGGTAGGAAATCGAGAAGCTTGTGAATTTCTCCTACTTCTCAAATGTTCTATAACTTTTGCATGACTTAGCTTTGGAAGTCTGGATGGGAAAGGAAGACCTGGCTAATTTCTCTCTCTGGTGTGAATGTGTTCTCAAAAGTGTAATAGGAATCTTTTTGAACAACAAAGATGCGAGGAGGTTGATATTTAACATGTGAATTAGGCAGTATTTTACTCACTTTCACCATCCAGATGAGGAACCTGAGGCATAGAGTTTAGGAAATGAACCCAGGGTTAATAGAAGACCCACAGGCTAGCATTAAATCCAGACTGCCTTCCACCTCAAGTCAATACTTACAATTCTATGTGCATCCTTTTAGCATTGACATGAAGGAATGTGTGTGTGCCTAAATTATTTTAGCAAGGTTGAAAGACTCTTGAAAAACATCAAGAATATATGATGTTTTTATTATATGGCACATGTTATTAATGAAGCTAGAGTTTTGTTATTGCACACATTTTTTTTTTTTTGAGTGAGCATGTCACTGTGAGGAAAACTTGAGACCTATTCACACCAATGATTAGAATGACTTCCAGATGGCTGAAGGTGCAGCCTCGAGGCTGGAATTATGAGGGTTCGCAGTCTTAGGATGTCACGAGAGTGATTTTAAAAATGAGGTACCTTGGCCAGTTTTCTTATTGACACTTACAAATGCTTCACATAGTATACACAGTATAACTTCAATTATCATTCATGTTTTATAGATGAAAACAAAAAGTAACTTCTTATAAAAAGAATTTATGTTTTGCTGGAAGATAAAGAAGAACTTGCTCACTCTTTCTTTGTCTTAAGGAACATTTATTAAATGTTTATGTACATAATATTGGGTTACAAAAATGTAAGACCTTGTCACAAATGCCTTTTGGGGAGCTTGATATATCAAGTGCCAAAATGTTCATGCCAATGAGTTTGACTTCCCAGCATGGAAAAGGAGATAGGTCTTCAGTGTCCAGGATTGAGAGGTCTATCTTCATCATCATCACCACCACCAACCTAGTATAATTTTTATTAAGAACCAAATAAAAGTCAAGTGTTGTGCATGATAACCTCTAATTATATAATTCATTCTAAATTCCACACCACAAGGTAGTTTGAACACAATATTTGTTTTTAAACCCAAGGAAGCATTTTAGTTATAAGGCTTAGCTGTGATAGAAACTATTTGTGGTTACTTAACTCAAAGACACAGGATAAAGTCTGGACACTTATTTCCTGTCACGTGCCCCATATCCTCTCTTTACTCCTTCAGGCAATCTATCTTCTTTACTTGTCACCCATCCACTGCTAACATCCTGGCTGTGCCCCCTTTCCTGTACTTGGTAAGATAAAGCAGGCTACTTTCTAGAATCATGCTTCTGCTTGTGGCCCTGAAGTCTGATGGAATGACTCCTGGAAAAGGTTCATTGCCTGTCCTATGACCTCTTCATCTACATCATATCACAGTGGACTAGGCTCCAGCACCATTCTCAAGGTGCTTGAATGATCTGGGCCTGGCTACATTCAGCTCTGTTCTAACTCAATCCAATCATCAATTTTCTTTGTTTCTCCAATACATCAAAAATAATGTTTATCCTCTAGGACTCGCAATATCAGTCTAATATTGTAGGTGAATACTAGTGGGTAAATGATCCAAGAAGGAGGTACAAATTAATTCTAAAGACAGCAGCACAGACAGGGGGTTGGGTGCTATACGAGAAAAGTGAGAGACATAGCAGAGAATCTGTACCAGTTACTGTTCTGTGGCTGTGACTAGACACAGGAAGCAACTTAAGTGTGTGTGTGTGTGGGGGGGGCTTCTCAGTTAAGAAGGGATACAGTTCAGCAAAGCAAGGAAGGCATGGCAACAGGAGCAGTAGGCAGCTAGTTACACTGCAGCTGCAGTAGGAAGCAGAGAGACAACAGGGAGTGAGGATAGACCCTAAATCTTCAAGGTTTGCCTCCAATGACACACTTCCTCTAGTGATGCTTTACCTCCTAAAGGTGCCACACAGCTTTACAAAAATATTGCCATCTGCTGCTGGGGACCGAGTTTTCAAACACTGTTTTGGAAACATTCTATATCCAACCTATGACAAGATTGTTTATGCCGGCCAGAATCACACCAAACACCACACATGTTTTTGACAATATGTACTTGCATAGGGACATTATTCAAATATAGGAACAAGAAGAATGAAAAGAGAAAGGCTATCTTGGAAAACTCTTAAGGTGGTTCCTTTTAGCTCTTTCTGGTTTCTAAGTTGCATAGCATCAATTACTATATGGCATTGCTAAATATATTATTAATCCATATACAGATTATTGTTAGGTTTCCTGTAGAATAGGAACTGTAGTGATTCAGAGACTCGGTTTGGTTCATGACCTAGTGTCAGTGTGTAGGTCGGATGCTTGGCACATAGTAAGCATTCTGTCCTAGCAATAGTCAGCAAATGGCTACATTTACCCTCCTAATGGCCATAGAAAGGGAGAGGAGAGCAATGTAAGTTGTACCAAATGAAAGACCTAATGAGTGCCAAGCTTAGGGTTTTAACGAAGATTTCTAGTTCAAGTCAAAGTCCATTTGCATTACATCACAGACATCACCTTAATCTGTTTACTTAAGGTTGAAAATACCGTGCATTTCTTTTTAACGGGCATGGATTCCCTCTTACAAAGTGGGCCTTAAGTACCATGGTTGGAGTATAGACCCTAGAAGAGGAACTGCTATTTTCTCAACCCAATATAATTTCTAACTACTTTCTAAATACTTATCCTTACATCCATAGATAGGCATGGCTCTCATCTTTCATTGGGGAGGCTCCTCTTTGCAGCAGGTGGAGGCTACCACAGAGATCTATAGTTAGTCAAAGTTCAGCGAATTAGTGACTATGGTGTATCGAGCTCCATTTGGTATATCTACAGTGAAACCCTTACACCTAAAGCCCAGGGAGTTTCACAGAAGAGGGGGTGAAAATATTCTAAGAGCCAGAGAACAGGACACCTACTGCTAGATGTTGTCTCATAGACATGGCATGGAAGTTGTACCCATGAAATCTCAACACTATGGCCACCTAAACAAAACCTTCATAATGACACACCTGTTGACATGCCAGTGTGAATGGGGAAAATTTCACTAGGCCCTAACCCTAGATGAAGAGTTACAGGCAGCCAAAAATCTGCTGAAAGCAGAAAAATTCACTTTACTCCTGACCAAGTAGTCAACCCTAAACACTTTTTTGTAAGAGCAACACTAAGGGGCTCAAAAGGTTGTATAATGCATATATACTTACATATATACATATGTATATAACAATAATAGTTATAAAAGCGGTCATGAACTTGAAAAGGAATGGGCATGGGTAGACAGAGGGGTAAAGGGAAAGGAGGGAATTATAAATATACTAGACATGTATAAAATTCTCAAAAAACCTAAAAATAATTAAATTAAGATTAAATAAAAAATATTTCAAGCCAGTTAGGTGGCTCAGCAGGTAAAGCCACTTGCCACCAAGTTTGACAATCTGCTTTTATACCCTGGACCCACATGGTGGAAGGAGAGAACCAACTCCTGAAAGCTGACCTCTAACATCATACATACATAGTGCTGTAGTATGCATACACACATGCATACACACACACAATTTAACTGTAATTTTTAAAAATCTCACATATTCAATACAACATTTAGCTGTGTTCAACCTACAGAGAAGTAACAACAGAAATGTGGGATTTCCTCCAAGAACTTAACGATGTTCCTAAAACATTCCATCAAACAATTATCAAAAGATAATTCTTGCAGATGTAGACACACCAGGGATTCTCCTGCTAATGTTACTGGGGAAACTATTAGTCATTGGAGAGGTGGGCAGATAGCCTTTCCAGGCTGACTGGCATTTGATCACTGACATTTTCAAATCCTTGATATTTCGATCTTTCCCCATGTAAATCACAGCTTCCTGGTTTATGGTAATGCAATTAGGAAAAGGTTGATAATAGTCCTAATTAATGCAGATATACAATGTGCTTGAGGAAACAGTACAGAAGAGGTCCTTAATTAAGTTAGAGTGTGCCTCCTGGGTGTGTTGCCCACTGAACATGGACAGTTCAGAGAGCCAGGGAGCTTCAGCTTCAGAGACAGCTTTCTTCAGCACTGCCCTTGTTACAACTTGCATAACTGTGCTGTCCATAGTTTATCTGATGGACCCCACATTTTTCCTAAAGAGATCTAGACTGTCACAACCAACCCAAAAATAACAAACCACTTACTAGTGATTGATAGCCAGGATCCACATCTCAAGAACATGTCTGCAAACTCAGAACAACTTAGGCTTTTTACTTAATAATTCTAGATGATCTGGTTCTATCCAGATGCTCCTTTCTGATTTTGTTTATAAATAGTCTCACGATGTGCATGTGATTTTTCTTTTCTCTTCGTCATTGACAGGTCACTGTTGACATTGAAGATGAGAATGATGAGGCACCAGTCTGCATTCCCTATCTATATAAGGCAGTCATTTCTGATGATGTTGTTGTTGGGACAAATGTCAATGGCCTCAAATTAAACTGTCACGACAGAGATTCACAGGATTTTGAAATGCGCTTTGAAATAGCTTCTGGTGGATATTTTAATTGTTTCTTTTAATCACAAATATATGTCAATTTGACACTAGCTAAACAATATCAGATATGATATGTAACACTAGAAGTGACTGTTTATAAAGGTTACACTATTTCATAGCTGTAGTATTGTGTTTCCTTAAGACACTCCTTCCTGTCTACAGATGTGACTTAATTACTCCTGTGACTTCTGGACTTGGAGAAATGTTATCAGCTTTAGTATAAGGAATTAAGTTTGTTATCCATGGAGCTACCTGAAAACAGAACTCACCTTTCCATCTGATGGTGTTGTTACAAATTCACAAGGCTAGATGATTTTGCCTCTATTGTTGCTGGATCTGTGGAGATTCACAAAAACCTTATAGTCACCAAATTGTCATCTATAGGAGATCTTCCTTTATTTGAGACCAGCCAAGTATCAGGCACTATTCTTAGAAATTGTTGTACAGACCAGCTAAGACAGATGTGGAATGTATTCATGGCACTCTATTAATTTAGCTTGGTACTGTCAGCACATAAAATCATAAACCAAGAGAAAGTCTAGGCAGGGAACGCTGTCTTGACATTCATCCTGGCTCTGACACAATAAGACTTTTTCATGTGTCTCAGACCTGTTGCTGCACATCTGAAAAGATGCCAGTATGGACATATTATTTAATTATGAAGACTAGTTTGATATTTATGCCCATTGCTAGTTTCATCATTTTATACTAGTGTCTTCTAGACCCTGGAGAGGATATAACTTCTTGAGGACATAATTGGTACTGTGATCTGACTGGCTTATTAGATATTAGTCTAGATCAGTGTTTCTCAACCTCCTTAATGCTGTAATGCTTTAATACAGTTCCTCATGTTGTGGTGATCCTAACCATAAAATTATTTTCATTGTTACTTCATAACTGTAATTTTGCTACTGTTACAAATCATAATGTAAATATGTGTGTTTCAATGGCTTTAGGTGACACCTGTGAAAGTGTCATCTGACCCAAAAAGGGTCATGACCCACAAGTTGAGAACCACTGGTGTAGACAAAGTTGAATATGACAATCAAATAAAGGAAGAGGAACAAATAGGCAGAATAATCAGAAAGTAGCATGAGATTTGCCGGCCACATGTGGGGGTTAGAATCATGACCTTAACCTTTCCTTTCTTCCTTGCTTCCTTGCTTCCTTGCTTCCTTCCTTCCTTCCTTCCTTCCTTTTTTTTTTTTTTTTGTGGGGGTGAAGAACAGGGTCTTTTGTAGACCAGGTTAGTCTTGAACTTTCTATGTAGCCAAGGATGACCTTTAACTCTTTTATAGGCATCAACTATACCATTTATTTGATTTTACTTGTAATAATGATTTATTGGAGCGTATGAATAAATTATTTTTTTTAATTTTTTCATTTTTCATACCAACTCCACTTGCCCCTCCCTCCCCTTTTCCCACCCCTACCCTTCTTCTTCTCACCCTCATTCACTCCTCAGAGAGGGCAAGGCCTTCCTTGGGGAGTGAACAAAGTCTGGCATATCCAGTGAGGCAAGACCAAGCCCCTTAGCCTTGAACTCTTGATCCCCCTGCCTCTCCTTTCCAAGTTCTGGTATTGCAGGTTTATATCATGGTTTAATAATGATCAGGATAAACAAATAGGCAGAACAGATGTTTATTCAGGGAGAAATAACTTACAAGTAGACAGATGAACACCAGGGTTCCACCGGATGCTCTCCTCTCAGCATCCTGCCAGCAAGAGAGCGGTCCCAGGCTAGTCCTCAGACCTAATTCTCCAGATCACTTCCACCCATGGCCCCACCCCCAATGGGTGTGGTCAGTGCCACAGAAGCAGACAAAGTAAATATCTCACCACAGGCTTGCCATAACTGCCTAGTGTAAAACACCATTTCCCTATACGTATTGATTATTCTGTTTCAACTTTATTATAAGCTATTTATTATTAATCTATGTACCCATTCTGTGTTTTAATATAATTTAAAGGTAGCTTGAGACCATTTGATGTATTATAAAATAATTTTAACTTTCCCATTATTCCTATTAAAGGAAATGAAAACCTTCATTTCAAAATAGACCCAAGCCGGGGTACAAATACTCCAAAGTTAATAGTGAAGAATCCTTTCAACTTTGAATCTGGAGCTGACCTGCAGCAGCAATACCATCTTGTGGTGCATGTAATTGATGACAACTTGAAGTTGGGCAAAGCCATCAATCCCAAGACAGGAACTGCTGTCATAGACATTTATGTGCGAAGAATAAGCACACCACCTCCTCCAACCAGTTCTGAAGTAACGAGTTACAGAATTTAATTTGGATCTCCATGTTGTAAATATTGTACTGAAAAGTCAAGTATCAGTCAGAAATGCTAAAAGGGTGACCAGGCCATCACTGTCCTTTATATGCCTTTAGACTTTTGCACTAACCCAAACACTGGGCTCTCTTTTAGACACTATTCATCTGTGAATAAAAACTGTGTGCACAGGGATTAGTGAAAATTACATGTTCATATGTAGAGGACCACTAAACTGCCTATTGAGGTCCCCCAAACTACTGGCTGAACAATATGAAGGTCTTGCTCAATAGAAGGGAGTACTATTCATTGGATTCATTAAACACCTCTACAGATGGCCACTTTAAAAGACAATGCTATCGCCAGGTGGTGGTGGCACACACCTTTAATCTCAGCACTTGGGAGGCAGAGGCAGGTGGATTTCTGTGAGTTTGAGGCCAGCCTGGTCTACAAAGTAACACAGGGTAACCTTGTCTCAAAAACAAAAACAAAACAAACAAACAACAATGACAACAACACAAATCTATGCTATCACAATAACGGACATCTGTGATGTGCCAGGCATCACACTGCATGCCTTATAGCCACCATTTTATCTCATTTTCAGTTCAACTCTACAACATTTAGCAGATCTTTTAATATTTTGTCATTTATAAAGCAGAAATGGGAAGCATCTGCTGAATTATATAATGGCTTATCAGCCACTCAAGAATGAAGGTTCCTGCTCAGAAGACTTTAGGGTATATTTTATTATTTTGTGGCCTTTAAAATATAAATTAAAAAGACTTTTTCCTCGAGTATTTGATTTTCAGGAATGCACTATTTCTTCAAGCTATACTAAAGGGAGTAGAGAGCAGGGACATACAGCCAAAAAGGACCTCAGATATCATCTTGAGGAGGGATGTCTTTCTGTATGTATGTTTCCCTTATTGGTTGATGAATAATACACTGTTTGGCCAATAGCCAAACAGGAAGCATAGGCAGGGCTACCAAACCAGGAGAAGGCTCGGAAGAGGAAGGCAAAGAGGAGACACCATGTAGCAGAGAAAGGAGTTAACAGGTCTGGACCCTTCTCTAGTAAGATAAGACCGTGTGAACATATTTAGATTAATAGAAATGGGTTAATAATTAAGACAGAGCTAGTCAGTATGAAGCCCTAGTCCTTGGCTATTAGTTTAATAATTAATATGTCTCTGTGTACTTATTTGGGGCTGAAGGGCCATGGGACCTAGCAAGACAGAAACCCCCATCTTTATCATCTAGCTTAACCTCTGAGGTTTATAGATCAAAGGACTGAGGTGGATCATGGAGTGGCCATTTCGTGCAACTCTACTCTCTATATTCTTAATTTGGTGGCTTTTTTGTGTCATCATCATTCTCATTGTTCCTGGGTACTTACAAATATGTGTGAGTCCAAATCCCACTGGCTACTATGATGGTGGCTCTATACTGATGTTGCACTGTGTAAACAAATGTGCCTTGAAAACAGGGACTAACACTCTGTTTGCTTTGAAATAATTTTCCAGCAAGGGAAAGGTCTGACCATTGTGTACACAGCTATCAACACATACAAAAACAGTGACTGGTATGTTCCTTTCATCTTCACTCTGATGGCTGTTTTCTTTGTTGGATTGGTTTTCTGGATGTGTTTTCTGCTTTGGAGATACGGAAACATTAAAAAGTGCTCTCTGAAAATGGCCAAGGAAGATTCCAAATTGAAACCCAAGTATGTGATTTTTTTCTAAGCTTTTGATATAAAGAATTAAAATTAATTAAAGTTTGGTAATAATAGCTGTCAGTGATTCTGCCTAAGTGTGCTTAAGAGAGACAAAATTCTAGGGATACAAAACTCAGTGATCTCTTTTACCATAGTCCAAACCCACTCTATCCCTGAACTAGTTGGGAGGCTTTCTTTAGTAAATGGCAATGTTCCTAGGAGACACAGTCTCCCAGTAAATTCCCTGATCCCAAGTTCTTTTCACTCCCTCTTCCACAATGAATGTCAAGTGCAGGAGCTGCATTGTAGAAGTATCAGTTGGAAATGGAGTTCACTATTCTGCATTTTGATTGGTTGTGGTTTTCTTAATGGTCTTTTTATGTAGCAGAGAGCTATTTCCTTGATAAATGGTGAGGACTTCACTTATTTATGGGCATAAGGTCAAATATTTAGATTAGTTAGTTATTACACTGGCTTACTAAAGTGTGGGTTCCTGAGATAAACAAAGACATGCTAATGTGGATGGCAGTGATACAGAAGTTCAGGAGGCCTCAGCCCTATGCAAAGAACTACAGCCAACTGAGGAAGGCCAAGAGCAGGAAAAATATTTCCCCCAGAAGAGCACACTGATTGGTTATCCAACACCAAAAATACCAAATGGTTAGCCCTTAAAATACATGCATACAACTATCATTTTGCATACTCAGCAGGCTGTATAACACCACACACACTCACTCACTCACACACACACACACACACACACACACACACAAAACACAATTAACAAAAAAGAGACCATGAATTTGAAACAGAGCAAGGAGGGAAATATGGAATATGGGTTTGAAGGGATGATTGGTTTCAAATCTCATCATCGTCAAAGAAATGGATAGAAAACACATTTGCTTTTGTTGTATTTTATGTATACAGTTCTTCAGGGTAGGAAAAAAAAAAAAAAAAAGAGTTAGAGCCAGGTCTAGGAGCACAGTCCTATAATCCCAGGTCCTTGGAGGACTGAGGCAGGAGGATTTCAGATTCAAATCAGCATGAGTTAGACCATTTATATCAAAAATAAAAAGGAAAGGGAAAATGGGGATGAAAGTTACTGGCTGAGTGTTTAACTGGCACGTACAAGTCTCTGGATCAATCTTAGTAACACACACACACACACACACACACACACACACACACACACACACTGTTATACTTCCATGCAGGGTAACACACACACTTTAGAGTTGTAGTTGTATTTTGGTTAATCACATAGGATGTTTATTTTTTTTAGTAGTGCAGTAATGCAGATGGAAACAGCTAATGAAAACCATATTAATGCTTCTTTCTTAAAAACTAGTTGTTATAATAGTCACATGTTAACTATTGAATAAAATTATTTTCAGCATATATTGTCATAATTTAACTGGTATTTTATCAAATTTTCTTTCTTTTTTTTTAACAGAGGAGTGAAATATGTTGTAGGTAAGATATGATTTGCTGATTATGCTTGAATTATGTGATTTTAAAATTGCATAAATTTATTTTAC
Source organism: Phodopus roborovskii (assembly GCF_943737965.1). NCBI lineage: Eukaryota > Metazoa > Chordata > Mammalia > Rodentia > Cricetidae > Phodopus > Phodopus roborovskii. The sequence goes on along the minus strand of NW_026126629.1, from coordinate 2,726,268 downwards.
TACAGCACTTTCTTGACTTTTTGACAATTTCATGAAATGGTATTTTGATCATAGTCACCTTCATTCTTCTTCATAAAATATCTTAGATTCACCTTCCTACCTGACTACTTCTTCTCACAACTTTATGTCCTCCAAGAATGGCTGGCCCACCAGGAACAACAACTCTTAAAAAAGAAAGCAACAACAACACACATGGCTACACTCTGCCAGAAGCCATCAAATGTCACTGGCTTTTCAGTTAGAGGTGGGGGCTTGTGAGTTCCCTCCTTATTCCATGCTTGAATACTGAGCTTGTTCTAGTGCAGGTCTTGTGCAGGCAACCACAGGTACTGTGAGTCCCATCATGCCCAGAAGACACTGTTTTGCTCAGGTCCTCCATAACCTCTAGCTCTTATAATCTCTTGTCTGTCCTTCCATGATGGCCCCTGAACCTTGGGATGAGTGTGTGATAGAGATGTTCCATTTGTGGCAGAGCACTCCAATGGCACTGATTTCCTCAACTTTGACTGGTTGTATTTTTCTATGTTATTCACTGAAGTAATCTATTGATATAGAGAAATGAATTTAGACCAATTTGGCAGAACAACAGTAGTAGGTTCTCTTCAGGGACGTGTACACTCCCAACCATTTGTTCTTGGCTAGATTTGCAGTGCCAGGCAATCTTTTCATTTTGTGGAGTCAGCCTAGGATTCATCAGAAACCAATTGTGTATCCCATAGTGTTTGTATGGCTATTGCACTCAGGGATGTACCTTGCCAAGCTGGTGGCTGTCGTAGCTCACAGAGAGTGCTGTGACTCACAGCACTCACAGATGGGAGTGCTAGTGACAGCTTCTTATCCCCAGGAGCTCACAGAACACTTTGGGCTACTGTGGAAGCTAGATAGCAGGGAGGAAGCTTCCTACTCAATAACAACCTGTGTCCTATGATCAATGTGTGTGGTATCTTTAGCAATGAGTATAACCATCAAGTTTCAGTAGGCAACCAATGGTAATGAGCTCATATTTTGGGAGAGAGCTCCAGGATACCCCAACTAACAACTTGAAGAGAAGTATTCCACATTTGTTGTTGGGCTTTTTCTTTTTTTTTTTTTTTTTTCTGTTTTCTTTTTGGTTTTCAAGACAGGGCTTCTCAGAGTGGTAGGATTAAAAGTTTGTACAACCACCTGGTGGTTCTTGGCTTTTTATTTGGTAATCAGTGTTAATTCCAATTAAGTTATTTTATATGAATATGTATGTATATAAATGAACTTTACAAAGAGTAGGTTTTTATATAGCTTTAAAACATCCTTAGTGTTATTTTAAAAATATAGACTGTATTACAAATTTACTTGTCATTCTTGTGGGAGGTTCATGCTATTCACTTCAGGGTTGGTGTGTGTATTGCTGAGGTGACCACACTTTTATTTTAATTCTGTGGGAGGTTGCAGTACAGCTGGTGGAAGCTGGGTTCCCTCCTCTTATCTCTGGGCACCACCCTCAAGCTGTCATGCTTCTTATCAAGTACCTCAGTCATCTTGCCAGCTCAAATTATGTCATTTAAAAACACCACCCACTACATACTTCCCATTTATTTATTCACTACTTTGATGTGTTTTTTAAACAGGTGATAGAAGTCAAAAAGAAAAAAATATTATCACAGAAAGCAGAAATAAAAAGCTGGATGCATTAACAGTAAGTAAATTTTTGTTCATATTTGTTGCATATTGAAGTTTTTCCTTCAAAGCATATAGTAAAATCTACTCAAACTTCATAGGAAAGAAATAACATCATTTTAGTTAAGCATTTTTGTTGAATTAGTGTGTGTTACAAAGCTTTGATTTCAGATTAAACTTTAGGAACGTAGTAAAGAAAACTTTAATTAAAATATACATGTATGTAGCAAAAGTGAGTGTAGGCAAATGTAAATCTGGAATTATTTAACACTACTTAAAACTTAAGACTATATTTGAAATTATTATACATGTGATAGACCCAGTCAAGTTTCTGAACCTTAAAGTCTGTAGAAGATGGTAAATCTACACTCAGAGAAGGAAAACCAGTTCAAACTAACCAGGCCATAGTCTCTGAATAATCCCCATAAATCACCAGGGAGGGCTGGATCTTGGATCCATAAAGAGCCTAGAACAATAAAGGGCACCTTAGTTTCATTTCTTTGCCTCCTATGCACTCTGTACATTCCTACCAGAGTCCTGGCTGGCCATGGCCTTGTTTCACAGGCTGGCTGTCTCTCAATGTTCCACTCTCCCCCTTTTCCATATGGAGGCTGATGCCACCTAATCTTCTGAAATAGTTTTTCGGTGTTTCCACAACAGAACATGACAAATCTTGGCTTAAACAACAGAGATTCTTTAATCAGAGTTGTAAAGGTGAGGTGCTCATGTTTCTGCTGAGCCTGTTAGGCCCTGAGGATAGTCTGTTGACTCTGACCTCACTTGATCTTGATATATTGATCATATTGGGCTAATATCCAATTACTTCACTAGCTCTGTAAAGTATTTCCTAATGTAGTAGAATTCTGAGGTGCTGGAAAGTCAGGAAGCTGACATACAGATTTAGAAGGAAGGGTACAATGTGATCTATAACACACCACTTACAAGATTCCTGGAAGAGAATTGTCTGAGTTAACAGAGGTCATGGCAGGCAAACCATTGTGGGGCATGTTGTTGAGAGGAGGTAAGACTGACAGGAAGTTTTAGTCCCTAAATTGCTAACCTTCTGCGGATTAGAAAGATGGGGGAACTTACAATAAATTGTGTTCTAGACTTAGTTCTGTTGATGTAATAAAATACCCTGACAAAAAGTCAACTAACAGAAGAAAGAGTTTATCTTTTGCACACTCCGATTCATCACTGCAATGGCAGGAGCTTGAAGCAGCTGGGTGCATCACAGTCAGCAGCAGAGAGCCATAAATACCAATTTCCTCTACTCTTAACTGTTCAGAGCCCCAAACCAGGGAATGGTGCCATTCACTTTCAGGATGGGCCTTCCCACATCAAAATAACACACTTAAGACACCCCTCCCAGACACGCCCATGGTCCAACCTGATCTAGGTACCCCTCTATTGAGACTCTTTCCAGGTGACTCGAGGCTGTATCAAGTTGATGAAAATTAACCTAACCATCACAAGTCATTTGCTTAAAGTATTCAACCCATGACAAAAGTAATTTCATCAAATTGGCTTTATTGCTAATGTGAACATGATTTTTGTTTTTTAAAGGAAACCACTATATATGAGACTGTGTTTGATGGAGAAGCCATTGATCCAGGTATGATGCATTTGTATTTTTTGAATTAAATACAGCTTGTGAATTTAGAACTCAACAATATAAATGGGTTGCTTATTCTTTATGCTTTGCAAAATAACCATGGCAGAGAAAGTTTAGGGCTAGGAAGGGATCAGATCAAAAATTCAGTTGGATCATCAATGACATTTAATGCTTGTGGGCCATCACCCTTATTCATTCCCATCAAATTATTACCACCTGGAGATAGGCCAGGAATTTAAAAATCCATGAGCCAAAAGGAACTAGACACCTACCTTATTCTATACAAGATATTCATCTTTAAATATAGGTAACATGTTTAATTGATTCTTCTTTAAGGTAAATAAATAGAATTTTATTCCTGATTATATATTGATGAGTGCCAAATAGCCCCAAAGGTTACTAGCTTAGGATAATAACCATCTTATTATAACTTACACTTTAGTGTGTCAGGAATATGATTAACTATAGGCTGGGCATTTCTTTATCTTTATGTGAATCAGTGACATCCCTCAAGTACTGTTCTTTTGGCAGCTCATCTGATATGTTGGCTTCAAAGTGATTGTATTCACAGCTTACCATCATGTAAATACATTCTCAGGTTGGGTGTAGTTGGGTCCCTTGGTGTCTTCATGTAATTTTCCTGTAAGAATTAGTTGGCATTGGTCATGGAGGCTTGGATCTCTTGATGGAGTTCCAGGGAACTTGTCATCTTTTGAGGCCCAGACTTGGATCTTGCTGGTCTGTTGGCTGGGCCACCAGTGTCTACCCAGATTCTAGAAAATGTCATTTCAAACCTTTTTAAGGGTCAGGCTCAAAGACTGTCTTAGCTATCTTTATCAACCTCCATATCTATAGACCTGAAGGGTCATAAATTCCCAACTGTTATCAATCCTGGAGTTGTAAAGCAGACCATACTTCCATTTTGTAAAATGCTGTATACTCTTTTCTTTTCCATGCACTTTGGCTAATTCCACAGATCTGGAATTAGAAGGCCGAGGCTTTGAAGTCGATGTGGTTGACACCTTTCCATGTAGTCTTGGAGGAAGTGTTTAACATTCCAGAGTCTCTCTTTTCACAGCTGAAAACTGGATATGGTGCAGGCTTTTCTATCTCATGGCAGTTACTGTGCAGTTTAAACACAATTATCATAAATGTAAGAATAACTTTGTCAAATGCCACACACCATGAGGCATTAGTTACAACAGACTCACCACCAGACAGAAACTTGGAATATTGCTCTGGAATTCAGTTCTTGCCAGCTCTGAATGTCTTGGCATGAAATTAGTGATGTTTTATTGCTGGCTTCCAGGTTTTACATAAATAAAGTCACCCTTTAAAATATTTTATTTGTTGGAAACATGCTACTCACCTTTTGTATGTTAAATAGGCTCCTAGGAATTTCAATTTCTAGTAATTCATTAAAAATATATGTGAAAAAATATAGAGCTCTTCCAGTTGCCAAATATCACTTTCTATTTCTATTCTTCTTAACAATGAAGGTTGCATTTGATTTCCATATTCCTAGGATTGAAATACCATCATTGTCCCAGTTTAATTGATATTGAGTCAGGGGCTTGGAGAATGGGTCATAATCATGTGGCTTTCTTTACTTTCAAAGGCAGGGAAAAGAGCTGATGTGACTCTTCAGAGAAGAGACTGGATCTTAAGGATCAGTAAGGCAGATGAAGATGAGGGGCAAGTGAGGTCTCTGGGTACAAGAGTAGCAGGGTGACTGTTAAGTGCTTATAAGTAGATGATGTCTTTTTACTAGACTTTCTGGTATGGAAACAGAGAAGCAGCTGGTGTGACTCTAGGTCCTCTCCTTGTCTCTGCTATTGTTACTATTATTGCTATTTTCCATTGCTTGGGATTGAACCTGAGATCTTGCATGCACTAGGCAAATGGTCATCACTGTGGGATCCTGCATCTTCTAGGCAAATGGTCCATTATTGCGAGATCTTGCATGTACTAGGCAAGTCACTTATCACTGAGCTACAACCCCAGCCCACTAGTTTATCATTAGTTTTGGAAGTAATTAATATTTTTCATTCCATTTCTTTGTTTCCTCTAAAGTTAGAAGAATGTATGCATTTAATCAATACTTTAACACCATTCACTAGGCTTGTGAATGCTTTATAGACACAATCTCTTTCATTTTTATTTTGTCAAACACTTACACTACAAAACTATGCTATTTACTAAAAACTATTTTAATCAGTATGTGTTTGTGTATGTGTGTTTTCTTCAACTGATTTCTCCCTTAGTTTTGAGACATGATCTTCTACTGAACCTGGATCTCACTGATTTAAATAGAGTGGGTAGCCAGTGAGCTCCAGGAAGCTACCTGCTCCTCCAACCCACTGCTCCCAATACTGGAGTTACAGATTATTATTATTATTATTATTATAACTAAGAAAAGTTCAAATATTTCATGCATTTGATGCACATTAAACAAATTCACCATCCCTTTCTTATCTCCAAAAAACAACAACAAAAATCCATTGAGACCACTTAGGACTGACTCTGGGTCTAGGGTCATCTACTAGAGCCTGGGCAGCTTCTCAGCAGTCACATCCATAAAGAAAACTGACTGTTCCAACTCCAGCATCCATAATTATTAATAGACCCTCCTCCCCCATGTACACACTGAGATTATGGCTGACTTGATCTTGCACAGGTTTTGTGCATGCATTCACAGAAATTCAGCTTGTTTCAAATCTGACTGTTAACACAGCTTAGCTCTCATTTTCAAGTTCCAGTGTAAACTGTTGGATAAATGTATAGGTGTGTGTGTGTGTGTGTGTGTGTGTGTGTGTGTGTGTAAAAGGGTTTTCAGTGAAGAATGCTGTTCATACCTATGTTAAAAGAAGAGTCATCCTTCAATGAATGGGTTTTTTAAAAATTAATTTTATTTAAATTCAAAAACTCCTATTTTACATACCAATCCCAGTTTCCTCTTCCTCCTGTCCTCTGACTCCCTCCCATGCCCCCATTCCCTCAGCCATCCACTCCTCAGAGAGAGTGAGGCCTCCCATGGGGGAATCATCAAAGTTGGTCACATCACTTGGAGCAGGACTAGGCCCTCTCCCATGTATTAGGCTGAGAGAGTATCACTCCACAGGGAATGGGCTCCCAAAGTCCATTCGTGCACTAGGGATAAATACTGTTCCATTGCTAAAGGGCTCCATAGACTGCCCAGGCCCCCATCTGACATAATGAATGGCTTTTGAGAATATGGCTCAACACAGGGCAGCTTTACAGGACACTGATATTAACCTGTATGTGTCATCTCAGATCCTTGTTTAGTAAATGTTCAGTAGGATCTAGAATGTGAAGTATAAATTCCTGTTTGTTTTTTAATTTAAGTAAACATGGATCACAACACAGCTTCCTCCCTACCTTTGGTTGTTAATTCTAAAGCTCTGCAGTCACTCACAGATGGTTTAACAATGACAGTGAACAACTGTGTGCCTCTGTATCCTCATTCCTAGTGCATAAGCCCTTCTCCAGTGTTTTGAGTGTCATGAAAACACTGCATGTACTTCTCTAAGTGCTTCTATTATCTGACCAGCACTGCAGGAATAGTTATCCTACTAGTGTTAATATTTACCTACTCATTTAACAAACAGCTATGATATCCTACTTTCAAGCCTTATCTCCTGAATTCTTTCTCCAGTATTTCATTATTAATTCTATAAAGATCATTTGATAAATCCTCAGATCAATTAAGGAACTTGGCAGAGAGGAGGGGAGGACTCGGTGACAGTTTTGAGCTATTCACTTTTTAACCTCTAAAAAGTAATTATAGGCTCACAAAATTGTCAGAAAACTAGTACAGAATTACTGCATAACTATCTGTTACCAAGGTTCTCCTAAAGTAGTGGTTTTCAAACTTCCTAAGGCTGTGACCCTTTAATGCAGTTCTTCACGTTATGGTGACCCCCAACCATAAAATTATTTTTGTAGCTACTTTATAACTATAATTTTGCTACTGTTATGAATCATAATGTAATATCTGATATGTGAACCTTGTGAAAGGGTTGTTTGACCCCCAAAGGGGTCAGGACCCACAGGTTGTGGGGCCTACTGTCATAAAGGGAATATCTTTGATAATTACAATATATTGTCCAAAGTAAGAAATTGACATTGGCATAGGTCAATCAACTAGACCAGAGGCTTCAGACTCCATCATTTTTTCCATGTCCTAAAAATATGCCTCTTTATGGAGAGCTAGTCATCTGTGCATGTTAATGCAATTGCTGAAAGTATCAATACATAGTCCCACCAAAAAATTCACTAGAAGGTGCAAATTTTTAAACACATGTGAAATCCCAAGATGCCTCCTTTTGCATCCTTTTCTCTTGGTAAAGAAAGCAAGATTTGAGAAGCCAAGCCAGCCACCACTCTCTGGACTACACAGCATGTTTGCCAAACACTTGGTGCAAATTTGTCACAATTCACTGTATGTTGTGTGCTTTCTTTCTTGCAGTCTCTGGGAACGTGTATGCATACAACAGCCGAACAGGTGCAAGAAAGTGGAAGACACTCGTTGGTCACCAGGAAGAGTCCTTTGGGAACATATACTCCTTCTCAGATGCCTGTCCCTTGCAGGAGTCAACATCCTTGAAAATTCCTGTACAGCAACAGCTTCTTTGATTTGTGGATGTGACTGGCATGGCTTTCTAGATTTAGGCTGTAGGCCTCCTTAGATCAGCTAGTTCAGATAGAGGGCAGTAGGAGTTGTCCACCTTGAGTCTCTAGCTATGTTTTGGTTGAGAACTGGAGATGAGATCTGTATCTGTCCTGTCACACATCGCTCCACAGAGTATAGCTCTTTTAGATGACACACGGTTTTTCTCTCTGCTGCAATCCAGCTCATGCTTGGCACAGACTCCATACTGATTCAGTAAATAAAGGAATTTGGGTATCTGAATTCAGATCTCTTGCCTTTGATTCTGGTCACTTATATTCCACTGTGACTTACAGAACAGAAACGGGAATCATCTTCAGAAAAGATAATTTGTTTTGTTTTATTTCATTTCTTGTAGTCATAAAAAATGTAGGATTTTACAGAAGCACAATTGATCTTGTTTTTAATTTCCTTTTTATAGGTCTATGGAGGATGTCCACCTGAAGACTTTACTTAATGACTTGCTAAGGAAATGCCAGTGTCAAGCTTTTTGAAATCTGTATACCTAGGCAGATTTTTAAAAAATTTATATGGGTTTTTTGATGACCTCTGATCTGGATCCCAGAAGACAGAACAGAAGGACACAAGCACTATTGAGAGGCTGTGTCAGCACTCACTCCACATGGCTTGGAATATTTTTATTCTTGATTAATCTTAACTGAAATTATATATATATATATAGACACACACGCATACATGTATGATGAGCAATAAACTAATATTTGAATCTGAAAATATCAGGGACTTGAATGACCACAAATGATTTAGTTTCTTCTTTATTTGCACCAGGTCAAGGTTTGGAAGACCTGATCTTCCAAGAGCAATACCTGAAATTAAGCAGGGTTATTTTTTTCTTATATCTGCCTTGAGAGATGATCCATATGCAGCATTGTAGTATGGAGGATATCAACCGGTTTGAAGTGTGGCAAATCCTTTAGTCTCTCTGAAGTCCACTATTTCTTGTTTTAGAAATGTACACAGTAATCAGATTTATTTATTTATTTATGTGTGTTCTTGTGTATTATGTAGGCATAGATGCATGTCTTGTATGTGTGCTTATGTGTGGAGGTCAGAAGTTAATATCAGGTGTCTTCCTCAATATACTCTTCACTTAAAAAATGTTAAGACCATTATTTAGCTATAACTGACTAGAAATTCACTATGTAGTCCAGGCTGGCCTTGGACTCATAGAGATCAGCCTTCTGAGTGCTGGCATTAAAGGCACGTGCACCTATGCCTGTTTTCCCATCTTGTTTTTGAGACAGGGTCTCTTACTGAACCAGGAGGTCACTGATTTGGCCAGGCTGACTGGCCTGTGGTCTCCAGGAATCCTCCTGTCTCAGCATCCTCAGATCTGGGACTTCAGGCATGCTCTGTTGTACCCTGTGTTTACACAGCTGCTGGAGATTTTCACATTTGTGCAGCAAACAGCGGACTAAATTATCCACATCCCTAGCCTCCACCGCTTGACTTCAATCTCCTCCTTGAGTTGAGAGGAAAGACTAAGCAGCTCAGAGTCCTCCTGCAGCATCACGTTTGAACCTGTAAACTGGAGGCACAGCGGGTCAGTACAGAGTTCTGGGCTGTGTAAGTTGGCACCGATTGATAATTAGCTTAACTATGTCTGTGAAAGGAGCAGTCTGCTCTTTTCCAGATGGCAGGATAATTCTACTTCAGCGGCGAGACTGAAGATTGTCTGGAAAAGTGTTCTTCACTCCCCAACAAGTCTCTCTTAGGATCAATTAGGATTTGATGAATAGAGATTCCTGAACCTCCATCTGCCACTACCTGGGCTTTTAGGGGAAAGCACAAACACTTAGAAACTTGCTTTTCAAAGTCTAGATTGGATCAATTTATACTGGATCTGCCTGTGCCAAAACAAAACAAAACAAAACAAATGGTTAAGCTGGTGTTCGTTATCAACACAAACAGGCTGGTTTCAGCTTGTTTGCCAGTTTGGGATCCAGTTGCAGACCTGCCAGCCAGAAAGGCCTAGAATGGAAGCAGTCTGGTAGAGTTGTTTGGGAGAGAAGTGGAGCAGCAAGCCAGGCTTTGCAGAGGAATCTCAGTGTCTGTCAACTTGCCTCCAAACCACACTCATTTCTGATGTCGCTATGTGTTCAGCTTAACAATAATGATTTTGTCAGTTTTCCCAGGTGCCATTGACACTACCACAAACTGAGCGACTTCAAACATCAAAAGCATATATCTCCCTGGCCTGCTCTGTATGGTTGGTGACAGGACAGATGTTCACTGGAGCTGTTGCATAGTACTCTCCTTTGGGCATCTGTCAAATTTCCCCCTGCTGCACACTCACTGGCCATTGTTCTCGGTTCAATTTTATCTTTCCTTTTCTACTCCAAGCTGATATAGTACCTGCTTTGGGGTGTGGGATAGATAGCCAGGATGAAAGAATGTTCACAGAATCCAGGAGTCAGGACATGATCACACCATTTGTAAAAATTGCCATTCAACCCACTATGGAGATTTTAAAATACTTTATGTGTGGTGTGATTGCCAGACCTATTGCCTCATGCCTGCAAACTGAGCATTTGGAAGATGAAACACGATGATCATTGTGAGTTTGAGGCTAACCTGGTCTACAGAGTGAGTGCTAAGCCATCATAGGCTACAGAGTATAGCCCTAACGCAAAAGAACTGTCAATCATCTACTTACTCAGTGAGTATAGGACAAAGTAATGTAATTTTAAAGATAGTATAAAAGAGACAATTTTAGTTTCATTGAGTGCCTACTCATGCTAAGAATTTTCATCAGTAAAAATGCAAATATCATTGATTTGGCAATTTCACTATTTATACAGTAAGTATAAGCTATGTACAATTAGATATACAATAACTACAGGATTTATTTGGACAGTTGCTATGGTAGTTTTGTTTAGAGAGAATAGTGATAAAAATCAAAGCATTCATTACTGCAGGGCTTGGGTGGGGAGTCACACCGTGTTATGGGATATATGATGTAGCAAAAGAACCAGGCATGAATATAGGTAGTAAGCAGTCAAACTGTCAAATTATGGAATTTTGAAATATAAGTAATCTGTGTGTGTGAGGCTTGACATACACATACACATCAGAGAAAAGTGAGGAATCTGGAACTATTACTAAATGATCCCTTGAGGGCAGTCCCAGGAAGGGAAGCCAGAGGGGTAGGGAACTACTGCTTTCATAATATCATGGAAATGAATTATCCCACCTTGTAGACATGATATTTTTATTATTTAATGTAATTAATGGAGGTTATCTAGTGATGATAATTTAGGGCATTATTTTCTTCCTAAATTTCTGTCTGTGTTTCTCTCTTGTGATGTGTGTGTGTGTATGTGTGTGTAGGTGTATAAATGTGTGTATAGCTGTGTGTGTGTGTATGTGTGTGTATGTGTGTGTAAGTGTGTATATATGTGTATATGTATGTGTGTGTAGGTGTATAATTGTGTGTATAGTTTTCTCTGTGTGTGTGTATGTGTGTATGTATATGTGTAGGTGTATAAATATGTGTATAGCTCTGTGTCTCTCTCTGTGTGTCTCTGTCTCTCTCTCTCTTTCTCTTTCTCTCTCTTTGTGTTTGTGTGCAGGTCATGTGTTCCATGACACATGATGTGGACATCAGAGGACAGCTTTGTCATTGGTATTTCCTCTCCACATTATTGGGGACTGGGTCCCTTGCTGTCACTGTTGTGTTTTCCAGGATGGCTAGCCCGGGAGTGTCCAGGGATTCTGTCTTTGCCTCTCATCTTGCTGCAGGAATTCTGGGACTACAGACATGCTGCCATACCTCACTTTATGTGGGTTCTAGGGATTTGAACTCAGTTCCTCAAACTTGTGTAGCCAGTGTTTTATGAAATGAGCCATTTCTCTAACCCAAGCATTGTTTTCTTTTTAAAGATAATTTGTTTCTCGAGTTCCAGAATTGTTTGAGACCCAATGGTCTTCTTTCAAATTATACAAGTCATAGAATCAAGTCCCCCTAATGTTTGTGGTATTTTCTTTCTCAATTACATAGTGACTGTTGATTTTTTTTTTTTTATTCTTGTTTTCTTGGCAAATTGATTCCTTCTGTTTTCAGATTTGGCAGCTAAACCCTTTCTTCCTCTTCCCATGGTTTCTAGCAGAGTCTCTGCTCCCCGGCCATAGGGACTTCTTTAATGGACCACTAAATTCAGGTCTCATCACCAACACCCTCAGCTTTAGCTCACATGCTGATTTGTTTCATTTTGCCTTCTTCTTCTTCTTCTTCTTCTTCTTCTTCTTCTTCTTCTTCTTCTTCTTCTTCTTCTTCTTCTTCTTCTTCTTCTTCTTCTACTTCTTTTGAGACAGGTTTTCTCTGTGTTTCTCTGGCTGTCCTGGAATTTGCTCTGTAGACCAGACTGGCTTCAAACTCACAGAGATCCACCTGCCTCTGTCTCCCAAGAGCTGGGATAAAAGGCATGTATTACCACCATTCAGCACAAAATGACTTTTTTAAGCTTTAAAATAACATTTTGAAGGAGAAGGAGAATTCTGTACCTGTGTTTGAATGTACGTGGGGATAAGGTGTGTACATTATACATGCATCTGAGCCTTTGGGTAGCTGGTTGTTGAAGTTGTTATCTGCCTTTTTATTTATTTGTTTGTTTGTTTTTTAACAGTTCCATGTTAGAAAAGGTCTGTTCTGAATATTTTCTTTGTTCTTTTTAGGGTTCTTGCCTCCCTTTGGAAGGGCCTCTTGGACTTCCTGTTTTCTGTCTGCTTTAGGGTTGAGGCAAGCATGCTGTGCATCTCTCTGAGGTGAGAGAACAGGCCTTGATGTCTCCACATGTGAGCTGACAGTGTAGTAAGGCGGGCTACCAGCTCTGTTGTGATTGCTCATCTTCCTTTGACCTCTCAGTTCTAGCAGTAAGGAACATTGTCCTATACCTTGCCTGACCCCTGATTATCTTTGGCATCACAGAGACACAGAGTTCCTCTGTTGGTTCATATCCAGTTCTCTGTTGTGAAGGGGAGACCCAGTCAACTTCATCTCCCAGAGAGGAAATTTATTCACATTCAAGCTCTAGGGTGTCCTGTGCTGCCCCTTTGGTACTCTTCTAGTTCAGAAAGGGAAAAATGGTCAACTTTTCAATTGCTCCATCAGGTCCCTGCCTATAAACCATCTGTAGGCCCTTTGAGCCCATGTGTCTGGGGCATAATGCCAACCCACATGCAGACACACAATTCCAATAAGAATAAGCAGATATGTCCACCATAGGCTCACCTGAGCCAGTCCTCCTGCAGCCTTCCTTTACCCCTGTGAGTTGTAGCAATACACAATCCGAACCACTGCTCATATGCAACAATAACTAACCATACAGAAAGAGAGGTGAGGTGAAGTCTTCCTATAGTGTTTTCTGTAGTGGGATCCTTATTTACCGCAATAGTTTTCTATATTTAAAATTACATACAAAAAGTAAAATTAAAACTTGGACTCAAGACCCTCCAGTAGAGAGGTGAGTAATGGGGGCTCCTCCGGCCCACCTCTCCCTCTTTGAGTCCCCTTACCTGTGGCTGCCAGATGCCTCCTGTCACTGAATCCCCAGTGTGACCTGGAGGAAGAACAAAGCATCCACCATCAGCCACCACCATTCCTGCCTTGCCCCTCCATCCTCTGGGACACACACACACACACACACACACACACACACACAGAGAGAGAGAGAGAGAGAGAGAGAGAGAGAGAGAGAGAGAGAGAGAAAGTGCAGAGGATAGAGCCTTGAACCCATACTCACCAGTAGAGGGAGATACCCCACCTGTACCCACTGGAAGAAGAGATGGGAAGAAGACAGTATAAGAGCACATCCAACAATAGAAATACTTATATGACCCCACCGGAGTCTAGGGATTCTATGCCATCAAGACCTGAATATCCCAACAGAGATGAAGCAGAAAAGAATGACCTTAAAAACAATTTCATGAAAACAATAGAGCTCTCAAAGAGGATATGAGAAAATCATTAAAGAAATGAAAGAAAAAACAAATTTAAAAATGCAAGAAATCAACAAATCTCTTAAAGCAAGGAAAGCCAAGGGAAAAGATTTAAACAGATAAAGGAAACAATTCAAACAGCTCAAGACCTGACAACTGAAAAGAAACAATAAAGAAAACAAATTGAGGAATTGAATTGAAAAGCTGAGTAAATGATCAGGAACTACAGATGTAAGCATAACCAACAGAATACAAGAGATGGAAGAGAGAATCTGAGGCGCCGAAGATAAACTAGAGGAAATAGATTCACTGATCAAAGAAAATCTTAAATCCAACCAATCCTTAACACAAAATATCCAGGAAACTGTGAAAAAGAGCAAACCTAAGAATAAATAGGCATAGAAGAAGGCAAGGAAGCCCAGCTCAAAGGTGCAGAAAACATATTCAACAAAATCATAGAAGAAAAATTTCCCAACCTAAAGAAAGACATGCCTATGAAAGTACAAGAAGCTTACAGAACACAAAATGACTGGATCACAAAAAAAGTGCCCATGCCACATAATAATCAAAATAACAAACATACAGAATAAAGAAAAAATATTAAGAACAATGAAGAAAAAAGGCCAAGTAACATATAAAAGCAGACTTATCAGGTTACATCTGACTTCTCTCTGGAAACTGTGAAAACCAGAAGGTCCTGGATAGATGTTCTACAAATACTGAGAAACCACAGATGCCAGTCCAGACTAGTATACCCAGCAAAACTCTCAATCACTACAGATGGAGAAAACAAAATATTCCATGAAAAAATAAACAAACAAACAAGCAACAACAACAACAAAAACCAGATTTACACAATACATATCCACAAATCCAGTCCTACAGAAACTTCTAGAAGGAAAACTGCAACCCAGGGGAATTAACTACACTCACTAAAACATTGGCAATAGATAATCCCACTTTACTGGAAGCCAAAAGAAAAAGCAGGGTAAAACTACACACAATATCACCACCAACAAATCCAAAATCAACAAGAATTAACAATTAATGGTCCTTAATTTCCCTCAATATTAATGGTCTTAATTAACCTATAAAAAGATACAGGCTAACAGAATGGATACAAAGACAGAATTCATCCTTGTGCTGCATAAAAGAAACATACCTCAACTTCAAAGACAGACGCTACCTCAGAGTTAAGGGTTGGGAAAACATTTTCTAATCAAATGGGCACAAGAAACAAGCTGGTGTACCTATCCTAATATCTAACAAATTAGACTTCAAACTAAAATCAATCAAAAGAGAGGAAGAACGTCATTGCATATTCATCACAGGAAAAATCCATCGGGATGAAATCTCAATTCTGAACATCTATGGCCCAAATACAGAGGCACCCAGGTTTGTAAAAGAAAAATTAAAATTCAATTCACACATAAAACCTCAAACATTTGTAGTGGGAGACTTCAAAATCCCATTCTCACCACTAGTCAGGACCACCAGACAGAAACTTAACAATGAAACAAAAGAACTAACAGAAGTTATGACTCAATTGGGTTTAACAAACATTTGTAAAACATTCCATTCAAACATAAAAGAATATACCTTCTTCTCAGTCCTACATGGAACCTTCTCTAAAACTGACCACATAGTCAGCAACATAGCAAACCTCAACAGATACAAAAAATTTGGAATAACCCCCAGTATCTTATCAGACCACCTTGATTCAAAGTTAGAATTCAACAACAACACAAATTGCAAAAACCCTACAAATACATGGAAACTGAACAATGCATGATTGTAAGATTCCTGGGTTGAAGAAGAAACAGAGATATAGATACAACCTACCAAAACTAAATCAAGAAGAGACAAGCAACTTAAATAGACCTATAACCCCTAATGAAATAGAAGCAATCATCAAAAGTCTCCTACCCCCCCCCAAAAAAAAAAGCCTAGGGAAAGATGATTTCAGTGCAGAATTCTACCAGAAATTCAAACAAGAGATAGTACCAATACTCAACAAAGTGTTCCACACAATAGAAGCAGAAGGGTCATTGCCAAACTCTTTTTACAAGGCTACAATTACCTTAGTACCCAAGTTACACAAAGACACAACTAAGAAAAAGAACTACAGTGTCGAGCGCTATTGCCTTGCCTGCAAGAACGACGCTCAACAACAGGATTCTTCTGCAGCTATGTTTATTGCACGGCTCATTACAGCAAGTTGAGGGAAGACCCCGAGGAGGAAAAAGGGCTCTGCTTATATATGCTCAGAGGAGTTGTGTCCATTACTGACAGGTGCAGCCCACAACGCTCGTAATGGTCACCCCATGACGTGGATCGCGCATCCGCGCTTTGCTGGCTTATGGACAGGAAACCGGCCCCATCTTCGGGAATGGCACCAGTGGCTCTCTACACTACAGACCAATATCCCTCATGATCATTGATGCAAAAACACTCAATAAAATACTGGCAAATTGAATCAGAGAAATCATCCACCATGACCAAGTAGGTTTCATCCCAGAGATGCAGGAATGGTTCAACATATGAAAATCTATCAATGTAATCTACCATATAAACAAACTGAAAAGGAAAAACCACATAATCTTATCACTAGATGCTTAAAAAACCTGTGACAAAATACAACACCCCTTGATGGTCTTGGAGAGATCAGGGATAACAGGAACATACCTAAACATAATAAAAGCAATATACAGCACACAAACAGCCAACATCAAACTAAATGGAGAGAAACTCCATGTGATTCCTCTAAAATCAGGAGCAAGACAAGGTTGTCTCTCTCCATATCTATTCAGTACTTGAAGTTCTAGATAGAGCAATAACCAAAGGAGATCAGTAGGATACAAATTGGAAAGGATGAGGTCAGACTCTTACTATTTGCAGATAATATGATATTTTATATAAGTGACTGGAAAAACTCTACCAAGGAATTCCTACAGCTGATAAACACCTTCAGCAAACTAGCAGGATAAAAGAATAACTAAAAGAAAAAAGAAAAAAATCAGTAGCCCTACTATATACAGACAACAATTGGCCCAAGAAAGAAATAAAAAACATCACCCTTTACGATAGCCACAAACAACATAAAATGTCTTGGAGTAACACTAACCAAACAAGTGAAAGACTTGTATAGCAAGAACTTTGATTCTTTCAAGAAAGAAATTAAAGAAGATACCAGAAAAAGGAAAGATCTACCATGCTCTTGAATAGGTAGGATCAACATAGTTAAAATAGCAATCTTACTAAAAGCAATCTACAGATTCAATGCAATACCCATCAAAATCTCAGCACAGTTCTTCACAGACCTTGAAAGGATAATACTCAACTTTATATGGAAAAACAAAAGACCCAGGATAGCAAAACAAAACAAAACAAAACCCAAAAATCAAAAACAAACAAAAAACCAAAACCCTATAAAGTAAACAAATTTCTGGAGGCATCACCATCCCTGACTTCAAGCTCTACTATAGGGCTATAGTCCTGAAACAGCTTGGTATTGGTAACAAAACAGGCAGGTAGACCAATGGAATTGAATAGAAAATCCTGATATTAACCCACACACCTATGAACACCTGATTTTTGACAAAATAGCTAAAAGTATACAATGGAAAAAAGAAAGCATCTTCAACAAATGGTGCTGGCATAACTGGATGATGGCATGTGGAAGACCACAGATAGATCCATGTTTGTCACCATGCACAAAACTTAAGTCCAAATGGACCAAAGATAATAACATAAATCCAGCCATACTGGACCTCTTAGAAGAGAAAGTAGGAGGTACCCTAGAACAAATTGGTACAGCAGACTGCTTCCTGAACATAACATCAGTAGCACAGACACTGAGATCCACAAATGGGATCTCCTGAAACTGAAATGTTTCTATAAGGCAAAGTATAGTCAACAAGACAAAATGGCATCCCATAGAATGGGAAAAGATATTCACCAACCCACATCTGACCTCCAAAATATACAAAGAACTCAAGAAGCTAGTTACCAAAACACCAAATAATCCAATTAAAATGTGGGGTATAGAACTAAATAGAGAATTCTCACAGAGAAATCTAAAATGGCTGAAAGACACTTAAGACAGTGCTCAACATCCTTAGCCATTAGGGAAATACAAATCAATACAATTCTGAAATACCATCTTACTCCTGTCAGAATAGCTAAAACAAAAAACACCAAAGACAGTTTATGCTGGAGATAATGTGGAGAAGGGGAATACTCCTCCATTGCTGGTGGGAGTGCAAACTTGTACAGCCACTTTGGAAATCACTATGGTATTTCCAAAGAAAAATGGGAATCAGTCTACCACAAGATCCAGCAATTCTACTCTTAGTCATATACCGAAAAGATACACATTCATGCAACAAAGACATTTGTTCAGCTATGTTCATAGCATTATTTGTAACAGCCAGAACCTAATGCAACCTAGATGCCCCTGAACTGAAGAATGGATAAAGAAAATGTGGTTATTGACACAATGGAGTATCATTCAGAGGGAAAAAAAAACCAATGGAATCTTGAAGTTTGCAGGCAAATGGATGCAACTAGAAGAAACCATCTCGAGTGAGGTGACCCAGTCACAAAAAGAC
Source organism: Phodopus roborovskii (assembly GCF_943737965.1). NCBI lineage: Eukaryota > Metazoa > Chordata > Mammalia > Rodentia > Cricetidae > Phodopus > Phodopus roborovskii. The sequence goes on along the minus strand of NW_026126629.1, from coordinate 2,707,742 downwards.
ATAGTATGTACTCACTCATATATGGACTTTAGACATAGAGCAAAGGATCACCAGTCTACAATCCACACTGATGCTAGGAGACAAGGAGTGCCCTAAGAGAGCCATACATGGTTCCCCAGAGAAGGGGAAAGGGAGAAAATCTCCTGAGAAAATTGGGAGCTGGGAAAGTGAGTTAAGAGAAAGAGAAGGCAGGGAGAAGAGAACATGAGGGAGCAGGAAGATTGAGTCTAGGAAAGAATAGAGGAGAGCAAGAAAAGAGATATCATGATGGAGGGAGCCATTATAGATTTAAAGAGAAATCTGGCACTAGGGAATCATCCAGAGACCTCCAAGGATGACCCCAACTAATAATCTAAGCAATAGTGGATAGGCTACCTTAAATGCTCTTTCCTGGTAATGAGATTGATGACTACCTTATATGCTATCCTAGAGCTTTCATCCATTAGCTAACAGCAGCAAAAGCAGACACCCACAGGTAAACACTGAGCTAAACTCCTGGAATCTAGTTATAGAGAGGGAGCAGTGGTGAGCAAAGGTTCAAGACCAGGCTGGAGAAATTCACAGACTGATAGCTGGGAAACTAGCATAGTACCGACCCAAATCCTCTGAATGTTGGTCTCAGTTAGGTGGCCTGGGCAGTCTATGTGACCACTGATAGTGGAACCAGGATATATCCCTATTGCACAAAGGGACTTCAGGAGCTCATTTCCCATGCAGAGATACTTCCTTAGCCTAGAGACATGGAGGATGGCCAATGCCCTATCCCACATGACTTGATAGATTTTGATGATCCTTCATGGAAGTCCTCACTGTCCCTTGGGAGTGGATGGGGAAGGGATGAGGGTGGTTGGTGGCAGGCATGAGCGATGTGAGGGAAAGGGAACTGAGATTGATATGTAAAATATTTTAAATATATATTTAATAATTAAAAAAGGAAAAGCAAAAAATAAATACATAAATAAGTAAAACTTGGACTCAAAGAAAATATTTAATATGGGAGGAGTGATCTGCTCTAAGTTTTAATAAGATGCATTTGTAGGATCAGGGTGAAAAAAAATTCATGGACTTTTTTTTTTTGTCTGAAGACAGGAGCTATGATTTGTAGGAAGTTCTTTCATACAGGGGCTGGCCCAAGTAAAGGGACTAACACACAAATTCCTCTTGACCTGTTTCTAGGTAAATATGGTGTGTTAAGCTGTTAAGGGGTGAATTATTTCCTATGTAGTATTCCTGTGTTGATCTTGTTTGTTCTTAGTTGTCATGTGGACTGGGAACTCATTAGGCTCCAGCTGTTTGGTGCTTTGTGAAACTGCAGTAATAATTAATACTACTTTACTGAAGCAGAAATCTAATTGATATGCACTCATGAAGAAGTCTCCTTGAATCACACAGTCTTGGACACTGATGACAGACAGGCTTTGGACTGGGACACGTGCATGACAGCTTGCTTTTAGTGCTGTCACCTAGCACTCCAGATTGAGCATTACACTAATTCATCTGCAATAAACAATTTACCTGCAAACGGAAAAAATGAAATGCTCCCTTTTGGATTAAAATGACCTAGGAATGTATTTAACAGCATTTCATCTATGAGTTCATCACCTCAGCTGTCTCTGCTGGCTTTAAATACAGTTTACCTGTCTGCTTGATCTATCTCTAATATTGCTACTATCATACAAGTGACCATGGAGCTGGCCTAGATACTCCCCAAACACTGTTAGCTTGTATCTGTTGCAGAGAGCAATAGCATTAGTTATACTCATCTGGGCTGGAGGTGATTGCTCAGTAGTTAGGAGAACTGGGTGCCCTTTGAGAGGATTGAGGTTCAATTCTCACCACCCACAGGGCAGCTAAGAACTGTTCAGGGGATCTGATGTTCTTTTCTGATCCTGCATGTTCTGCCTGCATGTGGTCCTTAGACACACATCAGGCCCACTCATACAAATAGAAAGAACATTTCAAAAAATTAAGGATACTCATTCATTTGACTTCAGGTAGGCTTGGGGATAAAAACTAAATAGCTCTTCATGTTTTTCATCCTTTTAGTTTTAAGAAGTAGGTATGGAATGCCCTATGTAGACTAGCAAAAATCCTTGACCCATAGTGATTGAAAACTGGCATTAGTTACATTTATGTGGATAATTACCAGCTGCTGAAACTGTTGCTGATATTAGCTCCATGCTTTCCAGTTCCTGGTTCAGCACTGGATCAAACACTTCTTTCTGTCATCCCCATTCTCCCTTTGCTACACGGATTTAGATTGTAAGCAAACCCTGAGAAATAATGTAATATGTCAATAAGCCATCCTCTTATCCGGCTTCCAAAGCTAGGGAGGCTTGGAGATGAAGAGTTGGCACAGTCTCAAAGCCTCATTTATCATGGGCCTTGCCCTTGAGGCTGAACCGTGGGCTGAAGGCACAAACACAACTAATTGGGAAAACGCAAAGCCACTGTAAGAAATGTTAGTCTGCTCCTCAGGTCTGAATTCTATTATTTATTGATTATCGTTTTCTTCATGTACCAGCTCCTCACTTGGCATATGATGGGCACTTGGTAAGTGCATGTGGTATAAGCAATGGCAGGCTGTGCTGTCTCTCATCAGAGGCAGAAAGGGTAGATCTATGGTTTGAATCTTAAAATCTCTCCACAGGCTCATGTGTTTGAACACTCAGTCCCCATAAGATGGAGCTGTTTTTGGTTCTGTAACTTTTGATGTGGGAGGCAGGATGGTCATTGGGAGTGGGCATTTGAGCTTTACAGCCCAGCCCATTCTGGCCCAAGCTATCTACTTCTTAGTTAGTAGTCATTCAAGAAGCTGTTGCTGTAAGCTCTGTGACTACAGACCAACCTGCTCCAGCCCCCATTGCTTCCTTACACTATCTGAAACTGTGACCACTAGGTATCATCATCATCATCATCATTTGTCAGAGTGATGAGAAAGGCAGTCGATAGACTGACTTGAATGCTCTTTTTGGATTTCTTTAAGATCCAGTTAGTTTTCAGGTCTCACCATGATACTGAAATGATAGTCCTTTCTTATTGGCCAGTCTGTGTTTCTAATGTGGGGTTGCCAAATGCCTGACAGATATTCTATACCTGCTCTGTGGCACATATTACTAATGCAATGTAGCATGCCTCTCAGTGGGAGTGGAAGAACCTGTGGTTCTTATGGAGGTATATAATCTTGATTGTTTTCAAGGAAAGGTTTGCTCTTGAACACATGGTGGTTAACTTCAGCTGTGCTGTAGCTTCCGACTGACAGCCATGCCTCTTCTAGGGTAGTCCTTCCCAGGATAGTCCTCACCAGGGTGGTGACTAGGATGGGGCATTTGTAAAGACCCAGATGCCTAGGCTACTCTTAACCAGTATTTTGGGGTGCTTCCCAGGAGGGTAAAGGCTTTGTCAGGCTTGTAAGGTTTGCACTGTTTTCAGCCCCAACCCCATCTAATTCCAACTTTCCTCCCTCCCTTTCATAGGTGTTGATCTCCAATAACTATCTCATAAGTCAGCCCCTAACTCCAGGTGCCTTGGGAAAACCAAACTAGAAGCCCTGCCAACAGACTGAAGCTGGCAGGTAGAATTAGCATTCTTCCTTTGCCATCCAAAAGTGGATGCTTGTATTGCATGGTGTATTCAAGAAAAGAGGACATTTGAAGACTTTGTTTTAGCCTTCTGGCTGTGAAAGGGACAGCCATGTGTTAGTTTTCTGTGTCTTTCTATAACAACAACAAAATATAACAAAGACTGTCTTCAAAGAATCTAAATAATTTCCTCCATTGTCCCACACAGGGCATCTCAACCTCGGTGCTATTGACATTGGACAGAAAAAGCCTGCCTTTCTGTCCTGTGCATCATCAGATGGTTGCCAGTATTCTTAGTGTCTACCTACTATGTGTCAATCATACCCCTTGAGACCTTGCCATATGTCTTCTGGAGAGGGAAAGCATCTGCCCAGCTGAGACCATTGTTTTAAGAGTTCTGCCTGAGGAGGCAGTTTCCAGGAAAAGGAAACCAAACTCTCAGATTGTTTTGAAATTCTCCTTTGTTCGTGGGCTGAGGCCCTGGTCTGAGATATTTTTTATTAAAGAAGAACACGGTTCCTTATCATCAAGCAGACAGAAAAGTTGATTATGCTTTGAACACATGTCTCCCAGTTAACAGGTTGAATTCCCACAGAGGCTGCTGGCAGCTGTCCAAAATCTCAGGGCCAGCTTTTCAACTCCCAGGACCCATTCTTGGATCCTTGGGAAGGGTGTCTCATCCCCACATAGCTTGCATGAAGGTGGTTGGTGGTTTTTGCTTTTGTAACTAGGACAGGCTGTGTTTGTTAGTGTTCAGGCATTTGTCCTGTCCTGTCCTGGCCTGTCCTTTGGGTTCTGACAAGATATGCCCTCAACTGCAGTCACTAAGGGCACCACCTGTGCATATTCACTATGTTCCCTTTCAAAAGGGCCTTGCCCACTCCCCATCCTTCTCTCTTTCTGTTTCTTTCTCTCCCTCTCTGTCTGTCTGCTCCTCTTCCTCTCTTCCTCTTTCCTGCTTCTGCTGTCTCTGGAGGCTGGTCTCCCCACTCATCTTTTCCATTTTTATGATCCATTTTCCTAATTAAAAACAAAACAAAACCAAAAAAAAAAAAAAAAAAAAAAAAAAAACAAAAAACCAAAAACTCTGATTGAACCCTGTCACATGGCATCTTTCTCCCTGGAGCCACATCTTTTTAAAATTACAACAGTGTTTCTTATTCTGATGAGAGCACTAGCAACTGGATTTCTGTGTTCAATACTAATTTGAACTTGAAAGCATCCTTCACTCAAAAGCTAAAGAAACAGTGAGTTTCTCAGGAACGTCCAAAAACAATTGGCATTTACAGTTTGATGGGATGTTTGAAATCAAATGAGTTAGTGCAAGTGTATACTGGCCTGGTCATTTCATGAATGCCTTTGACATTGATTTGTATATTTTATTACACTTCTTTTTTTCTTTGTGTGTGTCTGTATGTCTGTGTTTGGTATATGTGTGCCTGTGTGTTTGTGTATGTGTGTGTCTGTGTTTGGTATATGTGTGTCTGTGTGTTTGTGTATGTGTGTGTATGTCTGTCTGTCTATCTGTCTGTCTATCTGTCTGTCTGTGTGTCTGTGTGTGTGTGTGTGTGTGTCTGTGTGTGTGGTGTATGTGTGTAGGTCAGAGGACAACTTTTAGGAGTCAACTCTCCCTTTCCTTCCAACTTCTGGATTGCAGGGATGAGATTTAAGTGTCTGGCTTGGAAGCACCCTTATCCACTGAGCCATTGCTCTGGCCCCCTTGGATAACACTTTATGTAAAGAATGCATATACACAGAAGAATATTAAAAATTATAGATGGCTCGCTGTGGCAGCACGTGTTGGTAATCTCAGCACTTGAAGGCAGAGGTAGGAGGTACCTACTTGCAGGCCAACCTGGCTTACATGAAACCCTGTCTCAAAAAAGGGGCGGTGGGCTGGGGCTGGGATGTAGGTCAGATGGAAGAGGGAGGAGTGCTTGCTTAGGATGCATGAATCCCTGGGTTTGATCTTTGGGTCTCACATGGTGGAGATAACTGGCTCTGTGTGTGTGTGTGTGTGTGTGTGTGTGTGTGTGTGTGTGTGTAGAGACATGCCCATGTAGTGCATGCATGCATGTACACAATAAATGAATAAAAATAATTCTTTTAAACCAGGGCTTGAGGATGTGGTTCAGTGGTAGCACATTTGTATAGCGCATGGAAGGCCCCAGGTTTGAGCACTAGACCCTAGTAAGAAGTAAAAACAAAGCAAAATAATATCAAGAGAAAAAACTATATTTCAACCCAAAGTAGAGATATTTAAAATGATTTTTATTGTTCCCACTTAATGTCAAATATAATCAATATTTTGAAAAGTTAATATTTGAAGTTCCCATCTCTATGTTAAAATTATTCGTTGTGATATAAATAGGACCATATTAAGATAGTTTTCAACTTTCTTTGTTTTAGATGGCTGACTGTGCTTAGAATTGCAATACTCTTGGGTTCAGCATATTGTCTCTCTCTCTCCCACCTCTGACTAACTTCACTCTGACATCTGAAAGGGGTGTCTTGGAAAGCAAGAGTTGGGGCCCCTTGTTCTTCTCTGCTACCCCATTATATCCCCCTATGCCTGGGAATAGAATGCTAGCTACAACTAATTTCACAGATTCTCCTGGGAAACTGAAGATGTCCCTGGGACAAAATCCCTCCCGATCATATAATAGCTATACTAGAGCTTAGAGCCTTGAAATAGCATCTGCAGAGGTTGGCTCCTGGGCTGTTAACACCGCTTACATCGCTTCAATCAATCTACAGGATTTACAAGGTAATAGAAAATGTTTCCCATAAAATCAAACTTTTTTATCTGCCAAAGTAAGTTTTTAATAAAAATGCTCTGGGCTGATCTTGAAAGCATGGTTTTCTCAAAAGAAGAAGATTGACCTGAGGGAGGCTTATAAAGAATGTCTGGAAGGTTCTAGGGCAATATGGCTCCATTTTCATGTTGACAATCAGTAACTAGAAGTGAGCTACCCATAGTTATTTCTATGATCTTGAACCAATCTTTTTGTTTTTGACTTTCTTTTTTCATTAGCACAAATATTTATTTATTTACAAAAAAAAGATATCCCTAGGTAGCCTAATGTGGCCTTGAACATGTAATATTTTTTGCCCCAGCTTCTTAAATGCCAGAATTATAGTTGTATGATGCAGTACCTGGGTCTAATATTGTTTATAAAACTAACAATGTAGCAGAATTCAAGACATGCTCTTTCTGACTGAAGTGCTCCATGCTGCTTATCTGGGTTGCATGCTGCTTAGTGTTTTATTTTATTTTCAACTTGACATAAGCTGTAGTTCCTTCTGAAAGAAGGAACAACAATTGAGAAAATAACCACCATCAGGTTAGCTTGTAAGCAAGTCTGTTGGAGTATTTCCTTCATTAAAGATTGCAATAGGAGGATCTAGCTCAATGTAGGTAGACAGTGCTAAGCCTGGGAAGGTGGTCTAGGTACCTAACTGAACACACCTTGGACAGGAAGCCAGTAAGCAGTGAACTCCATGACCTCTGTTTCTGTTCCTGCCTTGAGTTCCCGCTCTGACTTCCTTTCATTAAGGACTGCAAGTTGTAAGATGAAATAAGCCTTCTCCTCCTTAAGTGGCTTGTCATGGTGTTTATCACAGTAATAGAAAGCAAACTAGGGTAGGTTGGCTGGAAAGCAATGAGAATCTTTGTCTCTGGTCTTTCTTCAATAAGTCAGTTTCCATGTCTTGTATCATTATGTTTATGAATAAGCCAAAGTACCCCTTTCTACCACCCCTCTTATTAACTATGCTCATCCTTTTCAATCCAGCAAACCTTGACATCTCATACACAGTTACAAAAATATTCATATCTGTTCTTTTCCCATTTTCTCTCTTTCCTAGCATTGCCATGTAAGCATAACTATTAACTAAGCGGAGACGCTCATGAAGCAAAATGGGGAAGTTTGATGATAGAAAGAAGACTTGGAATTGGAGTATATGTTCATCTCAGGAGCAATTATTGAAGGGAGCTATCATTTTCTAATCAGTTGTGATCCTTATCCTTTCCCAGAAAATTAAATATCTTTGTGTGGGTCTTGCAAGGCTCATGTATTATAAAAATATTGTTCTTTGCACACATTAATTGGATGGCTATTCCACAGATTTGCAGACTTTTAATGTCATGGACAAAGTAGTAGACATGAAGCTTAATTGTCATCTTTATAGCACTTAGCAGCTTGGACACTATACCTTGGAAGGGAAGATAGGAGGCACATAAACTAGAGCCTGTGGCTGTATTTCAAATCTTTACTCATGGATGCTGTCAGTTGAGTTCCATGTTATTTCCTGTGTCATTAGAATAGTATCACTGATTTTCTTTCAACAGTTTCAAAATATGAAAACCATATGTTGCTCATGGTCTAGACCTAGCTTATTTGGATAGTTTGTCTTTCCTAGTTTACTCTGCACCAAGCACTGTGAACAAATGAGTCTAGCAGTTACCCTCACAGAGTTTTGCAGAAGTTGGAGCATGTGCACTCAGATACACAAGTCTATATTCAAAACCACGGGGAAGTCCCTGAGTTTGAACTGTCTTTTTTTTTTTTTCTTAATTTCTATTTATTTATTTTCTTATTTTACATATCAATTCTGGTTCCCTCTCCCTCCTTCCCTCCCTCCCACCCCCCCTCAACCACCCTCCCATCCCATCCTCCCCACTCCACAGGGAGGGTGATGCCTTCTAGGAGGAGTCAACAAAGTCTGTCAAGTCATTTGGAGTAGGGGCTAGGCCTTCCCTCCTGCCTCTAGGTTAAGGGAGTATCCCTTCATTGGAAATGTGCTCCCAAAGTCCTTTTGTGTTCCAGGGATACATTCTGGTTCCACTGTCAGAGGTTCCTCAGACTGCCCAGGCCTTCTAACTGAGACCCATTTACAGGGGGTCTAAGTTGGTTCAATGCTGTTTTCCCAGCTATCAGTCTGGGGGCCCATTGGTTGCTCCTCCTTGTTCATATCAGCTATCTCTGTGGATTTCTGTAGCCTGGCCTTGTCCTCCCTCTCTGCATCTGGATTGCAGTTGGGGTCAGTGTTTAGCTGTGGGTGTCTGTTTCTGTTTCCATCATTGAGCAGTCTTTTTATTGTAGGATACAATATGACAAATATAATACTAACACTGAATTTCTAAGATGGAGATAACAAGAGATAGACTTTTTAAGGACAACGTTACTTTGTAACTTGTTAGTATACAGAGTATGCCTTGACTGGTGAAGTCACTTATAAAGTGACCTAGCTGTAAGATTAAATCTGTGCTCAATGCTTCATTTGTTTTCAAGGGTTCATTCTCTATCCTTTAATGACCAGTGTAGAATGACCTACATTATTTTAAAATTTTAATTGTGTCTATTTGTTGTCCACATTACAGAAGGGCATTTTCATACAAGTATACATTGTACATGGAGCAAATCCTCCCATGTCTTTTAACCTTAACTTTTCTTCCATATTTCCCCCCAAAACAAGACAGTCAAGTCCTTCATAGCAACAGTCATTCTTTGGTATCAACATCTGAATTAGTCACGTTTTTGTTACTGTGACGAAGCACCATGACCATATTATAGAAGTGTTGTTTGGACTCATGGCTCCATATGGATAAGCAACTGCCATGGTGGGGGAGATCTGTTGTGAGGACAGATGCTTAAAGATCACATCTTTTACTGCAAATGCAAAGAGAGCAAACCGGAAGTAGGGTGAGGCTACAAGCTCACAAAGCCTTCCTTCCCTCAGTGGCATGCTTCCTCAAGCAAGGCTGTGTGTAGCTCTTATACCTCCTCAAACAGTGCCACCAACCAGGGATGAAGTTTGCAAATACATGTGCCTATATGGAATATTTCTACTTCAAACCAGTCCAGTGATGACCTATTCCTTAGTCTGTTAGCCTTCTCCATTCCTATTCACATTTGTCAGATAGCTTTCTTTATCCATCTTTGTTTTTTCACCTATGATGAAAACCTCAGGATTCAAACGGTGTGGTCTGGCTACTTGTCACACTTGCAGAGGAAAATCATGTGAAGTATGGGATGTGAGCCTGTCACAACCTCACAACGGAGATGTGCTCAAAGAAACAATACCATTGGAAAACCAAGAAATACTCAAACATTCTGTGAATGTGGCCTCCTGGAAGCTCAAAGTGAAAACATATCTGAAGAGACTGGAAAAGGAGAAAGTTATAAACACCTCCTGCCCCACATCTACCATGTTGGCCAATGTCGAAGCAGTGCCAAGATCTCCTGTTTCAGAAAGAAAAATGACGAATGACACAGGGTGCGATACTAAAACAACATAAATCAAAGAAAACCCTGAGGCTCCTGAGGAATCAGAAGGCAGTGTGCAAAGCTAGATGATAAGGAAGAGGGCAGTGATATGGCCAGGATGCCCCAAGGACTGACAGGTGTTTTTGAGGACACCTCATTTGTCACCCTGTCTAACCTCATCAGTGAAAACACTCTGAAGGCTGAAAAAGAAATGGTTTCCATGAGCATGACCAAAAGCTAGGACAGAAGTATCAGAGAGTGGCAAACCCCTAGCTCACTTCTCTCATCACAATGATTAAGCTAAAAGTTCCTGCTTAGGAACAAAACAGCAGCCCTGATCTCTAATCTTCCAGAGACTTGACCATGCAGACCTTTGATGTCCTCAAGTGGCTAATGACACACCATGTTCACACATACAGCTCATCACGGGCAGCAGTAGCAGAGCTGCCAAAGCACAGAAGCTTGCAAATGGAGTCTACATCATAGCTACAATCAGCCAGCCCCTGAACCACATGCTGAGCATCCCAGGGGTTATGTATAAAATCCTAGTGTCTGGTTTTAGTGAGGCTGATTGCATCTTGGATACTGGGTTTGAAAAGGAATTAAAACAAATTATTAAAGAACTTTGCTTACACACAGTTATAGTATGATTTTTCTGCCACATAAATGGTGGAAAGTGTAAGGTTTTGTAAGAAATTCTTTGAAAAATGAAAGGAGCTTGTATTCTTGATGGTGATAAACACACACACACACACACATACTGCTGATGGAAAATATCTTTCTGTGTATGTGTTTCTCTTATTGGTTGATGACTGGTTGATAAAATGCTGTGGCCAATAGAGGCAAGGAGATAGGCAGGACTAAGAGATGAGGATAATTCTGGGAAACGTAAGCATATGAGTCACCATGTGAGCTGCCAAAGGAGTTAGAGGTACAAACCCTTCTCTGGTAAGATAAGACCATGTGGAAATACTTAGATTAATAGTTATGGGTAAATAATTAAGACAGAGCTAGTCATTAAGAAGCCCAAGCCAGTGGCCAACAATTTTATAACTAATATAGCATCTGTGTGTTTATTTGGGGCTCAAGGGCCGCTGGACCGGCTGGGACATAGAACTTCTCATTACATACTCCTCTCACATCCCTTAAGCACTAAAAGAAGAGTCTTTACATCATGAATGGAGTGAAATTTGACAAATGAAGCACACAACTGTAGGATAAAAGGCCTGAGCCCACATCTGGGTTTGAAAACCTGCCTGGAAAACTCCTCCCCCAAGAAACCCTGTATGAGCCTGACTCCTGTTCTGATCCCTTCTGGTTCTTGCCCTAGCAGAGGCCACCACTGTTCTGTGTCTCCCCCAATAAATCTCAAGTGTGGGGGTTGCTGAGCAGTGTGACTTTGTGGTATTACTTGACTCCCAACTGCCAGGATACCTTTCCCCTCAGGGCTGCATCACTTGCACTGGGGAGGCCTTTCCCTTCAGAGGTGTACACTTACAATCCCTGCAGCAGGAAAAGAATGTTCTTCCATGGGAAGGAAATTTTCCCACTTTCTTAAAAAAAAAAAAAAAGAACTTTTGTGGCCTTTTGGTATTTTGTTCATGATGATATTATTTTAATTTAAAATACTCTCCATAAAAGAAAGTTTGTTGTTTTAGTTGGTTCTTTTGCATCTCTCCTCTCTAGTATATGGAGAGTTCTGTGAGCGAATTTCTAGGCAAGCCCCTGCTCAGTGACCTATCCTGATACACACTCATTTTCCTACTGTTTCTAATGTTTATTTTACAATTGAATGAGATCATATCATATTTGTGTTCTTTTGTTAGGCTTATTTCTTTTAGCATAATGTCCTCCAGACCAATCTAGGTATTTGCAAGTGGCTTGATTTCCTACTTTGGAAGGTTGGACAGCATTCCACTGTATACATGTATGAATGTATGCCTCCCCAATGTGTGCATATTCACACACACACACACACACACACACGAATACATGCATGCACATACACACACAATGTTTATTAACAGGTTATTTCCATGTCTCAGCTACTGTGAATGAAATTGTAACTAACACAAAAACAAATGTATCATTTAGATATTTTCATATATACATACATATATATATATTATATGCGTACACATCACAACATTACAATATGCCTAATTCTATGCTAAACACCTGGATTCTTTTATTTTATTTTATTTTATTTTATATAACAAAGTCCAATTAAATGAAAACAAACATTTATACACAATATTTGGGAATTTGGGCGTCGTTCTTTCCAAACTACTTCCTGCTGGTAAAGGGTGCTGTCATGGGGGATTCGAAGAAGATTCAGAAATCCTGGCTGTAGTCTATAGGGCTGCTTTGTCCAGCTGTTTTGAATGTAGGAGTCAAAGTATTTTTTTTAAATTTAGTTTATTATTTTACATGTCGATCCCAGTTCCCTCTCCCTCCCTCCCTCCCTTTTACCCTCCCTGCCCTCTCACATGCACTCTAAACACCCTCCTCTCCCATCCCCCCACCCCAATTCCATATGTAGGGGAATGCCACCCAGTTGGGGTCATGTAGATCTGACAGGTCATGTGAAGTAGGGACTAGGGCTTCTCTCCTGTCTCTAGATTAAGGCAGTTATCCCTCCATGGGGGATGTGTTCGCAAAGTCCTTTTGTGCACCAGGGATACATCCTGGCTCCACTGTCTGAGGTCTCTTAGACTGCTCAGTCCTTCTGGCTGAGACCCATATTCAGGGGGGCCTGAGTCAGTCCCATGCTGGCTTCCCAGCTATCAGTCTAGTGGCCTTTAGCTCCTCCTTATTCAGGTAAGCTATCTCTATGTGTTTCTGCCGCATGGTCTTGTCCTCTCCATCTGCATCTGGGTTCTAGTTCGACTCAGTGTTTATGTATGGGTATTTGATCCTGTTTTCAACAGGCATTAGTTGAGGGCTCCATGGAGAAGTTAGTTGTTGATCTCACTCTCCGGGAAGGGCATTTATGATAGCCTTTCCAGGGAAGCTCAAATTGTTAGTTGGGAGCAGTCTTGTAGTTCTCTAGACCTTTCTTTGTGTTCAATTTTATCTTCAAACCAATATTGGCTCCCTCTTTTATGTTCTCTCTCTCTGTCTCTGTCTCTCTTTCCTATCTTCTATTCCTAACCAGGCTCAATCTTCCTGGTCGCACATGTTTTCCTTTCCTCCCCCTCATTTTCTCCTACTTCTCTCTCCATTCGCTGCCCCTCCACTTCACCTGAGCTCTGGGGGACTTGTCCCTTCCCAGTTCTGTGAGGGACTTTATATGAATCTCTTAGAATACACCTTGTATCCTAGTTCATCTGGTGATGTGAATTATAGGCTGGTGATCCTTTGATCTAGGTCTAAAATCCATATATGAATGAGTACATACTGTGTTCCTCTTTTTGTGACTGGGTTACCTCTTTCAGGATGGTTTCTTCAAGTGCCATCCACTTGCCTGCGAATTTCAAGATACCATTATTTTTTTCTGCAGAGTAGTATTCCATTGTGTAGATGTGCCACATCTTCATTAACCATTCTTCAAATGAGGGGCATCTAGGTTGCTTCCAGGTTCTTGCTATTACAAATAGTGCTGCTATGAACATCGTTGAACAGATGTCTTTGTTGCATGGATGTGAATCCTTTGGGTATATGCCTAAGAGGGGAAGTTCCGGGTCCTGTGGTAAACTAATTCCCATTTTCCTGAGGAACCGCCATACTGATCTCCGAAATGGCTGTATGTATTTGCACTCCCACCAGTAGTGGAGGAGTGTTCCCCTTTCTCCACATCCTCTCCAACATAAGTCATCACTGGTGTTTCTAATTTTAGCCATTCTGGCAGGGGTAAGATGGTATCTCAAAGTTGTTTTGATTTGCATTTCCCTGATAGCTAAGGATAACACCTGGATTCTTGAATAAAGTTCTTAATTATTTATCTGTAACTGAATTTATATTGCTGTTAGCATTCTACTTTACAGATGGGAAATAAGGCATAGAGAAATTTAATATCATATTAAGAGAATTAGTGTAAACCAAGCTTTCATATTTCAGAGATCTCACTTCAGATCTGTTTCCAAGCCCCATGAGAAGTGGTTGGGGGAGAAAGGCCTAAGACCTTACCTTCCTAAACAGTCTACTTCTGCTCCACATCAGTAGTTAACACTGCAGTGCTCCCATTTGCTTAAACAACCTGGGTTTCACCTGTACCTCTCTTTTTATAACCTACAGAATATGTCAAAGTCATCCTTCTAATCCACCCTCCACACTGAAGCCATCTCATCAAGTTGTAAATCCTGCTTACTTCTACTTCCCGTCCCCCAATAAGCCTCAACTAGTGTAGTGTAGAGCAGTTAGTGTGAGCCAGCCATATCTAAATGGATCTTACATACATTGTTTTATATATTTATTATTTACATGGGGTTAGTTTATGCCAGAAGTTGTGGCAATCTTTTTCTCTCAAAAGAAAAAAAGCAGTCACTTGAAGGTTTACATCCAGTTAAGTTTTGGTGTGACTTTTGGGAAGCATAAACATCAGGTCCAAATTGGTTTATCTGACCATTTCTTGTGCCCCGGATATTCCTACAATTGCTATCTCATTAGTAGCTCCCAATACCACATTTCTCACCAAAGTCTTGAGAGTTCCATCCTTACTTCTCATTACATGTCACAACATCTAAGCATTTCTAATTTTCTCTCAACAGAAGAGCTGGGGAGAAGAGTGAAAACCTCAATCTGTGTCTCTCTCCCTCCTTCCCTTCCCCAATGCTTTCACAGATACACATGCACACACACTTCCCCCATGCTTGCACAAATATGCATCTACACACACTTCCCCAGCTTTCAGATTCATCTCAACTACTCTTTATTACCTCTATCTTGACTCATTAAACATTTATTGTGCTTCTTTAGTGATTTTACTTGTGATTGTGTGGATATTTCCCTGTGTCTAGCCTCTCCAGAAGCATTCATCTTTATTCTTACCAAGATCAATAAACTCAACATTTAGGGATTTGAAATTAAACATGGGTCTATAGTTCTCACATTAAAAAAGACTCACCTTCAAGAAAGGTGGAATTTAATTTCATTTGGTGGGGACGTCAGGATGGAGGAAGGATGGAAATACTTTGGAAATTGCTTTTTGGCTAATTTTCTGGGGAGAGAATGGCTACTCTCTAGGGCTGTGTTGGAGGCAAAAGGGATGCTTCTGGAATGAAGACAAGGACAAGTAGAGCCACTCATCCCGAGTGACTCACAAGCAATCATGCCGCTTCCAGCATTCAATTAGATCTGCCACCACAGTGATCTAGCAAAGGAGTTTGTTATTTCCCTGCTTTGTTCAGTGCCGAGTGTCGTTCCTGAATTGCAGACTGGTTGGCAGCATCATGTCAAAGTGGAGCGCAGCCTAACGAACACCCTGGCAGAGGCCATTCTACGCTTTTGTGACTAGTCAGAGGCATCTACACACAGTGCCCAGGTTCCACTTTGGGGCTGACTCATGGCACTGTGACCTTGGGCTATGTTATTCACCCTTCCTGATCTCAGATTTCCAAGCTAGCCCTTTTCCAGGTTCTGACACGAGGTTTGAGTAATATATGACATGCGGGCTGCATAACAGGAGTCCTGGTGACACTGTGGCCCCATCCATTGTTAACCCATCATTGCAGTCTTTTCTGCAAGGTGGTCTGAAAAACTCTCAAATATGTGTGAACTCTTTTCTTCCTGTGATCTGAGTTCCTCCTCAGGCTGGCACTAGGCTTTGATCTTTTCCTTATTCCAGCATGGTAGAAACAGGGTCTCACCATCACTAATGCTGTGTCAGCCTATTAAATATTTGTCTGATTTTCTACAGTAGTTTCTGATTTTACCCTGTACCTGGCATGCTATTACATGCATGAGCTGGACAGAGGAAATGACTCAAAGGCACTGAAAATCAGGCAAGAGTAACACACCAGCATTTTCCACTTTTAATCCTCTGGAAAATCCCAGATGGTCACTGTTGCTGCCCATTTTACACACGTGGTAGTTGAAGTCCAGGGGTGTGAAGCCGTCAGCCAAGACAACTGGATGATTGATGGTGGCAGCATCTTTTGTGCTGAGGCTTGTCTGGTGTCAGGGCTAGACTATTTACAAACTCTTCAACCCCCCTTCCGGTCTTCATTTTCAGGCAAATCCACATTGAGATGCCCAATGTATGCCCTTTCCCCTCATTGTCAAGCCCGTGCTTGGCTGTGGAGGGATGGCAGTAAGAATACTGGTGGTGGCTGGGGTGGTAGCACTTGCTTCAGATGCATTAGTAAAAGTATCTTGGGCCCACATGCAACACACATGTTCACAGTCATATCTTGAGAAAGGTACCAACTGTTTCAGGTGGGGCATGCAGGCTAGATCAGTATCAGATGCTTTACACTTTGTTTATTTATGTACTCATTCATTTATTATATTTAACAGTGCAACAACCATGATGAGAAGACAATGACTATGATCTGAGCTCTGGCAGTTATAATAAATTTGGCTTGACTGCCTCCTCAATGTGCCAGTCAAAGTGATGAATAATGGAAATGCTTATTCAGTGTGGTCACACTGGAAGAGAAAGAGACAAGGGTTATCCCATGACCCTGAAATTCATTTTTGGGTACTGCATAGCTTTGAATTCTAATAGAATTCAGATGTATACAGAATCAAACAGTAATAGTCCTGGTTAAGGTCAGCTATATTGTCTCAATTTTAATCCTGCAAAGAACACTATAAACATTCATTTATATTTTTATTGCACCGATATTTTATTTACTTCTTGCTTTCTTTCAACATTCTAAACATTGTATGAATGTTATAAACTAATTAATCTTTGACATTCAGGATTGTATAGGTCACAAACCTATATACATTGCTGTGTAGATTATACTGTATACATTACAATCCCATTATATAATTACAATCTCATCTTTTCCTGCTTGTTTTTCTGGCTCCTCTCAACCTCTGGCTACCATTTCTCTTGTCTTTTAGATTAGCTATCCCTTAACAATATATTCCAATTCCTGTGAAATAGGAACTAAAAATACAACTTCGGTATTTTGAAATTTAACAGATTGGCCATGCAGTAAATAAACCAAACTTTCTGGAACATTCCAATTCCCTGTAAGTATACTTTTTCATGGTGTGGGATGAGATACCATGAACCTGGAATCAGTCTGTAGATCACATGAGGGCCTGGTGATGAAGTGCATGGGCTTATGACCATTGCCAAGCTTCAGCCCAAGGATGGCTGGTGACCATTTGTAAAACCCTCAATCTCTTATATGCTATGGATGGGTTCCTTGTACATCTATCCTGCCTGAGACATGTTAAGTCCTCATGTCAACCTTAGAATAATATGAGGGGTGCAGCAGAGGCCAAAGACTAACCATCCCCAGTGAGTCAGTGGGGAACAATGTAATACCCAAAGTTAACCTGTAAGCGCCATGTGCCCAAAGACCAGGTAACAACCTGGAGTGTTGGGAGTTGTAGTTCTTGGAAAATAACAATGCCTCTTGGGAAAATATGGTGGCTGTGTAGATTTGTCCTTAAATGGCTCTGCAACATGTTCCTCAGTGGCTACTCATCTGGGAGTTCCAGGAATGTTCCTGAACAAAGTCCATCTTGGTTAGTATTTAATATTTAAATAAAGCTTGCTTCAAATTTGCCTCAAAATGGTAGAATTTGTTTATCTCTGATGAATCCCTGGATTAACAAAATTAATAAGGCAATTACAAAATTGGTGTCATTTTCTCTTCATGAGGAGAGGAGAGACCTGAACAAGGATGGCCACAGGAAAGTGAAGGCCTCCTGTTTCTTGGAAGTAGTAGTTATTGGGCCGCAAAGGGCAGTACAAGACATATCTTGTAACTGTTTCTCTATCAGTTTGGTCAGCTTCATGTTCAGCTTTCCCAGGTGGACTTCAGCCATTGCCTCATCAAACACCCAGCCACAAGTTTGACACAAGTCAAACAGTTCTGGCCTGCCATGCCCTTCCACCACAGGCCCAGAAACAACAGAGCCAGCCATGGATGAACTGTAACCTCTGAGCCCATGAACCAAAACAAACCATCCCTAACACCTGTTATACCATCTGCTAGAAACACAGTGGGTGCCTTTCAGAAGTGGAGGGGGCACACAGAAAACCTCATAGGGTTGCAGCCCTTTGAGTGAGGCACATAGACCTTCAAAATATGTCTGCTTTTCTCTGAAGAGGGGCGAGTCAAGGAAGGTAATTGCACTATTATTCTGGGCTATGCAGAGCCCCTTTATGCTTATCCTTGAGCTACCTCAAGGGATTCTACTCCAAACAGCTTCTTCCTCTTGAGTTGGTGAAGATCAGGAGATGGAAAACAGGCAAGGAGGGGAAAAAGCCAAATCTCACCATAACACTGCAGCTCTAACTGAGCGGATACCCTTCACATTGACAATACCAGTGATAGCAGATTCTTTGGAAGTTGTTCTTATTGCCAGTGAATTTTCATATCCCGAGGCCATGTTCTTCAGAGCTTGGACCTTGGCTGTGCAAAACAGAATAATGACCATTCAGCGATATCCAGGTCTTTATTCCTGAAATATGAGAATACACTTTCATGTGGTAGATGTGCCTATGCAGACATGACTAAGTTAAGGGCCTGGGGATGTAGAGATATTTCTCTACTGTCTTAAGTGACCGGGTACAATCACAAGGGAGCTTAAGTAGTATGAGAGGGAGGCAGGGAGACCAGGGCCAGAGATGGGGCTGTGATTATGCTACTTAGATTTTCATCTCTGTGACAAACTATTTGAGAAAACAACTCCCCAAAAGCAGATATTTATTTTGGCTAATGGTTTGAGAGAGTTCAGTAAGTGTTTGTCCGGGTCATTACTATGTGCCGTTGGAAGACAGATCTCTCTTTCACACACACACACAAAGAGAGAGAGAGAGAGAGAGAGAGAGAGAGAGAGAGAGAGAGAGAGAGAGAGGAAGAGAGAGAGGAGAGAGAGAGAGGATCTCCAGTGAACTACTTCCTTCAATCAGGACTTACCTTCTAACAGTCCAAGCATCTTACAAAAAACCTATCAATTGATTAATCCAATGGTAACAGTTCAGGATTAAGCCTTCAATATATAAGCCTTGGTGTGTGTGTGTGGGGGGGCATGTGGTGGGGGTTAAGCACCCCGTATTCAGACTGTAAGAATGATAAAAGAAAATTGGCTAGACCTTTTCAGGGAATGGGCCATGAACTGAGCTATGCAATCCCTAGATTTCTCCTTAAAGCTTCCAGAAGCTGTCACACAGCTGTGCTGATAGCTCAACTTTGACCCTGAAAGGACCATTTCTGACATCTGCCTTTCAAGAACTGTGAGTTAGGATAGCAAACTGGAATGACAAACCAGCAAGACTGTGGCAATGTTGTTGCAGGAGGAATTGGAAGCATACAAACTGGTCTCTGACCTCTTCTTCCAGAGTGTGTTCATCTTCTTAGGCCTTCATGGCTCAGATGATACTGAGATTTCATCTTTTTCAAGAGAAAAGCCAGAGTTACCTCTCCTATTTGCCCTATCCTAACTTCTAGTTCTTTCTATTTCTGTTAGCCTTACATGATTGCCCTTTTATGGGTTCAGCCAGAATCCTCAGGTGTGGTTTTGGGTGTATGATTCCAATTTCCTGGACATTAAAATGTTTTTCACTAATCAATTTCACAAAACTTCTTTTGGACTAACTGAGCACATATATGTAAAGTGCTTAGGATTTCATGTGCATGGAACAGAAAGGTAGCAAATATGTCCTATTATGTTGCAGCATAAACATAATAAATGGGCTAATATGCTTGTAGTTCATTATGTATCTGCACTAAATAAACTAAATAATCCAGTGTAATAAGAAAATAAAGTCCTTTATCAAATACTGCTCTTTCCTTCTTCTGAGCCCTCCACAGTAACTGGATGTTGGATGGTCAGCATAATGTGGCCAGTTTGGAGGATTTCCTCAAGGGAGATTCATAGAAACACAGTTTTTGTTGATATTGTAAAGCCTGTCTTTCTAAGTCCTCCTGAGACAATTCTCTTGGTAGCAGCAATTTTAACTGTCCTAGAAGCAGGACTTGGTGGCCTTGGAGGAGCTAGGGGCTCCATGTCAGAATCACTTATTTCTTGGCACACAGTCAAGATGTCCTCTAATTATTACCTTCATATCTATCTTGAGGTTCCTGTTCTGTTTTGACTTTGATGAGTTTTGGATTTTCTCTTTCTCTGTCATGAGACTTTTTAAGGATTCTTCAGTTTCACTGGTATTTGTGAAGAGCAACCATAATTTGGTTATTTTCTCTACTTGTCAATTTTCCTTTTCATTGTGTCTATTCTCATCTCCTTTTGCTGCTTCCTTCTGTTCACTTACCTACATTCATTATTTTTTTTTCAGTTTCTTAAGGTAGAAACTTAATTTACTGATCTTATAATATTTCTTTCTAGTAAAAATATTTAAAACAGATTTCTTTGCAACCACTCTTTTATCTATACCCAACACATTTTGATGCATTACATTTCCATTCGGCTTGGGATATTTACTAAATATTGCTTATGATTTCTTTGGGGACTCGTGGGATATTTAGAAATATATTATCTTAATTTTAAGTATTTTATTCATTTCTACTTTACTTCAGTTACAGTGAGAAAATGTGGCTATAGGAATCCCATAATCTTTACTGAAGACCAATAGACAGACTGAACCACATGAACAACCTCAGGTCAAGTGGCTAGCTACACTAAAACTTATGATTTGTAGAGTGGAAGCAAAACTCTACTCTGCTAGTAATCAAAAAAACAGTAAGGGGCTTTGCCTTGACACTTAATGACAGGCTTCCTTGGGTTCCCAAAGAAACAGATGGCCCAATATACCGATCTGCTCTCACAGACACTACCTAGAGACCTGTGCTGTGAGATTAATGTCATTTCTAGTCTTGGATAAGCCCAGGGCATAACTATTCTCTTTTTTGAGGTTGCATAAGACTGTAAGGCCTCCCATCCCCAGCTGCAATGTAGTTT
This sequence comes from Phodopus roborovskii, assembly GCF_943737965.1. Lineage (NCBI taxonomy): Eukaryota > Metazoa > Chordata > Mammalia > Rodentia > Cricetidae > Phodopus > Phodopus roborovskii. The sequence goes on along the minus strand of NW_026126629.1, from coordinate 2,686,846 downwards.
AGCATTAACTCATGAAGTCCAAGGATTGTATCCACCAGTCATACCCAGTGACAGGCAGCATAGCTATCACCAGACCAATGCTTGCAAGTAAGACTTCAGATCTGCACCAGCACCAGGCAAATGCCTGCACTTTAGTAGATGAACTTGTGTTTCAGCTGGCATCACTACTGTCTGTGGTGTGGGCCTTGGAATGCCCCTGAAAGTGTTCAAGTCCTTATTTATGTAAGACTCAGATATGGCCCAGGTTAGCATCAGTCCAGGTGACCAAGGAACTGCCCCCACCAATACTACGTTAGCCTTTTACAATATAGCATTGTATGAGACCTCATTTGCTGGGGGTTGGACAGAGTATTAACCATCAGAGTTTGTGAAATCTAAAGCTAGGGCAGGGGTATGGCTCAGTAGTTAAGAGAACTGGCTGCTCTTCCAGAGGACCCAGGTTCAATTGCCAGCACTCACATGTGTATTTGGATGATTTTCTCTGTCGATTCCAGTCCCACTGGAATGGTTTCTCTTCCACCCACTGTGTCCCCACAACTGCTTATGAAATAAAACTCTGAGGCTTAATGTTAAAAATAATTGTTTGGCCAATGGCTCAGGCATATTACTGACTAGCTCTCACAATTGAATTAACCCATTTCTATTAATCTGTGTATTGCCACGAGGCTGTGGCTTACTGGTAAATCTCTGGCACGTTACTCCTTTGGCAGCTACATGGAATCTCTCTGGCTCTGTCTTCTTTCTCTTTGTAACTGTGTTTGGATTTCCCTCCTAACTATATTTTGCCTGGATGTTGGTCAAAACAACTTTATTCATCAACCAATAAAAGCAACACATATTCACAGCATATAGAAGGACACCTATATCATCTCCCCTTTTCTGTCTAATTAAAATTTGGAAGATTTAATTTTAACATAGTAAGATTATATATAACAAAACAAATAGTTATCAAGCAAGAATTAGAGTTACAGTATTTAGTTAATTTGTATTTGGTAAAATTAAATAAAATACTCTATCATCTAACTTCTTTGTGAGTCTAAAGTTTTATATCTAATTTATCTTTTATCATAACTAAGGAAATCTATAACTGTCTTCAACTCCATCAAAGACCCCAGAAGGATATAACATTACCTCAGTAAACAGGAAGTGCATTGCAAGCAGCTTCTAAAATTCTAGAAATAACAGAGACATCTGGTTGTCTGGAAAGTCACCCAAAGTTCCGCTGCAACTTTGGGACATCCATCTTCAGCCTATTGGTCTAGAGTGTCTGGCAGACTTCTCAGTGAAGCAGGAAATTTGAATATCTGGTCTGTCTTGTACTGGCAAAGTTTGTTACTTGTTTTCTTCTGTGTCCTGTGGAATGTCTGGCAGACTCTTCCATGAAGCAGGACCACTGATAGACTGTACCATCTTATTTAGCAATCATTTTCTTGAGAGTCCTGCATATCCAGTTTATACAACATACAGTCAAGCCATCCAGGGAAGAACAGTTTCTTGCACAGTTGGCTAGCTTTTGCCATAAAGAAAACAAATGGAGTTTCTTTGATGACCATTGTCTTCATTGAAGTGGATTGGTGTTGCCAGGAATAGATGTCTCATTGTCATGAAAAGCCTAAGTTCTTAAATGCCATATTCTGTAGGTTTTGAAGTGTTTTGAAGATTAACTATCCATCTGAAATATACCTCTGTATATCGAGAAAACATAACTAACATGATTATATATTTGACTATTATAGATTATCTATTAATCTGTATTTCTTAATTATACATTACATTTTTAAATGAGTTGTATAGACATAATACCTTAACAAGTGTAGAAATATATCCAGTGTAACAAAATTGACCTTAAAACCAATAAAAGTAGCATAGATTCACAGCATACACAATGACATCCCACATCACACTCCAGTTTCAGAGGATCTAACACCCTCTTCTGGCCTCCCTGAGCACTGCATGCATCTGGTGTATAAACACACATGCAGGTCAAACACCCACACACAAAATAAATATTTTGTTAAAAAAGCTAGAACTAGGCAGATCTTAATAGTTCCATCCCTACACCTGCCTTCTACTAGACAGACTGAAAAATAATAAGTCCTGGCAAGGATGTGACGAAAATGGAATCGTCACACCCTTGGTGGACATGTGAATTAGAATGGCCATGAAAAACAATACCCTGCCCTTAAAAAAACAAACATACACACAACAAAACTGAAGCCACTGTTTGATCTAGGTAGATAGGCAGAGAAAGGAAGACACATGTGATATCATGCTGGATCAAGGAGTGTTATTTGACAAGATACAGCAGTGAAATCACACAACAGAGCATTGTGATTGAATAGTTCAGCATTGTGAAGGCAAAATGGATCATTGTGCTGTCACAGTGCAACATAGTGAAGGCACAATGAATCATGACATGACAAGGGGCATTGCTATGCTCAGTGGATCATTATGATGTCAAAACCTAGCATTGGATTATTCTTAATAAAAAAAAATGTAGTCTCTTTAAAATGTTTGTTTCTCACTAATTTTGATTTGAAAACTAGTTTATCAGGTGTTAAATTCCATGCACCTGATTGGTTTCTAGTTTTATTGGTTTTGAAAACCTTTTTCATTTCTTCTCCCCAAGGCTGTGTTTGTCTTTGCTGTGAAATATTTCTTTAGCCAAGATGGGTCACTTACAAATCTAATCTACTACCTGTACCTTTTGAGTGGGTGAATCATGAGAGTTGTTACTGGAACACACACATACACACACACATACATATACATACAAGTATGTATGTATGTGTGTGTGTGTATATATGTATGTGTGTGTATGTATTTATGTGTCATTTACAACCCCCATTTGCTTTTTTACCACCCAAGAAGATGACCTGTCCTTCCTTGTGTCTTGAGGAAGTATTTCTTTTTCTCCTCTCTTCTGTGTGTATGATTGACTCTGTAAACCCTCTTCTGTAGTCCTGGCTCAGTAACCATGAGTGTCTTTAGTTTATGTCTATCATGGAGAATGCTTCTTTCCCTTTCAATTATGTATGATTGCTTTCTGGATACAGTGATATTGGGTAGATTTATTGTCTTTCATAGCTTGACATATATCATCCCTTAACGTTTTGGCTTTTAGAATTTCTGATGAGAGCTATGCTTTTATTTTGATGGATTTTCTATTATATGTGACATGTTATTGTGCTATAGTTTTTGCAGTCTCTCTTTTTCAGTATTTAATGTACTTTATATCTTCCATAGCTGGTATTTTAATTATAATACAGCCTGATAATACCTCTTCTAGATGGATGACCAATGTCTTTCCTAGACTTGGGACAACTTCTGCTGTGATTTCATTGAGTGTATTTTCTGTGACATTACTGAAAACCATTCTATTTTTTCTATGCCCATAATTTGTAGATTTGTTTTAATGATGTCCCATAGATTCTGAAAATTATGTCCAGACTTTCTTATTAGTTTATCTGACAAGCTCTGATATTCTGTCTTCCTTTTGACTAATTCTGTTGATGAAAATTCTTACTAAGTTTTTAAAGAATTTAACTTACTGAACTTTCACTTCTATATTTCAGTTTGAATTTTTGATATCTCTATCTTTATTGAATTCCAATTTCATAGTCTATGTCGATTTTCTTACTTTACTCATGCCATATTTAATTTCAATGAACATTCTTATAATCAATGCTTTTAATTATTTGTCTGAGATTTCATATAATTCACTTTAATTGGAGTTTGTTAGTGTAGAATTGATACTCAAAAAATTTTAAGAGTCACATAGTTTAGTATTCATGAGTTTTTTGCATTGGTAAGTTTGCATATGGGATTAGGTCATTGATTGGATTTAAAAAAAAATGTCTTTCATTATTTGCAATGTTCAAGTGGGGCTAGATTAGAGTACTATTAAGATGTCACTTGTCACATGCCAGGGAAAGCTGCCTACCTCTTGCTCCTCACCCCTCACATAGGCAGGAGAGCTGTCCCCTTGGTCATGAGGGTCATGCACTAAGGAGAGCAAGCCCTACACCTCCCCTGAGCAGCACAGTAGAGCTGACCCTGGTAGTGTAAGTGCTGGTTAACTGGTCCCAAGGGCATGAGAATAGGAGAACCAGCCCTGCCCTTTACTTCTTACTGTCTGGGTGAGCTAGCTAGGGAAGTGCTGGAGTGCAGGGTCTTAGCCCAACCATGGAAGTTGGAGCTGAGTCAGAGGAAGGGTAAGTGCGCAGCTTGCCTGTTCCCCAGTTTCTCAGGATCCTGGAGACAGTCAGATGCAGAGGGGAGTCTAGTCAAGCATGAACTCATTTATTGTCCCATAGCAAGCATCTTTTAAAGCAAAAACCTGCAGGGAGGGAAAACAGCCAGCCAATGGTTTTAAAGGTCAACCTATCATGCGCCTATGCAGCCTGTGCTTTACCTAGTGAACATGAGCTGTTCATGCAGTGACCTCATCTTATTTGATCTTGGTAACCAATCACTCTTTTTTATAAATATCTCAGGACTCACCCTCTTGACTTCCCCTCAGTGTCATCTTTGACTGGCTCATGTGCCCTCCACCGGAGGACTCATCCAAGTGGTGAGGATAAGGGAGAACTGATGGACTGACCAACACAGCAACCATCCAGGTCCAGATCCAGGGGTATGAGTTGGCCCATCTGAACATCCACCCATCTAGGATGTCCTGGAGCATGTAAAGGGGAGGGTCCTGTAGACCCAAAGCTGCAGGATCTCCATGACACTGCATCATACTACAGCTTCCATGACAAGATTTTTCTTTTTCTTTTAAATTTTATTTTATTTTTTTATCTTTGGGGGGAGGGAGTAGGTTGCAAGGACAGAGGGTGGATGCCTAGGGATGGGGAGATGGGGAGATTACTGGGACTGAGATACTCCTGGAAGGCATCACCCTCCCTGTGGAGTGGGGGGGATGGGATGGGAGGGGAGTCAGGGGCATGGGAGGGAGAGGGAACTGGGATTGATATGTAAAATAAGAAATATATATATATATATATATATATATATATATATATATATGTAATTAAATTAGGAAAAAAGCAACAACAAAAACAAAAACAAAAGAGCAACAAAAAAAGATGTCGCTTGTTTCTGGTTGACTGGAGGTATAATTCAGTAGTAAGATCCTCAGCTCACATGCTCAGGTTGTTAGGTTTGGTCTGTAATACTACTCTGAGAGTAGAATACTATCTATAGAAACAACATCAATATGTCCACTCTGTAAATACAGCACTAGTCCGAACAATTGCTTCTTCACCTCCAACACTTTTGGGGTTGGGGTGATATAGGGACACAGATGGCACCGTGTGCACTGGGGTGTTTGTTGCTAAGGGACAAATGAAGAGTTGGTATGAGGATGATAGAGGGAAAAATAGAGAAAGGTAAAGTGAATTAACGAGAAATCAGTGAAGATAAGGGAGTGGAGGAATCCTCTGATCAAAGGTAGACTAAAAAGAAGAGGTAAAAAAACCCTGAAATAATCCCTACACTTTAGGGCCTGAGGCAGAGAGACCCACAATGCCAGACTAGCCTGTGTTCCTTGAAGAAGTCTAGCAAAAAGAGAGAGAAAACACAAAAGAACTTAGAGTGGGACTTGTCCACTACCTTGAGCAATTTAAGTACATTGTGTAATATTTAAGTAAAGAATCTATAACCTCCTTTCTTTCTTTTTTTTTTAATTTTATTTAATTTTATATAACAGTCCAATTAAATGAAAACAAACATTTATACACAATATTTGGGAATTTGGGCGTCGTTCTTTCCAAACTACTTCCTGCTGGTAAGGGGCACTGTCTTGGGGGATTCGAAGAAGATTCAGATATCCTGGCTGTAGTCTGTAGGGCTGTTTTGTCCAGCTATTTTGAATGTAGAATCAGCTTGTACTCTGTTTCAGGTGGTCTGGTGTGATCAAGCCACATTAGTCTGGAAGGAATCCACATCTTTTCATTTTCTGTGGAAACAAAAATAGAAATCCATTTCCCCAGTAACTTGTCCTTCAACTTAAATTTTGGAGTCAAAGCATTTTTTTTTTAGATTAATATATTATTTTACATGTTGATCCCAGTTCCCTCTCCCTCCCTCCCTCCCTCACTCCCTCCCCTCCAGCCCTCCCTCCCTCCCTTTTTACCCTTTCTGCCCTCTCACATGCACTCTAAACACCCTCCCCTCCCATCCCCCCACCCCAATTCCATATGTAGGGGAGTGCCATTCAGTTGGGGTCATGTAGATCTGACAGGTCATGTGAAGTAGGGACTAGGGCTTCTCTCCTGGCTCTAGATTAAGGCAGTTATCCCTCTCTTGTGTTTGTATCTGGTTTGTGTAGCAGTGCAGTGTTACTGCCGTAAGAAGAGTTTGGAAGTGACCCTTCTTTCTTTGAGAAGTATCAGTTTAATTCTTTAGAGGTCTGGTAGAATTTTGTGGCATGTCCACCTGAACCTGGGCTTTTTTGGGGAGTGGGTGGGAATTTTTTTTTTTTTAATTGCAGGTTTGATCTAATTGCCTGCAAGCTGGTGGAAGATGTTGAACTTTAGATGCCCAACCACCTAACATAGAATTAAATTTCAGGATTAATAAACTTAGCCAAATTAACCAATGAAAGAGAGAAAGGACATATTAATAATAAAATTACAGCTGAAAAGGGAGATGTGTATCATTGAGCTCACAGGAACAGGGTGGCTATTATGAAACACTTCGAAAACTTATCTACTAAATCAGAAAATCTAAAGGAAATGATAATTTCTTAAATCTTATGACTTACCAAAGTTAAACTAAGAAGAGATAAAAATGTAAACAGATTAACCACAGCAATGTGATTGAAACAGGGACAGGTCAAGCCGGTCTATTGCTGCTTGTAGTGTTTCACATTTCAGCAGCTTCCGGAAAGCTATAGATTCAGGGTGGGGACCAGATTTAACTTTGAGTTATTAGCCACAGATGCAGGGAAGTTCTATACTTCCCAGCATCTTTAGCTTATAAAGCAGATTCGTGAGAATAATAACTGACTGTTTGATGCCATGGAAGCCTGTAGTATAACTTGAAAGCAGGGATGGTGATTAGTATGGTTTGGGCTTCTTTGTCTTTTGTGTTGCATACAAACTTTGAGATCTTTGTTTTTTATTTCTATGCAGAACTGTATTGAAATTTTGATGGGGTTGTTTTGGATGTGTAGGTTGCTTTTTGGTAGGATGGACTTTTTAGCGATGTTAATCCTATCAGCACATGACCATGGGAGATCTTCCTTCTGCTGTCTTCTTCAGTTTCTTCAGTGTAGTACAGTTTTCACTGTTCAAGGCTTTTGCTTCCTTTGTTAAATTTATTCTAAGATATTTCTTGAAGCTGTTGTGGGTAGGATTATTTTCTGTGATTTCATTCCTTTTTAAAATCTTTATAAATTTTATTATAAAAACTTGAACATGTAAGACCCTCAGAATGAGGAGTCTCCCAGTTTCGGTTGGTACTCTCAAGAACTCAATGTCCAGTCCAGTTTCTGCAATATGCAAGAGGCTTTAACGAACAGGAATCATTTGTGCAAACGGGCTCCCTCAGTGCGCAGGCCAGAGAGAAGCATCATTCCCCAGACACAGGTGTTTTTAAAGGCAAAACCCACAAGCTTAGGGAGGGGGTGTGAGTATGTCCAATGAGTATATGACCCTTTGAGGCCGGATGGTCTCGCTGTTAGGGTCAGTAGACCTTAGGGCCTCCAGGTGTGCTAATTAATCTTGTCTGGGCAAACTGGAGTTGCTGCTATCTCTTTGTTTCTTAAGGACCCTATTTACCACCTGCTGACTCACTGAAAGGAGGGGCAGTGTGAATTCTGGGTATCCTTCTATCTCAGGGCCAGTGGTTAGCAAATTCCGCCCAGCATTTCAATTATTTGGGCTTCATTTCATTCTTTGCTAGTTTAAGTCTTTCAAACATAAATGAAAACATCACACCCCAAAATTAACTAGACCCAAAGTCTATACAACTCAATGAACTTATAAACAAAATATGCATTTGATATATTTGCTGTATATATCAAGGCTGTATATAAAAGGCCACTGATTTAGTATATTAATTTTGTATTCTGCTACTGTGTTGAAGGCATTTATCAGTTGTACAAGATTTCTGTGAAGTCTTTGGAGTCTTTTATGTATAGAACAATATCATCTGCAATGACAATGTTTTTCACTCCTTCCTTTTTGATTTGTGGCGCTTTTATTTTCTTCTCCCATCTTATTGCTCTAGCCAAGATGTAAACATGGTGTTAAATAGGAAGGGAAAGTAGACATTCTTCTCTTGTTCCTGATTGTGGGGAAATGCTTTGACTTTTCCTCCATTTATCATGATAACCACTGTGGATTGGCTAATAGATGAATGGCTTATGAGCTCCAGGTCTCCCTGTCTCTACTAAGGCATGCCCAATGATGAGGTATTTCTCAGCACCTTCCAGAGCCTACCACCTGCTATTCCTGATAATCTTCCTTCTTTTCAGCAACTTCCTCTCTTTGTGTCTGTTTTCCCTTTCAACCCCAACACTTCCTTAGTCTCTGTTTACCAATTAGCTTATTAAAGAGTTTGTTTTCAAAGCTGAAGACATTGCTTTTGCCTTCATTCTAGGGGAATGCTTTTGTTCATGCAGAATCTGAGTCTTCAGCTGTGTTCCCCACCCCTTAAAGTACTCCATCCTTTTCTGCTTCCCATCATTCCATACAAGAAGTTTCTGTAACTTTGTATTTCAGTTCTTTGTGTGCAATGAGTTGCTTTTTTTTCTTTTTATTCAGACCATTTTACTTTTCATATGCAAGTTGGACAATTTTCCTAGCACTAAGAGACAATTTTCACACTGGAGTATGAGTTCTGTAAGGCACCCTGGTGTCTATAGATTTGTAGGTGCCATGTTTTCTTTTAACTACAGATAAATCAGTAGTTGCATTGACTATAAAGTCATACCCCACTATATGCAATACATTTTTGAGAAGTACATAAAAAATCTTTGATTATCTCAAATATTTTCCTATCTCCATTAATGATATGCATATATATACCTCTGCAACAGTGATTAGTCTATGTATTAAGACTATTTACTTTTGGGAAAGTAGTTCAAAGTTCTTATCAGTTCACTGCATATATTCTCCAGCTCCCCAGAATTAGTGTAGAATATTAATTTAAGATGTATTTGTTTGTGCTGTGGAATATTTGTTTAATAATGCAAAGATGTGTTGCATTCTTTTATCTTGCATTTGTTTAACTCTGTAAAACTGTGTTACTTTGCCTGCCTAAAACACCTAGTTGGCTTAATAAAGAGCTTAATGACCAATAGTTATGCAGAAGAAAGAGGATAGGCAGGGCTGGCATGCAGAGAGATTAAATAGGAGGAGAAATCTAGGTTCAAAAAGAAGATAGGAGTAAGAAAATGTGAAGGAGAGAAGGGAGTTAGGGGTCAGTCACCCAGCCACACAGACAGCCATGGAGTAGGAAGGACAGAAAGATAGAATAAAGAAAGGTAAAAAGCCCAAAGGTGAAATGTAGTTAAAGAGATATGGGACAATTTAAGTTAGAAAATCTGACTAGAAACAAGCCAAGCTAAGGCCAGGCATTCATAAGCAAGAATAAGTCTCCATGTATTTATTTGGGAGTTGGGTGATAGGTCCCCAAAGAGTAAATTAAAAAAAAGCTTCGATGTATGTCATTTCATGTAAGGTGGCCATACTTTGAAACCTTGCCATCTGCTCAGTGCTGAGGCTTAACTTCATAATTTAACATGAAGACAACTTAGAGGAAGATAATTTGTACAAGGTTCTCAACATAAATCTTATTTCTCAGTTCCTTCAGTAACTAAGTTCTGAAAAATTCCTAGAAGATAAAGGATAAAATATTAGTTATTAATAACTAAAAGATCTATGTTCAAGTCAATGATGTTTATTAGCTGTGTTGCTTCAGGAAAGTTACCTAGTCTTTTTGATTTCAACTATTTTTCATAATAAAAAAATTATCCATTTGTACAAATAATACTTTTTATTATAATATATAGAAAATATAGTTAAAATAAACATAAAATCAGTTATTTTATTGGTAGTTACAGTTATTATTTTATGTTTTGGGGACACTAAACATATAAATAGAAATTAGTGGGGCTACATATTAAGTACAATTCTGATGTAATGCTTGTAACAACAGGTCTTGGAAGCCATACTTGCCCTTGTAGCGCTTGACCCAACATGGTTGGGACTTGGTACTCAGTAATTGCCAGTGGCTCAGGTCTTGCCTCCTTTCCAAGTTTGTACCATCAGAGAAAGCTGAATACACATTCTTTAGCAATCACACAGATGTCTGTTTTCTAGTCAGTCACCTATTGCGTTCCTGCTAACAGTCTCCTGTCAGAGCACACCTGAGGCCTTCCCTTTAGTCACGGTCCAGCATTCCCACTGTTCAGTCTGTCAAAAGTGTTAAGTTGTTGCTGACTCTTACTCAGTACACTCACCGGGGTGGTCTTCAGTTACTCCCACATACTGTTCTCCATACCGCTCTTTCTTTGCCTCATTTCATTTTAATATTTTATCATTTGGATAGTCTGTAGTCTGTAGTTTCACCTCCCATCCCCTTTCCCTCAGCAATGCACTAAGGCAAGCATGCCAGGAAGTGTAGTTTACATGGCCGCCAACATTCTCTTATATATATGCCATCTCCTAATTAGCTGTTGCTCTGATGTTTAGCACTTCATCTTCTCTTTGCTCATCCATAAAATGATAAAATTCAGTCCTACAGAATAATTTTGAGAGTACAATAAAAACAGATTTGCATATTCTAGCAGGACTGGAGACACAGTGTAGAACTGTAAAATCTTAATGCTGCCATCAATCAATCAGGGTGCTTCATCTAAAGGTGCTACCACCCCCACTCTCCACACACCTCTTTGGCTCTGGGTACCTTGCAAGTTCTTAGTCTTCCTCACTGGGGTCAAAAGAATTCCTGTGCCCAGGGCAGCTGTCCAAGAGGAATAGCTCAAGTTTTGCAGCTGTTTCTACAGCTCAAAGATACTCAGACAGAACTAGGCAATGAGTAAACAAAACCTCAAAAGAGTCTGCTCTTGTTGACATGGCAACCCGACTACCAGCTGTCAGCCTGAGCTGTCAAGCTGCACTGGAGGAGATTTTACCACCTGTACCTGATTAACAATTCTCAGCTGTGGCAGGAGCGAGGCAGTGGTGAGTTTGTAAAAGGACTAAATTCGAGGGGCTTCTTCAGCACCCCAATCAATCAAAGCAACCTTTCTTTAAAGATGGGCTTAGGGTTATTTTCCTCCCTGGCTCTACAGCTACTTATCTCAAGTGAGTGGCATCTGCTTGCAGACCTTTTGTCTTCAGATTTGAACCTGACTGACTTTCAAAAGCATCCCAACATGCACTTGCAAGCAGCGACTAGGCAGATGTAACAGGAAAGCAGCAAAGGTCAGATCCCCTATGACTGGAGACAGAATTATAGGAAGATGCAACAGGAGAGCAGCAGAGGCAGCAGAGGTCAGATCCATTGTGATTGGAGACAGGAGGCTTCTTAAGGAGTCACTCACTGCCTTGGTGCCAGAGAGAAGTCTCTGGGATGTAAATTATAACCATCACAGGGCACAAATTTAGCTCTCTGAAAAAATGCGTTTATTTTTCCTTTTTTTTTATTGCTTGCGCTTTAAGTAAAAGGTTCTAATTTCTTTGCTGAAGGTCTGGGCACACAGTTGCCTCAAAAGATAGCTTTTTGTTGATGTTGTTTTGTTTTGTTTTGTTTTGGTTTTTTTTTTTTTTTTTTTGGCATTTTGGCACTTTGGCTAGGATCATGTACAGTTGTCTCGGGGTGGTTATAGGAGTCACCTCCCCCAGTTGCTATAACAAATGTCCTGAGATAACTTACAGAGAGAAAAGTTTTATTTTGTTCAAAGTTTGGAGGTCATCATATGTGAAAGGCTCATTTTGCCCTATTCTGTGACGAGTGGAACATCATGGTGGGGGTGGAGTATGTAACCAAGGAAAACTGCTATGCTCACCTCCCAGGATAGGCTGCATCTCCCATGATCCCATTAATGACATACTCCAGTGATCTAAGAACCCCTTATAAGGCCCCTTCTCCTAAAGATCCCCAGCACCCTGGTAGAGAGCCACCTTGAGGATTAACCATGTGTTAATCCTCTGGGGGAATATTTAACATCAAGACTATAGCAATGATGAAGGTCTCACTGCACTGCACAGAACTCACTGACAGAGGGTCAAAAGGCAGTGAAGCCTGTGTACCACCAACGGTCCTGATGTGGGGGTCTTGTCTTGTCCAAGTGAGGTCTTCCCTAAGAAAAGGCCCTAAAAGGGCTTCTGGGAGCCCTGGAAGTATACAGCTACCATGTAGAAGAAAAATTTGAACCTCATATTTCCAAAAGTCATTAAATTTAGACTTTACATAAAGTCCAAGTAAGTTAATAAATATAATTACAGAATTAAATCAAGAAGACTGAAAAAGTAAGATAACCTATGGTTTTTATAGCATGGTTGGGAGGATGTTTGCAAATTCTATTAGAACAGGAACTTAGCTCTGAAAGGCATGGAACATGCTGGAAGCTCCTTCTTCATCCCCAGTACTTGGACGTTGAAGCCTGGGTTCAGTCCAGGGTGGATGTGAGTGTATTTGGGCCATCTTGGTTCACTTATCTCCATTACAGGAATTCTTACTGGTTTTGCTTTGAACTTAAAAGCTGATATCATCTTTCCTGTATAGTAGGACAGTCTATTGAAATAGTACTTTGAGCATTTTCCTTGTTTCTTGCCTTGATTGGGGGGTGGGAGTGAAGAAGATGGATTTCAAGCCAAGAACAGGAGTCACAGAACAGGTATTCACTTCTGAGAAGAGCTTTTGTTTTGTTTTGTTTTGTTTTAATTTCCAAACCTTCATTACTTGGTACCCAGTGGTCCTAGTTTAGTCATGACTTTTTGGTATTAGTTCTAAAAACCCACATCCTGGGAAACTCCTAGGTCCCCAGCAGTCTGGGTTGGGAAGTAGTTGCACTCTGAAGATTTGTTAAACCAGTAAGTGAATGGAAGGTGTTGTAGAATATTATTTTGAGAAGTGTTACATTTGTTTATGCTGTGGACATTTGTTTTAATGATACAAAGATGTGTTGTATTCCTTTATGTTGCATTTAGTTAACTCTATGAAACTGTGTTACTATGCCTGTCTAAAACACCTGATTTGTCTAATAAAGAGCTGAATGGCTGGCCACTCTCTCCATATCTCTTCAATATTGTACTTGAAGTTATACCTAAAGAAATAAGAAAACAAAAGGAGATCAAGGGGATACAAATTGGAAAGGAAGAAGTCAAACTTTCTCTATTTGCAGATGATATGATAGTTTACATAAGCGACCCCAAAAAACTCTACTAGGGAACTCTTACAGCTGATAAACACCTTCAGCAAAGTGGCAGGCTACAAGATAAACTCAAAAAATCAGTAGCCCTACTATATACAGACGACAAAGAGGCCTGAGAAAGAAATCAGAGAAACATCACCCTTTACAATACCCACAAACAACATAAAGTATCTTGGGGTAACACTTACCAAACAAATGAAAGACCTATATAGCAAGAAATTAGTGTCTTTAAAGAAAGAAATTAAAGAAGTTATCAGAAAATGGAAAGATCTCCCATGCTCTTGAATAGATAGGATCAACATAGTGAAAATAGCAATCTTGCCAAAAGCAATTTACAGATTAAATGCAATCCCCATCAAAATCCCAGCACAATTCTTCACTGACCTTGAAAGGATAATAATCAACTTTATATGGAAAAACAAAAGACCCAGGATAGCCAAAATAACCCTGCACAATAAAAGAACTTCAGGAGGCATCACTATCCCTGACTTAAAGCTCTACTACAGAGCTATAGTCCTGAAAACAGCTTGGTAGTGGCACAAAAATAGACAGGTAAACCAATGGAATTGAATCAAAAATCCTAATATTAACCCACACACTTACAAACACCTGATTTTTGACAAAACAGCTAAAAGTATACAATGGAAGGAGGAAAGCATCTTCAACAAATGGTGCTGGCACAACTGGATGATGGTTTGTAGAAGACTGCAGATAGACCCATGTCTATCACTATGCACAAAACTCAAGTCCAAATGGATCAAAGACCTCAATATAAATCCAGCCACAATGAACCTCTTAGAAGAAAAAGTGGGAGGTACCCTTGAACAAATTGGTACAGTAGACCTCTTCTTGAACATAACTCCAGTAGCATAGACACTGAGATTGACAATTTAAATAAATGGGACTTCTTCAAACTGAGAAGCTTCTGTAAGGCAAAGGACACAGTCCACACGACCCCCAACAGACTGGGAAAAGATCTTCACCAACCCCACATCTGACAGAGGGCTTATTTCCAAAATATACAAAGAAATTAAGAAACTAGTCACCAAAACACCAAATAACCCTATTAAAAAATGTGGTACAGAACTGAAGAGAGAATTCCCAATAGTGGAATCCAAAATGGCTGAAAGACACTTAAGAAAGTGCTTAAGATCCTTAGTCATCAGAGAAATGCAAATCAAAACAGCTCTGAGATACCATCTTACTCCTGTCAGAATGGCTAAAATTAGAAACACCAATGACAACTTATGCTGCAGAGGATGTGGAGAAAGGGGAACACTCCTCCACTGCTGGTGGGAGTGCAAACTTGTACAGTTATTTTGGAGATCAGGAAAATGGGAATCAATCTACCACAGGATCCAGCAATCCCACTCTTAGTTATATACCCAAATGATCCACATCCATGCAATAAAGACATGTGCTCAACTATGTTCGTAGCAGCATTATTTGTAATAGCAAGAACCTGGAAGCAAGCTAGATGCCCCTCAACTGAAGAATGGATAAAAAAGATGTGGCACATTTACACAATGGAATACTACTCAGCAGAAAAAAAAAATGGAATTTTGAAATTTGCAGGCAAATGGATGGAACTGGAAGAAATCATCCCGAGTGAGGTAACCCATTCAAAAAAAAAAAAAAAAAAAAAAAAAAAAAAAAGAGGAACATAGCATGTACTCCCTCATATGTGGACTTTAGCCATAAAGCAAAGTATCACCAGCCTATAATTCACACCACCAGAGAAACTAGGATACAAGGAGGAACCTAAGAGATTCATACAAGGTCTCTCACAGAAAGGGAAAGGAACAAGATCTCCTGAGCATATTGGGAGTGGATGGGGGGGGGGAAGTGAGTGGAAAGGGAGTTAGGAGAAAGAAAAGGGGAGGAAAGGAAAGCATGTGGGACTAGGAAGATTGAGTCAGGGGACAAATAGTTGAGACAAGGGAGAGAGAGAGAGAGAGAGAGAGAGAGAGAGAGAGAAATACCAGAATAAAGGGGGCCATTATAGGTTTGAAGAGAAAACTGACTCTAGAGAAATGTCCAGAGACCTACAAGGATAACCCCAACTAACAATCTGAGTAATAGTAGAAAGGCTACCTTAAATGCCTTTCCCTGGTAATGAGATTGATAACTAATTTATATGCTGTCATAGAGCCCTCATCTAGTATCTGATGGAAACAGAAGCAGACACCCACAGCTAAACACTGAGCTGAAGTCCTAGAATCCAGTTGCAGAAGGAGGAGTGATAAGAAAATGGGGTCAAGACCAGGCTACAGAAACCCACAGAGAACGCTGACCTGAACAAGGAGAGCTCATAGAAGGCCTGGGAAGTCTAAGGGACCTCTGACAGTGAAACCAGGATGTAATCCTGGTGCAGGAAAGGACTTTGGGAGCACATTCGCTATGGAGGGATACTCCCTTAGCCTAGAGACAGGAGGGAGGGCCTAGTCCCTACTCCAAAGGACTTGATGATCTCTTCTGGAATGCATCACCCTCTGTGTAGAGTGGGGGAGTTGGGATGGGAGGATGTGGAGGTGCATGGGAGGGAAGGACAGAGGGGGAGGGAACTGGGATCAATATGTAAAATAAGAAAATAATGGCCAATAGTAAAGCAGGAGAAAGCATAGGTAGGGCTGGCAGTCAGAGAGAATAAATAGGAGGGGAAATTTGAGGGGAGAAATTCAAGAAAAAGCAAGAGAACAAGGAGAGGGGGACACCAGGCGCTAGCCACCGAGCCACACAGCCAGCCACAGAGTAAGAGTGAAAGTAAGACTTGAAGTAAGAAAAAGTCCAGAGGGAAAAGGGAGATATTGGATAATTTAAGTTGAGGAAAGCTGGCTAGGAACAAGCCAAGCTAAGGCTAGGCATTCATAGGGAAGAAGTAAATCTCATGTGCGATTATTTGGGAGCTGGGTGGTGGGCTCCTCAAAAGAGCTAAGAGCCTAAGAGTGAAAACAACCAACAACAGGAAGGTCTTTTGTCCTTCATGTGAAGTCTGATTGAGGTCAACTATAGAGCATAGGTCATTCAGCTCCTCTATGTGTGCCGAGTGCAGAACACTGTAGCTTGTGCACTAGGATGTTTGTTAAGAAGTTAATAAAGAACGTTCAGTGACATGAAAATTTGTACAAAAGTTGATTTTTAGAGCTCATAAATAGTCTCATTGGAGCATAACCACACTCATTTTTTATACTGTCTGTGATTCCTTTCAGTATATGGACTCCGTTGGTGGGTAAAAGGCGACAGAATGATAGCATACAGCAGCAAAATCCTAAGCATACTCAGGATACTGACTCTTTGCCTTAGAACAGGTTTTGCTCTCATCTGAGTCCAGAGCTTTTCAGAGTGACCAGAGGCTATTGTTAGCCATTCAACCATGGCACTGCGGATGGGCAGTCAGGGAACACTTTCTGTCTTCTGGATACCTTGAAATTCTCCTGGATTGCAAAAGGACTCAGAGAAGTAGAGAACAATGGTGATCAAGTCATGTAATTACTGTTTTATCTTGCTCAGCCTTCTGAGCCCCTAGCAGGATGCAATTGCCTGGAAAAATATTTTGCATTGTAATGAGTCAGAACTGTGGATGGTGAAAGAGTTCACCAAGGTCAGACAAGAGTAGTATAAGATAAGTTGCTTGAATATGCTGCAAAGGAACAGTAGTAAGAGAAAGATAAACTGCCCCAAGACAGGGGACTATGGTAGTCTCAAGGGATGCACTGTTTTCAGTGTTAGTTCCTGCCATACAAATGCAGACAGCTGTGATTGGTCAGACACTGGGCTGGGGCTGGGGTATCAGCAATGTGGTATGAGGTTGTAGTTAATTTTGATTGATCAAGCTCAATGTCTGACACACTTCAGGCAGACGTGAAACCCCATATGGATGCTCCTAGTAATCTTCAGGTTGTCTTCACTTTGTATGCTATTGTTAAGGACATTCTTGGATAGTCTTTCACTGTGGACAGTCCTTGATAGGAACCTGCTCCTCTCTGGGTCTCTGGGTCATGGCCTTATCTCCACACCCACTCCCACAGAGCAACAAACTCAATCCAAGGAAGTTGGCTGGAGGTCTCTTCTAGCTTGTTTAAGCAGGGAAGGGGTAAAACATCAGCCCTGCTATCTTGTATCAGGTAGATACTGGGATTTTCACAGTCTTGTTTAAATTATCCTGGCTGGCCATAGATGTAGCAGTTCAACATGAGTCCTCAAGGGCATTTAACCATCCAAGATGGAGGGTGATGATACATGGAAAGCCCAGCAGTATCATAAAGGAGACAGCCCAGAGCATCCCAGCATGGGCATAGCAACAGCCATGTATTAGACTTGTTACTGGTTACATTCCTGTTCCTCCCTTTGTTTCTTAGTTGTCTGGTCCTGCTTGGTTATTGAAATCAAAGACTGTATTTAATTCACCTTACTAATCTCACTTTCTTCCACAGATGGAGTTTGGGGATCTTTGCCTAGCTTTGAAGTTTTTGTCTGAAGAGGTGTAGCTGATAAAAATGGGCCTCCAGATGGTGAAAGCCTCTTGAGCTCTCTGGGTTCAGTTGCTATATTTATTTATGCTCATCCTTGGCCAAACTAGTGTAAAACAGGACAGGGTGTTCAATGGGGCTTAGGGTTCTCTCTCAGTTGGGTGTCATTAGCAAGTTTTATTATTGTTTTATGCTGTCAATTAAACATTAGAGTAGGAAGTTATGGCACTTAATGCACAAGTCTCTATTTTATTGCATCTCTTCATGTACTGTTTTGGGAGCACTGTTTTCTCCAAGAGAATCACTGCACAAGTGAGCAAATGCAGGTCTTTTCCTTGTGGGTACATGAAGTATTTAAAATATTGTGTTTATCCTACCACTAATTAGGTCAAAGTTGATGGTGAGGGCTTGAAGTGCTTTATGAAATGAATGGTTTTGGTTAAAAGAGATGTTTTGGCTTCTGTCTAGGTATGACTAAAAAGGAAGGAGGAAACTTGCACTTTGGCAGTGTTTAGTTCTCTACTGGCTACCTCATATAGGCCTCCTTAGGCAAAATGACATATTTATTCTTTGTAGGTATTTCCTTACTAGTGTGTGAAGGGGGCCAGTGGTGGTTAGGCTCCAGGGGAGGTGGGTCCTTCAACTGAAAGATTTACAGAAAGGCCAGGTTCTCTGTCCTCCAGAGCCTAGAGAGGCATCCAGGTTCCACCAAAGAATAGCCACCCCTGGAAACTGTCAAATGTCTCTGATTCTCAGTGGAATCCCCTGAGGGTCCCAAGGCACAGAGAACAAGTTGCTATCAGAGACCATGCCTCTCAGGTTTAAGGGGAGGGATGAACAAGGGGACAGAAAACAAGCTGTCACCATAACCAGGTATGTACCATTGGCCCTGAACCTGTCCATGACTCACTGAAGTCCTGTGTTTGGAAAAGTGGAAGAGCAGAGTCGAAGCTCCCCCTATGAGGGCCACCAAATGTAGTGGGTTGGAGTCATGGACAGAATTGAGTAGACACCAGATACTGAAAAGAAGCCTCAGCAAGGCAGTTAACAGAACTGCCAGCCCTGAGATGGTAGGTATTCTGCCATGATTTTTATTTGGATTCTATATTCTTTTTTGGTTTTGGATCCCGCCATGCAAATGAGGGCAATTCTGATGGCTCAGTGTTTGAGTCTGGGCCAGGGTCAAGCATACAGGCAGCATTTCTGAGGTCCAAGGTGATGGTTAAATTTGATTGTCAGTACTCAGCCTTGTGATTGCTACAGTGCTCCTCAGACTAAAGCCAACTTGAAACTTCTTGACAGCCTGGACACAGCTCAGTTTGTTCTTTGAAGTCCCTGTTTTCACAATGTTATCAGCAACATTCCTGGGCCAGGCTTATATTGTGGGAAGTCTCAGAGACCTGTTCTGGGTTTGTTCCCTCTATCTCTGCCTTCTTACAACACAGGTCCCTGGAACCATTACCCTGTCCTTCCTTCTCTGTGTTGCAATTCTGAATGCCAGTGATTACAGGGCTATGGAGGACTCTTGCTTATAGGAAACATAGAATGAATTTCTCCTAGTTACTTTCCTAGTTATACACAGCTGGAGTTTTCATCCGTCATCTCTGAAGGAACATAGATAAATCCTGCTTCATTAATTTCATTGGAGACTGGGGAAGTTTAGCAAGAGAAATGCATCATTTTGAATAATCAGCTTTCTAACTAGACATTTCCTCATGTATAAGGAAGTACCTGGGTCTCAGGTCTCTGGCTGGCCCTCTAATTTATACACACTAAAGTCTGTGTCATGAAGACTGCCTTTGGCAGCATTCCAGCAATGCAAGGAAGTGTGAGCTGAGGATTAATTTCTAGCCTTGTTCTTAGGCCCATTACTGAATAAACTTCAAAATCTAATTAGAAATTATAATTCAGTCTAATACATTCCCAGTTCTCACTGTGCATAGGGACTTGATGAGAAGATTTACCTGGAACATATTTACATTTATTGCCTCTTGTTTTCATAATGCCAAATACTTGTAATTGTTATTTAAAGATTCCTTTACTAAATTCTTACTCTGGGGCTCCCCATATTACCATTGTGTTGGAATGAGGTGCTGGCTTTCCATGGAGGGGAGAGAAGGTTCACCAGACCCTGAAGCAATGTGAGAGCTGTGTACTGCTTAGTGGAATGGTAAAGTCTCAGACTTTAAAAAAATTGACTACTTTCCCCTCTGCCTATAAAAAGTAAACAGAAATTTGAAAGAAAATGAAAATTTATAATTTGAACATTTAAATACTAAAATAAAGTTCTTATAATTTCACTGTGCAGTTATTACAACCTCTAATATAGTTGGCCTATTTATAAAATGCAGTGTGTGTGTGTGTGTGTGTGTGTTCCCAAGTGTGCTGAAGCATCATCCTGGTTGAAAACTGATTTATTTAATTTATCCACATTTTCTACATGATGAGGAATTCTAGACTTATCTAAGCAGTATATGAAAAGGTTTCTCAGCCCGGACTCCTTCATGTCCTTGGGTTATGATTTCATGTAAGAAGCATAGCAAGAGGGATGCATTAACATGATGTCATGTTGATGACTGTGCATTTTATATTCACATTAATCATGCTACATTCTTTCTTTTCTACTTAACAAATCTTATGCACACTTATTTCTCTGTTTCTAAACTGTTTCAAACAACATTTTCACTCATAGCTGACCAATTGGTTGCATCTTTAGAAAATAAAAAATATTTATGTTTCATTTCACATCAGACTCAAAATTAAAACTTCAAGGTGGAGTAAAAGATTTCTTTAATGATAAAGAACAATTCAAGAAAATATTGGGCCATTGACATTTCACTGGGGATGGGAGGGACGCTTGAGGTTGTCACCGAGGGATGAGACAGTTGGTTAATAGTTGCTGGAAGAAGGATATTGTTTTCTTCAGTGGTGTAACAACTGAAAAGTAACCCATGGGTTAGTAAAGAAGTTACCAGTTGAGCCTGGCAGTGGTGGTGCATGCCTTTAGTCCCAGCACTCGGGAGGCAGAGGCAGGTGGATCTCTATGAATTCGAGGTCAGGCTGGTCTACAGAGTGAGTGCCGGATAGGCTCCAAAGCTACACAGAGAAACCCTGTCTCAAAAAACAAAACAAAAGAAAACAAAAACAACAAAAAAGTTACGAGTCGCTCTCTTGCAGGCATCCCCAGTCAAACGCAGTGACTTACACGCAAATCCCCAGCAAAGACACGAAAGTAGGGAGGAAAGGTTCTTGAGAAAAAGAAGGGTACCAATTAAGGGGGAGGTAGGAAAGAGAGGGTAGAGGGAATAAAAATGACTAAAATTCACTATATACAGATATGATATTATGAATAATTTTAAAAAGAAAACACATAGTTGCCATTACATTGGAGCAAATTATTGTCCTCCTGGCCAGAGATGCCAAACATGACCATCAGCCACTATGAAGCAGAGATAACTTTGGCCCTGTAGATTTGGCAATGAAATAAACAAGACGGTTAAGGGAGACGTTAGTGTATATAGGAGATGGAAGGTAAACTGAAAGTAGGACTCCCTGATGCAAGTTCCTTGAAGTTATTACCCATGACAAGGTGGGATTTTTTCAGCAGTGCTGCTCTTCTTGAGTCACCCCATACTCCTATAAATATCAATTCATATATGATCCTGTAGAAAACCAAATAAACTCAGAGGCTTACCAAGTTGAGCTTAGAAGAAATCCTTTCTTTGGTCTGTCAGTGGGGCCCTAACTGGAATGAACAAGGATGAACAAAACAACCCCCATCCTGAGTTTGAATCCTGTCCTAGCTTTTTGCAGCTCTGTTACCTGGGAGAATTACTTATCTCTTGGAGACTTTAGAAAATGGAGCTGGTGTTGGAGTTCTGACCCAGGATTTTGTACATCATTGGCAAGCCCCCTGACACTGAGCTACATTCCTAGCTAGCAGAGAAGATTTCTGAGTTGAGGATTGCTAAAGGATTAAATGGAAGGGTTGCCACAGGCATATATAGCAAATGCCAAGAAGATATTAGCTATTGTAAGATATGAGGCAACAGAAAAAAATTTCAGTACATGAAACACCAAACCCCAACTCTAAGCAGCTTGCCTGTTTGTACAGCCTTGTCTTTCTAAGATAAGTTTATTCTGATTGGCCTCTAATAAGGAACTGCTTTTATTCTTATCCATGGCTCATGGTGAATTAAACCAACTTTAAATTGAGTTCAGAAATGAAAATGTCTTCCTTCCCCTCAGCTTTTTCTCTCTTTGTTATTCAATCACTAACAAGAGGTTTGGAGTATGAGTCTGCATATTTGAAGAGTCAGAAATCTGATTTCCATAACTGGTTTTCAGTCTCAAAGGAAAAAAAGTTGGTCTAATTGCAAAGTAGAAATGGACAAATCCTACTCAAGAGTTCAGGTTAGATGCAGCTTAAGCCACCTACCCAGATGAAGCCAGTTTCTGAAGAGTCAGGAGGGAATTTGATAAATGTTCTCAATTGCAAATCTGTATGCAATCCTTGCTGTGTGCTCGAATTGAAGGACAGTACTAGACCACAACCTTTAATCAGAAGCATGAGAAGGGAAAGGGGACCCTCAACCCTGGCTCTGATGGAAGAGTTTGTTAACAGAGAATTCCAGCACAACTACTAGCTACTCAAGGCATTTCTTCTATCCCAGCTATAAACCTGTAATATCTTAGGACTCTCACCACAAACTACATTTATAGGAAAAAGACATGTACCTATTGTATGACCCTAGTGGCTCCTGGTTTCTATCTATAAGATTATGATGATATCGAAGGCGTCTCTAGAGCCAGCTCACATGTCAAAAATCAGAAGATGAAAAAATAAAGGAGATTTCCGTTTTGAATTTGCCCCTTTTTATTTAAAAAATGTATATGGTTGTTTTGTTTGCACACATGTTTCTGTACCACACACAGGCATGCAGTGCCTGTGGAGGCCAGAAAAGGACATTGGATCTGCTGGAACTAGAGTTACAGTCCTTAGGTGCCTTATGGGTACTGGAAATCTAACCCAGGTCCTCTTGAAGAGCAGTCTTGACCGCAGAGCCCCAGCAATGCTTTTATAAGTGATGTTTTTTATTTATACTCTGAAAATTTCATACACGTGCACAATGATCTTGGTCACATACACTTCATATTTGCCCCGCCCAAGTCCCACAAGGACCTCCTCTAACAAACTTCCCTCACAACTTCATATCTTATTTATTTATTTATTTATTTATTTATTTATTTATTTATTTATTTATTTATTTATAACCCACTGAGTTCAATTAGAGCTGCTCATATTGGCATGGTAGTTGGACCATTGACTGGGACAGTGCAGCCTACTAGTGGCCATCCGCTCAAACAAAATTGATTCTCACTGTCCAGTAACTATAAACTTCCAATAACAAGCACAGAGCCCCAGAAGTCTCTCCTGACTCCATGATGGATTTTTAACTGGTTCAGGTAAACACAGCTGCTGTGAGTGCATTTGTGCAACTGCCAGGCCACCTCCAGAGGACGGTACTTCACAACTTTCTTCATCCTCTTTCCATATCTTTTTCCAAGCTGCTGCTTGAGACTTGGGATTAGAGAAGGGGTGGGTTGACACGGTGTTCCTTCTGTGACTGAATACTCATGGCTGCTTATCCTCAGCACGTTGAACAATTATGAGTCTTTGCCTTAACTAATCCCCACCACAAGGACAAGCTTTTCTGAGTAAAGTGGAGAACATCCTGGATCTCTAGGATATAAACATAAATGTTAGCAAGGCAGTTTGATGATATGGTTTCTTAGAAAAACCTAGATCAGCCCCTCAGGACTATGCTTTTCCTAGCCATGTGCTTTGACCATTCATGGTTCCAGAATGAGTTCCCTCCTATGGAGAAGTCTTCCCATTATTGTGCCAGTCTTGCCACTATTGCTTCTTAGCCAGCAGGTCAGTATTGTGGCATGCAGGGTAGAGTGCTTGATGAACATGGTTGCTTTTTTCTCTCTTGGAAACTGGCATAGCATCTTCCAGAACTATGAAAATTATCTCCAAGGAAGACAGTTTCCTGTTCTTTAAGAAACCTTTTGATATGATGCTTGATAGCCATAAAAATGGTATATATAGCTAGTGTTAAAACAGTGTCCCCACTTTCTTTCACTTTCTTTGAGGATCTCACACTTGGGTGTATCTTACATTCTTCTCATCACCTTATTTTCTTTTACTCTTCTTGCTTAAGTCTTTATTAAGCTTGACTCCAAGTAATTCTAGAGTAGTAATCCTGGCAAATTCAAGCATAGATCCCCTACATTGAAGATACTTTGAAATGGTTAAGGGCAGCAAGCATCTCTTCTTCATATGCTTACGTTTTATTTGTATATCTTGTGTGGCCAAATACCCCATTTTCCACTTAGATACTTGTGGTCTAACTACAGATTTCATGGTGTTTTTCACATATTCCAAATATGAGTTCTAGGTCAGGCTGTGTTGGGATCATTTTCCATATCTTGCAGTGCTACTTTCCTATTGCTGATTTTCAAAGCGCAAAACCATTGAATTTTGTTTGAGAGGGTTCAATTTATTAATTTTGGAAAACACACCTTTGAGAAACACAAATTGAAGAACAAGCTCTTCAACAATCTGTGGGTAGTCTAAAAAAATGTTACAAACTGAACATGTTCCTAGAGAGCTCAGATGTTAGGAAGTTAATGATAATTTGAGGTAGGGATATTAGGAGGCACTTAGAATTAAATGAAGTCATGAGAGTGGGGAAAAGAGGGAGCAATGTGAGGTAGGATGATGGCTTGCTTCTAGTCATGATGGTCTCTGCCATGTTACAATGAGACAAGGCCAATGCCAAGCAGACATTGGCACCATGTTTGGATTTTCCAGTTCAGAACTGGGTGCAGAATAAATATCTATTCTTTATAAATTATTTAGTCTCAGGTATTGAATTATTGCAGCAGAAAATGGACAGAGACACTCAGTATTTGAAGAAGCAGAAAGCCATTAAGAATGAAACAGAATATGGGCAATATAAAATGTGCTAAATATTAGAGTAACAACATTAATCCATTTTTCTCATTTTAATGATAATTTTTATTTAATTTTGAAACAATCTTATTTTACATGTCAATCCCAGTTCCTTCTCCCTCCCCTCCTCCCCTGTCCCTCCCGTCATTAACCCATGTGCCACTCCCTTTCTGCTCCCCAGAGGGTGAAGCATTCCATGGGGGATCTTCAAAATCTGTCATATTATTTGGAGCAGGGTCTAGGCCCTCCCCCATGTGTCTAGGATAAAAGAGTATCCCTCTATGTGGAATGGCCTCCTAAAGTCCATTTATATACTAGGGATAAATTCTGATTCACTACCAGAGGCTCCATAGAAGCACAGTCCTCTTAACAGACCCCCACGTTCAGGGGGTCTGGGTTGGACATATGCTCTTTTCCCAGCTATCAGTCTGGGGTCCATGAGCTCCACTTGTTCAGGTCAGCTGTTTCTGTGAGTTTTTCCAGCCTGGTCTTGACTGCTTTGCTCATCACTCTTCCCTCTCTGCAACTAGACTCCAGGAGTTCAGTTCAGTGTTTAACTGTGGGTGTCTGCTTCTGCTTCCATCAGCTACTGGATAAAGGCTCTAGGATGGCATAAAGGATAGTCATAATCTCATTATTGGGGAAGGGCATTTAAGATAGCCTCTCCACTATTGCTTAGATTGTTAGTTGGGGTCATCCTTGCAGATCTCTGGACATTTCCCTAGTGCCAGATTTCACTTAAAACCTATACTGGCTCCTTCTATATGGTATCTCTTTTCTTGCTCTCCTCTATTCTTCCCCTGACTCAATCTTCCTGATCTCTCATGTCCTCCTCTCCCCTACTCTTCTTCCCTTCTCTTTCTCCTAAATCCCCCCACCCCCACCTGCTCCCAATTTCCTCAGGATATCTTGTCCCTTTCCTATTCTGTGAGGGACGGTGTATGTCTCTCTTAGGGTCCTCTTGTTTCCTAGCTTTTCTGGTGGTGTGGATTATAGGTTGGTGATACTTTGCTCTATGTCTAAAAGCCATATATGAATGAATACATACCATGTTTGTCTTTTTGTGAATAGGTTACCTCACTCAGGATGGTTTCTTCAGCTCATCCATTTGCCTGCAAATTTCAAGATTCCATTGTTTTTTTTTTTTTTTTTTCCTTACCACATTTTCTCCATCCATTCTTCAGTTGAGGGATGTTTAGGTTGTTTCCAGGTTCTTGCTAGTACAAATAATGCTGCTAAAAGCGTAGTTGAACA
The DNA here is from genome assembly GCF_943737965.1 of Phodopus roborovskii. Taxonomy (NCBI): domain Eukaryota; kingdom Metazoa; phylum Chordata; class Mammalia; order Rodentia; family Cricetidae; genus Phodopus; species Phodopus roborovskii. Next base: position 2,660,709 of record NW_026126629.1, on the reverse strand, counting down.
GATGTCCTTGTATGAATGTGCATCTTTTGGGTATATGCTTAAGAGTGAAATTGCTGGATCTTGAGGTAGACTGATTAATCATTACCTGAGGAACAGCCATACTGTTTTCTAAAGTGACTGTATGAGTTTGCACTCCCATCAGCAATGGAGGACTATTCTCCTTTTGCCACATTCTCTCTAGCATAAACTGTCATTGGTATTTTTGATTTTATTCAGTTGTTTTGATTTGCATTTTTCTGATGACTAAGGATGCTGAGCACTTTCTAAAGTATCTTTTAGCCATTTTAGATTCCTCTACTGAGAATTCTCTATTTAGTTTCTGTATCCCACTTTTTAATCAGATTATTTGGTGTTTTGGTAACTATCTTCTTGTGTTCTCTGTATAATTTGGAAATCAGCTCTCTGTCAGATGTGGGGTTGGTGAATATCTTTTCCCATTCTGTGGGCTGCCATTTTGTCTTATTGACTGTGTCGTTTGCCTTACAGAACCTTTACAGTTTCAGGAGGACCCTTGCATTAATTGTCGATCTCAGTGTCTGTTACTGGTGTTATGTTCAGGAAGTAGTCTCCTGTACCAATTTATTCAAGGGTAATAACTCCCACTTCCTCTTCTAAGAGGTTCATTGTGGCTGGATTTATGTTGAGGTCTTTGATTCAATTGGACTTAAGTTTTGTGCATGGTGGTAGATATGGATCTATCTGCAGTCTTCTACACAGCAGCACTCAGTTATGCCAGCACCATTTGTTGAAGATCCTTCCCCCCCCCCCAGTGTATAATTGTAGCTTCTTTGTCAAAAATCAGGTGTTTGTAGGTATTTTCAATTCAATTCCATTGGTCTACCTGTCTGTTTTTGCACCAGTACCAAGCTGTTATCAGTACTACACCTCCATAATAGAGCTTGAAGTCTAGGATGGTGATGCCTCCAGAAGTTCGTTTATTGTACTGGGTTGTTTTGCCTATCCTGGATCTTTTGATTTTCCATGTAAAGGTGAGTATTATCCTTGCAAGTTCAGTGAAAAATTGTGCTGGGACTATGATGGGAAATGTAGATTGCTTTTGGCAATATTGCCATTTTTACTATGTTGATCCTACTTATCCAAGAACATGGGAGATCTTTCTATTTTCTAGTATCTTCTTTAATTTCTTTATTTAAAGACACAAAATTCTTATTTTATAGGTCTTTCACATGTTTGGTTAGTGTTACCCCAAGATACTTTATGTTGTTTGTGGCTATTATAAAGGGTGATGTTTCTCTGTTTTCTTTCTCACCCTATGTATTGTCTGTATATAGTAGGGCTACTGATATTTTTGAGTTAATTTTGTATTCTACAAGTTTGCTGAAGGTGTTTATCAGCTGTAGAAATTCTTTGGTAGAATTTTTCAGGTCACTTATGTAAACTATCATATCATCTACAAATAGTGAAAGTATGACTTCTTCCTTTCCAATTTGTATCCCCTTGATCTCCTTTTGTTGTCTTATTGCTCTAGCTAGAACTTCAAGTACAATATTGAAGAGATATGGAGAAAATGAGCAGCCTTGTGTTGGTCCTGATTTTAGAGGAATTGCCTTAAGCTTCTCTACATTCAGTTTGTTGTTGGCTGTTGGTTTACTGTATATTGTTTTTATTATGTTTAGGTATGTTCCTGTTATCCCCAATCTCTCCAAGACCTTTATCATGAAGGGGTGCTGGATTTTTTCCAAAGGCTTTTTCAGAATCTAGTGAGATGATCTTGTGGTTTTTCTTTTTCAGTTTGTTTATATGGTGAATTACATTGATGGATTTTTCATGTGTTGAACCATCCCTGCATCCCTGGGATGAAGCCTACTTGGTCATGGTGGATTAGTTCTCTGATGTGTTCTCGGATTCAATTTGCCAGTATTTTATTGGGCATTTTTGCATCAATGTTCATGAGGGATATTGGTTTGTAGTTTTCTTTCTTAGTTATGTCTTTGTGTGGCTTAGATACCAAGGTGATTATAATTTCAAAAAAAGAGTTTGGCAATGACCCTATTGCTTCTATTGTGTGGAACACTTTGAGAAATATTGGTATTAGCTTTATTTACTTATTTTTTTTTAATTGAATTCTTCACTGAAACCATCTGGCCCTTGGCTGGTTTTGGTTGGGAAACATTTGTTGACTGCTTCTATTTCATTAGGTGTTATAGGTCTATTTAAATAGCATATCTATTGTTTTTGAATTTTGGTGATATCTGCCCAGAAAATTGTCATTTCTGTGAAATCTTCACATTTTGTGGAGTATACGTTTTCAAACTATGACCTTAAGATTCTCTGGATTTCCTCAGTGTGTGTTGTTATGTCCCCCTTTTCATTTCTGATTTTGTTAATTTTCATGTTCTCTCTCTCTCTGCCATTTGGTTAGTTTGGATAAATGATTGTCTATCTTGGTCATTTTCTTGATGAACCATCTCTTTGTTACATTGATTCATTGTATTGTTTTCCTAGTTTCTACTTTATTGATTTCAGCCCTCAATTTGATTATTTTCTGGGATCAACTCCTCCAGGGTGAGTTTCCTTCATTTTGTTCTAGAGCTTTTGTTTGTGATGTTAATTCTTTTGTGTGACTAGTCTCCAGTTTCTTCATGTGGGCACTTAGTGCTATAAACTTTCCTCTTAGTACTGCTTTCGAAGTTTACCATAAGTTTGGGTATGTTTTGTCTTCGTTCTTATGGAATTTTAGGAATCTTTAATTTCTTCCTTTATTTCTTCCTTGACCCAGGAATGGTGCAATTGCACATTGTTCAATATCTAAAAATTGATAGGGTTTCTGCAATTTGTGTTGTTAAATTCTAACTTTAAAAAATGGTTTTCTGATAAGATACAGGGGGGTTATTCCAATATTTTTTGTACCTATTGAGGTTTGCTATATTGCCAAGTATGTGGTCAATTTCAGAGAAGGTTCCATGTGGAGCTGAAAAGAAGGTATATTCTTTTGTGTTTGGATGGAATGTTCTAATAATGTCTGCTAAACCCAATTGGGCCATAACTTCTGTTAGTTCTTTTGTTTCTTTGTTAAGTTTCTCTTTGGTGGTCCTTTCTAGTGTTGAGAGTGGGGTGATGAAATTTACCACTATAAGTGGGTGAGGTTTTATGTGAGATTTGAGTTTTAGTAATGTTTCTTTTATGAATGTGGATGGCTTTGTATTTGGGCATAGATGTTTAGAATTGAGACTTCATCTTGATTTGTTTCTCCTGTGATGAATAAGACATGACCTTCTTCATATCTTTTGATTGATTTTAGTTTAAAGTCTAATTTGTTATATATTAGGATTGTTACACCTGCTTGTTTCTTAGGTCCATGATTGGAAAATCTTTTCCCAACCCTTAACTCTGAGGTAATGTCTGTCTTTGAGGTTGATGTGTGTTTCTTGTATGCAGCAGAAGGATGAATTCTTTCTTCATATCCATTCTGTTAGCCTGTGTCTTTTTATAGTTGAGTTAAGACCATTAATATTGATGGAAATTAATGACCATTGATTGTTAATTTTTTGTTTGTTTTAGATTTGTTGTTTGTAGTGGTATTGTGTGTGGATTTCTCCCCATTTTTCTTTTGACTTCTGGTAAAGTAGAATTATCTATTGCCTATGTTTTTGTGGGTTTAGTTAACTCCCTATTGTTGGAGTTTTCCTTCCAGAACTTTCTGTAGGGCTGGATTAGTTGATATGTATTGTTAAATCTGGTTTTGTCATGGAATATCTTGGTTTCTCCATCTACAGTGATTGAAAGCTTTGCTAGGTATAGTAGTCTCGGCTGGCATCCCTGGTCTCTAAGTGTTGGTAGAATATCTGTCCAGATCTTCTGGCCTTCAGAATTTCCATGAAGAAGTCAGATGTAATTTTGATTGTTTTGCCTTTATATGTTACTTGGCCTTTTTTCCTTTGCTGTTCTTAATATTCTTTCTTTATTCTTTGTTTGGTGTTTTGATTATTATGTGGCAAGAGGACTTTTTTGTGTGTGTGTGGTCCACTCTGTTTGGTGTTCTGTAAGCTTCTTGTACTTTCTTTGCATGTCTTTCTTTAGATTGGGAGAATTTTCTTGTTTGATTTTACAGTCAAATGCTCTACCACTGAGCTATAGCCCCTCTTCTAGGATTTTGTTTAATATATTTTCTGCCCTTTTGAGTTGAGTTTCTTTAAGTTCTTCTGTATCTATTATTCTTAAGTTTGTATTAGGAATTTGTTGGACTTAAGATTTTCTTTGGTCAATGAATGTATTTCTCCTAGTGTATCTTAAATGCCTGAGATTCTTTCTTCCATCTCTTGTATTTTATTCTGTTGCTTATACTTGCATCTCTAGTTCCTTATCCTGATCCTTTACCTAGCTTTTGTATTTCCATTATTCCCAGTTGTTTTCTCTTTCTTTCTTTCTTTCTTTCTCTCTCTCTCTCTTTTTTTTTTTTGTCTCTATTTCAGCTTTCAAATTTTGCAGTATTTGAATTGTTTCTTGCAATTTTTGATTTGTCTTTTCTTCCATTTCTTTAAAGGATTTTCTCATTTCCTTTTTTAGAGTCTCTATAATCTTTATGAAGTTGTTTTTAGGATAGTTCTCTTCTGCTTCATCTGTGTTGAGGTGTTCAGGTCTTGCTTGTGTGTAGTCCCTAGACTCTGTGGGCGTCATATTTATTTTTCTGTTGTTGACTGTGTTCTTATACTGTCGTCTATCCATCCCTTCTTCCAGTGCATACAGGTGGGGTCTCTCCCTCTCCCGGTGGGTACAGGACCAAGGTTCTCTCCCAGTGTGTGCAAGCAGGTCCAATACTCTGATGACTCTTGTCTTCTAGTGGGTGGTAGCGGGACTAGGGCACTAACAGATTCTGGATGGCCAGTCCACTGGGACAGGCTCCCCCTGAGAAGTTCCCAGGGAGCTCTCAGCAGGGCGACATTTTCTATTTTCCATTTTAACCAAATAAGGAAATGTAGGTACAAATAGGGTAAGTGATTTGCTCAGTGTGCCAGTTTGAATAAGAATGTCCCTATAGGCTTATTTGAATGACTAGTCACCAATGAGTGGCACTACTAGAAAGGATTAGGAAGTGGCCTTGTTGGAGGAAATGTGTCACTAGGGGTGGGCTTTAAGATTTCAAAAGCCCATGCCAGACCCCGTGTTTCCTTCTCTGCCTGTGGATTTGACTTGGGACTATCAGCTACTTCTTCAGCACCATGTATGCCTGCATGTTGCCATGCTTTGGACTGTAATGACAACAGACTAAACCTCTGAAACTCTAAACAAGTCCCCATATAAATGCTTTCCTTTATAAAAGTGGTCACTGTCTCTCTCCTGTGGGTGCCCATAAAGATGCACTCTGACTTGGCACATGGGCAGAATTCAAAGCGGTCAGCAAGCCACAAAACCTAAAGGACAAAGATGTGGCTACAGAAGGATGTTTCAGCTGTCTTAGTCTAAATAATAGAAGACCTGAATCTGAGGTGTGGCTATTCCTGACTGTCAAGGCTAAGGAGAAGTTAGATCTGAGAGTGTGGCTACTCCTTACCTCAAGGCTAGGGAAGGAGAAGTTGAATCTGAGGTGTGGCTACTCCTGACCTCAAGGCTAGGGAACAAGAAGTTTAGAGCTAAGGTGTAGTTACTGAACCCTTATAATAAGGGAGGAAGAAAAGTCTGTTTGTTCCAATACACATGGCACTGTGTTCCCTTTTTTGGTTATGATATATAAGAGTAGTGAAAAATAAACTCATGGCATTTTAGTAGACTGATCTGCCCTCCTGACCTTTATTCTGTCTGTTTCTTTCTTATATATAGCTAGCCTTTCCCTCATCCACACTCTCCCACTCAGACTTGCGGCAGCTCGGCTGGCTGCGATTGCAGCCCCACAAAGTCTGCTCTGACACTCTCCATAGCAATAGAACAGTTAGTAAGGAACTCTGTTTGCTGGATAATGATTGAATCAGGATCAAATGTGGATTGTCTGATTCTCAGGTATTGCTCGGTGAGATAGCTGTTCTCTGTGTCTCTTCCTGTTTTTCTCTGTCTCTGTCTCTCTGTCTCTCTGTCTCTCTCTCTCTCTCTCTCTCTCTCTCTCTCTCTCTCTCTCTCTCTCTCTCTCTGTGTGTGTGTGTGTGTGTGTGTGTGTGTTTCTTCAGCAGATGTTAAAAATTCATGATGGGAATTTCACATATTCACATAATTGAAGATATAGTAAACATGTGAGCCCAAATTGGTAACTGCCAACTCCTGCTGAATTTTATCCTTCCTACATCTCTGCTCCTTTTAATGGTTAATGTTTATCTCCAAAGATAAAAGCTCTTAAAAACTCATCCCAATGCCATTATTACCCCATACAAAATTTGCATGAATTCCTTAGCATCAGAGGGTTTCAGGGGCACCTGCTAACTTAAGGGTAACAGCTCCCTACATCTGGCCATGAAATTGCTGCTTAGAACAATTGCACTGCACTACAGGTGGTGTGTACCAGGGTTGCCAGATAAGACAGTGCTTGGTTGATAAAATTTGAATTAATTTTTGGTCTGATTTTCAAAACATATTTGTATTAAAATAAATATTTGCTGTGTATTAATAACTCATGTTTTAGGGGTAACCCATATTTCTATTTGGCAGTAAGGGCTAGTCTTAACACTACCAGGGAAGGGGGATCAAAGCCTTCCCTAAGAAGGAGATTCACCTATAAAAAGATGTACACACACATAAATGTATACATAGTGTAATAGGCAGTTGGGATATGGAGCTCTGGGTACTTTGGCCTTTTTTCCACCTCCCACAAGCCCCATGGAAGCCTTTTATCTCCTACTTACCTGAGAAAGCTGGGATTCATGTAGAAAATATAGCTACTATTGTTGGAATGTTTGCTGTTTGCCAGATGTCATTAGTTTGTCCTTCTCACTTGAGTCTCTTAATCCTACAACAAGATTTCTGAGGATGGAATTCTCATTGTACAAGTAATCTAAAGCTGGGTGAGTTGATATGATTTTCTTTCTCTTCCAGTTGTGCTAAGACCAGAATTCAGACCCATTTCACACACTTCAAGAATTGTGATAGTTTTAGTTGTTTCTGACCCCACAGGACAAGTTGGAGATTTGCAGGAGTGCACATGTAAGGTCATTTGGTAGAGTCGGGCTTTAATTCTCCTAAACTCTTCAATCTGAATTTGGTGATACAGGAATCACTGTGTTTCCTAGCATGCTTAGCCAGGAATGAAGACAATTGTTCATCAGGAGCCAATACTGCCGTGGGAAGGGATCAGAGGAATACATTGAGTTCTATCTCCTTGATCTGAGGGAGCTCAATCTAACTAAAGCCAAGGATAGCAAGTCGGAATTGGGAGTTTCATTCAGAACAATGGAAAAGTAGCGAGTTCTATTCACACACCAGGAAAAAGTATAGACTCTGGAAGACATACCTCATGTCTGCTCTCTATTGCAGTTGTATGATTGGGCAACTTACTTGAAATCTCTGAGCTTCACCTTCCTTTTGTCAAGAATTATGTGACAGACATACTTGAGACAGTGGTCCTGACATTTTGTAAGTAACATATTTTAAAAGCCCTTGGCATCACAATGCTATACTTGATAGCTGTTATGATACCACCACTATCACCACCAATAGTACCACCATTTCCAAACACTCAATCATTATCACCACCATAATTACCATAACCACCATATTAATAATACCATCATTACAACTACCATCCCCACCACCATATCAACAACACCATCATTACCACCATCACCACCATTTTCATCATCACCACCACTTTTTAAATTATTATTATTACTAAGAAACTGGGGGTACTGGTTTAACTTATCCCACATCTCCGACTCTGTGTACTGTTTACTTTCTCTACTTATTTAAACACTTAATAAATCGTGTCAGGCCCTTGGTGAAAATTAAAAGAAGAAACTCAGAGTTGCTTGAGGCAAACCAAAACAACAAACCAGGTCATAGACTATAGGGATAGACCCAAGCTATTGGAGCGCTGAAGAATAGTACTACAAACTTTAACTGGTTCAAGCCATAGGAATAATCTAGAGGTGCAGTAGCAATCTGGCTTCATTATATTTTCTTCATCAGACTGGAGGTTGGTTCTTATGAATCTCAGAGAGTGTGCCTCTCTGTGCCTCTAAGCTTTGGTTGCTTTCATACCTGGACAGCTCTTTCTGGGGAAACTTTAATTAACTTGAGAGCCTTTTAAAAAGATGTCTTTGTGAGCGTGTGTGTGTGCGTGCATGTGCATGTACGCGCGCGCATGTGTGTGTGTGTGTGTGTGTGTGTGTGTGTGTGTGTATCATGTATGCATTCATGAGTAAGTACCATGACATGTGTGGAAGTTTTAGGTGTCTGCCTTGCCTTTCACTTTGTTGGAGACAGGATGTCTTGCTTGCATATGCCAAGCTAGCTGGTAAATGAGCATCTAGAGCAGTGGTTCTCAACCTTCCTAATGCTGTAACTCTTTAATACAGTTCCTCATGTCATGGTGACCTGATGGATGTGCTTCTGTATGCTGTGAATGTGTGTTTCTGTTATTGGTTGATGAATAAAGCTGTTTCAACCAATGGCTAGGCAGGAAGCATAGGTGGGGCTATCAGATTAGGAGAATTCTGGGAAGAGGGGCACAGAGAGGAGCTACCAGAGAGACTCCATGTAGTCACCAAAGGAGTAACATACCAGAGCATTATAGGTAAGTTCCAGCCTCATGGCAATACATAGTTTAATAGAATTGGGTTAATAATTAAGAGAGAACTAGCCAATAAGAAGCATGAGCCATTGACCAAACAGTTTATAATTAATATAGTCTCTATATGTTTATTTTTGACTAAAAGGATTTAGGACTGGATGGAACAGAAACTCTGTCTTCAGTGACCCACAAATCACAAAATTATTTTGTTGCTACTTCATAACTGTAAATTTGCTGATATTCTAAATTATAATGAAAATATCTGATTTGCAACCTCCAAGTAGGTGGAGACCCACAGGTTGTGAACCACTGCTGATCTAGGGAGTCTCCTGTCTCTGTTATCTATTTTACTGTTAGAGCACTGGGATAATAACCTTGTGCTACTGTATCTAGCTTTGCATATACTCTAGAATTCATGTTTTAATCCTTACTCATGTGCAGAAAGCACTTGTCCCATCTGAGACATCAGCCCAAGAGTAAACATAAACAGTAAGGCCATATCTTCAGCACTGACTCTTTGATATGGACTTGAAGTATGTCTACCTCTGAACATATCTCTGTGATTGTGAATTAAGTACTCTTTCAAGTGGCATGGCAAGACCACTGTGGTAGTTTGAATAACAATGGCCCCTATAACTCATATATTTGAATGGTTAGTCATCAGGGAGTGACACTATTTGAAAAAAAAAAAAAAAAAAAAAAAAAAAACAAGGAGATGTGGACTTGTTGGAGAAAGTATGTCACTCAGGGTGGGTATTGAGGTTTCAAAAGTCCATGCCAGGCCCAGTGTCTCTCTCTTCCTGCTGCTTGAGAATCCATATGTAAAACCCTCAGCTACTCATAATCAAGCCCCAGTTAAATGCTTTCTTTCACAACAGTTGCCATGGTCATGGTGTCTCTTCACGACAATGGAACACTGACAAAGACAAAAGTTGCTAGCATGAGTGGGGGTTGCTGTGACAGCCTGACCATGCTTCTTGTTAGTAGAATGTGGACATTGGATTAGCAAAGCCATTGAACACTTTAAGCAGAGCTTAATGGGCTGTACTAATAGGTGTGGGGAAGACAGTGGGGCTGAGAGCAATGTGTATTATAAAGGCTCAACTTGAGAGGTTTTAGAAGGAGAAGAATATTAGTAAGTGGTCTAGAGAATTTTTTGTGGTGTTTTGTTGAAGACGGGGCTGTTTTTGTGCCCTTGTCCCAGTAATCTGTCTTAGGTTAAACTGAAAGGTTTTGAATCAATGGTGTTGGCAGAAGAGACTTCAAAATAACCTACTATTGACTGTTGCGTGGTTATTAGTGGACACTTTTATGCAACTCTATAATGAAAAAGGGGAAGCTGAGCAAGGAAAAATACAAACTGTCCATTTTGAGGAGAAACTCAGCTGAATCCATGCTGAAGGAAATAAAAACGTTAAAGAAAAGATTAAGCAATGAAGGAAACCATCAACCACAGATATAAGTTCCAGCCTTAGCAAGCAGCAGAACTTGGCAGCTTCAGCCACAGGTTCTGGATTTAGAGTCAAGGATATAAGAAAGGCATTATGGAATCTTCCTCTGTGACTGAGGAAAACTGTTGAGGCCAATTATGTGTCAGAGGTGCCTCTGCATAGAGGCCCAGAGGGGCTATTGTATGAAGCTGTGAAGGTAAAACCTTGATTGCCTCGGAGATACCAACATGTTGAAGTTGCCAAAGCTGTGAGATGCTTGCGAAGAAGAGTTGCTAACAGGGAGAGGAAACAGCCAAATAGAAAACAAGTGTGTTGCAATCAACAAACTGAAAGGAGCTGGAGAGCTAAAGAACAAGTCAAATAAATGCTTTCTTTTTATAAGAGTTGCGGTGATCATGGTGCCTTTCAACAGCAATAGAACACTGACCAAGACAACCACCCTAATGCAAATGAGCCACCTAGTCTGTTTCAAAGGGAAACAGAGGCATGGCTATGGGAAGTAGAAATAGACACTAGGCAAGACAAAAATATGTATATTCTTGGAACAATGGAAAGGAGCCAACTGAGAAACTTCCAAAATGAGGATTGTATTTAAAATTATGAATGGGTTGAGGTATGAATTCCAGCTAAGACATGAATGTTTTTATTTTACTATAATTATTTTAGAACAAACAAAAAGAATATATACTGAAGAGGCATAGAGACAGGGAGATGGAAAGATGCAGTAATATTTTCAGGGAATATTGTTTATAAGTACGGCTGCTCACATTGCTTCTTTTGGCCTTCCTTGGTCCATTTAGGAGAATAGATTTGTTTCCTCAATGAAAGTGCTCATATGCATGGCTACTCTAGAAGTGGAACCAAGAGCTTTCCACTACTGCCATGTGCATAGTGTTCATCACTTGCTGTTTATTTTTTCCACTGTGAGCACTTTGAAAATGATCTCTTTGTGTGTGTTCACAGTCAACCTGTTTGCACGTGTGGACTGTGCCCTCTGGGGCCCTTTACTAATGCAACTGTACAGTTGGGAGTGAAGTGTAATGTATTTAGGCTCCTCAAAACTAGATATACCTTTGGGCAGAGCCCCATTTCATTTCCCCCAAGCATGCTGTAAGGGAATGTCAAATAACACTTACATGAATATTTTAGCATGTGGGCCAAGAATAAGTAGGAGAAAGAATTTCAGGCAGCTTGTCACCAGCAGACTATCCAATCAAGCCCATTCATGACTAAGTAGGCTTCCACGGAAAACATTTGTTTTACCTTCATCATTCTATCCTCCTGATGGTGTTTACCTTACAAAACACTTCTCAGACTTAGTTCTCCTTTGTGAATGAATCCTCTTGTTGGCACCCTCATTTGTGCCACAAGCACAAAGAGTTTAGATTTGCAAACTTTGTTGGAATAACACGACTCTATGAATTATCCTTGGACATGAGATTTTCAACACTTAACTGGAGAACTAAAAACCATCTTATGAACTATCACTAGAGGCTGAACAAATGATTCTATACAAATGGTCATGCTGTGTACAAGCATGGTTTGGTAAGTGACAACATGTATGGCAGTAGATATATGTAGCAGGTTATAGCATCCAGACTGGTATAATCTATAATAATTGTACAAAGATGAAGTCAACTAACTGCTGTGGAAAATCCTTCTGTACACTCACTATGGATATGTATCTTTATGATTGGTTTAATAAACAAGTCAACTGGCCAAAAGCTGAACAGGATAAAGTTAGGTGGGAAAGCCAAACTGAGAATGTTGGGATGAAGAAGGGTGGAGTCAGAGGAGTCACCAGCAGTGGCAAGATGGACATGCAGTACTGAGAAAAGGTACCAAGCCATATGGCAAAGTATCTGTAAGAAATATGGGTTAACTTAAATCTACGAGTTAGGTAGTAACAAGCCTGAGCTACAAGGAAAGCACTTACAATCAATATAAGCCTCAGTGTGTTTATTTGGGAGCTGCTGGCAGGACAGACACTTCTGCTGACAAATGATGCATTTTTTAGGATGTATCAGTATTTTTAATCAAAGTACATGTGTACATGTGATTTGGAAAGTCAAAGTTGAGCCATTTGATAACAACAAGGGACCACAGATTCCATCTACTCATGCATCTTCTTCTCTGCTAATTGTATATATTCATTGCCCCACTCCTGCTATCTATTTATTGGCTTAATCCAACCAAAAGCTGGAAGTGCAGTCTGTGAATTGATGTCAGTCTTCCTGGACACAAAGAGTAAGGAAATCTATAAATCAAGAGCAAGCAAATGCCATCTTCCATCCCCAGGATTCGTTTTAACTCTCGGCATTGACATTCACAAGCCAAGACCAGTGTAAATGTTACATCTTCCAGATTCTGTGTTACCCCATCCTCATAAAACTCACCACTTTCAGCAAGAGTTATTTTTCCCATTTCTGAGTGTGCTGAATTTTTTCTCAGCTCTTTATCACTTCTCATTTTGTGCTTTACTCTTTGATATAGTCACTCCAGGCTTCCAGAACAGATTTCTGTGGACTGGACAACTTCTTACTCACTTCTCTCAGATTTGGAGGCAACACATTCCAAGGCCCATGTAATGTCAGTTGTTGTAGCTAATGAGACCCTCATCTTAGTTTTTAGACACCCTCCTGTCAGTCCTCTCTTCATGCTTTTGGAGAAAATTCCTCCCTCTTTTGCTCCTTCTTTAAAGGCACCAAAACATTGACCAGGAATCAGTCCTCAACAAGCTAAGAAAGCCATCTCTAATTACCATCATCTTATTGATGCAAGGGGTTAATATTAGGATTTGAAAGGATATGAATTTTCAGTTCATGCTTCTTCTTCTCCTATAATATATATTTAGGTTGATTTTCCTAAAAGCAGGCCCTAAATAAAAACTTGTTTGTGAAGATGTTATAATGAGAAGAGTTCACAGATGAACATGTATGGAATAAGGGACATATGAAAAGAAAGGAGCAAGCTGAGGTGTGACTCAAGGTTGTAGAGGGGCTTTGATGTCATTATGCATCTGGCTGGCCACAGAGTTCACCCACAGGGGCAGGGAGCAGATGAAAATGGACTCCTGAACAAGTCGGTTCTTTGAATTTGTTCAAATCCAGTTCTATAGGACTTGATGACACAGTCAGAAGCCAACAAAGCAATGTAGGTGTTAGCTATTGAGTGCAGATGTTAATTGCAGTCTGATGTGAACAAAAGTAGTAAACAGGTTGAAAGGATGACAACAAAGCCCCTGTAGATCTTTTATTATATCCATATTTCCTTCCTCACTACTAGCTTCTTAAAGATAAAGGCTGGATTTCATGTCATGTGCATGCATATATCTTCATAGTGCTGACTTCTGATACCAGGGTTGGCTTTGTGAGAGTGTGGAGTGTGGCATTACTTATGAACTGGAAGAGCCTTATGTCTTAGGACTCCATCATCACCATTCTGAATTATTGTTGTGCAAGAAACCCTGCACTTTCGATTTGCATTGAACCCAATAAAATTATGCAGTAAATTTCCTCTGCCATAGGCTCTGGCACAGAGTAGGCATTTGGTTTATTTATTTATTTTTTTGAATAAAGAAATTAGTATCTGAGATTTACTAGGGAGTTAAAAAAAAAAAAAGCATAGAGTAAATGGCAATGCACTGGAACAACTGCAGTTCGTGGGTCTCTACACTTGAGAACAAAGAAGTTGGAATTAGAGCCTTGCTCTCTAACTCACTATCCACCCCACTCCAGTCATCTCTCTGGTGTCCTCATGGGGAGTGTGTAGAACCTGTTCATTTTGATGCTTTGTTTATTTCTCTTTAACATGGCATCAAAATTCTTGGCACCAGATAGCACAGCTTTTATTTTCCCCACAAAATAATTAAATTTACTTTCAAATGATTTTGTTTTGAGAAATAGGCAATGGGGAAAATGAGATGAACATGTTGGTGCTCAGAGTTAGCTGATGTGGCAGTGAAGAGTCCTATTCTGCCCATAGAGATGGGCTTATCTTTGTGAGCATGGTTGATCTATCAGATGCCACACCTAAAAAAAAAAACAAAAACAAAGACAAAACAAAACAAACAAACAAAAAACAGACTCTCCTTCCCCCAGAAGCTATCAAATGTTAATAGCTCCTATCTGGGGAGGGGGAAAGTCCCTCTGTCCTGTGTGATCTTGCATTAGCTGGCTTGATCTTGTAAAGGTGTTATGTATTCAACTACAGATGCTGTGAGTTCATGAGAGCAACAGTCTTATTACTTATCTTGCTCCAATCTTTCTCTGGCCTTTGGTATTTATGTTATTTTCTGCCTCCATTTTTATGTTGGTCCTTGAGCCTTTCAGGAATGTAATTTGTTACAACTGTCATATTTATGGCTAAAGCACTCCACAGAAACTCATTCTTTCCACTTTGACCAGTCTCAAGTCTCTATATCAATTGATGTCCACAATGGTACTTTTCTGATCAGGTTCAAGAACTGCAATAATCTATGGATGTACAGATATGAATTTAGAGAGCAGATTGAGACTGTGTCCATTTTGTGGAATAAACTCCCCAGATATAGGTTCTTTGCTAGATTTTAGACACACATTTAATCCTGTATTACAGCCTTTAAATCCAGTAATAAAGTGGTTGGTTACTCCCATAATTTTCTTACCACTATTGCACTCATGTACATATCTTTTCATCCTTATTGTTGTAGCTCACATTGTTCACTGCTGGGGAACATTGTTGATAACGTTTCTCTCCAAGCACTCTACATATCACCTTTGGGTTCTGTTAAAGCTATCCAAGAAGAAGGGAGCTTCTAAGTCAACACCAATTTGATTTCTACATGCTTTGTATCCCAAATGTGCGATGTGTTCACCAACGGGGTCTAGCATCTATTTCAGGTGGGCCAACAAATGTATTTCTATAGAATAGCCTGTGTTGTTTTAAGTGTCTCCAGGATGCACACAACCAACAATTTGAGGGGGAATTTCTCACTTTCAGTAGTGTATTTTTCATTTAGAGACCCATGGCTTTTGGGAGGAGCATCATCCCCTGTGTACTGTAGCTCCAATTGGTATATTCTTATAAAATAAGTTTCCATTTGGCTGTTTTACTTTTCTTTGTGGCAAAATAAAATTCCATCATCTATATTTATAACATTTTCATTATCCACTTACCAGTTGACTGATATCTTCTTTTTTTTTTTTTTTACATTTCATATTATTTTATTTCTACTTCTGGTATATTCTTTTTCTTTCTTTCTTTCTTTCTTTATTTAATTTATTATTGTACATGTCGATTTCAGTTCCCCCTCCCTCTCTCCTTCGCTCCCTCACTTTTACCCTCTCTGCCCTCTCACATGCACCCTGACCATGTTCCCCTCCCATCCCCTCACCCCAATTCCCTATGTAGGGCAATGCCATCCAGTTGGGTTTATGTAGATCTGACAGGTCATGTGAAGTAGGGACTAGGGCTTCTCTCCTGTCTCTAGATTAAGTCAGTTATCCCTCCATGGGGGATGTGTTAGCAAGGTCCTTTTGTGCACTAGGGATACATCCTGGCTCCACTGTTTGAGGTCCCTTAGACTGCTCAGTCATTCTGGCTGAGACCCATATTCAGGGGGCCTGAGTCAGTCCCATGCTGGCTTCCCAGCCATCAGTCTGGGGGCCCGTTAGCTCCTCCTTGTCTTCTTTTTTTAATCACAGTATTAATCACTTTTCTGTTGCTTTGATAAAATGTCTGAACAAATATTTACTTACGGAGTCTGGGCATTGGAGTTTATCATTTTGGGGAAGGTATGTCAACAGTTGGGGGAAAGTATAGTGGCAGGAGGAAGAAGCTGGGCAATCATGCTTTCATCCACACACAGGAAACAGAGAACAAGCTGTGGAATGAGGCTCTAAACCCTCAAAGACTGACCCACATGACACACTTCCTCCAGCAAGATTCTATCCCTTAAAGGTTCTGTAACCTACCCAATAGTGGCACCAGCTGGGGACTATGTGTTTTAAAACTGAGCTATGGGAGACATTCACCATTAGGCCACAAGAGTCCCCTTTTCTTCTTTCATCAACCACATATGTGTGTTCATGTATGCACATGCATGCACACACAAGACTACATCTAGATTCATTATGAAAGATTCATTATCTTTCTGAGTATGTCTTATTACACTTAACACCATTTCCAGGTTTACTCATTTGCTGAAAATGTCATGATTTCACTTTTTCTTCAAGGTTAAATAAATTCTATTTTGTATATATTTGTACCACATTTTCTTAACACATTTGTTTGCCAGTGGACATCTAGGTTGGTTCCACATTTAGATAATATGAATAGAGCACTAATAAACATGGAATGTATCTCTCCTCATGGCACTTCTTTAATGATGTAATTTCCAGTGTGTGTCTAGCTCTCTCTGAATCATTAAACTACTTGTGGACCACACAGCTGGATGGTTCCATGATTCATGTGGCCTTTGTTTTGGGGCATGGGTACTATACAGCTTTTGCACAAGGTCCTTGGCCAAACTGAAGTCAGTTTTTCTCAGTGTTTTCCATTGTCAAGCTTTACTCTGAACTGTGGAGGCCAGTCCATTACCATATGCAAAGCAAATTTCTCCTCCAGCCCTTAATACATAGCCAGTTCCTCTTAGCAATTTTCCATTCAGTCTCCCACCTTGCCTATTACCTGGAAGTCTTCTCTTGTTTCCATTCTTTTTAGAATTGGTCTCAATATCTCCTGAGTGTCACAATAGCTGTGAGCGAATCCTTTGTTATCCATTGAATTTGGGATTAACTTTAGCCCCATAATGCAAGTTGTACTTTGTGATAGCAAATAAAAAGAAAATCTGTCTGTCTTGCCTATTTTATCAGGTGTTTAGTACAAATCACATTTCATCAGGGACCTGTTCCTTCAATTTAAACCTGAGCAAGTCTGTGGGGGATGAAGATTCTTGAGTGGCTGGAAGCTACATTTATCATCCCGCACCTCGTAGTCAAGCTCACTGCAGTAAGTCTAAAGGAGAAATATTTGACACATGTACCTTTTATAACTAATTCCTTAGCACTCCCCTTCAAACCCATTAGGCCCTACTTCCAATCCAACACCCAGAAATATAGCCATCCTGCCTTCTCCATTCCTATTTCTGCTTCCCTGCATTGTCTCTTTCTACTTTGAAGAAATGGTTGTTGTGTCTTCTCTGTTTCATGGTTCATGAATATATAGATCCCAAAGGACTCCAGGAATTTCCTGGAATTTCCACTAAGCAGACTTTCTTAGATGTCAGGAGTACTTTTTGAGTTTATGTGATATATAGAATACTGTTTGCAGTGCTAAGTGTCAGTAGAAGAGCTTTCTCAGTTTGGTTTTCTATCTAAAACAGACTGTCCTCAAGGATTAAGTTAAGTGTAGAAGGTGTATTAGAAGGCAATATTAGAAACCACAAACTAAAAATGGGAAATTGAATCAAGGAAAAAAAGAGCAGTCCTGATATCTCAGTGAGCAGGCTATTATCAGAGACACCTGGAACTCGGTCTCACTGGAGATCTGAGAAGCTATGAGGGTCTTACCTCATAATTATAAGGTGTGGAGCTAAGAAAAATTACCAATTGATCCCTTCATCCATGGAAAGTAGTCCTGGAGAATTTGTACTTCTTTCACCCCTGCTATAGAGTGAACTTCTTGGGCCCCAGAAAAGAACAGATATCTGTATTTGAAGTAAGTTGTTAATGTGTCATTTCAAATGTATGACAAGATATGGCATGGGCATTAACATTATTTCATAACCCAGTGACATTCAAAATATTTAACAACTTGCATGGCATGGATACAGATCAGTCTGAATAGGTGTTAACTCTAGACATATGGTATGGATATGCCACGGAATATAAGATATCATACTAAGAACACACAGGAGAATCAGAATCTCAGTCCCCATGCTGGGGTTCTCCAAGAAGAGTATCATTCCTAAGTTTACAAACTATGTCATAGCTTTTGAGTTATGTCTAGATAATTTCCAAACAGTTAGAGATCTGAGAAAGCATTACCATCAAGTTGGTTTTATGTGTGACCTTGGAGTGAAGGTTGTTTCTCTGAGCCCCATTGCTTGTCTTTAACTTAACTTCAAAAGAATTCCAAGGGCCAAGAAATCCTGGTTCATTCCTGGATGATGCCTTCCAGTTTTGAATCTCTCTTTCCAGTGGGATTCCAGTGAAAAGCTGAGTGGAGAAAAATGTAGAAAGGATCATTCTTGAGTGATTCGCCCCATTGCTGTACAATTTAATGTCTTCACTCATGCTTTTCGGGGGAGGAATCAAACTTACTTTGAAGAACAAAGTATCAGAGAAATCAAAGATCCTTAAGAAATCCTCTGCTTCTTCTTTTTGCACTTTTAATTTCATTATTGATTTCCACTAAACCCTTCAGAGATCCCCTGTGTACCCACAGCTTTCTCTTCCTCAAAGACAGACTTGAAGACAGTAGCCAGTTTCAAGCATTTACAGACCATTAGACATGTAGCAGCCTTACCACCAACCAAACACCCACCCTCTTCCTGATGATGGAAGGACCAGAGAGTTCCTGTGAACAACCTGTCTTGACAGTGGACCTCGGGTATGTCTGAAGTGATAGTGTATCTTTGGGGCAAAAGGCCAAGAAACTGGATTGAGCAGCACACGAGTTTGCTTAGGCTAAACACAGATCATCAGATTTTGAAGTGGTATTGTCTTATAAATAAAAACTTGTACTGAGAGCATGATTGGGTGTCTGAGTACCTCAATCATTAGAAGGAATTATCATTCGAATGCTCATTCAAATGACTTTTCTCTCAGAGATTCCCTGTTGGCAGTTGGCTGTGGGTAACTCTCAGCCTGGGAGATTTCCCACTCTGTGAGGATTTCACTGGCTTCTTTAACTACCAGAAGGCTTTATTCTTTGGGTCTGTTTAAATTACTATATTTTATCACATTTATTTATTTAATTTGTGTATGTGTGCATGTGTGGTGGGGGGAGGTGTAAAGTCTCATGAACTCAGGTCCCAGGGAAAGCACGTGTAGGTCTGAGGACCATTCCTGTGAGTGAAGCCTTTCCTTTAACTGTATGGATCTTAGGAACTGAATTTAGGCTATCAGGCCTAGCTCAAGTCTTGTAAGACCATCCCTCACTTTGTAGCCTGGACTAGCCAGAACTCACAATCTTGTTGCTTTAGTGTCCTTGATGCACCACCACCCCTCATTTCTCTCTATATGATCTAGAGAATATTTGATCCAGTTGCTGATTCTGAGCTAGGAATGGCATTCTAGCCTGCGCTCCATCCCCCCCCCCCCCCCCCCCCACACACACACATCAGCCTCTCCCGGGCATCACCTGGCTAATGCCATTGTCTTGCAAATATTTTCCCTTTCCAGGAATTCTGTAGCTTTTCCTTAGTTGTGGCCTTCTTCATACCATTTGCATTTTCTTAGCCTCATTCAACAGATGACATATATTTTCCATTCCCTCTCCAAATGAACGAATCTCCAGGAAGCTAAATGAAACAACGCAGAGAAGAGGCTAGGCAAAATGTTATGTTGCTATCACATTGACAATAAAAAGAAAAAAAAATTGCTTTGTTATTCTTTTGGTTTCTAAACCCATGAAATACTGTTTTTTTTTTTTTTTTTTTTTTTCTCCTCCTTTTGGTTTTAGAGAAAAATTTCTTGTCGTTCAGATTGAATTGTAAATTATGAGCAGAATTTTCCATTTTCACTCATGGCATCATAGAAAGAAGAGACATGCAATCAGCCTGGATTGCAGTCCTGGGTTTGATCTACCACCTAAGTGTACTGTCGCCCTGAGAAGCCATTAACACTTCACTAGTGAAGAAGAGAACATTATCAGTCTCCTGAAGATATGTTAGGAATCAAGTGAAAGACCATACAGTAATATATGAGTGTATTAGGTGTTCAGGAAGGAGTTATTTGTTAATTAAAATAATAATAATTTAGGCAATTAAGTAAATTTGTCTCTTACAATAATATCTTTTAAAGCAAATGCATTTTGTTTTCAATCCCAAATTTGTATTTGAAAATAATGTGAGGCTCACTCAGAGAAGTAGAGAACTTTGTGTAAGACCCTCAGAATGAGGAATCTTCCAGGTTCGGTCGATACCCCAAGAACTCAATGTCCAGTCCAGTTGCTGCAAAACTCAAGGGGCTTTAATGAACAGGAAACGATTGCGCAAACGGGCTCCTCCAGCATGCAGGCTAGAGAGAAGCCCCCTCCCCTGGGCCCAGGTGTTTTTAAAGGCAACCCCACAAGCTTAGGGAGGGGGTGGGACCCTCTGTCCATTGAGTACATGACCCTTGGAGGCCGGATGGTCTGCTATTAGGGTCAGCAGACCTTAGGGCCTCAGAGTGTGCTAATTAATCTTGTCTGGGCAAACCAGAGTTTCAGCTACCTCTTGACCCTATTTACCACCTGTTGACTCACAGGAAAGGAGGGGCAGTGTGAATTCTTCTTATCTCAGGGCCCTGTGAGAGGAAGCTAGCAAATTCCAAGGAACAGATATTGGTTTCCAGGTTAGTCCATCATTAACATTACTTTTTAGGTCTTTCATTTTGCTCAAACCACACAGCCCTGGGTAGCAGATCTGGGACCAGAATAACACTTTATGTCCCTGTGTCCTTTGTTGTATTCAGTAAACCAGTCTTCATAAGCCCTTTCATTAGCTTTACTATTGCCAAGGTTCAGCTGACTGTCAGGGCTCCCATTGGTCTTCCAGCCTTCTCCCCTTATACATGACTATTTAAAACACAAGACTTAATCTTATACTTGGACCTACTTTTAGACACTAAAATAAAGAAAATTAGGGGTTCCAGGATTGCGTATGTTCCTGTCATGCTTAGAAAATTGCAAGGGTGTCACAGCCCTTATGTAGGAATATCTTGGCTATAATTAACCCTGGGAAAACTTCCCGGGGAGAATCAGGTTATACAATGACAATGAACAAAAGGTTTCCCTGGTTTAAAAAAGAAAAAAAAAAAAATGAATGAAATTGTTCCATCAAGAAACTTTATTGAGGTCATAGCTGGGAAATGAATAGGGTGGTCTTTCAAGTGCAGGCTATGGATTTTCTTCTAGAAATTCTTATAATTTCATCAATCGTCTTCTCACCTTCTCTTTTCCTTCCTTGACAGCCTGCTCAAAGATGCTCTCTGAGGAACTGACTCCTGAGGTTCCTCTTCGTAGGCATGTGACTTGTCTCCCTGACCCTGCACAAAAACAGGACCAGGAACACTTCTTACTTATCCCTATCTAATTGAATTCTCTTTCTGAGGACTGGTGTTGGGGTTTCAGAGATGCTACTGAGAACTGAGCATTTCAAGAGAAAAGTAGTCAGTAATAATGATGCATTGCTTGGCTCTTGTATGAAGAACAAGGAAAAAAGGTAGATGACAGATAGATGATAGATAGTAGATGACAAAAAGATGATAGATGAGAGATAGATGACGTATGGATGATAGATGATAGATACACACACACATACAGACAGAAAGAGAGAGAGAGAAAATGTAGACAATCTACATGCAGAGAAGAGAGTGAAAAGGGAAACCTCAACTCTCCCTTCTATTTCTATTTCTGCTTCCAGTATTTTGTGGGCTTTCATTACACTCCGCCCCTTCATTTCATTGTAGGCCATTGCTCCCCATAAATTCACCCATTCTCTTTTCCCTTTGTTTATATGGATAATCACAGTGAATACTGTTCCTTGCAACTGAAGGCTTCCAAGACTTATCTGTGTCACAGACTTAACTATGATGGTCAGCAACATTTTCAATATGGTGCCTTTTAAGCAAGCAGAACTCACACTCCAGGGACTAGATTCAAGAAGTGGATCTACCTCTATTATCTGACCACCATAACCCTTGATTTATCCATCACTGGTGCCTCAACATACACGTGCTTTTGTTCTGTTTTCAGTCTTTGCATCAGACAAAAATAGATTCTATAACTGATAGCCCCCACAGAGGAGTATGACTTTCCATCTGGGATGGAAATCTGAAAAGTCCTACTGGGATCCCAGAGTTCTGGAATTACTTCAAAATTCATCACACCACTGGCCAGGCTCTCCTCTTTCTTTCCCTGAAAGGTGTGAATTTGACCTTTTGATTGGTCATCAAGATTGCCATATTCAGCTACTTGTGACTGAGACACAAAGGGCTTTGCAGGAGGACAGCCCACAGGATTCTATTTGAGGAATGCCAAATGGTTCTCCAGGGCCCAGCTGGTACTGCAGTCTCTTGCACAGTGCCTGAAATGTGCACAGCTATTTTTGTGGAGTTATAATATTATTGCTCACAATGAAATCTAATATTAAAGCAGAGACCTGTTAGTTGTGTAGCTTTGTGAAAGATCAAAACTTCTGTGCTTCAGTTTTCTTATTCTTGAGCCAGTAGTAACAGTGTCCATACCACCAGCTTCTTACAGGGTTAAATGAGTTACTGCTTCTCAAGCCCTAGAACAACACTATGCAATCCCTGTGTATATCCAAAAGAGACAAATAAAGGGGCAAATATGGGCTGCTGCTGTAATCCTGTGTCATCTTTCTTACTTTGTCCATTCTCCGGGCCCGAGAGCCTATTTCCAGAGCCATGTCAGATGGAGTGGACTTGATAGATATATACACTGATGAAGAGCTCAACCCGTACTCAGAGTTCAACGATACAGATGAGATTGACCTGTATGATGTTGTGTGATGGCTACCTCACAGCCTTCAGATGACAGTAGCAGTAGCAGTGAACCACCCATCCCCTTCTGTTCACAAGGAGCCATCTCCCAAACCAAACACCAAGACCCCTGCAATCCTGTACACATATAGTGGCCTGCCGAGTAGACGAGCAGCTGTGTATGTAGGCAGCTTCTCCGGGTGGACTACAGACCAGCAGCTGGTCCAGGTTAATAGCTCCATAGGAGTCTATGATGTGGTGGAGCTGAAATTTGCAGAGAACCGTGCAAATGGCCAGTCTAAATGGTATGCTGAGGTGGTAGTAGCCTCTGAAAGTTCTGTCGTCCACAAATTGCTGGAACTGTTGCCAGGAAAAGTTCTTAATGGAGAAAAAGTGGATGTGAGACCAGCCACTTATCACAGCTTGAGGCACAGGCCCTAGTCCCAAGAGGGTGAATACCTCTACAGGCCCACTCCGGAGATTCTAGTGATTCTGCTGATGGATGGGCAACTCCCTCTGAGAACCTTGTACCCTCATCTGCTCATGTGGACAAACCCCCCAGTGTGTGCCTGTTGGCCTACTTTAACTGTCTTCCTTCAGCCCTTCCCCTGATGGGTCTGCCCCCACCCCCGCCACCTCTTCCCCCTCCTCCTCCTGGTATCCACTAGCAGTATCTCATGCTCCCTCCTCTTCAAGTACCTCCTCATCTGGCTGTTCCCTCTGGGGCCATTCCACCAGCCCTTCTCCCCCCAACCAAATGCTACAGTGGGGCCTCCACCAGATACTTACATGAAGGCCTCTACACCCTATAACCACTGTGGCAGCCGAGATTTGGGCCCTCCACCCTCTACAGTGAGTGAAGCTGAATTTGAAGTGTGAATGAAGCGAAACAGAGCGATTTCCAGCAGTGCCATTTCCAAAGAGTTGTCTGGTGCCATTGCAGGGGATCACAGTGATCCCTTGCCTTTGAGACTGCTCACAGTCATTGCAGTTACAGAGCAGTCTCGAGTCGCCAATGATGAGTGTCACCATATCCTCACTTCCTCTCTGAAAGACTGCCTTCATGGCATAGAGGCCAAGTCACACAGTGTGGGTGCCAGTGGAAGCTCTTCCAGGAAAAGACATCGGTCCAGGGAGAGGTCGCCCAGCTGGTCCCCGGGAGAGCAGCAGGGACACCGAGACTTGCTTCCTAAGAATTAAGGAAGACCGACTGGCATGATGATTATTTCCAGGAGGGGAACGGGGAGCATGAGAGGGACCAGATAGAGAACGGGACCGACACCACCGAGAAAGGAGTCTGGGTGGAATCAAATTGTTTTTAATGGACTTGGCATCTCCTCACCCTGACTAAAGGATGAAGGCCACTTTACCCCCTTCTCCTCTTCCAAAGCCCTAACTTCCTCCAGGCAATACCCTCTGTCTTATGGGACTGAAGATGGCTTGGCAGCCCTCCCAATCCCACACCTCCTGTTTGCCAGGGAGAAAGAACCTAAAGATGTGATGAGGTAGGGGATGGGGCAGACAGGAAGACAGCAACATGTCTAGCCCCTAGTCTCCATAGAGAACAGTGCTTTGTTCAAGGAAACCCGAGTTTCTGATCCCCCGGAGCAGTCAATGGTGAGAATACTGAGAAAACTTCCTTCCCAGAGAACATGGAGATGCTCTTTGTAGGGTCTTAGGAGAGTGACTGACTGGGGGTGCCACAAATGCCCAGGGTTCTGCCCTCGGTACTAGATTTGGTGGGGGCAAGAGGGTTCAAACCCTGCTACCATACCACTTCTTTGTTCAATCCTTTACCTGCCTAGCACTTTGAGGAGGGACCATGAGAACAGAAACTACCTTGTGGCAAGCAGCTGTTGTGGTTTTCTCTTCTCACATGTTGACTGTTTATTTCCCTGGCCTTCTAGAGGGCTAAATCCTTTTGACTCCTTGCTATCTGATTCTTAGTGGAAGTAAAACCCATGAGGATGCTTTTGCCTGGAAAGCTAGCCAAGACAGTTACCACCATTTGCTGCTCTAGGCTGGTTGTCTGTTGAAATAACCAACTTTTAGGTGTCCCCTTTCCCTGAGGCTTTCCATTTAACATGGGATCCTTCCCCCAAGAAGGCTTCTTATTGTTTTAGAGGAAGAAGGCACTGCCTTTGGGACATAGGGATGTCATGGAACCTCAGGAATGAGGACCCCTAGTTAAAATTAAATACCAGGAGTGTGGGGGAAGAATACAGTTTGAGCAGGATGTGACCTACTCACATGGACTCTTTTTCAAGTTTGATATAAGCATGGGCTTACATCCCCACGGTACATACTTTAATGTATTGTGGGATAACACAGCACTAGTAGGCAGGTAAAGTCACAGATGTGGTGTTTGTTGTTTTATTCTTTACTATAATACTTCCCTCACTTGACCTGGAGGTGCTTCCTGACTTTTGACAAGAACAGAGAAGAAATGGAGCCCGGCTTAAGTAAACTCAGCTCAGAGATCTAAGGACCAGCATACTGGTGGCTATTTTCTGCATAGGCAATTGGAATTGCTTTTCTCAGCATCCAAACTGTGATAGGTTGCTATTGCAGGAGGCAGCTTCAGTCGAATACCATAGAGTGATGTTTCTTCTGCAGGGTCTATGACATCTAATGTGAAAAGAGACATGGCATGTGAGATGAGACTTGGTGTGTGAGGCATAGGGTCACTGAAGACCCATCAGACTCAAGAGGGGAGAGGCTGAACTGGATCCCTCCTCTCTTCCCAGAACACTTCTGATAGAGCCCTTCAGTCACTCAGGGACAACCCTCCAGGGTTGGAGAAAAACATAACCTTGGAACAGAGGCTACAGTTGTAGCCTTTTTTTCCTGTTCTCAAGTCCTATTCTACTGCAGAACATGGCACCCTGCCCAATTGGCCAAGTGTTAAGTGATATGCTTATTCTTGAAAGCAGTTTGGGTGTCTTTTTAAAATGTAGAGAAAACCAAGTAAAGTTAAGGGAAACAATATATAGAATATCAGAAAAACTGTTTACTCACTCACTGACAAAAGTTTTAGTTTTATTCCTCTTAGCAAAAGAAGAAAAAAAAAAAAAATTCCCAGCCCTCAAAAGGTCTAGGCCCCATTCCCCTGTTGTCAGTGATTTGTTTGTCTTTCTGATAGGTTGAAAATTGTGTAATAAACTTGATAACAATGTCAAAAAGGGGGCAAATATGAAGAAATATAGTATGGACATGTAGGAAAAACCATTATTATATATAGTTAATACTCACTAATTTTTATTAGCAATCAACAGGCTTGCCCAGCTGTAAAGCCTACCAACAGTAACTGTGACAAGCCAAGTAAGATGTCAATGGTACAATAGTAGCACTTATATCTTGGAGGGTAACCAATAACTATCTAATTGGACTTAAAGCTTGCTTAATAGGACAGAATTTATGCTTGGACCATAGCCCTTACCTGGATGGTGAGGTAATGTTAGAGGAGAAGCTACTACCACCATTTACAAACCAATACAATTTTAACTGCATTCTGAATATTACTTTATACCTACAGATAAGTGTATCTCTCACCTCTAAACAAAAGAAGCATTTTTCCAACAGATGGAGACTATTTTAAAAAGTCACTGTTGGTTAAAATACAGAGAACAATAGACCATGGGGCTCCCAAACTCAACTGATATATGTATAACACAATCCCTATACCCTTTGTAGGGGCATTACAGAAGGGAAAAGTAGATTGTAAGGACCAGAGGACCAAGATGTCTGCTGTGAGACAGTCTTCTACATGTGACAGGGAAGATGCGGTCATGAAGTTTCAAGAATGTAGTTGCAAAACAACACTTGGATAATGATAACACCAAAGTGGATGGAGGGAAATGTTACAAGATCACACCTCTAGATAAAGTGCTATAGGCATATAGGCATTCAATAACTACTGAGACAGGGAGAATCATTTTTTTCTCCAGGACTGAGCCCCTGATAAGTTTCCAATCCCTGAACACATGTACAAACTACTCTAAATGGACTCATTGTGTGTGCGTAATAATTAAAAGAGAAGAGGTCAATTACTTGAGAAGTTGTGGATAGAGGAGTTATGGGGGAAAAGGAAGGATAGAAATTGTGTAAATACAATATTCATGTATGGAAATCTCAAAAAATAAGAAATTAAATTTTAAAAATACATAGAATTTTTAACCAAAGCTGTATTCCAATTGAAATACCAAAATGTAGGAAACAAATTAGAGAGAAAAAAGTCCTTTCATAAATTGATTAAAGAAAAAAACCATTTTCTATTTTTCTCTTCTACTTGATTCTAAACAAATAGCATGAAAGTAGGAAAAATTTGAAAGCTGGACACAATGAACTGAATTTTCTTTCTTTTTTTTTCTTTTTTCTTTTTGTTTTGTTAGCTAATTGAATTTGAATGTTCTGGTTGAACATACCTACCTCCTATTAAAACTTGAGGGAATGGACAAGTTTGGAGGTTTTCTTTATGCAGGCTAAGGTCTTAGGCTGAAATGTGAAGTTTGGTAAGGAGAGAGCCAAGGACTGAGGTTTGATGGATTTAGTCCATCACTGCTCATCACTGGGCTCAAGATTTGGTCCATCACTGGAAGAGGCTATGCCTCACTGGGCTAAAGGGTGTTAAAAGTGTTATCTCTTTGGAAAGGCTTTTTATGTTATATGTGTTTGATCCTGGCAGTGTTGGTCTATGGAGAATATGGAACATGAGAAAAGGATTCTGGAAGTTAGATTCAGGAACTTTAAAACAAAATAGAAGTTTTTTATCCACACAAAAAAAAGGTTTATTTTACACTCAAATGACACATCTGTTTGTTTGGGTTCTTTTCTCACCCAGCCCTTCTGAGGACCCAGGTTGGTAGAGTAGCCTCCTCAGGACTTTTCCTACTTGGTAACCTAGGGACCCAGAGAAATACAAGCTCAAGCTGACAATTCTTCTACCTGGAACAGAAACATATCACTGATTTTTGGCTCCTATAATCTCACAGGGAGTGGCACTATTAGGAGGTGTGGCTTTGCTGGAGTGGGAGTAGCCTTGTTGGAGGAAGCATGTCACTGTGTGGGTGGGCTTTGAGGTTTATTATACTCAGGATACCACCCAGTGAGTCAGTTGATTTCCTGTAAGTGCAAGATGTAGCCGTCTCAGCCCCGGCACTGTGTCTGCCTGTATGCCGCCATGCTGTCGTGATGACAGTGAACTAAACCTCTGAATCTATAAGCATGCCATCCTAATTAAATGTTTTCTTTATGAGAGTTACTGTGGTCATGGTGCCTCTTCATAGCAATGAAAAGCCTAACTAAGACACTGGCCAAAGCCTAGACACACTTGCCTGTAAGGCAGCAGAGAAGCACTCCTATGGGCATTTTGCAGATTGGTCAAGCAAAACCCCATCTTAAACTACAACATCTCCCCTAAAGGATTTGCTAGCTACTAACTTCTGGGAGGCAAATACAGTGACTCTTTCCCCTGTGCCTTTCCCTAAGCATCAACTGGTAGCACAAGTGTGGTAAATGTCAGGAATCGGGCGCTGTGGAGTGTAGCTGTGATCTCAATGAAGGACACTCCTTCCCTGCACTGGGATTCTGTCCCTGGTGGATCACTTGATGATCTGGGAAATGAATAATTAGTACTCTCTAAAGATTGAAGAAAAAGGTGTGTATAAGGGCACATGTTCAAGGAAGGCTTGTGTTTTCCCTGATGCCCAGTGACCTTTCTGAGCGAATTTGGATACCTGACACCACCTACTGAGCTGACCACTTGGAAGCCTGTACTCCTCAGGAATAAATAAAAGTTTTTATGAGAATCCATCTTAGAGATTCAGGTATGATGTGTGTGTGTGTGTGTGTGTGTGTGTGTGTGTGTGTAGTCTTTTGTATCACAGTCAAGATTTGCCTTAAACTCTTGATCCTTCTGTGCTCAAGTATTGGGATTATAAGTATCCTCCACCATTCTAGTAGGTTTCTGAAAATTATGTTTATTTAGGCATAATTAATAATCCCACACAATATAGTGTATCCATTTTAGTGTAAAGTTTAAAGAGTTTGATAAATGCACTCATTCATTCATATACTACCACCACAAGCAAGATTGGGATTACAGTCTTCCAGTTAACATCTTCCAGGTGTCTGTTTATAGACAATCTCACTTCTAACTCAGACACTGGCAACCATTCATTCACCAGGCTATTTTTCTGTTTCTTTGTTTTTGGTTTTTTTTTGTTTGTTTGTTTGTTTGTTTTTCTTTTTTTCTTATAGGTAGGTTAGGAAGGGTCTGATCTTTGAACATAGATCTTATAATAAACTCTGTTAGTATTCTGTAACCCTTATCTTACTTATAATTGTAGTGTGTGTGTGTGTGTGTGTGTGTTGAACTGATTGAATAGTCTTTCAGAGCTGGGGAGATGGCTCAGTTGGTGAAGCACTTGCCATGCAAACATGAGGACCTGTGTTTAATCTCTAGGATCCACCTATAAAAGCTGAGCAGGGCGAAGTCTCAGTACTGGGGAGGCAGACACAAGGGAATTCTTGGGGAATCACTGATCAGCCAGTCTAGCCTCCCAGGGAGCTCCAAGTCAGTGAAAGCTAAAAAAAAAAAAAAAAAATTAAGGTAGACATCATTTGGGGAAGAACACTGGAGGTTGGCCTCTGGCTTCCATGTGCACATACACAGTCACCTTCACACACACACACACACACACACACACCTGCATATACACAGACACAAAAAATATTGTTGTATGTCTACTTCTCTTGGAGTTATGTAAACACGAGCTAGGGAAGAAGTTATCTGGCCATTTGTTACTTTATTTTTAACAATGTTACCAAGTAAATGCCCACAAATATCGTCAAATGATCAATGAATAAATGAGATTCACATTCAATAGAAAAATTCTCTAAGTCATTACTCACTCATAAAAAAGTAGTATCCATCAATCCCTAGTATATAAACTGACTCTTTGGAGCCTATTTTCTAAAGAGAGATACCATGCTCAGCATAGACACAGGGGGTGGAGCCTTGGTCAGGCCTCATCTTGGTGATGAGACACACTTTGTTGACACCACATGGGAGAACTGGATGGGGGCTGGGGTGAGGGCAAGGTGGGGAGAACAGGGTGAAGGGAAGGAGGAAGAGCTGGCATTGATATATAGAATTTAAAAATAAAATAAAATAAATACACCCCCCAAAACTGAAGTATCCAATTTAATCATGTTATTGAAACAATTTTGAAGAGTGCGATTTGTTTGGAGTTACACTGAGTGAATATCACCAATATGAACCACCCCTACACTCAACACAAATCAAATAGGAACATCTTTTATGTGACACTTGTTTTTGTGATCATTTTGTTCATTCATATATTTAAAATTATTTATTTCATAATTTTACACTCAGTATATTTTGTAGCATGTCTGATACGATGGCAAGACTCAGGAGCAGGATCATGAAGTCCTCGAAGTCCAGCTTATTTTCTGTGTGTTCATCAAGCTCGGAAAGGATGTCTTGATAATTTGGCTTGCTTTCTTCTCTCTGAGAATAAAGAATAAATGAATCTATGCTGTATATAAACTTTGTATATAAAATTTAGAGATGGTAATGAATACTAAATATGTTATTAACAATATAGCATGGCCAGCACCACTACATAATCACTGTGCAAAATCCTTCATGATTTGCCTCTGAGAACCTGTTCAGTGATCATACTGTATATGTACTTCTGCCATACCCCAGCTGTGGTTGGACCATCAGAGAAGTAAATAACTTGTCTTAAAGTAAGCAGCTTTTGCTGTGAAGCCAATATTTGTGATCTTATCAGCCTGATTTAAGAGCCACACTTTTTTCCTTTTTTTTTTTGCTAGAAACAGATATTTTTGTATTTTAGTAATGTGTATTTTTTATTATGTTTTACATTCCAACCCCAGTTCCCCCTCCCTCCTTTTGCTCCCCCATTTATCTCCCACCCAACCTCCCATCTGCTTCTTGGAGAAGGTAAGGCCTTCCCTAGAAAGTCTACTAAGTCTGTCCCATCATCCCATTGAGGCAGGACCAAGACACCTTTCCACCCCCCCCACACACACACCCCTGTGTCTAGGCTGAGCAAGGTATTTTATCATACAGAATGGGCTCCACAAAGTCAGTTAGCATATTGGAGTTAGATCTCGGACCCACTGCCAGTGGCCTCATATATTGTTCCATTCACACCATTGCCACCCACATTAAGGGAGTCTAGTTCAGTCTTATGCAGATTCCCCATTTGTCTGACCTGAGTTAGTGATCTCTCACTAGCTTGGGCAGCTGATTCTGTGGGTTTCCCCATCATGGTCTTGACTCCTTTATTCACATTATTTCAGAGCCACACTTTTAATTAATAAGTTATTCTGCCTTTCTTTAGACACAGAACTTCCTATGTTTTAGGTATATATTCTCTTAACTATAGGAGGTACCTTTTATGAGTTCCCTGGACTGTGCAATTATTCATAAATGCAGAATAAAATGTGCTAGAGGAAAGCACATTGCTTTGTGGAATTGTTCAGCATTTAGTTTGATTGTCAATCATATCTGAGCTCATAGCTGTCATACACAGATTGCAGGAAAACATCTAAACAGCATATAAATGGAGAGCATTTTTAGTTTCAAACGTTTCAAACAGCAGCTGGAGGCTTTCACATTAAGCACACAAAAGTCATTTGAGGCACTCTGATACAGAGCTGTGTGTGCATCCAGTTTAACCACAAATGCTTAGCCCTGCAGTGGCTGCAAAAATCCCAGGAATGCTTGAGATGTTTTTGTAATGGTGATATATTTCTTTTACAGTCTAAATCACCTTTGTTTTTCTATTGTGACTCTCCCCAGGGGTCACATCTTCAGTCAGAGCCAAGGGAGTTGTTGACCCATTTGTTCAAAGAAAGCAGAGTAGTACTACTTGGAAAGGGTCAGAGTTCAATAGCAGGACTTTCCTGTGGGACTTCCCAGTTTTCCCAAAGGTCATGGAACATATAGATCTGTTCTCTCCCTCTGTTCTGCTTGGTGAAGGGCCAGGGAGCTGGCTAAGCACTTGTCATTCAAAGGTTTGGCCAATCATCTTTTAGCATCTTCTTGGCAGGGCTCCTTGGTACTAGTTTTTTTGTATCTTACTGGTGATTAAGTGTAAAGACTGACCATTGTGTTTAGGCTTATGAGAAATGTGACATTCTCTTTAGGACCTAGGCTTAGCAAAATGGTGTCACACAATTTACCAGAGAGCTCCATAAAGGTTTTAGAGCAGCAGTTCTCAACCTGTGGGTCATGACCTCTTTTGGGATTGAGTGACCATCAAGGTTTCCTAAGACCATCAGGAAACACAGCTATTTACATTACAATTAATAATAGCAAAATTACAGTTAAGTAGCAATGGAAATTTTATAGCAGAGTGGTAGTGGTTACCAGAACATGAGGAACTATATTAAAGGGTCACAACATCAGGATGGTTAAGAAGTCAGAGTACAACCTCAGGTATTCATCATCATCTTCCACATAGTCTGAATCAGGGTCTCTTGTACACCAGGCTCTCTGGCCAGAGAGCTTCCTGGGCAGTCTCCACTGCCCAGCTCACTCTAGGAGTGCTGGGATTACATAGGTGTGCTATTGTTCCTGGCTTTATATGGCTCTGGGGATTCAAACTTAGGGCTTCATGCTTGAATAGCAAGTACTTCACTTACTGAGCCATCTCTCAAGATCCCTCCAGTCTTTTGTTGTGTGTATTATACCATGCAGGCACACTTTTACACACATGAACTTATGTACACACACACACACACAGGATACTTTGATAGTATGTTATATAATTTAGTATATAAAAATCAATATATATGTACATATATATATATATATATATAAAATTTCTGTAACATATATATGATGCAATATATATATATGTATATGTGTATATTACAGAAATGCAATAGTTATTTTTGTCTCATATCATTCCAGAAACTTATAGACAACATATTTTTTTTGTTCTATCTGTGAGTAAATATTGGTGGCTTAGGCTTGGGTATACCCTTCTTTGTTTCTTATAAGATTTCCATAGGCTCAAAGTATAAGCACATGGGTAAGAGTCATCAGGCTAGCCAACTGTAGAAGGCATCAGAAAAAATTAAATAAAATAATAGGTAGGTCTTGCTCATGTTTCAAATATTATTTGCATTTTAGTGTTAAGAATCCCTTATTTGGTTTCTAACTCCAAAATGATCTCAGTGTCTTACTGTCCCACGACATCCTCTACTTGGCTGAATTGCAGCTATGGGCCACAGTGACCACAATTTAGCTTGTTCATAAGATTCAGTGGACAGCTTATATACAGGAGATACTCAATAAATGTTTGCTGATTGAAATAATATGATAGCATCCTGGGGCTGGAGTTCTTTGCTATTTGGTGTGAGCCTTGTTTATTAATGCCGGTTAATTTTCTTACCTCTGTGAAATTCCTAAATTGGGTTTGTAGCAGATTCTTGGCAGTGGCTTTCCCAAGTTTACCATCAGGGTCAGAAGAGTTTCTGAAAATTAGAGCAACAGTAGCAATGGCCTTTTCCAGGTCTGAGCCTTTCTTCAAAGCTGTGAGAGAAGAAATGTAGAAGTGGAGAATCAGAAGAATGATGTTTTATGAGATACAGGGATGTCTCCCAAGGGAACTGTGGGGAGTAAGCATGGGATATGCATCAGTAAGACCCAGTGCTTAGGCACATTGCCCTTTTTCTTAAAGTGGGATTTGGGGTTATCCAAGCCTGCATCTTTAAGCAATAGAGAATGAAAGTTTCATTCATAGCATTTGAGTTAGAGTTAGGTGGAGATTTGACACCTGCTTGCCACATGGCCCCAGGAAAATCTCTTACTTCTCTAAGCCTTGTTTTTCTGAGGTGTAATCTTACTCAGTTATTCAATAAATATTTACTGAGCATTTATTGTGCATTGATCTTAGGTTTTTGTATTAAAGATACTTCATGTAAAGACTTCAAGTTCTACTCTTGTGCAGTTTCTATTTTGTGTTAGCTACAGTACCACTTTTATGGGAGTGTGTTAAAGGGGAATGGTATCAGGGTAATCTCTGACATAGTAATAACAGCCACAACATGGCTTTCCCTCAAACCTTGTGATGCTCCAGTTACTTCCTCTGATTTAGGAACCTTGGTGGAGAGGGCAGTGCTAATCCCTTCGTTCCCACAGGACAGCACCAGGTGCACACAGAGAGATGCAAAAGGAACCATTTTAACAGCTTTATGTGCTAAGTTCCCTTAGTCAGCAATACATCTGCAAGGATAAGATAATCACACCTTACAGCTATGACATGTTTACCTTTCTCTCCAACTAGACAACACTCTTCATGAAGCCAAGAGTCTCCCCATATTCACAATGCCAGCAACAATGTCTGCTGCACAGTAGGGCTAGTTAGTGCTGCTGAGTGAATGAGCAAGACGAAAAGGAAGAAATCTCACAGCTTTCAGCCCAGGCAATATGCAACTATCATGGATTTTAAGAATGCCCAGATAGAGCAAGACTCAGAACCCTGAGGTTAGAAGATTAGATGTGATCTCTGCTCATATGCAGTTCATGATTTAGTAGAGAAATTAATATCAATCAAGAGAATACATATGTATATGCATATATACATACACACATATATATATATATATATATATATATATATATATTTGGCTTTTTATATATTTAACAATGTGTGAAAAAAAGTTTAGTTTTTTGTTTTTGTCACATTTGAATTTGCCATTATTTTTATTGTAGCTGCTTTTGGTAGGTGTCAGTAATATTCCAGTTTACCTTTTATTTGTATTTCCATTCCTAATGATGCTTACAACTGTGTGTAGCCCCAGTGTCAGGGACTCTAACACCCTCTTCTGGGCTCCACAGGCATCAGACATACACATGGTATGCAGACATGTGCAGGAAAAAGCCCATTCACATAAAACTAAAAAAAGATAAAAACAAACAAACAAAAAAACAGCAGCAACAAAAAGAAAGAAAGGGGAAAAAACAAACCATAAGGCAGAGAAACAAAACAAAATAAAGCAAAAAAAAAAAAAAAAAAAAAAAAGACCTTAATGTAAGACCCAAACTTAGAAAAACAGGCAAAACTCCAAGATCCAAGATCCAGTCATAGACATAGATGAGAACTTAGTTTTGTTAGTATTGGGATTAAAAGTGTGGACCACTATTCCCAGTTTAGAACTTCCTGAAATTGAGTACAATAGCACAGCAAATAATCCTAAAAACTGGCAAATGGGACTATACCACATGAAAAAGCTAATGTACCAGCCTGAAGATTTGAGGAAAGCTTGTATCTGACAAATATTGATGTCTAGAACCTACAAGACCTTTAAAATTCAATTTAAAAAGTCAGCCAATGAATAAATGGACTAATGAATTTAACAGGCAGGCAAAGCTCAAAGAAAAAGTACAAATGATCAAGAAATACTGATAAAAAGTTTAATATCATAAAAAACAAAAATAAAAAATGAGTTGAGCATGTATGTGTGTGTGCATGTGATTGAGGATGAAAATATGTAAAAATATGTGAGAATGAGTGTGCCAGTAAGAGTGTTGTGTGCATGTGTTCATTTTTCAGACCTCCGCTCTGTTTCCTTAGTCTGTGTTCTGTATCTTTGCTGACACTATATAGTCATGGTTTCCATAACCATAAACAGTCTCACCAATGAGGAGGGTGGCTCTTGGTGGTTCATCCTTTGTTGATATTGTTTTGGTTATTCTTACTATTTGTTCATTCTGGGGCCTTTCTTCCCAAATAAACTTCAGAGTAATCTTGTCTGTCTTCAGAAACCTTGCTGGGGCTTTAATACAGATTTCACTAAAGACCAGTGGGTGGCAAATAAGTGTCTTTACTTTTTGACAACCATTTCCAGTCTGAGTTGACTTTCCGAATCCATGACCACGAGGCTTCTTCCTGACTTTATTACATCATCAGTGAAGAACAGATAGGTTTTTGTTGGTGGCAGGCTAATTGTAAATAGGGGAGCTGGGACTGGAAATGCCAAGCACATGAACTGATGCACTCAGGGAATGGTTGGCTTATTTTGCTTCCTGATGAATCTGTAACACTGTGGATGGCAGGAAACGTGCAAAAATTTGTTGAGTGAATGACTGTAAAATTTATTTTAAGTTCTTTCTCCTTGGTATCCTTTTTGGTTTTAGATTCTCAATTGTATGCTCTTATGAGTTGTGCTTTCTGCTTGTAGCTT
Source organism: Phodopus roborovskii (assembly GCF_943737965.1). Lineage (NCBI taxonomy): Eukaryota > Metazoa > Chordata > Mammalia > Rodentia > Cricetidae > Phodopus > Phodopus roborovskii. The sequence continues at coordinate 2,624,653 of NW_026126629.1, read as the reverse complement.
CTGCTTATCAGATCTCCCATGCTATCTTCCTCGGGATGCCAGACTCAGGAAAATACCCCTCTCTTCTTAGCTCTTTCTTACCCCACTTCAAACCATCTCTTCCCCCCCCAAGCCCTGACATTCCCAGGAACCCATGTTTCTATATCTTCAAGGGTCTAACATGTTATTACTCATCCAATACTGGGGGATGGGCATATTTCTTATTACTCCTGATCCATCTGTTCATATGTATGTATATACATGTGCATATATGCAATGGTGCTTTCTCTCAGCTTGCTCCAGTTTTAATAATTTTAACCTTATATTTAAGATGCTCAATAATGAATTCTATATAAACATATTGTTTTGAAAAAGCAGTTGTCTTCATGAAACACATTGATTCTGTAGAAAAATACATGAATTATTTGGACTGATAGATGTATTCATTAGTAATCAAGAATAGCTGGATATGGTATAGGAAGAGCTTCTCTTTTGGGTGTGAGACTGTTTTTGGAGGACTGGAGTCAGTGGACTCTGCTGGATGTGCCTGCCTGGTGAGGAAGGAGGAACAGGCCCTTTGAGTTTGTTAATAATGACAGGCACCTTCCTTTGTTACTACACATTTCAGGTGCCTTTCAAACGTAATCTTATTTAATGCCTCCTCAAACCCACAGGGGTACGTAATATTTGTATCTTAGCTGTACACATTGGAAACCCATACTTAGAGAGATTAAGAATAGTAAAGCCACACTGCTAAGAGATGAGGAATGAAAGGCTTAGGAGTTTGCCTGAAAACTAACAGAAATATCAGCAACTTTGGAATAAGGTCATCCATGCTGGCTGTGGAAGCTAGGCATTTCCCAGCTCTGATGGGGTTCAAGTCTGTCTGTTCTCTGAACTGGGACTCCATCTGGACTATTCAACTTCACATCCTTATCCTACAGCATCTTTCTCCCAAATGTAAAATAGCATATGCTCATGGCAAAAACATGACTAGAAATATTTAAAATAAGAGATAGCAAAGAGTTGTTTGTCCTACCAATACTCATGATATTTTTCTAAGTCTTTATAGTTTGCTTCTTTCTTTAATAAACCAGCAGGTTGCTGCCCAGCTTTTTCACCGTCTGCTTCATATAGACTTGTGAATTAGTATGTGAAGCATATTGTAAGGGGGCATTGGGGCTAGAAGAGTGAAGGTTGCTGTCTGGGTGTCTTTTATTGGCTCTCCTGTCTGTTATTTGGGCATGGGATGTCTGAAAGGCAGCACTTCCAGAATGCTTCATGTTACTGTCCTCTCTTCTGTAGCCCATTGGAATTAATGTACATTTTATTCTTACTCTACGCATCTCACAAGTATGTAACACAAAGAATTTGTCCTGGGCATGGAATAGTGAGTGACTTCAGGACACCATCGACTTCTTGGAGGTCACGGCAGTGAACACTCCTCCCTGGGGAGTGGATGTGATGCAACTCATTTAGTGCTTGTGTTAATCCTTTGAGGTAGGTCTAGTTTATAGATGAGGAAACTGAGTCATGGAGAGATAAAGTAACTTACCCAAAGTCAGAAAATCAAACTGGCTATTTTCTAGAATGCTGACTGCCTCTAAGTGCTGTGTATTCTTCCAGATCCTTTCCCACCCCCCAGAAGGGACAACATGTCCCTCTGTTGTATTTCTTGTATTTCCTGAATATAACAACTCTATAATCTTCACACTTGAAACTCAGTATTATCTCAGTTGTCTCTTAGATCACTGTTACAAATCATAATTTAAAACTTTCTCAGATGCAAATTAAAAAGATTAAAAAGAAGAGTAAAATTGATTTTAATAATATATATTACTCAACTCAGTATATTAAAAATTTCAACAGGTGGTTAATACTAAGTTCATAAGAGATTTTATAACCTCTATTTATTAGTTTCTTTTAGTTTTAAAATTTCTATTCAAATTAATCACTGCTCTAGTACTAAGTAGTTCTCTATGGCTGGTAGATAGTATGTGGGATAGTGCAGGTCCAGGCTGCATGTTTACTGAGATCAGTGATAACAATGTAATTATTTTTACATTCTTTTTGATATGTTGCAGGTCTTAGATTGCATGCAATATCTGTGTTAAACTGAACTGACAACTTCAGAGCCATTTTCCACATGTGTTCCTGCTTTTCCCTAGAACACAGAACACTAAATATTAAGCATTAGTGATTTCCTGACAAGTAGAAAAAGTACTCTAAACACCATGAGTGTGAAAATCATCTGATTTTAGAATTTTTTTTTCATATAAGTTACTCTTGCAAGTGAAAACATGTAGAACACACATCATCTGCCCAAGCCCATACTGATAATGTAAGCAGTACTGACAGTTACTAAGATCCTATTCCACATTTGCCAGGACAACAATTCCCCTAATACTCTACTATCTTGGTATTAAATACACATATGTGATTATCCTACATTGCTGCCCCCTAAACGCTCAAAGTGTATAAGATCAAATTACATAGAGACAGAGTTTCGTGAGCATTTCATGGTCTATCCAGAAGTTTCTCACATCTCAGGAATTCTTAATCCTATTAATTTTAACTCTTGGCCTGCTGTTAGGGAGCAGGAGACACACACATTTCAATAATTCTGTGCCTTACCTTTTATTGAAGCCAGTTGTTTAGATATTGAAACACTGTAAACAAAATAAAAGAAACTGAGTTTTTCAGAGCTTGGACACTGATCTCTGCATTAAGCGATGCATGATTTAAAAGATTGTTTTCAGTAGATATCCTCTTGCTCACTCCATTGGGCCATTGTGGTGGTTTGAATGTAATTAGTCCCCATGAGCTCATAGGGAATGGCACTATTAGGAGGTATGGCATTGTTGAAGTAGCTGTGGCCTTGTTGGAGGAAGTGTGTCACTGTGGGGGCAGGCATTTAGATCTCCTGTGCTCAAGCTATGCCTAATTCAGTTTACTTCCTGTTGTCTGTGGGATCAAGATGTAGGACTCTCAGCTCCCTCTCTAGTACCATGTCTGCCTGCATACCACCATGTCACACCATGATGATAATGAACTAAATCTCTGTACTGTAAGCTACCCCAAATAAATTATTTTCCTTTATAATAGTTGCTGTGGTTATGGTGTATCTTCATAGCTATAGAAACCCTAACTAAGAAAGAAGTTGGTAGCAGTTGTTGTGATAGGCCTTACCATGCTTTTGTTTGAAGGAATATAAACCTTCAAACTGGGGATTAGAAAAGCAGATGAATGCTTTAAGTGTTGTTTAATGGGCCATACTAGTAGGAACATGGAAGAGAGTGGTGCAGAGTGTGATTTGATGAACTGTGGGGGCCTGGCTCAGGAGCTTTCAGAGGAGAAGAATATGAATATGTAGCCTAAACATTGTTTTTGTCATATTTTGTTAAAGAATGTGATTTTTCTGCTTGTCTGAACAGTTTTATTGAGGGTAAAGTAAATAGATTTGGTTTAATTCCATTGGCGGAGGAAATCTTAAAATAACCTAGTATGTTCTGTTGTACAGTTACTAGTGTTAACTCTAATGAAGATTTATAACAAAAAGGAGTGAGTTGAGAAAGTAAAAATACAAAATACACAAACTGAGGAGGAAAAAGAGTACCAGGAATTGGAATGGAACTAAATTCTGTGTTCAAGGAGATAAACAGATTAAGAAATGGAATACAGGGAACATTGACTTTAGAACAAGATCCCAGCCAGATAGGTTTTCAACCTGTGAAAAAGAATTAAAGAAATATGTAGAGCCAGATATGGTGGTACATGCCTTTAATCCCAGCACTTGGAAGGCAGAGGCTGGTGGACCTCTAAGTTTGAGGCCAGCCTGGTCTACAGAGCAAATTACTAAACAGCCCAGCTCAGGAAGTGAAGGAAATCACTGAAAACAGAAAACTGGTGGAGATGTAACTGAACAAAGGGCAGGGGGTATGTTCTATCCCCATCAAGCAGCAGGACTTGACAGCTTTGGCCATGGGGTTCTGGCTTTAAAGTCAAGGACAGAAGAAAGAGAGAGTGGAATCTCCCTCTGTGACTAAGGAAAGCTGCTGAGGCTAGGCATGTGTAAGAGGTATCCCTGCATTGAGAGGGCATTGCATGAAGTTGTGAAGGAGAAGCCAGGATTGCCTTGGATACCTCAAGATGTTGGAGATGCCAGTGCTTTAGGATACCTGCCAAGGAGAGCTGCTAAGAGGGAGTGCAACCAGACCAAGAAAAAGAAGTGTGCTACAGTCAACAAAGCTGAAAGGAATTGGATATTGAAGAACATTTTGACATCAGACATGGAGATGCAGAGTTTGGAGTTTGTCCAGGTGGTTTTGGTCTGCCTCGGTCCAGTATTTTCTCAATATACCCTCTCCCCTATATTTTGGAATGGTTGTGTACATCCTATGCCATTGTATGTTGGAAGTATGTGATCTATTTTTTTTTAATTTTATATGGGATTAAAGTTAAGAGATCTCATAAATCACAGAAGAGACTTTGAAATTCAGAATTTAAAACAATGCTAAAACTATGGTATACTATGGTGACTTTTGAAGTTGGACTGAATGCTTTTTGCATTATGATATGATTACAAGCTTATAGGGACCAGAGAATGGAATGTTGCAGTTTGACTGTAATTGGCCCCCATAAACTCATAGATAGTGGTGCTATTAGAAGGTGTGACCTTGTCAGAGGAAGTGTGTCAGTGTGGAGTACTTTGAGGTCTCCTATGCTCAAGCTATGCCTAGTTCAGTTCAGTTCCTGTTGCCTATGAGATCATGATATAGGACTCTCATCCCCTTCTCCAGCAGCAGGTCTGCATGCATGTATTGCCATGCCCTACCATGATGATAATAGACTAAAATTCTGAGCTGTAAGCCACCCCAGTTAAATGTTTTTCCTTTATGAATTGCTTCTAATAATAATAATAGAAACCATGACTCAGGCATTCTTGTGTTGACTTAAGTACTTGCCACACAGTAAAATAGTGATAGATTATGTCTATCCATATATCCTCATAGTCCTGGTTCTTATACAGCCCTGTGCCTTCAACTTGGAAAGGGACAAATGAAAACACTTTACTGTGAGCTTCTCTGTGCTTTGGGAAGATGGAAGGCCACAGTACTTTCCAGAACTGGGAAGCCACTTGTAAATGTCCAGGTGTCCATTATTCCCTGGTCCTACATGGCTATGAGGAGTGAAGCTGTCACAGACCTGGAACTCTACTCAGGTGAAAAATGAAAAAAATAAATTCTTGTTTTAGAACAATTATCGAATGTTTAGTTCTTAAGTGTATTTGCACTAGCTATTTAGCCTACCCATCTAACCCAGAAATGAGCTTAATTATTGAGTAGTAGAGACATATTTTCTTGCAGCTTAGTGTCTAGTGCAAAAGACAGAGATCAAACAGGTAATGCAGTACAGAACAACAGAAACACAAACAAAGAGAAGGAAGGGCTAACCTTGTCTATGATTAGGATAACAGAATGAGCCAAATGAATCAGTAAAAGATGGGGAGGAATGCTTCTGGCAGAGGGAACACTGTGGTGAGGCCCTGAACTAAGGGAAATCAATGATGGGAGAACTCAAACATGGCACATAGTTGAAAACTAGAGAAAGGAGACAGTGAGAGAAGATAAGGCTGAAGTCAAGGATTGGGATCAGGAAACACTGAGACTTAGAGCCTTATGAGGCAAAGAGGGTGGGGGGCTATGTATCAGATAAGCATTTGGGCTCACCTGAAGTAGGTTGAAAGTAGCCCCATTGGAGGCAAGAGAAAGACAACTACTTTATGAACAGAAAATCAAAATTTGCATGATTTCATACATCCACCCCCAAACGACTGGGAAAGATAAAAGAATTACAGAAGAAGGTCAACAGCAGAGTAGTACTGGCACCTGCATAGAAGGAAATATTGGGTTTGGCATTAACTAGTAGAAACACTATTATTTGTGTGTGTGTTAGGTGTGGGTGGGTGGGGGCTTCACTTTTTCTCAGTTAGGAGCTAGCTGCCTTCCTCTGCCATGTGTTAGTTAGGGCTTCCAGTCTCTTCTCCATTAATTCCTCCTGATTTCTGAAACCGCTGCACCATGGTGATGCATCTGCAGGATGGAAGTCATCTTTTCACTTTTCAAAATGTGCACTTGCCACTTAGCACATGCTAGTTTTATCACCCTGATTGATTTTCTGTCTCCCCCATTAGTAAGTGAAGACCCTGATAAGCCAGAGATCTGCAGTTTATCTTCACACCTCCCACATCTTCCCTGGCAGAGCACCTTACCCTTGTTAGGTGTTCAAAACTGCTTTTGGAAGTAGTTTAGTATCCATGAAAAAGAACCTTTTTACTTGTTAGACCCAATTTACACATTGGAATAATATGTAAGTTTCCCCATCATAAATGCTTTAGAAGACTATGCTGTATAGCAGAAATCAGCATCATGCTTAATTTGCAAGTATTTCTCAGAGGCAATCAAAGATCTTTGTGTTAAATCAATCTTTTCAGTTCACTGGCAAAGCTTCAAGATTGTTCTCTTTGTCTTTCCATTATAATTTCAACCTGGACTTGGACGGCAATAGCCAGCAGCTTTTTCAATATTGTGGCTCCCCAAACCATTGATATGAATAAGTTGGAAATACATCTACAAGTTCACCAAGGAGAGTCAAGTCCCACTGACCTTTTAGGCATTTTGCTAGATGTTCAAGCGGAATTCTGGGACTTCTGAAAGCCTGGGCTCTCTTCCTAGTGGATCCTGTGGTCCTGGGTGCTGTGCACACAGCCTCCCGTACTCTAGCTTCCCGTGTTGTGCATCGGCTCTTCCTAAGCAACAATCACCTGCTCACTGCTTCTGTTGTCACCAGTCCATGGCAACCACACAATGACACTTGGAAAACCTTCCCCAGTGTTATTGTATGCAGACATTAAATCCTTCACATGCTTAATCAACATGTGAGTGTCTAAGGTGGGCCAGGTACTATGCTAGCTTCTGAGGAAATCATGATCTCAGTGTGTTTACTGGAATGGCAAGCATTAATTATCACGTATTTGAGGTGTGGGAGCTGTAAGGGGTTGTCCTACATAAGGTGGGTGACAAGAGGTCAGTCAACCACAGGTGAAGCAGAAGCTGAAGAGAAGAGAGCTGGCTGGGCTATGCAGAGACCTGCAGAGCACCGTGGAGAATTCTGCATTGAAGTTAAAATAACGGGAGCTCAGTGAAGGTTAGCGAAGGTTCACAGTTTGGAAGGATCACCTCAGTTTCAGCAAGGGTTACCTTAGAGAGGAGAGGAAAGAGAAGATAGTGAATGCAGAAAGACTGTTTTGTTCCTGGTAGTTTTAGAGCTCTTTCTGTGGGAGATTGGGGATTCACTATTGCAATTGAATGAGTCTACTTCTGAGTAAGTCTAATTACATGTGCTGTGGTTGCTGAAGTCACTGATGAGGTGATGGAAGGAAACAATAGGATACGCTTTTGGCCTTAAGATACTGTTTTGACACTTCTGTGTCCCTTCCTGCATTACTACTACACAGCCAGTATGACCACATCACAGTCCCATTGTAAGCTTCTTTTTTTTAAGTGTGTGTGTGTATGTATGTGTGTGTATGTGTGTGTGTATGTATGTGTGTGTATGTGTGTGTGTATGTATGTGTGTGTTTGTATATGTGTGTGTATGTATGTGTGTGTATACGTATGTGTGTGTGTATGTATGTGTGTGTGTATGTGTGTGTATGTATGTGTGTGTATGTGTGTGTGTGTATGTATGTGTGTGTGTGTGTGTATGCACATGCATGGGAAGGCAGGGGCCCTTCTTGATTGCTGTCCACTTTACACTTTACTGTTTGAAACAGAGTCTTTCACTTAGTCTGACCCAAGCTCTGGCATTATAACCACAGATGCCTATGCCTGGCTTTTTTAACATTGGTGGTGGAGAGCCAAACTCAAGTTCTCCTGTCTATATGGGAAGTATTTATTGACTGAAGCCCCATGCCTGCTTCTTTTTATGGGCTCCTCTTCTCTCTTGTCCCTCTAGTTTTTCACTAATATCCTTAAAGGTTTTCATGCAATCTGGGTAGGAGAGGGAATTCATTTAGCTCCTCTAATTACAATTGCTCACAGGCCTGTTTCACTGCCAGCCCATCCTCTAGGTGGGCAGTTACTCCACACCACTCCTGTGAGCCTAGATTGACACTGAGACAATTTCACTCTTCAGATTAAAGCTTTAGAATTACACCAGTCACTGGTGGCGCCTGCTGACCTTGCACTTCAATTGCAGAGGCAGGAGGACAACATTGTTTTGTTTTTCAGCTAGCTTAAGTTGCATGGAAGGACCCTGACTCAAACCTAAGAGCTAAGTATGGTTAGAGTTTTTCTTGGCAAACACCTTAGATAGGGTTTGGGGATCTGTATCTTTGTGAACAGCTCAGCCCATTCTGATGAGAGCCTACTTCTGAGTAAGTCTAATTACATGTGCCGTGGTTGCTGAAGTCACTGATGAGGGGATGGAAGGAAACAATAAGATACACTTTGGCAGATGAGATACACCGATGAGAGCTGCAGTCTATGCTGGCAGTGGAACCAGTATTTATCCCTAGTGCATAAAGCCCATTCCCTATGGAGGGTTACTCTCTCAGCCTAGATACATGGGGGAGGGCCTAGGTCCTGTCCCAAATGATGTTGCAGACTTTGATGATTCCCCATGGAAGGCCTTACCCTCCCTGAAGAGTAGATGGGGGGGTGGTGGGATGGGGGTGGGTGGGGAGCAATGGGAAGACAGGAGGGGGGAGGGAACCAGGACTTGTAGGTAAAATAAGATTGCTTATAATTTAAATAAAAATTAATTTAAAAAAAGAACTGCTTATAACACTCACAGCTTTAATGTAGAAGGGGCTGGGTTTTCACACCAATTCTGCCACTTACTACTTGTATTTTCTGAGACAGGACATTCAAAACTGTAAAGTCTGATTTCTCATCTGTAAAACAACACTTTTCTTATGGAGCTATTGTTGAAGCTGGATGGTTTCATGTAGGGGAAGCACTTAACACTGCCTGATATGGGAAAGGAAATCAATACATGATACTTCCCCAGAGAGTGATGTTGGGGATGATTTTATCATCAGAGTCCTGGAAAGATTCAGGTTCTGACTGAGACGGTGCCACCGATCAAAGGATGCTCAGTGGGGACAGGAAGGACTCTGAACACATGGGAGGCATAGGAAGTTGCTGCCACTCTCTTTCCTGATGGGGACCAGTGCTGTGGAACCTGGGGAGAACTGAGTTCTCAGAGCAGAGACCACTTGACATGTGCTGTGGGAAGGAGGCAGCCCCTGCTATGATGAGAAGAGTGGAGCTGGGAGGGGCTGGAATGAAATTTCTCATCCTCTGATTTGAACCTGTGCCTCCCATTATCTATGCCTACGAATAAAGTAGTAGCAAAGAAGACTTGCAGGAGAAGCTGCAGGGGTGGGTTACCCAGGGCCTAGCAAGGGTGAGGGATGCAATGGGAGGGAGACAGAAACAAGGGCAGTAAATAGTGGGATAAAGGAGGTGATGGTGATCAAAGTAGAATGACAGGAATCTGAGCTGTGCTGATGGGCTTATCAGGTTTCAAATGAAGCTGGTGCATTCTTTAAAATGACATGTTCTAAGGACAGGTGGTAGTGGGCCATTTTCCCCACTTCAGAGTTTCATAAAATTCTGGAACATTTAGACTGTTTATTTCTCTTTTCCTTTTAGTAATTTTTTGATAGTGCTTTTTATTTAAATGTGCAATAAGCTTATTTTATGTGTCAATCCCAGTTCCTGTCCCCTCCCCTCCTCCCCTGTCCCCCTCTCAGTCCCCATCCCATCCCCTAATATGCTCCTCAGGAAGGTGAGACCTTCCATGGGGGAATCTTCAAAGTCTGTCATATCATTTGGAGCAGGGCCTAGCCCCCCCCATGTGATAGACTCTCTCTCTCTCTGTGTTTACTAATTTTTTTTTTTTTTTAACATTCCAATAGCAGTTCCCCCTCCCTCCTCTCATCCCATTCCCTTTATTCCCCACTCCTCCCATATGCTTCCAGGAGAGGGTAAGGCCTCCTGTAGGAAGTCTAAGTCTGTCCCATCATTTCATTGAGGCAAGACCAAGGCACCTCCCCACCTCCCACACTGCTGTGTTTAGGTTGATCAAGATATCTCTCCATATAGAATGGGCTTCACTAAGTCAGTTTATGCATTAGAGTTAAATCTTGCACCCACCGCCAGTGGCCTCACCCATCTAATAGATAGTTTTAAGCCATCTGGGTAAAATATTAAAAAAAAAAAAAAAAAAAAAAAAAACTCTTTGCTCATCTCCCTTTGCTCATCACTTCTTCCTCTCTGCAACTGGATTCCAGGAGTTCAGCTCAATATTTAGCTGTGGGTGTCTGCTTCTGCTTCCATCAGCTACTGGATGAAGGCTCTAGGATGGCATATAAGTTAGTCATCAATCTCATTATCAGGGAAGGACATTTAAGGTAGCCTTTCCACTATTGCTTAGATTGTTAGTTGAAGTCATCCTTGTAGATCTCTGGGCTCTCAGTTAGAAGGCCTGGGCAGTCTATGGGCCCTCTGACAGTGGAACCAGGATGTATCATTGGTACATGCATGCACTTTGGGAGCCCATTCCCCATGGAGGGATACTCCCTTAGCCTAGAGACATGGGGGAGGGCCTGGGCCTTGGCAAATGACTGGGCAGATTCTGATGATCCCTTTTGGAAGGGCTCACCCTCCCTGGGGAGTGGATGGGAGATGGGATGGGGGGGTCAGTGTGGGACATGGGAGGATGGGAGGGAGAGGGAACTAGGATTGATATGTAAAATAAGACAAAAAGATTTATAAATAAATAAATAAATACATCCCCCAGTCAACTGGACCATGGGGGCAATTTGAAGACAGTATATAGAGTATACTGAGTAGATGTCAAATTGGGGACAGGAACTGTGTAGCAGTTTTTGGGTGCTTGATAGATGACTCTGTGTGGATTTACTGACAGGCACACAGGACAGAGGTGGTAGCAGTGGATTCTTGCATTCTGGCTGCAGACTGGATGGGCATAGATATTTCTGGGACTTGGGGTTTTGTAAACTGAATGAGGAAAAAAAATGTCATCATAGAGAAAAGTGATTTTCTTTTTAAAACTCGGTTTGCTTTCACAATTGGGTTCTTTTCCTTCATGCTATCCAGCACAAATGAAAGAGCAGGTTATTGGCAGGTATGAGGCCTGCCTGTTGGGGGTTGGCTGACCCTCTCTGTTCATATGGTGCCAAGTCCTTCACATGAGGCTCAGAACCGGCAGCATCAAGTATTGTGTGAGGCAATTTAGAACTAGAATTTTGCAAAAGTTTTCACATGTGCTCATTTCCTGGCTGTAAGGACTCTTAGATTCTTGAAGTGACCAATTGCTATTTAAGAGCCATTGCTGGAGGTCACTATGCTCTCTGTCTGAAAAGACATGTACTGGCTTCATCCAAAGAGAGACACGATTAGATACAACTGCTCACTCAGTGACTGTCAAAGACCCGTGCTTTGGATAGTTGGCACCGTGCTAACCTTTTGCTAAGCTCTTTGTTGCCCACAACAACCATTTGAAAGATCTGTCATCATATACAAATAAAGACTTTCTCAGAATCCTTCTCTTAGAAGGATTACGTTTCTTAACGAAAATTCTATCTCATCCTCAATGGATGAGGGTAGATTCAAACCTAAGGTTCTAGAGTTTCAAACTTGATGTTTTTATTGCATTATGTTGCTTCTTACTGATCATCTGGTCATGATAATAGCTCTATAAATCTGTAGAAATTTGGCCAGAATTTTCTCACTTAAACTAACCTCCTCCTTTCCCTGAAGCACATCTTATTTCTATTTAACACCTTAGATGGCCTGCCTTATATTACCTGTGACTTTCTACTCTTACTACAATAAACAATAACACTAATGATAGGACATCAATTTGAAGCATCTTAAATGTAGAATGTTACCCTGCACCTTTCTCACTGATCCTGTCGAGGTCCCCTGGTGCTTGTGAATGGGCACTTTTAGTGTTTGCACCACAAACATCTTTTATACAGTAGGAGACTTGGGTTTGTCCGAGAACACACAGCTAATGAGACCCAGGATTCAAGTATGGAACTTTTGATTGTGTCACACAAGCTCTTAGCCACTGTCTCCACAGAAGGGACCATAAATTTAATCACTTTGTCTTCTACTCAGGGCCAGACATTTTGGAGTACAATGTGACAGCCACTGACTTAGAGATCCACTCTCCTGTCTATAGAAATTTGTGTTATTTAGTGGTTTGGTACCATTATACACACAGCCACTATGAACATTTTTCTATAGTGGCATTCAAATAGAATGGGATTGTGGGGTGATAAGGTTTACTAATCACAGAAATTGCTGAACTGTTTTGTAGAGGGGTGGCTCCATCTTATTCTTCTACCTCAGGATCTGCTTCGAAGTCATGCCTTTGAGCGTGAGTCATTTAGGCATCAGCATGATTTTCATTTGTATTTCTTTAATGACTACATGTTTACATGTTTATTAACTGTCTGGTTATCTAGGGAATGGTGTTCAGCATAAAAAAAAAAGAACAAATTACCAATGTCACATCAGCATGAGCAAGCTGCATTATTAAGTTTAATAAAACATTCAGATACATTAAAAGAGGAATCATACAATATGATTCCATTTATTTTCTGGCAGCTCATAAGACAAGCAAAACTAATTTGTGGTCATAGACGTTAAAATAGTGATAGTCTCTGAAGTGGACTATGGCTTAATAGTATAAGGGGACTCTCTATGATAAAGACAATGTTTTAGATCTTGACAAAGGGGGTTTTATGATTATAATCTACATGTGAATCAATTTTATTAAAACCTTTGCCAGTGCATTTTTTAATTAAAGTATGTGGGTTTTTCTCTCCCACCAAACAGCATCACTGTTCCCATGTCTGAGCCCTGCTTTGCTCACTCCCCGTGGAGTCTCAGGTTCTGTCTTTGAACAATGTCCCTCCCTCCAAGAGGTGGGAATACCCCTTACAATTGAAGACTCACTTCTGCAATAAGTAAGTCCTCAATTCTATTACTGAAGATGGCTCTTCTTCCCGGTGGGAATTTTAGGGGCTAATTTAATTTATTGAATTCTTCAATTTTGTTCTCATAACTCCTGTTAAATAAACTACAAAGTTGGGCTCAAGGCATTTGAATAGTTTCTATTGATTCTTTCCCAGAACAAAATCTAATTCCATGATTCTGGAGTCAGCTCATTTCTTTCTCTCCTGCAGAAATAAGCCAGAAGTGCACAGTGTTTCTTCCAGGGACAGCATCTTCTACAGTCAGACACTTCTTGTTCCAATGGTGTGTTATAAAAACACTAACATGGCACTTTCTGTCTACTTGTTTGATCTTACCAAGAGATGAAATTGGTGCTCATATAACTAGCTACCATTTATTTTTAAGAAACATAAGCTTGTTCTGAGATGGATTTTACACCCATATGGTAGTCTAGCCTTTATCAAGTGTGTATGATACCAACACAGGGAAACTGTATGGTGTGATTGAGTTTGTTTGGTTTTGGATGTTGTTTATTTTGTTTTAACTTGAAAAGCACAGGAGATCACTCAGAAAAGCACTTCCCCACAAGCATGAGAACCCAGATCTCCAAAACCCCAGTAAATCCTGATGTGGGAGCATGTGTCTGTAATCACAGTACTCCTATGGCTGGATGGGAGGGAACCACGGGAGACTCCCAGATACTTGTGAGCTAGCCATCCCAATGTACTTCACTGCAAATAAGTTACCTCATCTCAAAAAAGGTGGAAGGTGAGGGCCAATTTCAAAGGCTATCCTCTGTTCTCCACATATGCACCCACACTCACATACATATACAAAATTGAAGTAAAAAATAAATAAATTTATTTGTTTAAAATTTATCCATTTTTAAGTGTATGGGCTCTGAGGCATTAAAGGCCTTTATACTGTTGCATTTATTTCCAACATCCATCTCCAGAGACCTTTTCATTTTGCAAACTGGAATTCCATGTTCATTTAATACTGTTCCTCTCCCCTCACATCCTGAAACCATCATGCCAACTTCTATCTCTGTGAATGTGTCTGCTATTGACATCTCTTACAAGTGAGATTATACACACTTCAAATTTTTGTCAGTGGCCTTTTTCACACAGTAGAGTAATCTCATACTTCATTTATATCACTGTGTGTGTGTGTGTGTGTGTGTGTGTGTGTGTGTGTGTGCCTTTCCTTTGTAAGCCTGGATACTAACCTATAGTGTGTGTAAGTGTTGCTGTCATTTTGTTTAGCCACTGGTTCTCCGTGGACATCTGTGTGGCTTCTTCTTTTGCCAATGAAGATTATGAGTATGAGCATGAGAGTAAAAATTCTGTTCAGTTTTGGGTATATGCAAATACCTAGAAGTAAAATTGTTGAAATGTATAATAATATTATTTTAAGTTATATTTTCAGGAAGTGTCAATTCTTGTGTTTTGGTATTTTTTTTTTCATGGTGCTTGTACCATTTAACTACTACCAACAAAGCATGAGGGCTCTGATTTCTCCAAATCCTGGCTATTTTTATTTTATGCTATTTTATTTATTTATTTATTTATTTATTTATTTATTTATTTATTTATTATAGTAGCCATCTAAATGAGGCAGTCATTCATTTGGTTCTGATTTATACTTCCTTCATGACTGATAAAATTGAGCCTCTGTTTATTTTCCTATTGGCTACTGTTTATCTTTGCAGAAATATTTATGTGAGCCATTTGTACACTTAAAGAATGCTACCCGAACAGCTCGAAGAGGAAGAGGGAGCATGGAGTGTCAATGGAAGGGACAGGAAGGGAAGGTGCCTTGAGGCCACATTGACTGAAGACTTAGGAGAAATAGGAGGGAAGAATGACAGTGTGTGGAGGACAACTTCACAGCAGGGGTACAAGGCAGGCCTCTCTGGGTTCAGGCAATAATGGGTTCAGGTGGGATAATGATTGCACTTACAGTTGCCAGTAACAATCATTTTCCTTCCAATGTCCTATTTGGCTTTAAATTTTAAATGCTTAATTTTGAGATAATTATAGTTTGACACGCAGTTGTGAGAAATAACAGAGTCAGCTCTGTTTCTCCCATGGCAACACCTTCAAGAGCGCGCTGAATGTCATCACCTTGCTAGGTCATCATCATGGGTATATCTCACATTGTCTCCCAAAGCCTCATTCTTCCCACCTCCACCTTCCTTGACCTCAATCTGCTATATATTTCTATAATCCCAGCCTTGCAGCAAGGTTTGTAAATGTAAGACCCTCAGAATGAGGAATCTTCCAGGTTCAGTTGATACCCCAAGAACTCAATGTCCAGTCCAGTTGCTGCAAAATGCAAGAGGCTTTAATGAACAGGAAATGTTTGCGCAAACGGGCTCCTCCAGCATGCAGGCTAGGGAGAAGCCCCCTCCCCTGGGCCCAGGTGTTTTTAAAGGCAAACCCACAAGCTTAGGGAGGGGGTGGGACCCTCTGTCCATTGAGTACATGACTCTTGGAGGCCGGATGGTCTGCTATTAGGGTCAGCAGACCTTAGGGCCTCAGGTGTGCTAATCAATCTTGTCTGGGCAAACCAGAGTTACAGCTATCTCTTGACCCTATTTACCACCTGTTGACTCACAGGAAAGGAGGGGCAGTGTGAATTCTTCTTATCTCAGGGCCCTGTGAGAGGAAGCTAGCAAATTCCAAGGAACAGATATTGGTTTCTAGGTTAGTCCATCATTAACATTACTTTTTAGGTCTTTCAGTAAACACAGCCATGCTTAGAACTTAGGGGCTGGATTTTTTGTCTCTGCCTACTTCATCCAGGTTGCTGAATGTCGTTCTTTTCATTTGTTGAGTAATAGTCCATACTATGTAGCTGCCACTGTTTGGTTCACTGTTCAGTGAAGGACCTTGTAGGTGTCACCAGTTTCTGGATATTATGAAAAAGCTGCTGCAAATTGTCACATGCAGGTTATTGTGTGAACTTTAATTTCTCTGCCACAGATGCCCAGCAGTGTGATTGATGGGTCTTATTTATAGTGGTTGTTTGGTTTTGTAATAATCTGGATATGCCTGGTTTTCCTGTATTGCTTACATTGCCAGCAGTGACATGAGTCATACATTTCCTGCATCCTGATTTTTGCATTATTTTTTTGTTTTTGTTTTGTTTTTCTAGCCATCTTGATTGGCAAGCCATGACATTTCATTCTAGCTTAAGTATCTTTCACTCTCCTTGGGGAGTGAATGGGAGGTGGGATGGGTGAATGGAGGGGGGGATGGGAGGACAGGAGGGAGAGGGAACTGGGATTGGTATGTAAAATAAGGTTGATTTTTATTTAAATTAAAAAAAAAGGAAAGAAAAGAAGAAATACAATAAAAAAAAAAAGTTATGCTTCCCAAATGGCTAATTATACTGACCACGGTTCTCCTTTACAAATCTCACTGGTAGAAACTCTGTGTTTTCTTCCATTTTCTAATAAACCTATTGTTGACTTTTGAAAGTACTTGATATTGTCTAATTACTTCTTTGTTGGATATAAGTTTTGTAAATATCTCTCCCACAAGTTTCTTGCTTGTAGATGCTTATTTTTTCTACTCTTTTTCCCTTTGATCTTTGTTCTTTTGGGAGTCCACCATCCAGATCCCAAATTAGTGCATACACTAAGGTTTATTCTTACTTATAAATGCCGGGCCTTAGCTTGTCTTGTTTCTAGCCAACTTTTTTTTCAACTATTTCTTAGTTCTGTATATCTTACTTTCACTCTTTTTTTTTATTTATTTTTTATTTTACATGTTGATCCCAGTTTCCTCTCCCTCCCCCTCCCTTCCTCCCTCCCTCTCTCCATCCCTTTCTTCCTCTTACCCTCTCTGCCCTCTCACATGCACCCTGACCATCCTCCCCTCCCATCCCCCCACCCCAATTCCACATGTAGGGCAATGCCATCCAGGTGGGGTCATGTAGATCTGCCAAGTCATTTGAAGTAGAGACTAGGACTTCTCTCCTGTCTCTAGGTTAAAGCGATATCCCTCCATGGGGGATGTGTCCACAAGGTCCTTTTATGCACCAGGAATACATACTGGTTCCACTGTCTGAGGTCCCCTAGACTGCTCAGTCCTGGCTGAGACCCATATTCAGGGGAGGCTGAGTCAGTCCCATGCTGGCTTTCCAGCTATCAGTCTGGGGGCCCGTTAGCTCCTCCTCATTCAGGTCAGCTGTCTCTATGTGTTTCTGCAACCTGGTCTTGTCCTCTCCCTCTGCATCTAGATTCTAGTTGGACTCAGTGTTTAGGTATGGGTGTTTGCTTCTGTTTCCAATAGGTACTAGATGAGATCTCCATGATGGTGGATAAGTTAGTTGTTGATCTCACTATCTGGGAAGGGCATTTATGGTAGCCTTTCCATGGTTGCTCAAATTGTTAGTTGGCAGCAGTCTTGTAGGTCTCTAGACCTTTCTTTAGGTTCAGTTTTTCTCTTCAAACCAATAATGGCTCCCTCTTTTATGTTCTCTCTCTCTCTCTCTCTCTCTTTCTCTCACTCTCTTCTGTCTTCTATTCCTACCTATTCAATCTTCCTAGTCGCATGTGCTTTCTTCTCCTCCCCTTCTCCTTCTCTTACTTCTCTCTCCATTCGCTGCCCACCCCCCCCCCCACTTCCCATGTGCTCTGAGAGACTTGTCCCTTTCCCCTTCTGTGAGGGACTTTATATGAATCTCTTAGAATACACCTTGTATCCTAGTTCCTCTGGTGGTGTGAACTATAGGCTGCTGATCCTTTGCTCTAGGTCTAACATCCATATATGAGCGAGTATATACCATGTTCCTCTTTTTTGTGACTGGGTTACCTCTTTCAGGATGGTTTCTTCAAGTGCCATTCACTTGCCTGCGAATTTCAAGATTCCATTATTTTTTTCTGCTGCGTAGTATTCCATTGTGTAGATGTACCACATCTTCTTTATCCATTCTTCGATTGAGGGGCATCTAGCTTGCTTCCAGGTTCTTGCTATTACAAATAATGCTGCTATGAACATAGTTGAACAGATGTCTTTGTTGCATGGATGTGGATCATTTGGGTATATGCCTAAGAGGGGTATTGCCAGCTTCTTGCTTATGCCCTGACTGGCTGACTGACTGACTAGTTAGCCATGTGGCTGGCCCCAGGAGTCCTCCTCCTTCTCCTGTTCCCTTCTCTCCCTCTTCTCAAATTTCTACTTCTGTTTAATCTCTCTGCCTGCCAGCCCCACCTATCTTTTCCCTTGCCTCACTATTGGATATTCAGCTCTTTATTAGACTATATTTATCTATATTTATTAGACTATGTTTTATTAGGTATTTTAGACAGACAAAGAATCACAGCTTCACAAAGTTAAACAAATGCAACAAAAAGAATGCAATACATCTTA
Source organism: Phodopus roborovskii (assembly GCF_943737965.1). Taxonomy (NCBI): domain Eukaryota; kingdom Metazoa; phylum Chordata; class Mammalia; order Rodentia; family Cricetidae; genus Phodopus; species Phodopus roborovskii. Next base: position 2,606,235 of record NW_026126629.1, on the reverse strand, counting down.
GCATCATTAAAGTGAATGTTCTATAATATAAATAAATATAACACACCTTAAAATAATTTTCCACAACACTTGCTTTCTTATCCTCTTAGGAGATCTTTCATTATGCAAAAATTAAAAATTTTGAGAGGTTCTACTTTTCAAATCTTCCTTTTATAAACAGTCCATTGTACTTAGCTTTGATATCAACTTGTACAAATTGGAATCACCTGAGTAGGGGCCTCACCTGATGAAGAGTCCTGCATGTCTTGATTGATGTGGAAGAACCACCATGATTTTGATTGTGGGCAGAGCCTCTAGTTGCAGTTCAGGTAACAGGGAATAGCAGAAGAGAGATCATCTCGACTTTCATTTCCTGGTTTTCCTTTTGCTGCTGAGTTAATTTGTCCTATTGCTGCTGTTGCTGCCCCCTTCAGTGATACAGAACTAGAGTTTACAACTCTCACTGTGATCTAGGGACCAGCAGATCTCCAGGAACCTTCAGAACTTCGGAACTTCCAGCAACAGATTGGGAGTGATGAGGCACCCAGCCTTGGGAACTGATTAGTACTAGTTGTAGATCTCCCTCAGTGAGAGACAGCTATTGTGGGACTATTCCACCTACTGCGACTCCCAGCCTCAAGGACAAGGTACCTCCCATGCTCTCAGCTGACTTATAAAATTCTTATTCCTCTCTCTTCTATCTGTCTGTCTATCTATCTATCTATCTATCTATCTATCTATCTATCTATCTATCATCTATCTATCATCTATCTATCTGTCATCTGTCTCATTGATTCCATTTCTCTATAGATTATGGAATAACATACTGTCCTTTGGTATCAATTAAAAGCTTGTTTTGTATATTTATAAACACCGAAGATTTTTCAGATTGATTTCTAGAGGTTTTATAGTTATGCATTTCACGTTAATATCTGCTATCCACTTCAAGGTTTTCTGTATATAATATGTGAGGTCTAGGAATAACTCCCCCATCCCTGACCCATCCAGGAATGGATGAATATACAATTTCTCTAGGAACATTTATTATAAAGGCTGTCTTCCATTCATTCCACTCCACTTTGTCAAGAATAAATTTTGTGAAAATAATAGACAACTCGAGGCGACAGAGATGGAGGAGCTGCAATTAGAAGAGTTTGGTGTTGCCCTGACAATGGGATAATTCTCAACTTGAGTGTTGGTTGTGTGTATGCTAACTTTACACTTTTTAAAAGTTCATTTTACTTTTACATAATTTTTTTCTCTGAGTTGCACTTTAGAACAAAACATTGTGCTTACTTATTACTTTGTGGGTTTAAAATTAAAACACAAGTTATACAATTTTCATACACGTGCACACACATATAATAACTCATGCTCAACTCCTGTAAAATTAACACTCAACTTTTGCTCCTATTGTATTCTTTGATGTTGGAAAACATTTAAAATGTTACTTAATATTGAAAAAATTTAAATGTGAATGAATTGCTACAACATGTCCATTGGATATATCATGCATGGTGTTATATATGATAGACATAATAAAATGAATCAATTGCCCTGCCACCCTGAGGACCTATTCAATTCCCGGAAACTCAGAGTGGAAGAAGAAAACCAACTCCCAAACATTGTCATCTGACCTCTATACATGAACCTTGACAACCCCTCCCATGTGCCCCCCCACACACTGATAATTGATAAAATATGCCTTTAAGATGATTATTAGATGGGTTGTTTTATTTGGGGATTTTCTATTCTTTCCCATTGATTTCTATATCTAGCTTTCTGTGAACATCATGACTGAAGCTGTGTAGTACATCACAAAGGAGACAAACTGATTCCTTCTACTTGATTATTTTTTCTTATCAACTTCTCCTCTCCTGTGTGTGTTTGGGACAGGGTCTTCCTATTTGGCCAAGGTTTGGTTTCAACTTTTTATGTACACAAGGTTGACCTCTACCTTACAGGTATTCTCCTTTCTCACAAATACCAAAATTAAAGTTCTAAAGCTATATTATCTTAGTTTTCCTCAATCTGAGAATTCCAAGCTTTTCCTAGGAGGTATTTCATTTCTAAGAACCATACAAGTAATTTTATATAATATCACAGTGCAGGCCAGAAGATCTGGCAATTGAATTTGGAACCCCTTCAGAAATTAGACAGGTAGCATGGACAATTGCTGGGTTACCAGAGCAATTGTGGCTTATAGCCAGTGGGCCAGTGGGCCTTCTTCCCAGAGATACCAGTGCAAGAAAAGCTGTAGGCTCTCGGGAGATTTCTCGCTGCCTTTTCTGTTTCATGGTCTCTGTGGCTTACTGGGTCTTTCATACCTTGGTTGTTCCCAGCCTCACAGCGTCCATCTCACTCCTCTGCTACTTTCTTGGCTCTGTGACTGGCCTTGCTGAAGCAAGAGACTTGTCCCTTTCTATCATTAGTAATTTATTATTTGACAGTTTCACATGTATGTAATATATTCTGGTCACATTCACACCGACACCCTCTTTTAGCCTCCCCCATCCCCAGAAATCTCAGTTCATTTTAATGACTTTCTGCTTTGTTTCTCGTTTTTGCTTTGTAACATGCTTCTTTTAACTAGGTACAGTAATGTCAGCATGGATGTGACACCACCCACAGGAGTACGCATAACTCACCAGTGCCTACACCTCTACAGACAATGCAGACAATGACTCCCTCTCCTTCAGCAGCCCTAGACAGTTGCTAGCTTCCTCGGGTGGAGCAGACGCTTGAGCCCCTCCTCTTTGACTGTTTCTTGTTTTAGTCTTAGATGGCCCCTGTGTAGACAATTGTAACTATTGTGAGTTTATGAATGTCATGGCCATATCATGCTCATAGACAGTGTTCTGTGACCTTTCTCCCCACGGTTTCACTATTTCATTCTTTCCATTTCCTCTTCCATAATATTCTCTGGTCCTTGGCATATGTATGTCTTGTTTAGTGCTGAGTACCCAGTTGTCCCTTGTTCTTAGCACCTTGATTGACCATGAGTTTCTGCCTCATCTTTTTTTTTTTTTTTTTTTTTTTTTTTTTTATGGCTAAGGATAGCACTAGTCTATAGGTGTAAGTGTAAATATTTAAGAATCAGTTGGTCACCATATCAAATTAGCAACACAGAAGTTGTAGGTTCATCCCTAGTTTCTGTGGCTTCCCTAGCTATGGGACTTTGGCTAGTTCTATAGTATAGTACATGAGCTCCCTCCTATGGAGCAAGATTCAGATTTAATAAAATAAATCAGTTGGTTATTCCTATAATAGTCATGACACTACTGCACTAGAGACCTCTTCATTCCCCAAGAATCTTTTCATGTGTTTGAGCATTTGGTGTTGATATTCTTCATTATTTGAAAGATGTCCTGTTTTCCTTCTGAGATCCATGCTTTGTGATTATGTTATATACTGGTATTCTCTCTGTTTCTTTATGCTCAAGCCATACAATGTTTCTTTCTCCTCACTTTCAAAGTTATTTCATTACTGTCTTAGTTAGGGTTCTATTGCTGTGATGAAACGCCATGACCAAACTTGGGGAGGAAAGGATTTATTTCAGATTATAGATCCACATCACAGTCCATCATTGAGGGAAGTCAGAGCAGGAACTCAAACAGGGCAGGGACCTGGATACAGGAGCTGATACAGGCGATGTGGAGGAGTGCTGCTATTGGCTTGCTCAACCTTCCTTCTTATGGCATCCATGACCACTGACTGGCCATGGGGTGGCACCGTCTACATTGAGATTGTCCTTTCCATACCAGTCACAAAAATGTACCATAAGCTTCCCTACAGACCAATCTGCTGGGAGCATTTTTTAAAATTGTGATTTCATTTTATCAAATGATTCTAGCTTGCTTCAAGTTGCCATAAAACTAGCCAGCACTGCCATGTTCAGTTTTATCCTTTGAGTATGTCATGGTATGTCTCAGTGTTTCTATCTTGTGGCACTAATAAAGTTATGTTTCTTATTAAATTTTGGAAATTATCAGTCACTATTTTTCTTGTACCTTTTAACAAAACACTTCTCTTTTACTCCCAGGACTTTGGTAATATGTCAAAGTTATGACTGTCCTTTCAGTTTCATAGTCCCCCAGGTTCCTCTCAAAGCTCTGTATTTTAACAAAAATGTTTATTATATATATATATATATATATATATATATATATATATATATATATTCTTTTTCCTGTTTCTCCATCTGCTATGGAGAAAGTTTCCAGTATTTCATAAATTTCCATTTAGCTCTTCAGTATATCTTCTATTTCCTTTTCTGAAAGTATTTAAAAATTATAATTGACTCTGTGGTGTGTGTTGCATTCTAAAGCCATGTTGATTTCTGTGAGCTGTGCCACTTGGGGGCCATACTGAGCTCAGTGGCCCACACTGCCACCTTAGGCCATGGTGATATCTGAGTCCATGCTGCCTATGAGGGCCATGTCTGCTTCCAAGGCCCTACTGCAGCCCGGGTCTGTATTGATGTCTGTGGTCTGTACTGCCACCTGAGGCCATGTTGATGTCTGCAGTCCATGCTGCTGCTGGGCCCTTTTCTGGGTTTATGGTCCTATCGCAGCTGGTGTGTTCATGGTCTGTGCTGTTGACAGAAACCAGGCAGAAGCTTATGATCTGTGCAGCCCAGTTGACTGTAAAGGACAGGGAAGCCACTTTTGCAGTGATGTCAATGACTTCAAACTTACAGTTGAGAAAAGGGACATGAAAGGCTTCTGTGACAACCCATGGATGCTGAAGTGTCACTCTCCACAATTGATGGCTTCTGGTAGGGGTGTGGGAAGGGAAAGCCTCAGTTGTATCTAAGGGACAGGCCACTGAGAGTTTGACTACTTTTCAGTGAGTATATAGATAATGAAAATTGAACTTTTTTTTTGGTTTTTGTTTTGTTGTGGAGGGGTGTCACAAGGGGGCAGGCATGGGAGGACTGGGAAATGGGTGTACGATATGAAATTTCCAGAGTCAATAAAAATATTATGTTGGGAAAAAAAGGTAAAAACAATCTTAAAGAAAAAAAATCTAATTTGAATGAGTTTACAATTGCTATAAAACATTTTAATATAATATTTTCGTTAATCTTTGAGAGCTTAATACAATGTATTTTGATTTATTCACCTTCACTTCTCTCTAACTCCTCTAAAACTCATATCCACTTCCCATCCTCACACTGTCTCCCAACTTCTTGTTCATTTCTTTTCATATAACTCCGAGTTCAATATGTGCTGCCCATATACTCTTGGGGGTGGGGCCACCCACTGGAGCTTGGTTGACCTCCCTGGGCACACCCTTAAAATAAACTGACACTTCTTCTCTCAGAAGTCATTGACTTTCAATAGCTCCTCTGTTAGGGGTGAAGGCTAATGAGCTCCTCTCCTCTCTGTGCTACAGTGTTGCCTGGTTTGACCTCCTGCAGTTCATGTGCAATCAACCACAGTTGCCATGTATGAGTGTAGTGGCCCTGTCATGTCCCAGTGATATTGTTTTCTCAGGTCCTCTCTGATTTCTGGCTGTTGGTTACTTTAAAATCCTTGTCAGATGATCCCTACATCCTTGGTACCTACCTTGGCACTGGCAGTTACTGACATCTTTTGTCATTTAGTTTAAGAGATTTGGGGTTCTGAATAATAATAGTTTGGGGTTCTGAATAACTGATGGATGGTTCCTATGTGTGTTTGAGTATAGAAGGGTATATGAAGGGCAGGACTGGGTGTTAAGTGTCTTCAATTGACAACTTAGTTGTCTACACTGAGCCTCTGGCTGTCCTGTAGCTTGCTGGTCTTCAAGGCTAGCTGACTTGTCTCTTCTACTTCCAGGCATGGATTACAGAAGCCTGATACTGCACCTTGTTTTTATGTGTTTGATGGGTGTTGAATCCTGATCTTCCTGTCCTCATAACAAGCTTTGTACTGCCTACTCATCTCTAGCCCTAGATTATTTTTTTAATTGAAAAGCCATTTTGGTTATTGTTTTATGAGACCATGAATCATGATTTATTTTCTCTGTCTTTCTGCCATAGAGTGGAGAGGTCAGCTTTGAGATTACCAGCTTTGTGTAGAAATTTAAGCTACCAGTTGGAGTCTATTGACATCAGAGGCAGGAGGCCATGTTATATGTGATTAGGAGTGAGAGTTCTGTCTCCCTGCTATGTCTTAGTAATATTTCCTTGACTGAGAGACAGAAGAGAGCTATGATGGCTTGAAATAAATGGACCCAAAGGGAGTGGCGCTATTAAGAGGTGGGCTTTGTTGGAGTAGGCATAGCCTTGTTGGAGGACATGTGTCACTGTGGGGGTGGGCTTTGAGGTCTCACATTCTAAAGCTATGCTCAGTGTGACACACAGTTCACTTCTTCTTGCCTGCAAATCAACATGTAGAGCTTTTAGCTCCTTCTCTAGCACCATGTCTGCCTGTAGGCTGTCATATTCTGTCATGATGGCAATGGAGTAAACCCCTGAAACTGTAAGCCACCCCAATTAAGTGTTTTCATCTATAAGAGTTGCCATAGTCATGGTGTCTGTCTCTTCACAGCAATAGACTAAGCATAACTAAGACAGGAGGCAATCCAGGTGAAGTTAGAGAGAGTTCTATATCTAGTAGTGCTCCTTTTACACAGTCCGAGCAGTGCAGGAAGTGTTTTTAGGTTCGACCTCTGGGATCTGCTAACATTATGGTGGGGTTAGGGGTAAGGACTTGTTTCTGCAATTGTATTCCCCTCTACCCTCCCCCCTATCCATTCTCTTTTAGAGTCTCAATACATAGACTATCTTTATTTATTCAGACTACCTTTAAGCTCTGAGTCTTCCTGTCTCAGCCTCTAGAGTATTGGTTTTACAGGTATGCACCCCCATGACCTTCTGCAACTGAAGAATAGAAGTTCTGACTTCCCTAACTTTCTTTAACTGAATGTTTGCTCTGATGGGGGTAACCACAGGCTCTTGTCACAGCTTGGAGAGGGTGCAAGTTTAGGCACATCCTGGAGCATACCACTGTTGGTTGCAGTGATCCTTAGCTACAGTAGAGTTTGTGTTTACTAGACATTGTTTCTGTTTTTGCTTCTGTAGCTTCAGCTTTTGTGTTTCTTTCCTTAAGAATTCCTAACTTATCCACCATCATAGAGCCCTCTTCTAGTAGCTGATGGAAACATAAGCAGACACCCACAGCTAAATACTGAGCAGGACTGGAATCAGATGCAGAGAGGGACAAGACAAGTCTATAGAAACCCACAGCTGACCTAAACAAGGAGGAGCTAATGGGCCACCAGACTGATAGCTGGGAAACCAGCATTGGACTGATTCAGACCCCCTGAACATGGGGCTCAGTTAGAATGCCTGGGCAGTCTAAGGGACCTCTGACAGAGGAATCAGGATGTATCCCTGGAGCACAAAAGGACTTTGGGAGCACATTCCCCATGGAGGGATACTCTCTTAACCTAGAGGCAGGAGGGAAGGCCTAGTTCCTACTCCAGATGACTTGATAGATTTAGATGACCCCTCCAGGAAGGCATCACCCTAAATGTGTGTGTGTGTGGGGGAATGGGTTGGGAGGGTGGTTGGGGGGGCAAGGGAAGATGGAAGAGAGGGAGGGAGAGATGGAGAGGGAACTGAGATCGATATGTAAAATAAGAAAAATAAATAAATAAAATATGTGAAAACAAAGCAAAACAAAAAACCCAAAACAAAAAAAAAAAAAAAAAAAAAAAAAAAAAAACAAAAAAAAAAAAAAAAAAAAAAGAATTCCTGATGTCTTCTCCATTGGGATTTCTGGAGCCTTGCTTCCGTAACACTCAGGCTGAGGAACGAGAGACAAAAGAAACCATAGGGCACTCCCTGTCACAAAGGTTTTTGAGTCCCAAAAGCCTGTCTGTATTCTTTTAGAGTAGTGTTTGTCTTACCTACAATGCCTAGGATTTTATTGTATTTAGCAGAAAAAAAAAATGAAAAACAATACACTTATTCCGTGTTTCTGTATATTAAAGTATCTATATAACTTCTAAATCATAAGCCTATTTAAATATCCACTATCAGAAAGGTTAAGTAACTTTTTGAAGCATGTCTATGCTGCTGGCAGGGACCATCTGTCATTTTGTTTGTTTTATGCCAATAATAGAATCTGCATTTATGGAACTCCATGGCATTCTTGTCTATCCCTTTGCCTTCAGACTCTATGTATCTCTGTCTAATTATCTGCCTATGTAGTTATCTAATTCTCCACTCCTTCTCCATCCATATTCTGCTTACTTTTTTCTGTTGTGATCACCTACTGCTCTGCTCTTAGACATACTGTCTTTTCAATGAGACCTGGTTAGCAACTCCTATACAGATAGCTGGCACAGCCAGGGTAGAGGGTCAGGTTTTATGGAAACCATGCATGTCAGAATTGGACCCTCTTATTTAATACACTTTATATAAAACATCTCCTTTTGGCAGTTTGTTTACATAATATCTACTTTTGGTGGTTTATATTTAATGAAATGGTTCTTTGGGGGTTTGTTGCCAGAGCTGGTGGGTATTGGAGCTCAGGCATCTCAATACAGTCAGTGAGTCTGTTGCCAGGCCTTTCCTCCTCTTTGGCTGGGCATGAGCAGAGCCAATTTGAAACACGGTGTTTGCCATCACCCTGCACAGTGGAATTGCCAGCAGGTGGTCAAAAGCATTTGGTGCCTGTCTGAGTTAGTGGAAATTAAATTTCTGAATAAGGATGTTGAACATATTATTGGAGGCTTTAATTATCTTTCAGTGCAGCTTGGGGAGGGGTGGCTGTCATTATATGGACCTTTCTGACACTTGTGAGGGACAGAAACTGGCTCAGATGATCCCTGGAGCAGTCTGTGGCCTCTCTCATGAATAAAGCATGTAGAGTAATCACAGCAATACAGCCAACACACTCATACATGGAATGCTAGTTAGGCCTCCAATTAACAAGAAAAGGAAACAAAATTTTAGGCTTATTTGTGTTTGCAGATCACCATTCATTTAACAGACTGTCCAGAATGTTTTTGGTTAATCTATGGATTCTGAGTTTAGGAGTTTAATGCCTACTGAGTAAAGAGATCATCAAGAAAACCAGCTCAGCTTAAAGACAGCTATTTGACATGAAGACTGAAGGAGCTGTCTGCCTAACAAGGAATGCCCACTTGTGTTTCTGTGAGATGGCAGCTTGGGAAAATAAGAACTAATTTTCACCATTGTGTGAAAGGGTTCAGCTGTTTACATTCAAACTCTAATTATTTTTGAATAAATAACATTTTTGCATGCTTTGTAAACCAAATGCATAAAGACATAGGTGGATGAAAATTACCTTCCTGTTTCTATGCCCATCTGCCCAGTTCTTTTCAAGTCTTAAGTACCATAGTCTGAATTAAGTACATTTTTTTTCTCAAGAAAAACCCATGCTGGTGGTCACGATGCCCAAATTATCAAATATTATCTATAAATGTTTGTTTTCATTTAAATGGACTTGGATATATAAAATAAAGAAAGAAAGAAAGAAAAACCCATGCATGATTTGCATATAGAATTAAGATGGTCTCCAACCTGTAGGGCATGAGGCACATAACAAATGCACAGCTCTTTAAACAGATAACCAGTGAAGACCAGACAGAGTGATTGGCATCCCCTTCGCTCTCTTAGCGGCTGTCTGTGTGCCTGCTACCTGCGTCCTAATGAGCCACTTCCTGGACATGTGGGAGTGGAAGACTCTGTAGCACAGCTTCACTCTGTAATTAGCATCGTTTTGAGCATTTTCTGGTGCCATAGTGGAGTCAGTGACGGCCCCTCCCTCTGACCCAGTGACTAGTCTTTCCCTTGCTACTCCATGACATATCTCTTTATATCTAGTCCTGCCTTTCTCTGGGGATTCTGAGTGACTGCTCTTCTCCTAGACCCTCATTTTTCTCAGTTTATTTCTCCAGCACACAGATTTTTCAAACGAAGTGGAAATTTTTTCTATGTTGGTGTTGGAGTCTGAGACTAATCTGTATGGAGGATTACAGTTGTGACTTACATTCCTGCCAGTTTCCATGTAGAGTGTGTATGATTTAACCTGCAGAGATTTAAGTTTTTAGAATATCAAAAATATTATTTATTTTATTTTTTTAGAGATCTTATTTTACTCTGTTTTGGATCATAATCTCATCATAACATCCAGGGCTTAAAAGATACTATGTGATGAATTTGTTCTTTTAAAACTTAAAAATAGCTGGAAATGTGCTTTCTTATGGCATGTTTGAAATTGGACAGACACAAATAAAGATAACCAAATTGTAAGCATAAATGTCCAATCTTGAGTTCAACAGAGGAATTAATATACTAAAGAATCTATTTGGGGGTTTCTAACTTCCCTAACAAAATATATGCTCTTCTGTGATATGACTTAGGGAGGTAGAATACGAGCAAATTGCCTTAAACTCCTCCATACCTGTCACAATGACAAATTATTACATGGCTTGTCTGCCTGAGCAAATCCCAGTGCCTATTTCAAGGTGCAATCTCTTTGTAGGTTTTCAGAAACACAAACTACCAAAAAAAAAAAAAAAAAAAACCAAAACCAAAAACAACAAAACAAAACAAAACAAAAAAAAAAAAAAAAAAAAAAAAGAAAGAAAGAAAGAAAGAAAGAACACACACCCACACACCCCCCCTCCAAGATTTGCAGACAACTCAGTACCTCTACGTGACAGTTATTGACATGGTTGGTGATAAAGAATCCCCATCTCTTCATATAATACCATATTCTTCAAGTACCTGGTTTGTGATTTGGGCTGAGTATTACTTTGTATTACTTTCAGGAAGAACACTGTGGACACATCCCTTTACAGCTTCCAGGGTTAGAAGAGATTCCTGCTTTCTATGTTACCTACCTATCTGCTCATTCATTCTTGGAGCCAGTCATCATTTGGCATCAAAAAACCAACAGAGATTGAGTGCCAACTGCATACCAGGCACTCGGCCAAGAGTTACCCATGGGGGTGCTTTCCTTCTTGAGGCTTGTACTTTATCAAGAGCAAATCATTAAACCTGACGAAGAAATTGATGTTTGAGCAACACATAAAAAGCAAATATGAAAATTACTGATTTTGAAAAAGAAGTCAGATATATCATTGTGGGGTAGCATGAAATGGCAGGGTAAGCTGGGGAATAACTTTAGGTAGTGGGACCAGGAAAAGTTTCTCTGATGGCATTCAAACTGAGTCTGTAGAAGAGGGAGTAGCAAGTACTGATCCTGGAGTAATGGGAAGGAGGCTGTGTGTGTGTGGGGGAGGGGGAACTGGGAAGTGACAGTGTGGTGGCTCTGCCATGCTTTGAGACAAGTATCTTCCTGGAGGGCCACAGGGAGACATGGGAATGTTGAGAGGCAGCAGGAAGTAAACAGCAGATGGATGGATGGCTCTGAGCTTATGAGAAAAGGTGAAGTGAGATTAGAGACTGATAAAATAATCCATGTGTGATAAATTGTCTGTGGAGTTGTTCATGATTCTTGGATTCCCAGAGATCAAGATAGAAGGAGGGTAACAGACTTGTGGAGAGATGAGGAGGTGAAGGGGCTGGTGAAACACACACACACACACACACACACACACACACACACACACACACACACCCCTCAGGTTCCTGACTGTGGTGTGTCCATGTGAAAGAGTATTATTCAGCCATTAATATGACTACTTCTAGGATATATATTTTAGTTGGAAAACCATGTTGTATTGAGCATTGGGAGTATCTCTGTAACCAACATTATTTTAAGTGGGATCAATGCTCATAGTTCCTCAGTAGGAGCTCTCCTCTTATTACCCCATTATTGTTTAAAAAAAACAAAGTGTTATATATTAAAACACTTGACCAACTTCCTATAACTAAGCAGTGGTGGACCCTGGACTCAAATGCTGGTTGAACCCAGATCATGTTCTCATCCTGCTCATGAGCTTGCCCTTACCAGCAAAGGTATCTGTACACATGTGTAGCTCAAGTCTTTCAATGTCCTTGCCACTCACTTTAAAGATGTGGCTTGGAATGCTGTTCTCCCTAGTCACCTCCCTCCATGGACATTTTAGTACATAGCTAGCTACACAGTGTATGGTCATGACCTGCTTTACACATGGAGTAGGATTTTTCTATCTTCTTTGCCCTTGAGCAGGCATTTCCTCCTTCAGTTGATAATCCCTGGTTTAAAACCATGGCTGTCACCATACATTAGTGGCACTCACCTTTAATTCCAGTACTTGGGAGGCAGATGCAGGCAGATCTCTATGTTTGGGAACAGCCTGGTCCACAAAGCAAGTTCTAGGACAGCAAGAGCTGTTACACAGAGAAACTCTGTCTTGAAAATATAAGAAACAAAAACAAAATAACAATAACAACAAGGCTACCACTGTTTTCATGGATCATCTCTTGAAGAATCTAGAGGAAACAGAGAGCCATCATTGCTTCTAGGGCTACAGTCTTGGAGGGTCAGAAGTAGGAGACCTCATATTGCATTACTTTAAGTTAAAAAGAGAATAGGAAAGAAAAGACCCCAGATGATACCCCCTCCTGTTTATTTGGGCAGGCTGCTGTGCAGGCACACTGTATGCCTTTGGGCCTGCAGGCAGTTCTTCATGGGAGGAAAACAGCCAACCCCACATCCAGGATGGGTTTGTATGATAAATCCCTTCTGAGTTTGTTAGAGTGAAATCTATGTCCCATTTCCTCTGAATCTGGCTCAAGGAGGACTCCAGGAGATCTAGCAGTGTGGTCCGGAAAACAGGGAGCCATCGCAAAGAAAAGCAGAGGAGCAATGTAAGAGCTTCCATCTAGGCTCTAAGCTTTGCCCTTTCAACCACTTACACAGGCTTCAAACCCCCAGTGAATCCTTTATGCATCTGAATCAATACGGAGAGTGGAAACCAGCAATAAACAACAAATGAGTGAGTGCCATCCCGTTAGATAAACCCAGTGCTTTGGTCTTGTGAGGCCCGGGCTGGTAGCTTGTTCAAGTGCACTGTCTAGGCATCCTCTATCACATCCAAAATTTTCATAGATACAGAAATGTTCAAAATTTCCACCAGAAAGTAGTTAAATCTACACAATCAAATTGATGCTAAATTAACAGGGGATCCTTCATGGGTTCCTAACAAAATGGTTCAAACTAATGATTGGACCCACTGTCAGTCTTAATTGTGTTAATCTAATACCTAATATTTTACAGAACATACCTTGTATAATTTTTTAAAGATTTATTTTATATTTGTGTGTGTGCTCACATGAGTAAATGTGTTTGTGTGTGCCACATATATAGGTTCCTGAGGAGGCCAGAAGGGAATGTAGGTTCTCCTGGAGCTGGAGTCACAGGCAGATGTAAGCTGTTAAAAGTGAGTGCTGGGAATGAATTTGGGCTGTATGCAAGTACAGCAAGTGCTCTTTTTCTCTGAGCAACCTCTCCTGCACCTATGCTGTGTCATCTTAGCTTTGATTTTTTTTTTCAAGATAATGTAGTAGGCAATACGAGGGCTAAGTTATCCATCTATCTATCCTGGAACACAGGGATTTGTTAGATGAAACAACAAAGGGTAATAAGACCAATGAGGAAAATGAAATTGAGGATCAATTGACATTGAAATTGAGATGGTGTCCAGGTTATATAGATGGGCACCCTTAAAACAGAAGAGATCCCACTTGACCTGCTATTCATAGAAACAAAAGGAAGGCCAAGAGCTAAGGGATGTAGACAATCTTTAAACGTTGGAAATGGCAAAGAAGTTGATTCTCCCTTAGGACCTCAGATTCTAGCCTAGGGAGACCTCCATGGGACTTCCAACTTGGATTAACTATGGATTAAGCCACTAAGTTTGTAGTAATTTGTTTGGAAGCAAGTGACTAATATAGGTCAAGATCATTTTAATTTATGTAGATGAGGAATTGGAGACTCAGAGATGCTCAGTGAATTTCCCAGGATCAAAGTATCTGCTCCCAGTAGTGAAAACAAGGTCTGACTTGAAGCTAATACACCCTGCTTCTCAGAATGTCCATGATCCATTTAATGTAATACCCATGACAGTGTATACCAGTGCCTAAAGATTCCATGCATGAGCTCCCAAAATGAATATCTAACCACAGGTTCCTCCTGATGAAACCATCAGTGTGAAAACTGTGTTCCTTGTGAGTGGGTATGGTGCCATCCATCCTGCTAAATTTTGAGGAAACAGATTCTTACACCTGTGAAACTTTAATACAAGTCATAGGACCACTGAGAAAGCAAGGTTAACAAAGGATATGTGAAATGAGCAATAATCTTTGGATATCTTGTCAGACACCCAATTCTAAAGTAAAGTAATGTAATTCTAAAGTAAAACAACTCTGAGGACCAATCAGATAAAAACTTGATTGAAAGAAACTAAAGGAGCAGCCACAAGACCAGCCAGTTTACAGGAAAGAAGGAATATTTAAAAATATAGAAACTGTTCAATATTTCTTGTGTCCATCAAGTTAACATGGAAGCTGATGAGAGATAAAGTGGAAGTAGTTCCAGGTTCAGTTCATGGAAGCCTGTGACTGGGACTCACAACACTCATCAGTTAGACCCCCATAAACTGTAAAGTCAAGCAATCATACATGGATGACCAAATGCTCAAAGGCAGGCTCACCAGCACCAGGAAAGTCCTTATGCTTGTAAGTTTCCTCAGTCGTTTTCCTCAATAAACAAGAGTACAGACAGTGGAGACTTACCCATTTAAAGACAATGCTTAACTAATTTAAACTCAGAAAAACAAGTCTTCCATGAAGGCAGCTCATGTTTGCTCTATTACGTTGGCCTTCGCCTTATATATTATTTTCAGAGCTCAGTCACAATTTGGGTTAGGAGAATCCATGGCTACCCTTGGGAATAGGTGCTGCTAGCAGGTGCTGAGGAATATTTAGCCAAGTACCAAAATCAGGAAAGCCATTTTTCTTGAAACACCATTCAAGCAGGTGAAATAAACAATATTAGTTCAGCTGGAACTTCAGCAGTCCTAAAGATGGAATATCATTTATAAATCATTATAAATGAGTACAGATGAATGCAGCATGAACTTATCCATGTTGGCCCATGGTTCTGATTGAAGTTTTCCTTCCGCTAATGGGAGTCTGTGTCTTTGTCGATTGCAACTTTGTCCTATTGGCAAACCATGGAAGATGTATGGAATGGTAGAGTCTGGAAAGCCTGGAATGGTGAGTTAGGTTAAGTTGTTTTGGATACTCTCATTTTCATGATCTCCAGTAATACCAGTTTTCTCACTTGATGAGTCAGGACACAATAGTTTTGTATTTTGTGCCATTTGTGAGCATTAACTAGGCTAGCACAGAGAGTGTTAAGCAGGACTCTTGTTCAGAGCAACATTCAGCAGGTAGTGATAGCTAGGGAATAGTTTTGTTAAGTGAAGGTGCTCACAAGGATTCTGCTACTCCCTGACTGCTATGAATGTGGCTTTTTCTGAAATGTTATGCAGGAAGAGCACCAGCATCTTTAGTCTAGTGTTGTGATTAAATACACACTTAAGTGTGTATTTAGCCCAGTGGCTAAAGCACTGTCCATACTCAATGTTAGTAACTACCATAGAGGTGTTATTAAGATCATATTGCACATTGGAGCTAAAGTCAAATTATACATTAAGCAGACCAGATAGTTATTAGAAAAAACATCTAGGCAGGAGGGAGGGCCTAGTCCCTAGTCCAAATGACTTGACAGATTTTTTTGATCCCTCCTGGAAGTCATCACTCTCCCTGCGGTGTGAAGGGGAGATGGGATGGGAGGGTGGTTGGGGGCATGGGAGGTAGGGAGGAAGAGGGAACTGGGATCAATATGTAAAATAATAAAAAATAAAACAATAAAAAAATAAACCAAATAGGATTTCTAAAAAAAAAAAAAAAAGAAAGAAAGAAAGAAAAAAGAAAAGCAAACCTCTTTTAGAGATGTGAGAAATGAGAAAAAGGGATTTACATTAAAGTCTTTTTTTTTTTTTCCTGGCCTCAAGTTGATTGACCTATTTAATGTGACCAAATCTCAGTGGCAGA
Organism: Phodopus roborovskii; assembly: GCF_943737965.1. Lineage (NCBI taxonomy): Eukaryota > Metazoa > Chordata > Mammalia > Rodentia > Cricetidae > Phodopus > Phodopus roborovskii. The sequence goes on along the minus strand of NW_026126629.1, from coordinate 2,590,223 downwards.
CACTCTAGTGGTCCATTTATGTCCTCATAGGACTGAACACTGCATCCCTTCGGCTTCACAGCTTCCTGAGATAATGTGGATTTTTCTCCATCCACCATAGCCTAGGCATGGGGTGATCCAAATGTGCTGGGGAAGTTGTCACACCTCCCAAACAGACATAGCTCCTTTCCCTCAGTGGGGCTGCTGCGCTGACATGCATGCTCATTGATGGAATAAAATATGGCCTCGGTGATTATATCCTTAGTGAAGATTTTAGCAACTTTTCTACGATCTTTGCATCCTCATCTGAATCCCTTATTTGCTCTTGAATTCTTGAGGAATTCAACTTAAGACACTCAATTTCACATGAAATAATGGATGCTATGGCTATTGTAAGACATAAAATACTTTATATAAATAACTTTCTATTATGGCAGCATGTAAGGTCCCCTAGGATATCTACCAGAGTCATTGCTGAAAGCTAATAGGGTCCTTACCTTAATTCTGGCTTTCACATTATTATTTGGGGATTAAGGGGCATGCATACTGTGCCATCTTCCTCAGACATTTTGATAATTATTTGCATTTCTCTCATTTCATTATCTGCATATACAGTTTGACCAAAACTAAGCTATCTGCTCACAGGTCTATCTTCTACAAATCAAATCTGTCTGAAATCTAATGATGTAGTACCTACAATCATGCTTGGCAGGAGTAGAACTCAGTAAATAATAAATGAATGAATTGATGAATGAATGAACCTACTCTCAGTGTGGTAGTTTGAATGTAATTAGCCCCATAATCTCATAGGAGTGGCACCATTAAGAAGTGTGACTTTGTAGGATTGGTTATGGCCATTTTAGAGGAAGTGTGACAATGTGGGGGTGGGCTTTCTTATGCTCAGGTTACTGCCCACTGTCTCAGTTGACTTCCTGTTGCCTGTAAGATGTAGGACTCTTAGCTACCACTCCAGCACCATATCTGCCAGCATGTGACCATGCTCCCCATCATGATGATAATGGATTGAGCCACTGAAACTGTAAGTAAGCCACCCTAACTAAATGTTTTAATTATAAGAGTTGCCATGGTCATGGTGTCTCATCACAGCAAGAGAAACCCTAAGACAGCATTCCCATTTATTAGAAGTTGAAAAACTAATACAGAATCCCGTGAGTTCATCTTCCACATTCTCCTAGTGTTGACATTGCACATAGTACAATGCCAAAGCATGGAAGCTGCTAGAGGAGAAATTGAATTGGATGCTTGGCATTGCAGCAAGCCCTGTACTTCTGCTTCTCTTAGAATGAAGTCTTCTCTTGTGTTCAAGGCCTTTCATAGCCTTACCCTTCTTAACTCTTCAGGTCCTATTTCTTCCCTAGAAATTCTAGCACCACTAGATTTGTGTTAGTTGTCCTGAATTTAAAGGTATTAAGTGCTTTTCCACCCCCCTCTTAGGTTCCTAGTTACACTGGCCTCTGATCTGCTATGTTCTCCTCAAACTTAAGTCTTCCTTCAAGTCTCAGCTTCAAATCATCTTCTGAGAGTGGCTTTTGCTGACTTCCCACTTCCTTTTCCACCTCTTGTTTTTTTTTTTTTTTTTTTTTTTTTTAATCTATAACCACAATAAGTACATGACCACAGACAGATATTGGAGTTCAAACTTCAAGCTGAAGATCACAGAAGCGAAGTAGCGGGCCACTAGCTCTTACCACTACCTCAGGCTGAATGGGCTGATCCTGCTGCCTCTTCTCAGCATGTCTGGAGAATGAATGTCTCATACTGACACCTTGCTCCTGTCCTATATACTTCCCTAATGGTGGGATTAAAGGCATGTGATCCCAGGTGCTGAGATCATCTTTGTGTGAGCTGTTTCTCTTTAGAACCGGATCAATCTTGTATAGATGTTAGTGGCCTTGGGTTTGCAGAAATCCGTCTGCCTCTTAATCCCAAATCGCAGGATTAAAGGTGTGCACCACTACCTCCTGGCTTCTGGCTGCTGGGATTAAAGATGTGTGCCTGGTGTCTATGGCTTGTGGCTGGCTTTGCTTTTTGAATCCTCAGGCAAGCTTTAATAAATCATAAATAATATGTTACCACAACCAATCAAATATATTTTTGCATATTTTATGTTTACTTGCTTGTTATCTATCTGAGTCTTCAGACTCCAAGGGTTCTAATAATAGTATTTTTTTCAGCTCAGTACAATGAGAAATTTGATCCATAAAAATCTCAGCCTTGTATGCTTAAAGAATATTTTCTTTTTAATGCTTAACTCAACTTTGCACAGCCAATCATGTTACAGAACTGAGTATCATACAGCTCATTAGCTTTTCCCACACGCAACCAGGTAATCTCTTATCTCCAGCCTATGGGGGGGAATATTTGCAGTCCTGTTTCATAGACTGAGTAATAGCAGTAATGGTGGTGACCAGTGTAGTAGATGGTTTGATGCTTTATATTGCTTTCCCACAGTGAACCCTCTGATACCAGCCACAGCTTGAAGGATAGATAGTTCCTGCTGTTGCTGTCAGTGACCTCCATCGCACAGGTACTTCCAAGGGTCTCTTCTTCTTCTTCTTTTGTGTTCACTTCTCCAGGAATTGAAAGGGGTCATGGAAGAATTTATGTCCAGGTCCTATCTCTGGCTCATAGCCTGAAGTATTTAGTGTCTACCGGTAGGTACACCTGCTACGTAAACTTACCCTATGTGGGCAGACTCCACCAATGGAGGTTGCTAGTGGGTAGATTTCAAAATTCTTCTTCTTTTTAATCACAATATCTCTTACATTTTTAAAAATTGTAATTTTGTGTGGGGAGGGTTGCACATGTACATGAGCATGAGGTGGAGGGAGGGGAGCTTCAGGTGTCATTCCCCATCAGCTATCCACCTCAGGTATTTTGTTTGTTTTGCGTTTCATCTTGCTTTTTGAGATAACCGTCCTACTAGACTAGGGTGATTGGCCATAGATCCTGTGCACCACAATGCCCCACTTGTTATGTGCATTCTGGGAATTGAACTATGGTCAGTATAGAAGCAGTCACTGACTGAGGTATACCCCAGGCCCGCTTCCTATTTCTTGACAGAATAATTCCAGAATATTGCTGCTCTGTGGTTGTAATGGGACCAAGGTTCTCTTGCCTTCATCAGCAACACTACAGGTACATCTTTTTATTGTTGTTGTTTTTTCACTTTTCACTCTTCCCTTGTTTTGTTCTCCCATTCCTCACCCTGGCTGGCTTCCTAGAATCCCTGTCAAGCAGGCTGCTTTTGTCTGGGGCTCTGGCTTCCTTAGTTCCACATCTGGCTGTTGTATACTGTTGCTGTAATTCCTTTGAATGGCTTACCTTTCCTCCTAATAACAATCTTCTGAGCCTGTACTCTGAGCTCCAGGATAGAGATGGGGCAACTGAAAGAATGAGACCTTAGGTGTCTTCCCAGCACAGTGCTGACCTCCCACATGCCCTTCGTGGTCCCCATAGTGCTAACTTCCTTATGCTTCCAGACTGCCAGTGCCTGTAGATTGTGGCTATGAAAACGTTACACGGCTTTGGAGAAGTTACTTGGGAGAAAGAGGAGTCACAAAAATGGCAGGGTTGGAGTTCTAAGTTAGGCAATCTGATCACTGGGATCAGTGATCTTCCTTGTATGCTTCAACTCTTCAAGGAAGAACGGCAGTCAGCACCCTGAGATGATCAATGAGCCCTGAGCTGAGTGAGACTCCACACTCAATCTCAATGCTCCCAGGCTGACTGACTACTAATTAGTCCTCTCCTTTTCTTTCTCCACAAAGGCCAAATCTGGTTTCTTTCCTTGAAACCCAAAGCACTAAGCTGGTTTGGCAAAATCCCTGTTGGACTAAAGCAGCATTTTATTGTACCCTGAAGTGGACTGTGAAACCATGTCTTTATTTCAGTCAGGGAAATTCTATTTGTCAGAGTCCCAAAGGGCTTTAAACTTGTGACAGTCTGTCATCGTGGGGTATGAGCTTTGGAGAGCTCATGACTATGTATGAAGAAGAGGTCACTTTCTCCTCCTGCACTGGGCTTAAGGATGAAGTCTCATCTAGCTAGCACCTTGAGAAACAGGGCAGAGAAGGCCCCGGCCTGTGACAGTTAGCCACACCTCCCATCCACTGTAAAGCAGGTGATGTCAGCCTTTAGGGGCCATGCTTTACTTCCTTGGTACCAGGAAAGCTTTCTCTCTGGTCCTCTTGTGCCTCATTATCCATATAAGTAGCTTCTTATATCCTTTTAAAACACTTCAAAATACTATCATAGTGTCACTGCCCCCCTCTGGAAAAAAAAATCCTTCAAGTGCCTTCAGTAAGTTTCTTTCATACGAAGGTAGAAGTCCTAATTATGGCCTCTGAGTAGTGTTTACCTCTGCACCCATGGGCAGGCCTCATATCTGAGAAGCCTCCCTCAGTTTCTATGCTATGGCACCTCTATATGTCCTTCAGAGCTAAAGTCTGCCTGCCTCTCCCCTGCTGTGGTATGCTGCCTTCTGCCCTGTACTTAAGATGGGTTGTGCTCAAGTCTGAAGCTCCTTCACCTTTTTCCCTGGGTAGCTCAGATAGATGCTTTTGCAGAAACCCATGCCTCAGTCACACGAGGTGGAACCGGTGTGTGAATACTTTAATATGACTCTCTCCTAATAGAATGCAGACTTCTTATTATAGAGCCCATTTCTGCCTTTTCACACCATGCTTTCATTCTCGACTTGAGCAATGATAAGTACTTGGGAGGTGGAAGGTTAACTAAACAAAGAACGGTGGATCAGGAATCATAAGTGGGGTAGGGAGCAGGAGACAGGGACAAGAATATTATTAGAAGCATTGCATTTAACCTTTATTCTTTCACTGTTAAAGCCAACAGGGCCCCACAGTCAATGATTCCTCATTGTTCAGCCAGATTGTATGCAACAACTTTATTGAGGTCAAATAGATAACACAATACAGATTTATCCAACAGGATTTAAGAAACTGGTTACAGACAGCATTTGATACACAGGCTATTTTGTGTTAAACTGCTTCCAACATCACAGATCACACAAAGAATTTGTACATCAGTTAAGACTATCTAGAAACACATATGCTTAGTTTGCCCTGCCTGTTGGGCCTTGTTGCTTCAATTAAATTAAAATGCAGAAATGAAGATTTGTGTCTTTTTGATAATGAATATGTTCTGGACTGCCTTTCATGAGAACCATCTTGGGGATAGAATGGCATTGGAAGCCATTCTTAATTTGTGCATTATACACAAACCCAAATAAGTAATTCTGTTAAACTATAACATTAGATTTCTAATAACTGGATTGAGCAACATATTAGCTTTAAAAATAAACAAAATCAGATGTTTGACTAGTTATATGTGATTACAGAGCATTTTTCTTAGTACTGCTTAAACTATAGTGTGTAAAGCTGCATCTCTGGATGCTAAGAAAACATCACTCTACAAGCATGGGGTCATTGTACCTTATCACTCATGGCTCACAGGATAAGAGCCACAAAACACCAGAGGAAGTTACAAGAATGTAAATATGTACTGAAGCAAATCAGATAAATATTTGGCAGTTATCATACAGAACACTGACTATCTACAAATAGAGAGACCTCCCAGATATTAGCTCTAATGCATTCAGAACTTGGGTAAAGTCAGAAAGACAAACTTGCAAAGTCTACAACGTAGTGCATATATGTCTTTAAACACCCACTGAACAAACTCATGATGCAAACTGAAAAATCTTCAGAAATACAAATGTTTGTGTGAGAAAATATTCATGCATTAAATCATATAAACATTGTTCCTCAAGTGAAAACAGTACAGAATAGTTACCTAAAACATATCTGTAGCCCTAAAGGGCGTAAACTGAAATATATCAACACATGCATGTTGCGATTCACCAAATAGTCTTCTAGAAATCATTAAAATGTCTCTTGCATCAAAACACACAGGAAAACACAATACTATTTAAGTTACTTTATGCACATTATGCACTAGAGACTTTAAGCTACAAATTGCTTCCACTATTTCAATACACATACAAAATGACCATAAAATTATCTGTGTATATAACAAGGTACTTTCTAATTACCCATCTATGATGAATAATGCATCTCCTCCTCATGGCATCTCATCTCTAAGTACCATTTATCACCACCCAGGCCTTTCTGTCTTAATGAGGGCTACAGATCTCTGATTTACATTCAACATTCTCTGCATTAATAATTGATTGAAACTCTTAAAAAATTCTTCTGCTACTGAAATGGAAGGTGGTGAGACTATTGCCAGAAGAATTTGGGTGATACTGGGCTATATCTGATTGTTAAAGGAAGTGGGGCCACTGGGCTGCTGCCCAAACTCATCGGAAGAGGGCCCCAAACTCGCCTGCTGGCTATAGCCACCACTTGACCCATAGCTGTCTTGGTTGTACCCGCCTTGATTATAGCTGCTAGAGTGCTTCTCCATGGGGTCGGAAAGGTATCTCTGTCCCGAGGAATGCCAGCCAGTCTCCTTGAAAACAAACCAAATGTTGCCAGCCCAGAGGATAAAGTTTAAAAATCCAAAGACCTGAAGGAGAATCAGAGCAAAAGGTTAACAGGCTGAACTGAAATTGTAGAAAATTTCGTTCATAGTAATTCCTCACAGTGTCTTAATTTTGAAGTCTGTTTACATTTTTCACTCAGAGCCACTGTTGGATTGAGGATTCCTGAACACTATATATGCCAGACATTACATGAAAGGTTTTTACATATTGATTCTGCTAGTCTAAGAAACCAATGTTACTACGTCTATACTAAAAATGTGGAAACAAACTTAAGCAAGGAAAATACTCTGGTTCAAGGACACACTACAGATTATAAACAATGGCAATCCACCTCTAACAGATCAAATGGACTCCATATAAGTACTGTCAATCAATAGCCTGTTTCCTCATCTATATCTTCCTGAGGAGGTGGGAACCTTCTCTTTCCCAAGCCTTGGGATTTCCTTCCCCTTGCTAGCCAGGACCGTGGACCTAGAAGTTTCAAATGTACACCTTATAAAAACATCTTTAAACTTTTGTTTCTGACCCTAACATATATCTGTTCTAGCAGATTTCCAGTCAATTGAAGACTGCAAACAGCTCCCATTGCTACCTGCAGGTCTCTAGTCCCAAAAGGTCCCACAGAACTTGACAGCAAATGAAACAGCTGCCCTTCTTGGACTTGGCCAGCATTCCACATTTTGGAGTCCCCAAATGATGCTGAAATATCAACAGGAAATAGTCATAGGTGATTTTGTCATCATCCCTTATCATTCATTTTCAGCAAAAAGACTGGGATGCTAAGGACAAATGGCTGAGGTTTCTATTTAACACTTCAACATATGAAAGCTGGACCTAGGTTCCAGGTTCTCCCAGCATCCCTTAGTCCCTCCCTACCCCTTAGAAGATATTGCTCACATACCTTGTCCTCTTCCCTGGACTCTCTAGCCTAAGTGCTGGGCTGACCTTGAAAAATGAATCATTCCCAGCTGTATAAATTCTTGTCAAGATCCTGATCCTTACATTGTAATCAGATACACTCCATATGTATTTTTGCCAGTTAATCTTAGTCAACCTTAGTATGACGATCGTGGTGTTTATGCTGTAGAAGAAATTACTAATGCTCTTAGTAGGCATAAGTGATTTATTGCTGCTTTAATTTGAACCTCATTGCACTCAGTATTATAGAGTTGTTGCTGCCTACAGCTGCCTTAGTACAACATGTACATACTACTGACCATGTTAATCAACTATCTAAAAACATTTCTCTGACCTTGCTTATGCAGGAACAGAAGGTAGAAAGCTTGAAGATGGTTAATATTTTGGAAGATCAGGCTTATGCATAGGGAATCAAATTCAGAACATCAAGGTTAGATTCACCACCTCTTGCCATTCACATTTTAAATGGGTTTGTGTCACCTCTTTCCCCTATAACTCCTCAGAGCTTATCTGGCCTCAAGTTCAGACTCATCTTCAGGGCATATGGAACAATTCTGATTTCTCTATGGATTTACTGACCTTACATAGTCAAATTGCTACAATTAAGCCATACTAAATTACAATCTCTCTCAGCTTCCAAGGTGGTAGAAATATTTATAAATTCCTTAAATTCCTTTGTGACAGGAACAACCTTTTGTTCACTTATTATCAATTTTGGCATTATTCTAACTGTCCTGCTCACTCTAATCCTACTCCTTCTGGTCACCCTCTGGCTAGGACATAGCTTCAAAATGATTTCCACATGTCTAAATTAAAAAATAAAAGGGAGAGATGACATGGACAGCACGATGACCATCACTGCTTTACAAAGTTTCCAGCACTTTGACTGTGGATCCCAGTTCTCCAGCACCCCTGTACTTTCAGTTTTAATGAGTCTCATATATGTTATGGGCGTTCCCTTATGTATGCCTTTTCGGGAGATTTTGTGTGAGCGTTAAAGAATGGGTAAAATGGTAGCCTCCTTAAAAAAAATAATTCTTAGGAAAAATTCTCTACCACCAGGAAACATATAGCATGATGACTCTGCACACAAGAATCCCATTGTCATCTCCTGATTACACCAAGAACAGAAAATTTAGAGATTCACTAACCGAACACACCTGACCCAAAGAATGAAGAGCCCACAATCCAGATGCAGAGCCTGAGGCCATTAAGGGCAAGCATTCAGTTAGTAAGCATAGAGAAGTCAGAACTGTACAGTATAATGGGAAAAGAGTGAGACATCAGGACCTTCCCTTTTGGGAGCATGCGAGGGGAACAGGTCCATATATTAAGTCCAAGACACAAAGGAACAAAATTAAGAAACAACTCAGTACAAACACTGCATCATGCCCCTTGAGGAATAAAAACTGTTCTTAAATTGTAGTAGAGTGTCTGGTCCCAGAGGAAATCCTTATCTCAAGGTCAGGCATTTGGATAAAGGCCTCCATTTCCCTGGGGCATTGAGGAAAGATCCCGATAGCTAAAAGCAGCCATTCTCCTTATCTCTGGTGTGGGAGGCAGTGAGTTACAGCAGGTGATAGTTACTGTTCAGATGTCAACTCACCAGAGGAGCGATTCTCTGATGGAGATTAATTCTGTCCCGGCAAGACCTGAAGGACTATCAACTCTGGAAACTGTTGCTCACTTTTGCTAAAGCAGCTTTGTGTCTCCCCAAAACCTACATTGTAGTCTGTAATCTTATGTCATGTGTATATGTAATCATGATTGCATCTTGATCTTATGGGCACATATGTCTGTGGATAGTCAGGAAGATAATTTTTAATTCATTGTATAATTTTTATATACAGAATAAATACTGGGACATGCTCCACAACGGGATCTACTGTCTCATGAGGACCGTGCACACGGAAAGGCTGCTTTGTTCCTTTTGCTCAGACTAACTGTACATAATTAACTCACTTTTACCTCAGAGCAAGTTCAAATTAGACTAAGGGCTTTGTGTAAATAGATCATAAGTTTAAAACTTTACCGTTACACACAAGGTTAGAGTCGCAGATGTCTAACCAAGGTTACTATACAAAACACCCTAAGAAAAGCATGTCAATTCTTTGCTTGCTCAGTCTAGCTGACAAAAGACCTGTCTCAAAGTTTGTCTCTAGGCACTGTGCCACCGGGCTCTGGTCAGAGTCTTACTCCTGTAACCTTGAAACTTTGCTTTGCCATGGTAAAGGGCTCTGCCCTTGTTGTTCACTCAAAGGAATGTGCTTTTGACCAATGAGATATAACTCTGGGTAAGGTGGTCCTTAATCAGCATTTTCCACATATTGGGCAGCATGCTAAGTTTTTTTCTTTCTCCATGAATTATCTTCTCTCAGCAGTCTGCTGCCTCTTGCATAATTGTCTATAATTTTCTGATGGTGGCATGGAGGTTTGAGTTGGTTTTTTGTTAATAAAGGGCCTACTATATTGTCACTTAACCTAGTAGAGCCAGACTTCTCCTTGGAGGCCACTCCAGCAGTGTTCCTTTAGCTCTTTTGAGTATTGGGAGAGTTTGGCTTCTGTTCTACCATTAGTATAGTTAAATCCAGCAACTTTTTCCAGGATCTTTAATATCTCCTTACTGAATCTGTAATGCCCTAATACCTCACTTTATTTTAGGGTTACTGTGAAGTTACAATGGCAAAGAAAATAATGTTATTACCACAGTAGAAAATATTTATTGTTTCTTGACCATTTTCCTTGTAGAGATCACAAAGCATAGTGTGTGTATGGTATGGTTCCTTTTTCAGGGCTTGCACTTGCCCAGCAGGATGAGTTCTGTGAGCCATGTTTTGACAATTTCTAAAGCCTATAGCTACAGTTGACGAGACTGTGAGACTGAGATGGACACTTGAGCCTGGAAGGGCCAATGGGATGCCATCAAGCATACCTTCAGACATTTGTAACTGGATCTCAGTGAGGTAAATTCAGTCTAAGTATCCCTCCACTAACAACATTTGTTATCTCTCTCTCTCTCTCTCTCTCTCTCTCTCTCTCTCTCTCTCTCTCTCTGTGTGTGTGTGTGTGTGTGTGTGTGTGTGTGTGTGTGTGTTTGTGCATGCATGTGGAAGTCAGAGGACAACTTTGTGGAATCTGTTCTCTCTGTCCTTTTTGTGAGTTCTGGAGATAATGTTACCAAATTCGGGCAGTGAGCAAAGCTCTTTCTTTGAAAGGAAATACACAATTAAAAACTGAAGGTACCTACCTTCTCCAATATGCACAAGAAAAAAAAATTAAAACTCTATTTAGAAGAGGAAAATAACATAACACACAGTGTCTTTCAACAGGTGCACACACAAGGGTAAGAGGTGGAGAATGGGAAAGGCCCAGTCTCTTTACTACCTTCCAGCTTACAGCCATGAAGTCTCCTCTAGAGGAACACTTCTAGTTTTTCTAATTATTTTTGGGTTTTGCTTGAGCTAGTTCAATGTGACTTGAAGGGGAGCACACTTTCAAGTCAAAAGCCTGTGTTGACTGATTAATATCCTTTCTCCTATGATAGTAATATACAATTCATTTCCTTGCAGTATGAAGTTTTAGTCCAATAGTCCAGGAACTTTTCTACTGCAGGAGAAAAATGGGAGATTAGGTAAAATTCCCACTAATCAGCAACTGGCAGAGAGTTGGTTCTCTGATGTCAGGAGTTGAGGATATGCTCTGGCTTCTTCCACTCGCATCTCTTCAGATCTCAGCAGGTTCATGGCGTCTTTCCAGAAACTATCATTTTAATGATGAAATTAGGACCAGTTTCTGTTTAAAATGTAGGTATCTGAATGAGTACAGACACTAGTTCCAGACAAGGGTCTAAAGAATACTGTAAGCTTTGCTTTAGTCAATATGAACAAGCTGTTCTATTAGAACCCCCAGAGCCTTGGCTGTTAGGGACACAACCCTGCAGGCCTTTCCTTCCATATGTTCACATTGTTTTTAGGTTTAGGAGAATGCATTATTCTTCATCTCTAAGTCCTACCTTTCAACCTAAACTTTATTAGAACATGAGTGGAATCACAAGGCCGTGTGGGATGTCATAACTTACTGGGACATGGATTACCAAGCTAGTAGTTGACAAACAGCATTTACTTGATTTGTTAAATACGTCAAGCAATTTTTATTCTCTTACATTTTGAGATGAGAGTCACAATTATGTCCTCAGTTCTGCCTACAAATAAGCTACAGAAATCACTATCTATGTTAATGCACACTCACAAATTGTCACTCATGAGTATGGCCAGCAATATGTAAGAATGTTTGTGAGATCCAGGGCACAGTTAATTTCCATGGCTACAATTTCACCAAGGCAAGATTTATAAATAAATCAGGAAGAGTGGAACAACCTTTGCCCTCTTTGTAACCCCCTTCTCTGACTGAATTTCAGAAAGCCCCAGGGACACAGGTTAACATTGCAGCCAAGATAACTATTTTTCACTTTTGCTGGATGGTGTTCTTTTAGTGAACACAGCTGAGCTTCCATTCCTCAGTAAATGCTTCTTTTTGCCAGCATCCTAGCTCATCTTTATCTGATGCAGCTTCCTCCTGTGGAGTAGCACAATTGCTAACGTGTATGAATTAAGAGTACAATTTAGCCTCTCTGTAGCTGTTGGCATTCGTCCTTTCTTGTAAGGCCTGTACTGTTGATGGCAATATTTGATTTTGTTCAGCCAATCAGAACATCTTTTCTAAGGCTGTCAAACAACTAAACTGGAGAAGGGGGAAGATACACAATTATTCTAAGTCCTTTTTCAAGCTGTGTATTTCCTCTGGCTCCCTACTAAGTCTGCATAATTTTCTTCAACGAATTTGGTATATTCCAAGTGTGGCTTTAATAAAATGTTCTCTTTCAGGAAACATCTGAGTTAACAAATAATCTTTTAACTTCTGACAGGCTTCAGCCTTAGCATTTAGGCTTTATATCAGCTCTAGCTTAGAATTTTCACTTGACTGTCATCTTAGGCACAGCTGCTAATACCTGGTGGGTATTTATTAAAAACCTTAATCAGCAACATTACAGTGTGTTTGTTTTGACAATGAAAATCTTGAAGACTGAAATATCACTTTACGATTCAATGAGATTTTGCCCTTTTGATTGGCCTACTTTTAGAGGCAGAAATGTCCACAGTGGCTTAATCACTGGCCATCAAATAAAGACTTGGGAAGTCAAGCCTGGATGAACAAATACTCACCACAGATGTGTTTAAGCTGGACATGACAGGGCTATGGACAGCCAAGCATTTGTTGGAGGATTGCTTGCAAGCTGACATCAGTAACAAGACTTCATTGGGATCAGTTGCCACTTTGACATCAGACAGTCCTTTCGCCCAAGCAGATGAACCAACCAACCACAAGAATGAAAAGACGACAGTGACGATAAAGTCCTGCACAGAGAGAAGACAGGAAAAACAAAACAAAACAAAATAACAAACAAACAAACAAAAAACCAGATGTGAGCTCCAGAAACAAATCTATTAATTTATGCAAATACCATTTAGTTTTTGGAAAATTCTAAGATTCCATAGCATTAGGACCTAGAGATACTGTAAAATGAGTAAGTTTGTTGAGCTGTATTTATACTTACATGAGATAAATAATATAAATAATTATATTGTTATTTAGGTTTTTTTTTTTTTTTTTTTTTTTTTTTTTTTGTAGTCCTGACTGTCCCTTATGCACAGCAAACTGGTCTGGAACTCACAGAGATCTTCCAACCTCTGCCTCCTCTGTGCTGGGATTAAAAGAATGCATGACCACACCCAGCTATATTGTTATTTCTCAAAAACCTGCTGTGCTTTTATTCTCAGGAATGACTCAAGAACATCATAATCTATATTGTATTGTTCCCCAAACTGTCCCTATTTGCATTTGGTAAAATAAGTCAGAGAGTGGTTGAAGTGTAATGACATCATTCTAGCCATTGACCTCAAGCTCTTTTTAAAAATTTTTTATTCATTTTTAATTTAAATTAAAAACAATCTTATTTTACATACTAATTCCAGTTCCCTCTCTCTCCTGTCCTTCCACTACCCCCACCATCCCACCCCATCCACTCATCAGAGAGGGTGAGGCATCACATGGGGGATCATCAAAGTCTGTCACATCATTTGGGGTAGGACCGAGCTTCCTCCACTCCCCACCCTATATCTAGGCTGAGAGAGTATAGCTCCATGGGAATGGGCTCCAAAAAGCCAGTTCATGCACAAGGGATAAATACTGGTTCTACTGCCAGTGTTCCCATAGCCTGCCCAAGCTTCACAACTGACACCATCCTGAGTGAGGTAACCCACTCACAAAAAGACAAACATGGTTGCTTTTTCTTTTCTCCCTTGGGGCATGGTATATTTTGCTTGTATTGCTCTGCACTCAGGTGTACCTCTGTGACTTTTCATCAAGAACTGGGGAAGCTGTAACTCTTTAAGTGAGACTGTGTGTATCTAGTGTTTGTTAGGTGTGACATTTTGGAGAATGTTTTCAAAGCCTCACAACTAAGATTGGCTTAATCATTGAAGCATCCATCCTTTTAATCCAGTGGCTGTTTTGAGTTATGTAGCTCAATAATATTTGGGGTCAAAAATGTGATCCATTCCCAGAACTTCTAGGGCATGGGGTACTCCCTATTCCTGTATTCTACACCCATACTTCTCCCTTACTTTATTTGCATATCCTTCTCATTTTGAGTTGTATATACCCTTGTAAGCTGTCCGAAGTCATTTCTGGAAAAATACAGAGGTTAAAGTGCAAGCATACAAGTACAACATCTACAGCTGTTTCACCATTAGTAAGACAACTCATACCTAATGATTGATTGGGTATGAACTGAGTGTGTCAAATCTCAACTTTCTGTTCATGTCCAATCTGGCATCTTTGCTCATTCTTCATTATGCAGGCAGTATGAATTTACACTTACATATTTATATATCAATTAGTCTAAAACAAGGGTCACCAAAGTAAAGGAAAGGTATTGGCAGGGCCTCAGACCTTTTGGTAGGGTCTAGGGAGAATCCACAACCTTACTTCTCCCTGTTTATCAGGCTACCCATTTTCATTCCTCATGGCCTTCTTCTGTGTTCAAGCAGCAATAGCCAGTCTTTCCAACATTGCAACACTCTGATGATGACTCCTCCGCCTCTGCCTCTTTTTTCCCTTTGGAAGCCTCATGGTTACACTGGGCTTACCCAAATAATTCAGTGTATTGCTATGTTAAAACTCTGTCAGTAATCTTAGTTCTATCTGTAATGTTAATCTCCTCTTGCCATGCCATATGATACAGTTACAAGTTCCAAGGATGAGGATGGGGGTATCTTTGTGGGGCCATTATGCCACCTACATGGTTGAAAATGTTTTTAATCCCAAGATTAGTTGGGGGGGGGGGAAATTGACATTTTAATGATGTTACATCTTCCAAGGAATTGGATATGAAGTATCTGATTTCATTCATGTATTCAAATAGTATGGTTTGGGTAATGTTCAAAAGTCTTAAGGAAACTCTTATTGGAGAACAGAATAAGCAGAGCTGTGCCCCTTTGCTGTTACATATTTGTTAGGGCCCATAGTTACTATATAGCTCCAAGTACAGGACAGTGCTTTTCTTTACTTATACTCATCACAATTAGAGACAGTTAAATGCCAGTTAAAACACCAATAAGATATAGGGAAAAGAATAGGATTGTGTCCATTTAACAGCATAATGGTAGTAGGTTTTCTCTTAGGCTGTATGCTTTGTCTAGACATAGATTCTTGGCTTGATAATGGCATAGATTTCATCTTGTGGAGCAGACTTTAAATTCTATCAGAAAGTGTTTGGTTACTCCCATGACATCTATGCCACCATTGTACTAGTGGCCATGTCTTGCTAGGCCAATCATTGTTGTAGCTTGCAAAATTCATCACTGGGTAAGATTGTTAGCATTCATGGAATCTAGTCAATAGTGGTAAAGTTTCTAGGTCAGCACCATTTGATTTATTCTATGACTCAGGTTTATTAAATTCTCAATGAGAACTTTCAACTGGATAACGAAAAAAATATTCCAAACTAATGTTTATTGAGCACTTATTATCCACCAAATATTATTCCAGATTAATTTGGATTAACTCAATCCTGATAAAAGCACTGTGAAACACATGTTAATCCTGTTCTCATTTTGTAATTGAGGAAACTGATGTACCAGGATGTTAAATAAATTGCCTGAAGCCTGAGTTAATTGATAGAGGATCCAGGATTCCAAGCCTGGCCATCTGTCTCCAGGGTCTGTATGCTTGAATGCAATATGCTGCTTCTAGTTTAAATATCAGCTCTGGCACTGGACAGATCCAGAATTGAATCCTTAGTCTTATACTTTCATGCTCATAGGCAATTTGCTATACTTCCCAAGGCCTCAGTTTACCCCTGCAGGTGGAAATGAGAGATCTTCTCATGGGACAGTTGGAGGATTAAATGAGGTCCTGTAAACAATGTTTATGACTATGTCTGGGAAATGATGACTGAGTCAGGGATGGAAACTTCAGCAATAAACAGTAAAATCAACACTGACAATGCAAATAACACGCAACTGTCCTGGCTGTGCTTCTACTTTGGGTGATATATATCTACACAAGTGAAATGGTAGAGATTTTGAACAAGATACTACTGCAATAATTTCCAAAACTTTGAAACCAGCTCTGTGTCTTATGGTGGGGAAAACAATGTTCAACCATTTAAAATAATTGCTGTACAACATTATTTATGAATGTGTGTCTATTCCAAGCATGGTGGAAAGAGTAATTATTCTTAGTGTGAGTCCAATGCTGAGCATACATTCTCTGCTGAAAACCTGCCAGCAATAGCCCTTCACTGAGAACAAACACCAAAGACCACACAGAGGGTCCTAAGGAACCCTCAGCAATCCTGGTTGCTCTTCTACTGTGAATCACATTCCTGGTTGTTACTCTAACCCACCCAGAACACACACAGATTTCACCTGGGATAGCCCCTTTGCATAGAAACATGGGGCTTGCTTCCTTTTGCTGTTAGAAATATCAGCTGAAACTTCAATGTTCTCAGGTGCTGTGTTGCAAAGCACATGTGCATAGCATTCCCCCAAGTCAACTTCTGAGACTACGTGGAAACACTTAGATTAATAGAAATGGGTTAATACTTAAGATAGAGCTAGCCGGCAAGAAATTAGTAACTGGCCAACAGAATTATATCTAATACAGGGTCTCTGTGTGTTATTTGGGGCAGGCATAGAGGTGGGACCAGGGGGGAAAACCTTACTCCTAACAAACTTCCTATTCACCCTTTCCAGTTTTTGTTCCTCATTTTCTCAATTTCCCTTTACAATCTGGGGTATGCTTCCTTGTTCTAGTTGTTTATCCCAACTGAAATCTACACATTTGTGTGCAATATTTTCTCTCTGATGCACAAGGCATTGGTCAGTGGTTACTTTCTAAAGATTAAATATATGTAAGAGGAGATGTTTCTGGTAAACAGAATCAGAAGCAGCAGGGTAGAAACCTATGCACAAAGGCAAGGCCCTCTTGCAGGAGGGCCTGTCTCCTTAGCACTCCCCTGTACAGAGCCCATTCCTTATCTCTACCAGCCTTATGATTTATTTATCACTTTAGCATTTTCTCACTAATTGTCACCTCCCATAAATGTACCCCTGATCTCTATGCCTGGACATTTATTTCTTAAGCACTTTTCAAAATTCAAAAATCCATTCATTCACCACCACTCCATTTTTCCAAATAAGACTTCAACTCATGGGTGTGAGTTTTGTCTGCCTTGTTCCAGCTTGGGTCTTGAATGAGAGAGTGAATGAATATACAGTATGACCCCAATCTTACAAAATTTTATCTTTGTGGATATGTTTTATGATAATTTAGCAAGTAATAATGTTTAGAAATAAATTACACTTCATTTTAAGTAAGATTCTATTAGAAGAAGTAGAACATGGCATGAGACCAAGGCACTGATTGGTGGTGGCAGCAGCTTTCACACCCAGAGTTCACAGTTGGCAACTAACTCCTTCAGCAGTGGCAGGGATTCTATTTATATTAAATAACAATCAGCTTTACAGTTACACAATGGAGTACTACTCAGTTTTAAGAAAGAATGACATCCTAAAATTTGCAGGTAAATGGACAGAACTAGAAAAAAAAAAAAAAAACCTGAGACCCAGAAAAAGACAAATATAGTAAGTACTTACTCATAAGTAGATACAAGACATAAAGCAAAATATACTCAGCCTACAAACCATAACCCCAGAAAAGCCAGAACCCTCTTTCAGAAACAGATAGAAGCAGATGCAGAATTCCACAACTAACCATTGGGCCAAGCTCCTGGCGTACAATGGAAATGAGGGAGGAGTGATAATATGAACAAAGGAGTCAAGACCATGATGGGGAAACCCGCACAATCAGCTGACCCAAGCTAGTGAGAGTTCACTGACTCATGTCTGACAAATGGGGAACCTGTGTAAGACTGAACTAGGCTCCCTTAGTATAGGTGACAATGGTGCGGCTGGGACAATACATGAGGGCACTGGCAGTGAATCCAAGGTCTAACACTAATGCACAAACTGAGTTAGTGGAGCCCATTCTATACGGGGAGATACTTTGCCCCAGCCTACACAGGGGTGTGGGGGTGGAGAGGTGCCTTGGACCTGCCTCAATGAGATGATGGGACAGACTTAGAGGAGGCCTTACCCTCTCAGATGGGAGGTGGCAGGAGAGTGGGGAGAGCAGAAAGAGAGGAGGGAAGGAGAACTGGGATTGGAATGTAAAAAATAAATTAACAAAAAAAGACTTAAAAACCAAAAAACAAATAGCTTTACAGCCAAGGGTTACTGTGTCCAAAGAGTACCTAAGCTGAAGTGCAACTTACTATAGCTTGGAGTGACTGGAGGCAGAGTTCCGGTGCCAGATAAAGAACACACTAGTTTGAAAGTTTTTTCCTTTTCTGGCTCTGGGCATAAACTAATGTTGGAGGCTCTCTTGCAGAGGAGATATAGGTTAAATATTTGACCCAATTTTCTTCTCATTCTCCTGCCTCCATTTTGGACTGAAGTTCTCAGAAATAATGGACTCCTATCTCCCCACAGGAGGTCCGAGGGGATCTGTAGTGGGTAGTGCTTCCCACATACCAGGTACTCCACCATGACCCCACAGACACTGTTAGCCTTACAACTTACAACTTATATCAGTCCTGCATTACTCATGAAGAAACCGGAGTACAGACAATTTAAATGTAGAGCAATTAATACCTGGCTTCACCGCAGTAGCTCATCATAGGCTTTAGCAAAATGTGCTTTTTGGTGTGTGAATAACTATTTTAATCAGTATTCTTTAAATTTTAAAGAGTTTAGTATTATGTGAATGATTTGGGTTTCATCTACACACTTCGTATATTTTGAAAATAATTATTTCATTCATACCAAGTATGTGTTTTTGTACCAAATAAGGTACAAAAATAAGGAAAGAACTATATATTCACAGTAAATGCTAAGCTAATACAGCTTCTAATAAAAGCTGAAACATTAACATTAATAGAATGAAAATAATATTCTTTTATACTTTCTAGAAAAATCTGTCAAAGGCTTTGGAACCTAGGACCTTTGCTAAACCAGATTTATAAGTGTTAACACAGTTACTAATGACACTAGCATAGGCTGATCAGAAAGCTCAAAGTTAAGCAGAATGTGGATGATTTATGTGTATAAATTATATAAATTATTGAAAGCCTATTGATGGCTGTGCCTAAAGCCATTTTCTGATCAGGAGAATTACGTGGCTCAAAAATAGGTAGTGACTTTCTTTAGAGGGTGCAGACAAGAATCCAGTTGTTTGCAGATACTCTTCCTACTTTATCTAACAGAGATCATGAAGTAGAAGATGAGTTTGCAACGTTTACTGTTTTATTGTCTTGATGCATAGTTAGCTCTGCTTGTGTTATCTATCCCCACAGAAGAGAGAAAATGCCACTTGGGAAGTATTTCAGCACTTCAAATCTCTCCTGCTTGGGATATGAGTTGTCTCCAAGAAGTGTTTAGAAGAGACATTACTAACCCTAATGAAATTGCAGCCAAGCTGGTCTATTTGTCTATTCTCTATGGTTGATGAGTGCACACTGAAGCATTGGTCACATCCTGTACATAACAAACTCTGACACATAGTTTGGATGTTTATGTGCACTGCATTCCAAGTATCTGTTCAGTGAATACAAAATCAGGTTTCTTAAGCAGGCACAGCATGGCTTAGTTTTGACTAAGTGGTCAGATTCCATTACTTTGAAGGGTTGTTTTGTTACCCTTGTAAGTTGCTGTTAGGAAAGTGTTTTATATTTTATGTAGATTTAATATAACAAAATTGCTGGTTTGGGGTTACATGGGGACATACACAGAGAGGAGCACTCAGAGGGCATTATATGAGGCACAGGTGAAATGAACCTGCTTCTCCACTGCATATCTATAAATGTAGCCAATTGCTCCATTTTTACCTATTAACAAATACTGCCAATCTTTTCAGCTCAGTAGTTTTGTTAACTGCCTTGTCTGGTGAAGGGTTTGCTGTACTTCCTTCCTTATATATTTCTTTCCTTCTGTTTTATGTTGGTGACACATATCCCAAGATCTACTCTGAAACTTTTAATGCAAAGTCAGCCTCATCCTCAGTGTAAGTAGATTCATTATGTGACTTTCTCTTCAGGAATTCCAGACTGAGTCTGTGAACCAGAAAAGAGAGAAACCAGCAAAATGGTCCTTCAATGGAGGGCAGAACCTTTGCTTTGGTTGTCAAAGGAGAAAGAGGAGCTAGACAAAGCTACCATCTGTTTTGTCAAACTGAGCTTCTCCTATCATTTTATATTAAATACTGATCCTAACTATCACAATTCTACAGACCACCTACCACATCTTAAAAATGTGGAAAAGGACCATTTGAACTTCATGAGAGCTACAAGAAGGTAAAGATTATTTTATTTCACACTCTGCAGAATCTAGAGCTAGATTCAGGGGGCTTCAATCCTGTAACCACAAGTGGTTACAAGAAATGCCACCTGAGTTAGGATTTGCATTAGTGAATTGCTTTGCATACCTGTTTTACCTCAGGCCTAAATTGCCTGCCAAGGCTGAAGCACAGACAGCAATAAATAACAGTGAGTTATATAGAAGGCATTCTTTTCTCAGTTTTACTTCATCTGAATAATAAAGGAAGAATTCCTAGTTTGGGCATTTATCACTATCACCTAATTAGCAATAGCCAATAGTCAGAGAAAACTGACCCAAGAATGAGTCTTTAGGTCAGCCATGGTACTAAGCCAGAAGACAGTTCTGTTCACTTCCCATTTCAACACTCATCTTTTATTATGTCAATAATTCTGAATTTCTATATCTAATGGTCACACAGAATTTTATCAAAATACATTTTATTTATGTTTAAGAAATTGACTTAGGGTCAAGCAGTAGTTTTGCATGCCTCTAATTCCAGTACTCAGGAGGCAGAGGCAAGTGCATCTCTGTAAGTTTGAGGCTAGTTTGGTCTGCAGAGGGGGTTCCAGGACAACCAGTGCAAGGATGGAAAAATACAGCCTAACTCTCCAATGACCCCAGGAAGCTAGAAGTTTAAACCTTAAATTCCAGACCCTGCCCTCAGCCAGTAAATAGGCGAAAGGTCACATTCTTTGCTGTTTACGACAGGGCCTGTGAGTACATGAATACAGGAAATGAGCTTTGTCACTCCATCCAGGAGCCTGCCCAAATGGTGACCTCCGGGGCTATAGAAAACTGATTGGTCTATAAAGTGTGGGCTTGGATGGTTTAAATTGATTGGCCCGCACTCTCTTGATGCTATGAGATGATTGGTTTATGATGCGTGGGCTTTGTTGTAACCCTATAAAAGCTGTTTCAGTTCTTTACTCAGGGTTCTCAGTCCTCACCCCTGCGTGGCGCATGACTGTGGACCCCAGTGCACTTGGAATATAAAAGACCTCATGCTTTTACATCAAAACCGCTTCTCGTGAGTGATTTGGGGTGTCGCCTTTCCCGAGTGGGAGCGTGAAGGTCCATGCTCTGCGGGTCTTTCACCAGGATTGTTACACAAAGAAATCTTATCTCAAAAAAAGAAAGGAAAAAAAAGAAGAAGAAGAAAGAAAGAAAGAAAAAAGAAATGGACTTAAACAACAGTAGTAAATAATTTATGGTCTAAGCATTAGGAGGTAGGAGCAAAAGGACCTGAGGTCTAGAGAGGACTATGTGATATGTTAGGACCGGAACATGGAACCCCCAACCCAGCTGCCTCCCAGAAATCTAGTACAAACCACAGAAATGAGCTATATATGCAACTTAAGGTAGATAGTAAGCATATTCAAAAGAGCAAAATGCACACCTACCAAAAGAGAAATGTAAACACCAACCCAGCCACAAAGCCTTTATCTACAATGCTGTTCTGTCTGCAAAATGTACTGGGGCAATGGTGGCACAAACCTTGTGGGAGTAACCAACCAATGTCTGATTTGACTTAAGCCCCATTGTGAGAGATGTAAGCCATACCCAACAGTGCTTGGCTTTCCAAGAACATGAGACTAGATAACACAGGAACCTAGAAGAAAACCAATAATACGGTTCTTAAAAAAAGCAAAACCAAAAGCACACAGCAATAAAATGAGTCCTACTGACATTCTGCTATACTCTTAGATCAGTGTCTTGTTTAGTCACCAGAGCAGCTTCCTCCTGTAGCAGAGAGGAACAAATACAGAGACATACAGTCAGATCTCTCTCTCACACACATACATACACACACACACACATACACACACACACACACAGAGAGAGAGAGAGAGAGAGAGAGAGAGACAGAGAGAGAGAAAGGGAGGGAGGGAGAGAGAGGGAGGGAGAGAGAGGGAGGGAGAGAGACAGAGGACATGCCTCAGCACATATGTGTCAGAGGATAGCTTGTGGGAGGTGGTTCTCTCCTTCAACTATCTGGGTCCAAGGACTGAGCTCAAGTCATCAGGCTTTCCAGCCAGTCCACCCTCACTGCTGAACTAGACTTAGCTATTAGAATCTGTCCACACTGGTGAAGACATTGTATACCCACAGGCACCTTAATTCATATTAACCATCTTTCTAGTACTCAGCCGCACATTGCTAGTGCTATCCTGTGGTAAGCTCAGCTCAGATCCACAGTTAATAAATGAAGTGCATTTGCATTCACAATGAGGAGGGGAATGCCTTGTCTCTTTGAGTCCCTGTCCAGTCTGACTAATTTACAGGATGGGTTCTGTCCTGTCAGCTTAAGTAAGGAGACAAGCTCCCAGGCCAGTGCTGTCCAGAGGGACTGCATCTGCATTTAGCCTAGGCTTGGGACAGTAGACTTGACATTGTTTGTAGGGTGAGCATCGTTGAAACTGAAATGACGATGTGACTTGTTTACTGTGGAAATAGGGAGGAAGATGGGGAGAGGAAGGAAGAAGGAAGGGGGAAGGAGAGAGAAAGGGAGAAGGACAGGCAAGAGAAGGCAAGGGGAAGGAGAGTGAGGGCAGGAGGGCTAGGAAAGGAAGGAAGATAAAGAAGGGAGAGAGGAAGAGGCCCTCCTTCCAGCACTTATCAAATGCTTGGTTCATGTCATCTTTATAACAACTCAGTGGGGCAGGTTATATTACTCCTTCTTTAGGAATTCAAGAACTGGCCTGCTCCATCTTAGGCTTAAAAGCCATCTGATAGTAAAGACAAACTAGGTTCTTTCCTGTTTACTATTAAACCTCTGTTTCTCAAGGATTGGACTATGATTTACCTGTAACCTTAACTACAAAGGTTTCTGTACTTCATGTCCCAGGTATAGCAATCATGTCTTCTTTCAAAAAGTTGTTTATAACCATCTTGTAACCTTACCCTTGTTTCAGAAAGTTATATGAGTGCTTATGAGTACCTTAATTTGCCCACCTTGTAACTGTATCTTTGTCTACGGAGGGACTAACTTGTTATGCTTATGCTCTGATCCTGTAACATAGTCTACTTTGCGTGCCAGAACCCCCATTTGGGAACCCTCTAACTCTGAGCTATAAAAACATTGTCTTCTTCACATTCAAGGTCTCTCGAATCCTTCCTTAGGAGGATGCATCCTGTACACACATACACACACATACATACATATATACACACCTTGCTTTAATTGATTTGGCCATGATAATTTGGGCTAGTGGTCTTTTCCTGCCATGTTTGGGATTAAAAGAATCAGGAACCTAATGCAGAGGTGCATTAGGTGAGTTGAGACCAGCTATGGAGTTTTCTGTAATAGGAGGAGGCCAATTCTCCTCTTTTCCTGACATTGAATTTTCGTTGACAAATTCCATTAATCCTCAAGACTTTGGAAGCTCTATTGACAAATCCCTAGTGAAGAGGCTGAGCCTTCTGAAGGATCTCTAGTCTCCACAGAAATCTAGGACTTGGAAATGCAGCTTCCTGTTCCAAATTTGTTAAGAAAAATCTTCAGGGTCAAGCCATCGAGTTTGTTAATCTTTATTAACACGAATTCAGAAAGTTTGTAATCACAGCCAGATTCTCAGCAGTCCGGGGCTTTGGATCCGAGTCACTGTTATAATTTGATTTCTGTTGCAGTGATAGAATATTCTGACCAAAAGCAACTTAATAGAGAAGGATTTATTTGACTTACACTTCCAGGTCACAGCCCATGATTCAGGGAAGTCAGGGCAGGAACTCAAAGCACAAAGCAAAAATGATAAACACTGCTATAGCTTGGTTGCTCAGCTAGCTTTATTGGGCAACCCAGAACCACATGCCTAGGGATGGTGCTGCCCACAGCGAGAAGGACCCTGCTACATTAGTCAACAATTATGAACCACCCGTATGAGGTCTGGGCAATTTGTCAGTTGAGACTCATCTGGTGTGATTCTAGGTGAGTCAAGAGTCAAGTTGGTAGTTAAAGCAATGTAGGATAGTCTCTGACCTTATACTTTTGGAGAGAACTTCTTATACTGTTAAACCATTTGATAATCACCATCACTTTGCAGCTCAAAGGCTAAGGACTGTGGGGTACCAATTACTTCACTGGCCAAGAACATTCTTGAAAAAGCCTACCCATCACAAATGCCTGTCCTTTCTGATATCTTAGAGCTCAAACCTCCACATTTATCCTTCAGTGTGTGTGTGTGTGTGTGTGTGTGTGTGTGTGTGTGTGTGTGTGTGTGTAGGAGGAGGAATAAGGGAGGGGGAGAAGAATGATGGTGGGGGCAGGAGTGGTCATCTGTGTATATTCTTCCTTCTTCCCAGTAGGGTTTCTGCTGAGCTCAGTCATACCTCTTTATAGGAAAGAGGTCCATAGAAATAGTAATGGACAGGAAAAAACAAAACAAAACAAAACAAAACAAAAACAAAGAACAAAAACAAAAACAAAAAAAACCAGGTTACCTGTTGTAGTTAAAATAAATTTAATTTTCTTGAATTGATACTATTGCTGTTGATACTATTGAAACTATTGCTGTTAGTTTAAAAAATAAAAATCTAAACAGTTTTAAAATTTATGTGTATGAGTGATGCATGTGAGATACCTGTGGAGGCCAAAAGAGGGGGCTGACCCCCTAGAACTGGGGTGCAGAAGACTGGAGCTCAGAAAACCATATAATTGTGATCAAAGCTTAGCATCCTAATAAATACTCAGGACACCTTTGGCAAATCATTTAATCTTCCTTATTACCTCAAACCAATCTTCTGTAAGTGAGCCCCTATTATGTTTCCTCTATCCCCTGTTGTTTTTAGTACCAGAGATAAGTGATTGTGAAGAGTTGGTTAAATGACCTCAGTTCAAAGGGGACGAGAGTGATGGCTAGTCATGGTGATGATGACAGCAGCTAGAACTAGAATGACATCTCTTTATTTTTTATGTGCACTTGGTTATGTAATCTTCTAGTAACCCACCTGGATAGATATAGTGCTTCCCCATTACATAAGGGATGAATTACTTACAGCAAATTTGAAAGATTCACAGTTAAGATTTAAACCCAGAGAGTTTGGCTCCAAGGTCTGTGTTCTTATCTATTACAGGAACACTATTGACTTCAAAGGGTTGTTACTTATTAAAGACATGGCCCTTTATTAGTTTAAATTTAAGTGGTCATATTAATGCAACTATCATTTATGACCAGTTCTTGCATGTGCTACTTAGACGTGAGTTACTCATTTAACTTTTCATAACACTTTGAGATCATTCTTTTGATTGCACTTCACAGTGATGAAATCAAGGTTGAGGAACATTAGGTGATGAAATGGGTTTACTGAAGGGGTCATGACTATTTCTCAGGTTATTAAGCTTTTATAATGACCATGGTTTTCTGAGTTCCAGTCTGTAGCTCTCTCTGGAAGGTGGAACTCCTTCTATCCCCGCCTAGCTTAGTGGTGCACATTGTGTTTGAGGGTTGATGCTGAAAGGCCTTTGTGTGCTTTTATCTCATTTATTCCTACAAAGCCTGTCTGTGGAGCAGCTTCTGTTCTGTCTTCTAAACAAGAGAAAGAAAGTCTTAGAAGAGAAAGCTAATGGTAGAGTTGGGTACCAAACTCAGATCTGTTTGACTCTTAATAGGGTTGACTTGTTCACTGTTAATTGTTGGATTTTTCTCATTCACAGTCTTCTGTCCAGTGTGTGTGTGTGTGTGTGTGTGTGTGTGTGTGTGTGTGTGTACTTATGGAGGCCAGTGGAGGATGTCAAGTGGAATGTGTTGTTATTCACTACCTTATTCCTTTAAAACATGGTCTCTCACTGAAGCATTAGCAATCCCCCATCCACATACACACAAAACCTTGAGACTCAGGTATGTTGTAGTTTAAGTAAAAAGTGTGTGTGATAAAGACTCCATGAGAGGCTTCAAGCAGAGGGCTTCTTTTAATTAGGGAAAGGGATCATAAAAAGGGGAAAGGGGAGGGGGGCAGACCTTCAGGGACAGGAGCAGCAGAAGAGAGGAGAGAGAGAGAGAAAGAGAGAGGGAGTGAGAGGGAGAGGGGGCAAGGGAGGGATGGTCAGAGAAGCAGAGGGAGGAATGGAAGAAGGGAGGGAGGGAGAGAAAGAGAGAGAGGAGGAGGAGGATGAGAGATGGGTATGGTCCTTTAAGAATAAACATAGTGAATTTATACAGGTGGTGCTCTTAGTAGCCACAGCTGAAGGTATACCCTGTCAGAACCCCAAGGATAGGCCAGTACAGATGCCTGAATAATAACAGGTACACGTGGCCACACCTGTCTTTTTCCTTGGGTACTGGAGATTCGTTCAGCAGCTGCTCTTACCCATTGAGCCATCTTCCTAGCCTGTCCAACATTTATCATCTTCTCACTCTAGGCTGGGTACTATATGTGACCGCAATAGGATGGGACAGGTTGAATGGTAACATCCACAAGACAGGAGTATTCTCATTCCTGATGGTTTGCACCTTTTGAGTTTATACATTGCCTAGACCACTTTATGCAACAACAGTATGCATATGTGATGGTTTGAATGAAAAATCTCCTATAATCTTGGGTATATTAATACTTGCTCTTCACTTGTTGGTGCTGTTTGAGGAGGTTTAGGAGTCATGACTTTATTGTGGGGAGTTTGTTACTGGAGGCAGGATTCGAGTTTAAAGACTCAAACCATTTCAAATTGCCTCTCTCCTTCCTTCTTGCTGTTGGAGATGTGAGGTCTCAGCTGTTCTTGTCATTGTCCCCTGCAATGATGGACTCTTATCCTTCTGGAATTGTAAGACCAAATAAACAATTCCTTCTGTGTGTTGCCTCAGCCTGGTTATGGTGTGTTATCACAGCAATAGAAAGGAAACTTAGTGTTGTCATGCTGTGACTAATCAGAATTTTGCTAAATAAAGATGGAGTTGATGCTGTTGTCCTTCTGTTCAGGCCTCTGTGTTACTCAAGCATTGTATTTCATGACTAAATAATCTGCCTTGTGTTTGTGAGTCAATCACATTTAGAATCATAGTTTTTCAGAGAAAGGACTTAGTGTTTTGACTTTTCCTGCCAACCTAAGAAAAAAGAGTGGGAAAGGAAATGCTGTAAGGGTTTGTGTTGGCATTGGGTCAGTAGCAAAATTGGACATTTCTTGACCAGCACTGCTCTTGTAGGCGATGCCGGGATCAATTGCTTGTTTCTTGGGAAAGAACTCATAGGTTTCCTGAGGCTATCATTTCTCTATTCTTATCAACCTGCAGCCATTTTTATCTTGTTTGAATCTTGACAGCAGAGTACCACTGTCTCTCTGAGTCTGGGCACTCTAGCAGTTAGCAAGCCTAAATCAATATTGTAAGCATTTCTAGGTAACTTGATAAGCATATCCAGGAAACTAAACTCTTTCCAAATAACTTGCTATTGATATGACACAAATATCATTAAATACAAGAAAAACCCCCAAGGTAGCAACTGTTATAAACAGTTTAGATATCTTAAGAATAACAAGTTGAAGGTGGGGGTGGAGGTAATCACAGTAGCAAAGTTAATCACAGATGAATCTGGAAACTTGGGGATCTTACTGAAAACATATCAAACTTTTGTGTTTTATTGCTTTAGTACTTCCAAAATATTTTGGGCATTGCTATTGAACAAGCTGTATGAAAATGCTAACATCCAGGTAATTAGCTCCCATCTTTACATAAGCCATCTGGGAATTATGAACATACCTGCAAAATGCCAGATGACAGGCAGTATAGACAAAACATCTGGAGGAAGCCTAGCATACAACAGATACACTGGCAGCCTGGGAGAGCCGGCAGTTACCCTGAATTGAGCTTCATATCTCATGTGTTCT
The DNA here is from genome assembly GCF_943737965.1 of Phodopus roborovskii. Lineage (NCBI taxonomy): Eukaryota > Metazoa > Chordata > Mammalia > Rodentia > Cricetidae > Phodopus > Phodopus roborovskii. The sequence continues at coordinate 2,561,968 of NW_026126629.1, read as the reverse complement.
CCGGTCTGCACTGTTTCCTTATCATGTGAAAAAGCTACCTCGTTACAATTTATCACCCATTCTGGAAATTCCATAGGTATGGAATGCAACACAATCAGGCACACAGTCAAGAAAATGCCACATCTGCTCATACAGTGATGCACAGCAGAGGAATTAATAATTAAAATCTCATAATCCAAAGCAATTTCCTCATTTGTTTAAATGTTTAAACCTCTGTTTGAAATAATCATGATCTCTAGAAAGTGACGATAAATGAGATGCACTGAGAAATTCTGACTGAGACACCACTCACTCTCATGTGCCCTCTTCCCAGCCAAGTCACTGTTTCTCTAAAGTGTGTCTTTTTGATATCACCTCTTCTTGGAAAAAAAAAATCATAAAAACTACACAGCCACCTCCTCCAAAGTTATATAATAGCAGAGTGGGAAGGGACTTCTGAGATAGTCTTTCTGTCATGTGCTCCTTGAAATCATAATTAAAGCATTGCATTAATTTATTATTTGACACCACTGGCATCTCAGGTGGAGTGTAGGAGAGTGGACGGGGTGGTCAGAAGTGGTGCAGACAGGTAAGTTAACCATGAACACAAAACATGTACAATTCCATGTGTACATCAGTGACACAGGTCAGGCGTTTACTCATAGGGGTTTTTATATGGACTAAAATGCATATAGATTATGGAGACTAGGATATTTAAATTGTTGCAGTGATGATGGTAAAGGTGATATATTGTCAGAGGATATGGACATGTTTGGTCTGTCTGAATGACTGGACAAACTTCAGCTGATACAATTCATATTTTAATCTGTATTCTGCTATTCTTTTAAAAGGATAATCATGCTTCTTAAATTAAGTAAATTTGACTTGAGCTTTGACAACTCAAGTTAAGGTGTTCAGCTACTTTTTTGTGGGCATCCAAAGTGTGTGTGTTTGTGTGTGTGTGTGTGTGTGTGTGTGTGTGTGTGTGTGTGTGTATGTGCATGTACATAGTTTAACATTTCATCTAGCTATAATACACAATTTTAAAGAAAACCTAAAGTGATTGTGTAAGGATAAGGCCTTTGAAACAAGCTGCTTATCCAAGGGAGTGGATCATTGGACACTGAATGGGTGCAAGGTCCCGCAATCCTGCAGACAGCATGTGTGTCCCTAGTCATCACACTACCTGAACAGAGAGAATGCCAGGCTGGGATACAGGAATGGGAGGGTTCTCGATCTTTGCTTTCATTTCTGTGTGTGCCTCCTCCACACATCTCTTGATGTGACTGGCCATGATAAATTTGTCTAGTTCTAGAATAGGTATATTTTTACTGTATTTGGCCTTTGGAAATGATAGGACCTTTCTGTTTAGGAGAATGGTTATGATTATATTTCACTCTTCTTTCCACAAGCCTTTCATTTTTTCAAATGAGCAAGTGGCATTCACACACAGGTTCGTGAAAAGAGCTATTTTTCAAGTATTCCTTATGCCTTTCTAGAATTGAAGACCCATTATTCTGTCACATACCAACCCATCTGTCAGCCTGCAACAGATGGTTCAAATGAAGAACTTCAAAAATACCAAAGAGGAAATTATCTTGTGCTTCACCAGCCACAGCTTAAATTCTATCTACCATCTAACTTTAGAAGTCTCCTTCCCTGCTCATCATGTGAAGAGAAAGTGTGGAAAATATTGCATTGGAATTACAAATTAGAAGCCATCACTCAACCAGGCGATTGCTGCTTCATAGATCTCATCACTGTGCAATGGGGAGCAGAGGCTAAACTCTGGCTGGAGTCTTAGTTACATGACTTTCAGGCACATTGGTCTTGGGTAACTTACTAAATTTTACAGGTATATGCTTCCTCAGTGAAACATTAGAAAATTAATAACTTGTCTTAGAAAGCAAAAAGGAATGGATCACCTGTGAAAATCACGTGATGAGGACTCTGAAAAACTGATAGAAGCTGTTATTTTCACCATCATTTCTCCCTCCTCTTCTTGTTTCCCATTTTCAACAAGGTCATTCTCAAAGATTCTGTGTCTCTGGAAGGCAAATTTTAAGCAGGTGCCTAGGGCTAAAAGCCAATCAGACAAGAGAGCATGATAGCTGTGGATAACATGCTCTCTCCCCACAGGTCACTATTTCTGTTCATCTCTGTCTCTTTGTCTCATCTGTCTCTCTGTTTCTCTCTGTCTCTGTTTCAGTCTCTTTGTCTAAAATATGGTACCACCTTTTCTCTCTCTCTCTCTCTCTCTGTGTGGTGTGTGTGTGTGTGTGTGTGTGTGTGTAAGATAATAAACATGGGGACTGCATTAGATTCATTTCTTGATATGTGATTAAAATACCCTGAAAAAAGCAAATTGGGAGTGTGTTTGTGTGTGTGTGTGTGTGTGTGTGTGTGTGTGTGTGTGTAGGTTTTTATTTTAGATAGCAATTCCATGTTACAGTTCATCATTGTGGGCAAATCAAGGCAGCAGAAACTTGCAGCAGCGAGGGACATCTGCAGTCATCAGCAGAGAGGGAGGAAAACACACATACTTTTGCTCTGCTTCCTCTTCCTTTTCACTGAGGTTAGGGTCCAGCCCATAAAATGATGCCACCCATATCCAGGGTGGATGTTCCCATCTCAGCTAATGGAATAAAGATCATCTCCCATAGCCATGCCCAAAGGCCAGCCTGATGTATATCAGTACTCATCCAATCTCTCTTCCCTGATAATTTTAGATTGTGTTGAGTTGACAGCCAAAACTAACCACAGAGGCTCAAGTGAATGCGAGGTTCAGCTGTGTGGGAGGGGCATATTGCCAAAGCTGGCCTTCAATTCCTCATCCTCCTGTTTCCATCTCCTGAGTGAAGTGGGTTTTTTTTGGGGGGGCTGCCAACTAGTTCTCAAATCATGACATAGAGACTTATTATTAGTTATCAATGTTCAGTCTTAACTTTAATGGTTTCTCTTCATCTACATTTTGCCTTGGGAATTTTAGCTTTCTTTCATTCTGTATGCCTTACTTTTTCTTCTTCTTGCTTGTCTGGATGGCTGGTCCTGGACATCTACCTTTCTTTCTCTTTGTTCTCTCTTTTCTGGAGCCTAGATTACTCCTCCTCATTCTTTCTGCTTACCAGCTCCACTATCCCTCCTCTGCCTAGCTATTGGCCCTTCATCTTTTATTAGACCAATCAGGTGCTGTAGTCAGGAAAAGCAACACATCTTTACATCATTAAATAAATAGAACACATTGGTAATCAGTCTACCATAGGTCCTGGAAATTCCACTCTTAGGCATATACCCAAATGATCCACATCCATGCAACAAAGACATCTGTTCAAATATGTTCATAGCAACATTATTTGTAATAGAAAGAACCTGGAAACAACCTAGATGCCCCTCAACTGAAGAATGGATAAAGAATATGTGGCACATTTACACAATGGAATACTACTCAGAAGAAAAACAAAACAAAACAATAAAATATTGAAATTTACAGGCAAATGGATGAAACTTGAAGAAATAATCCTGAGTGAGGTAACCCAGTCACAAAAAAAGAGGAACATGGTATCTACTCACTCATATATGGATTTTAGACATAGAACAAAGGTTCACTAGCCTATAATTCACACCGCCAGAGAAACTAGGATACAAGGAGGAACCTAAGAGATTCATACAAGGTCCTCACAGAAGGGGACAGGAACAAGATCTCCTGAGCATATTGGGAGTAAGGGGGCAGTGAGTGGAGAGGGATTTAGGAGAAAGAGAAAGGGAGGAGAAGAGAACATGTGGGACCAGGAAGATTGAGTAGAGGAACAAATAGACTAGAGTGCAGAAAGAGAAAGAGAGAGAGAGAGAGAGAGAGAGAGAGAGAGAGAGAGAGAGAGATACCATAATAGAAGGAGCCATTATAGGTTTGAAGAGAAAACAGACTCTAGAGACATGTCCAGAGACATGATGATCCCAACTAAGAATCTGAACAACAGTAGAAAGGCTACCTTAAATGCTCTTCTCTGATAATGAGATTGATAACTAACAGCTAAACACTGAGCTGAAATCCTGGAATCCAGTTGCAGAGAGGGAGGAGTGATAAGATAAGGGGTCAAGACAGAAACCCACAGAGAGAGCTGACCTGGACAAGGGGGAGCTAGCTCATGGACCCCCAGACTGATAGGTAGGAAACCAGTATTGTACCGATTCAGACCCACTGAATGTGGGTCTCAGTTAGAAGGCCTGAGTAGTCTAAGGGACCTCTGACAGTGGAACCAGGATATATCCCTGGTACAGGAAAGGACTTTGGGAGCACATTCCCCATGGAGGGATACCCCCTTAGCCTAGAGGTGGAAGGACCTAGACCCTTCTCCAAATGACTTAACAGATTTTGAAAATCCCTCTTGGAAGGCATCACCCTCCCTGTGGAGTGTGTGTGGGGGAACGGGACGGGAGGGGGGTCGGGAGGTATGGGAGGGAGAGGGAACTCCCATGTAAAATATGTAAAATAAGATATGCAAAATAAGAAAAAAAAATATATATATAAAAACAAATAGAACACTATTGTACATGGTTAAAGCAATATTCAGCAATATAAACAAATCTAACACATCTTTACATAGTTAAGGTAATATTACACTACACCTGCCTGTTGAGATTATAGGATTGTGCCACCAAACTAGGCTTTATGCTCTTCTAGCAAGTCAACTCAGGTTTCATGCATGCTAAGCAAGCACTCTACCAATAGGGCTACATCTCCAGTCATGATCATGATGCTCTTTGTAAACTTGAACCAGTGATGTCAGCTTCAAACTTCCCAAAGGAAGTGATCATATGCTTTCTTGGTTTTTATTTCAATCTTGTGAAATAAATATTTGGGAATTTTCCCTGTCTAGACATAAATATTAATTGAATCATAACTTATGTTTCATTCTTTATTTAGCTGTTTCTGCTTGTTTTGTCAGTTTTATCATACTTTCATTTCACATTCCAGTTTTACATTTATAGCTTTGGGGTTTTCATTTTCTCTTGCAGTGGGAATTTTTGAGGAATATAGACTTCCCTATCTCCAGTGTTATTTTTGTGTGTGTGTGCCAGAACATAAGAGTGGGCCTGAAAGTTTTAGGAAGTCAAATATGTCCTAGGAGGTTAGTAAAGAAGGAACAGCTAGTATAGTGCTTGCTGCTCAAACACGAGGACCTATGTTTGCAACACTCCAGCATCCATGTGAAAAACCAGGGAGCAGTGGTATGCAGTTGTAATGTTAACCCCGAGGAAGCAGAGATGGGTTCCCTGCTGTTCCCTGGCTACTGATCTTGTGATAAGATAGAGTGTGGGGTGGACACCCAACATTACCCTTCGGCCCCACTGCTTACATGTGCCCACATGTATGCACGTGTGTTCGTACTTGCTGGAGAAAGACTCTTGAGCTTCATGTGCCATAGAGCTGACAGGCATCTCACTGTAAATCAGATTCTAACTCAGGAGGTCTAGAACAGAGTCTGGGAGACAGGATTTCTGTCATGCTTTCAATTTCTATACTTGCTGCCTGTGCACATAGGCACTCTGAGAAGCAAGTCCAGCCTTCAGGAAATTTCCTTCATGCCAACTTCCCAGGATATGCCATGGCTAGGATGGCCCACTATGAAAGAGCTTCCAAACACTATGTTTATATTTTGCCATTCTGTCTCACTTTCAGATAAGTTTGTTCATTTGCCAGTTCAGCTTAAGATAGCTGCCTCTTACTTGCTCCCAACTAATATCCATCAGATACTTCCTATTCACCAGGCATCATGATAAGAACTTGCCTGAGATAATCTCATCCAATACTCAGTAGAGAATAACAGGACAATGAGCAGGTGAAGACATCAAAGAGATCACTTAGCTAACAGGTAGAAAAAACAAGACATGAGTAGTCTTCCCCAGAGCCTGGGTCCCACCATCAAGGGTTTGCAATGATTATGCCTTACTAGGATCATGTCAAATATATTTGCATACTCACATCAGCCCCTTTCCAGTATTACCTTCAAGTGATATGAACAAAGTAAAAATCTTCTATGAAAATAAAGAAGACATACATATGTGCTATTTTTCTTGCTTTTCTCCCTAATTTGCTATTTAATGAAACCCATGAAGGCAAATATTAGGTTATTAAGACTAACATTATCAGACAAAAGTTCAATAATGTGTACTTAGCCAAACTGAACATTATTAGACTCCACACAAGTAGTTATGCAGTGGGGGCATCAGTTGACCTGTGGTATATTAAAATCTGTGATAATGAGGTCTCATATGCCATTCCACGTCCTGTTGTGGAGAGGAAGAAATTGGCTACTAAAAAAGTGAAGGTTCTATGGAATATATTCTTGTTCGCAAGGAAGACCCTGTTCTCATATGAATTTACAGAAATCAGCTGAGGAATGGTAACCTTGCTGTCTGTGGAATGGCTTGTTAGGTTGTGCTTATAATATTATTGCATTTTAAGATCTTTTTTCACTACATCTCAGATGGAGACAAATAGAGAATGGTATTCTGATACACAAAAAGAGCTGTGAGCCCATTTTAGAAGGTAGCTGGGAGATTGATTTTCCACCTCAGAAAACACTTCCATGCAGTCTGTGTGCCCCAGTGAACAGCATCTCACCTCCAGAGAAGTGATAGGGAGGCAAATATTTACCAAACACTTTGATGTGGCTTTAGGTAATGTGTAAATTGAATTATGGTACCTGGAAAGGGCTGTTGTTCAGCTTAAACAAACACAGAAGCAAATTCAATGCCCATGGCCTGAAATATGTTGGAAACAGAGAAGAGTTGAATCATACATGAGTTGAAATGGAGCTCTGACTACATTGGGAAACAACAAAAAACAATAACAACAAAATCATTTGGCAAATCTGTCATGTCTGGTATAGTAAGCACTGCTCTTGCTTTGGTATATGCTTGAAGTTGTTGGCTTGTGTTTGTGATCATGGCATATACACACCCTCAATACAGAATTACACAAGTTCAGGGAATTATTCTCACATTGAGAATGAGAACTAAGCAGATATACCATATCTGTGCAGACGGAAATGTTTTGTAAATATTTTAATGTCTTGATAATATTTCGGTTTGTTTTATAATTGCTTTGAATGGCCAAGTGCCCAGTGTGCATCAACTCATTATGTCATGTAGCTGATTTGAAGTAGACATGACATGATGATGATGGCTATCCAGTCTCATTTTAGTGCTAACCTTCACCCCTGCCGTCCCCAATGGTTTCAAAGTAAGGGTTTGCAACCTCTGCTCCCTTAAAGCAGTTCATGAGCTGTCATCAGGACTAGGGGCTGGATGAGTGTCTTTCAGATTAGTTTGTGGCGTTTTTTGACCCTATTCAGGACCATGGTAGACAATAATCCCAAGAAGTTATTCTTCCCAAATTCCTGCCACTTTGCTTTCCACTCTGAAGTCATTTCTAGACTCATCATCACTGACATGACTTTAGCCAAGATACCCACATTCTCTCAGCCTCAGTTTTCCCATTTGTCAAATAGGATAATATCTACCTCACCAAACTGCTATGAAGATTAATTGATATGTAACGGTTGGAATGTTCATTACAAGCCTGACATAAATTGAATACTCAGTATTACTAGTTAATGTGATACTTTTTACCATTTTTCTTTTTGTATGCATGTATGTGTGTGCGTGTGCGTACCTGTGGACATGCAGAGGCCAGAGGATGATATTAGGTGTCCTGCTCTATCATTTCCCAGCTCATTCTTTTGAGACAAGTTCTCTCACTGAAACGGCAGCTGGGCCGATGCTCCCTAAGTCTCTGTAATCCCTCCTATCTCTGTCCTTGCTAGAGATGGAGCTACGGGAATACATGTGGCCTTACTCAGCCTTTTACATTGGTACTGAGGTTAAACTCAGATGCTCATGCTTGTGCAACAAACTCCCTTATCCACTGAGGCCCCTCTCTAGCCCCAGCATTATTATTATAGGTAAACTCAGTATAGGCCAGAACTCCTAACTAGACCTGGACAACCACATGAATCCCCAAAGCAGATCACTATGGCAGCGATGAAGTCCTTCTGAAATTTAGGCTGCATATGTTCTTTGCTGACCATCTGACTTTGTTGGAAATGCCCAGTAGTTTGCAAACTTGAGACAGACTGAGTACCAACTCAGCCTAGCCCCTTCTTTTCTGTGTTACCCAAGGTGACTGAGTATGTTGGATCAAAGCTTCAGCCTCCAGGAAGGTCAGCAGCAGCCACCTGGCTTAATCTCCTTCTGTGAGATGGTTGTGTGGCATGTGTGCCTGTATGCTCATGTCTGCACAGCCATTTGCATCACAGGGGCTGTGCCTGGCTTTTATTTCTATTGCCACCAGCTCTGAGTAGTTACTGAAATGTTTCTATGTGTCAGTTTGGCAGCTGCATTTGATAAAGAAATGCAATCATTCCACTCATTCCAACCATGATGCCTTTTTTTATTCAGACACCTATGTTCTATCAATACACATTTCCCCCAAATCAAGTGGGGGTTTCCCCCAAACTGTAGGTCCTATTTTAAAAAGTCTTTGGTGAACTTTCCTAATTAAAATATTAAAACATAAAGTTCAAATATTCACAAACTTCTTTGATTCTCAATATGCAATGGCTTTGAGAATTAATTTAACCTTAGCCATTAGAGAGGTTCTAACTCAATTGGGTCACATAATAGCTATTTATAAACATAAATGAGAAGACTATCCAAATGAAAATTCATAATTTATTTTGATGCTTTAAAAAAATGAAACAACCCTTTCCTCTAATGCTTGACACTCATATAAAAGAGGAATACCAAATTGTTCTCCCTTAAAATAAGCATTATTTTAAGTTCCCTAATATAAGCATTATTCCCCCCTTTTCGGGTTGAGCTCTAGGTTTCATGCAAATTAGGTGAGACCCCAACACTGAGATAGGTCCCAAGTCCCTTTTGCAGTTTTCATTTTGAGTCAGGGTCTCACTGAGTTGCTTAGGGGGACTCTAAGTTCACTCTGTGTCCCAGAGAAGCCTTGATTTGAACCTGCAATCCTTCTGCTTTAGCCTCTGGATAAGTGTGTTATAAATATAGCAATAGGCAAAACTACAAAGTTTTTCTGCTGTTAGGGAATGTACTTGTCATGGAGGATATAGTTAGTGAGCAAGGCAATGAAGAACCTGGGCTAGTTAGAGTAGGTCAAGCTGTCTAGTTAGACTAGCCAAAGTGGTGGTTCAGTGTACAAGAAGTGATTTTTGTCTCAGCAAATAAAATAGGGATAGACTAAAGAAGACATCTGACGGTATCCTCTGGTCTTCACATGAACCTGCATACACAAACAACACATGTACCCTTTATGGATATGGATATATATATATATATGTATATATATATATATTATATATATATATGTATCCACACATATGTGAATATACATGAATATGCACACATATAACACACTTATTGTAAACATGGAGAAAGAAGATAGGAACAATAGTGTGGGCAATTGTAGGCCCTTAAAGCAGAAAGACAAGGAGTTACAGGGACTCTTCAATGGGAGAGAACTCAGTGGACTTGTTCATCTATGAAAGTGAAACACTCATTTTCTTCAAATGACTTTAACTGGATCTTCATCTTTTGGAGACCCTTGTAGGTTGTGGTAACAAGACCCTAGCAGGATGTGGAAAAAGGAGGTGGGAACAGGATCCTTCCTGGATGAGGAATTGGCTTGAGGGAAAGAGGAAGACACCAACAGGAGATTGTGGTGCATGTTAAACATGAGGTGATGAGATCCAGATGAAGTAAATGACAACTGGAGTCAAGGAGGTGATAATAGACAATGATTGCTCAAAGAAGGATTTGCTTTAGAATTAAGTACAAGGTGACCGTAATAGGAAATTCTGGATTCAGAGAGGGTAGCTGGTGCTTCCAAATATTTGGGGCCTGACTGAGAGTCTATGATCCTAGGATTCCAAACAGCTAATTATGTGGACTTGGTGATCTGCCTCATTGGATGCTAAAAGTTCTACAGACAGGTCAGCGTGTGTGTTGGGTGGTCAGTTCAATCAAGATGCAAATCTTGGGCTTTTTATGATTTTTCTAAGATTTACAGAAGGACAAAAAAAGGGGGGGGGTTCCTTTGATTTGGAAGAATGAAGGGTTACTTCTCCTTTGTGTTTTGAAATCTGTGATAGATAATTCAAGGGTATTACCATTTTAAGTTTTTGAGAATTTTCTTTGAAAAAACTTTTCTGTTAGTCTGTAAACTATGGCTTAGCATTTGCAGCATCTCCTCACACTTCTCTCTTCTCACATTCCCATCCACTTATGACCCCATCTGCATTGCAGATCTGTACCTCTAGTCTTTGCTACTACCCACATACGGGCACCCTAAGCTCCCTCAATTTAACTTGTCTGAAAATAACTCATGTCTCCCCAGACACCTACTCCTTCATCTACATGTATCACTTAGCTGAAGACAAAACTCTCATCCATGCCAAATGTCAGCAACAGGCTCCACCTCTGCTGCTTTCCTTCAGGAGACGACAGGTGCCCTGGGTCAGACAGGTCTGGCTTCATGTCCACATCCACTGCTTATCTGATGCTACTTACCTTGAACCTCCTTGAAACAGGAATAAGAACTCACAGGGTTTCTTTGAACTGTAGATGAAACAAGGGATGTGAACCTCTCAGCTCTGGTCTGGCATGTAGGAAGGGCCAAGGCCCTGTGGTAGACATCCCAAGCATTCTCTGTATATCACTGCATGCAGTCATCTTTCACACTTTAGCGATTATTTATTGCATTTATCCATACATATGTGTGTGTGTGTGTGTGTGTGTGTGTGTGTGTGTGTGTGTGTGTACATGCATGCAGGTGCATGTGCCATGGTAGGATAACTTTAGGGAGTCAGTTCTTTCTTCCACCATGTGGGCCCCAGGGACTGAACTCAGATCATCAAGCTTAGCTGTAAGTGACCTTCCCAGCTGAGCCATCTCAGCAGCTTTGCAGTTACCTCTTATATCAGCACAGTGTCCCACTTCTACTACCAGATTATTGTTCAGTTGTTACCATAAGATTTTTAAAACACGGGCTAGTACATTTCTCCCAGGCAGAGATCGGACTGCACAGCAAAAGTAAGAGCTTTAGGGTTCATCCTGCCTTGCAACCTCTCATTTTCTTCGCCATGGGAGTCAGAGATCTTACATAGAACATACATCTCTGCTGTATTGTTAGGCTCATTCTGCCTTCCTTCTAGCTTTCAATATGTTTTCTTTCACAAGCGTTCACTTGTCCTCACCTGTATCTCCTTGCCCCCCACACAAGCCCTTGTACCATCTGATGTGTGACTCAACACTCTAGTGCTCTAGTGCAGTTCTACTCACAGAAATTGTCTCATCTGGCTTTCCCAGATGCCCAGATTGCCCACCCTTGACATGTCACAACCTCCGTCTAGGGATTTGCTTTCCTCACAGTGGCCCTTGGCACCCTCCATAAACTAAATATCCCAAAAGTCAGGATTCTCTATCCTGTAACTCTCTATGGGTTTTGGGTCCAAATGGCATTTTCTAAGTAATGATTTTTCAATTTAAGTGTTTGTTGAATCCAGTAAGAAGGATTTCAGTCTTCAAAATGTAAATGAAATATGCAGACTGCATTTGAGGAGTGAGTTTACCCAGCCACCTGCTGCTCCTCAGTTCACAGTTTACCTTACAACTGAGAGTGACTGTATTTGCATAGCCATCTGTTTTACAAATTGCCAACAGGCCAGGATTTTCCAGGTCTTTCCCTCACTACACCTTCTATTTAGTTCTCAACAGTGAGCCTTTTGGGTGAGATCTACCACCAGGCTATGAGGTCCAGATAAAAAACAAAACAAAACAACAACCACAAAACAACAACAACAACAACAACAACAAACACCAGTTTGACAAGCTAAACATCAAGATCTTTGGGAAGAGAGTGCATATGGAAATGGATTGTTAAGAGGCCAAAAGTGTCTGTGGCTTGCCTTTGCCCTGGTTAACATGTATACCAATGATTGGGTGAAAAACCTGATACCTGCTTTCTTTGTGTGGATGACTGTGGCCTGGCCTTGTGGAGTTAAGCAATAAGATGACTGGCTTGGTGGAGTTAAGTATTAGGGTGACTGGCACAATTTTAAGAAACACCAGGCAGTAGCTTCATGAGCTTTGGAAAGTCATTCCAATGGAGAATTTCCTTCTTAACTCTGGGTGGGGGAAGTGGCCAAGCACCTTCTAAAATTAGTACTGATTCCATTATCTGTCTATAAATTGCCATCTGGTGTTTATTTCATGAACTCACAGAAAGCCAACTGGAATAGCATATATTAAATATCAGTAACATTTTATTCTGAAAGGTTCACTTGGTATCAAACTCATATATAAAGTTGGGAAATCTCAAAGTCTGAATGACAGCAATATATGCCCCTAAATCTTAAATCTTATGTTGAGGGGGATTCTCTTAAATTTAGTCTAGCAAGAGATGATTTATTCTAGTTGTGGTTGGGAATTGATTTGTAGCAATAGTGTCAAAAGGGATTACAGAATGAAAGGAAGTTCTTCTATCTAAATATAAAGATAATAACTATATTATCCCTAACATTTGCATATGCTAAAACATTGACATTTGAATCATAAAGGAATAAGCATTTATTTTACAATAACCATATTTAAGAACTATAAGTGGCTGTGGGTTTTTTTTTCCACTGAAAATATAAAATTAAATTAAGTCTCTGTGTCTTTCTTGCAAAAATCACAAACCACCTTCTTTTTATTGAGTCTCCGGTAAGTTTCCATGCAAAAACTTTGTTTTCTGTGCGTACAGATGCTCGCTGATAAGACAACTCTTTCTCCTTACACATAACCGCGAGGACCTAATTGTATGTGGTGCCAGGGACCTATTAATTTTAAATTCCACTGAGCAAAGTGACAAAAGTCTTTCTGGATATTACTTCCTTTGTTAAATTTTCCCCACCAATCCCAGGCAAGTTTAACATTGCCCTTCAGTCTGTAGTCACAGCATTATAGAAATCCCAATGACCACTTGTAATCAGGTCAGGGAAACTTATTTTTGATTTCTGGATGGCTTCTGAGTGTGTGCCTCAGCTACACCAATGGTGTGAGGATGCTTACTGAGATGGCCATGTCTTCATGATAAGAAATGGGAGCAGGGAAGAAGAGAGAGTGGGAAGTGAGGGCCTGAGGTGAACCCCGGGATAAATAATAAGTCAACTAGAGTGTAGTTAGGAATTAAATACTGGTTATAGTTTCTCCTCAAGTATCCATGACCTCACTTGCCCTGGTTAGTTGGCTAGGCTTATGGTACCAGGCATGATTTCTCTCTTGATGAGCATGTGCAAAGTCCAATCAGAGAACAGTTGGTTACTGACAAGGCATGCATGCCACTACTGCATCCTGAGGGTAACTCTGTCATGCTGGTCAGGGTAGTTCATAGGTTTTACAGCTGGGTAGAACTGTTGGTTAATTCTCTCCTTTGGGGATTTGCATGACATCTTCTCGTACCAAGAAAACTTGTCTGCAGGGAGGAGGTTTATGGCTCAGTTTTAGCTCTGAGGCCTGTGTCTGAAGTGCATGATATTTTCAGCAATAGTTGCCTCTGGGAGGCAACCAAAACCAATAGCAATAGTTTATAATGTTTGGGAGACTCTCACTCAACCTGACCAACAACTCAAAAGAGGGCCTCTTGTGCCTAGTGTTGGGGTTTTCTGTCAGATGGTGTAGTCCAACAGATAAGTATAGTTCTTACCCTCATCAGGAAGCTTCTCTTTGCAACATATATACATCATAACAGACAACCATAGAGTTTGGAGCCTAGTCACAATTCCTGCATCTAAGACTCAGGGAGCTTTGCAGAAGAAGGGGTAGGAACATTCTAGGAGTCAGAGGAAGAGAAAGTTTGTTGTGAACTAGTGTCCCCTGGGAATGTCAAAAGATACACCCATGAAGTCTCACAACATGACTGCTTAAAGTTGAGCTGATAAAGGAAGACACCAATAGATATGCTAACACAGACAGGAGAAAGCTCAGTAGGCCTCAGTCCTATATGAGCAATTACAGGCAATGAAGGGACGCTGAAAATGGGAGAAGTATTCTCCAAGGAAGATCACATACACCAATTGGTTGTTCAATACCAAGTCCTTAAAACATTACACATAAGTAACATATAGACTGAGCAGGTTGTATTTATATATGTTTAACAATGATTAATTTTTTTAAAAAAGTTCAAGAATGTGAAAGAAAGCAAGCAGGGGTATATGGTAAAATTTGAAGGGGGAAGGAAAGGGAAAATGATGTAATTGTATTATAATCTCAAAAAGTTAAAAAAATAATTAAAAAGGAATAAATAATCTAAAGAGGTTTCCTTCATTGTTCATTAACTGTTTTTTAAATGCCTGTGTAACATTAATGTGCAGTGGAGTTTCAGTTATCTGACAGCATTACTTAATGTTTTGATTTTGGAGGCAGAAAGATTTTTTGTTTTTTAATCAAAGCATTATAATTGTGCATACTTAAGTGTACCATGCAATCTTTGACTCATGTATTTACTATGTAATTATTAAAACAGATTAGTTACAATGACCAGCTATCATGATAAACATCTATCATTTCTTTCAGTGAGTATAATTAAAACCTCTCTTCTAGGTGTTCTGAGGTGTAATGCAATCCATTATTGTTAACTATATTGCCACAGACAAAACTTAGTCTTAACTGTAGCTTTATTCCTATTGCCAATCTCTCTACATCTCTCTTCCTACTCTTCCCTCCAGAAGCTACTATTCTACTCCTAAGGAAAAGAAGTAACTTTCTTGCATTCCATATAGGAGTAAAGACACATGGTATTTGTCCTTCTGTGCCAGGCTCATTTCACTTAACAAAATACCCTCTTGCTCCATCCATGCCACTACAAACGACAGGATTCTATCCCTTTATTGGCTAAATAGTTAAATATTCAGTGTAGACTTCTCCAGTTGCCATAGAATATCCTACATGTCCAACACAAGCTCAGGGGCAATGATGTAGATCCCAGAAAGCATGTACACTAGTTATATATGAACTACACAAGTTGATGTGATCACATCTGTACTCTATTTTTTGAATGAGGCACGTCTCATGAATTCATTTGTTGCTCTGCTTTGCCTATTTGAATGTCCTAACTTTGAAATATACATTTTAATAAATTACATGGCCACACAAAATGACATTATTTGACTTTAAACCTTGGTGCATTTTGTGGTGATATATTATTTATGATTTATTAAAGCTTGCCTGAGGATTCAGAAAGTAGAGTCAGCCATGATCTATAAAGGTCAGGAGGTAGTGGCACACAACTTTAATTCCAGGATTCAGGAGATAAAGGCAGATAGATTTCTCTGAGTTGAAGGCTACAGGGATACATTAGAGTGAATCAGTCTAAAAGAGAATTAGAGCTCACACCTTTAATCCCAGGACTAATGAGAGGTATATAAGAAAGGAGCAAGGTCTCAGTGCGTATTCATTCTCCATCCACATTGAGGATAGGAAGACAGTCAGTCTCAGGATTTTCCAGCATGCTGAGGAAAGGCAGCAGGATCAGCCCATTCAGCCTGAGGTAGTCCTTAAGAGTTAGTGGCCCTCTACTTTACTTCTCTGATCTTCAGTTTGAAGTTTGAACCTGGGTCTTTTATTTTTTTCATGTTAAACATTTTTTTAAAATTGTTTGTTTACCCATCCCCACTCCTGGAATTGTGGATTTTATGAGGGATTCAGTGTTACCTTCATTACTTTCTTGAACACTACCTATTGAGCTCTGTATATATGTTAGGTGTTGAGTAACAATGAAGAATAAGGAATGTTCTTTCTACTCATAGGTCTTACTTTATGGTGAGGGAGCCTGTTGTGGAAATCCACAACCATAAGCAAGAGAGATCAGTTTTCAGTAGGATTCTCCACTACTAACATTGGATTCTATATGAGAGTAAAGTCACATGGCATTGATATTTCTGGTTTGGCTTATTTCTCTTACCATAATGCTCTCTAGCCACATTCATTCCTCTACAAAGGACAAGCTTCTTACTGTGGTAGGGTATCTCACATCTCCTCAGAGGGCTATTGGCAACTTGGCATCTATCTCTAGGTGTCATTAACAACCTCACCAAGAGAGAAGACTATAATGTCTCTAGACATTTTCCAGTTCACTCTTAGTGTCCCTTTGCTGTACGCTGAAAACCACTGAATCAGACTGGACCCAAGGCTCCACAGGGCACTCTTTCTGGTGGCATTTTATTAGCCTTATTAGTGCTTCATCCTTAACATCCAGCTAGCATTTCACAAGAATTGATGAGTGAATGGAAGACACAATAATTATGCTAACCTTTTGGGTTTGGGAATGAAGTCTAGCAGACTAGAGGTAGAGGTCTTAGGCAACCTTCAGTGAATGAATCAGTCTGACTCACTGGCCAGCTTGGCTCCCAGAATACTCTCTAGGTCTCTGAAGGGACTTGTTCCTCAGATATCCCAGGTCAGATTCTCTAGCAGTTATTTTCCTGTTAATAAATACTGACTGCCAAGCACTTTGGCAAATGCCAGGCACCTGTAAATGTTAAGTAGTCATTATAAAGGCATATAAATATTTTAGATCCTATCATTTACAGCGAAAGAAGTCCAGATTCCAAGAAGAAAAAATAAAAAGAAAATCCTGATATTCAACTAATGGCTTTGCCCACGAATGGCAGCTTAGAATCTAGGGTATCTTAGCAGTAAATGTTTTCAGTACATGGTCATTTAAAAAGTCTGTCCTAATTTGTGGAGGCATCTGACTCCCAAGTGGGATATTGTTTTTCTATAAATAATGGCAAATAATTGTGCAGCAGCATCACTCATACACTCCTACATACTCTGCCTTTACTGGCCTCACAGATTGCCAGGACTGAAGAGGTGTTGACATAAGCCAAATCAGAATCCCACTCAAGCCATTTTGATGGACTTGCACATGCTGAGCAGTACTGGTTTGTTTTTTTTTTTTCTTTTTTTCTTTCCCTTCCTTCCTTCCTTCCTTCCTTCCTTTTATTTGAACAAGTGTGTAATACTGTCCATGTACCAGCTTCTCAGATCCGAGCAGCACAAAATGACTGATTTCAAAGCTTTTCATAGTACATATTTCGATTCTTTCCATCTTTAATGATTAATGGAATTGAGTTCATGGGATTAATTTGTACTTAGGGTGTGGGAAGAAAGAGCATATAAAAGCTATTTCTGGCCTGATGCCTTAGCTAGAGTGATAAATGATGAAACTTCACAGAGCAGAGTTCTAATGCTGCAGCACAAACAAAGGCCGAGGCAGGGACTGACCCTTCCAGGCGCAGAGGTGTTTGTTTTGCTCACAATGGTGATGGTAGATGACCCTGTGGCTGGCTCCTGGGATTTTTCTGAAATCATTCCCTTTCCACAGATAAATATTTCCTGCAGCTGCAGAAATGCTCACCAATGTATCCAGGGGCTGTGAACAATAGAAAGGTCTCTCTTACAGATCTGCTGCTCTCCTAATCACCACTTCCCACTTTTCTCTCTGCCTCCTGGGGTTGTTTTACCAACAGTGCTCTGAAAGCACACAGAATGCTGCAGGGTACCTGCTTGTCTGACTGTTGCTGCCAACCTTGTAAGAAAAATAATATGCATGAACGCTTTCCTCCCTCCTTCAATTCCTTCAGGAAGTGCCTCATTTTCGAGACTTATTAAAAATGGGAAGTCCATCCTAGGAGGCTCCTGGAAGTCTAGGTTCATAAAGTGAACATGCACAAAGGCAGCAGAATATCAAGTCTTCATAATTAAACCTTTTCATGTGCACAGTTCCTAGAGTGAAATCGGTTTTGACTTCAGCTGATTTAATACAGCCATTCTAATTTAAACCTTCCCCTTCACTCCTACTTAGCTGTCATTAGATTTTAGATGGGAAATGGGTTCCCATTTCCCACTTTCTCAAGTCAATACAGTTTTTGTAATTTTGGACAAGTATGATGAGGTAGCATTAATTTCTGACCTCCTCCAGGTCAAGAGCTTTGAGGGAAGGAAAGCACTTCTGTTTTAAAGAGATAAACTATTAATATTGGAGGGTATACAAGGATGACAGACTCAGGTGTGTTTTTAGCACAATGTCTGACTTTAAGTCAGTAGGCATTGGCCCTATTACAAGAATTGTGCTTCAGCGAGGAAAGAAGAATGAATAATCTCATAGGAGGAGTGGTAGTTAAGGGAGCATAAAAAAAAAAACCCAAAAACAAAAAAACAAAACCAAGTAAGAAGTGAAATTATGATAAACACGAAGACCTGTTAAAGCAATTAAGCAATTTAGCAAGCCACAGCCAACTTTTACCTTGCTAACCCCTCAGTCAAAAGAAATCGAGTTCCCATCTCCTCCTGCCTTACATTTCTCTCTCCACCCAGACATCACTTCCTGTCTGTCTCTACAGACTTCCAGACCTCTATGGTTAACTAGTTGCTACTAGCTCTGCCTTCTAATCTCCAGGAGATCTTTACTTGTTAGAGTATAAACAAGGTATCCCCACACATGCTTTGGTTATTTGACAGCCACTTCCAGCAGGGTGATGACAGTTTAGGTCACTCCAATGTAGTTCCCACGCATGATTCACACAGCAAATACTCAGCAATCTGACAGATATCCTTGGCCTTTCATTTTGCTGTTTCCAATTCTATATAGGTAGCAACACATCATTGTGGGGAAGAACATGTCTGTGGGTGAGCATGCTATTTCATCTCTGTAAATTTGAGTCAACAATTGTAGTGGGGATACCAATAACTGGCCTTAATGTGGTTGTGATTTTAAGAAGATAATGTACATTTTTATCAGTCCCCAGCCTACAGAAGTACTAGATGAAAGTTTAGTTCAAACAATGGTGTTGAACCCTGATTTTCTCCAACCTCAACTAAAATTTTCTTAAGTTTCTTAAGAAATGACAACAGTCATTTCTAGTTTATTAATAAACAACATAGTTTTCTGTCCCTAGGAGTGAGCCTATTGGGCTACAACACAAATGGCACATGTCATTAGCTGTTCATCATTTGGGATAATATATGAGTTGGTCTGTGGTTTCTTAGATATTTCAGAACAACATGGAGGGAGATTAAGACTTTCAGGTCTTAGGTAGGTAGTGAAGCTAAGATTGAGTTTAACCCTGGCCAGTCTCTCATTTGTTTCCATAACTACATCTCTAATAAAAGATCAAATAATATTTACTTTCTACTTGCCTCAGAGCCAAATTTCTAAGTGCTTTCCTATATGGTTCTGTGGCTTTGGTGAGTTCCACTAACAAGCAACAGGAATTAAGACAACCAGCTGGGAAAAGAGGCTAAGAGAGCCGCCAAAATAACAAACTGTGGACTCCAGGCCAACTATTTGCATGTCTAATGAACTATGGATATTAGGGCAAGTCATTTCTGAACTGCTGGATGCCTCAAAGAAGCTGAAGCACAAGTGCTTATTTTGGATTCAAAGCAACAACTCAGGAAACAGTCAGGGTAGCTTGCTATCTAGAATGATGGAGTGAGGAAGAACTTAGTGCTTAAAGAGTGATGGGGCTGCCAAGACATCTCAGCTTGTGAAGGTGCTCATTGTCACACCCGATGACCTGAGTTCTGTCATGGGAGCTCATGTGGTACAAGTTGAGAACTGACTCCTGTAAGTTGTCCTTTGACATTTACAGGCATGCCATGGACCATGGATGTGCCCCCATATAAATGTTATATATTTTTTACATGTGACAAAAGGAGGGTAGGAAAATGAGGCTAGTTTGCAGCTGGATACTCTAATCAGATTGTCCAAGTTTCTTATTGCTATGCTTTGCATTCTTCAGATTTCCTTACTAGTTTCAGATTTTCCAGCCATCATGGAATTTCATCTCTTTCTTAGGTAGATGGAGTTGCTCTCTGTTCTCTATCCCTAGTGCATACAAATAAGTACTGAAATTTTAGGGTTGACAGAAAGGAAGGTAACAGAGCAATGGAGACAGAGCAATACTATATGAAGCCCAAATACATTCATCTGTAATGACAGCAGCTTAATCTAAGTTTGGAGGCTCAAATAATAAAAAATAATATGGAAGCTATTTGGTCAGAGGGGTACAATAAAAAATCCAAGGCATTTCTCAAGATGAGAAAGTAAGTAGTGTTCACATATTCATCAAATTTCAGTTGTTCTAACCAGTAAAATTTAAACACCAGCCACATAGAAAGCCCATGATGGATGCCACAGTAGATTATATAAGGTGAATGGAAACCACGGCTGGATGCCTGACATTTTTTGAGGCTTTATATATAATAACTCATGTGACCAATGGCTATTTATGCTGTCCCTACTTCACAGGTGTCCACATGGAAATGCAGAGTGGCTCTAAAACCTACCAAGTCACATGGGCAGCCAGCAATGGCACTGAGGTTCTGACCTAGACAGTTGGACTCTAGAGACTGAATTATTGACTACTGCTTCTTAGTGACTTGACATGATGGAGGCTGAGCCCAAGATGAATGGGAATAAAGTTGGGAGGTTGAGGCTAGAAGCTGAATATTATTAGGATTTGGGTCCTTGGAGCTTAGCCTAGCATCTGGGACCAGGAACACAGTCTAAAATCCATCATTATTACTCTTTTAAAATAACTTAAATTTATTATTGGGTCAATTTCATCTATGTATATTACATATCTTGATCATATTCACCCAATTACCATGTCAAGTTCCCATCCATTCAACATTTTCTTCTTCTCAATAAATCTCCCTCCTATCTTCACCTGATTTTTGACCCACTGAATTTAACTAGGGTTGCTTGAATGAGCACAGGTGGAAAGTTACTAAAGTACAGGCTTTACTACTGAAGAAAATGAGTGTGATCATTTCTCCTGAGTCCTGGAAAAGCTTGGTCTTATTTTCAAGATGCAGGTATCACACATATTGAGAAATGACACCAAACACAAAAGTATAGGGGAGTGCTGGCCAGTGTTGACACACTTGACATACAGTAGGGCCATCTGAGAAGAAGGGTCTTAATTGATAAAATGCCTCCATAGTACTAGCCTATAGGCAAACCTGTAGGGCAGTTTCTTGATGGGAAATTAATATGGGAGGGCCTAGCTCCCTGTAGCTGGTGCCACACCTGGACAGGTGGTTCTCAATAGTATAAGAAACCAGGCTGAGCAAGTGACTAAGAAGTTTTCCTCCATGGCTCTTGCTTTAGTTCTTGCCTCCAGGTTCCTATTCTGGGTTATTGCCCTGGCTTCCCTCAGTGAGAGAATTTGACCTGTGAGTTGTAAGACAAAATAAGCCTTTCATCACAGCCATACAAACCCTAGCTAAGCCAGGGTAAATAATGAAAAAGCCACGATAATACAAATTTTCAAAGTAAAACACAAACAACTGTTAATCAGGGTGATTTTCTTTCCCAACTCTATACAATTTTTGGGGGCTCTTAAACAAACTACTGTGAAGTTAAACTGGAGCCCTAACTTGCTGGTTCATGCTCCATTATAAGAGATAGAGGCAATGTAACACCCCTGATGTGTCCTAGAAGAATGTAACATCTCAAACTCGTCAAGGGACTGGAGGTGTCACTGTGTTCTCTGCAGTGCCAGCTGAATCAGCTAAATCAGAATGTAGAGTTATGGAGAAGGAGGCTCCAGGACTGAGACATGCAATCTGGACAGAGGAACCTTAACTGTACAGCTTAGCCAGTCAGGAGGCGACACAGGATGGGGGAGGGCAGCAGGGGACCCAAAGTCTAGCAGTGAAGTTCATGGACCAAAATAAATGAATACGGTGTGAGGCAGAGTTCACCACAAGTTCAATTGTTCCGTGAAAACCGGTCTGAAGTCAGACTTAATTGCCTCTTGGGCAAAGTTTGTCATTATCCTCAGCCACGATTTCTACAGCTCTTAAATAGGATGTAAAATACTAAACTTAAGTAATGTGTAAAAAGTACCCAGTATATTGCTAGGCAGATTTTAGGTGTTCGATGGTTGCTATTTACTTCTGTAAACTTCACAGTTTAAATCATGATCTCTCAACCCTGCTGATCACTGCAGGTGTGGTGTTAGCAACATCCCTGATTTCTACTTACTATGTCACTTTAGTAGTGACAAAGGAAATTGGGCAAACCTTGCCAGTGTCTTATGGGGCAGTTTCTCCAGTTCTAGAGAACAGTTGGTTTTAAAGGTGAAAGTCACTTTTTAGTTGCTCTGCAGGCTCCAAGTCCAGTTTAAACCGGTGACGGTTGCTTTCTGGTTCCAAGAAGGTAACATATGTGTCTTCAGACTGTGGGATAACAGACTGACAAGGCAAACTGTGTGAAGCCTCTTCTATATGAGCCTTAATCCTGTGGACAAGGGAGATACTCAGAGCCCAATATCCTGTAAAGACCCTTCTCCCAAACTGCTACTTCACAGCATATGAATATGGGAGATGCCAAGCTTTCAATTAAGTTTGATCTCTGCAAAAGGCATGTTTTCCCAAAGTAATAGTAAAGGTGGGGCCTCAAAGCGTGATTAGAATGTGTGGATTCCTCCCCTATAAATGATACTAAGCCATTCATTAAAAAGGCATTATACAGTGTTTGGCACACTGGTCCTATCACCTTCTGTAATTTAAGAACACACTGCCCCTCCCCTCTGAAGGGCATAGTAACAAGGTGCCATCTCAGAAGAATAGAGTAGCATTCACCAGATAACCAGATCTGCCGACTTCTTGACCTTGGGCTTCCTAACTCCAGAGCTGTGAGGGTGGGAACAAAGAAATATGATTTAATAGCAATCTGTCTCAGATATTTTGTCATAGCTGCTCAAATGGACAAGAATATGGCAGGGCTTTCAGAAGCACATTGGCCCCCTCTCTTTCATATGAATTGGGTGTCACAGGTCTGCTTGCCAGAAGAAGTAAATAGGAACATTTTACATTTCATTTCACATTCTATGAAAATAGAAAGCTCACAGGGAAAAAAAGCCTTTGGTACTTGGCCAAATTCACTAGCATCCGACTTTCTAACTGGATGATGAGTTCCCTGGAAAAAGAAGAAACAAATAAAAAACAGATGGGAGAGGACAGATACTGTCCACTAACCCTCTGCAGACCTACTCCAATAGCTGCCCAATTACAGCTCTTGGGCTATAGCTCATCCTCATGTTTAACTTACTAATTACTGAAACATGATATCAAACATGGTGGAAGTTGACCTCCATTTAAATTGTAATTAAGAATTCACTGATCATTAAAAAGCGTAGAAGAACTGTGAATGTTAACTTTGGTAAAGCACGTCCATAGTGAGCTAAGGACATTTTAAGTGCATTAATTTATTTGTCTTTGTCTGTGCTATTCCTGGGGGGACTATTAGTTTATACCAATTTTATGCCAGTGTAATTTAGAGTTCATTTAAAGTTGAATTTACCCTTTCTGTATTGTCAACATGGTTTTTTTTTTTTTCAGAGATCAAGCAAATGGAACATAGAACATATAGGCTGGGCACATGAATGCTTGATAAGTAAGGCTTTGGACTTTGATAAGCATATCTGTTATTAACAATGAACATATTCAGGGGTTTCAAATACTATTTTGAGCATCAACTACATTGTGTCTGGGCTAGAACTTCAAAAACAATGTTCTTCACTCTATCTGCCAACTTCCAAATGCTCAGGGACTATCTGTAAAAGGATTCCATGCTACCGAATGTGTGGCAGGGAAAGCCTCACTCCTGGGAAGTAGCCACTTTCCCTTCTCTAGGCTTCCAAAACCCTGTTCACAAGGTTCTAGCAGGCCAATGGTACAAACTTCATAATGATTCTGGGAGCTTTCTTAGCATAACACATGCTTGTAACTCTTCCATCCGCACATGTTGGGGGCCTGCTAAGAATACACAGTACTATTACAGGGAAAATTATTCAGATGTGAGGTGGAACTTGCAAGACTAGGAAAACAAAGGGAAAGAAGAGAGATGAGAAAAGGAAAAGAAGGAAGAAGAGAGGGAAGGAAAATGAGGAGAGGAGTCCCTCAGTTATTATAGCTCAGATACTGAAAAATCCGAGTTCTGCCCATGATCACACTAAGTCAGAATTTAAGCACAAAATCAGCTCTGAGCTTACTTCCTGTTTTCTTTCATTAGCTATGGACTAAGCCTGTACTTGGAAATACAAAGTCAGGTCTTCTGGTCACATAACAGAGTGAATTTCATGGGGAAAAAAAATATCACCTCCACCCTCCACTTGATTCAGCAGGAGAGCAGGAGAGGACAACTAGTGTAGAGGTGCTGAAGACAGTAGATCATAAGGGCTGTAGTCAATTGAAAAAAGGTACAGCTTCCTTTTGCAGGACTATGTAATGGGCAGGGGAATCATGAAAACTAACGGCCATAATGTTATGATCATGTATCACTGACTTCTCATTATAGTGTGGCTGTCCCTGTGCAGAGCCTGCAAGCAACCACTCCTCTGTCCTTACAGCAGCCATGTAATGTAAATCATTACTCATTGCAGGTGACACAACAGGGTTCCAACTGCTTGAGCACAGTCAGGAAATGTGACTTCATGATTTAAGCATAAACTTTAGGGCCAGTGGACTCAGAGTTCCAGTCCTCACTGTACCTGTCTTGCAACCATGGCCTGGTTCCTAAGCTCCCAGAGCAGTTAATTAAGTTGCATCTGTAGAAGAGGGTTGACTCATTCCACTTCTCCCTCAGGATTGTCTGGAGGCTAAATGAGAGCATATTAAAAACATTTGGGAAACACTGGACATAATAGAAATGCAGGCCTACATAGTACCACATGCTGCAGTGGGTAAATTCCCGCAGTTTCATAAGCCACCTCTGGTCAGTTTGGTCTGCTTTGTGGGTCTGGATAAGAGAGTTCAAGCACCACAGCCTTTTTCACTTATCCTTCATTCTTCCCCCACTCCCTCCCTCCTTCCCCCTCCCTCCCTCTATCCCTCTCTTCCTTCCTCTTTCCCTCCTTTGTTTCTTCCTTTGATCCCTTCCTATGTCCTTCCCTTCCTTCCTCTCTTCCTTCTTTTCTTCTTTTTAAATGAAATCTTAATGGAGATATTAAGAATGGAAGAATTCTTAGCTACAAGGATGACCCCAACTAACAATCTGAGCAACAGTGGAAAGGCTACCTTATATGCCCTTCCCTAATAATGAAATTTATAACTAATTTATTTGCCATTATAGAGCCCTCATCTAGTAGTTGATGGAAACAGAAGCAGACACTCACAGCTAAACACTGAGCTGAACTCCTGGAACCCAGTTGCAGAGAGGGAAGAGTGATAAGAAAATGGGGTAAAGACCAGGTTTCAAAAATCTAGAACCCATGGACTCCCAGACTGATAGCTGGGAAACCAGCATTGGACCAACTCAGACCCCCTAAATGTGTGTCTCAGTTAGAAGGCCTGGGCAGTCTAAGAGACCTCTGACAGTGGAACCAGGATGTATCCCTGGTGCAGGAAAGGACTTTGGGAGAACATTTCCTTAGCCTAGAGACAGGAGGGAGAGAGCCCAGACCCTACTCCAAATGACTTGATAGAGTTTGATGATCCCTCCTGAAAGGATTACCCTCCCTGTGGAATGGAGGAGGGTGGGACGGGAAGGGGGACGGGGGTATGGGAGGGTATATATACATATACATACACACACATATATATAATAAAAATTATATTTAAAAAAAGAATAGTCCCTTAAGCCAAGTTTCTTACAACATTGCACTGGAACTCACTGGGAATGTGAACCACCACTTATTATACTCATCCTTAGAGTATTCTATCAGTCATGTGAGACTAGCCACTGCCTTGTGCCAACTTCACATTCGGTTGAGAAAACCCAAATCCCCTCTGACATGAGACCTGAAAAGATCCAGAACACTCTGCCACAGAATCCTGGGCAAAAGACTGGTTTGAAGGCTGTACCCCATGAAATACGACAAAGTGATATAACTAGATGAGACATTTAATTCCACAATCATGAACTACTCAGGTGATCATGGCTGCCTTCTGTGAGTTGGTATATATCCATCCAAAAATAATGACACTGTCTGTGATGACATGGTAGTCATCTGATTCATTTGGCTCAATTTTCTTGATACTGCATCTTTTAGCATTATTAGCAATTAACTTCCTTCTGAAACTATTTAAATCCTCATTTTTACTTCAAAGCAGGCAATTTTATTATTTTTCCAGTAGATTAAAATATGTTATTAGCGATTGATAAACTTGTTTCTAGTCCTTAGGAAACCACTTGAACCCTGATATCAGTGATTTATGACACCTGGCTATTCTGAAGTCAGTTTCCTCTCATTTTCATTGGAAGAAGGCTAAACTCCAAATGAGATATCCCATGGTCCTTGCATTAGAGGTTCTTAACATTCTCTCTTTTAGCCCAAAGAGTTTGAATGAGCAGAAGGGACTGAGGACCATCTATTTCTAGAGTAGTAGACATAGGGGCTATCCTGTAGAGTACTCTGAGCCTCAAACATCATCCTGCTCTAACTTTTGTAGCACATTGTCTACTTGAGGATCTTGCATGAATGTCAGGCCCTTTATTTGGGTCTAAATTCTACCCTGCCCTTCCCACCTCTTGCTAGTGATGTAGTCTGGAAGAGCTGACAACACCTCCAATATCTCCACCACTTATCTGTGTGAACAATAATATAAACTAGGGCTGTCGTGACTATTAAAACAGCTTAATACAGTCTGGGAGTCCACTGAGAATGAGCCCATGTCACTGCTACAACTTGTTTATTATTGGTACTGTCACTGTTCTCACTTCTCCATACACTGGCCAGGTTTATCATGCATGACATCCTATCTTAGGAGAACATAAAGCAAGATGGGAGTTCACTCATTTTCAGACAGATGTCTATTTCTTAACGCTGTTGGGGTCAGATCTCATTAGCATAATATGAGAATGTCATTGTATCATGTTGCAAGTCTGACAAGGGACATCTCAAATCATATAGTTATAAAAAGAACCGGCACATTTATGTTCTGACAAAAACAAAATATGTTTAATATTCAGTTTTAATTGTCAGGATTACATAATCTAAAGAAAGAACTCTCCATGAAGTGTTGTGTAAGAAGACTGGCCTGTGGGCATGTCTGTCCGAAGTTATTTTGGTTTTGATTACTTTAATTGAGATGAGAAGACAGTTGCCCAGGTTTAGTCTTGAGCTGTACAAGAGTTGAGAACACAAGACGAGCACTAGTGTATATGTACTCATTCACTGCTTTCTGCTCTGTGGATATGATGTGACTTAGCTATTTCAAGTCCTAGCCACGCTGACTTTCCTGGGTTGATGGATGACAAATTGAAACTGTGAGCCAAACAAACCCTTTATCCCATACCAATTTGTTCAAGGGTACCTCCTACTTTCTCTTCTAAGAGGTTCAATGTGGCTGGATTGATGTTGAAGTCTTTGATCCATTTGGACTTGAGTTTTGTGCATGGCGACAGACATGGGTCTATCTGCAGTCTTCTACACACCCTCATCCAATTGTGCCAGCACCATTTGTTGAAGATGCTGTCCTCACTCCATTGTATAATTTTAGCTGTTTTGTTGAAAATCAGCTGTTCATAGGTGTGTGGGTTAATATCAGGATTTTCAATTCGATTCCATTGGTCTACCTGTCTATTTTTATGCCAATACCAGGCTGATTTCAGAACTATAGCTCTGTAGTAGAGCTTAAAGTCAGGAATGGTGTTGCCTCCTGAAGTTCTTTTATTGTATAGGGTTGTTTTGGCTATCATGGGTCTTTTGTTTTTCCATATAAAGTTGATTATTATCCTTTCAAGGTCGGTGAAGAATTGTGGTGGGATTTTAATGGGGATTGCATTGAATCTGTAGATTGCTTTTGGCAAGATTGCCGTTTTTACTATGTTTATCCTACCTATCCAAGAGCATGGGAGATATTTCCATTTTCTGGTATCTTCTTTAATTTCTTTCTTTAGGGCCACAAAGTTCTTATTATATAGGTCTTTTACTTGTTTGGTAAGCTCACCAAGAGGGGCACAGACACTGAGAGAAACAATTAATAAATGGGACCTCTTCAAACTTAGAAGCTTCTGTAAGGCAAAGGACACAGTAGACAAGACCAAACAGCAGCCCACAGACTGGGAAAAGATTTTCACCAATCCTATAACCAACAAAGGGCTCATCTCCAAAATATACAAAGAACTCAAGAAACTAGTCAACACAACACCAAATAACCCTATTAAAAAATGGGGTACAGAACTGAAGAAAGAATTCTCAATAGAGGAAATCAAAATGGCTGAAAGACACTTAAGAAAAGGCTCCACATCCCTAGCTATCAGGGAAATGCAAATCAAAACAACTTTGAGATACCATCTTACTCCTGCCAGAATGGCTAAAATTAGAAACACCAGTGATGGCTTATGTTGGAGAGGATGTGGAGAAAGGGGAACACTCCTCCACTGCTGGTGGGAGTGCAAACTCATACAGCCATTTTGGAGATCAGTATGGCGGTTCCTCAGGAAAATGGGAATTAGTTTGCCACAGGACCCGGAAATCCCCCTCTTAGGCATATACCCAAATGATCCCCATCCATGCAACAAAGACATCTGTTCAACTATGTTCATAGCAGCACTATTTGTAATAGCAAGAACCTGGAAGCAACCTAGATGCCCCTCAATTGAAGAATGGTTAATGAAGATGTGGCACATCTACACAATGGAATACTACTCTGCAGAAAAAATTAATGGTATCTTGAAATTCGCAGGCAAGTGGATGGCACTTGAAGAAACCATCCTGAATGAGGTAACCCAGTCACAAAAAGAGGAACACAGTATGTACTCACTCATATATGGATTTTAGACCTAGATCAAAGGATCACCAGCCTATAATTCACACCACCAGAGGAACTAGGATACAAGGTGTATTCTAAGAGATTCATATAAAGTCCCTCACAGAACTGGTAATGGACAAGTCCCCCCAGAGCTCAGGGGAAGTGGGGGGGGCAGTGAATGGAAAGAGAAGTAGGAGAAAACGAGGGGAGAGGAAAGGAAAACATGTGCGACCAGGAAGATTTAGCCTGGTTAGGAATAGAAGATAGGAAATAGAGAGATAGAGAGAGACAGAGAGAAAGAGAGAGAACATAAAAAAGGGAGCCAATATTGGTTTGAAGATAAAATTGAACACAAAGAAAGGTCTAGAGAACTACAAGACTGCTGCCAACTAACAATTTGAGCTTCTGTGGAAAGGCTATCATAAATGCCCTTCCCGGAGAGTGAGATCAACAACTAACTTATCCACGGAGCCCTCAACTAATGCCTGTTGAAAACAGGATCAAACACCCATACATAAACACTGAGTCGAAGTAGAACCCAGATGCAGATGGAGAGGACAACAGAAACACATAGAGACAGCTTACCTGAACAAGGAGGAGCTAACGGGCCCCCAGACTGATAGCTGGGAAGCCAGCATGGGACTGACTCAGGGCCCCCTGAATATGGGTCTCAGCCAGAAGGACTGAGCAGTCTAAGGGACCTCAGACAGTGGAGCCAGTATGTATCCCTGGAGCACAAAAGGACTTTGCGAACACATCCTCCATGGAGGGATAACTGCCTTAATCTAGAGACAGGAGAGAAGCCCTAGTCCCTACTTCACATGACCTGTCAGACCTACATGACCCCTACTGGATGACATTCCCCTACATATGGAATTGGGGTAGGGGGATGGGAGGGTGGTTAGAGTGCATGTGAGAGGGCAGAGAGGGTAAAAGGGAGGGAAGGAGGGAGGGAGGGAGAGAATGAGGAAGGTTGGGAGGGAGGGAAAGGGAACTGGGATCAAAATAATAATAAGAAATTAATTATTATTAAATAATTAATTAAATTTAAAAAATGCTTTGACTCCAAAATTTAAGTTCAAGGGCAAGTTACTGAGGAAAAGTATTTCTATTTTTGTTTCCACAGAAAATGAAAAGATGTGGATTCCTTCCAGACTAATGTGGTTTGAACACGCCAGACCACCTGAAACAGAGTACCAGGTGATCCTACATTCAAAACAGCTGGACAAAGCAGCCTGACAGACTACAGCCAGGATTTCTGAATCTTCTTCGAATCCCCCATGACAGCGCCCCTCTCCAGCAGGAAGTAGTTTGGAAAGAACAACGCCCAAATTCCCAAATATTGTCTATAAATGTTTGTTTTCATTTAAATGGACTTGGTTATATAAAATAAATAAATAAATAAATAAATAAATAAATAAATACTGGACCCTTTCTCCCTTAACTTAGACAAACTACCACAAAAGACAAAACAATCACAGTATCAAAGTGTCAGTGGTAAGGGGCGGGAGCAGTTCCAGTCATGACCAGTAGCCATCACTCTGCATAAGCAGGATTGAGAAAAAGCTAGGACAACAAATGCCACTCTAGTGTTCTAGGTGATTTGTACACTGTGTGGAAATGTATTGCTATGTTTGATTTAATAAAAAGCTGTGTGGCCAATAGCCAGGCAGGAGGTATAAGCAGGACTTCTGGGCAGAGAAAAAACATTGAGAAGTATAAAGGCAGAGTCACCAGCCAGACATAGAGAGGAAACTGGAGGTACAAGATAGAAGAGAGGTAATACCACATGGCAAGATGTAGATTAAAATTATTAACCCATAATAAATGGATTAATTTAAGTTATAAGATCCAGTTGAGACAAGCCTAAGCTAAAGGCCAAGCTTTCATGATAATATGTTTCCCTGTTATCCTTTGAGCAGAAAAAAAAAAAATAAGTAAGTAAGTAAGTAAGTAAATAAATAAATAAAATAAATCCCTATATGTGGTGTTCAATGTGGGGCTTGAATATCTAAACATGGGGCCTGAGGAAGGTTAAAAAAATAGTTCTGGGCAAGGAGCCAGATGTGGCTTCCTAGTCCCATAGTCTCTCAGGTGGATGGATGCTTGCAGCTTATAGAGGCCCAGCTCCTGCTGTTGTCTGCAGACCCAAAGGAGGCAGGTCCAGCTGCTGGTGCCATGTACCAGGGCAATGTACTAAGATGAGCCATATGCCAGCTGACATGACAGTTTAAGATTTGTCTCTGGGTTGTGGTGGCACATGCCTTTAACCCCAGGACTTGGGAAGAAGAGGCAGGTGGATCTCTGTAACTCTGAGGCCAGTCTGGTCCACAAATGGAGTTCCAGGACAACCAGAGATACACAGCGAAACCTTGTTTCTAAAAACAAAAGAGAAAATGGTCTTACATGGTGATAGAAAGGTGCAGGTGCTTGGTAAAGCCAGTTCCAGACACAGGAAACCTCAAAAAATGTACAGTATGCTTGAAACGGTACTTAGGCATTGAGAAAAGAAAATGAATATAGACAGTCATGGAAAAATTAGATATTTTAAAAATAATAAAGTCTTTAAACAGAGAGTAAAAATAATATAAAAATAAGCTACATAAAGATGGGAAATACACAGGGTGTCTGGGTATAATACAGTGCTTTATTTACTTTAAATTTCTTAAATACTAACAAAACAAGACAATGGCTGTGGAGAGACATTTGATAGGTTTTAAACACCTATTAAATTAAAACATCCTATTTTAAAGATGGATTGACTTCATAATGGAAAACAGAACATGTGCTACATTGTGGAAGAGATTTTGCTTTTTTTTCCCCAAAGGATATCATCAAGATTGATAAAGATTAAATTCAAACAAGAGAGACCTATTGACTAGGAGAAACAATAATTCATCGAACAGCTTGATCATTCATTCAATCCAAATTAACTTATGAAATTAATAAATTACTTCATTTGATCAGGTATGAAAAGAATTTATTATTTTTAAAAGATAATACTTTTTTTTTCTGTTGCCAAAAACTTCAACAAAGATATAACCTGCCCCCCAAAAACTCCCTAAAGTTAGAGTTAGGGCAGGGTTTTGTTTTTGTCTTTCCAGGAAAATAAAAGTACTCAAAAAAGATATCCACAGACCACTGAACAAATGAGACATCTAAAGAAGAAAAACAAATCATCAAGAAAAAAATTCCCCCCAAAATAAATTGGCCTAATGATAGCACACATTCAACAGGATAAACTTTCATAAATATTCTCAAAAGTTTGTTTCTGCTGTTCTTTACAGACATACAGGGTAAATGGTCCATATGACATTTAACTATGTTTTTCTTCAGTGAACCATAACCCATTCTTAACAGTGACCTTTCAAGAAGATGATATGGCTCCACAATTAAAGTTACACTTGGATTGCAGTAACACCATTAAGCTGACAAACACCACCCAAACATCAGTTTCATACTATAAACTTCTCATGACAACTTCAAAGCTATTAGCTGAGAGGGTCAAACCTCACAGACTACTCTAGCCAGGACTTTGGTTAAGCCCTTTACTTTCCTAGTACACAGAGACTGTATAACAAATGTGATACCTAGTTTTCCCAGGATTTGACTATTACTTCAATATTTATTTCATGGTCCCTGAAAGATGCTGTCACACCCCAGACAACAGGTAGTGATTTCAAGAACATGGACACCCACATTCCTAAGAGATAGGGTGGATGGTTCTTGGTCAAAAAGTGGTTATTTGTCATCTTTTAGAGGGGTTGGTTGCAAATTGTGACTGGTCATAGTATGGGAGGAACGTGAAAAAAGCAATTAGATATAAGGATTTCTTTATGAAAAGAATCATGGGGGATAAAGAAATGATAGGCTAAAAAGGTAGATTATTAAATCTACTTTAAACTAAAAAAACTATTAATTCCAAATATTTTACATTGGTATGGATTTTTGTATATTGATAAAATTTATTTTAAGGCAGTATAACTATGCAGCTCATTTAATAATTTAACACAAATTCCTAGTCCTTGAAAGTTATTATTAAAAACTAGTTAGGATAATTATAAAATATAGGTTAGTAGTTAGTAATCTAACAACCAAATTTGTGGTCATGTTAGGTATGTTTTCAAGGTCAGAGATATATTTTAAATAGATATGTGGTCTGCAAACACTTCAAAGACCTACAGAATGTGACATTTAAAATGTTTTAATAAAATAAGGCTTTTCATGACAATAAGACAAGTCTGCTTGTGGCATCACCAATTCACTTCAAAAAAGGATGGTGGACATTGAAGATTTTACACATAAAGTTTGCTTTGTATGTGGCAAAGCTACTCATTTGGGCAATAAATCCTTGCCTTGACTGCTGAGGGCATGCTGAGGGTATGCTGTCCAAATTGGACATGCAAGACAGACACCAAAGAAGGCAACTGCCAAACTTTGCCAAGAAAATGTAGGACAATCCTTCAAAATTTCTGTTTCAGAAAATTTCTGCCAGATATTCTACCCCATAGGATCCAGATGGATGCTTCAATGTTGCAGAGGAATCTTGGGTGAATGTCCAAGCAGTCATATGTCTTTGTCATTTCTATAGTTTTGGAAGTGGTTTACTCTACACTTCCCATTTACTTAATATATTTTTCTCAGGTTTCTGATTGACTAAAGACTAGGTAGCTATAATTACAGTTTTCTTTGTTATCAAATACATAAAAGAAACTCACAAAAAAGGTGTAAAGTGTATAAGGTTGAGAGACATAAAAGCTTAAACTGTTTATCTAAGAAAATATTTTGAGGTCTAAAAAGATAGCTTTCGGTTGATAATAGAAGTTATGATAGAATTAGACACAAAATTTTGACTCAACAAAATAGGATAGATAATGGAATACTTTTCTCTAAATTTTCCAAATACAGATAGAATGGATGTTGTAAATATAGTTTTTTATGTGATAATTATTCTTATTGTATATACTTTTATTGTGTTAGGGTTAATACCTTCCCTTTTATTTAAAAAAAGTGGAAAATATTGTGGAATATTTGCACACTGTGAAAATGTATTGTTGTGATTGGTTTAATAAAAAGCTGAGTGGTTAACAGGCAGAAAAGCTAGGTGGCACTTCTGGGTAGAGAAAGAATTCTGGGAAGAGAAAAGGTAGAATCACTAGGCAGATACGAAGGAAGCAGGGTGAGCAGCACAGATTGAAGGTAACTGAGCCATGTAAAAGAACATAGATTAAAAGAAGTGGATTAATTTAAATTATAAGAACTAGTTAGGAACAAGCTAGGCTAAGGCTGAGCTTTCATAATTAATAAAAACTCTCTGTGTCGTAAGTTGCAGGCTGGTGGTCCCTATGAGAAACTGCTACACTATGTCCCATCTGCTGACACCTGCTTCTTGTGAGCAGTCCCCAAGGGCAGCACTGTCATAGGGAGGGTTGGAACTATGGGGCTTGCTCTTTACAGCTCCTGCCAACTACATGAAGTCTGCCTGTGAGATTCCTAGGACACAGGCTCTTTAAATCAAACTTTTATTATCAGGTATTCTTTTTATATCACAGAAGTTTCATATTGGAGTTTTTCCATTTTTATTAGTAGAATTATCTCTTCCTTGTCCTCTCCCCTAGAGTGTAATAAAACAACCTGTCTGGTATATATTACATAGCTCCAAATCTCATTAGCTCCTCATTGATGAGAAAGACTATTTGCACAGGGACATAAATAGCATGACTCAATTAAATGATTTCATATGGACACACACACATATGCATACACACACACACACACACACACACACACACACACACACAGAGAGAGAGAGAGAGAGAGAGAGAGAGAGAGAGAGAGAGAGAGAGAGAGAGAGGTAAGCTAGCTGTGCAGACTTCTCTCTAGAAGGAGGGTATTGCCTTGGCCTTTAGAAGTCTGCGAGTGTCTTCTTCATCCAAGGAAACAACGGAAGCATATCAGCATTCCCCTGACACTCTCCTCTGTGCACACCACAGGGGTGAAGCAATTGTGGTTCCATTTTTAGATGAGGAAAAAGATACCTGCCCAAAGACATGAGTCCTGCTTTACTGCTTCTTCCCGCACGAGTGAGTATATTAAATTGTGCCATTCTTAGCTTGAACTCCTTTTCTGCCTCACCACAGTGTCTTAGGCAGACATTCGTGTAGGTGCCTTTCACAATATGGATCAGATAAGGGGTTTGTAAAATTTACTAAAAAATTTCTTAAAACTATCCCTACTTGTGAAAACTAGTTAAAAGGGTATGATTTCTGGCATATTCCCTGAATGGACATTTGAAAGCCTAGAAGTAGTCTGCTAATTTGAAATGATGAAATTAGCATGTGTTTGAATTTTTGTGATTTATTAAAAAGACAATAAACAAATTCTTTAATTATTTGGTAAATATATTACTTATTCACTTTGAACTTAAATTTCTATTATATTTTCTCAAAGAACTATAGCCTACTATAATACTCTTGAAATCATTTTAATGATTCCCATATTATATTTCTTTGTAACAAAAAATATATACAATTTAATTTAAAATTACTTTTTAATTGTTCTTGGCTCCAAGGCTTTAGTATTATGAATTTCACTGGGCTTGGGTGATCATGGGATTATTATTAATGCACAATTGTCTAAAACAACAAAATGTCCCACAGAGTTAATAAGTTATTATTAATCAAGAAAGCTAAATTGTGTTGCAGACTTGTGTCTCTTGGATGGGTGGTTATTTCTCTTCACTTATCTTCTACACTTTTGGGTGTATGATGAACTGCTGAGAAAGGTGTTTGCATTACGAGCAGGTGAGAAGCAATGGAGTTGCTATAGCAATGTCTCTAACTTCTTGTTTCTGACTTATAGATATCAAATCTCATCACAATCTCTCATCAAAAAACATTTCTAAATGATTTATCAACTGACAAGAAGGTTATGAATATTGATTTTATTGAGAGCAAAAAAAAAAAAAAATGTATGTCACCTCATATCGGAAGAATGTTGGCCCAGGTATTATAAAATTCACTGCTGTCAGCGCTGACGATATGTAAGACAGTCACTTTCCACTGCCTGCAATGAATTGTATCTTATAAAGTTGCTGTGCAATAAGCTTTGGAATGGTAAGAAAGGCTGCTTTGTGTAAATTGGGAGTGCATATTGCTATTGTTTGGTTATTCAATGCCCCCTAAAGCCTATGGGTTAGATAATTAGTTCCCATGGTGGCAGCTTGAGGAGACAGTGGATTAAAGGGGAGATGGGACTTTATGAGAAATCTACAGAACACTGGGGGCTGTGCCTTTCGAAGAGACTGTGGGATCCGGAAGCACTCACTCTTCTGTTTTTTGGCCCTAAGGTGAACAATTTGCTCCACTGCAAGCTCCTCACTATTACTCTTTGGCACCCCTACCTGAAGCCCAAGAATAGCAGATCTATCCAATCACAAACCATAAATCCTTAACCCATAAGCCCAAGGAATCCTTTTCTCTGTGTAAATTAGTTATCTCAGGTGCTTTGTTATAGAAACAGAGATGTAACCAACATAGCTATAAAGAGGAAAAAGTTAAACCTTTTTAGATGCAGGTCATTTCAGCAAAAGAGTTTAAGTAGATGTGCCTGTAAAGGTTGTGAGACTTAATTATTTTTCTTAAAATTTTCTATAGCCATGTATCTCTTGGAGAGTTTTTGTATCTCCCTAGGTGTTTGTGTGGTCATATTAGGATAGGTAAATCTATATTGATTTCCTCTGAGTCCTTGAACCACTGTTAATGACAATGGAAAGCAGCAGAGGGATGACAGAAGTGAAGGATGAGAGAGTGGGGAGAAGAGTGGAGAGTACAGAACAGAGAGAGAGAGAGAGAGAGAGAGAGAGAGAGAGAGAGAGAGAGAGAGAGAGAGAGAGCATGAGTGTAGAGAGGGAGGAGGGGTGTTCAGGCTATCATACAATCTGGAAACAGTGCATTTCAGAAAAGCACAAATCTTACCATCTAAATGACTACTGAATAATAATGACTGCCTAACTCCATAATGCTGGACCTACAATTCCACAGCAGGTCTTGCTCTTTTTTTTTTTTTTTTCTCTGAATCTCATTGTTTGTGTTGTTTTCAAAATGGGTTCTACCAGCCCTTGTTCTGTTTTCCCATGCCAGCCACAAGGGCCAGTAGGCATTGTGCTTTCTATTGTAGATATTTTCTCTCACACACCGTCTCAGAGGCACAAGACTCCAAAGCCCTTTAGACTTTAGCCAAAGAAGTCATAAGGGACAAAAGTTCTTTCAAAAAGACAACTTACAATGAGTGGGCCCCGGTTGTTTTCCCGGTACTTGTTCTGGAAGAAAATGTACACAACAGTGGCAGCCAGAGAGTAGAGAAATGCGAAGACAGCCACGGTGACGAAGAACTCTGCCGAGGACGAGGAGTCGCCAACAAGTGCCAGCTTCTGCCGTTCCTTCCCCTCACAGGTGGGCACTTCAAAGGTCACCTGGTGCAACCTAAAACCGCCAGAGGCAAGAAGACATGACATTTTGTAGAAGGTGAAATGTCCACAGCCACCACGTCTGCTAACGTCAACCAAGAGATAGTTGGGAGTTCCACGAAGCATCCACTAGAGAATTTATTAACGAATTTATAGATTCTAGCTGAGCCTGTGGAAATAAATACCACAGAGGAGGCAATTCACCCAGCAGAGGCAAGAAGGAAAAGAGAATCTAAAAGGAGGACTACTTTTGGCTGAGATTCTGTTCTCTCTCCTTAACACGGACAGCAGCCTTGGGTCCTGCCTCTGTCCCAGCCCCTTCTCCCAGTGCTTTAAGCTCCATCCTCCTGCTCCAACACATAGCCTGTTTAACCTACCTCAGTTACACCAAGCAGGGTAGAACCTGTGCCAGCCTCCTCAGCATCCAGGCTCCACATCCTCCCTAGGGAACCTCCTGCTGACTTCTCAACCAAGGTGGCTTCTTTCCTGTATACATTTTTATTGTGTTTCTTCCTCCTTTTTGATCTTTGGAATTTTAATGTAATTACACATTTCTTCCAGCATTTTAGTTTCATGCTGCTTTATAACATTTGTGGTGTTTGTTAGCAGTGAAGTGCTCTAGATGACATGCTTGCTTGCTGTTTTGCTGGGTTTTTTTCCCCGTCTCCATAGCTTCCTTAGTGGTGACTATTAATCTCTGATGGTGTGGGATTTGGTTTTCCTCTCTTCCCTGAACCCCAATGCTGGCTTTTATTAGGCATTCAGTACTTGACTAAATGAATGAACAGTCTTCGTTCTGTCTGGTCCTTTTTAGATGGATTTTTAGAGTCTTTGCATGGTGAGCTCTCCCAGAAGAGCATCCAGAACAGCGTGGTCCACAGTGGGGACAAAGGAAATGCATGAACCAACACCTCTCGCTCAGTCTACCAACACCCAAGGCAGCCATATTACATGCATATTGCAACAATGTGAGCCCAACCACATGTAATTTGGTCTGAGGAACCAAGATTCTTCCAAAATGACTGCTCTGGAGACACTTGGAAATCTACATTAAGGAAACTTGTTAAGTTCACTGAAGTTTCACTTGGGAAATTACCTGTAGAAGTACAGTGTTCGTACAGCCATTCCTAGTTCATATTTAGGGAGTACTTTTTCTTACTGAGGAAAATGTATATAACCCCTTTCAAAGTGTACATTGTGTATATAGTCTACCAGTATATGCATTAACACTAATCATAAACTAATACTTATAGCAATGGAGCTGCCTATTATGTTTCATTTATGTTGAACTCTGTTTTGGACACATTACTTAATCTAATGTTCATAACAAACTCTACAATGTGGGCTCTTTGCGGCCCTTCACCACTTACAGGTAAAGAAACAGACTTGGAAGAATCACAAGTCTCTCTTAGGATACCCAGATAGTTTTGGTGGACTAGGAGTTTAAATTTATGTCTAACTTTAGAGTCTTCTAAAAACATCCATATTAATTTTTTTATACTAACTAATCATGATGTTAGCTTAGATAAATGCTTTCAAAATGAACCTGTGGAACCCTGGCAGTAGAATTTTCAGAGAAGGTGACATGTATTGCAGGGCTCTCTTCCAGGCCCACGGAAAGCCCTAGAAGTAAAGCTGCATTGGCAGTAGAAGGAAATCCAGTTTTTAAGACCTTCATTTTTTCAAGTTTACATTGTCCACTTGTAGAAGAACTCTTTTCTTAAGAAATAGGTTATGCTTTGTTATAACACAGGCATTGTGTCAGATTTTCTTCATAACCTGCTCTGTGGGAATGTAGGGAAAATGAATTTAAATGAAAAGGTAATCATATTAATTCTGAAGCAGATGATCTCAAAATAAGGCTTACCTTCCTTCCCTATCAATAATCTGTTATTCATCAGACAAACTTTTGACAAGCAACTCTATTTCATATAATGAGTATGTGCGGGGCATGGGATGGGATGACTTCTGATCAGATTGGAGCTCAGTGTTAATGAGGAAGGTGACCTTTCTAAGCAGAACCCCATCCTATCCTGGGTATAAGGTAGTCAAGGGAAATTTCCTGCTGGAATTTACCTTAAAGCAACAGCTTCACAAATGACCAGAAATTGTCTAGATCAAAAGATAAGAAAGAAAAAAAAAAAAGACCCAACTTTCTGTCTGCACAGATGGCTATCCTGTGTAAAGACTGTGAGAACAGCAAATGCTGATGAGACATAGGGAAGCTGACAGTTTCATTCATGAATGGTGGGAACAGATCCTGGAACATGCATTTTGGAAAACTATGGCAGTTCTTCAACTGGTGAAACATTGAGTTATTGTAGGTTCCAGCGATCCTGTTCCTAAATATGCATGCAAGACAAATGCTAACACATGTTCACACAGAAACTATCATAAGAATACTCATGCAGCATTTTTCTTAATGGAAAAATGGAAATTATCCAAATGTTAATAAATTGTTAAACAGATAAAATATGGTGTTGAATGAAACATTACTTGTCAATAAAATCAATAAAGTTCTTATACTTGCTACACCATTGAGAAACCCTGACAGTATTTTTGCTGAATGAAAGAAGTCATATGTAAAAAGTCAAATGCTGCTTGCTTCTATTCATGAAAAACATTCAGAATAATCAAATTTATGAAGCTAAAAATAGGGTAAATGTTGCACTGTAGTTGGTGGTAGGAGAATTTGGCCTGGTGGCTAAATGTCCCAAGATTTGTGTGTAGGATAATGAGAAGTTCTAGAATCAACTGCTGTGATGGATACACATCATCCAGCCATGAAGTTACAAATATTATAGTAACACACTGTACATCTGGAGGGCTGAAGAGATGACTCAGTAGTTAACAGCACTTGCTGCCCTTCCAGAGGATTCAGGGTTGATTCATAGCACCCATATGGAAGTTAAGAACTTTTGGTAATTCCAATTCTATGGTACACATGGCTCTTCTGGCCTCTGAGAGCACTAGGAATGCATGTATTATGCAGATATACATGTAGCAAAACATAAATACATACAAAAATAAAATAAGCATAATAAAAATGGTGAATTACTGGTAAGTAAATTAACTTTAAAAATGTTTTAAAAGAGAGAGAGAGAGCTGAGTATGTGCCTAATCCCTGTATAGACAAGAGCTAAACACACTGGGGGGATGCAGTGTGGGTGGGGAATGCAGTGTGAGTGGAGAATGCAGTGTGGGTGGGGAATGCAGTGTGTGTGGGAAATACAGTGTGAGTGGGGAATGCAGTGTGTGTGGAGAATGCAGTGTGTGTGGGGAATGCAGTGTGGGTGGGGACTGCAGTGTGAGTGGGAAATGCAGTGTGGGTGGGGAATGCAGTGTGGGTGTGGACTGCAGTGTGAGTGGGAAATGCAGTGTGTGGGGAATGCAGTGTGTGGGGGGAATGCAGTGTGGGTGGGGAATGCAGTGTGAGAGGGAAATGCAGTGTGAGTGGGAAATGCAGTGTGGGTGGGGAATGCAGTGTGTGGGGAATGCTGTATGAGTGGGAAATGCAGTGTGAGTGGGAAATGCAGTGTGAGTGGGGAATGCAGTGTGAGTGGGGAATGCAGTGTGAGTGGGAAATGCAGTGTGAGTGGGGAATGCAGTGTGGGTGGGAAATGCAGTGTGGGTGGGGAATGCAGTGTGAGTGGGGAATGCAGTGTGGGTGTGGACTGCAGTGTGAGTGGGAAATGCAGTGTGGGTGGGAAATGCAGTGTGAGTGGGGAATGCAGTGTGGGTGGGGAATGCTGTGTGAGTGGGAAATGCAGTGTGAGTGGGGAATGCAGTGTGAGTGGGAAATGCAGTGTGAGTGGGGAATGCAGTGTGGGTGGGGAATGCAGTGTGAGTGGGGAATGCAGTGTGAGTGGGGAATGCAGTGTGGGTGGGGACTGCAGTGTGGGTGGGGAATGCAGTGTGAGTGGGGAATGCAGTGTGGGTGGGGAATGCTGTGTGAGTGGGAAATGCAGTGTGAGTGGGAAATGCAGTGTGGGTGGGAAATGCAGTGTGAGTGGGGAATGCAGTGTGGGTGGGGAATGCTGTGTGAGTGGGAAATGCAGTGTGAGTGGGGAATGCAGTGTGAGTGGGAAATGCAGTGTGAGTGGGGAATGCAGTGTGGGTGGGGAATGCAGTGTGAGTGGGGAATGCAGTGTGAGTGGGGAATGCAGTGTGGGTGGGGACTGCAGTGTGGGTGGGGAATGCAGTGTGAGTGGGGAATGCAGTGTGGGTGGGGAATGCTGTGTGAGTGGGAAATGCAGTGTGAGTGGGAAATGCAGTGTGAGTGGGGAATGCAGTGTGGGTGGGGACTGCAGTGTGGGTGGGGAATGCAGTGTGGGTGGGGAATGCAGTGTGGGTGGGGAATGCAGTGTGGGTGGGGAATGCAGTGTGAGTGGGGAATGCAGTGTGAGTGGGAAATGCAGTGTGAGTGGGGAATGCAGTGTGGGTGGGAAATGCAGTGTGGGTGGGGAATGCAGTGTGAGTGGGGGAATGCAGTGTGGGTGTGGACTGCAGTGTGAGTGGGAAATGCAGTGTGGGTGGGAAATGCAGTGTGAGTGGGGAATGCAGTGTGGGTGGGGGAATGCTGTGTGAGTGGGAAATGCAGTGTGAGTGGGGAATGCAGTGTGAGTGGGAAATGCAGTGTGAGTGGGGAATGCAGTGTGGGTGGGGAATGCAGTGTGAGTGGGGGAATGCAGTGTGAGTGGGGAATGCAGTGTGGGTGGGGACTGCAGTGTGGGTGGGGAATGCAGTGTGAGTGGGGAATGCAGTGTGGGTGGGGAATGCTGTGTGAGTGGGAAATGCAGTGTGAGTGGGAAATGCAGTGTGAGTGGGGAATGCAGTGTGGGTGGGGAATGCAGTGTGGGTGGGGAATGCAGTGTGGGTGGGGAATGCAGTGTACAGAGGCAGAGGCATAGTATGGATGGGGAATGCTGTCAGAAAGTTGGAAAGGAGATTGATGGTGTGGAAAGAGAACAAGAAGCATCCAGAGACATCCACTGGGGATGGAGCAGGAGCAGTGAGAGTCATGTTATAGATGTTGGCTTTATTTTGAACATTAACAATATTTTCTCAGTATAAACAGCTTGTTAAACAAAACCAAAATACAATGTAAGCAAAACCTTTCTCCAAGTATTTGGAGACATGCCAGGATGTGCTTCAAGATCAGTTTGTCGCCATGAAGCCAGTTTCTGTTACTGAATTACAGCATCTGGGACATTCTAGCAGAGAACAGAGGCTTTGGGAGGAAGGAGACAACAAAATCAGCACTGTTTTGTGCATAATCAGTCGAATAACATTATCTCTAATGTTGATTCATATGGTTAACTTGAAAGGATTATTAACTGTGCTCATCTGTATAAATAAATACAATCAAAATGTAAACTCTATTGTGTCTATTAGTGCCAGAGACATATAGTGGCTCATCAGCCATTCACTGATGTGAAGTCAGAAGAAAGGGAAATGCAAGTGAGATTCTAAATGAGTACTTGATTTGAAGGAAGGGGTAAAGGTAATTCATGAAGGATGATATCAGCTCATATTTGATAGAGTTTAACAATTCATCCTACACGCTCTTGAATGTTGCATGGTGGTTGTCCTGATTAGGTTTGTATCAACTTGACACAAGATACAGTCATTTGGAAAGAGGAACCTCAATTGAGAAAATAGCTCCAACAGACAAGCCTATAGTTAAGTCTGTATGGCATCTTCTTGATTAACAATTGATGTGGGAGGGCCCTGTTCACGCCTACCCATGCTCTTTGTTCTAGTTCTTGCCTCCAAGTTCTAATTAAGTTCCTTCCCTGATTTCCAAAGTTGTGAGATGACAAGAACCTTTTCCTTCCCAAGTTGATTTTAGCCATGCTGTTAAACCAGAACCATGTTGTATATCACTGCACACATCTACACCCCACCCCCATATGCCTGGACAGGTTTCTTTAAGCAACATGTGTGCATGTATATATACTTGCATCTCTGGTGCATTGTTTCAGAAGAGGAGAGGTTACTGTCAGCATATATTTTGCAGCTGCAATAATTTTCTGAGCAAATATCATTAATATAGAAGCTAAACAAGGGACAGAAGCTGTTCTCTAGAGATAGAGCTTGCCCACTGAGAATCTGGAAACTGCCAGGTCTACCTCTGATCTTGTGAAGGAGTCAGGAAGCAATTGCTGAGGTCGCAGAAGGCACCCAATTCAATTTGTTGATTTCAAATGTACAATCCCCTTATTCCCTTCTTGGTTGACCCGACCCAATCAAGGGGTAATTGAATTTTGCTGGGTTTTACTGCATTTTGTCTGCCAATAAAAGGCTTCCATTTAGAGTAGTTTTTCTCTTTAAAAAAAATTACCAGTACACCCATGGAACCATTTAGAAAAATAGTCCATGACTCTCTACAGGAATTACCATGAGTACAAGGTTTTGAATTATGTTTGGGGGAGCTGGAAGATTATTAAATGAAACTATCTCCTCAGCAGTTTGGGGAAGGGCCAATAACAGTGTTAGTAAGCTGGGGAGATGGCTCAGTGGGTAAGACACTGCCATGTGAGCACGTGGCCCAGAGTTCAGATCAACAGCACTCACACACAATACTGGGCTCTGGGTCCAGCAAAAGATTCTTCCTCAAAGAGGGTGCAGGATTATTAAGAAAGATTCCCCACATCAATGGTGGCTCCCATTTGCATGCACAAACTTATACATGCACCCCACATGTGTGCCCACACAGGAGAACATATACACACACATAAACATTATAGTATTTGTAATAACTAACAACACTTTTTCTACATCCAGTCAGTGTGCTTTCTTCTGAACTCGTTTCTCACTTTATTCTCACTTGCTTCTCTTAGCCAAGCACTGTTACTCTAACTATTGTACAGCTGGGGAAACAGAGTCTTGAAGTGTATAGTGAGCTAGCTGAGCTCTTGTGTCTCATGAATGGCACAGATGAGTCTCACATTAATGCCGATCAAAAGGACACCATTGGAACAACCAATTCCAGTTTCTGCCTCTCTGTTTGAAAGGTTACAGTAAACACAAATGTCTAGCTGAATGGTTATGTCAGCTGCCCCACACTACCTCATCCAATGGCAAATAACTCATATAAATAGGTGGAGTTTATGTGGAATAGGATTCTAAGGCAATATTAATTCTGCTACCACATTGAACTGTGTGCATTGAATAACCCAGCCATGCTATTTGGAACTCTGCACACTGACCAATATGGAATCATGAAAACCTTCCTAGATCCCAGATCTTACCAGGGCTTGTTCTGCTCCCTGCCTCAGAATAAGCAGTGGGCAAGTGATCTGAAATTCTGGTCCTAAGAATGTGGTTCTACGTAGAAAGTGAGGCACCATGTAACAGCTGGCACAGGAGCATCTCTAG
This sequence comes from Phodopus roborovskii, assembly GCF_943737965.1. Taxonomy (NCBI): domain Eukaryota; kingdom Metazoa; phylum Chordata; class Mammalia; order Rodentia; family Cricetidae; genus Phodopus; species Phodopus roborovskii. Next base: position 2,517,303 of record NW_026126629.1, on the reverse strand, counting down.
GTAGCCTCAAACCATCACATCCTGTGACAAGGGTTTGAGATCACTGCAGTGTCTTTCAGCAGGCTCGGCACACACAGGTCTAAGATCCTCCCAACCCAAGAGTGAGGGTCTGCCTCACCTGTTCTATGGCTTGACCATTTTCTCTGGGGCTGTCAATTCTTAGGATGGGGCTAGGCTTTACTATTTTTTATTTGTTTGTTTTTGTTTTCCCTCTCTTTCCCTAGTTTGCACATTTCTGGTTTTAGAAGACTTTTACCTTCCTTTTTGCTAGCTATAATTGTGTATATGTGTGGTGAGTTATTTTTGTTGCATTTACATGCAGGCACACATACTGACTTACTTAGCTAATACAATTAACACTATCCATATATTACTGCTGCCCCAGGGGTTCACCTAGCTCTTTTACATGCTACACCTCCATTCTTTCTCCCAAGTGTCCCTCCCAATTTATGGACAGTAGAGTTGGAGCTCATTGGGAACAGTAGTCAGAGATCAGCTACTGACATAAGGAGGAGCTCAGACTTCTGGGCACCCATCTTTGAGCTGTTTTGCTTTGTTCCCAAGCCCATATGTAAATTTTAAACCACAGTACTCCACATGACAGTCATTCTGAAGGATTTCTTTAATTCAGAAGGATTCAGGAAATGCATGCACCAGTCATTAGAGGCCCTAGGACACAGAGTCAATGACTTGGTTGAGAAGATTGGGAGGAGAACCTCTGCCTGCTACTTCAGCTTTTCTTGTTGTGTCTGCAGTATGGTGTTTGGTGCTGCTATTTAGGGAGCTGACTGATTTCACATCTGCTTCTGCTGGATGCCAATCACCAGTGGACATGATGCCAGATGCTTTTACATGTTATCTCATTTTAATCCGAAGCACTGATATCAGTGCTCAGGTTGTCTCATTATCCCCTCACTGACAAATGGGGAGACTTATTGATATAATGACTTCAAGAGACTTTGGGGACTATGACTGTTGCAAGCTGGCTCTAAAGACATAGACTGAAACACAGTTATTTCTGATGCCACTTACACCTCAAAAGACTTATTTTTATGCTCTGGTCAAAGCCTGGGGAAATTGCCTCCTCCTAATGTCTGTGGTTAGGATCTGTTTAGGGTGTAAATGGCAGAAGGGTAAAAAGTAAAGTTTGAGCACAGTCTTGGAAAATTCATACATACTATGAGAATGGAACTAGCAGCTAGGTTCAGGTTGATTAAGATTAAGAAAGAAAGAAAGAAAGAAAGAAAGAAAGAAAGAAAGAAAGGAAAGAAACCTCTCCTCTTCTAAGGGAATGGAAAACAGTCATCTGAATGCAAGGCTCACTCACTGAAAGTTGTCCTGAGGACCAGTGAACCTAGGAAACCTTGGAGAAGAAGAGTTACTGTTAGGCTGTCTGCAATGTCAAAGCAAAACATCAAACAGCCCAGTACCAACATCCTTGTAGCAAAACCTTGGGATGAAATACTGGAAATGAGATGATGCTACCTCTACCCAATCTGCTTGACCTCAAGGATGGAGTTCAGCTTCTTCATTTTCATGGTACAGCTTAGGCAGACAGAGTCATATTTGCATATGCTTTGATCCATACCTTGATTAAATACAAAGCAGTTGGTTCACCAAGGTTTGCAATAATAGTGTCTATTCACTAGAAATTAGTTCTTGGAGAAGGAGAAAAACAGTGAAAGACAAAATGTTCTTCAACGCAACAAGGGTGCTTGTCCCTGATTCGCTTATCCATGAACTGTGTTCCAATTTTATTATCACCATAGAAGGAACTTTCTGTTACTTTTGTCCTCTTCACTTTGCTGTTTTTTTTTCCTCCCACAGGAAACTAAGTGAGATGTTGGAAAATGTAATTAAGGTTACTACAAACAATACTCTTTTCTTCATGATTAATTGAATTCATACATGTGAGGCTGGAAAAATGCTGCCTACTCCCCAATTCCCAGAACAGAGATCCCATCTTTTCATCAAAAGATATTGTGTTGGGAACAAAGAACTCTCCACATTTTACTACACACACACACACACACACACACACACACACACACACACACACACTTCTGCATTTGTATTGTGTAGACAGAATTTGTGAAATGAAGCAGAAACCTGCAGGTAATTAAAAAGAATAGTTCTGCAGAGGCAGGGCATGGCCGGGAGGTGAACTGAGAGCAATAAAGCTATAAAAACCTTATAATGACTCACAAGGAGGCATCTCTGTGCTCACCAGCTATGATTTATTCATTTTGGTTTCTTCAAATAGAATTTGAGTAATAGAAAATTCAGACGGCCTCTCCATTGCCAAAGTAAAATAGATAATAAGGTTACCCATTTATCTGAAGTAAAATTCATCTCTTGTTGGCCCTCTCTGGTACTCTACCCAAGTAAGTTGTGAGGAAAAATAGTTGCAGAGAGGTTTAAAAAGAATCTTGGATGTTCAGCTGAAAACCTGAACATATGCTCATTTTATTTGGTTGCTAAAGAAAGGTTTTGTGAGTAAACCATCCAACATGTTTGATTAAAATGTATTTGCAACATACAAAAATACCCTGCTGTGAGGAGAGAGGTACAGAATCTCTCTCAGCTGACATTTTATTTAAATTCAAGTAAAGCGATTTGATTCATTAATTCTGTGAAAAGAAAAAGATACATTTAAAGAAGAAAAGTACGATGATTCCCATCCAAGTCTCAACCTAAAATAGTAAAACACAAAGAGGCATGAACCCACTGTGTATGTGTGTGTTCATGTATGTGGTTGAGTGTGTAGGCCAGAGGTGAATCTTGGATGAAATCCTCAGGAATGCCATCCATCTTATTTTGAGACAGGTCTCTTACTTGCCTGAACTCTCCAGTTTGGCTAGGTTTGCTGGTCCCTGTTTCTGCTTCCCTAGTGCTGCAGTTACAAGCACAGGTCACCATGCCCAGCCTTTCTATATGAGTTCTGGGGATTGATCAAGTGCTCATGTTGGTGCTATGAGTACCCTACTAATCGAGCTATCTCAGCCTATGTACTTCTGTTACAATATGACCAAAACAAAGCTCACATTTCAAGAGTCATCACATTTATAATAGTTATAGAATATGGACAAATATAAACAATGTTGTACAGTTTGTCCTACAGATATACACAATTTCCTAAATAGTTCATTGGTAAATATTTTGAGTGTTTTATACTAATTTCTTACGTTCATGTTATATAATTATTGATGCATCAGATTGTCAGTAAGTTTCCTAACTTACAAAATGATTAAAACCTTTATCATTTTTGTGACTGATGGAAAGTAGAAAGAAGAATTATATTGTAAAGAGTTCAACTTTTGGCTATTTCCCTGAAGTCCTTCACCCTGTCACTACTAACGTCGTCATCTATTCTAATCCCCAGGGCGACATGGAAATGGGATTCAAGCACCAGTCCAGACAATGGCATGTTATTTCCAAAACACCAGAGTGCTTCTAGCCCTATCATACTGTGATTGTTTCCATTTTCTGTCCATTGTAAAGCTATCCTTTTGTAGCTTTTCCTATCAACCTGAAAGACAATATAAAAAAAAAAATCTATGTCAAGCATGAGCTATATGACAAGTGTCCTATCTCTTTGGTTTACTTTTTTGTTCATTTGTTTTGGAGCTGAGAGTCAAATTGAGAACTGTATGTGCATTACCACTGATCTTGTATCCAGATCCCCTCTCTTCATTGAAGCCTCTTATTTTCTCATTGACTAGAAGAATTACTAATGTCACAATGTCTTTCCATGAGGCTCAGGTGCAGTAATGGGTCAGAGTGTTCTTAAGAAGCCTAGATGTGGATGCTAATAATATTCACTGAATAAAATATTCTAATTCTAAATTAAATAGAAATTTCAGTTAATAGAGATGACTTTAAAAGTCCAAATGCTTTTGTAAAGTTTCAAGAACCTGCATATCTTCTAAAATGCAGGAATGAAACCAACACCATTGACATTGACATAGATCACAAAGAAATCCTAATGTGGATCTTGCCTACTTCTTTGCTACAATCACACCCAGTAGCTTTTTTTTTTTCTTCCTAGAAAATAATCTACTCATTCCCAACATATTTGGTGCCCTTGAACCACTATCAACATCCAGCTTCCTGTCTACATCAAGGACTCAGCCCAAATGTATCTCCATCTGATCACGCGAGTTAAAGAACATATCCCTGCCATGGTCACACTTCAGTGTATCATTTTGCTTCATGCCTTTCATTGCCTTGTGTCTGTCTGGGAGTACCCTACTGATCATGAATCCATGTTATGCCTTCCTTTCCCACTAGACCAGTGGTTCTCAACCTGTGGGCCATGACTCCTTTGACAAACCTCTATCAGCAAAAAATATATACATTACAATTCATAATAGTAGCAAAATTACAGTTCTGAAGCAGCAATGAAAATAATTCTATAGTTGGGGGTCATCACAACATGAGGATCTGTATTAAAGGGCAGCAGCATTAGGGAGGTTGAGAACCACTGTTCTAGATGAGAGTAGGGCATGGGGACAAGGATCCTGTTTTGCTACATCTTTATTACTGAGAACCTAGTCACATTTGGTTTGTGGTCGACAATAAATATTTGTAAGATAGGAAGGAAGAAAGGGAGGGAAGGAGGGAGTTCATCAAATTCTTAAAAGTTGTATTTGTCTGGAAGCAAGCCTCACTTTTGTAGAAAGTAATGGCTATATGTTCTACAAGAAGAAAGTGGGACTTGGAGATGAAGGGACTTGAACAAAGCCATATGGTGGAAGTTCCATAGTTCCAGCTTCCTGCTATGGCTTCATTAGACTTTCCACCACATTTCCATGGAGGGGAAATTCCTAGTTGTCCAGAGAAAGACACAAGGACAAGAAGTGAAAGGTGGGAACCATGGGGCCCTCTGAGCTGGAGACCCAGCTGAAGAAGCTCCTTAGGAACCTACTTTCCAGACCTTCTTAGCAGATGATCCCATGGATGCTACTCTCTTGCACACCCATGCAGCACAGGTGAGTTCTCTCCAAAGATAACCAAGTAAACTTGGGCCCTCTTTGGCACTATATTCCCAATGTATGGCTCATCTGCAATGTACTCATCTACTCATCACTTACACATTGGGCATTACAGATTCCACTATAAGCATTGTGTATGTAATTTCTGCTGTTATAGCCTTTGTTTGAATGCAAAGGACACATGAATGATCTATTCCAAAAGATGGCAGAGGATGTTTAGAAGCAGGCTTTATGAGGCCTAAGCCAATTTAAGGTCCTCCATGGGACATGAAACTTAGTTGAAGTATAGAGCAGAATGTGGTATTAACATAAGAGCCCAAGGAAACGGGGAACAGACTGAGATGGAGCTAAATATGTGCAATTCATGTTAGGAAGAGGAGACTGGATTTCCATAGGAAACTTTGTCATTGTTGATGATAACAGTAGCAGAGGGGGGCACTGGATTTTGATTGCTGTCATTTGAGCTAGCCACTGTGCTCTGTGCCATGAATGTTGTACTTCTGACATCATTATGACAGCCCCGAGAGGCAAAACACTGTTATCCTTATTCTATAAATGGGGACACTTGAATCTGTGCACACAGGAAGCCAATTCAATGTAACTGTCCTGCCTACAGTTTTTACTGCCAGGCAAGTGTTATTCCTTCTAAATCTGCCACACACACTCTCAGGCCAGATGCTATTGAATCTTTTCTCAGGCGTTCATCTGAACCAGTTTCGTATACACCATGTGGCAAGGGGACATGTAGACTTTCAGACTGGTGAATTCATGAAAAGCTAGTTCACTAAGAATCCATTGGGTAAACAAGCAGACAGCTTGTCAGTGTACACCACAAGTGTTTCTTCAGTGTCTGTTGTGGAGGCTGACCTTCAACAGAAAGGCTAGAAGAATTCAGGTATGTTCATGTGTGCCCAAGCCTAAGCCTGTGTTAGAAGACTTTCCCCAAAGTGCTCAATGGGAAATGTTCTAGAACAGAAAACAGTTTCAGCACAACTTAACTAAGAGGAAATAATTTTCTTGTTCATATAGTTTTAGTTGGAACTTATTTGGAGGAACTTATTTTGAAAAGAATTTTTAAGTAATGGCTACAATTTTCTTGGACAGAGGAAAGTTGGTACTGAGGGTAGGACTTGCCTTGCCTTTCCGGCTGCTCAGGTAAAGGGACACTATGGCTCTCCACCCTCACTTTCTCTAACGTTGGCATGTGGTGGCTTCTCTCTGGCAATCTTCCATTGTGTTATGTCTATCCCAATCATTTTCTGCATATCCAAACCAGTGTCTTAAACTCCTGTCTCTGATTCAATCATCTCAATTTGAATTGTTTAATAGAAGGCAGCTTAATATAATATCTAGCAAGGATTTGATTGGAAAGATTGTGGATACTCTGTGAGAGTATATGCAAGTCTATGACAGAGCATCAAAATAGTGTTTTAAAAAGGGAAAATGGAAAACAAAAAGGGAAATGATATTAATCACTGGAAAGGTCCCAACAATCCCATAGCAATATGTCAATGAACAGCCTCCTCTTTTACACGTTACAGGTTATCTTCAAGGGTTCTTCCCTCTTAATTCACTACATATTTAAACAGAACTGAATAAAACCTAAATTCACTCTTGTCTTTTGAATTATAAAAGTCAAGGTCAAACATATGTGAACAAATAGTACAAGTAAGTCTTCTACATAAATAAATTCTCAACAATTATTATTAGCTTCCAAGAAATACCTAAGGTTTAAAAAAATTATCTGAGCTTCCTTAAAATCCCAAGAATGTCTGAAAAATTCCAGTGAGTGTTCCATTCCTGGGTCTCATGAGAAAAACACCATTCCTAATATTACTAGGATGCTATTTGCCATGTCTGCTCTCATTCTCTCTGAAGTATACAGTGGCATGTTAAAGACATGATACAAAGCATGATTCAGCCATTTTTCCTGATTGCCAATAAGATGTGTGCTTTTATATTCTCATATCTGATAACATTCTCAGTGTTTATTATCAATGTGATAAGTATCTAAGGATGAGTAACTCATGAATAAAATGCACAGTGCGGCCCTCAATTAAGTTTGTAGAATGTGTATGAGCCTTGGCTGGAGAGATGGCTGAGTGGTTAAGAATGTGTATGGGATTTAAGGCCTGGCATTTGAGAACTGTGACTCAGGACAAGGACCTCGATTCTTTCAAGTTAATTTACTTTCCTCATGACCAATTTTGGTAAGTGGTCTATTTGGCCTGAGTCAGCATTTATATATGTGTTTATTTAACCTTATAGAGAGGTATCTGTTACTGAGTATTACTACATATGGATCATCACATGAATCAAAGGTTTCTACAGTAAAACCATTCAAGATTATGACAACTCCTTGCCCTTGGCAAATACTGAGTAAAAAGGCTCTGACAGAGAGCTGGAGAAAACAGTAGCCAGCCAGCTGATTGTTGGTGCCTGACACAAAATTAGGAACCTTTATCTCAGGTTACAAATATTTCCTGGTCTCTCAGGAACTCCAGATGGAATGAGAGATTAACTTCAGATAGTGCATCATGAAGACTATAAATTGTAATCATGGGCTCTTCATCATTCATCTCATTGATGAAGAGGAGTCACAGAGGGAGGCCCAAAGATGCAAGATTTCCTGTATGAGAACATAGGAGTTCCCACCATAGAGTAGGTAGTTGATGTTTTTGCTTACCTATACATATTCCTTTCCTAAAGTCCTTTGAGTTTTCAGGTTGGAGTGACAGATCTAGATTTGATCAATTATCATATTTTATCCTTTAGGCTTAAGGATCTAAAGATATGCACACTGGATCCTGCTTAAGGAAAATAAGGCCAAAACTGAAGAAAAAAAATGGAGTAAGAAGAATGATATTCTAATTTCTCTATTGTATCCCCAGCATCTAGCACAATACCTTTTCTATAACAAGTGTTCAAGATACGGACTTTGACCTAACTTTCTCACAGTGACTCCTGACAAACAACCCTTAATCAGAAAAGTCATTGGGTACAGAAAATAGTTATGGTTTTATCACAGTTTTAAGTAATCCATTTTTTCTCTCTTTGCTTTCTCTTATCTCTTTACACCTATCTTGTGCTACTTCTCCAAGTTTACCTTGACAGTGCCATTGTTTTACAGGAGGATGTTAGATATAGTGCATGGCTTAAAACATGCCTTTTTGAAAGTATCTTTAGTTTTACATTTCTGTGTTTTTAGCTTGTGTAAGAGCCCAAATCTTCAGAAAGAAATTTTAGATGTAACCAACCTGTGCCAGCATTTAGATCCTAGATCTTGAGCCAAGAGACATGAACCAAAATGGATTAGGAGCATTAGTGGGTAGGGGAAGGACTGCGAAGGAATGATTATATTGAGAAAGATTCAATACTCACTATATCTGGTGCCTTTACTCAGGAGAAATTAACCAAAAGTTAAGATTTACATCTGAAATCCACATAAGCAGTCTAGAATTCTATCAGTAAGGGATTTACAGCATACTTGGCCTACTCAGATCATAGAAAGATTGAAAGTCTGAATCTTTGGTTGCTTGATGTTTCTAAAACACTGTGTTAAGTAATGCTTACCTTCCTTATACAATTTATCCATGTATAATTAATCAGGTTTTCTTGAAGACTTTGAGAAAATATTCATTTCTCATTATTTTATAGAGACTGAACCCAGAACTAAAAAATTAAAATGGCAGTACAGTGACTCTACTCCCTCAAATATGCTTGTCTGTACATGTCTTGACCCTTTCTCCTTGTGAACAAGATAGAAACCTCACATCTGCACTATAGGTATCAGAGGCTGTAGGGAATGCAGGAAGCCCTGAGTGACAGAAGCCTGTGGTGAATGTGTGTTTTTGATTTGCACAATGCTATGTCAAGGACTTCAGAGCTTCAGGTCCATGTAATAATGGCATTTTGGGTGAAGGGGTGAGGTTCAGAGGGAAATAGCAAAACCTTACTCTGGGTCAGAGTGTAAGTATTGACTGTGTGCAGAAAAAGTTCACCATACCTTTCTCCCTATAATGTTTGCTACCTGAAGATTAGTCCCTTATAGAGACTGCACCTACCAAAGTTAGCTAAACCTGTCTCCTTAACTCAGCTGTATACCATAAACCCTGCCTCCTCCTTTATTTGGATGTAATAACCCACCTCTTTGTTCAACTGTATCCAATAACCTGGCCCTTCAGTTCTACATAATAAACATGGTGAGCTTTCCAAGGTGCTGAAATTTCTCAAAATGAGAGCTCAAACCAACTGGAACCAACAATTCAGTGTGTTTCTGTGTATGTTTTCTTCATTTTCTCACTGCTCTACTCAGGTCCATTCCTGAAGCCACACAGGGATGGACAATTACCGTAGGAAAATCCAAATTGAGTTTTCTGTCCTCTTAAAAACCATCACCAAGGCTAAGAGGAGGCTTCACTACTTGATAGGCAAGTGTTTGTGCAGGTGCATGTGTACGTGTGTGTGTGTGTGTGTGTGTGTGTGTGTGTGTGCACACATGCGCACATGTGTGTGTGTTGGGAACAATAAGACATAGAACTTCTTAGAAAGCTCACTAGTGGTTTTTCATTGGGAAGAAGGATTCAATTACAGTTAACAGAAACAATATAGGTCAAATCTGTGCATCTTTTCTCTACAAGATATGAAGGGTGTCATTTCACTTCAATGCTTCCAATAACAGAAATAAAGTAAGATCATTCATAACATTCACAATGTATAGTTGTCATGAAAACAAACATATGTACATACAATATTACATGTCTTATTCCATTGGAAAGACTAACTGTATTTTCTCCAATGTCAGTACTTTGATGATTCCTGTCCATTATGTTACAGCTCCTCATATCTTCCTCTTTCCCTACATTTATCATACATAGACTCATTTTTTCTCCACTTTTCTATTTAATAAACTTTAAAGTACTTGCCTAAGTACATTTCCTTCCTGAAGCTTTCCCTATCATTATCTGCTTGGGCCATCACTGCCTTTGCTTTCTACAACTTGTCCTTCATGCTAATGTGGTTTTGTCATGGCTTCCTTTTCAGCTATTCATATTCAAGTCTCCACTGTCTACTTGCTATATTATCCTTGAAATTTTATTAAGAGGAAGATAATACTCATAGTTTCTTCATAATGTAATAGAAGAATTAAAAGTCTGGCTATCAATAAAGAAAAAAGCTTAGCACTGTGCCTGACACAGTAAATATTCAGCATGTTCAAATTATATTTATAATTGATAAAATAATGGATACTCATAGAATGTCACTAAGATCTTCCCATTGAGAAACCTCCTATGCTCAAGGAGACTTTCTCTATTTGTAAGTACATGTGGTTTGAAGCTTATAAAGATTAACAATTTTTTATTTATTCCTTAGCACTGGAGGACCAATGAGTATACATGCCCAGCAAACTCCAGCCCTAGGCTTTAGAATACTTTCATATATTTCACACTTTTTTAGAGGACTATAGCAAAGTTGAGTTCTAGTTGCCTATTTTAGTAATTTGATAATTAATATTTATCTTTCTTTCCTTTATCCTACTTCTCCTACACCTTTGTTGTGTTTTCTGGGATCACCACTTATGTAACTTCACTATCCCCAAATCTTTGTTTTAATATTTACTTCAGGGAACACAAGTAGTTTCCATTGGTAAGCCATGTCTTAGGACTCATACCTTCCTTTGTATCTCTATATTGATTTGACTTCATGTGCTGTATAGACTTATTTAGTAAGTTATTAAATAGCATTTAATAACTATGAGGCTGGTGATATGGTTATGGTAAAAGCACTTGCTATGGAAACCTGACAACCCAAATGACAATGTTCTTAATACACATAAAGACTGGTAGAATATTCATAGTTCTGGAAGGTGATATGCATACTACTGGAGAAGATAAGTAATAGTCAACCTTATCCATATGTGAACCCTGTAAGTTACAATGATGACTAGTTTTGTAAGATGTGCCCACTGTTGCAATACTGTCATGAATGGCAAGGAATTAGGCAACCAATTTCTGATTATATTTAAGGCCCACATCACAGAATGAACCCATATCTGGAACTGTCATTGACAAATAGCTTGTGATTGAATGGGTTATAAGACCTAGGAAATATACTATTGCTAAATGGACATTATTGTATTAAATCAAGTCCTAATGATTTACCATTATATCCATAGATTAGTTTATATCTCAACCCTCATCAGAAAATGTTTTCTATTCAGTTGATGGCAATTAACGTAGAGACTCAGAACTACAAGATAAGAGACTACAGAATGTTTGTTCAGTACTACACGGGACATCTATATCACATGCCCTTCTCCCAAGATTCAGGGATAACTGTACAAGAGTGGGTGGAAAGATCATAAGAACCAGAAGAGGTAGGAAATTACAGTGAAATGATATTTTCTTGACATAATAGGGCAGTTGCACATATGAACTTATAGCAGTTGTCATAGCATATATAACCTGAGCAAGCTTGAGCCAAACAGAATTCCTAGGAAGGAGTCTGGAGTGCGTAGATACAAAGTCTTACACCTACATAAGGAACTAAGAGATGGAGAGTTGGCTTTGTTTAAGGGTGTGTCCCCTGGTTAGTCAATCATAATCCAGTAGAGGGCCTTATATTCAAGAGATAATGATCAGTACAAATTGTACTTGATGGGTCTTAAACATGGGCATAAAATTTTGTGGGTGCAAAAGTATCTGGGAGGATTTGGGGGAGGGAAATGAATCAAAACACATTGTATGGAATTCTCAAAGTAGTAATGAAAAATATACTACCTTAGCCTAGAGACAGGAGGGAGGGCCTAGACCCTACTCCAAATGACTTGACAGATTTTGATGATCCTTCCAGGAGGGCATCACTCTCCCTGTTGAGTGGGTGGGGAATGGGGGGGTGGGGAGCATGAGAGGAAGAGGGAACTGGGATTGATATGTAACATAAGAAAACATAATTAATAAATAAAATGAAAAATAAAATTTTTCAGTAATTATTTTTTGAGTGATTGTTTCTGAATTTTTAGAATGTTTATTTCCATTGAAATCATATGTCTTTCTTATTCTAGCTTATGAAAAATTTAAATTTGCAGCCTTGTTAGATACAAGTTTGAGACATGTATGTATTAAAATCTCAACTCATGTTAGAAAGCTTAGCTTGAGAAAATGAGCCACAACTTGTGTTTATTTATAAACATTGTCTCACACTTCCTTTGGTAGGCTGTACTTTGATGTGGAATCAACCATCCACTGAATGACTAGTACTAACAAGCACATATATCATACCAAACCCTCAGATATAGGGCTGTGTATTGTTTTCAACAAAACATAAGCTTCAAACTATGGAACAAATAGCAGATGTTCTGATGCAGTGGGAAAAACAAAATTAGTGAAGGGAGAAAAACTTTTGCCTTCAACTCTATAGATGACTGGCCTAGGTCAGGCATCAGGGTAGATGGGATTTGATTTTTCTAAATAAGATGAGGTTTGTGTTTCTATAATTTACCAACAAGTTGGAAATTCTGGGGAAACATGGCAATCAGTAATTATAAAAAGACAAATGCTGCTTTGAAGAATGAAAAGCAGGAAAAGAACAAACTCAGTACAACCAGAATAGGTGCTGTCACACACAACAGCAATGGTGAGCTGCTGCATTGATTAAGCAGCTCCACTTGGTAGTATAGATTGACCTTTGGTTTTGTGTCTGTAGATTGCTTGGAGTGGTTCTGCTTCATACATCTTCCCTCTAGGCTCAGCATAGAAAATCTTCTCCATTGCTGATGGCAGAAGCTCAGGAGGACAAGTAAAAAGACACAATCCCAATGGGTCTTTATTTTGATTATCTCAAAACTGACATAAAATCACTTTAATAAGCATGACAGAATAAACTCAGACATTATCAGACCAGGAAGAGGTGACACTCTGCTTGGAAGTAATTCTTCTTCTTCTTCTTCTTCTTCTTCTTCTTCTTCTTCTTCTTCTTCTTCTTCTTCTTCTTCTTCTTCTTCTTCTTCTATGTTTCTTACCACCTATAAATGCACTTTCTAAGAAGCCATTTTTTTTCTTTGTTTTGTATACTGATTGTGTTTTCTTGTTTCTGAGATGTTTTGAGCTTCTTAAATGTTTGAATTTGTGCACTGAAATTACTAGTACATATGTGTGTGTTAATAATTTTGGTAAGATGTTGCAAAGCATAAATTGTTGTGGTACAGCACAAGGAAATACTGATTTGGAAGGACAATAATCCAAGCACACAATTTATACATTAGAAGCTCTAATTCCCACTGCAATAAACCATGGTGATTCAACTCTTCATATTGGTGGATTCATTGATAACTAAAGGTAGGTATTACAATGAGTGGGTCAGGATCTACAAATATATGTAGTTAATTATGCAAAATATTCCAGGTAGTAAAAAAAAATTCTTGCTTTTTTGGCCACTCAGTATATCCTTACACACTAGAAAATGAGGTGAGTGTCTCATATATATATAATGCTATAATTCACTGTAGTATTGGTCTTTACAGGCATTTGAGTTTAATATTTGAAAATATTTAAGATTTAAATAAAAGATACCCCAGTCACCAGGAATAACAAAATGTCACCAAACCTTTCAACAAGAACTATTCTTTTGCTTATTTTCCATCTTTAAACATTCATTTACTTATTTCTCTGCCATTAGAAATGCCAGATATTGCAGCAGGTTTCAAAACACAAAGATAATTGTCTCAAGAAGTAGCATGTGACAGCAAATGATGATATGAGTGACCATGGAGTAGCGTTTGTGCTAGGATGAAGGCTGTACAAGGGTGAAATTCCTAGATCAGGTGGTCAACGTAAACACAACAACATATTTAGCATTTGGAGAAAATGTCTGAATATTTTTCAAAGTGACTGCACTGTTTCATAATCTTACTATGGGAAAGCCACCTTTTCCACAATGCTTCAACACTACATATTTTCTGTCTTTTCTTCTTTATCTGCCTTAATGACACTAAAGCATAGTTTGTTTGTTTGTTCCTTTTTTAGTCTCAGGCTGACAAGGCTGTCCTAAAGTTTACATGACCTAAAAATATAACCAAGGGTGACCTTGAGCTCCTGACCCTTCTGCCTTTGCCTCTTGAGTTCTAAGATTACAGCATGTACAGATCTATTCTGCCATTTGTACTTACAGTACATCATCTGGATAGTTCCCTAATGGTTATGATACTGAATACCTTATAAAGTGCTTTTCTTGTTATTTGTATGTTTTCTTTGAATGAATACTCATTCACTTAAAAATTAAGTTGTAAATATTCTTCCAATATTCAGGGTACAAGTTCCTTTTCAGATGAATGATCTGTATTTTTCTCCAATTTTATGGGAGGTTTTCTTCTTACTTTCTTGATAATGTCCTTGAAGAACCCCTTTTGGAATTTAGTTCCAAGTTATATAGTTTTCCTGTTGTCCTTTACATTTTGGTGATTTGTTTAAAAAGCAATTGATAAACAAAGTATCATAAAGATTTATTCCTATTTTTTTCTAAGACTTTTATAGCTTGATCTTCTACACTGTTTTGACCCATTTTGAGTAAGTTTTTAATACAGATTGAGACAGGAAGTATAGGTTTATTCTTTTTCTTGCCGATACTTAGGTATCTGAGCATCATTTGTTATTATTATTATTACTCTTATTATTGCTGCTAATATTATTAAAAAGATGATTTTCTACAAAGATTCATTGTATTCTTATCAATAGTCAGTTGACCATAACACCCTCAAATTCAGTCCAATTTATCTGCATATTCACCTTATTCCAATACCACACTGTTTTAATTATTTTACCTTTCTTTAATGTTGCAGAAATACATTCTGCCTCTGCTAGTAAGGAGTTCCAGAGGTAAGTAGATAAAAGGAAAAGAAACATTTTCCCCCTAAAGTTTGTCCTACTAAAACAACTGTAAACCATTTTCAGAGTCACTAGAAGCAATAACAGGCCATTTTATTCTACCACAAAGACCGTCCTTTCAAATGAATCTCTGTTCTTGCCCCCCAGAACTCTTATTGGAAGTCATATTTTAGACATGCATTATGAAATTCATTTAATATGCATTTAATTGAAATTTTGCTCATAGGGCTAAAGAAATGGCTCAGTGGGTAAAGTGCTTGCTACACAAGTGTAGAGACTGGAATTCTGATTCCCAACATCCATGGAAAAAGCCAGATGGGTGCCAGATATTCTGGGCCCAGATCACCAGATGGGAACTGCCATGTGGGCTCTGGGAATGAAACCTAGATACTCTGCAAGAGAAAACAAGTGTTCATAACCACTGAGTTGCCTCTCCCGTCCATGTTCTCCCTTTTAATAGAAATTTGGTTTTCTTTTGGGAAATTACATTTCTGAGGAACTTTATCAGGAATTCCTCCCTAGTCAAGCAATGAATGCATAACCTAATGTAGACTGACTTGATTCTTTAGCGAATGTTGTAGAGATGGGATAGTAGTTGTGTCTAATTCGCTTGTATTGATAGCTAGTTTTGGATTAAAGCCATTGTTTAAATTCTGCTATAAATGTGCTTTGAACTGCCTCATGTTCTCTATTTTTGGGGAGCCTGGGTTTTCAGTCTCCCCTTCATTATGCGGACTTCCCATAGTATTCTGATTTCTTTGCTCTCTGCTTTGATTACCCCAAGGCAGTTGTGTAACGTTAAAGATTCTGTAACCTTAAAGATCCCTGGCCATTTTCAGATCCCTAAAATAAGCAGAGATATTCAGTATGAAATTTCCATGTGTATTTATTTGTTGAATGTTTTTACTCTCCAAAAAGTATCACCCCTAAATTTCTTTGAAATTCTTTTATTCTACTGATTATGCCAGAATCTCTTAAATATTTCAGAACATTCTTTCAAAAATTTGGACAAGAACTTGTATAAGAGGAGAGTGACATTTGACAACAATAGGAAAAAGAAACCCACAAAATACCTTGGCAATTTACATCTTTGACTTCTTTAATACATATCTTATTGGATACATCCCATATCCTGTCCCAGATACTAAAAATAAAGAAATGGCTAAGACAGAGTGTTGTTCTTCCCACTGCTTAGACTCTGGCAGAAAACCTGAGATGCAGAAATAACTGTAGTACCAGAGAGACTGACGTGAGTGCCCTAATGGTAGGACAGTCAAGAGTGATGGTTATTCAAGGGGAGGAGAATCATTTACTCCAAGAAGAATTGGGAGAGATTTCAGATGAACTGTCAAGCACACTATTCCTCCTGTGAGTGCCCTGTGACCAATTATCTCTAGGAAATGGAGTTTGCAAAATTAAGTATAACCTGTGGAGAATAGTTTATTTACTCCTAGCACCATGTAATAGAGTCTCCACAATTTATGCCTTCTTGGGCAGTGAACTAAATTGTTTAGGGCAGGTCTGGGGACATAAGGATGTCAAATACTGCTAGTTTGTACTTGGCTTTTCTAAAGCCTAGCGTTTGGTGCATTTTTTCTTTTCCTTCTATCCTTTTATGGATATGAATGGAACTTAGTAACAGTAGGCCATAGCCTGGGTTGAAGCCCACCCATTTCTTGGCAGCTATTAATAGGCTTGGAACTATCTGGTGTCTGCTTTATGGGTATGTTTCATCTGAGATATCTGTAAAGATAGTACTCTAGAATGCTTTTTCTATAGATGATGTTTTAGGAGCTAATTTTAAAAATTGCTCCAAGTACCACCATAGTAACATAAATGGTTCCAGATATCACCATAGTAACATAAATAGTCCCTGATGCCACCACAGTAATATAAATAGTTCCAGGTACCACTCCAGTAATAGACCTTTGCTGTTCCTGTGGCTTTGTTTTTCACATTTATTTATTTATTTATTTATTTAGTGATATGTACTAGTTGTTCTGTTATTTTGTTCCGCTGTTACTGCTGCCAATATGCACCATACTTTTTTTATATATAAATATGTATTGACAGCCATATATATAATTAGTACTTTCAGATACTATACCTTTGTCACCAACCTGAGGAGAAAATACCGTTCTGGTTTACTGTGTTTGGTTGACGTTGTGCAGAAATTAATAATCTTGTGTGTCTAGATATATTAAAGTTACTCTTTCCCATTTGTGCAGAGGTAGAACATTAAAATAAGTTTATGAAATCTTAAGTATATGCGTTTGATTGCAGAAAGTAATGATGTATTCCTTCAGTCGTGAAAAATAACATTCACCACCACATCCAATTAGCTGCTTGGACTCATCTTCAAAAGGAGACACCGGGGACAGGAGCCAGTGGGTGTTTTCAGCTGCCATGAAAATGGGCCCTCATTTCTTTTTTACACTGTCCCTTCTTCTAACCACACACAAAACAGACTTTATTCTTCAATTTAGTCAAGAAATGGCTCTGAGTTAATCTGGGGTGGACAGTCAGTGTGTCAAACGGGACTTGGAAAGCATCTCACCACTCATGGCTCTGTGTGACATGTCCCCTCTATACTGGCAAACTCAAGTACATTGGGAAGATGTGTGATTTTCAAATGCAAAATATTGTGTACACAGGTGACAATAAATAAATTTATTTATCTAGCCAGAGAATAGGTAATTGAAAGCAACCAAGCTATTCTTAAAAATAAAACAGGTTCAGGTTTTCAAGGAATGTAGCTTAATTTAGGAAAATAAATTTCCCACTGTATTTTCCTATCATTCTACAAAATTCACATTATGCATAGTCCTTACATTTGTTTGTCCACTGGACCAGAGCCTGCTTTCTGTGTCATGCATTAGCAAACACCGGGTGGATTCCCATACTCAGAACGGTGCAAAGCTCCTCCTATAAGCACACGGACACGTATCATGGGAATTCTAGGGTGCTTTCATTTCTCGAATGCCACTTTCCCAAGTTTACAGCCCAGTGCAGTGCCTTCCAGAATGTTCAGATAACTTTGCATAACTGGCTTTAGAACTGTGGGAAAATGCTTCTCTGTACCTGCAATCCATTTGTTTTGTGTAGCAATGTTGCTATAGCCCTAGGAAATCAATACATTTGCTTACGACTCTTCTAAGCTATATTTTGCCAAGGCCTGTGACAGTCTTCTGGGTTCACAAGCTGCAATCTGGCTATATGATTCTTTCTACCATACTTTAAGCTTTGAACTTACTGGGTGTTTAGTATCCCTAATATCTTTTAAATGCTTTCCTGTCATTATGAGACCTTCCTGTCCAGCAAATCACCAATGTAAAGGGGTTGCACCTAGAACCTCTTAGGATTTGACCCTCCTCTGACTTCAAGGGTCATATTCTGGGCCTTTTTGGCTTCTCTTGTCTAGAGCATAGAGAAAATGCAGAGGCTCCATGTCCCTCATTTAATCCAATAGGCATTGACACTATGAATGCATGCATGACTGTATGGAGAACTAGGGCTGTCATGGTGGCTGAATAAAGACAGAGGCCTGGACTCAAGCAAGCCTGTGGTCAAGACACATACACACCATTATGTGTAGGTCAGACTTTTCTGGAGATAGGTCAGGCAGGAGGACTGGGGGCTCTTCAGTCTGGATTTACTATTAACAAAGTTGAGAATGGTGGTTTCCTTTTACATGCCAGTTCTGCAGGTATACTGTCTCTTCAGGTATTAGAAGAAGTGATAACTCCTGACATCAAAAGTACAAGTAAGATAAAACTATATATTTGCACTTAAGAGAAGAAAAAATAAAAACACGTCAAACTCTAGCCAGACCTCCCCATTCCAAGGAGGGCACTTAGAGAAATAGGGTGTGAAGATCTGTGCAGAACTCAGCTCAGGAACAAGTAAGGTTTACGTGTGGTGGGAATTTAGTGTGAATGAAATCGTGGCTTTCATTTCCTCTGTAGAAGTAAGAAGTGTTCTTTCACATAAAAGCAGTGAGAAGGGTAAGTGAGTGAATTCAGTAGGCTAATGTTTTCTAGTCAACTTAGCAGCTACTCTTGGGGGAGAAATTTCAGGGTGGGGAACTGAAGCATGTGCTTCAGGGAAACACCTCTCTCTGCTAGTTTAAGTAGAAAATGAACCCAGTTCTCCCGGGATTCTGTCTCAAAGAATGGCTTCATGGAAAAATTAAACGGGAGAACCACTGCGTAGTACACACTCCCTGAACATAACACTGCCAAGTCACCACCTCAAAAATTACACCTACTGAACTTTCTTCAATTCCTTACTCCCTCAAGTTTATTCCACACTAAAGTTGCATAATAGTCATTAACATTCTTTTCAACACAGTTTGATTTAAAACGAAATGTTAATGAAGGGAGATCAAGGGAGAGACTTCATGGATTGCTGGGAGGGAGAGTAAGAGAGAAATCATTTCTTTCCAATTGTTATCTCCCATATGGGGGTTTTCTTGAAATCAGATATTAGCCGGTGAGAAAGAACGAAAGAACAGTGGCACCTTCTGACCCACTGAGAAGGGAGGGACATTTCTCCATGCATTATTTATTATCATAAAACCTTCCCAGGAAGCCTCTGCTCCATTCTGTAACTCAACAGAGACCTTTGATAAAATTAAATAGGATATTATCTCTGAAGTACACTGGGAAGATGAAGTGCCACATTAACTCATACCAAGTTTTAAAACGGAGACCCTGAAGTCATGAACTTGGCATATGGGGACATGACCCCATTGGCAACGTGACAGGATAGAGCAATGGCAAGCAATGATGACTTGTAGGGGGTGGCTGGCCTCCCACCACAGGGCAGCAAGGCAGCAAGGCTTACGCGCATAGATGCCTGGAATCTATCATCTGGGGTATTTTTCTTTCCAAGATGAAGAGATGGATCCAGCCTGGACTTTTAATGCTCATATGGCATATTTGGATTTCTGGTATTGCTGGGGAAGCTCTCTCCAGAGTTGCTTAGGGCCCTGGAAAGGCAATGAAAGCAGTCCCCAGGATGTTCTTAAAGACAAGCATTCCCATTTTGTGCAAACTTGGATTTTGTGCTACTATGGATGTCCTTCTGGGTTTCCAATGAGAACAAAAGAGGATTTTCTAGATTTTATTTTCTAGATTTTATTTATGGGAAAATGCTGCATTGACATTTGTAATTTGGAAGCATAAATGTCTTCAGAAGTCCTTCATGGGATGTGGGTACAATAACCCACACATGTCTTTGGAATAGTGACTAGGGAATGTGGAGGTTAAAAAAAATGCTCCACATGAAAAGTTCTGTGTGTGTGTTTCCCACTAACGCCATACAGACTGCCCTGTGATCTCATGCTCATTTTCTCAAGTTGTGCTTTGTGCTTTGTCTATAGAACCAAGTCTTTCATTCCATATCACACTGGTCTGCATCTCTTTAAAGGACCTCCTCTCCCCATGACTTCCAGCTGAAGAAGGACTGCTACTTTCTCATCTAATCAGACTTGCTTACAGCATCTTCTAGTGTCATGGCTGTCTTTGAGGTGTGTTCATGGATTCCTTTGAAGATGAGACTGGGCTCTTCTTAGTGTGGTCATTCCTTCCTAGAGCACTGAGCACAGAGTCAGTGTTACGAAATGGAAGCTGAACTGCACTTCAGTGTTTTCGAGACTGAAGCAGAAGGGAATGTGAGTGTGCCCTTCAGCATCCTGAGTTTGATGACTGGGTGGTGTTGGGTACCACTCTGTTCCCTGGCTTCCTAGGCCAGGGTTCCGTAAACACTGGCCATTCTCTTATAACTTGCACAAATGCTGTCACATTCCTGCAGTACTGTTTCCATTTACTTGTTTTCTTTTAATGCATTCTCCTTTCTTTGCTCTCATTGAAGAAGTACAGCAGATATCTCATTGTAAACAAAAACCCAGTGCATTTTCCCTTAATAAAAAAATAAAAATCCACCTTAAAATAATAAAAAATTATTGAATTCACTCTTTAAACAAATGTTCATTGGGCACCTCTTATGTATCAGACACTGAGGTAATAAAAGGGGGCACTAACCCAACTCTTTAGGGGCTCATTTGTGTTATAAGAATGAACAATTAACAACAAATATAAAAAACATTATAAAGCCACGTGGATCAGGTTACAATGAAGAATATAGAGGGTAATTAGGATTCTATTTAGATAAAGAAGTCAGGAAAAGATTCTCCAAGGCAGTAATGTTTGAGCTAAAACAAGAGAGAATAAACATTACTGCATGGAGGCAGAGATTCTGGGGCCAGGTAACAGCACAAATGGCAGGTCTGAAAGAAACTTCAGGGTCTATGTGATTCCAAGGTTCTAGAGAGTGCTGAGTGAAGGGAGGGGCCCCCGAAGGAGGCCACAGAGAGAAGCAAGAAGGCTGCACACCAGACCTGGTGTACTAATTATATTCTAACAGCAACAAACACTTATGGTGCCTGCATCATGTGCCTGCTTTGTGATGAGCTCCACAATATAGGCTCATTGTTTTTTGTTTTTTGTTTTTTTTTCTCAGCCATGCATGTGTGAAGGTGCATTTGCCATTCCCAAGGTATCAGCATTGAGACCTGGAGAAGGAGAGGTGTATCCATTGTCTCTCTGTATTTTTTGCTTCTGGTTTCTAATGCATTCAGCAAACTGGAGGCACTATCAAGCCTTTGAGTAGAAAGAGCTGTGGCCTAAACTAGCTGTAAGAGACTGTATCTTGGGGCTTCCCTATGTCCTGCCTGTACATCTGTAGAATGTGTGTACAAAAGTACTGCAGAATAACTGGTTTGCGTGTGCCTACGTGCTACACATCTGAAGGAGTCATATCATTCATAGGCATGAATTCAGAGTCACAGCTTCCTGAACCACAGCAGAGTGTTGGAACTGTGCATGCTGCCTGCAGCAGATTAGCTTCAAAAGCAATTGACCAAGAGAATGCTGTAACAGGGCCACTGTACCAGGCCATACGCTTTCCAACCCACCTGTAACCACCCACTTCATGTTTCCACCAATATATTTGAAAAGTGCCCTGATTTATGACTTTATCTGTTCTGTTGCTATAAAAACTTCCCAAAACTTTTTCCATGTCAGAACATGGGATCTTGGATAACCTAAATGTGTGTTTCTTGGTCATGGTCACTCAAAATGGCACCAGAAAAAAAAAAAAAAAAAAAAAAAAAAAGCTTACTCTTACTCCCGTTGAGGCAAGGGCTGTGTTTTTGCATTGGACATCTATATCTGTCTAGATATGTGCAAAATGCACATACATATATGTTATGTTCATATTTATCTGTATGTATATAAAAATTGGAGGAAATTATTTTAGTTTAAAACTTAAGAGAATTTATACTTTCTTCTTGCTTCTCAGAATTTTCCTAAATTTGTCTAGTAAGTGTTTAGTATTAAAGATGTCATTAAAGAATACTCAGCATTTATTTGGGGATAATTAAAATAAATTCAACTACCATAAATATTAATTAGTATCAATCTGGGGCTAGGGGATTGAAGCAAAGTATTTTTTCTTGCAGTATGGCTGTACACACCTAAGTTCTCCTTGATGCAGTTTAGTCACAATCCAACACGGGACAGTGAGGGAGTGAACAATATGTGCCAGTCTGATGTTTGCCTCAGGGACAAGAAAACTTGAAAAACAGATATTGATGACATGTGCTCTAGGGACAGAGGACACAGCCCTAAGAAAATTCTATTGCCCACAAAGGACTCAAAAAATACAAGAAACATTCATATTTACCAAGGAATTACTAATTTACAGCTTTTTCTAGACATTACTGTTGCAATAAAAGACGTTGTGTCTTTTAAAACATTCAAAATTCCACAAGATAGTTATTATTATTGCATCATATTTAGAGGTGAAGTTATTAAGGTTGAGAATACTCTTGTAGTTTTTCAGTGACATGACTTGTCATGAGAGAACTGATGCCAGAAAGTGGTTTCAAAACTTCAGAGTTGCCTACCAAGACATTTCAGTTTCTTTGCTCATTCAATGGATATTCATTTAGATTTTTTTGTGAAAGTGAACATTAACCCAGTGTGAAAGAAAAAACACTATAAAGTAACAGGGTAGGACAGGTGGTTCAGCGGGTAAAGGATTCGCTCACTGTGAGAGCATAATGACCAGAGTTCACATCTCCCAGCACTCGTGGGTGGAGACAGAAGGATAGCAGGGTGCAGTGGACAGCCAGGTTATCTAAATTAGTGAGTTCCAGCTTAGTAAAAGACCCCAAGTCAAAAAACAAAGTGGACAATTATAGAGGAAGATGCTTGACATCAACTTCTAGCCTTAATATATGCACACATACAAACATGTACACACAC
The DNA here is from genome assembly GCF_943737965.1 of Phodopus roborovskii. Classification (NCBI taxonomy): domain Eukaryota; kingdom Metazoa; phylum Chordata; class Mammalia; order Rodentia; family Cricetidae; genus Phodopus; species Phodopus roborovskii. Next base: position 2,494,098 of record NW_026126629.1, on the reverse strand, counting down.
ACAGACAGTCATACATGGCAGACACAGCAAACAGAGAAACATGTTGTCATCATGAAATGTGAAGGTGGGCATGACTGTGAAATAGGGGTGCATAGGCAAGGTCAAAGACTCTGGAAGAGGTTGATTTAAATGAGCTGTAGAAGCAAAGACTTTTGGGAAGTGTGTCAGCTAGAGGCAACGGTATGTGCAAAAGCTCCATGGCACCGAGAATCATGACAGTAAAGAGGTGGTAAGAAACAAGGTGAGAAATATTGATGTTATTTATTTCCTATTCATGCCATACTGGATAAGGTCACTTTTCTGTATAAAAACCAACATTCAATATCTTCCCTTAATTATCTGCCATTCTCCAGGTGTATAACCAAGGCATCTTTCATTCTTAATTTTTAAGCATGTCTAGTGAAGATTCTTGATGTCTGCCATGGACATACTCTTTTCTTGTCTTCTGCAGGAACCTGTCTATGGCTGTTAAAGACAAGTGATGACTTTTTCCCTCTCTAAATGCCACACTCCTGCCTCTCTTGCACAGATTGCTCTTTATCTTCTGATCTTTCTCAGCCCCTATCCTGTCAAATTTTGAAGTCTGTGCCTGGTTTATACAGAAGTCCTCTTTTCACTGCTCAATGCAAGCCCAGTGCAGGCTTCCATAGTGTTTACTAAAAAATTAATTACATATATTACATTTCAGTCAGAAAAACAGAAGTTAAAAGGAACATGAGTGCACATACACCACAATAAAAGAAACAAACAAAATCCTGTCAGCTCTTTGCCTTGGAGTGCATTTTTTACTTTTCCATAACAAATTCTGCTCATTCACCTTTGAGAAAACATATTGCGATGGAAATGGAGCATATTAGTCCAGACAACGTGAGGAAAGCCATGTCATTTATTAACACAGAGTGATCGACATCACCAAAAATGAAAGTCGTGAGGGTATAAAATGCCTTCAGTTCAGCCCACTGGAGCAGCCACTTGGGTGCAGTGTAGAGATAGGAAGGTGAAAAAAGAAAGAGAGGAATGGTAGAATTCCCTGCTCAGTTTCAGGTCTGCATCCTGAGGCAACATCTGCTGCCACATGGCCAACCTCCCACAGCTGTGGGTTCTTCCTAGACATATCCCCACATGGAATGGACTCTAACAGTTACTGACCATCAAGACTGCACTTATTTAACACTAAAGAATCTGTAACATCATTCATCTTTACAAGTGGAGACAGCTGCGCTCTGGAGATAAACCTGTCATTGCAAAAGCACATGGGCTTTTGGAGCTGTGGGGTTCTACCCACTTGCTATAGGACACTGGCCAGGTTGATTGCTCATTAGACAAGTGATATCGGATGATATTATAACAATGATCCTCTAGAGGGTTATGTCGAGTGTGGTCTGAGGTCATAGGCATAAAACACTTTGAACAATGCCAGACACAGTATTAGTAGTCAGTAGCAGTCAACACACATGCACTTGGAGGCTATAACAATTATCCCAAAGCTGGCAAGCTAGAAGGCTATGCTCTGAGCTTAGGCATATCGAGGAAAAATATTAGATAGTGAAGTCTAACAAAGTATGCCATATATTTGAAATGAGGGCAGCACTCTAACTTTGCTCAATTACTTGTGTCATTGCATAGGCAGTCTATTTCCTTAGTACCTCCCTTTTTTCTCCTCTTCCTTCTTGGTTCTATTCAATTATTTTTATTGTATCTTATTTATTTTTTACAATCTTACATCTTTGGTACCTCTTCTTTCTCTAACTCCTTCTATGACTTCTCCAGCATATTCCCTCTTAAATGCATAGTCTCATAACATTTCAACAATATGGTTGCCTAGATAAGACCTGAACATCGACAATATCATTTGACATGTCAACATGGATTGGGAAATCTCACCAGGCCTTACCTCTAGATAAAGAGATATAGGTAATTAGTGGTTGCTGATAAAGGGAAAATTATCCTTCCCCATTGACAAGCCCCCTGCCATATTATCCAATGAAAAATGGTCAACCTTCACTTTCTTTCTTGCCTAAGTTGGAAACCTTTGTCTAAAATGTGGGCTTGAAATCTGGGACATAGAATCCACAAAACCCCATGTATGAGTATCAGAGGTCAATGTGGACCAGTTCCTTGCTCTGGATGTTTGGAATTAAGAACTCTCAAAACTGTCATTAATATCAGTGTTTAGAGGACACTGTAGATGAAAATAGACTTGTCAATCACATATATTCTTCCTACTGAGTTAACCCCCATACCACTTTCATCTTTCTGGTCTTGCCTAGAGAAAAGGATGTGTGCGTCCATGTGTGTGTGGTGAGTTTGTGAGGAGGGATGTGAGTGATTCTGATTCTTTTGCATTGATACTGCATATGCCCTTTGGTTCATAGACCCTCCCTAAATCTGACACTTCCTGATGCAGCTGCTGCATTTATTATTTTGTCTATGTGTTTCCACATGCATGCTGTAGTTGCAAACACCCAAAGTCAGAAAACAATTTATGAGTCAGTTTTTGTCTTCCACTATGTATTTCTAAAGAACGTAAGGTCTTTTGGCATAATCATTTAAAAGTAAATCTAAGAAGTGGTTTGTGTTCCTTTGTGATACCATACACAGCAAAAGAAGATTCTATTATGTACCCTTAATTTCTATTTCAATTGTCTATCCCTTTTAGGTTTTCCCACAGAATTTATTTGATGAATGGTTTTATCTGACTCTTAAGATATTTTTCCTCCATGATCACCTTCTGAGGTCAAGTTCAAGTTCAGCACATGAACACTCTGCTGAGTGTGCATTTGACAACACAATGACTCTCCAAGTAAGCATAAGTGATCCCCTGATACACAGAGGATTTGAAGCTGCAGTTGAGGCTGGCTCTAAGGCTGTCTTCCCATGCCTATAACAGTTTTGCCTTTGCCAGAAAATGTGAAAAATGAGTTCTTGAGTCTTAAATTTGCTTCACAAAACACCAAGATCTAGAGATTTCAAAAGTTTTAAGAATTTAGTTCATATCACATGGACATAGATCATCCATAGGCCCACAGGTGGTTTTCCTTTGAGTCAGAATATAACTTCTCCCCAATCATGTCTTGATTTATGAGAAGAATTTTTTTAAAGGCAGATAGAATAACATATCATATACAGCACTATTTAAAGGCTTCATGAATGTATATTAAAATCTTAGGTAAAAAGGAAAAATATTTAAATATTTCAAGGATTCTAATGAAAATATGAACCACATGTAAAACAAGAGAAAAGTTGTTTTCTAACAACTGGAAAGTTGGAAGTATAGCAAATTGATTTTGAGAACTAGAGATAGTGGTGGCAGTAGCAAAAGGCTAAGGTGTACTTCCATACTGTTCAAGACATTGTATCTGAGACTGCTATGCTCTCATTTATGTGGAATGATCATGGTCATGTTCATGGTCATGGTCTTTTGACTTCAAGCAAGCAAAAATGAATCGAGGCTACTTGATGGCTAAATTTCTCTACTATGTACTAAATGTCACTTCTATGTCCTAAACCTGCTGGGCAAATGACACAGTGTCAGCTCTATGCAGTCACTAAGCACTGCTATTCATTCTTCCCTTTTTTACAGTCTCACTTCTAATTTATGTTAACATCAGAGTAATGCTTCTAGAGGCCCATTCTTTAAAAGTGGATTCTTCCAGTTGCAGAGAGGGAGGAGTGATAAGCAAAGGGGTCAAGACCAGGCTCGAGAAACCCACAGAAACAGCTAACCTGAACAAGGGGGAGCTCACAGACCCCAGACTGATATTTGGGAAACCAGCATAGGACTGACCCAGACCCCCTGAATGTGGGTGCCAGTTAGGAGGACTAGGCAATCTATGGGATCAGTCTTTATCCCTAGTGTACAAAATACTTGGGGAGCCCATTCCACATAGAGGGCCTAGACACATGGAAGAGGCCCTAGGCCCTGCTTCAAATGATGTAACAGACTTTGAAGATCCCCCATGGAAGTCCTCACCCTCCCTGGGGAGAAGATAGAGATGAGATTGGGGGGAATGGGAGGATAGGAGAAAGAGGGAACTGGGATTGACATGTGAAACAAGATAATTTGTAATATAAATAAAACAATTGTTAAAGAAGCAATAAAAGTGGATTCTTGATTTTGGTTTATCTGATGCCCCAAGGCTACATGACCTCACCAATAAATTACAGGAAGTCCTGGCAACATATAGAATTGCACAAAGATACAACTTCAGCATTTCCAAAGCATACTAAGCCAAGAAGGCCAGTGTAACATCAGCTATCAAAATGTGTGATTTCCAGAGGAAAAGCACCCCAGAGGAACAGAATCAGATGGCCAGTGTGATTTGATACTCTTTGGATGTCTTTGTAAATTTTTAATGTGTTTTCTTTCAAATCAGTAAATTTAACTTTAGAATATTTTCTGAATTAAAAAAGTATCACAGATACCCCCAAAAGATTATGATTAGAGTACTATTCATATTTGCATATTAGTTGCTGGAACGAAAATAGTTAATTAAAAAATCAACTAGAATTCACTATAGGGAATTAAGTTATATTAGCTTATATAGGAGGTAGCCTGATGGCCATAGGGATGTAAAGAAAAACTCATTTAAGTATTGAGAATGTTTTGGTGGTTTCAATTAAAATGGCCCCTGTAGCCCCTTAGGAGTGGCACTATTAGGAAGTGTGACCTTCTTGGAGGAAGTATGTCACTGGGGATGAGCTTTGAGGTTTCAGGTGCTCAAGCTAGACCCTCTCTCTCTCTCTCTCTCTCTCTCTCTCACACATACATACATACATACATACATACATACATACATATATACATACATACATATATCTGATCTAGATGTAGAACTCTTAGCCACCTCTCCAGTATCATGTCTGCCTGTATGCTTCCCTCTGTGACAATTTTGAACTAAACCAGTGAAGTTAGCCCCAATTAAATGTTTTACTTTATAAGCGTTTCCATGGCCATGGTGTCTCTTCACAGAAATAGAAACCCTAACTAAGACAAATACATTAAATTTAAAACTTAGATTAGAGATTTCTACATCCAGGCTGACTTTTCTTCTGTCTGCTTAAATATTAATAAAATTCATATATATACACATACACGCAAAATTTGAAATCTGCATAATGATTTTAAATAGATTTGCTAATGCAGTCGTTAAAAAGTCTCAAAGGCCCTGACGATCCCAAACACATATTAACACAGCTCAACTGTCTTTGCCCTGATTCTCCGGCCCCAAACACACTTGGATATGCTCCAATTTCGATTAACAGTTAAACTTAGGGAAAGAACTTTGCTCTGCTTTGATTTTTCCATTTAAGGAAAGACTTTTATTATCCACATGCAGCTAACTGGGAAAGAGAAAGGAATAAAAGGAAAGAAGCTGATTAGGGTGATGGCAAGGCTTCATGACAATAATTATATAAATCCACTTAACACTGGCACCGCACCTCCAGTCTTCAAAGCTGTCTACGATATTATCTAATTAAGGAAAGTAGGGAGGACATGATAAGAGTGAGATTTAATCTCCGAAGCACGAGGGGGCTTTAGATAATGAGGAGAGGCAAACAACAGCGGGGCAGTAACAAGAGCCACCAAGTGAGACAGTACAGAGTCTGATATATCTAATTCCATGAAGGTTTTGAGGGCTGAGAGCAAAATGCGTAACACTGAAGAGGTAGAAGAATAAGGAACAAGAAAGTGGAGAAAGGAGAACTGCTGGAGAATAACAAAACTTTTATTTTCTAGAATCCCACACCATCACTATGCTCTCTAAGAATCAGAATGTGCCTGCATTCTTGTGGCTATGGGACATGGAAATATAAACAGCCGTAGCACCTGGCCTGCCACTCATGAATCCTGATGACAGTTATCTCTGTAACAGAGGGAAAATATCCATCATTAGATCACAGACCTTACCAGTGAAACCTTAAATGATAGCCAACAGCCTGCCCCATGATCAGTATGAGCACAGAGAACAGGGGCACATGAGAGGTTCGCAAAGGCAAGGCCCTCATGTCCTGAGAGGAGGAGGTTATTCCTCAACTAGAAAACTGCTAAATTTAGATCCTGGATGGTCCAGATCCTGTTAATCCTGTCCTGGTAATCAAGCTAACTCCACTATTTGCCCAAAATAGCTTCACTTTCAAAACATACAATGGTTACTTAAATTCAGTCTGATAAGTCCCCACAGCTCTTCACATTCCTCTGCAGAATTTACAATGGACCTCCAATGAGGGATGATCTCTCTGTCTAGGCAAGAAGAGAGAATTCAGAAGTGTGCATGGCAGTGGCTAGGTGCTGGAGACTCAAATGCTAAAAGGAGGACTCCCCTTCTGCTGCAGTGTAGACAGGTAGAGACCTCTCCAAGTGGGCCAAGTTTGTGACCTCCTGTGGCTTGCTCTCTCTTGAAGCCAGTTTAAATCTGTGACACATTATGCCTCCTGAACACAGGTGTCTTGGCACCTGCTGGTCCTTCCCTGTTACACTCAAGCCTGCAGTGACGATCCAGCTGCTCATTTCTATGAGCTTTCCAGCTCCGTGGTGAGTGATACATGTAAGAAGCCAGGTGAGAAAAAGTCGCCCTTAATAAACACACACCTGTGCACTGTAGACAACCGGAAGACAGAAAGAGCCGAGTATACTGTTAGGGAAAATGCTCACTGCATTTCAGACATCTGGCTTGTGACATCAGTGGTGGGATGTGACAGCAGAAGGGAGATGACCAGTGTGTAGCCAATACTGGGCATATTCAGCAGTGCTTCTGAATTAAATATAAAGGGCTTACGTTTAGCAAAATGCCCTGCTGAGCTTTCAAAGGCTCTTCATCACCATAAACACAGCTCACGTACCTTTCTTTCCTCCCTCTGCCTTCCTTTCCTGTGTTTCTTTTCCCTTCCTCTCCCTCTCTCAATTTCCTTTATTTAGCTCTTTCTCTCATGCATAAATTCTGAACCTCTTTGATACACTGGCTGTTAAGAAGGAAGAACCCATCCACCCCTCCCACTTGGCTTACCTGTCAGATCTTGTCCCATCTTTCAACCATGCTATCCTCGAAAGTGCATTGCAATATCACTGAGGTTAAACTAATTTTGTCATTTGTCCAACCAAATGGGCACGATAAAATAAAACCCGCAAATTACATGTAAGCAGGTAATCAGTGCTGTGTGCTATAGAACTTTAGATGGCTGAACCCAGCATGTCTGTTTCCTTGGGTGTCTGGGGTTGGCTATAGGCAAATGAAATGTTGCAGAAGAAACGCCATTTTAGTTTCCTAGAATGCCATAACAAATATCCACAAAGTGGGTGCCTTCAAACAATAGAGATTTATTCTGTGACAATTCTAGGGGTCAGATACTAGAATCTGGCTTCAGGGATATTCTGTTCCATCTCTGTCACACAGCTTCTGAGGCTGCCAGATGTTTTCACATTATTTGGCTTACAGATGCATCACCCTATGTCTTCACATGTGCCCCCCTGGTGTCTTTACTAAATATTATGAAAATGAATCTCCATGGGAAGGATTCAGAAGCTACTATAAATCCAGGAGGCACTAATCCTAAGAGCCTTGATGTAATCACACCCACAAAGACCTCATTTGCAAATAAAGTCATATTCACAGGGTTAGGTCACAGACATATCTTCTGGTGGCCGACATGAAACCCATCCTACCAGTCAATGCTTTCTCCATTCCCCATCATATCACTAGTCCTGAGATTTAAAAATAGTACAGACTCCACCCCCTTGCCTTTTCTAGCATCTAGGTCTTATACTCTGTAGCTAGCTCTTGGGTCCTTTTAGTTTGGTAACAACCACCAGCTCAGTCATACTACCATCACAGCGTTCTGTCCTAGGATTCAGCACTATGTTTTCTTCTGGCTCTAATCCCTACCACACCCCTTTGATTTTTTTTAAGGTCTCCTGTGATCACTCTAGGCCTACATACTCACTTCCTTTTATCCTTATTTTAATTCCATCGGCAACCCAAATTCTCCTCAATAGGCTCCAGAGATTAAGATTTAGACTATTCATTGTCCTGCTTGGGGTGGTATAGATATTTTGTTCTTGATCTGGAGTAATTACAAGCATGCAGATTCAGATAGCTGTCTTTTCCAACACAGTAAGTAATCTTCAGGCTGTGGGAAGCATGAAACACCTGCACAGAAGGAAGCATGGTCTAAAGGTGAGGGAGAGACAAAAGAGAAGCTGTCCCTGCATCCTGTCACCTCACCTCAATATATTATCTATAAGAAGAAATTCAATTTCCTTAAAATTGCTGTTATCATTCTCTCATTTATATACCCTCCAACATGTGTAAGTATATATGTAATGATATAGATCCAGACATGGCAGGATGATTTAGGAGGAACAGAATTCAGCTGGAATCTGTTGCTTTCATTTTTGATGCAATATATTTGTGTTTCTTGAATATTGAACCTTGAGCTTGTACTTCCATCATTTTAAAGATGTACCATAAAACATTTGTTCCTACAGGGCTCCAAGGCCTAGCAGTGGAAGTCTCCAAATTTTCTCTTTCATTTGATACTTTTAAATAGCACATGAGTTCATTCAAGAGCCTCTAATTAGAAATTGCTTCTTGGTCCTGATAACAGGCTTTGTTCTTTAAGAAAAGCTATTTACAAGGCACCATGGATGAGGAAAGGCTCACCCTCAGAGACAAACAAAGGACTGACTGGCTCATTTCTGTGGACCTGACATCCCTGCCCAGGTCTTCAAGGAAACCTGGAAAACAGGTTTCTTTTACTTATCTTTCTTGCATCTGTGGACTATAAATACTCACATCATAGGGATGTGACTTGAAAGAAAAGAAGCAAAAACAAGTGCCCTCATTTCCCTCGGCAAAACAAAGACATGAAAGAAGCCTAGCCTCTAATACTGTTAAGAATTAGGAAGATAAGAGTATGTTAAAACCTCCCAGTTGAGAGCTATAAAGAATCTTTCCACTGGACTCAGCACAATGGGCTGCCCTACACTCATCTAAGTCCCCCTCCCTTTCGTACAAGGCCTTGTATGAAGAGTTCCATCAACTTGCCAGGTGCATGCTGATGCCACTTCCTTGGAAAAGGACCTCTGAGCATCAAAGAATGTGTGGAGGAGTTTCAGGAGTCACCCTTGTGCCTGTCAGCTGCCGTAGAGAGTCCATGACTCTTAAAGCCTAAAGGGTATAGGCATCATTGTCCAAGAGCCACACAATCATCTGAACTCTCCCTTTGGCTCCAAAGCACTAGGACACAGAGACAAAAAAAAAAAAATGTCCATTTCAACAAGCAAGAGACCTGACCAGATGTAGATGGACACACTTTCAGAGGAATGCCAGCACCCACCTTCTGTTACATCATCACCTTATAACTTATTGAAACATCTCTGTTCAGATGCTGAAAAGCAGAAAGGCAGGCTTACTTACACATCTCCATCCTCCACTCTTTCCTTGTGTCTCCAGAATAAAGAACTGTTATGGGACACATATAAACAAGGGCCTATTATTGATGATAAATAAAATACAAAGAATCTCATACCATATTACAAGAATAAACAAAATCTACACTCTCTAGACAAATATAATCAATTTCCCTAATATTCTAAATTCACTGAGCTGTGGGTAATTATTCAAGTTTTAGGGAAAGAAGGAATCAAGCTGTATTGATCTTCTAGACTTGTGTAAATCCATCGCCTCAGGCTGCCTATGTCAAACCCTCTGTTTCTTGCTGAGATAGTCTTACTTTCACAAAGCAACTCATTCATACTTCTGCTTTGCTTAGGCGGAGGACTATTGGCTGCCTCCTCACAACCAGGCTTTCATGTGTATTTGTTTATAGTTGAACTAGACCTGACCGTACTAAATACCAAATAAATAACAACAGAGCATGGTTTTAAATTCTCTACAATTAAAAGTATGTGTTAAACCAAAGAATGGGGAACATCACACAAGTGACAGGAGGCACAGGGTTAAAAGAGGTCTTGCCTCTTTCAGCAAGCAGACCCTGCAAACATTTACTGGACTAGTCTGGGTCCTCCCACTTAAACTCTCTGCACATTTACCTTTAAAATATCTATGTTTTGCTTTCCTTTCTTCTTTTTGTTCATTCTCACTCATTTCTATACTCATATACAATTTCATCCTCAAATGTATGGTCAAGAGAAATATATGGTTTTTTGTTTATTGCTGTCCCATAATATATATGACAACATTTTTGAGCTAGGTGATAAAATGAGGCAAAGAAGGAAGAAAGATATGAAGGGAAATAGAGGTTGCTAAGAGAAGAAATCAAGGAGGGAATAAAAATCACACTTCACATACTAGTAATAATTACATACTAATGATGACTAAATAAAATACTCCAAGTGGAAGCTGATTTATAATATAGTGTCATTTTTAAAAGGTCTTTTCAATAGAGACATTTCAAGAAAAGTGAATTTCACAGACAACATGGCAAGATTTTTTTTACTTGACATTAAATTTGTAGTTTCAAAAATATAATTCTCTTTTACCTGTTTTCCAAAACCCATCTTACTTGGGAATGTCAGTTCAGTAGGAACTTAAAATTTAATGATTCTGAGTAAACAGATATTTCTTCAATATTGTCACCAAAGTAAGTGATATTATTGGAGCTGACAGCATTTCCTCTCCTGCAGAGAAGGGAGCCACGGGGAGTCTCACCAAGTCCCAGTGTACTGGGTATGATCTCATAGGAAAGAGGGACAGCAGAAAAGTGGGGGGGGGCATAAAGCCAAGAACCACTGTCTGAGGGACTGGGGGGCTATTTCTACATTGGTTTAGATGTGAGATGCTGTTTCAGTTTAAAGGACTGTACTGTGCTTTAGTTAAATCTGCGCAAACATCTGAGGATGAAAGTGTATGGCGTACTCAAGGCACACAACCTCTTGGGGAGAGATGGAATTACAACACACAACAACCTGGTCAGGATGTCTGCATCTCTTCCACTCAGGAACCCTCCTACTAAAAGCTGTGAAGGCAGGAAGTGTGCAGGGTAAACACAGACAGGGCACAGGAAGTTACCTAAGATTGGAGACCAGCCCTGTTCTTAAAGATCCTAAAAATCATTGTGATTTTTTTTCCTGTCTTGTATTTTCCTTCCTAAGAATTATATCTTTGCCTTTAACAGATAATGTTAAGACCTCCAACTGTTTGTTCCTCTGCTTGCCAAAAATGGTTACAGCCACCTTTTTACCTCTGACTAGAGAGTAGATAAGTGGCCCAATTAGACCAATAAAGAAGATTATATTCTATTCTCTGGTCATGATGATTAGTCATGAAGAAATGAGCCACATGATGTCATCCAGGTCAGCTATTCTCCTTGCTTAGGAAATAGTTCTCTGTGGGCTGAGTGGTGGTTCTGCTATCCATTCATCTTTCACAGGGGCGTTTCATAGCCTGTCTTCTCTATCATTGAGGTTGCCTGCATAATGGTGTTGGTGTCTGAGTTCTCAATCCCTTTATGAATGGCTTTTATGCTTAAAGCTATGTTTCTCACAGTTTAGTGTTTGGGCTACTCATATGTGTTTGAGGAAGTGTATTTCTTGTATTAATCTTCTAACAATGTGGCTTCAGGGCTGGCAAGATGGCTCAGTAGGTGAAGTGCTTGCTGTGAAAGCAAAAGAAAGTGGGTTCAGATCCCCAGAACCCACCTAACAATGGACCTGGTAGTATACCTCTATAATCTTTTTGCATCTGTCAGGAGGAGGGAGGTGGAACCAGAAGAACCTCTATGAGCTCATGGACAAGCTGCCCTGGAGCAGGAAGCTATGAGCTAATGGACAAGCTGCCCTGGAGCAGGAAGCTATGAGCTAATGGACAAGCTGCCCTGGAACAGGAAGCTATGAGCTAATGGACATGCTGCCCCTGGTGCAGGCAGCAGTTAAGGTTAGAAAGGTGTGATCAACACCACAGATTGTCTGACCACCACAGGGACACCAGGGTACACATGCTGGTGTAACATGCTCATGCTCACGCATGCATGTACACATGGAGCTTTAAAAACATGTAGTTCTTTTTCAGTTAGAATGAAAGTTTACTGATGATTCACCTAAAGTGTTCTTCAGTGAATACTAATTATGTGATGTTAATACCTGCTGTGTTTTACATTTTTATTGCATTTTAATTAGTTTATTTTGTGTGCCACAGCATGTGTGTGAATGTCAGAGGAGAATTTATAGAGTTGGTTCTTCCCTGCCACTTTGTGGGTACTAGAAGTGGAACTCAGGCTGTCCAGCGCAGTGGAAGGCATCTTTACCCATGGAGTCTTCTTGCTGGCCTAGGTGTTGTATTTTAAGAATAGGTTTACAACTAGATGAGTATAGTAACTGGAAGTTAACAGAGATAAGCATATCTCTCCACTGCATGCCTTCTCTGGGACTTTACTGACAGAGACATCAGGAAATGGACTGGTATTTCTCAAAAAGTCACTTTGGGACCATTGACCTAACTTACCTATCAGGTGGGGACTAAGGAACTTGTCTTTAAATATTTAAGAAAGGACATCAAGGAACTCTGTAGCATGTAACTTATCAATAGTAGTGTTCTCCATGTGTGAGTGTACATGATGAAAAGAAATGGCAACCTTGGAAATGGCATGTGTGCTTTCACCAGCCACCTTCCTTCTCATTACCCTTTCAATGCATTATTGCTTATGTCCATCAACAGTATCCTGATGGGAGATGCCATTCTGTAAATGTTTCTCTCAATGAATAAAGCACTATTGGCCAAAAGGAAGGCGAGATAGGCAGGACTAGGAAATGAGGATTCTGAGAAAGGAAACAGAGGGGGTAAAGATGTAGGGACTTGAGAGGAAGCGGTCCAGACCCCTCTCTCCAATAAGATAAGACCAAATGGAAATACTTAGATTGATAGAAATGGGTTAATATTTAAGACAAAGCTAGTAACAGGTCAACAGCTTTATATCTAATACAGTGGCTCTGTGTGTTATTTGGGGCTGACATGGCTTTGGGACCAGGCTGGAGGGAAACTGATCATAACAATATCTCTTGCAGATTTTTTTCTACTAGGTTTGATTAGGAAGAAAGAAAAGGAGGGAGGCAAATAGAATTGGTGTAAATACCAGTGGAAATAAATTGCACAGGAATAATCTCTGGGCTGCCTTTGTTCCTTTGTTTAAAAAAGTAAAAGTAAAGTCAGTACAGCATAAAAGGCACATTTATTAGTATATATAATATCTGTTCTTAGTTGCCCAGGGCTTTTCATTTTATAATATTCCCTAAAGCCTGACCTTCCTACTACATGGGGGTACATGCAGGAGGTGACAATTTAAATCATCACCAATTCATTATTTTGAAAACTGTTTTCATTTCAATAGTGAATACACAATCATGAATTTAAAAATCACCCCTTTTAGAGGCAGAGTGGGAAGAAGCATGTGTGTAAGCCTAAAGACTTAGTTCAAATCCCCAGAACCCATATATAGCCAGGCATGGTAATGTGCTTATGTAGTCCCAGTGCTCCTGTGGCAAGATGGGAGACTGAAACAGGAGAACCTCCAGAAGCTTGTGGCCAAGTAGTCCAGAGTACTCACTGGCAATTAAACATGGATTTTTTCCACAACTAAGTGTTCTTCAAGCTGTCACATCTCATGCTATCCAAAGTAAGGTAACAGATAATAAAATTGAAGATAACGGGAAGGCTTGTGTGTATTAAGGACTTGCCAAGTGCCAGACAATGTTTAAAGAATGACTTACTCAATTTCCACAACAACCTTTCAAAATGGATACAGTGATGTTCAGAATCTTAGATGACTAGCATAGGTAAGAAGTGTGAGGATTAATTCTCATCTCTCCTGCTACAACTGTGGCTAATGTTTGCTGAGAGCTTTCTATGAGCCAGGCATGACTAATCAATTAAGTAGCATTTCATTAAGCTTCACTAAATGATATGCACTAAAATGTGGGGTTGGTTTAGATGTATTAACTTATTCTCTAGTGAACTAGTATTTGAGAAGATGCTAGAAATAATACAAAACACCTCAAGAGCATTGAATGAACTTGGGCCAAACTTTAAAGAGAACATTAGAGGTTGGAATGAGCTGGAAGACTTAGCACATCACACAGAGGAAATATCACCAAGCTGAGCTTTCAAACATCAGAATTTCCCATTGAGAAGCCATGCTATGGCTATTATGTTCTGCATAATAACTGGATTATCACTTGTTGACAATAAAGCAAAACAGTGTGACTTGCTTTGGTATATTTGTTCCTTGGAAAACCCTTTTATATTATAAGACAGATATACTCATTTTGTTGCAGAGGGAAAGTAGAGCAACCCAGGCAGAATCTATACTTGTTAGATGGAGGAAGCAAATCTGAAGGAATCTAGCTCCCCTTGCTGTAACATTAATGTTTCCAGACCTGATGTGGGAAGTCTCAGTAATTGTAAGATGGTTGACAGATCTAAAGTTTGTATTTAAATGACAAAAGTTAGGTTAATCAAATAAGAGTATTAAGTAACTCAAGTAGTCCCAATCGTGTGCAGATGTGATAAATGCCCGAGACCTAAATTTGGCAAACTTTGTACCTTGCATAATGATATTTGTATTTCTTCTTAATATAAATTCCAATGGCTAAATTATATGTTTTATCTGCTATTTGACTTTGAGAATCTATTTAATTCTAGTAGTAAACAGTGTTTTAATGTCCTCAGTTTATCTTTTTGAATTTTCAGAACAATTCTTTGTGTATTATCTTTGATTTCCCCCCAAATTCTGAGCTTGAAAACAATGACTTTTTCTTACATATCTTTGTGCACTACATGCCCCTGCTTCTGTATTGTAATTAGCCTAGTACATTAGGAGAGGCATTTAGTTATGTCAAGAAAGAGCATACTTGTGTGAAGATACATGCATGGAGCTAGAAAGTAACAAAGAAAGAGGTCACTCTAAGGGTCAGCTCCTGCCCAGCCCTCCTTCCTCCACTGGCTTCCTTTCTGATTTAGATTTTCTGACTTTCTGTAGATTTTGTTTATGTGAATGTCCCCACAGACTTATAGCCACTTAGTACACCACAGTTGATCTGCTTGCTTCTTTCCCTCTTTATCTTCTTGATGTAAATTTACCAAAGATAGAATCTGGTTGAACAGTGTACCTTTTCACAATAGGACATCTATTGTTTAAAAACAACCAGGAGAAGACCAAACAGCTGCACAGGAAAACTCCCATGATTTCACTTGTCCACAATAGACAAGCCAGTCACTTTCCACCTTCCATCATTTCCCAGACATTAGACATAAGCCCTGTTTACTTCTCTGACTTGCCACTTATATATTCTTCCTACCAAACAGTTCTGTGGATTATGCTATTAAATATATCCTAAATATTTCTAACCTTACTGCTCTGAACTCCTAAAACCATAGTTAAACCACCACCACTCCTTACCAAAATAAACTGCAAGAGCCATTTAACTGATACACATGTGGCACTGAAAAATAAAGTTTTCATTTCACAGATCAAGTAATTCTTAAAATGTTTAATCAGATCACATTCCACCCTTAAGCAGATGATACTCAGTTCATCTAGAATAAAACTGAAGCATCCTTCAGAGTCCATGAGACCTTGTATTGCTGGCCCCATCTGCCCTCAACACAGCTCTTTCCACTGTTACCCCCTGTGTTCTTGCCATTATGTTTTCCTCCTATTTCGTTTTTCATTTGTCCATTTTCCAGCTTTATCTCTGCTGTTCATCTCCATGAACTTATCATTGGCATGCTTCATTTTCCTGTCACTCAGCTCTCAAATCAGCTGTCCCTTGGTAAGACAGGCTTCTTTGTCTCCATACTCAGTTGCTCTCCATTACTGTATAATTTTTGTTATTATTGCATCTATTGCAAGGGCCATAACACTGGTCTTTTGCTTATCTATTTATTGTCCCTCTCCACTCTCCTCCCCTCACTGCAATGAGGCACCTACTAAGGTTGCAGTCTGTGCCTTTTAACACTGGAGCTCCTAATACCAAGAACAGCTCCTGGCACAGCATCTTTGAAGCACTTGCTGAATGAAAGGGTGAGTCTGTTTTTGTGCCAGGTTGTTTATAAGCCATTGACTGGTTAATGTCTCACCTCACATGGAATTAGAAAGAATGGATAGGGCCCCTGGGACTCAAAGGTGGGGCTGACCATGAGCCAGATCTGTAGCATAGGGCAAGCCTCTCCCCATCCCATTGCACACTTGATAAGTGTTTCCTGACCAAGAGGATGTGAGCTAAAAGTTCACTGTGCCTCCAATGATGCATGCAGATACACAGTAAGACCAAGAAGAGCTGAGTGTGCTATTTTCCCTACTGATTGTATCTCTCTTCCAGAAAGCATTATAGAAAGTGGCAGAGACACACTGTTTATGTGGCTAGAGGCATTTGGTTGAAATTGAAGTGATTTTTTTAAAACTACAGAGACACAGTCATCTGGCACCAGTGGTGATCTGAGTTGAGAAGGCATCCGCCACATTCTCATTTTGTCTTACACAACTTAAGACATTTGCATTTATTTTCTTCCATGGAACTCTTTGTTCCAGCATAGAATATTGATGCCTTGCAGTTTTATCTGCATAAAGCAAACATTAAACTTTATCATTCTTCACAGAACAATTGCTCTATAGGTCTGAATTCTATCTCTAATACCATGGTAATCGAAGTAATAATTTTAGATTTGGAAGTATTAAGTAAGGTTCATCTTGGTCTAAGACTATTTCACACTGACAAAAAATAGTATTTAATGGCATTTTATATGTGGTGTTCACTCTTTCTTGACAACTGCTGTAAGGACTTACAAAAAGATCAAAGAAACCAATCTCCTTACTTTGGCAAGCAAAAAACTAAATATAAATATAAATAAGAATAAGTTCTTGAAAGGCACCCCACAGATAGGTTCTTTCACAACACGTTTTAGCTGTGAGGAAACGGGATCCATACATCCCCAAACTCTTTTTGATGCCATCACTTAAAGAGTATTTTTAAGATGAACACCACGATGTAAATTAATTTGATCTATGAATTCTCAAAATGTTATCTCACACTATAAATATAATTTGTTAGTTCAGGCAATATCTTATAGACCTTCTTGCCATTACAGAAGATTAAAAGGACTTTATATTAATCATCTGCAGTGTGGCTCTCTGTGATGGTCATATTGGGTAATGATTGTAGTAACATCAATGCAAATTCCTGCGGTAGTTTCACTGTAAATCCTGGCTGGGCAGTGTAACTTCTCTATGTTCCAGTTTCATTAATGCCAATCTGTTTTTATGAATGATGATAACCATGAAAAGAGAGTCCATTCCCTTTTCATCCTTAAGACTCATACGATCAAGTGCAGTGCTGCCACCATATTGAAAGGTCATTTCAATCAGCAAATCTCACAGGAGTACATTGGATCATACAGACTTAGTAAAACAACTGGGCTGGGAAAATACATGATAAGGTAGATGTGGCTACCACAAAAACACATTAATATTGAGGTGAGGATATGACTTAGTGGGTAAAATACTTGTCATGGAAACATGAGTTCCTGAGTTCAATGTCAAGAACACATATAAAACCAGATGAACTTGGCCATGTCTATAATCCCTGCACAGCAAGATGGGAGGCAGACATGTAAATTCCCAGAAGCCAAGGATCAGCTACCAGAGTCACACATCAATGAACAAAAGGCCCTGTCTTAAACAAGGTAGAAGGTGGGAAACAATACCCAGGTCATCCTCTGACCTCCACACATGTACTGCTGCACATGAACATCCATGTGCCCATGCAATCATGCACCCATAAACACATCACACACACACACATACAACATGTTTTAAAAGAAACTGATAATTTTGGTTTTTGAGAAAATTCCTGCAAGGAATACAAATGCTCAACAAATAGTTAACAGTGTGTTCACTCATGCTAATAATTAAATAAATGTACTTAGGTTCTCCATTGAGAACAGTATAAAGACACAGGCACTTCCATATCTTTCTGTTAGGAATACAAACCTGATTTAAAGACAAATTTAACAAAACATAAAAATATAAGTTATACATATTTTGGTAGTTATTTTTCCTTAAAAGTGAAATTATACACAGTCTTGGTGGTAGACTTATTGTAATAGCAAAAAACTGAAACAACCAAAATGTGCATTGATAGGCAACTGGCCCTAGTAATTATAGTATAGCTATATAGCTATGCAAAAAAAAAAAAAAAAAAAAAAAAAAAAAAGGTCTACAGGCTACAGAAACCCACAGAGACAGCTGACCTGAACATGGAAGAGCCAATGGGCCCCCAGACTGATATAGCTGGGAAACCAGCATTGAACCAACTCAGACCCCTTGAACATGGGTCTCAGTTAGAAGGCCTGGGCAATCTAAGGGACCTCTGACAGTGGAACCAGGATGTATCCCTGGTGCACAAAAGGACTTTGGGAGCACATTCCACATAGAGGGATACTCCCTTAACCTAGAGGCAGGAGGGAGGGCCTAGACCCTACTCCAAATGACTTGACAGATTTAGATGACCCCTCCTGGATGGCATCCCCTCTCTGTGGAGTGGGGGGGTGGGATGGAAGGATGGTCGGGGGGAGCATGGGAGGGACGGAGAGGAGTAGGGAGGGGGGAGAGGGAACTGGGGTCAATATGTAAAATAAGAAAAAATAAATTAATAACAAACAAACAGGATGACTTTGCCTATGGGACAGATTTAAATTCTCCATCTTTGGAACTTTTTACTAATAATGGACAGTTTTGTGACTTTTAGTAGCTGTTTCTTCAACTCCTTCCTGTATGTTTGCTTCTCAGAGTGAAATAAAAATATTTTTCACATTAAAAACAAAAAAGATGGTCTAGTTATGAACCAATAAAATAGTGGTTATACATTTAAAAAACGCTCCCAACTTGTAAATAAGCAAATATCAATTGGCAGTATCATAATTAAATCAGAATTGTTTTACATAAATTGAGTATATAAAAAGGAAGTGTGAAAATATCAAGGCGATTCCCTCTGAAAAGTGCTCAGAGGGCTTCAATGTTCTACTTTATTTATTCTGAGTCTTTGTTATGTGTTTTGGGGTAGTGTTAGGTTTATGGTCAAGAGAAGTATACAAAGATGTAGTATTTGTACTTCATACAGGCAAAGCCTGTCCCATTGACAGAATCCTCCACTAAAGTGGGATATCTATGGCAACTGATGAACTTTGCACTCATATGTCATTGTCACATGGGGTGCATACTTACAAACTAAGGTTTACTCTCACCTTTAGACAGCTGGTCAATTTGGACAAATACACATTATGGTATGTGTACACCATTATAGCACCAAACAACATATTTTCAACTGTCAGCTGTGGGGCTGAGAAGATGGCTCAGCTGGTAAAGAACAGAAAATTACAAGCCCATATTAAAAAGTGCTGGAAATTGTGGTGAGTGTTTGTAATCCCAGCACTGGGGAGTCAGAGACAGGCCTCGGAATCCACTGGCCAGCCTTATTAGCTCCAGGTCAAAGAGAAACCATGACTCAAAATACTATGGGTGGCAGCTAGGACACCCGAGGCTGTCATCTGGCCTACACACATATGCATGCACACACGCACTTGTACACACACGTACACACGCACAAGTCCATGCACACCCTTTTTTGTGTTCTGCATTTTTACTTGTCCCACTCACTCCCCAATCCTGGTAGTCACCGATTTGCTGTCTGTTATTGTTTTGCAATAGGAATTTTAGGATAGAAAGAAATGCTATTGTTTCCAATAAAAAGGTTTTTTTTTTTTTTTAACTATTTTAGAGGATAAAAGGAAGATGCTGAGAAACACAGTTGAAAATAAGATCCCATCTGTATATTCTGAAATAAAACACATGTGTAGAGAGTTTGAAGCCTCATCCGCAGCTAAGTTTTAATGACCAAAAGCTGATCAAACACAGCTTAGAAATGGTCTCAACTCTAGACTTGGAAATGTGGCTCTCATGTTTCAGTGCTAAGCTTAAGGGACATTAGAAGTAAATGTTCTTTGCCACCAAAGCACTCATGTTCCTTGATTACATGGGAACCTCTCACTTCATCCCTACTTCCCTCTACTATCCATGCCTTTGCTAGGATAAAGAGGATACACAACAGCAGAAAATCACTGCAAAGCATTGAGTTTAGAAAACCTTCCTCCATGTAACTCCATAAGACCCAGTCTCTAATTGACATTGGTCAAATTAGTACAGAAGCTTTCAAAATGAAACATACAGAGTTCTACCAACTTTATCAACAACCACTCATTCATTTCCAGCTGAAAAGGGGTAATCATTTCACCTGCAGATGGGAGTTATTTTTCCTTCAGAGTTTCTTGCTTAACTCAGGAAATCAATCAGAAAACAAATGCCAGTAATTCATAGTCCTAAGGAACACAGTGGCTCTGAGCCATGCCTGAATCCTCCTGGCATGTGTTACATGTTTGAGGACAGCAGACTGTAAACTTGGAAGCATTCAGGGGAATTTGCCAGATGATGGCATCTCTTTATAACACACTGGTGACTAATAATGTAGTTTTTGGATACTATGGGTAAGATAAAAGCATCTGCCCAAAGCTTGATCTGGGCAGGATGTTCATGCTCCAGAAACATCAGCTCCATACCCTACAGAGTCCAGAGTGGCTAGCTCATAGTGATGTCATTGGCACAAAGGCTGTGATGCATTTGATCTCTTTGCACAGCTCATAGAATGCAGTAAAATGCTTCATCTACCTTTTATTCAATCATAATGGTGATGCAGATGACTCATCATCATTCCATTATATCAGAAAAGAATTTGATGTGATAGTAAATAACTTTACTGCGACACCGGTGAAAGCATGTACTGGTTTGTATGTTTTCAAATACAGTTTGTCTCTGAATGCTAATCCATGAAAATGGCGTTGAAATAATACTCTTGACTGATACAGTGTTCCTGTGACATCTAGGAGCAATGACCAGACTAAATTGCCAAAAATTATGCATATGTATATACATTCACACCTGAAGAAATAATATTTCCTCTTTCTGACTTTACCCACAAGTTGAGTTGGGCTAGGGGTAAAAAGCAGCTAGCAATTTAGTCTTTGCTAAGGAACGTGCTCAAATGCATGGTGGGAGTGCAGAGTTAATAGCTGCAGCTTGCATATTACTACATTTAAATTGCTATTTGATTCCATGTCAGCATTAAGGTTCCTCTCATTCTAACAGTGACATATGCTATAATAGATGACTGTGGAACAACAGAAGACAGTAACAATCATTTGCTTATGGTCCTTTTTGTATTTCTGTTTTTTCATGTTAAATACATTAAATCAATGTTTTATAAAATATAATCTGTTTTAATACCATCAATATTAATGTAAAATATGAGGTTTTGGCCAGTGGAATCTTTGCCTCCTCCTCTCCGGGTGAACAACTCTCTATTTCCTATGTGTTCAGAAACACTTGTGTGTTCAAGACAGTTCTAGACTTCATCTACAGTGCTTCTGAGGTCTGCAGTGGAATGCTGCATTTCCAATTTTGTCAGGTATCCTATGGAATATGATGCAGGCAGGGAATCCCCTAGCCTCATACTGAAAATGAGTTCAGGACCTTTGAGTTCAGTGGGTTCTGGAAGGGGAACTGAGAAACATGAATGTTAGTTCTCCATTGCTTAAACTGCTTCCTTGTTCCTGAGTCTCTTCCACTTCAGCTCCAGTGGCTCTGCATCTAGCAAGCAATTATCTTGAACACTCAACCCCTCTACCTTTGGCCCTGCAGCCTCTGAAAAACAATTCATTTTGTCAAAGATGGATTGGGGTCAAGGAAGAAGGGAACACAGGTCCCTACCCCACAGTCGACATTAGCTTAACCTCATAGGGTACACTGTGACTTTTAGTCCTCCTGTGGAAGGAAAAGAAAGAAAGCTTGAAAATCTCTCCATCCAGATGATAAGGAAGTAGAGATTCAGATTCATGAGACCATGGAGTAGGCACTTATATTCTCAAGAAATATGATACAATATACAGATATGTGTGTGACGGTACCTTTCTCTAATATTTATTGAACCTTGCTGTGGTTAATTTTCTTTGTCATTTTATAATCATCTCAAAGTCCCATGCCCCCTCCTATTGTGGGAAAATAACTATAAAGGAAAACTAGACCTTGGTTTTGCAACTATGAACAAAGGTATCCTGACTAGTTATATTACAGCTTGACACAAACTAACTATTAAAGAAGAGGGAGCTTCAACTGAGATTATGCTTGCCCTCCAGACTGGTGGGCAACCCACGGTGCGTTGGGTTGATTGATGGTTGATGTGGGAGGGACCAGAGGGTTGGATTGATTGATGGTTGATGTGGGAGGGACCAGAGCACCCTGACTGGTGCTACTGCTGGGTTTGGTAGTCCTGGGTGATGTAAGAAAGCAAACTAACTTAACAAGCTAGTAGGAGCAAGAAAGTAAGCAGCATTCCTTCATGGCCTCTGCTTCAGTTCCTACTTCCAAGTTCCTGCCTGGAGCTCCTTCCCTGACTTTCCCACAGTGATGGAGTGTGGACCTGAGAGTTGCAAGCTGAAATACAACCTTTCCTTCCCTAGTTGCTTTTGGTCATAGCGTTTATTGCAACAGTGGAAGCACTATGACAAAAGCTACACTTGTATTCTACCAGGGCACAGAGCTTCACCCAGGTCATCAGGTGCCTGCCACTGTATCCCCACACATGCTTTGCTAAATCCCACACCATGAGACAGAGAACTCTATGAAAGACTTGCTCACCACACACTGATTTAATCCCTGCTGCTTGTCACCTCCCCCATGGGAGACCAACAGAAACAGCTGCCTTGATTGCATAGCCTATATTCATAGCCAGTACTTGCTCTGATTCTGATTGTTAAAAGCCTGCTACTCTAGTTCTATGGGACCTGACACTGTCACAGGAGCATACATGCAGGCAAAACACCTATGTACTTAAAATAAACAATAAATAAAAATTTAAAAAGGCCTGTTCAGACTTTACCCCAGTAGGGCGATTACCAGAATAAGTCTGCCAAAGTAGAGAGGAAGAAAGGAAAAAAGGAGTTGTATCATGGCATGTGTATATTGCCTTCTGCTCTTCCTGATGGTATCTAGTGCACTACCAGAGTTTTACCTGTCTCCTGAATTAGAGAACGAATTCACCTTTTAGAAAAACAAATCCTCAATCAATTCCTCCAATTCTTACCCTATATAGAAAAGTAAATGGAGGTTTAGATAGAGACTCTGCCTGTCAACACCTGTTTGTTGTTTGTTTGTTTGTTTTCATTTTTTTTTGCATGACTTATGGGCTTCTCAGAGAGTGTTCTCACCTCACTGGCTTCCAATGATGTCAATCAGAGAAAGCTCTGGAGGCAACCTGGCAACATGGAGGTCAGGAGCAACACAAAGGCTAGGAGTTTCCCTTTGTCTCTCATCACTCCAGGAGCATCACTGAAAATAGCTTCATTTCCCCCTGTATCTTCCTTTCTTGGAGTTCATATTGATAGAAGCAAATTCTATCAAACAGGCCCCATCCTGTGTGCAAAATAAGACTACTGCAGCTTCATCCCCATGGAGTCCTGCTAGACAATGTTCAGATTCACTCAGACCCAGCTAACCAAAGACTGAAACTATAAACCAATATAAATGATCCCTCCTCGTAAGTTGTTCTCTCACATAGTTTGGTTCATCATAACTGTAAAGCACACTGGTCAAATAACTCCTGCAAGTTAGTTCCCTATTGGCATTTTCAAAACAAAGCTACCTGAAGTGAGTTCTCTTTTCCAGAATGAACTCTGCCTGGTAAAGATCAAAACTATAACCTGTGGAGTGCATGTTATACTATTTCATAAGTTTCTCAATGCTTTTGAGAAATGCATTCACAAATACACCTCTCAGTGGGACTGTGTGTCTTCCTTAATCACTCATTAAAAATCAGATGGCTGCCTGTTGTGTTATCAAGCAGAGCAAAAATTGCCATCCTGTGTTAAAGGCGTAGTGTTCCAAAGAGGATTCCACAAACCAATAACAGGAATAAAGACTTAAAATATTGAAAGTGTTCCCTGTGGCCCAATACCACACAACATCACTAGCAAAATTGATGGGAAACTTGGAAGAACAGAGCTACTTTGTAGACACATTGCCATCAGAGGTGAGGGGTGTAAGACAATGCAGAGACACAAGACATACCAGCCTTACTCTCCCTACTCTCCCCACCTCCTCCTTCCTGATCACTACAGCTTCTTCCTCACTGTTCTTGACTCTGTGGCTGCATCGCCATCAGTTTATCATCTACACGCACAGCCAGATCCACTCACTGCTCCGATCATTGACCCCATTTCAATCAGCCTAAAATTTAAACCTTCCAAGCCAGCGTCTGCCTCTGTCTTCATCTCTTGCCATTTGCCTTCCAATCAAACAAGCATTTGTTTCCTTGCTTGTTCTCAGTCCTCTCCCACATCAGACACCGGTCCTCTCTGCTCCAGCATGTCACTTGCCCTGTACTGTGTGCTTCAGCTGCCGTTGAAGTGCTCCCGCAGATCTTTTCAGGTCAAAATCACATCAGCAAATAGGGTGAATCAGACATGACTTCTTCCGTTGTCCTTTAACCTGCTTAACTTCCTCTCTTATTTTTTATAAAGGTCTGGGGTTTGTTCCTGCCCTATTTTCAGTCTTTCTCAAGTAACGACACATGTTTTCCATTTGTTTAACACATTCTTTCTTTTCTCATCCGGGCTGCTTAAAATGTCTCTATCATAGACCCTTCTTTACCACTCTATTGAAGTACACATCACATGGCCCACTCAGTCCACACTAGCACTTACTTATATTTCTGTATAATTCTCATTTTCTTCATGAAATTATAAGTACAAATGTGTATGCATGTACATGTATATATACCTTATATTTCTTTATTGTCTTCTGTCCTCCACTGGTGGTAAATGTCATGTGGGAGGAGGCCATGTCTATTTCACTGAACAAGTGCATTTATAATTCATGGCCTAAGACTTCATAGGTGCTCACTAAATATATATTGATAGTATGAATGCCAGATGCAGGGTGGTGAGGCATTCATAGCTCTAGGCTAATAACTGAGAAGTTTCATAATATAGAGGCTGTTAGGTGCTCACACAGATCTCCTTGATTAAACATTTTCTACCACTATAATACAAAGTGTTGCCTTTTCCATGCATTCAGTCTTTGACTGGTTGCTTTCCTGAACAGCAAGTGGTATGAGGACCTGCAGGCCTAGCTTTTGATCAGTAATCAACGGAATTGGTAGATCATCGAAACTCCACCGTGTGATCCAAGCCCTGTTGAGGTGTCTTGTCCACAGTTTATGGAATCTTATGTCCCCGAGATGCCCATGGTGGTAACCTTTCTGTCCCTAGTCTAACATTCTTTCTCTCTTAAGAGTTTCTCATGATCCTCTGCCAAGAAAACTACTTGACTCAAGTATTTGTCTCACTATGTGTTGGTGGAAATCCAAACCAAGACAGGCACCTGATTTCTCACCACCTCTCTCCTTCCAGGGAAGCACAGCAGCAGTTCACTTTAGAAGCTTTACAGGCTGGGAGGAGAGCAGTGGGATTAATTAATTAATGCAGATTGACTTGACATTCACTTAACTTCTTATGTGATCCCTCCCATGCTGTCAGCCAGTGTGAATATTTGTATCATTTTCTGGAATCTCTACAATATTCTCTACAAATCATTGCAAAATAGTGCTCTCTGTCTTGTTTTTGTTGTATAATTGCACCTCATTGCCAAATTCTTGGAAAAGACTTCATTGGTGACAATGAACCAACACCAACAGCATACTTTGTAATCCATTTGATGTCTACCCAGCTGATCTTAACACCTAAGTGAATGGTCACTGGCAGACTATGAAGTGGATACTACTATTCATTTTCACACAGGAGATGAAGGTCCAGTTGGGTTCGTCACGCAAATGCCAAAAGGGGCTTTTAATATCCCCATCCACTAGAAGGCAGAGCTTGGATTTAAAACTAGGGATTTGGCTTGGGGTTTGCACTGGGCCTTTAGGCCTTCACTTCAGAATCGTCTAAACTCCCAGGGCCTGGCAGACCCAAATCTTACCCTACAAATGTTCAGTTTAAGGTTCAATGTTAAAATGAGATGTTATAGATGGGAAATTTTTGAAGTTTTAGCTAAACAAAGTGAAAATGTTTGGCAATGAGAAACAATAACCAAGTACCAATTGCAGATACAGCATTTCATGAACACAAGAGGAAAAACACTACAGCCCTAAGTTCTTGTATTTCCCCCATTGGCTCAAGGGTAGGGAGAGCTTTTCTCTCCACTGTCTTTGGGTATGAACTGTAAGAAAAGGCTCTCTCCACCTCTCTTCTGACAGAGCTGGTAATACTGCCAAAAGGCCCAGACTCCATACCATTCCTGTTTCCTAGCACTTTTTCACACATCCCAAAAAGAAATGTGGAACCACAGAGAAGAGAAATGATCCTGTTCGGTCAGTGCCAACTCAGCATCCCCTGCTTGTCTTTTCTTTAGTGTGACCCCTTTTTGGGTCTTAGGGCTCAGGCTAAATCTCCCTCTCCCGCCCCAGTGATGCGAATAATTTCCCCAATGCCATGCCCATGTGACAGATCTCTCCATTCTGTCAGCCTGGGGTGTAGGTGGGAAAGACACATAATAATCCCTCCGAAGAACACCAGAGCAGTACAAGCAAGTTAATTGTGTGAGACAGTTTACATGTACGAAGAGAGGAAAGCTATAGTCTTAGGCTCTTTGTTGCCTCGAGAACACCTCTGCTAATCAGTTGTTTTTTTTTTCAGCACTCTAGCTAATTTATAATTTCATTATAAATTAAGTTACCCTGATTTTATAATGCAAGTGAAAATAAAACATTAGGAGAAAACTTATTGAATGTCAGTTCTTGTTTAAACATTCTTCTTGTACGTCTCATTCAACACTGGCAGTAATACTGTGGAAGAGGTACCGCTGTCTGTTCAACAGATACATTTCACAGGGTCTTGGGTCATCATGGTGAGGGGAAAATGTTGGAGTTCATGGTGGTGGGAAGATGACTAGACCCTATGCCAAAAGAAATCTTCCCTCTTTAAATTGTCAGTGTCTAGTCACAATCGCACAATGGTATCAAGAACATAGATCCAGAGATGAAGAGTTAAGTGAAGAGTTATTTCTCAAAACAGAAAAAGAGTAATGTTCTAGTGGAACAGGGAAGGATAGAACATAAAAAGCTTTTCATTAATGGTGAAGCTGTCCTGCTGGGCATCTCTGAGAAAATGTGTAGAATAGAACATACCTCATTTTAGTGCCATAAGAGGGATGATACAGTTGTCAAGGGGTAAGGACTACTCCAGGAAACATTAACCTGTTGGTGGTCCTTTCCTACCATGCCTGTTAGCTAGGCACTTTTCTGTAGCTAGAGGAAACTACTTAAGGGCAGTCTGGGCTTGCACTCACTCGGAAGTATAGCCAGGAATGAGGAAGGGACAGGTTATGTATGAGGCAAATGGAAGTTTCTACTCCAACCAGCTATAATGAAAACAAATCCAAATCATCACTTACATGGCCTTGTATTTGCTCATGGAGTATTTTTCACATTGTTAAATGTTTTTAATGGTTGTCTAGGGATCACTTTGTGGATGTTCTACATTTATAAACTGTTCTGATTCTAATTCATTTGCTTGTCCCACCCCCACAGCCCATGAAATGCACAGTCCTGACCTCCTTCATTCTGCATTCATGTGTTAGCTCAAAGTATGTGCATTCTTCTAGTTGGTGTTCTTTGAATATTTTAAGTGCCTGAAACTGAGCAGCCCTGCTTTACACTTCAGTGTCTGAAAGACGTGCTAAGAATCTGAGATCCAGAACTCAACCCCTGCCTTCCAATGTAGAGCAAGTTCACAACATGCTAACATGTTACAGGAGATGGGAAAACAATTAAATATCACTTGTTTGTTTTAATCGCAGTCCAAAAGGAAGATCTTAGTTCTATAATAAAATGATGTATTGCTGAATAGTGACACAACTTTCTGCCATTGGTATAAGCAAAAGTGTACACATGTGGTGGTGTAGAAGAAATACACATTTTGCTACATTTACTAGAAGCAGCAGTTGAGTCTTTTGTGAGTTATCTATATTTTCTAATTGACATTACTGTGTTAATTGAAGTCTTTTTCTGACAACCAGGTGAGAAGGCCCTTTTGAGCTGTGATTCACAAAGTATCTCTTTTTATTTCAATGACTTGGTGCTTGAGTTTACATGTCCCTTGTGTTTGCAAATAAACTGAACAGTTAGAAGCTACTGAAAGTTCCCATCTTAATTCAAGGATTATGATCAAGTTACTGACACTGGCTTATATTTATACAGTAACCTGTATAAATTCTTGCTTATTATTGAGAACATTCTCAACAGAAGGGCATGGCATGTCACAGTATCCAAACATGGAGTTGAAATTCACCCAACCAAGTCAAACACTTCTCTCAGATGGATGTTATTGGTGGGATGGATGAGCAGTAAATGCGCATATGTGGCAAAAGTTTATTTCTTTCTCTATAAAGAATAGGGGAGTTTACATAGCTCCTGGGAGACCTGGGGTTCCCAGGGGTTATTTCAGGGGGTACACTATTGATTAGTAGTTTTAGTTTAGGCCATTTGCCTGGTCTAATGAGAGAATGAAAGTGGGTGGTTATTTCAAGCTCTTCCCTTCTCTGCTTCCATGTTTTCAATTATTTTTTTATCTGCTTTGCATATGAACTCCTGAATAAGGTAGTATATGAAAGAAAATTCCAGGTTAAAGAAAAAATCACAATGTTTGAGCAATTTTTTGTTTTAGAACCCTACTTAAAAATCATTCATATTTCAAATAAAAGAACTAATACCTAAAACGGGAAGGATAAAAACTCCACTGTCTTAGCCCAGTTTCTCCAGATGCCCTTCACTTGGCCAAGTGCATGGCTCTGCAGTCTTGGGAAGGAAATGGAAAAGCCAAGGCAACTTTAGGGGTCAAATGATAGTTTCACAGGGGTCATATATCAGACATCCTGCATATCAGGTATTTACATTGTGATTAATAATAGTAACAAAATAATGATTATGAAGTAGTAACAAAAATGATTTTATGGTTGGGTGTTATCATAACATGAGGAACTGTATTAAAGGGTGGCAGCATTCAGAAGGCTGAGAAGCACTGCCTTAAGGGGTTGACCTTGAGGTCACCCTATGGGCTCTTATTCACAGAATATTGTGGAATCAATGTAGGCATTATGAGATCAGGAGTAATGTTAAGCATTCTCGTCCCACTTCCTGGCCATTGAGAATTCTTAGATGGTCTTCTAGATCCAAGATGGTGAATACTGGTCAATGAACAGGTGTTGGCTTGGTTTCTCTTCCAGAAGCCAAGGGTTTCATACACACCTTCTGGAGATTCAGCTTCTTCACATTCTTGTTCACAGGCGCAGCATAAATATTCATAGTGAATCTACAGGGAGGACTCCTTAGCAGTTCTGAGCTGTGTATGCTCTTGTAAGTGGGGAGACTATCTGACCAGGGCCATTTGAACATGCTGTCTGTTCTATTCTTCTCACCCCTTGGAATGCTGGTAAAAACACCACTTCCTATGCTCTGTCACCCATAAATAAAGGCAGGTTTGTTTTAGACTTTGTTTATGAGGCTAATATATTAAAGCTACACTCCACAATTTGTGAATTCTCTAAGCTACTTGGTAGGGAAGATAAGAATTTCCACGGGGAATATGTTTGAAAAGCAATGGGTCCCTTGGTGATTCAGGATGTACATTAGGAAGATGAAGTACTAAAGAGTTTGTTTCATCATACTCCTAAATTCTTTCTTCCATCTTCTTTCTTTTTCTTCCCTTCCTTCTCTTCCCCCTTCTTTTTCCTCATTTCACTTTCCTCTAGTGACAATCTCTTTGGGGTTCATGTAAATATTTTTGGAAAATAGTGTACTTACCTGCTTCCAAAAAATCTTGTAAAGGTTGATTTTGACTTTCTTTGTAATTATAGAGCCACCATCATGCCCGCAGAAGGGAATGTTAAAATGAAATGAACAAAGAGTATATAACACACCAAAACACTGTTAAAAGTTGTTTAACATCTTCCACTAGAGTTAACTGATGTCAATTATTTGGGAGTTTTACATGAATAAACAATTTTAAAATTGAATGAAGTTAGTCTATATTAGGTCTCTGGATCAGAGTCAGGAGACATGAGGTTGGGAACAAGCTCTGAAGGGCATCTGTCAATGAATTAATAGGCATGAACAGACATTGAGTTGATAGAGATTGAAAAGGTTTCTGTCAAGTTATGTATAGCAATAGAGAGATGATTTTCTTTCAAGTTAGGTGAACTAAAACTCTGCTTTTGCTTCTTGGTAGCAGAGAGAGTATAAGGGAAAAATGAACTTCTCTATCAGTATTTCAGGATGATGATGATGGTAATGGACCTTCCCTCAAAGTGTCATTATGATGAGTAAGTGAGATTGAATAGGTTGTCATCTAAGCAGTATTTATCTGGTACACAGAGACATTATTAGATATTAATACTATTAAACATGTTACCAGCCAGAATTCCACAGCCAATATAAAAGTATATGTAACCTACAAATCTGGATAGGATGTGAGAAATCTTAAAGTTGGAGAAAATAATTACGTAGATATAGTCTTTCTGTTGATATCCCCCAACACTGAGCCATAGTGGGGGGCTTTAATTTCATAGGATACTCAATACTAGATTAAAGGTATAGTTAGCAAATCCTCCTAGTGTGGAGTGGTGGATGAACACTCTAGTAATGGCATTCTGTGGTTTCACACTGAATGTCTTCCTACCCAGAAGCCACAGGAGGAGTAAAGCCACCTGCTGTGAGGCAGAGGAGCACAGATCACCATTCCTTACCTGAACGGGTAGGCAAAGGCTATGTCAATGCTGAGGTTACTTTCTGTCTTGTTGACGCAGTCCACACTCAGCCGCAGGCCTCCTGAATAGCCGCCGCATGTTGCAAATGCAAAGATTGCAAAAAGCTGTGGAGAACAAAAGAAAAAGAAAAAGGTAGATATTAGAAAGATGGTGGTCATAAAATCATGACCAGGAACCCAGTGTCCAGGCAGCAGGAAGTCATAGGACTCTAAGGAGCAGCACCACATCTTAGTGAGCCACAGGAAGATGACAAGTAGGGTGACATAGGCTGTAGAGCTTCTAAAGGACAGTGCTGTGACTTAGAGAAATGTTGCTAGGACCAAGTGTGAAAGTAGTGCAGCACCTCAGGCGGTTGATGCCATAATTCCACAGAAAGGGCCTGGAGAGTCGCCTGTGGATGCCTCAAAAAGGTGTTTCTTCACAGTTACTCAGCCCATTTTCTTCAGTAGACATGGTTTTTCTTTTGGAACGGTATAGATTGCTTTCTGTAAAAGCATGACTGGAGAAATCCAGAGTTAGGGGACTGAAGATCAGATAAGTAGGAGGTTCCATTCAGAGCATGAGCTCTAAGAGTGCTTTGCCTCAAGTCCCCACAGGCAGATATGTCTCTCTGTTGCCGCCTGCTGTTTCTAAATTAACTAGTAGAAGGTTCAATGTTATGAGTTAATATCATGCCCTTTCCTGGTGGAAAATACGGATCTGTGGGGAAGAAGAGACTGAAAAGTGGGAGCATGACCTCAGAGAAGTCTCCTGTACAGGAGAAATGCCAACAAGGAGGCAGCGGCAAGGCTGGGGTGTTTCTCACATGAGAAGTCAGGAAATGCTGGATTTCATTACTTCATACGCTACCTAAATTTAAAAGAATTTTCTTCTCACATTCAAGGAATGCCACCCCAGTATACTTGATACTAACTCGTCCTGAAAGATTCTAATTTACCTTAGTTTTGGCCCTCACATCCTTGTAGTAGTTTGTTCTCCTCCATTAGGACCACTCATTTACTTTGCACAGTGAGAGGAACTAAGGGCAGATTAAATGCAGGGACCCTGGTATATAAATGTTAGGGACATTATTTAATATCACCATGCCTAAATTTCCTCATCATCAAAACAGCATTGGTAATAACACTTGAGCTACTTGCTGTTTGTGATTGTGAGTCAATTATGTGGAGAAATCTGCTGGTCTTGGGGAAGTGTCTGCCCAGAAAATTCAGAATGAGAGTTATCTGCCAGATGGACTATTGGTGGGAAAACACCTCAACAATTGTCTTCCTCCATTACCTATTTATCATTTATAGGAACAGATTGGTTAATGACAATACCTTGTAAAACCCTCATAAGGTAACTAATGTTTGGTAGATCATTGCCCCCTATATGTCAGTTTTCAAAGTCAATACTTTAAACTGTGGAGCAAATGTTAGACATAGCAAAAGAAAATGGATTCACATGTGTGGAGTCCACAGAGTGAGTACTCTTGCCACAATGTGAGTACTCAGTAAACACTAATGAATATTAGTACTGGGGTTTGTGATAAGTTGTTCCAGGCCATAGAGTAGGAAATTTAGATTTAAGCCCTAGTAGATCTACACAAGTCTTAGTTTCTGTGAACCATCAGCTATGCAGTCAACAGAAAATCTGTTTTTGTGTTTTCTTTCCAGATTGCCCAAGTGATGGGACTGACAGGCATTTAGCAGCCACTCCAGCCCACTCTACAGTCCCACAGGATGCTCAGAGCTCAGCTTATAGTGTTGACAGGAATGAGAAAGAAGTGATGCTCACATCTAGATTGTGTCTTATGGTGGTGGATAGCCTGTAGGAGGGGGGTTTTAGGGAGGATTCTTTCAAAGAGAGATTGAAGTTGTGGAGTCTAAAGAACCATGGAGTTATAAAGAACCTTTTGCTCCTCACAATTCCACATCTGTGAAACACCTTAACAAGTGTGTTGCCCTTTACTCCTGACAGTGTTCTATAGTGTGTGTGTGTGTGTGTGTGTGTGTGTGTGAGAGAGAGAGAGAGAGAGAGAGGTTAATATTCCTGTATTGGATATATGGCAGAATGGCATAATCATGTTAAACAGTTGCATTTTAAAAATTCCTTGAGGACATTTTAGCATAGCTGAATGTCAAAAGAACAACTCATGTTAATTTCTGTGCTGAATAACTTTAAATAAAGTGTTTATAATAAAATTATTGTGCTAATAGTGTAACAAGTAAGTGGTTTGCATGCAGTTAGACTTATCACTAAAATATTATTGATACCACTATGTAATGAACTTAAGATGGAATGATAATTATTCACTAACTGGTTAGCTATATTATGTGGATATAAGAATTATGTTATTCAGACCATACACACATTACTTTTTCCTTCAGCGTTTAATTATATAAACACAAGACATCATATTCCAGTTGAAGTAGACACATATATCTTTCTGGTTAAGTTCCTTATTCTCTGCTGTCCTCACTGATTAAAGGGAAATCATATTATATGGCTGATATCAATTCCTATGTTTTTGGCAAGGATTAACAGAGCACTGGGAGGGCCAGACTCTGAATAACATCATAGGGATGTTTAGTTACGTATTTTGGAAAACAAAATCATCTCCATCAGAGTATACCACCTAGGGGTCTGTTCCTATAATAAGGAAGCATTCAAATATAATGCAGAGAGAGGACTAAAAGCTCTTTGCCCTGGGAGGGGTAGGATTCTGTGGTATTATAGAGGAAGGTACAGTGGCCTTCCTTCCAGTGTTCCACCCAGGTCCTTTACTCTGGGTGGCAGAACACAGCCTACCTGACTTTGAGTCCAATTCCTAGCTAGGTGACCCTAAGCAAATCACCTCACTTCTCCAAACTTCAGTTTCTGGTAAGCCAATACTAACACACTGATTCAATAGGTGAGAATCCTGATGCCCAGACTCTCTGAGACAGTGTTTCAATCAGGTTCAGAATTGTGGGGAAAGCAATTGTTTGCCACAGAGTAGAGTTAACAGTCAAACTGTTCATAAACGCATCATGAGAGCAACTGGGGGTTCTCCAACTTTCTCCTGATTCTCTCACAAACACCTGTAGCTATCTCACTAGCAAAGGAGAACAGGCCTTATGTTCTTCATCTCTTCTCCCTCAGAGGAATAGATTGAGGAATTTACAAGGAGGGCTTTGTAAGGAGAACGAGCCTTCCCTGGTTTTGACAATAAGGCTGAGAAGCCCTGATATTAGCACAAGGAAGGGCTGATTGTCTTGTGGATGCTCAGTTTTACAAAACAAGAATATTTTATAACACAGACAAGATTCTCTTCTGGTGGATAGTGAAGATGGGATAAGCAATATGTGTCTGGGAGGTGAAAACTGGGAGCGAGTTCTGCATATTTAAGTAGAAAGAAAAGTCTGAAGGGATGGAGTGACAGTGGAAGGGTTGTGGGTGAGCAGACCCCTTGCTCTGTAAGGACTGCAAGCTACAGAGAAGGATGAGAGCCCAGTGTTTGTGTGTGACTGTGCATACACAGACGTGTGTGTTAGGTCATCTACACTCTTGGCTCTGCACATTCAGCCAAGCAATGCTTGTTCTCCCACAATGCAGTGCACTGGATAATCTCTCTAGGCAACTGAAGGTGTCACCTGGGACAAAAGTTCATTTAAATATCCAAAGATAATTATAAAATCTTTGTGTTCCCATTTTTTCACTGGGCTTCCAGTTCTCATAGGAGAGAACTAATTGTTCACTGTATTCTAAGTTAATCAGTGTCCTGACTACCAGCATAATCATCCCCCTCCTTTGAGATAGACAAACCAAAATAAGTCTCCTGCAATGAACTCTCATCTTGCTTCTGTCTGGGATGATCTATGGCTCTGCTCTAAATAACAAAACATACTTTCAAATGGAAAGAAAATAGCCAACAGGAAGATCCTTTGCATTGTGGCCCAATCATAAGCACATCCAGAAGAAGTGACATGGCTGCTCATTGTGACAGCAAACTTTCCTCTCAATGGAAGACAGAAATCTTCATCATGGAAATGCTTCGACTTGAAGAAGAACATCATGTAAAGATGCTGTTAACCCTCCTGGTTATTTGAAAGTCACAGATGATAGCAATGTTTTGGAAGATGATAAAATATGAGACCAATTTCCTGCATACTTTTAGTAAAGTATACAGCAAAGCCAGGAAGACAGGACTTCTCCTGGAAGTCTGGTATGCAACCACCAGCATGAAGGATACTTGGGAATAAATGGGTAGGAATAAAAGGAATGGGAGGAGGGGGGGTGGGAAATTGATGCTCACATCAACAGGCTATGCTTACCAACAGCCACATACCTCAGGATGAAACTCTCATTTACTGTGTGCCAATTTCCATATACAAATATTTCCACCATTGTCAGTTCCAAACTACTTTCAAAACACCCAAGCTTGGACTGGGAAAAAGGCTGTAGCATCAGAAGCACTCTTGCACAATGTTGTCTCCACTATCCTGAACAGAGACCTTCATCAGCTAGGGCTAGTGTTCAACAATAGAATTATTCTTTTTTTTTTTTTTTTTTTTTTTTTTGTTAACCCATCACTCCATGGGCTGAAATAAGCAAAGCATAGTTTTATTGGCAAGTCAAGGAAAGAGATGGAATAAATGTATCACCCCAGTCATGCCCCTCACCAGGGAAGTCTCACTGGCAACAAGGCCAGAGCCCAGGATCAGCTCATATGGCCTTGGGAGTGGGCAGGTTGCTGTAGTGGGCTTCCTGGCCCTCAAGCAGGCTGCGGTAGGTGGCGATCTCCTGCTCCAGCCTCGACTTGATGTCCATGAACTGCTGATACTCCTGGTTCTGGCGCTCAGTGTCAGCACGCACATTGCTCATCTGGGCTTCTATGCTGCTGATCACACCCTGGATCTGTGTCAGCTGGGCTGAGTAGCCGGCCTCTGTCTCTGCCAGCGTGCCTTCCAGGGCGGCTTTCATGCTGAGCTGGGACTGTAGCTCAATCTCAAGCCTCTGGAAGGTACGTCGGAGGTCGGTGACTTCTGTCTTGCTTATCTGGAGTTGCTCAGTGTGGCCAGCGACCTCCCTGTTCAGTTCCTCGGTCTGAGTGAGGAACCAGGCTTCGGCATCTTTCCGGTTCTTCTCAGCCATGACCTCATACTGACTTCTCATGTCACTCAGGATCTTGGCTAGGTCGACTCCTGGAGCAGAAGCCACCTCCACGCTGACCTGGCCACCCACCTGGCTCCTCAAGGCACTAATTTCCTTCTCATGGTTCTTCTTCAGGTAGGCCAGCTCCTCCTTCAGGCTCTCATCTGCATCTCCAGGTCGGTCCTAGCCAGGATCAGCTCATCCTGCACCCGGCGCAGGCCTTGATGTCGGCCTCCATGCTCATTCGCAGGGCCTGCTCTGTCTCAAACTTGGTTCGGAAGTCATCTGCCGCCAGGCGGGCATTGTCAATCTGAAGGACAATCTTGGAGTTTTCAATGGTGGCACCAAGAATCTTGTCGCGCAAATCCTCGATAGTCTTGTAGTAGTGGCTGTAATCGCGGGAGGGTCCAGGCCCCTGCTTCTGGTACCAGTCGCGGATCTTCACCTCCAACTCGCCATTAGCCTGCTCCAGGGCGTGCACCTTGTCCAAGTAGGAGGCGAGGCGATCGTTGAGGTTCTGCATGGTGAGCTTCTCATTGCCAGCCAGCAGACCGTCGGACACAGCCAGGGTCCCACCAAAACTTCTGCCATAGCTTCCTCCATAGCTTCCAGAGGACGAGGACACTATGCTTGTGGAGGACACGGACACACAGCGGCCGCCCGAACCCCCATGGATGCTGGGTACACGGAAAACACCCCCTGACCCAAAGCGCACGGAGCCGCCGCCCAAGCCCCGGAAGGAAGAGGCGGCCGAGGACTGGCGATAGCTATAGGAAGTCATGATGAGGAGGAAGACTGGAGTGAAGTTACAGGGGACACAGGCCTGAGAGCAACTGACCGCAGGAGGAGTCAACAATAGAATTATTCTTTCATTCACCTTTATTACTCATTTAGTCCTTTATTTGATTAGTATCAAGTCTTCTGTGGTGTGTGTGCGTGCGCGCACACACACGCACATGTGCACACTTGTGAATATGGGTGCACACATGGTACATACTAGCACTTGAGCTGGGAAGTTGGAGCCAACACTAAACGGGACGACTTGACTGACTGTTGTAGAGGCAGGGAAAAGTCTGGTAGGTATTGTTTCATGCAGGAGCTGAGCTTCTGTGCCATCCCCAGCTGCATCTGTGCACCGAGGTATACTCTGGGATGGCTTTCATGCTATGATAGTAGAGTCTAGCATTTGAAACTGATAGCTTATGTTCCACAAAGCCAAACAACAGACACAGTGTGTCAACAGCCTGTGAAGAAACATTATTCTTATCATGTTCTAGGTTTCAGTGGGTGGGATGAGGCTGACTAGAGAAAACGTTGAAATCCAGGCCTTGTACACTATGGACTGGGAACATCTAGAAGAGACTAATTCTCACTCACCCAGACAATGTGCAAACTCTTTTTGAACAGGGCTATGCCTGTATTCCTCTGTTGTCTTCCTTATACTAAAATATTATAAGTGGATCATCACTGTTATTAACTGAATACTGATGTCAATGAAAATAATGAAATATCCACATTGGGGCTGAAAAGTTGGCTTGGTAAAATAGTTCAGCTTACAAGTTTGAGGTCCAGAGTTTGGACCCAAGAATATAAAATTAAGAAAAAACAAAAAAGAAAACAAAAAACAGGCATGGTGGTGTGCTGCGTGACTGCAATTCCAGTGAGATGGGAGGAGAAGACAAGAATTTCCCTCAAGTTTGCTGGCCAACTAGGCAAGCCTATTTGGCAAATTTCTTAGGACAACAGAAGATGCTGTTGAGAGTAAATGGTGGGAAAGCACTAAGGATCAACACCTGAAGTGGTCCTGTGACCATATAATACACCCCAACATACATACACACAAACACACTCACACAAACCAGCATTTGATTGATTCTCATACTTCTTCAGTAAGTATATTATCAATCCACTCAACAGTTCAGGCCCTCATCACAGAGAAGAAAAATAAACCAGTCAACAAAAGTCATATTGATTACTGCTATGCGAAATTGTCAGTTTGAATTCAGATCTGCCTTTCTTTAAAGCTCACACCCTGTCTTCTTAACTTTCCCCAAGGAAGTGACTTGAAATATGCTGTGGAAAGAACTGTGTAGAAATAGCAACTGCAGGCCACTGAAGAGGGTTTTCCTAGCACATCACATATCAGAAGGCAAAGAGAGCTCAGTGAGCTTCTGTAGGACAAAGCTGGAGATGCCCCTCAGCATCCCAAACTCCCCTTCAAGACATCCCGGCCTCCCCTTCAGAGCATTACAGTTTCCTGTTTAGGGAAGGGACTGGTGTCTTGCTGCTCTGAATATGTGAACATCCTGCTGTGAGTAGACTGTGCCAATTATACCTGACAAGTCCCTCCTCTTAATTGCTAGGCTCCCACAGTTGGTGGTGCTGGCTTTCATACTTTCAAACAGTTAAACCTTTCCACAGAGAACAGGATCAAGAGGTCCAAACCACCCCCTTCATCCTCTCTGAAAAGCCCTTCCTTTGAGACTTGTCTTCCTCAGGACCTATAAAGAGCATTGCTGGGAACACAGCTGTTTAGAGTTGATTATTTCAATACTAGCCTTGCAAAAGTAAGAAATGAATAGTATAAGGTATTTGCCAATGCAAACCAAACTTTGAACATTGCATGGCAGAGTTCAAATCTTCACTCTGCATTAGTATCCCTGGAGCCCCCCCAGTACACAGATGAGTACCTCAAAACTTAACCTTCCATTTTGGCTGAATTTCTTTCAAATTTTATTCTGCTGACAATAGAAGTTTTCTAAGGAAATTGACCAAGCAGCCTTACCTCAGATTGGATCTTTCCGTGAAAATAAAAACTGTAAGTTGGTCCTTGATAGAATGCAGAACTGTATTTAATTTGAGGATATTGAAACCTGCTGTTCAAAAATCATTCTTCCCATGGAGCCAAATAGAGGGTTCAGCCTGTAAAGCACTTTCTTGCAAGTGTGGGGGCCTGAGTTTGATCCTCATATTCTATATAAAAAAATATCTGAACACTGGGGTCTTGGAGACAGGTAGATGCTTGGGATTTATGGCCAGCCAGTAGCCAATGTGGCAAGTTCCAGTTCAGTGAGAGACCCTGGTCAAGAAAAGGTAGATAGCACCTGGCTAACAACTTCTGAGACTATACTCTGGCCTCCACATGCATGTACATTCCCACAGATGCACATACATGCGTATGCATACACATGCACCATCCTCTCCCCCTCTGTAAATATTATGCTTTTTCTGTCTCTGTTGTATATAATCATCTGTATTACTGGATGTCTCTGATATATACCTATACTAAATCTGTCTGATGATACTAAAACCTGTGTGTGCCCTAGCTATGTGTGATTTTCCTAGGCAGGGTATTAGTTCATCCTTTGGGCTTCATAGTGGGGGAACATAAACTCACTCAAATGACAAAAGAAACTTCTACATTTTTTAAATCCTGCAATCTGAGAATAGTGCACTTACCAAAGCATTTGGCTGTAAGTGACAGAAAGCCTGACCAACAGTGACTTAAACAAATACTAGTTTTATTCAATACAGATTAGGGTTTAGAACTTGTTGGTTATGATTATTGATGGTGTCTGGGCCAGTAGTGGTAAATCAAGGATCTCATCAATGTAGTCAGCACAGCCACACCCATTCATCATCTACTCAACTTTTCCTTGACAGTGCTAACAGGGTTCTGTACCTTTGTGTAGTGGATTAAGTAGACTGAAATTTCAATTTGTACTTAATTTTTATTTTCCCACATAACATAGATACAAATATTTAAAATAAATACAAGGCAGGACTAATAAAGTAATTGAGAAATTAGCCTCATGCTTTAAAAATAAGTAAAATCAGGAAGGAAAGCTACAGTAGATGGTTATATGCAATGGATGTAAAGAATGCATAGCTGAAACTGATTTGAAAGCCTTCTCTGATGACAAACTTTTGTAGTACCAAAGATGTCATGCAAGCTTCCAAAAGAGGGAAGCAACCAACACTCCTACCTAGCTATGATGCCTATGAACTACAGCAATGATCGGCACAGCATGATAACTCTGAGTGCAATAGGGGAATGAATACCTTGGTGGTAAACAACAGCTCTCTAATTGGACCCACTCAACAAGAAGGAAATAATCTCTAGATAATCACCAAGGGTCAGTAAAGTCGTGGATCTTGGAGGAGAACCTACAACTGCCACTTTACTAACCCAGCATAATCCCTAACTACATTATAAACATTTGCCCATATACCAACAGTAAGTGTAGTTATTACTCCTCATCAAGAAAACTTATCCTTGCAACAGATGGAGGCCATTACAGAAAACGAGAACTGATTGAAAGCCCACTCCTAACTGATAGATCTACAACACAACTCCTGCACTGAAGATGTAGGCTATTGTGGAAAAGGGAAAAAAGGATTACAGTAGCCAGAGGAGGAGAGAGCTTGAGGTGAGAATGTGTCATAAAGTCTCACCAACATGGCTGCTTGACCATGATCTAAAAAAGGATGACACCAATAGAAAAATCTCACAAGGCTTCAACTCTAGAACTATAGGCAACTAAGGAATACTGAGAGTGGGAAAAATAAATAGTCTTTCTCCAGGAAAGAGCACAATTGGCAGTTGGTATACAAGTAATATAATAATAATATAATATGGACTGAGAAGGTTATATGTATGTATTTAGGAGTGTGTGTGTGTGTGTGTGTGTGTGTGTGTGTGTATGTGTGTTGGTGTGTACATGTCTGTGTTTGTAGGCAACAACAATTAATGTAAAAGGGACCATGGATTTGAAAGTGAGTGGGTAGGGGCATTTGCGGGAAATTTGGAAAAAGGGGGAATTATATAATTATATTATAATCTCAAAAAGTACTTTTTTTTTAAAAAAAAATGGATAATTGTTATAAAGTGGAAGAATTGTAAAAAAAAATAGAAAAATGCAAATCGTCAAGCATAACACAAACGTACATCATTTATAAAAGAAGATATCCATACAAATGCACATATATACTTTTTCACTTGGAGGATCTAGTGAGAAAGCATTCAAGGGCTCTTAGCTATTACTACTAAGAAATGGAATTCGGAATTGAATTCTTGTTTTTAATTGTTTTGTGTTACTTGAATTTCTTTGAAGAAGCATAAATACCTGTCACATGAAACTTGATTTTCTTAGAATCAAAAATGTACATGGCCTCTTAGCAACTTCATAGAGTAAATTTAGACTCGTTCATAGGCAGCCAAGTCCTTGGATAGGATCAATATAGCTACTGTGAGACCCTGCTTAGTTCTTGCACAGGTGTTGTAAATGAGAAGGATGATTTCCTATCACCTGGCTTCCTATTTGGCCTTGTGGTCCTTTTCTTCTGTATCCCTCCCTGCTTTGTTGTCACCTGAGACATGACACAGTGGACATCGTCTCGCTTACAACCATACCATTTAAGTGTATAGTCTCCCAAAGTTTCCCCTAAATTTGTTTACAAAGTTCTAGCCTTAGGTATTTTGCTATAGCATCAGAAAACATACTAATACACCTCTATGTGTACCTCAGTACATGAAAAAAATTGATAATAGAAATGTTAACTATATCCTTTTATTTGACTGGAAAATGAGTGCAATAAACTATTACATGCGAATCTTGGCCTGGCAGGAGATGCAATATTAGTTATAGTACTATTGGCCAGTGGCTAGAGCTTCTTATTGGCTAGCTCTGTCTTAATTGTTAAATCATAACAATTAATCTATGTATTTCCACATGATCTTGGCTTACCTGAGAATGCCTAACGCCCTCTCTTCCTAGGCTCACATCATGACTCCTCTCTGTCTACACTTTCCAGAATTCTCCTCCTCTGGCAGCCCCGCCTATCCTTCCTGACAGGCCACCAACCACACAGTATTTTATTCATCAACCAACAAGAGAAACATATACACAGAAGGACAACCCCATCAATAAACTCATAGCATACAGCCACTATTCCAAAGCTCAGTGGTGCTCATATGAATGTGCAGAGAGTATTCTTTACCCAAAGCCATGCTTTCTCAAATTGATGTGTCACAACTGTCAGTCCTCTGTTTTTGTTTGTTTGTTTTTGGATTTTCCAGACAGAGTTTCTCTGTAAAACAGTCTTGGCTATTTTGGAACTCACTTTGTAGAGCAGGCTGGCCTTTCTTGAACTTGCAGAGATCTGCATGCCTCAGCCTCCCTAGTGCTGGGATTAAAAGCATACACCACCACTGCAGGGCTTTCTTCCTCTCTTCCTTCCTTCCTTCCTTCCTTCCTTCCTTCCTTCCTTCCTTCCTTCCTTCCTTCCTTCCTGTCTTTCTTGGCTTTAGTCCTCTTTATTTTTATAGTAGCCCCAGAGAGCTAGGATATAGCTCTGTTTGAATTCAAACAGCTCGGTTGAAGGTGTAGTAAACACACCTTCTTAAATTTAAATATTTCATCAGTTAGAGTTGTACTTATACCCACAAAGCAATTTAGAAGACCGTTCAGTTGTTTTGGAAAAAGTTATTGATCCATGATCAATTGAATACATTAAATTAACTTCTTTTCACTAGACAGAGGAATAATTAAACAGCCATTATTATTCTCTTCCTTTTAAAATAATCTGCTATTAATTTAATGAAAGTCCATGGTGCCATTAATAGAATAGCAGCCATCCATTTAAGGGGGAAGACAACTCCACTCTTGCCAAATGGAATTCAAGCCATCTCAAGCCATGACAGTCATTTGTATAGACAAAAATAGAACTGTGTCTATTCAGAACACCTTGGAATATGAAAATACTTGTAGTTCAGACTTAGTTATCTTTCTGCCCTGCTCTTCAGTGGAAAACAACTTCTGTAAGCCACTCCTGAACACATGATTATGGTTACTTTGATCATTACAATTCTTCACCTGCAAACCCATGTTCCAGACCTCAAACACAATACTAATCCTTTATCAATAGAAAACTTACCATGATACATAATTTTTATTTTTAGTGAAAAAGAGACAAATCTAAATTAACAGTCAAAAATTGCATGCAAGCTGGGCATTGCAGAACATATATAATCCCATCACTGGGGAAAGAAAGGTGGATAGATTTCTGTGAGTTTGAGGGTAGTCTGAATACAAAGAGAGTTCCAGGCTAAATAGTGTTACATTGTGAGACCTTGTTTCAGAAAAAAAGTCACATGTATTATCATTCATACTGAAAAAAAATTCATTGGATAAGACCAGAAATTCTAGCAGAGCAGATGAGTATCCTAAAGTCACACTTTCTGTCTGAAATTACAACAACCGTCATGACTGCAGCTGCTGCTCTTTGAATCTAGACATTCTATTTACAAAAATGTTTGGTTAAGAATATAAAATGAATGATAAAATTAAAAATCACTCCTTTGTAATCAAGGACTAACTGAATCAAAAATTATATGTTGAAATCTTAATTCCTGGTGTGTCTATCTTTGGAGATGGGGGTCACCAAAGAAGTCATTAATATTAAATTAAGTCATATGAATGGGA
Organism: Phodopus roborovskii; assembly: GCF_943737965.1. Classification (NCBI taxonomy): domain Eukaryota; kingdom Metazoa; phylum Chordata; class Mammalia; order Rodentia; family Cricetidae; genus Phodopus; species Phodopus roborovskii. Next base: position 2,450,563 of record NW_026126629.1, on the reverse strand, counting down.
CCCTGATCAAGTAGGTTTGTTGCTCTTATAAGAAGAAACAGCAGAGATCTCTCTTTTATTATTGCTCTTTGAATACATTCAGGCAGCACATGGGGGGGGGAGTAGGGTGACAGAGGAGGCCTTGGATGAATCCCACACTGACAGCCCTTTGAACTGGGTCTCTTTGTTGCTAAAAACTAAGATAGATGTTTCTCATGTAACCAGCCTGTGATGTGGTTGTAGCAGCTTTGGCTGACTAAGGCTCAATCTCTAAGAAACTAATTTGTATTCTTTAATGGCAGATTACAAATGAAAAAAAAATTAAATATCTTGAATGGGAGAACAGTACACAATATTGAGATATTCTTTGCAAATAAAAATTAAACTAATCTGGACAAACTTTTTTGTACAGTTGTTAATTTCCAAAACACATAGGAGAGAGAGAGAGATAATATAATGATGATACAAGGATGGAGTCAGAAAAGACCTGAGAGACTCTGAGGAGAAAAAAGTGTTTATAAGGAAGAGATTGGGAAGGGAGAGAGAGCAAGGGCAAGGAGGGCTCATAGATTAGAAAGTTTAAGGACACAGAGTTATTATAGTGTGTGGATTTGTAAAGTCTAGATACAAAAAGTGAAAATTCAGAAGAAAACATGGAATATTAGAAATTACACTGAATTATTGCTATTTTACATGTAGTAAAACTTTTGCAATGCCTTTTGCATTGAATAATATTGAGAGATGCATAATAAAGTATTTATGCCACTCCCCTCTCCCACACAAGATATTGTGCCTGGAAGAGTGTGAGGATGGGTACGAAAGGAATGTTGACTAAGAGCTGATATTGTTGGAGACGCAGGCCTCATCATATCATCCCGTGTTTATGCATATTTGAAAGTTACTATCATTAAGTGATTTTAACATTATGATCATTTCACATTGCAAATGAGCTTAAGTTGAGTGTGTATAACGAGACAAAATTCAGAATAGTTTCTAATGTAATATATAACACTTCCTTTGTGTTATAGGTGTCGTGGTGCATGCCTTTAATCCAAGCATTTGGGAAGCAGAGGCAGGTGGAACTCTGGAAGTTCAAGGCTACTCTGGTCTATATAGTGAGTTCTAAGACAGTCAGGGCTACAAGGTGAGACTTGTTTCTGGAAGGAGCAAGAGGAAGAGGAGCAGGGGAAGGAGAGGAAGGAGGAATGGGTGGAGAAGATGGAGAAGGAAAAGGAAGAGAAAGGAGGAGAAAGAAGTTTAAAAATAGCCTTAATCAAAACATGGGAGGGTAGCAACCTCCTCAAGTTAGCTAGCCTTTATCTTTCCTGCTGTTATAAGGCCATAGTACTTAAAACATACTCTCTTTAATGAACATTTTCTTTCTTAATAATATTTTATTGATTTTTCTAAGGGTCCATTTCATTCTGCCTCATTAGGAGAAAAATGGCTTTTTTTCTCATTATATTTTAATGAGATGAAAGATCACCATAGCCTATAGGGTTATTCATACTATTCGAAGGTTGTTAGTTCCTATGTAACAAGGGAAAACTCTACCATCTTTCAATAATGTCTTGATAGTGATTAAATCCAAGTGGAAATAAAACACATCAAATCACCTAAGATTTAATATATTGGTTTTAGTGTCTGGGTCCTAAGGATAAGGGCAGTTCATACAGATCATTTTGCCATCTACCTCACCACTGTGGAAGGGACAGCAACATTGGGCTATAAGATTCTGTAAGGACAAGACAGTGACCTTTTCTAAGAATTCTGGCTTCCAGCTTCCAAACATATGCAGCTCCTGTCTTGAAGGCAAAGCCTTATCAGAGTCATCTTATTTGTTCATGAGAACCAGAGACAATTGAGAGAAGAAAGAGACAAAAGAGGCTGGTGAGATCACTCAGTGGGTAAGGCCATTGCCACCAAGCAAGAAGTGGTAGTATGTTCAACTGAGGGTCTAGAAGAAAATAAGTAGGGCTGGTGTTAGATTGAAAGGCATTCATAGGCTGGATGTAGCTTAGTGATGGAACACTTGCTTAGCATGCCCAAGGCTCCAAGTTTGATCCCAGTACCACCACAAAACAAAGAAAGAAATAAAAATGTTTTCATGCACATAAAACATGAAGGGTAAATGGCCAAAACTAGGGCAAAACAGGATAGAGACGCAACAGTTCCACCTCATTTGAACATATGTTTGTCCTGGAACCAGAAGGGAGAGAAACTATCTGGTGTTCTACTTCAGTTTGTACTGGGGAAAATCTTTAGATCTAGTCCATAGAAATTCTCTGCATATATATTTAAAAGCTGTATTTTGGACACTCCTTACGGTACTCTAATGTACCAAATTAGGAGCACAAGACCTTGGGCTAAGAACCAACACTCATACAGAGGAACACAGGTGACAAACTACAGATATGAAGGCTTTGTCTCAAGATCTGTTTGGGGAAAGTTAGTGCTTGCATGATGTTCCAGGTCATTCAGTTAAGTTTCCTATTCTACATTTTTATTTTCTCATACTTATTTATATTTCACAAATCATTTCTTTTAGAATTATGTTACTATTACTTCTATTTTTACTATTTCAAGATTTATTTTTAAACAAGCCTGAAAAATCACTTCAGTGAAATGGTAAACTATAAATTATCCCATGGTAAATTACTCTTGTATCCTGGATTTCAGAAGAAAACAATGGAATCCTACTAGAAAACCTGCTGGAGGACAGGGAGACCTCAATATCTCTGTGTGGCACTCTGCTGGTTGTTAACAGACTAATCTGTCCCTGGGGGTGTGCTTAGCACAGGCCAAGGCATGAATTTCTGTAGCAGCTGATCTGTGTCTCCAAGGAGCACAGGAGCCCAGCCTCCACTTCTTTCCATGATGGCTCTGGGGCTGGCTGTGCACACCAGCATACTTCTCATTCCAGCGAACTGAAAGTGATGCCCAAGGGGCCCATTGAGCACAGCCAGACCTTATGGTGTTTGCCTTCCTTTGCACAGATGGGGCTGTGGATGCATGTTTTAACAGATGCACACTGAAGTATGCAAAAATACTTTGCAGTCTTATGTTTTCATCTTTTCCTGATCAGAACAGATACAAGAGAGTATGAGCATTGGAAATAAATGTCTCAGCTTACTTTTATTATTGTACAATGGAGCAAAGGTGCCTTTCTTTCCCTTTGATATCAATGATTAGAACACTCAGACTGTGGAACAATGCACAACTTGGTGACCTAAATTAGAGGTTAATGGATATAATGCTGTGTCTCCTGGAATAGTCTCTTCCCTTTCTAGGTATGAGGACCTTTTTTTCTTAAAATAAAAAATGTATTTATTGATTGCACCCTAAGTGCCTCTCTCTCTCTCTCTCTCTCTCTCTCTCTCTCTCTCTCTCTCTCTCTCTCTCTCTCTGTGTGTGTGTGTGTGTGTGTGTGTGTGTGTGTGTGTGTGTGTGTATAAGCTGTGGTTCATTTGGCACTTAATGCCTAGCAAGACTGACAGGCAATATACAAATAAACAACAAATATGAAATTATAATTATGATACAAGGGGGCATGTAGAAAACCCTGACAGTAATACACCTCCTCAGAGAAGGTAAATAGGAGAGAATCATTTGAGGAAATAACTAAGGCCTGAAAGACAGAGCCAGAACTAGACATTGAAGAGGAAGAGCAAGAAAGGAAGAAACCAGAGCAGACACGACACTCTGAAGAAGAACAAGAATTTAGTATAGTGAGGAAACAAAAGAAAGCTATCAGAACCGTAGTGGACCAGGAGAAAAAAATAGCAAGGGGACCTTCAGGCAATACTTGGTGGGTCTTCATAAAGACTTTGCATGTACATACAAGATCTGATTATTATTGATTTTACTCTCTGTAATTATTAATTGTAAGATACTCACAATCAGGAGAATAACTGGTATTTTAAGGCCTTTTCGTATGTGTCAGGACCTGAGTAAAATGCTCCACATCCATCAGCTCAAATGATTGTTTCAGCATCCCTACAACACATGTGCTATCATTGATTATACTCACAAATGGGGGCTGATCACATAAGAATTCCCCTAAGGTCACAGCCAAAGTGAGCGGGAATCCAGGAGTTGGATCCTAGACCATCTGGCTCCAGTTCTTAGCCGAACCCAGAGATACTGCTCTCCTCTTGAACTTCATCTATACCACAAAGCATCCAAAGGCAAGCAGAGCTGCCTGGGATGCAAGCTCTGAGGACCTAGGCTCTTTCTGGTCCCTCACAATTGCACCATTGAATGTGGTAGATGCTGGGATGAGGTCCAAATGTCTAACAAAAGCAGTGGTTTGTGGAAAGCTGATTAGAAGAGATGTCTTGACATTAGTCCAGGAAAAAAGCCAGAACAGAGATGTAGGAAGATGTCATAGTTGCTCGAGTAAAAAGAGGATGACACTGTATCTGGCTTCTGTCATCCCATGTTTGTGTGCCCTGGGAGGACTGGTACAAAGGCCAGAAGGAATGGAAAGAGCCAGAGAATGTAGAACTCACCTCACGATAAGCAGATCTCTTCAATGATTGTTAGAATTTTCTATTTGCTAATGTTACAGGTTCAGAAAAAGACTGCAAATGAGACAACAAATCCATTTTCTAAGTACTAGGAGAATGTCTACCATGGTGTGGTATTAGTTTTGCCGGACATATACCCAGTCTCTACCCCACTGTCCCTCCTGTTCCATTACCAAAATGATTTAACCAGAACCCCTATGTCCATCATTCAGTCACCTGACCTGACTTCATTGCTTCTCTGTTCTTGATATTGACCATAGCTGTGTGTCCTGACAGTCCATCTAAGTTCTGTGGCCCAGTCCACAGTTCTAGGGTGCTGGTGTGCCTTTTTGTCACCCGAACCTTCCTCTAGCTTTGCTCCAGGACACCCAGGGTACCCAGGATTCACTTCGCTGTAACAGCTGCCTTTTCAGTTGCACTACTTCCCTCCTCCACTTCAGCCTTTCAGTGTTCTGTCACTGCGCAAGGCCTCCTGTCTTCTGGCCCTTACCTGCCTCTCTAGCCTCATGTATTTTGATGTCTGTGTGCAGGTTTGTGCATGTGAGTGCAGATGACTGTGAAGGCCAGTGTCTTTGCAGCTCCCTGGAACTAGAGTTACAGTTGATTGTGAGCTGTTTGATAGGGATTCTGGAAATGGAACTCAGGTTCTTTGAAGAACAGTACATGCTCTTAAACACTGAGTTATCACTGTAACCCGGTGGTTCTCAACCTTTGTATTTGCTGCAACCCTTTAATAAGGCTCATCATGTTGCGGTGACCCTTAAACATAAAATTTTTTATTAATTTATTTTTTATGTTTCAATAAAATTATTTTTGTTGCTACTTCATAACTGTAAATTTGCTACTCTTATGAACTGTTACTTAAATGTCTTTAAAGTTTTCTGATGTTCTTAGGTGACTCCTATGAACCCCCAGGAGTTGCAACCAACAGGTTGAGAACCACTTCTGTAGGCCACTACTTTTGTGTTTTAACATTAAATTTTATTTCCCCCATTAAAGTCTTACAATGCTGTGGTGGACAGAGCATCAAAGGCCTCATAGATGATTATGAACTAATTTACAATATATATGTACCTCAAGATGATGACATCTTGACTCATCTGGCTGCATCCAGTGACATCACCCATTGGCTCTTGGGTAAAAGAGAGTAGATATACACATAGAGGTCAAGGAGAGAAAGAATAAAATTAAGCATGACTAACCCAGGCTAATGGCTTTAATGATTAGGCAGTCTTCAGGATTTGGAAAAGAGGAGGATGAGGCCACCTGACAACACACAGAAGAGAAACAACCCTGATGACCCTTGCATTTTATGACTTCTAACTTCCACAACTGGAAAATAAGCTTGTGTGAAGACAGTAAATTTGTGGTAATTTGTTAACTAAAATTATATACATTCCCTGATCCTCTTCACCACAAGGGAAAGCTGGTCTCTTCATTTTTAGCTTCTAGTTAGCCCTACACACTAAATAATTTATATATATACCTCTCTCAATGAGAATATAAGCCTGAAAAGAAGCTACCATGTCTCGTGCATATTTATGCATGAGCATAGGACTGGAACATAACTAAGTATTCATTAATTCATTCATTAACTTGTTCATTCATCCTGTCATTCAAATATTTATTATTTATCGAGTGTTTAATAAGCACAAGAGTCTAGATACTGCTAGAATCCATTATTGCTTTAAATAGTAAAACTAAGAAGATTTTTTTTGGCTTCAAGGAGCTTATATTTTAATGGAGGAAACATTGTTTAAGAGCCATGAAGATAATTTGAGTTAACAGAAAGATGTATAAAAATAAATAAGGAATTCAGAGCAGGAAGAGGGAAGGGCATGTGCATAAGATTTGTGCAGGTGGAACACAGTGTGTTTGAGGGATTTCGCTAGACAAGACAGTGACATGAGTGCCATGGAGATGAGGTAGAAAATCAAGCTACTGCTACGTACTACAGTGTCTATTAGCCTGTAATCTGACAGTGTGGAATATGTTAAGTATGGAGCTAGTTGAGTATACTGTAATTTAGAAATGGCTACGTTTTGGTATATAAATAATACTTTGGAGGAAGATGCTGGTGGGAAAAAAAGTGAAACCACAAAGATGTTGCAAGGCAGAGAGGTAAGGATGAAGTGGAAAGAAGTGGACAGCTTGGGGCTGTTTTGGAGGTTGCAGTAATGATATTTCATGCTGACTCAGATGGTAGTTAACATGGGTAAGGGAGGCATCTTAGGAGACTTTGTGGGAGGAAGCAATATTGCATTCTCCTACAACTTCCTGTGATGGAAGTCATCTGATATGATTAAGCAACTATAGTGACTGAATCTGTACCCCAGCCACAGAGGTAAGGGATGACTTAACATTAACAAATCCTACTTTTTTTTGTAAGTAAATGAGACAATTATCTGCAAAAGGAGATGATTAGGTGAAATTAGAGATTTAATTTAAGGCAGGATGCTGTGTTGAATGCCATGCCTATTTTCCCTTTACCCAGTCCAATGAGATCTGATTTATACACAAAGAAAATATGGCTTGCTTCTTTGTGCTCCTGGAGGCCAAAGTATGTTGGAGGACAGCATAATTTCCTATACTGTTCTCATACAGAAACACTGATCTTACTTAAGCTAAAACATAATTCCATGAAAATGATCTAGCACCTCATTAAGGAATGGTGGGGCAACAGGGAGGCTGGACACTGTTGAGACTAGGCTCTGTAGAGGAAGCTACCTGGGTCTAAATACAAGAAACGGGTTAGGGTTTAAAATTAAAAGAGATGGAGAAAACATCACATGACTGAAGAAAGAGAAGCAATTGTGTAGTGCTGAGGGCTGCAGAAACACCTTGTGTTTTTGAGAAGTGAAAGTCCAAGTCATTGCACACTGAAGACGTACATTTGAACTGAATCAGAAAGCAAGGTTTAGCAAAGGAGTATCAGCATGCTGCATGGACCATGGGGAGCTGTGGAAGGAAGATGCTGAAGCAGGAGAGAGGAGAGTTAGACACTGTGTGTTAACTGAGAGTGAAAATACTAGATTATTTATGTGGGAAAACTAGAAATAAAGGAGACATATAAATGATGGGAGGTAAGAGACTAAGAAATATTTGCAGAAGGATTCTCAGGGAATCTGATGGGCTTGACTATAAAGAAAATAGAAAGAGGAAAATATGACATGAATCCAGGATTTTATTTTAAAAACAATTGACAAATCTTTAACATAAAAATGGCTTGTAAAAAAAGGCAATCAGTAGTTAGGTCTGCTTGAAAAGCTTTTTCAGGTATGATTGTTAAAACAAGTGTGTGGATTCTTAGGAGTTTAAAAAATTGGCCTTGTTGAAGAAACTTGAGCATTGATAAATGATAAATAAATAAATAAATAAATAAACAAATAAATAAATAAATAATAATGGCTGCCCTGCTTTGAGCTCTGCCTTCCAAGAGACATTTTTTTTAAAACCTGATCCTTAAATCTGAATTGTCATTGTAACTTTCTTTGACCAACACATTGAGATCACAGTATTATGAGAATTCCAAACCTTAACCCTAAATAGCTTCAAAGCTTGAAACATGCACAGTCCATCCCACTGGATGATAAGAGGTGATTCAGTCATTCTCATTTTCCTAATTGACAGAAAGCTAACCATTAGAACAAAAACTAACTTATTAATTGGAAAAAATGACTATAGATATATCAATGAGCAATTAAAACCAGCAGATATCCAATCCAACCAGATTGAAAACCCACAGAATTTCAAGTTATATGTACAATGTGGTTTCAAGCTTTCAAGCTATGAATCTTAAGAGGGTTTGTTATGCACTAAAGGTTAACTGATACATAATATTCAAGAGAAACTATCAAGGAAGAAAAGTAGCAGACAGTGTTAACAAAGTAAACTGAACAGCTCAAGGAAGCATTAGTCTATTTTGTAGATAAAACTTTATTAAATGCAACAATTCAATACTTTACCATTTATCAAAAGCACACAGGTTTGGTGGCCCAAACACTAGCACTTTCCAAAACGGTGCATTCATAACAAGAATGAGAAGGAGCCGAATGAGAACAACTAGCCATAAGAAGTAGTTTTTTAAAAACTGCCACTCTTTTGGGTTAACAAAAGCAACATGTCAATTAGTGGTAGGTAAAGCAGTATCTTGTCTCCTGCTATGAGCTATGCTTGAAGAATTAGGCAAGAGTAAGAGGCTATCAACAGAGCCTTCTTCCTTCCCGGACCAAAGCTAGTGGAAAATTCAATAAAGTTTGGCCTCTGAGGGGCTGGGTAATTCTTCAGGGACGTTCCTTCCTCTCATAGGCACCAAGCATTAGAACTTGTTCTTCTGGGACTTCTATTACCAAGTGCTACTGCTTAATTGTGGGTTTAGCCGGGTTCTTTCACACTTTCCTCTTTTCAGAAGAAATCAGTTGGTTAGATGTAACACTTAAAGGTCTCTTCCATCCTATCTTGTCTTAATTTATTTTAGCAGCTGCAAGAAGTACAACATGCTCATTAAAATGAACCGTCTGTGTGTCTCTGTGGTGCCAGGGCTTACCAGTGAGACAAGTGTCCCAGAGAGGTCCTGGGGGAAAAGCAGTGACCTGATAAGACCTTAAAAATGAAAAGAAATCAGAACCTAAAAGTATGGCCCTACCAGATTGAGGGGGGCAGATACAGCCGATTGGAATTGGTAACAACCATTGAGGAGTCACAGTTTATTCAAAGGGTCCACCATGGAAGTAATTCTCACCTTGGGAGAAGGAAAGCAAGAGGGCGCAGAACATGTGGCAGCCTCACACAGCTCCTCCAGCCTTTTAGGTCTTCTGAAGAAAGAACTCTCAAGGGATAGCACTGCTGCGCTGAGGAAACAAGGGGCCCGAGTGGACAGCAGTTGTTCTTTGGGGAATGTGATTTAGAGTGGTCCTTGGCAAAGGCATGAGCGTCCCTGGATCCAGCAACTCAGAAAATCAGAGGCACTTTTGTTGGTACCATTGTGTTTTCTGTTAGAATAGAGTGAACTAAGCATCTCAGGTGATTTGAAGACTAGCATTTCAAGACCAGGTGGATAAAGGAAGCTGAGGACAAGCTGAGCCAGCAGGGTCCTATAGCTCCCCTGGAGGACAGAGCAAACAGTGAGGCCATGACACAAGACTGTTACAGGTTGAGTCTCTTTCCAAACAGTCTGCAGAATATCTATAGGGTTCAGGATGACCTTCAGCTGAAGTGTCTACTATCACCTACATTTGTGCCTACCTTGCTCACTACATCAGCCCTCCTTGTAAAATGGCAGAATTATTGCCAACCTCTCAGAACTATTGGGGAATTTAGAGACTAAACGTGTTTAACAGATTCCGCTCCATACTTTGCTCAAAGAAATTAATTCCTCATAGAAACCATAATTTATTTCCATCACATCCCATTTCTTTATATTCTTGAATAATTTCACCAAACTACTTATACTTCATTTGTCAAGTTGGCCTGAGGAGACTTCAAGGGACCAGAGCAACAGCATAGTTCAGTAGGAAGTGTAAATTCCAAGTGATTGCCATTTACCCATCTAGCAAAGGTCTATTGAGCACTTCCTGTATAGAAAACACCATGGCAAGATTAAACTGTTGATGCTGGAAATTAAGAAGACACATTTACACAACCGTATATAGAGGCAAAACAGAAAGGAAAATGGGGTCATAATGACATATTATTTTTCTGCTTTTAATACAACTTGTATGGGCAAACATACAACTCAGCTATCAGAGTCCAGTTGCTGGGCTTGCTAAGCTTTCCATGAATATTCAGCATACTGGGATATAAGCAGAGTTCTCCCTTCCTTTCTTCCTTCCTTCCTTCCTTCCTTCCTTCCTTCCTTCCTTCCTTACTTCCTTCCCAGTGGAGCTAAAACGTACTTTGCCTAACATGTGCAATGAGTGAGATATTTTAAAAGAGCACTTGTGAATTTAAAAATGTTATTACCCCATAAATCCAGTTCCTCTATACTACATGTTCTTATTTCCAAATCACCCCATCTGGACCCAGCAGTCTTCCTGGTCAGGCAAGAAGAAAATATCTTAACCTAGTTGGAAAAACCTGGAAGAGTGTAAAGAAAGGTACTTCCAGAGTGCTGCCAACCTAATTGTTCACAGTGCAATGTTTGTAAGCTGTTTCTTTTAAAATGTTACCATTGTTATTATAATTAGTAGTATAAGCAGTAGTATCAGTATTAGTGTCACAATGTGGGAGTGTAATACAGCACAACTGTGGGGGGGGGGAAACTGTGGTTGGTATATAAAATGAATTAAAAAGTATAAATCTTCATCAAGTAGGTGGAGGTTCAGGGTCACATTACTTTAAAGAGAGAGGGCCTGGCCCCGTGTTACTTGTCACCAGCAATGAATCTCCACCCAAATACAAATGACCCTCCTTGATTGAAAACTCAATAAACATACAATCTGGCTTTTCACCCATGGAGTTATTGCTAGTATTACATATGAATGTGTTAAGTACTAGGTGTCATGAGCCTGTGATTATCACAAACTCAGTGGGAGGGTGGAAGACACAGTACAGATGGTAAAACTCTTTGAGTCCACTCAATGTTTGGAGAAGACTGACTCCTCATCTGTAAGGAAACTTGGCAAAGTGTAAAGTAGTAATTCCTCTCTCTTCTCCTCTGTGTGTGTGGAGGTGTTGTGTGTGCATGCACACGTTCAAGCAAGCTCGTGTGCAAGTATGCAGGCTATATACCCAGGTGGTGGTCAGATGCCAATGCCAAATACTTTCCATTATAAGTTTCCATGTTGATTTTTGAGATAGGATCTCACTTTGAACCAGGAGCTTGACATTTCACCTAGACTATGTAGCCAGTAAGACCCTGGGTTTTACTTACCTGCAAAGAACCTCCCTTCCAGCCCTGGGGTTACAGTTGTGTCTCTGAGCCTGAGTTCTAGAAATTTAAAATCATGTCTTCACCAAGCATGTTAAACACTATCCAGCTATCTGAGCTATCTCTCCAACCCCTGTACTTTGGTTTTTGCTATAGATTTCCAAAGGTGAATAAATATTTTTATTTGTTTAGTTATTTTAAACATTTTGGCTTTTTAAAAAGATTTATTTGTTTATATATTTTATGTATATTTGCTCTTTGCATGTATGTCTGCATATCAAAAGAAGGGTATAGGATCCCATTATAGATGGTTATAAGCTGCCCATGTGATTTCTGGGAATTGCACTCAGGACCTCTGAAGAGCAGCCAGTCCTATTAACTGCCGAGCCACATCTCTGGCCCAGCAATAAATTTATTTATTTTTTGAAGCAACTTACAGAAGATTTATAAGAATATTCTATACCCATGCCTGGTTTATATTTCCCTTTAGCAGTTATCACTATCAAACATTTCCCGTTTCTATGTTTCTTATTTCATTTTCTTACCTCACCAAGTCACATGCAGCTCCTAGAGCTTGCAAAACAGTTCCCTGAACTTACTGGAAATTCTAAAAAATATTTAACTGGTTAAATAAGTGAAGGAAGTGACAAGATCTCTGTGTTAAATTAAACATCACTTCAAAAAAGTCAAAGTGGCTTTGCCTTTATATTTAATCTGTAATTTCACAGTTGTCATGAAAATAAAGATAAAGAGAGTCATGGCTGAAATTTCATTCTGTTTGGTAACAAATAATTTACTCTGACTGTTTTAAAGTACTCTATTACACGTAACTACCAACCAACATCATCAGAAATGACACAATATCTCCTTCTTCTCATCACTGTCCTCATTTCACAGATGAAAACAACAACAAAAAAAATGAGATCCAACAAGAAAAAAGTTTCAAAAGTTGCACAGCTAGTGGGTAATGAGAGGTGGATTAGAGCCCTGAGCTCCAATGAGTATGAATTTCACATGATCTCTCTTTCCCAGGGGAGACTGATTCAATTTTAAATGTAACTGTGATGCAATGTCTGTGATAACATTGTGGAAGTTATCTCATTTCTTTATGATGAACTACACTGTGCCTAAAGACACACCAAACCACAGGAAGGCCACAATCTCACACAACAATACATTTGCAGATTATTGTTGTGGATTGCTGGCTCAGTGGTTATGATTAGCTGGCTGTTCTTGCAGAGGCTCTAGCTTAGTTTCCAGCACTCACATGGTGTGGCTCACAACCAACTGTAACTTCAGTTACAGAGAACCCAATGCCTTTTTCTGGTTTCTGAGGGCCCCACATACAGATAATGTGCTTAACATATATAAAAGAAAAAAAAAGACACATAAATAAAAATAAGTTAATTTTAAAAGCAACAACAAATAGTGATTGGTTCAGCTTCAGGCTGGTGCAACCCGTGTTATCCATCCTTGTAGCAAGGACTGTCTTTTCAAAATATCTTCAGTAATTTTCATTTTACTTTCAGCAGTTTCCTCCAACCTCAGCTTATGAATATCAACTACTAAGCACACACATACTCCTACTCAATGTTCTGTGTCTCCTGCTAAAAGGCCATTATCCTTTGTGGATTTCCTTCCAGACTGTAACTTAGATTGATAGCATATTCACTGAATTCTTGTCTTGGAGAGATACTATATTTTCTTCTGATGTCAGTTTTTCCCTAGAGTCTGAAAACATGCTCACACTGTATCTTGGCATTTGAGGCCATTCTCAAGAGTCCAATTTTATTCTAAAGATCACTTTTTAATAAACTCCCCAGGCATTCCACAGCGCATACTGTGAGAAACTGAGCCAACAGGAAATGCGAGGCTGAGCTTCTATATCACCTTCTCCCAACCCTCCCAGATCCTGCTGGAGGAGGTCCACTTATGCTGTTTGTGAGGAGAGCTGCCATCCTAGTTGGTAACACACAGCAAAAAATACACTGGGTAAGTCAAAAGAATGAGTAGCCAGAGTCACAACCAACTGAAGCAAAAACTTAAGCCACACCTCCTTTCTAGGTCTGAGCATGGAGCTTACTTATGCATAGATTTTGATCTTAGGCACAGAGTAGAACTGTAAAGACTCCATTTATTTCTTCTTTTTAATCTGTCTGTCTGTCTGTCTGTCTCAGTTTGTCTCTCTGTCTCTTTCTCTGTGTGATGTATGTGCATCTGTGACTATGTCTACATACATGTAGAAGTCAGAGGACAATATTTTGCGTTGATTCTCACCTTCAAGTTTGAGGTGAATTCTCCTGCTGTTTCCAGATGTGTGCAGTAGGACAGCTGGACTGTGAACTTCTGTGGGTTTGCCTTTCTCTGCCTCCCATCTTGTAGGCAGAATGACTGGGATTACAGATGAGTGCTGTGGTGCCCTACTTAGCTTGGGCTCCAAGGATCCAAACTCAGTTCCTTGTGTTTGTGCAGCAAGTCTCTTCCCAAAGAGCCGTATCCCCAGCATGGAAGCCTGCCTTTCTGAAAGACTTTAGGTGACTACCCACAAAAATGGTGTTAGTCGGCTCTTTGAGGTAGCAATGGAGCTGATGTCGGAGGGATGATGATAGCTAAAGCAGTGCCAACCGCAGTCTGTCCCCACAAAGTTCCTTTTTATTTCTAAGAAGAGTCATTGTCCTGAAAGTTTGCCAAGAGGTTTTCTCCTAGAAATGATACAGAAGCTGCACCTATGAAAACTCAAGAGTATGATTGCCTGAACCAGATCCGAAAAATGATAAAATCAATATACATGCTAAAGTGGAAGCAGGAAGTCTCTTCCACTCCTCCCCTAGACAAACAGCTCCCGACAATTAACTGTTGATAGGGAGGGGATTATTATTCCCCAGGGATGAATTCCCTAATTGGTATCAAGTGGTCATCCTTGAAACACATACAAACAAGCAACACTAAACAGATTCAGCAGGTAGTGGGTAATGCACACTTTTATTTATGAGTTTATATATCCATATGCAACAAAAATAAAGAAAAAGAGGCCACAAATTTGAGAAAGAGAAAGTGGGGGGGGAGGACTTGGGAGGGTTTGAAGGATGGAGAGAGGGAAATTATGTAACATTTTGTTTTTTTAAAAGTTGCAAATAATAAAACAGTCACTGTCAACTTTACTCAGTCATGCATTGGGTCTTCCTCCTTCTCCCCTCTCTAAGGGCAGGAACTGAATGTGGAGAGCTTTCTACCAGCTTTTCACAGGTTATTATTATGGGAAAGAGTTCAGCATTGGTATCAAATACAGCTAAGGTACAGTTCACAGTTGTCATTTTTATGTTATAGACAAATGATGGGGGATGTCCTTCTATATGCTATGAAAATATTGTTTCTCTTATTGGCTGATGAATAAAGCTGTTTCAGCCAATGGACAGGCAGGATGTAGCCAGGCAGAAAGTATAGGTGGGGAGACCAGACTAGAATTCTGGGAAGAGGAATGCAGAGAGTGAGTCACGAGACAGGTGCCATGTAGCTACCCACCAGGTCATTCTCTGGTCAGCCAAAACCATGTGGAATTACAGAGGTTATAGAAATGGGTTAACAATTAAGAGAGAGCTAGCCAATAAGAAGTCAGAGCCATCAACCAAACAGTTTATAATTAATATAAGCCTCTGTGTGTTTATTTGGGACTAAATGTCTGTGGGACAGGGTGAGGCAGAAACTTCTTTCTACAGACAAGTGACTAAGCATCTGCATGCCATTAAAATAATAATAAGGATCCATCCCATGCTGTTTGGAAGATGCAAGCCTGACAAGACAAAGAGTTCAGTGCCTGTGAACAATGGATGCTGTGTAAGTTAGTTGTTTGAACTTGGCGTTTTATCCTGTTCAGTCATCTCATTTCAGCAATCCTGGATTTTCTAAAGGAGTCTATGCCCTTCATATTCAATGGGCTCTAATCTTTTCGCCTTAAACTCTATTGCAGAGCTGTTGTGGGGATTAGATAAATTAATATGTATAAACACTTGGAGCTTTGCCTGTCATATAATTAGTACCCAAGATGGCTTAGCTCTTATATTTAATACTTACTGAATTATAATTAAGTAGCTTTTGCAGGATTTTTAAATGTGCCCCACCAACAGCCCTAAGACTTGTGACATCTTGGACTGTTTAGTTACCTCCAAATATAAAAGTTTTAGTGTAGTGCCTGGCACACAGTTGCCTCTCATAATGCAAGAATGAACAAATGAATGAGTATAAATGAGTGGGTGAATGAATAAAATGCATTCTTACCTTTCTGACAGGATTTTCAGAAACAAAGCCATAAAAGATTCTCTTGGGAAAAGGAGGCAACAAGAAGGGGATGTGAAATTATCTTAGTGAGGTAACTGGTCTGGGAGGTTAGCAAGGGTGCCATTCAAAACCCAGAGGATGTAGAGTCTGCAGTTAGGAGTCAGAGAGGAATGCTCTGAGGGAAGAATCTTGGGAAAGGCTGCTGGCAGATAATAGCCTTCAAAAAACATGAGCTAACTGTATTTTTTTCTGATCAAATGTGTCAGGGGATGCTTCAGTAAATAAAATATGAGCAATGAGAAACCTTTGTATTTCCTGCAGCAAGGGCTAATGAGCAACCTTGGGAAGGCACCAGGGTTTTCCCTGAACCTCTATCCCCAGTGTGGAGACAATCATGGGCATGAATTCTGAGAAGCTATTGGGCTGTGTGGTGATAGGAGAGAGTTAAAGTCCCAAAGCATTAGCAGGTAATGGACTGAGGTCCAAGGTCGTATCAGTCTCCTACACAATTATAAAGGCAAAGGCAATGGAGTGAGCCTGGACTGATGGAGATGGAAAGGAGATTCTGTGTGAGAAGCAGATTGTTGGCAATGGCTTTATCCATACTGCATTTGGTTGTGTTGTAGCTCCTCTTCAGTAATGGTGCTCTGCCTTTCAAATCTATAATATGGCATCAATCTCCTCCACAAGAGAGTGACCCAACAAAGCATTTCCAGGCTACTTTAGAGCTGTACAATAACTACAAGTCCCTTTCCTGGAAGATTGGGAGAACATTTCCTTGAACACTCATTGAGGACATTGGATGAAAACTAATAGCAAAATGGACTTGGAGAGGAGGAAACAATGGAGTTGTCTGGGCCCACACAATCTCTAAGGGACTTTCCCGTATCCTCTTCACAAGCCTGTAGAGGAAATTAATTACTCCCACATTACAGAGGTAGAAAACAACCAAGACCTTCATATATCACCTGTGACCAGGCATACTGTGTCATCAGGATTTGAATTTATTTCCTCTCCTTGCAATCTCAAGCAATGCAGGAAGAAGCTATTTTCTCAGAGTTCATGCCAAGGACCCCAGAGGTTACTCATACAGCTCAAAAGGAAGTAGGGCTAGGGGCTTGGGTACAGTATGACACTCACTCTGGGAAAGACCTGCTTCTTTCTATGCTTGGGAGCAGATAAAAGTCTCACTGCAAACCATACTTGCCTTTAATGTGCTTCTGTGTCTACTCCTCTGCCAAATTTTATCTAGAAGTACCCTGTCCCTGTCTCCCTTTATAAGGTCGAGGTTTTGTTAAAACCATGCCTAAAGATAAAGTTAGGTGCGGTCAACTAAAAGTCAGGTACCTTGCTAAGGACCCCTTGTTGCAGAATATTTATTTAACTAAACAAAGATGTGTGTGTTGGTTTTGTTTAACTGTGTAAATTTGTGTTACATTTGTTTAACTATGTAAAGGTGTATTGCCTGACCTGCATAAGGCACCTGATTAGTTTAATAAAAAGCTGAACCACCAATAGGGAGGGAAGAGGTATAGGCAGGACTCCTGAGCAGGATGAGTAAATAGGAGGAGGAACTTAGGCCAGGAAAAAGAAGAAAGAAAAGGAGAAAACAAGATGCCAGAGGCCAGCCAGCCAGGCAAAGGAAGAAGGAAAGGATATACAGAATGAAAGAAAGGTTTAAAAAAAAACCTCTTGGGGCAAAATGCAGATGAATAAAAACAGATTACATTAAAAAAACAAGTGGGACAAGCCCAAGCTAAGGACAAGCATTCATAATTAACAATAATTCTCCTTGTCTTTATTTAGGGTCTGATTGATGGCCCAAAGAAAATTCTAACTGTACCCCTAGACAACTGCTTATAATCTTATTAAGTTTTTGACAATTCCATATAATTTGCATACAACGTATTTTGATCATCTTCACCCCTCTTCTCCCTAACTCCCCTTGCATCCACTCCACACCGTCTCACCCCTCCCAACTCCATGTCCTCTCAATTAAAAAAAAAGCATACCATGTCTAATTTGTATTTCTCATATATTCATGGATGTAGGGCCACCCACTGGAGTACAGGTGCCCATTAAGAAGTGTACTCTTAAAAGAAAGCTGACTGTCCTTCTCCCAGCAGCCATCAACTGTCAACAGCTCCTCAGCTAGGAGTGAGACTCGTGGTCAACTCACCTGCCCCATGATGGATCAGTTGTCTTGATCTGATGCCTGCAGCCACATTGCCCTTAATTCATGAGTGCAACAACCCTCTTATATCCAGAAAGCACCTCTACCAACTAGTCCTCCCCAACTTACAGATCTTGCCATCTTTCTGCTCCCTTTCCATAATGGTCTCCCACACCTGGAGTTAGGATGTGTGTAATATAGATGGCCCATATTTATAGCTGAGCACTCCCCAAACACTTACTTTTGCACTTTGACCAGTTGTGAGTTTGCAAATTAAACTCATACATTTCTGGCATGCAGCAAATCCATGAATTCACTGTCCTCAATTTGAAATGTTTTTCACACTATTGGGCTAGAAGGGCAGGAGCTCAGCTCTGTGCATGTCTTGCTTTTGGAGTGAGTTCACAGTAGGGCCTTGGGCAAGTCACTCACCTCTCTGGGCTTTTGTTTTCTGTCTTACAGAAAGTTTGAGAGTTTTAGGAATACAGATTGAGACTGTGATCTGTTTCCTTCTATGACTGCCGCTCATAAAACATGTCTATCTCATGTCAAAGCCCATGCCTAAATTCATTCTACATCATAGATCATTGATGACTCTGTGGTTTCCACAATATATAAATAAGTCTATTCGCCAAAATGGTTGAAGAAATTCTAAGGATGTAAAAGGACCATCTGAAACCCTGCAGCTAATGATGCTTCTTAGATAGGGGGTCAAACCTTCAGACATTCACTACCCTTGCCTCCATCACTCCTTGGTAAATGCCATTTACTACTCAAAACAGCTTCAAAGAGAAAAAAAATTACATTGTAAACACATTTGCATTTTCATTAAATGTTATACTTTATATGAGCTTTAGAAAACACCTTGGAATTTCAGGATAAATTAGTATGAATTTGAGTTCTATTTTCTTTTGACTTTAAGGATTTAGATACATAACCATTCATTTTCTAAAGGAGATATATTTTAATGTTGCCTTATTTTTTGATTTCTACAACCAAATAAGATAAGATAAGAAAAGATAAGATAAGCTTTCCAGAGTGGTAAAGTTTTACACAGAAATAGAAGGTAGCAACTGGGAGAAGCTTGCAGATGCTTCCCTGACCTTAGGCAGGCTGTACCAAGCCACCTGAGGTAAATGCGCAGCTAAGAATCCTAAAAATGAAAATAAGAAATGCCATAGAAAGGACCAGTCAAAGCTGACCATAATTACCTACATTCTTCTATTGGTTGTCATTTCATACAGGGGCAATTTGGCAAAGCCTTTCGGTAATATAGGCTGTCTTAGCTTAGGGTAGAGGTTGCTACTGACATCTAGTGGATAGAGCTCATGAACACTACTAAATATCCTACAGGGATTTCACAGCAGTGAACAATCTGGGGAGTGTGCTAACAGTGCTGGGATTGCATAATCTTGGACTATTAGAAGGCCTTCAAGTTCAGGGATGGATGCATCTTGTTTACTCCTATGTCTTAGCACCTGGCAGTGTGCTCAGCACAGAGACCCCACCCCCACCCACACACACACATGTGTTTGTTGAAGTGTTGGGTGCATGAACACCCAAGAGAGATGGATAAGGCAAGTTGTGGCTGTTAGGTCCTATAAGCACCTTCCCATTTTGAATTTTTATCTTCTTGTTCTGTCCTCTCACAATTTCTCTTTCTTTTCTCGCCCAAGCACTGGGTAGGAAGGAAAACCCCGGTGAGGCTGCCTAGGAGCAGCAAAAATGCCGAGAAGACACCAGGGCTGCTAAGCCTCACCCAGTTTCCCCTTTGCACCACTCCATTCAGTAGTCTGTAATCACTCCAGCAGGCAAGTGGAGTTCTTGATCCCTCCTAAGCATGGACAGATAAGACAAAGAGCACACACCCCCTGCTGATGGCTTACCAGGCCAGCCCAGTTACGCCCTTCAGAAGACATACTCTGGGATGTGAGATAGAAACTAGGCTTAGGTGAGGAATGGAACATAAAGACACTTAATTCTAGAAGTAGAGGTATTATATGTGTTTATTCATCACTATATTCATCACAGAGCCTGGTGCGTGGCAGGCACCTTTAAATATTTGTTAAATAAAAGTGTAATATGGTGGCCAACATTCCAATTTCTTCCTTAAATTTGATCAATTTTTTTTTTTAAAGCCTGTATTTTGCCATTTCTTCAAAGGGCCATAAGACATGACTGTATATTTACATTGGCCAACCTTACGTTCCCCAGTGAACTGGTGTTCCTGAGCTGGAAAGTAGCTTTCCAGAAAATGGAGTAGAACATATTTGTAGTTACCCTTCAACAACTTCTCAATGACATTTAGGGAGTGGTGACAGATTAGTGTTTGCACCTCAACTCAGCCATTTTCTCTATTTTTTTAAATATATTTAAAGTCTGAGTTCAGGCTCCAAACTTGAAGTGATTTATTTGAGCTTCTAAGAAAACCCCTGCTCTATTCGCACACTTGGTGTTGAGTTCGAGACTTCTCCAGCACCCCTTGCCTTTTACACAAGACACTTCCTTCATGTTTAATGGGTACTTTTTTAAGCACTCAATGATCGATATGTTTAAGAACACACATCTACACCTAAAAAGCAAAACTAAACATAGGTTGGATGGGGTAGGATTTCCAACACTGTCTATCTGGGACTTGGTGATCTCTCTGAAGAAGGAAGACTGGAAAGTTTCTTTCTTTATAGAACTGTTTCTAAGATTAATTTTAAGGGATGGCACACATTTGATGAGCCCTGGAGCTGAACACAACATATTTTCTTAGAGCAAAAGTCTACGTTTGGTGGCTCTCAGTACATTTAGAACCCTCATAAATACTCATCAAAAAAGCAAAATGCTCCACACTTCTTTATTGGTTCTGGCTCTAATGCCACACTTGCTGATTAAAGCATCAAATTATGTCTTATGCAAGAACAGGAGAAAAGAGAATTCAGAACCATGTTATTGCTTTTGCCAAAAATTTCACTGTGCACTGCACTTTGAGCTTTTAACGCCTGTCTATATAAGTGTTACCTCAAAATGACTACAAGTCACACACAAACACACACACACACACACACACACACACACACACACACACACACACCACCACCACCACCACCACCACCACCACCACCACCACCACCAAAAAACCCAAACCAAAACCACTCCTTCAGACTTTAACTCCCAGGGTCACCTGTGTTGTGTTTATTCCTTCATTTACTTTTTTCTGTTTGGCTTTTGGTAAAGCATAGTAAGGATACTCTGAGCTAGACTTTATACTCCGGGCACATTCTCTTCCCTCAGAATCCTCTCAGGTAGAATGGAAGACAGCACAGTGTTTCCCAGATTTACCACGAGTGTTGTGTCCTGCCTCTACACTACTGCTTGGCAGGAAATTTCAAATATTGGTTCAATGTTAGTCAAAAATTTCCCATGGAAGACTTGTCTGAATTTTACTGGATCTGATGGATTTCAAATGGGGAGCTGAGTGCCTGGGTGCAAAGTAATGTGTTTAGGAACTCAGGACTTAACTCTGTCACTCTCAGACCCTGTATCAGCAGCTGGGTTCATTTTTTTAATTACCTGGCTTGTAGAGAAGCAATACTCTAGCTGAAGCTCCACCTAAGCCCCTTTCAGTTAGCCAAAGAATAGACAGAAAACCACAGGGGTGACTGAGGCGAAGGTGAGAATTCTATGAAGTTTGCCCAAATGAACCAATTCAGTTGGGAATGGCTTCTTGTACTTTGCATTCGTGACAAACTGGGTGCCTTGAGATGCTGATATTTCTAAGTTACTTCAGCATCTTTATTTGGACCCTTTGTTCACAGACTGAAAGTCAAGGGACAAATTTGTCTTGCTCACTTACAGGGATACCTTAATTTAGCCACATCTGCATACTGTCTCTCCCCAGGCTGGCTTCCTTTTGCTATATCCACATCTTGGTAGCTGCACAAATTGAGTGTTTTTTAGGCACATAATTAGTTAGCCTGGAGCTACAAAAGCAGTGTGAGAAAAAGGAGGTTACCTATTGTCAGAGGAAGGAAAAATGCAGGGGAAATATAGTGTGTTATTGTTAAGTTCCTGCAAACCACTGTGACCTAGGAGTTTGTCATAGGTTACACTGACGTGTCACTCAGGGGAGTGACAGAGTGGAGCCCTGATTTGATGGATGTGCCACTCAGTCCATCTCATCTGCATCATTGTATCATCTCACCAAGTTACACATGTTCTCTGTCTCCATTTTCTTATCTGCAAAACGCAGAAAAGAGATTAGCTTCCTCAGCATGGCTACGACGACTATGGGAGACTACATGAAGACTATAGGCTGAGTGATAGGCTCAGCCAAGTGCCAGACATACAGTGTATTTACCAGCAGGAAACAACCACCGCCTTCTGCCTCCTTCATTTTGTTAAAAAGAATAGATGGTTTCATTGTGGAAAAAAATCAAAATCACTTCATAATTTTTGTCCAGCGCTGCACTGACTTTTCATTTCTTAAAATAGATTTTTTTTTAAACTGACTTTTCTGGACATTATTGCATTCTGGTCTTGTCAGGAGGGATACAATAAAAGACCATGCAGGCTTATCCCAACTCCAACTGATGGTCGATGACCCTGACTTCTTAAAGTGACAAAGGTTCAATTGTCTTCCTTATGGCTTCACATATGGAGCCACAATTTTTTCATGATTAGCAGGTGAAGGAGAAAGCAAACACTTGTGGGTTGTCATTTCCCCAAACTCCACTAATTTATATTGTGGAGTAACTTCGTGTGCTGACAATTCAGTTTACAACTCATGACTTTACATTCAACCTGTTACAGCTGACCAAATATGTAAAGTGGAGCTAGGGAGTTGGCTGTGTGTGCTGGAGAGGATGAGCCCTGCCCTCTGCTGAAGCTTTCACTCCTCTCAAGAGTAAAAGCCATGCTTACTTTTTTTTTTTTTTTCAGCAGACTACCCACTAAGGCATACTTGGTTCCTGTAGGATGAATGACATCTGAGTTTGTTATTAGGAACACAATCACAAGAACTAGGACCTGGTAATATAAATGGGCAGGTGGGTTTGGAGAAGTTTGTCTTGAAGATAGATCTATAAAAATGCAGACTGATTATCAAAGTGAGCAACTCCACCTTAGCATGCAAATAGCAGGTGCATGGTGCCCTAACAGTGGGGCCCTGAATGGTCAGTGCATTCCAAGTCAGACATGACTATTTCCTTAGGGTTAACCTGAGACCAAAAATGGTTATTCACAAAGAATATATGCCTCAGGGTTGTAGGCAAGCATGGAATTCCAAACTTTACTTTCAAAAATCTCTAAAAATTGCCAAGCTTTAGCTTCTGAGTTAAAGATGCCCTTAACTTTTGTTATGAATGCATTCTCTAGTTCATTTACCATGAAAAAAGACTATGTCGATTGTTGACTCCATGAAAAAAAACCATCAAAAAACAAACAAAACAAAAAAATTAAAGCATGTTTGTGTCCATTGACAAAATTAGTTAATCACCTTATCATCTCTATTTGCTATAATTACACTAATAGATCAATTAGCAATAAAGAATTTAGACCATCCTCTGCCCTCAGCTAACCAGGTGATGCATTAAGAAACCATATTTCTAGGTACATATGACCAGACATTCATTCTGCATCAGTCTGAATTAAATAACAGCAACTTTTCTCCTGATTAGCTTGAGTTATGACCACACCAGAGCCAAGCCTGGGCCTTTGGCAGATGGTGGCACAAATACACGATGTAAAGAAAGTCAGAAAAGACACAATGGCTACTTGAAGCCTGGCTTTTCATGCAATGCAAGAGATTTACTTTAGCAATAGGAATACTTTTTTAAAAAATAGAAACTCAGTTCTTTTAAAGAGTGTCTCAGAATCAAAAGGAATCTCATTCCTTCATTATACCTGGGTATAAGACCTTATGAGATTAACACATAGTATTTGGTAGCTATTTAAGGAGTTGAAGACATTTGCACTATGATGCTGAGGAAAAAACTTTAATTAAAATGGTAAGCAGGTTGTAGCATAACGCATATACTTAGAACATTAAACACTCTTAAAGTGGCTGAGATAGAATGGCATTGCATTTTTATAAAGACTAATATAACTTTGCTTAAATAGTTTCCTTACTGTGTTAAAAAAAGAAGCCCAGAAACCTAGTATATACTTCAACAGCTAATGTGGGAATTATAATACATAACCCAGACTCTGTGGTTTAAACATATGCATAAAAGAAAGCAAAGTTAAAGGAGGGAGGAAGACACCATCATTAAATATTTCTAAAAATTACATTAGGAAAGAAAAGTATACAAATATACTTAAACGTGTACACACACACACACACTCACACACACACGGGGTGGGGGGGAAGGGGGCAAATCAATAGAGAGATGAACTTACCGGAGCAAATATCACCATACACATTTACAAAAGAATTGATAATCCAACTTCCCTCTCCTGAAATAAGATAGAGGTTGTCTCATACTAAAAATGAAGCCTCTTGTCTCTGTCCACAGCCCCAGCTCTTATCCCTCTCTTTATGAAGCAAAGGAGGAGGAGAAGAAATCAATGCAGAGGGAAAGTGAGATGCTATACCAATCAGATAGCAGCTTCTGCCTTCTTGCAGAGAGATGGGGAAAACAGTCACATTAGAAGACAGTGACAGCCCACAGCTGAGTACAGGAACCTGATACTCCCTTGATGCAAAGCTGCCTGCTTTGTGGGGAGGTGGTTACCTCCGTTGTGCACTCCCACACTTGGCTCTCAGCTCACAATTGCAAGTGCAGAGCTGCCTTGCACAAGCACACTGCATCATGAGCAGAGGCACCAGCTCCCTCGTATTCAGAAAGCCCCCTCCTCTCTCAGCCACAGTACTTAAAATCAAACTGGGAGCTGAACACAAGCCAGGATTTTACATGTTGAGGGTACAGGGAAGCAGTGGTTTCATTAAATCCTCAGGAATAGATTTGCATAGATGAGGCAAATGTATGTTTGTTTTAAGAAATTGCCCTCGTTTTTATGGAAATGCATGGGTGTTATGCATGATATCCATTTGGGAAATTAATGCACTGTCCATAAATAATCATTAAGATGATAGCACTGGAAGATGGGCTTTTCAGGCTCTGGAGACTATGGAAGGAACAAATTACAACTTGGTGACCATCCATCATGCTACTATTAATGAAGACCTGCAAAACCACAAAATTAAAAAGCTTGCAGAGGCTCAAGCAGGACCTACATTTCTTTCTTTCCTTTACAGAAAGAAAGGACACTGACTTCCTTAAGAGGCAGCCATCTCGATACCCAGAGGGTATGTGTTTCAGGATGCTGGACCAGCATTCATGGAAGGCCGTTGCAGGTTGCAGGCCCTCCTCATTTGGGTGCTTTGAGGATATTTTATCACACTCTAAAGATAATGTCTCCTGAAAATCTATACTGAAACATCTAGAGGGGAATCCTACACACCAGTGCCACTCTGTCCTGGGTGAGCCCCCTACTCAACACAAGGACAGTGTTTAGTTGGTGCTGGGGTTCAGTTTGTGATGGTGTCTACCCAGCACAGAATAGTGCTTAGTTGGCACTGGTGTTAAACCAGCACAGGGATGGTGTTTAGCTGGTGCTGGTGTCTTGCCTTTATCTTTTGCTTGGCTACTGATGCCACAATAGAAACTCAAATAGGTTACCATGTGTTAACCTGTTAATCCTGAATCTGCCCTGAATCTCGCTTGTCTCTCTGCTTCTGTCTGTTTAGTCTCTCTCCCTTTCTCTTATGGACAAGTACATAAACACCATTGTAACCATCATCATAATTTCTCTTTTAGACTTAATTTTTTTCCTGTGGGGAAGGGAAGGTGTGGGAGCAAACAATACCTCTAAAATAAGATAGTAAAGCAACCTAGAAGTCTGTGCTGTTCTTCTCTCACTGACTATGTGAGCTGGGGAGCCTCTTGAGGTCTCTGAGCCTTAGATTTCCCTCTGTAAAATGAGCACAATAACACCTCACCATTCTTGTAAGGAGGTGTAAAGAAGGAATGAAAGATAGACAAAACAATGCTCTAATCAGATCCAATGTGTGCTCAGGAACTCTGGCTTGACATCTCTTCATTTGATCTTGCTCCATTTGTGTTTTTCTCAGCAGTACTGAAGATAGAACCAAGGGCCTCAGGCATTCCCGGGAAGTGCGCTAGCACTGAGTTCAGCCTCATCTTAAAATCCTGTTCCCAATTCAGCAAGACTTCAGGGTACCAAATCCTCATCAAATTGCATGGGCCATGGACTCCACCATCCTTCAAATTCTCATACAATCTCTTCTCCTTGCTCTCTCTCTCTGTCTGTCTCTCTCTGTCTCTTTCCCTCTGTCTCTCTCTTTGTCTCTCTTCCTCTGTCTCTCTCTCTGTCTCTTACTAACAAATGCTTATTGAAAAGTGACCATGTGGCAATGAGAGAAAAATTAAGTGGGTGAAGCCAGTATGAAGGCTGTCACCTAGCATCTAAGGAAGCACTATGTCTTTGCAGAATTAATGAATGCATAATTTGTGGAAGGAATGATACTTCATGTTGAAGGCCACTGTTCTGGCCAGTGATGAGAAGGAATAAAGGGTGATTTTGCCAGCTGTGTAGCCACTGGAAAAACCCATACTTCACAGCTCTTCAGGAAGGACAGTGGATGTGTGTTCCTCATCACCTCTGAATATAAAGAGACTCACTTCAAATTATAGACACCTTCTATGTAATAACCATGGGCAATCTTGACTCTGCTCCAGGCAGTGTTCTCATGAACCACTTTATTTGGGACTCAGAGAACTAAAACTTTATCATTGTTATTCCAATTGACAGATGAAGAAGAAAAGACCCAAAGAATTATGTGGCTTGTCTTCAAGTACATGGTCAATAGTTAGCAAAGCTGTGATATAAGACTAGGACAAAAAAAATTATTCAGCTGTCAAAAAATTCACTACATCTGTCCCACAATGGTGCTTAGATCAGTATTTATTCAGAGAACTGAGAGTCGGAATCACTAATCCATGTGGAAAGAGGAGGACCCTGTGAGACTTGGGAGCATGATTTAACAAGGAGGTATAAGGTTATAGCTTGCTTTTGTTAGCAGTATGCTTTATGACCCTGAATTTGTTTGTGTATGAGTTTTCCCCATAGTTAGATTTAAGAATTTCTCTAAAAAGACTTTCTGGGTCACTGAGATTAGGTAAGATATGAGGCAAACTGAGATCTTCTGACTAGGTTAGCTTTCCCTCTCCAAAGCTTGTTCCAGATAAAGTATTTGCATGTGCTGACTGCCCATCACCACCACCTCTCACAGTAATAGATTCTAGGTAGGTCTTGCTAATTCCATAGTGTCCTGCAAATGCAGAAGTTGCCCATAGTAAGGCCTCTGGGGTGTAAACTAGACTAATCCCTTGTGTGGGAATGATACTTCAACTAGACCAATCCCTTGTGTGGGAATGATACTTCAACTAGACCAATCCCTTGAATGGGAATGATACTTCAACTAGACCAATTCCTTGAATGGGAATGGTACTTCAACTATTGTCAAGTAGGCTTAGAGGATAATCCAAGCTCCTTACTCTGCCCTCAGAGCCTTGAGGAGCTGGCTCCATCTACTGTTTTATTTCTTCTTCCTCACTCCTCACCAGGTTGTCCTCTGTCTTGACACCTTCCACGCTCCATCTAAAACCCCAGCTCCCGAGAAACTGCCCTGCTGTCAGTTTCCTTAGTCCCTCATCCTGAGTTCACCTTTTACTCTTGGGTCCTTCTTTGGCTACTACGTAAAAAGGAATCCTTCTGGCCTCTGTTCAGATCTTCCTTTTGTATTAGCCTGTTTGCTGTGTTTGTATATTATGGCTTTTGCAGCTCTCTCTCTTTACCCCTCCCTCCCTTCTTCTTGTCATTGAATTACTCCTTTACCAAAGAGGCAACTGTCCACAGAAGCAGAAGAAAACCTCTCACCCTCTCCCTTACCCACGCCCCTGGTGTGTGTGTGTGTGTGTGTGTGTGTGTGTGTGTGTGTGTGTGTGTATGTATGTATGTAATGTTCTGAATGGGGGTGGTGACAAGAGAACCTTCAGAATTATTCATCAGAAGCCATCTACCTTGTTTATTTGATACAGGGGCTCTTAATGGCTTTGATTTTCCTAATTAGCTTAGAGTGGGTAGTCACCAAACCGCCAGAATCCTGCTGTCCCTGCCTTCCTAGCAATGGATTTACAATTGTGTAACTCTAAGCCCAGCATTTTCACATGTTTTCTGAGTTTGGACATAGATCATGTTTGTAAGACAAACATGCTACCAACTGAGCCACCTCCCTAGACAAAGAAGCCTTTAAAAAAATCATTTCTTCAGTATTAAAGCACCTGGAATGCAGTAGATATTCAGAAGGTTTTTGGTGGGTAAGTAAATGGCTGATCCAAACAATGGATCAACATGAGAAAAGATAAGGCAGGGATGATTGTAAAGAAAGCTAATTCATTATGGTAACTTAGCACAAGATAGGTGAACAAAGCAATTACTTCATTCCTATTAGTGGATGCAGACTGCCTTTTTTTTTTTTCATGGTACATTCTAAAAGGGCTACAGATATCAGTGTTCATATGTGTAAGAGATGACCACATAAAGATAGAGGCCCTTCTGCAAACTCTACAGACCAGGCATTTCTTATACGTCTGACTCAGGGTTCAGTTCCCTTAGACTGAGTGCCTGGCTCCCTTGGAATTCTTGACCATTCCTAGGCCTCTGGATAGCAAACAGTCCTGTCACCTAGCAGCTCAGATTGTCTCTACCTTCCAATTGACCAGACAATTCAGTCAGCTGTCACTGCCTAACATGCAATCAAAGCTGACTGAATAAAGCATCGTGTCATGATTCGATGTCTCTTTTTGAAAATGGCATCAACATCATTGCTTTAAATGCCTTAAAACAACATTTGTCCATTAATAGATGATTATAAATAGCAACACAGCATTTTCTAAGTTAAGTATTTATAGAGAAGGTTAAGGAGATTAAAATAATCTGTGATTCTCTGAAAACTTCATTAGCAATGCTAATTTCCAATATGGTCAGATCTTTAGATCTGATCTTCCAATTGAGCATGGCCTTCAGACAACTTCAAAAGATTATTTTTTCTCTCAATAAAAAAGCTTGGCTCTGCTTTGGTGGACTTGCCTCCTGGTAAACGCAACAGTTCTTTACCTTTGGAGTTTCTCTGTCTCAACATCTGGCCTCTCAAAAGGGGTCCTTCCAGGCCTGCCTGCCTACTTCAGGGTCAGGCAGTGGGAGGCCTCACTGCCTAAGCCTATAATACACAATGAGAGGAAAATTCCAGACCCAGGAGGATCTCTGTGTAGCAGTGGAGCAAGGGAAGCAATCAAAGATATGGCCATCTAGACCATACTAACAAATGACCAGGACATTAGCTAAGGCTCTACAAATGACTTTGATTGTTTGAGTTGCAGAAATGAGAGCACTTACATTCATTCAATCCATTTATGTGCCAACCTTGAAATCTTTAATGCTGTTCCTCTTAGAGCTCTTGTCATGGATAAAATGCAATTTATCCTGATATCAGTAGGTATGGAGAGTTAGGGCAGGACTTTCCAGGATATTGCACTCCCTTCCGTGTGTGTGTGTGTGTGTGTGTGTGTGTGTGTGTGTGTGTGTGTGTGTGTGTGTGTTGAGACAAGGTTTCATATAATAGGCCAGGCTATCTCCAATTCAACACAATTCTCCTGCCTGATCCTCCTGAATGCAAGGACTGCTGTCATGAGCCACCACACTTGGCTTTTTATTTTGTTTGTAGGAGAAACAATTTCTTCCTTGTCTGTTTCTTTTCTTTTTTAAATATCAAGTGAAGTAAAATAAAATACATACTACTTAGCATTTGTTAGATCATTGGGTTTTCTCTGTAGAGCTTAAGGCTGAATCAGAAAATGCCACCCTGAGGCTGGATGTTGATGGAATAGTAGAACAAGAAGCTACTTTGAGTATTTAGTTTTACACAAGATTTCTAGACATTATTGCTTTTGAACACAAAGTTTTATGTCATGAATGAGAAAGTGCAGAGAATCACTAACCTGATTGGACGGGGGGGGGGGTTCTTAATTTTTCAGTTCTTTGCCAAGGATCTCTCTGATACCACTGACAGAATGCTGCTATTTATCCTTGAATTTTAGCCTAACATTATTCACATGTTGTTTTATTTGACTGCCATTGAATCATATGAATTAGAAGTGTTGTTATTTTTATTTCATACATCAGGAAGCTCAGTTTTAGTACAACAGTCAATTGCTTAAGTCCACACAGATGCCATTACAATAAGGACTTGAACAGGAGTCATTCAATTCCAAAGCCAAAGTGTTCTAAAGGGCATGTGGATATCAGCTCTTTGACTACAGTTTTCCCAGTCTACTTATGGAAACAAAAGTCATGATGCTTTTCTGTTGCATAACTTCTTGGTGATTATGTCTGTTGTTCTGGTGGATTAAAAGTGGTCCAATGGTAAATCACTGGACAGGAGAGTCAGTCATTTTGCCTTCTTATTTAGTATACCACAGCACTCTGTCCACACATGATAATTACTAAACAAGACCTTGCCAACTTATTAAAGAAGAAATAGTAAAGTATATCTCCTGTTTTCTTCCTCTTTCTATCTCTGTCTTCCTGTCTGCCCCCCCTCTCTCTCTCTGTGTACATATATATATATATATATATATATATATATATATATATATAGTTTTCTTCCTATTTTTCTCTCTGTCCATTTCTGTCAGAAATGGAGGGCTTAGGCATTCGGCTGCTCATGATACAGATTTCTCAGTCCCAAGTGGAAAGAGAAGATGAATAGTTGTTTTTATGATTAAGGATTAAGACTTTATATGAGACAAAAATCCCCGAGGTCTGGTTTTACAAGAATCGTGTTAGTGCTGTAATAAGAATGGGAGAAAAAAGCATGAAAACCATTTTCAATAGTCTTGCTGAGTTACAGGAGAAATGAATAGTAAATTAAATCATGAACTATGTTCACTGGTGTTCTGATGAAGGGATGATGTTATAAGCAATTAGTTATACTGGCAGTGCCCTTTATAATACATGTATATTATATGTAATTTTATGCATGTATTGCATGTTGACATTTTAAAGCTTAAAAATAGTCTGTAATTGTTCAGTCTAGGTAACAAATGCATTCATTACCTATCATAGCATTTTATCGTGGAAACTCTTAATATGCATTGTGTATTTTTCAAGAATGCAACATATTGTCATTAACTGTAACTGCCACATTGTCCAGTCAGTCTCTTGTTTCCTCTTTCCACAGCCACTAGTCATCACCACACTCTCAAACTCTGTGACATCAGCATTTTAGATTCCTTGTGTGTGTGTGTGTATGTGTGTCATGCATTGCTTGTCTTGTGATGTCTGATTTATTTCATTTAATAAAATGTATTTCAGGTCCATCCATGTCTCTTAGCCTTTCCAAACTTTATTTTCTTCACCTGTGAAATGGGACTGGTAACGCTGTTATCTAAATGACATGCAGAGAAATCTGATGGTAATTATAATGGTACAAGTGAAATGCATTCCCTCTCTGCTAACGCTTCAGGCTAGAGAGATTTGAGAATCAAACATTTGCAAAACAGCTTTCTGGTTTTCTTTTCCTCCCAACAAATTAGGTTACAATCCTTCTGTTAAAGAGGCATGCCTTCTGAACTCAGAGTGCATTATAGCTTTGCACAAACTAGGACAAAGTGAAAGAAGATGAAAGTCTGTTCCTCTCTATCTAGTTTACAAAGTACTGGGTTTCTGAAGGCTGAGTGCTTTCACGTAGCACAGGGTTCAGCTATGGTCAGTTTGATTCTGACTCCTTCCGAAAGTATCCCCCACTTTGTTCCCTTCCACAGCCTCAGTCTCAGGGATGCACCTCATTATGATGCTGTTGGGGAATGGCCCAGAGGAGATCTGGGGAAGTATTTTAACTAGAGTGTTTGTATTGAGGAAGGTAATTGTGTTCCTTTTGCTGAATACTTCTTACACCAGAGATGCTTCTGGATTTTTATGGTATGGAGGAATCCATTTTGTCAACAACAACAACAACATTTGCACAATTTTATTCACCAAAATCTCCATCCCCTATGGGAGATGCTTCCTGTATCCTACTTTACATGTTTCTCAGCAGGAACTCTTCTACAGCCCGGCTTTCTGGCACAACAACTATAACTCCATGACAGATCCCTTACCTAAAAGCACTGTGAAAACTGGAGTTTGCAGCCCGACTGTTAATGTCACTTTCAGTGCTACACATTACTTTCCCTAAGCATGAGATAAAACTTTCTTTCCTTCAGAAGTTGACTATTTATCATGCAGGACTCTATAGCATAGTTCAAAATGCCATGTGTCTTTGGACAGAGAAAATCCTTCCTTCTTGTACTGAGTATCTATTTTAAAATAGAAATGTTTATACCCATGTCTTCCTTAAAATGTTAGTTCCCCCAGAGACTATTCCCAAGACTTCAGTGATGTAAAGTTAAGAGAGTCCGTGTGAAGAACAGGGCATTCTAGAATGTCACTTATCTCAACTCTGAGAACAACATTTTTCCTTCCATTTCTTTCAAAGTGCAGAAGCAGAAGTTCCATGTGAGGGTTTGTAATGCCACTTGTTCTAAAATTAACTATAGGACAAAGAGAGTCAGTCTGAGTGAGACCCTGCTCAGAAAGAAGAAAAAGAAATTCTGTGCTCTTTGTATTATGACCCCACAAGTCTTTACAATTCAAATCTTGGGCCAGCATCTTGTGGTTCCAAACCTTGAACTTCTGAATTGGAAACTAGGGTGGTGGCTGATGAGAAACATGGAACTGACCAACCCTTCCAATCAATCCTTCTCATGGATTTTCATAGGGCTTGGGGCAAATGATGGCAACAAGTTATCAGCAATGAGGTCACTGTGGTGTTACCCCAAGATGAGTTCCATGCCTGAGAAAAATTTTAGGTAGAAAGAGGAATGCTATACAAGGAAAGAGGTTGGCTGCTAGGCAGGGTGGTCCCAGAAGCATGGTCATTAACCCATCTCTCTGCAGCCCCCTTTCTTGTCTGAGGCCTTTCATTTCAGGGAGCCTGCACTCGTGCACTCATACACAAGAAACAGAAGTAACACAAGTGGCAGATGTCATTGTCCTTCTTTTCTGTGAGTGCAATTTCACTCTCTAGTTACCCATGGACAACCAAGGTATAAGCTACTGAATATAGGAGTCCAGAAATTATTTGTAATTTTAAGTGTTGTGCTTTCCAGTTGATGTGATAGAAGTCTGCACTGAGTAATACTCTCCTTGTGAATCTGCCCAGGGTATCCATGCTGTAAAAGTCACTATTGCTTAGTCACCCAACAGCCACTTCATGTGCCATGCTGACTATTGCAATTTCACAGGGCTTGAGTTCTAGTGACCTTCATGTTAGTGACTGTTTCCAAAGCAAAAGCCATGCCAGAAAAAGCATGCCACATGAAAGGCCAGGTTAACTTTGGTAGCTTATGGCAGCAACTACAGTATATAAAGCTGTTTCGATCTGTATATTCAAGCTGTTATTGGATATCTTTGACCACACTTCTTTGAGAAGCAGAGCTACTGCACCTACATGCCAAGTTTTTTTCTAAGCACCTCATAGGCAATCATTCAAGTATCCTCTTGAAGATATAAATGAGTAAATATTAAAGCCCTAGGACAGAACTAGAAAGATAGCCCAGTATTGGGAGCACTTTCTACTCTTCCAGGGAACCTGGGTTTGACTCCATCCCCCCCCACACACACACACAATAGCTTACAACCATCTCTGGCTCCAGTTCCAGGGCATCTCTTGCTCTATTTCGACTTCAGCAGATACAGAGCATACAGGTAGTGCTTGAGCCTACACAGGCAAAGTAATCACACACAAAACAACTTCCTTTTTTAATTTATAGAAGCCCTGAGACCAACATAAGTCCTTTTTGATCCTTATTGTGGACAGCTGTCTTGCCTCTTCCATTCCTAGACTTGCCAATACTGCTGTCCTTAGTGCTACCACAGGCTCAAGCAAAACTGTCTGAGGTTGCCCTTTCCAGAAATTTCCTCCTGAAACAAGTAGGTAAACATGTGTGGTTTATTGGGAATGTGATTTCAGTAAGGGGAGTGGGGCTTTGAAACAAGAAGCTAACAAGAATGCTTTACTAAGCACGTGACCAGTTTCCCTATCTGCTCTGGGAAGACAGCAAGTACACTTCAGAGGGATTATGCCCAAAGTGCAGGAAGCTTGAGCTTTCATCCTCTTTCCCCTGCCTTTTCTGCTGTGGGGGATAATGCTCTGGGCACTCTAGGTAGAAACCCTTCAGTGTGGAAGGAGGCCCAGACTGGAGGCCCAGGCTACTGAAACGCCAGGGCCCATGTTGGCAGCAGGGACTTTAGTATCTCTTGATGTCTTGGGAGGAGCTAACTCACAACCTGAGAAGGAAAAGAGAAAAGGAAATCATTGCTTTCCTGCAGTATTCTCTGAGCGTGCAAAGAATGAAGATGTCATGTCAATGCTGACTTCACCTCAGAGTTCCTTTCTTTGTTAGTTTTGATCTTAATAAGTTTGCTATCTTGCCACATAAGAGGCTTTGCCTTACAGCTATTATCATCAACCCTCTGCCCTCAGATTACCCTGCCTTCTCAACACAGAATGCCTTTCATCCTCTGCTTTCTCTACCTGAACTCTGACCATTATTTTTTAAGCATCAAGTAAACAGCCACTGCATCCTTTTGGGTTTAGCCACTCACAGGTGTTCCAGATTTCACTCTGTTTTTGTTAGCTATTGCCATGCTTGTCCCACTCTTAGCCCAGCTTTTTGCAAGTGGGAAGTACTCAAAGGGTGTCTCTTGCCTGCAAGGACAGACTCATTCCCAATAAAGAGATTTCCAACCTCATATTAGTTCTACCTGATTTGATGTCTCACCCTGAGCACATGAGGGTGGAAAAATAGAAGATCATTTTTCACATTTTCAAAATCCTTTTAGTTCATTCAACAGTATGGATTTCAGCATCTTCTTTTCTGGCTTCGTCTCAATGCCAAAATCACATCACTCTCTGATGCAAGCAGGGGCTCAGTCAGCTATCTGAACACTGTGGTACAAGAAACTTAGGTCTACCAGGTCAGTGCACCAATGTTATCAAAGAGAGATAAAGAAGTAGAAAGATGTTGGTTCCACAGGGCAGGAAGCAAACACTGCACACTATTCTCCACCTTTATAAGTAAATCCCCACTAAATGGCTTTGCCACTTTCCATGTTAGAATTCAGGGATTTCGTTTTTAACTCATAAATCTCCTTCAAAACCCAAGCCAACCAGGCTTGGAAGATAGCTCAGTGGGTAAAAATGCTTGCCTAAGCCTAAGGGCCTGAGTGTGATCTCAAGAAGTGATGTATTAGAAAGCTGGATGTAGTGTGCTCTAGAATCCCAGCAGTGGGAAACTGGGGTCTGCTAGGCAGTCAGCGTAGACTATTTGGTGAGTTCTAGGCCAAGGAAATGCCCACTCTGAGAAAAAAACAAACAACACAAAAAGATGAATAATGCTTGATTGTCAACACCCAATTGTCCTCTGACCACTACACATACACTTGCACATGTATGTACCTGTAAGAACAACACACACACACACACACACACACACACACACACACACACACACACCAGCTTACTTGCTCACTCTATGAAGAGGGAGGGGGGAATACTTATAGAATCCTTATGTGTACAACATTTTATTTATTTTGACATTTATTTTCCAAGCAACACAACAAGGTAGCATTCTCCAAGGAATAAAAGGGGGTAAGAGGGGGGATTAAGCAAAAGTCTAACTCATATATTATTGTGATAGTATGAATGAAAATGGCTCCTGATCAGTGAGAGGCCCAAGTCTCAGCCGGGTAGCAGCATCAGAGAAAGTCCTGAACTTCAGGCACGGCAGTGTCAAGGGAGCCAGGAGCATCAGACCTGGGAGCAATGTCAGAGGGAGGCCCTAGCCTCAGCCCCAGGAGTGAGGTGAAGCAACAGTAGCCCTTTCCATCAATAGCTTCCAGAAACTATTGCAAAAAAGTTCATCTGGGAAGGATCACCTGTGTCCCAGCCAGAATCCACTGCCATTTCTCAGTTGGAGATATCCTATTACTATATAGACCACTGGTCCCTTGGTTCCATCTATACCTCCAATGGGAATAGTGTTCATGGGACTGTAGCCCCACCTGCACCTCAAGGAGTGAACATCTGAACATTGGGACCACTTCCACTAAGAGGAGCGTTCAGCAGAAGCTCTGCTTTACTTGTTCTTGAAAGAGCAGTCAACTGAGTCATAGCCCCCAACTATACAAATTGGAGAAAGAGAGAACCCATGAAGCACAAGTTCTACAGATACTGATTAGAGGAAGAGATGCATAGACAACAAGGTAAGAACACATTCAACAATATAAAGGGCACCACTAGAACTAGTGGTGGTACAACAGCAAGACCTGGGCATTCCAACACAGATGAAGTAGAAAAACAACTTAAAAAATAACTTTCTGGGTATGATTGAGGCCCATAAAGAGGAAATGAAAAATTCTCTTAACGAAATGGAGGAAAAGACAAACAAAAAATTGGAAGATATCAACAAATCCCTTAAAGAAAAAGCAGTCCAACAAGTGAAGGAAATGACTCAAGACATGAAATCTGAAATAGAGGCAATAAAGTAAACTGAAATTAAGGGAATTCTGGAAATGGAAAATCTGGGTAAATGATCAAGAACCACAAATGCAAGCATAAACAACAGAATAAAAGAGATAGAAGAGACAATTTCAGGCAGTGAAGATAACTTGGAGAAAATGGATTCATCAGTCAAAGAAAATTTAAATTCAACAAATCCTTAACACAAAACATGCAGGAAATCTGAGACATAATGGAAAGACCTAACCTAATTATAATAGGGATAGAAGAAGAAGTCCATTTCAAAGGCACTGAAAATATATTCAACAAAATCATAGAAGAAAACTTCCCCAACCTAAAGAAAGACATCCCTGTGAAAACACAAGAGGCTTATAGAACTCAAAATAGACTGGACCAGAAAAAAATTCCCCTCATCACATAATAATCAAAACAATAAACATACAAAATAAAGAAAGAATATTAAGAGCTGCAAAGGAGAAAGGCCAGGTAGCATATAAAACAGACCTATCAGAATTACACCTGACTTCTCAGAGGAAACAATGAAAGTCAGCAGGTCCTGGTCAGAGGTTATGCAAACACTAAGAGATCATGGATGCCAGCCCATACTATTTTACCCAGCAAAGCTTTCAATAACCATAGATAGAGAAAACAAGATATTCCATGATAAAACCAAGTTTAAACATTGCCTATTCACAAACCCTGCCCTACAGAAGGTACTAGAAGGAAAACAACACAAAGAAATCACCTATATCCACAAGAACACAGGAAATAGACGAGCTTATAGCAGCAAACCCCAAAGAAGGGAATAGAACACATAACGCATCACCAACAACAAAAACAAAAATAACAGGAACTAGCAGTCACTGGTCACTAATGTCCATTAATATAAATGGTCTTAATTCACCTATAAAAAGACACCAGCTAACAGATTGGATAGGAAAACAGGATCCATCCTTCTGCTGCATACAAAAAACACATCTCAGACTCACAGGCAGACGTTACCTTAGAGTAACAGGTTGGAAAAAAATTTCCAATCAAATGTACCTAAAAAACAAGCTGGTATAGCCATCCTAATGTCTAACAAAATAGACTTCAAACTAAAATCAATCAAAAACGATAAAGAAGGGCATTTCATATTCATCACAGGAAAAGTACATCGAGAGGAACTTCAATTCTGAACATCTATGCCCCAAACACAAGGGCTCCTGCATTTGTAAAAGAAACATTACTAAAACTTAAATCACAAATCAAGCCCCACACACTAACAGTGGGAGACTTTAGCACCTCACTCTTGCCACCAAACAGATCTGCCAGACAGAAGCTTAACAGAGAAATAAGGGAACTAACAGAGGTTATGACTCAAGTGGACTTAACAGACATCTATAGAGTATTCCACCCAAACACAAAAGAATATAATTTATTTTCAGCACCTCATGAAACATTCTCAAAAAGCAACCACATGCTCTATAACAAAGAAAACCTCAACAGATACAAAAATAATTGGAATAAACGCTTGTACCCTACTAGATCACCACAGCTTAACATTAGAATTCAACAGCAACATTAATTTCAGAAAGCCCACAAACACATGGAAATTGAACAATAATCAACTGAACCACCCCTGAGTAAAGGAAGAAATAAAGAAAAAAATAAAAGACTTTCTAAAATTTAATGAAAATAACGTCACAACATGCCCAAATTAATGGGACGCAGTGAAAACAGTGCTGAGAGGAAAATTCATAGCACTAAATGCCTACATAAAGAAGCTAGAAAAATCTCACACTAGTGAATTAACAGAATAACTGAAAGACCTGAAGCAAACTCACCCAGAAGGAATAGATGGCAAGAAATAGTCAAATCGAGGTTTGAGATCAATAAAAGAGAAACAAAAAACAAACAAACAAACAAAAAACCCAAAAGACAAACAACAACAATAAAAAAATGCAAAAAATCAATGGGACAAAGAGTTGGTTCTTTGAGAAATTCAACAAAATAGCCAAACTAAATAAAAGGCAGAGACAGACTACCCAAATTAATAAAATCAGAAATGAAAAGGGAGACAACAACAGACACTGAGGAAATCCAGAGAATCATCAAGTCATACTTCAAAAATCTGTACTCCCCAAAATTGGAAACATTAAGGAGATGGACAATTTTCTAGATAAGAACTACATACAAAAATTAAATCAAGAAAAGATAAACAACTTAAATACATCTATAACCACTAAAGAAATAGAAGACGTTAATCAATAGTCTCCCAACCAAAAAAAAAAAAAGGCCAGGCCCAGATGGAGTTGGTACAGAATTCTACCAGAAAATTCAAAGAAGAGCCAATACCAATACTCCTCAAATTATTATTGAAACAGAAATTGCTAAATTTTGTTATGAGGCTACAATTACACTGATACCCAAATCACACAAAGACACAACTAAGAAAGAGAATTACTAACCAATTTCCCTCACTAACATAGATGCAAAATACTCAGTAAAATATTGGCAAACTGAATTCAAGAACACATTAGAAAAATCATCCACCATGACCAAGTAGGATTCATCCCAGAGATGCAGGGATGGCT
This sequence comes from Phodopus roborovskii, assembly GCF_943737965.1. Lineage (NCBI taxonomy): Eukaryota > Metazoa > Chordata > Mammalia > Rodentia > Cricetidae > Phodopus > Phodopus roborovskii. The sequence continues at coordinate 2,411,469 of NW_026126629.1, read as the reverse complement.
CAACATATGAACATCTGCCAATGTAATCCACATATAAACAAACTGAAAGAAAAAAACTCACATTATCATCTACTAGATGTTGAAAAGCCTTCCATAAAATTCAACACCCCTTCATGATAAAGGTCTTGGAGAGAATATGGATATAAGGAACATACCTAAATATAATATAGGCAATATACACTAACCTAACAGCCAACATCAAACTAAACAGAGAGAAACTCAAAGTGAGCCCAGTGAAATCAGGAATAAGTCAAAGCTGTCCAATCTCTCCATATCTATTCAACATAGTTCTTGAAGTTCTAGCTATAACAATAAGAAAATAAAAGGAGACCAAAAGGACAAATTGGAAAAGAAGAAGTCAAACTCTCACTACTTGTTGATGATATGATAGTATACATAAATGATCCCCAAAATTCTAGCAGAAAATTCCTACAACTGACAAACAGGATATGAGATTAACTCAGGATATAAGATATAAGATTAACTAAAAAAAAAACAATAGTCTCCTATATACAAATGACAAAAGGGCTGAGAAGGAAATCAGAGAAGATCACCCTTCACAATAGCCACAAATAACAGAATATCTTGTGGTAACTCTAACAAAACAAATGAAACGCCTGTATGACAAGAACTTCAAGTCTTTAAAGAAATAAATTAAAGCAGATATCAGAAAATGGAAAGACCTCCTATGCTCTTGAATGTGTAGGATCAACATAGTAAAATTGGCAATCCTACTAAAAGTAACCTGCAGATTCAATGCAATTTCCATCAAAATCCCAGCACAATTCTTCACAGACCTTTAAAGAGCAATACTCAACTTCATACGAAAAAAAAATAGCCAAAACTCTCCTGTACAATAAAGGACCATCTGGGGGCATCCCCATCCCTGATTAATTACTCTAGTATAGAGTTATAGTAATTAAAACAGCTGATATTGACATAAAACCAGACAGGTGGACCAATGGAATTGAATCAAAGACCCAAATATCAACTCACACACCCATGGAAACCTAATTTTTTACAAAGAAACTAAAAATATAAAATGGAAAAGAGAAAATATATTCAACAAATGGTGCTGATATAACTGTCTGTCAACACATAGAGGAATACAAATAGAACACCAGTAGCACAGATTCTGAGAGCAACAATTAATAAATATGAACTCCTGAAACTGAGAAGCTTCTGTAAAGCAAAGAACATGGTCAACAAGACAAAACAGCTCCCTACAAAATGGGAAAATATTTTTACTGACCTCACATCTGACAGAGGACTGATCTCCAAAATATATAAAAAACTTAAGAAACTAGACACCAAAATACCAAATAACCCAATTTAAAAAATTGGGTACAGATCCAAATAAAAACTTCTCAACAGAACAATCTCAAATAGCACAAGCACATTTAAGGAAATGCTCAACATCTTTAGTAATCAGGAAAATGCAAATCAAAACCACTCTGAGATTCCATTTTACACCGATCAGAATGGCTAAAATAAAAAAAATAAATAAATACAAATTAAAAAAAAACAACAAAAAAAATCAATGACAGTTTTTGCTGGGGAGGGTGGGGAGGAAGGGGAACACTCCTCCATTGCTGGTGGGAGTGAAAACTTGTACAACCACTGTGGAAATCAGTATGGTGATTTCTCAGAAAATTAGGGATCATCCTGCCTCAAGACCCTGCAATACCACTGTTGGGCATTTGTTCAACTATGTTCATAGGAACATTATTTTTAATAGCCAGACCTTGGAAACAACCTAGATGCCCCTCAACTGGAGAATGGAAAAGAAAATGTGGTATATTTACATAAAGGAGTACTACTCAGCAGTAAGAAACAATGACATCTGAAAATTCATAGGCAAATGCACAGAACTGAAAACAAAAAAACATCCTAAGTGAGGTAACACAAAACCAGAAAGACAAATAATAGTATTTATTCACTCACAAGTGGATACCATAAAGCAAAAGATACCCAACCTATAATCCATAACCCCAGAGAAGTTTGAACCCCCCTCCAGAAACAGACAGAAGCAGATGCAGAAATCCACAACTATCCAATGGGCCAAGCTCTGTAGTATAATTGAAATGAAGGAGGAGCAAAAATATAAAACAAAGGAGTTAAGACCATGATGGGGAAACACACAGAATCAGCTGACCTGATCAAGCTAGTGAACGGTCGCTGACTCAAGTCTGACAAATGGGGAATCTGCATAAGACCAAACTAGACTCCCTTAATATAGTTGACAATGGAGTGTCTGGAAGAATATATGAGGCCACTGGCGGGGGTCCAAGATCTAACACTAATGCACAAACTGACTTAGTGGAACCCATTCTAAATGGACACAGCCTGGACACAGGAGTGTGTTGATGAAGAGATGCCTTGGCCCTGCCTCAACTAGATGGTAGGACAGACTTAGTAGACTTTCTATTGGAGGCCTTACCCTCTCCATGGAGCAGATGAGAGGAGGGGGGAGTGGAGGAAGTGGAAGGAAAGGAGGGAGGGGGAACTGGGATTGGAATGTAAAAAATAAATTAATAAAAAAAAAGAAATAAAATAGCTTCCATAGGCTCATAGTCAGTGGTAATATTAGGAGCCATAGCCTTGTTGGAGTAGGTATGGCCTTGTTTGAGGAAGTGCATCACTGAGAGAGGGCTTTGAGGTTTCAGAAGTTCAGAGTATAACCCAGTCTCCAGTGTCTCTCTTCCTGTTGCCTGCTGATTCAGATGTAAAACTCTCAGCTACCTCTCCAGCACCATGTCTGCCTGTGTGCAACCATGCTTCCCACCCCGATGATAATGAACAACAACAACAACAACAACAACAACAATAACAACAAACTTTTGAAACTGCAAACTATACCCAATTACATCGTTTTCTTTAAAAGAGTTGTGGTCATGGAGTCTCTTTACAGCAATAGAATCCCTAATGAAGACAGTGATTAATTAAAATTTAAACTTGCATGTTTTGCACAACAAAGTGCACCTATGTTCCAAAAGTCTACACTGCATTCCATTCATATGCATGGGATATGTTTTTGAATAAATATATAACCTTCTGGCAGTATCTTAGTAAATCCTCCCTGAAACCAAGTTGTGTATTTTCAGCCATCTTCTAAAAGGACAGTAAGTCTGGAGGGATGGTTCTGAGGGTAAGAGCACATGTTACTCTTCCAGGGGGCCTGGATTCAACTCCCAGCACTACCACGATGGCTTATAAATATCTATAGCTCCAATCTTATGGGACCCAATGTTCACTTCCAGCCTCTGTAGGCACCAAAAATGCACATAGTACACAAACATACATTCAGGCAAGACACTCATAAAATAAACATATTTTAGAAGGGCAGGAAGTTTCCTTTTCCTTCATCTTCTATAGTTGCAAAGTGGGTAACCTATATCTCAATTACAATATTTATCTCAATGTTTAATAATTACATAAATATCCTTCAAATATGAATCCTGTGTGCTAAGGACATAGTTTCTTCAGGTGTGTATGTGTAGGGAGGGGGTGTGCATGTGTGAGCCTGGATGAGTAGCCTTGGGGTAAGAATGAATGAATAAAAACCTATAATTAATAAATCCACCTTATGCCTGAAAATAAAAACACATGAAAAACAACTTTTAACAACTCATGGTTATAGATTTCAGTAACTCACTGAGTCCTTTTCTAAGTGCACTACCTTCACACTGACCTGTGTGTCAAGGATTTGGGTTGTCAGTAACATGACTTTTGTCTTTCTCCAGATGTAGACAAGATCCAGGACACAATCAGCCACAGGACACATCAGAAAACCCTTTGTTTTTACTAACAGCAGTGCTCCTGACTCAGATTAGAGAACCCTGCTCTACACTTGGAATGTGATTATTCTTACTTTCCAAATAACACTAATAAGGTTGGTTTCTCTAAGATGATTGGTAGAAGAAACCAAGTAAAATGACACAGACTGCCCTAGGCAGGTAGAGGAAGGCTCTGTGGGAACAGGTTGTAACAACAGAACATCCTCACAACATTTCATGTGAGGGAAAGAAACCCTGGACCCCAGGCTCTGAGGATAGTGGTGCATTGCAGCAAAGAATATTATTGTAAAAAAAAATCAATTTTTTTCTCGGAACCATTTTAAAACACAGGACATGAGCCACTTATCAAGGATAACTACTGCTCAATACCATTGCAATCCTTAAGGAAAAACTCAAAACTAAAGTTTTAGAAATGGGAAGAACTTGAGTTATCAGATATTATGGCTATTAAGACAGAAATGTTCCTGAAAGTTTCCTGAGATTGCTGAAGTTTTATAGCTATAGGAGGCCAGCTTTGGTAATGTTCAATGTATGCAGCAGAAATAAGAATAACCAAGGGACTACCTAGCAAATTACACTTATGATCCAAAGTCACTAAGATTTATCTTGCAGACCTAGTTAGCTTTGGTAGGTCAACTCCTGCTTACCTGCACATACTGCAGATAAGAAAGATACACCAATAATTTATACAAAATGATATTTTGATTTTAATCCCAGCATGGCTCAACCTGCTTGGTCTTGGCTCTTATTCATTGTTTATTGTACCATGAGTGTTACAGTCATCTGCATGAAGGAATAAGCATAGACAGTTAAGAGGAAAGACACCCAGAATCGTAACTTGTCAAAACATCAGTTCTTTGTGCTCTTTATATGTCTTCTAGTTGTTGTTCAAGTGTGTAGTATCAGAGAAAAAAATGGCCCCAATATTTGTCTTCTGGGTCCACACTACTCATATGACCATGCATGTTTTCTAGGGCAAGAAATGCCATTGGTTTACCACTTTTTGGTTCTGGAATCACTCACCTTTCTACGGACAACAGGATGTGGTAGATATGAGGTTGTGTCAAGTATGAACTCACATCTCATATGGCCTTGAGGTTCCCACCCTCTTTTTTAAACAATTTTGCCAAACCATTTTATGAACACTAGCCTACCATGACGGTTGATCTCGTCACCCTCATCATTCCAGCTAGCATTTAACTAATCACTATATCTGCCAATGACACTATCCTAGACTAAGCATCCTCTGGCTACCTACAGCTGATGTAGATGCAGATGATTGGGGAACACATTTTATCCTGTGGATCACAAAGCTGTAGCTTATTTATTGACCATTGCTTTAAAAGTGTTTCAGTGACTTGTTATGTGATACTAGTTGGTGCAATCTGCATGTATAGAGTTGACCCAGTCATAATCATGTTGTAAATCATGCTTCTAATAGCTGACTAAGGTGTCATACAATCTATACACAATGATTTATTTAAATGTTCCCTGAACTGTTGTAAATTTAGATTGCCTACAGTTACCTAAGGTGTACAATCAGCACACATTGTCATTCTTAAAACAATGGCTTCAAGTCCAAAATTATCTAGAAAAGAATTCTGTCAAGTTTTGGGCCTATTTATCCTCAGTGACTCTCCTTTTCTTTATCTATGAAAATAAACAACAACATTTTTCAGGATTATCTGGAATTCTGAAGATGATGTTCAATGACCCAATGTCAGAACACAGTGAAATCAGTTATTCAGGAGAAGATATTAACTTTAAAAATAGCACTCTGTTCAATCCTTAAGTATGAATTTGTTGCTTTGAAGATGCCACCACACACACACACACACACACACACACACACACACACACACACACACACACCTGCTGCTAGCATTCCATAAATATGCTGTGTATAGGTGGTTGCAGCTAACTTTGCAATGAGTAAGCAGGCAGTAATAGATGTGGGGACAACACCTGGAGAGAACTGACTCCCTCAGCTTACATTTCTCTAGTGGAGGGCACTGAAAGCACCACTACTCTGAAAATTGCAGATTTGTGCAGCACCTTAGAAATCGCTCTACTGCTCAGCAAATACCAGTGCTAGTGAGATCCCAAAGGGCTGCTGGAAAATCAGCTAATGATCTCAGTTAACATGCAAATTCTCAAACCATCTAACAGGGATTCTGATTCTGCAGACCTGGCATTGAGCCTGAGAATCCTGTGTTCCAAGATTCCCCCAGGGGTTTGGTCAGGATTGTCCAATTTAAAGAGCCATTGCCTAATTGTTTTTCAGGTGGGATATCAAGAACAAGGGTTGACTGTGAAACTTAGATTTCTTCAATCGGTCAATGGTGAGTCAAGGCAAGGACAAATTCTTTCAAGTTAGCTTGCAAAGTGAAGTCAATTCTCAAGGACAGGAATCAGATGAGACCTTTGTTCTCATCCTGTGTCCCAAGGCAGTCTCCACCTCACTCTAGTCGATATATACTTCCTATGCTGGAGAAATTATTAATATGAGTGTATCTTTTGTTCTTCACTGATAGCACATTCTCTGACTGTAACCAAAATAACTGATTTCAGACAAGTTGAAATATACCAACAAATCGTCCATCTAGTACATCAATAAGCAGCCTAGTGTTAGCCTTCAGATGTAGCAGTAAATAAAAATCAAGGTTAAAGATTCCCTTAAAGTTTATTGTTTCCTTGGGGCCCTGTAGTACATTTTCTGTTTGATAAATAACTCACACTCTCTCTCTAATTCATCCTTTCTAACAAATAGCAGGAATTTTTTTTCTTCCAAGTACAAAGTTTGAAAGGACATGGTTCTGATGTGTAGTTTCTTCCAGAAATGCCAGGGCAGAGATGGCTTCCACCCAGGAAACACATGTAATTTGGTGGAACGAGAGACTTGATTTGATAGTCAGAGAGTGATTTAAAAATTATTTGAAATTGGTGTTGAAATTGAATTCAAGCCAAGTTCAAACCAACATAATTATTTATTCAGATAAAAATAAAAATTCTACAAATCATCCTGCAGTCTTAAGGTTCCTATGCCTCAGAAATGAGTATAATACCTGGACCAAAGGTTAAAAATCTGAATGCTGCCCTGCTACAAGCACTTGACAGACTCAGTGTTTATTCCTCAGTGTTCTAAGCAGTAACACCATCTTATCTATAGGGATAATTACAGCCTTGCATTCTCTAATTCTCCTTAAAATATCTGTATTAAAAAACAGATGCATAAAAATAACATTTTCTGAGCCCTCCACTCAGACAATTCTTTTAATGGTTTGGTCTTCCATTAAATTCCCAAACAAAGAAACACTTGCCTCATTCTCTCATAAAACACCATGATCAAAGCAACTTGGGGAGGAAGGAAGTTATGTCATTTTACAACACTCGGGCTCCACTCCATCACTGAAGCAGAGGATACACAGGAGGATGCTTATCAGCTTCCTCCTTATAGTTTGCACAGCCTGTTTTTCACACCACTCAGGACTACCAACCCAGTGGGCTAGGCCCTCCCACATCAATCAACAATCAGGAAGATGCAACACAAACTTCCAACAGGCAAATCTGATGGAGGTACTTACTCAGTGGAGAATCTTCCTAAGTGAGTTTAGCTCATGTCAGCTGGCATAGGTCTAATCACAACATAGGGCTTGCTCCTGCCTTCACTTCTTGTCACTATCAAAAACACTTCTGTATCCCATGAACTATTCTCCAAGAGAGGGTTTTCATGTTTGTGTAATATTTAACATTAGAGTAAAAGAGATACAGGGAGGGCAACTCTTCCTACTTGCTCCCACTGAGGATGGATCTAATGTGACCAGGTTTGGCCACGTACACTAGGAGATTCAGGAATGTTAAACAGTGTGTGCCTGGCATCTTGGTTTCTTGTCCTCAGTTTTGTTCTCCTCCTTCTTTTGGTTGAGAGAGGATGACTGTACAGGTCTTCTCATAGGGTACAGTAGAAGTGTCATGAGATCTAGGCCTGAACTTTAAAAAGTAGGAAAGAAAAGCCTCCTGCCTCTGCATAAGGTCCTGAGTATTTATTGATACCTTCCCTCCTCCAACCTTTCAGTGACTCCCTAAGGTAGGACCTGTAGCATTCTTCAAAATAAAATGAAAGCTAGAACCAATCACACTATAGGTCAGAGCATTAAGGAGGCAGACTTTCCTGTTTCCAAAATAGTGCTTCCCATGGGAAATTAACTCAAATGAACCTTTTCTGAAATAAGACAAATAGTCAGGCCTCAGGTACACACACACACTAATATATAAATCCACAATGAGATTTTACCTCATATTTAAAAATAAAAAATAAACACACTATTTCTCTATGATATCTGTTCACCTGTTTTCTTGGCATTATGGATAATGTTTTCAAAAGTACCTTTCATATTCCAAATTAATAATAGCTTTAGATTTTCAGAATTCTAGAGAATATTTCAGTTTACTCATGCACACAATATCAATAACCAAAATAAAATGTCTTAAAAATTACATAATTTTGCCTCTTTTACATCCATCTCCACTCTTATTCTCTTTTTTTTCCACATTCCTAGATACATATTTCTCAAACTGTATTTGTACATGGATTTGTTGCATCATGTGTCAACAAATGATTTTCAACAATATTTTACATTTTTTGTAAGGAAGGTTCTTTTTTTTTTTATATATTTTTGTTTGACTTTGGTTTTTAGTTTTTGAGGCAGGGTTTTCATTGTGTCCTTGGTTATCCTGGAACTTACTCTGTACATCAGGCTGGCTTCGAACTCAGAGATTCACCTGCCTCTCTGCCTCCCAAATGCTGGGATTAAAGGTATGTGCCATCACTGCCCAGATTTTTTTTTTATTTTTAGGAATGTCATAATAAACAAATAGTCTGCAATTTTCTATCTATATGACATTTTAGGTCTGTACTGATGTGTGCAAAATATTTCATTCACTTAAAAATATTGTTTGGTGTCTCATTTGGTGAGCATTCCATTTATCTACTTGTTTCATGGTAGACATTTTTGTTTTCAACTTTTGCTATTGCAACAACATACAAATAACATACTTACCCTTATCTTAGATAGTGTAGTTTTCTGCATTATATTTGCAGCAGTGGAATTCCTGTGTGATGATTAGTTTTGTCAAGTTGACATAGTCTAAAGCAATGTTCTCAACCCTTTTAATGCTTCAACCCTTCAATACAGTAATTATTTTGTTGCTACTCCATAACTGGAATTTTGCTACTACTGTTAATCATAATGTAAATATCTGAATGCAGGATATCTGATATGTGATCCCCAAAGAGGTTGAGACCCAAAGTTTAAAAAGTACCCATCTAGAATCACTTGGGGGAAGGAGTCTTGTGATGGAGTGTCTGTATCACTTGGCCTGGGGCAAGTCTGTGACAGCTTACCCTGACTGCATTCATGAATGTGAGAAGACCCACCCACTGTAGAAAACTCTATTACCTAGGCAGGGGATCCTAAAGGAAAAAAAACAGATGAGCACCAGCATGCATTCACTTTCTGCTCTTGCCTGGATATGACTAGCTGCTTCAAGTTGTAGATGTCTGGACATTACAGTAGTGATGGATGGTAACCATCTCTCCTCTAAGTACTTTCACTGGGATATTCTGTCATGGTTATCAGAAATGTAGCTAAGACACACAGGATCTTAAAATACAGTGACGTTCATCTCTTTAAAGTCAAAGCCATCTCCTTTGTGTGATCCTGAAAGACCTAAAAAGTAATGTTAATGATGGACTAACCTAGAAACCAATATCTGTTCCTTGGAATTTGCTAGCTTCCTCTCACAAAGCCCTGAGATAAGAAGAATTCACACTGCTCCTCCTTTCCTGTGAGTCAACAGGTGGTAAATAGGGTCAAGAGATAGCTGTAACTCTGGTTTGCCCAGACAAGATTAATTAGCACACCTGAGGCCCTAAGGTCTGCTGACCCTAATAGCAGACCATCCGGCCTCCAAGGGTCATGTACTCAATGGACAGAGGGTCCCACCCCCTCCCTAAGCTTGTGGGGTCGCCTTTAAAAACACCTGTGCCCGGGGGAGGGGGCTTCTCCCTAGCCTGCGTGCTGGAGGAGCCCGTTTGCGCAAACGTTTCCTGTTCATTAAAGCCTCTTGCGTTTTGCAGCAACTGGACTGGACATTGAGTTCTTGGGGTATCGACCGAACCTGGAAGACTCCTCATTCTGAGGGTCTTACAATCCTACTCCATTATTTTCAAACTTTTCAATGCCCAATATATCAAATGGTTTCAAATGTTTGAGTTTAATTAACAGCTTTGTTGAGTCACGCTGAGTAATGAACTGTGCATGCTAAAGGTTATAATCTCATCAACTTCAGGAAAAGAACTCAACACCACAGAAAATGAATTAAATATCTCCATTGTCTCCACAAATTTTCTTGTAACTCTGTAATTCATTTCTTCTGAAACCTTTTGTTCCTTTTAAAACCCTGTAGACAGTGGTCTTGATGATCTTTCAAACAAGTTTGTTTTCTTGTAATTGCATAATAAAGCAGTAAAAAAGAGGGAAAGCTGCCACTAACCTTTTCTTTGTATCGGGGAAACCATCCCTATTTGTTAAAAGAGGAAGAAATCCTACTGAGACAGCATTTGAAGGCCATGATAAAGCAAGGCTTGGTGGTCTTTTGCTAACTCTCACCCCAGGTGTAGTAAACAGTGTACTAGGCAACTTTCAAGTATCTGGTCTCCTGGTAAACATACTCTGGGAACACTGAATGTGAATGAAGGAAGAGAATAACAGTCCAAAATTCCATTGATTACACTATCTTAAGCTTAAGGTCTGTCAACCAATCAAAGAGAAAGCTGATAGACGGGCCTGATCTAATCATGTTAGCTCTTCAAAAAGTGTAAATATCAGAGAGAGAAGCCCACAGATATTTTTTTGAAAAAGCAGGGAGCTCAAGTCTGCTTGGTAGCACTACTCTGTTATGTCTGAGAGTTCATGGGAGCAAAAAGGAATGTGGGTCCTGGAGGAGCTCTGAGTTAGCCCTGAAGCAATGAGGACTGCAATTCTGCTAGTGAGGAAAGTACTCAAAGTCTGGTGGGATTTGAACTGCAGAGCTCTGATACCCAGGTACCTCTGTAGCCCAGGTCCTGTGAGGTGATGGAAGCATGCTTTGAGAACCTCAGTTCTAGCAATTTATTGCTCAGCAACAGACAAGAGACATACCAGGCAATGATGGATCTGTTCCTCTCACCATATGTTCTCTGCATTTTCTAGATGCAGAGATGATGAATTATGTTGTGTTTGGTTTTTCTCATTCACCACAGTTACTCTGGGTAAGTCTGTCATGTTGTTGGGTGTCTATGCTTAGTCTCTATTCAGATACAAATGGCCTGTATTTTGTACACTCATCTGTCTGTGGGCTCTAGTCTGTAGCAATTACTAGTAAAATACAAGTCTTTGTATAGATGTGTGTTTTTATTTCTCTTATTTTAATTCAAGTGGTCCTAACTACCTGTTTGACTAATTATGTTTTCATTTTTTATGCACATAAATTTCAACTTAGTATTTTTGCCTACTTACCTTTTTAATTATTCATGTCTCCTCTTATTGATTTATTGAGTTGTTTACATATTCTGAATACAAGTCCTGTGATTTATATATGTCCAAAGTGCCTTTTTCAGTTGTCTACTCTTTTTTGTTTGTTTGTTTTGTTTTGTTTTGTTTGAGAAAGGGTTTCTCTATGGCTTTGGAGGCTGTTCTGTAACTCGCTCTTGTAGCCCACGCTGGTCTCAAACTCACAGAGATCCGCCAGTCTCTGCCTCCTGAGTGTTAGGAATAAGGGCCTGTGCCACCAACACCCGGCTCAGTTGAATATTCTTATTATGGTATCTTTCATATAATAAACTTAAATTCTAAGAAATCTCAATTGTATTTTCTGAAGTGTATTTGTTCTTCTTGTTGATTTGTAGATCTCCCTCCCAAACTAAAATGATGAAGACAACTTGATCATTTTTTTAAATCATGGTTTTAGACTTTTATTTTCTATATTTAGGTCTTCAACACATTTGTATATGAGACAAAAAGACTATAATTATGTTTTCTTTGTGTATATGTGTGTACACAGGTATACGCAGGTGACACATGCCCATTCATGAGCATGTAGAAACTAGTGATCAATGTTAGTTGCTTTCTTCTATTGCTCTGTAACTTACTTTTTGACACATGAACATTCACTGAACCTGGAACTCACTATTTGGGCTACACTAGATAGTCAGTGAGCCCTCAGGATTCCTCTGTCTCTACAGACTTGAAATACTGTGCCCAGCTTTTATGCAGGTATTGAGAGCTGAATTCAGATCTTCATTCTAGAACAAGCAGTCTTACTTGTAGAGTCATTCCCCCACTCCTGTGATGATTTTTCTTAGGAATCCAGTTTGTACATCAAATAGTTCATCATTTCTCCATTGATTCTGAGTATCAAATATAGTCATTGCAACCCACTCATAGATCTAGCCAGCACTGTACTCCTAATGCACTTAAATGATGGCTACTGATGGTCGCTACTATGTTGTAATGCAAGTCACTTTGCCTCAAGGTTCCATAGTTTTTTCCTCTCCTGTCTTCTATTTCAGAGTTATCTGTCCTTTCTTGAATGTTGCCCCTTTAGATACAATTGAAAATAAATTCATCAGAATATCTGAAAATGGTTGGTATACTTATTAGAATCGTATTGTATTGAATTTTATATTAATTGGAGAAAAATTTATATCCTTACAGAACTAATTATCTGTGAGAAATTATATTTTAACTTTTGTTCTGTTTTCTATATGAAACCTTAATATTTCACATTACTTTTTTATTACAAGCCTGCGGGTCCTTTGTTAGACTCGTTCTTCCATAGATAAGACCTTAAATTTTATATAAGAAGTCACAGCTATTTCTCTTTGAAGTTATAATGTGAAGAAAGGAATCTTACTAAATGTACTATTTCAACAAAGAAAACAAAACCACTGATAGCATTGGTTCTGAGTAGATGTTCAAAGTGATATTCTTGGTTCTGAGTAGATGTTCAAAGTGATATTCTTCTGTTAGACATTAAGAAAGAAGAAGAGAATTCTATGACTCTTCACATAACAGAGTCATGAAAAATTGACTTCTCCAGACTATTACAAACCTGGAATTTTGCAGCTTCCCTGACCCACGAGCCCAGAGATTGATATACAATTGCACACTGATGACTTGAAAAACATGAGGGACTAAGTTTGTCAGATCTACCAATTTTACATATATACAAAAAAATCTAGCTGTCCAAAATTTCATAAAATTTCCTAGTCACTAATATTGTTCAAAATTGTTGCTGTTGTTGTTTAGTTTAATATTATTTAGGCCCAAATGAAAATGCAGAGACATTGCAGGGAGGGTTGGTAGAGTGTCTGCTCTTGGCCTTTGGAGGAGTGCTATCACAGTTTGATTTCAGGTCAGCTTCTCCACTTCATGACAGTGGGTGGAGCAGTCCCACCATACAGAGGTCATATTTTCAAGGTGTAAGTGCTTTCTAAAGGACATTCAAAGATTTGTTATTATTTTTCATTTAACCCTTGTGTGTAGGTACGTGCATGTGTGTGCAGATGCTCTTAGAGCTCAATGCTGTGTAATCCCCATGGAGATGAAGTTGCAGTAATAAACTACCTGTGTGGATGCTGGTAGCTGAACTACTATTGATCCATCTCTCCAGCCTGCTACAGGATGTTTGTGCTGGCTAGCCTTAATTCAGTTTTGATGACTACAGAAATTTTAGGGAAACAACCATCCCAGATTCACACGGTGACCAGGAAGTAATACCAGACAAGAACTCAGTGAGACTTACCCATTTCTAGCAGATTTTCGATGAGCTACACTGCCTGCTTACTTAGCAGAGCCTTGAAAATGGGCTGTGACTCTTCCAAGAAGGTTGCATATATCCACTTGTGGACAATTAGATGTTGTTGTGTTGCTGATCCTTTGGGGTGGGGGTATGCATGGAAGAGCTCTAGACAAAGTGTAGGACATATGCATGTATATAAGTTTGCCCTCTGAGAGGAAACTGAAATGCACTAAAATCCACCAAACCGTATATTAAACCAAATAGTGTATTAAGTGTTAGTTATGTGTGGGCCTAGAACATGAACGAACAGTTGTGACCTTATTTTCCACACTTGTGTGTAGCAAGATTGAGTACAAGGACACTTCTATGCCATAGGTGTTCTCATACTTATTACTCTGTGTGGACACGTAGATTGCTGAACACAGATACACTCATATAAATTGAGTAAAATATTATGCAGTGCCAACATTTTACAACAAGCATCCATGTGAACTACTGTTCAGTGGTTCAGCAGGAAAGGCTCTCACTAAACTTAACTGTCTAGGAGTCATTTGGTTTTGCAGCACTTACAAACTCAGAATGAGGAAGGCACAGATGGTCTTGTGTATAATTTCTATTGCTTTTAGAGAGCTTCTTGTGTAGCTTTGTGAATCAAGCCCTTAATAATCACAAAGCTTCACCTTACAACACTCATCACATGACTGGCCAGAATCTTCAGAAATGGAATTTTCATTGATAGAATTCAAAGTGGTCTAAATTAGCCATGTAGCAGTTTGTTATAATGAAAAGTTTTTGATACTTTTAACTCCATAAGGATTTTACTGAGATATAAATAAGGCTTATTATTACAGTTACTACTTACTAATTAGAAAACTTTCAAAGACCATAGACTTCATTATTTCAGTTTGGAAAGCTAAGGCGTGTGGACCAAATCAGGCCCACTGGTTATTTGAACAAAAATTTACTGGAACAGAGTCATGCCAATTTATGCGTCACCCTCAGAAGTGATTGGGTTAGCACGGCTGTTCAGTATAGTTGTGACAATAACTCTGTGTCCCATGAAACCTGAGATACTCTGACTTAGTAATTTGGGATTGCTACAACAGAGCATGTGATACTGGATAATTTATAAAGAAAGAAGTCTATTTGGTTCACACTTCTGGAGGTAGGAAGTTTAAGATTATGTGAAAGCATCTGGTCAGGGGGCAGCAGAAACAGCAGGGCAAGAAATCAGCATGAAAGAACCAAAGAGGAATCAACTGGGCTTTACAATGATCTGCTCTGGTGGTAACTAATGCAACTCTGAAGGAACTGCATGTATTCTTTGAACAGCTTCATCACCTCTTAAGGTGTCCAGCATGTCTCAAAACTTTTACACCGAGGACCCAAACGTCAATGTGGGCACCATAGAAGACAAGCTATAATCAAACTGTGATCCATTTACTAGCAGCCCCTACCAGAACCTAAGTGTTTACCACATGCTGCTGGCTGGCCGTACCTCTCCTTTTATTTCCTTTTTTAAAAATCAACTGTCCTGATTAGTTTTCATCAACTTGACACAACTCAGAGTCACCCGGGCAGAGGGAACCTCAAGTGAAGAATTGCATGTATCAGACTGTCCTGTGACCATGTCTGAGAAGAAATACATTCTTGGTTGATATGGGAGGGTTCACCCAATATATGCAGCAATATCATTAGCCATGTTGGTCTGGACTGTATAAGAAAGCTAGCTGGATGAGCGAGAGAACAAGACAGTAAGCGGTATTCCACCAAGCTTCCCACCTCCAGGTTCCTGCCCTGCCTTCCCTTAATGTTGGATTGTGATTTTTGAGTATAAGCCAAATAAATCTTTTCCTCCCCACATTGCTTTTTTTCCAGTTTGATTTTTTTCCCATAGCAACAGAAAGTAAGAGCAACAACCCTTTAACCAAGTTTTAAACAAAACAATTTAATTTTCTGAGATACAATTTAGCATTTAAGCTATAGTTTGTTAATTTTCAATATAGACATTAAAACAATAAATCAGACTCTGTTTTAGAGCATCTACCTATTGCTGTGGTGTAAATATCAGAACACATTGTAAGCTATGAACCTGCCCTTGCTGACTGACATTTAATGAGGGAGATTATTCGATGGTTTCTAATAAAGCAATCAAATTCCATTAGCTCATTAACAAATTATAGCAGTGTACTGGTTGTTGAACTTTCCAGCTCTGTGCTTTGAGTGGGATGACAACATCAACACTTAGAACCTTAACTAATGTGTAAATCACCTGGGGAAAAGAGGCGGTTAGTAAATTTGGATTTGGGGTAATTCTTCTCGGATTTTGTATTAAAGATGCCCACAGTTCCTGCAGAGTTACATATGTAAACATCTAGGTCTGAGTCTATTCATAGAACGCTCTCCTAAAAAGAAAAGATAAAAAGGATACTGGGTGCTATGGCTTATGGCTAACTTGTTCCCACCCATTGTTGAGCTCTCCATCTCCAGCTTGTGGTACTGTTTTGTGGGTAATATTATTGAGCATGTAAGGCCTGGCTGGCAGAAGTATGCCATAATGCGGCTTGAGAATGGTAGCCATCTCTGTCCAGCACAGAGTGCCCAGTGCTCCCACTGCCACAGAATGATAGCCTGACCCACCATCCCCACCATAATGAACTAAAATCTCTCTGGACTATGATCCTAAGCAACCCCTTTCTCCCTTATGTAGTTTCTGGCAGATAGTTTTGGCACAATGAACCAAGAAGTACCAAATATATTTAATCTTCAGATAAAAGTTCAAAATGTTATAGGGTTGTTGACACCAACTTTTTGGTTAAATCTCTGACCTCATCTGCCATTATTGCCCTTCCTCAACTCTCTTGCTTCAGCCCTGTTTAACACCAGTGGGTCCTAAAAAACAGGCACTGTTCCATGATGCTCAGTCTTTTTTAATTACTGTCTCACTTTCCCAGAGCACCTTGCATCCCTGTATCTTAGCCTTAAAAATTAGCCTTAAAAATTTACCTTTAAAAGGTGCCTTTGAAAAGAATTTAGTACACACCTTCACTATCTACATTTTGGGAAGTTTGTATTCTGATTTGCATAACTCTTTTGATCAGTGTCCCCATCCTCATTGTATGCCCATGCTCAGTCTAAGGTATACATTTCCTAAAACTGCATCAATGGCTGGACATGTTGAGCCTCATGTTTACCAGGCTGGACTACCCAGATTCCAGCTTTAGCTGATCAGTTTTAAGAATAACTAATATATTTCCCATGTCACTTGAATGGCTACAGATAGAGCATGGGCCCTGGCAACACTAGTAAGTGGGACCCAACCATTGATCCTCAATCCATCAATTAAACAAAAAATAACATTGAAAGGCCAGGAAAAAGAGTTGTTCAATGTAGCAAATGAGAGGTGTAGTGTCTCTAAAATGTATCTTTAAAGTCCTGATATGAAATTTAGATTTTATGGTGAGTAATAGCTATGCATAGCTAACATGGCTGAGATGTGGACCTGGCCATCACTGTTGTCCATCTCCAGTCTTCCATGAAAAAGTAAACTGGCAAGCTATCAGAACTGCATGAAATGTTTTTCCATAAGACGAACCATCCCTCTGGCTGACTTCAAACTTCAAACTTTTCTTCCTCCAATATTAGATTCCTGGAAAATTTTTCTGAGGTCCACTGTTTCCATTTCTGATAGCCAAAGGGAGGACACAAGTATCCCTTTAAGAAAGCTTTAGCCTCAGTGTGGTTATGACAGTAGAAGACTCTGTAGAACCTCTAACCCCCAGAGTCTCTCTCTTTACTGGTGTCTCTTAAATATTACAGATGCCCAATCTCAGAATTTGCAAGACCGAAGACACTATTCTCAGCCAGACAATCTGATTCTCCTTCAGAGGTTAGTATGTAAGTTGTACCAGTCTGAAAATTTAGACTCACTCACATCACATATTTAACTCATCATAAAGGTTCCTTGGTTTCCATCCTAAATACCTTTCTCCCTGTCCTCCACCTCCTTTCCCTGCTCCAGCCTGAAGCAGCAACCCACACTTGTCTCGGCTATTGCTGTATCCTCTTAATTCACTCTGCTGTGAAATCTACCCTCCCCTGCCACCCACTGTCTCCACTCTAGCCAACATGGAATTTTGGAATTCTAACAATGTGAACATAAAACTTAAAGTTCTTTAATAGCCTCATATAAATTTTAGGGGAAAACAAAAACAAAACACCTCATACTGGGCCCTCTGCATTGCATGTTCTTTCCTGACCTTGCAGGTCCACCACAGCCCTATCCCACTACATAGTGTCCTTGTCTCTTTACTTCAACCTCTTTAGCTTTTTGGGTGTGCAATTGTGCTTTCAAGGTATTTGAACATGCTTCTTAGACCTCCTAGAACATTTCCTGCTCTTTTGTTCTCCCGCCTTTACATGTCTTTCAGATTACTTCTGCTAGTTGTCCATGACTTCTCATCTTTGGTCATCATGGACTGTGTGTCTATTAGTGTGATCACTTCACTACCAGTCAGACTTCCCACAATTAGCACCACAAGTCCAAGCGTATGCCCAACTTACCTGTCATGATGTCCTCAGGACCTACATGAATGTACTCTGTACAAATTTGCTGAATTACTGAATTAATACAAGAGGACAGAAGTAGCAGAAGGCTACTTCTCACACCAGTTTGTTCAAGCAGGCCCAAAGATCACCCTTTTGCAAGCTTTTCCCCCACTGATCTTCAGTTTTGCAGACTGAAATTCCGCAGCCACCCACATGCCTTTAGATTAGCCATTTCAGTTCTCTTTACCCAGGATCTGACTTGAATATGACTCAGCTTCCACACTGCATCTCTTAGGGTAACTCTTATCTGAAGACACTGAAACTGACTGTGGTTGATTAAGCAGAAAACAAGTTCATTAAGAATACAAGTAGCTCATAGATATTGAGAGATTCAGAGAACTGGGATCAAGCCAGATTTCTAGGAATAATGCTCTGCATTATGTTCCAAAGTCTAATGAGATGAACATCTCTGCCCCCTCTCTTGGTGCTGTCGAACAAGCTCCCCCACTTCAGTTCCTATGCTGTTGTGGCACTCTGCCATCTTGTCCTCCTTTGTGCAGGGACTCTGTATCTCTTCACCATTCCTCACCAGATAAACAAATTGCCGATCTAACATGAAATCTAGTCGACACACATCTAGTTGCTAAAGAATGCTTACAGGCATGGGTCCTAGCTGCAAAGCCGTTTGGAAGTGAATATTTAGGCTCACATCTTGGCCACCTGTCAAAGAGAAATGCATTATAAAAAATTGGGTGTTTCATCCCCCATGGAGGGATAACTGCCTTAACCTAGAGACAGGAGAGAAGTTCTAGTCCCTACTTCAAATGACCTGTCAGATCTACATGACCCTACCTGGATGGCATTGCCCTACATATGGAATTGGGGTGGAGGGATGGGAGGGGAGGGTGGTTAGGGTGCATGTGAGGGGGCAGAGAGGGTAAAAGGGAGGGAAGGAGGGAGGGAGAGAAAACTTGGATCGACATGTAAAATAATAAATTAAAAAAAAATGGAGTGTTTAAATGATGATATCCATAAAACATGACCATTGTCTAATCCATAAATCATGGCCAAACTTTTAGTGTTCTATTCATCCTCTTTGTGAAAATTCTACAATCCCTAAGCTTAAAGTAAGGCACCATCATTTAATTAATTGTACATCTTTTGGATAGCTTATTTAAAGGATACAAAGTACCATGATTTCTCTTGCAGTACATAATCTATACCTGGCACACTAAGGTAATTTGTAATTATCTGTTGAATGAATAAACAAATAATTGCCTGATTGAATGACTTCTGCATTAATCAGCCAGAACAAGGTTAAGCCATATTAATAAACATCTTGCAAATGCTCAGTGACTTGAAATAACAATATTTTCTTTTTTACATGTTGTTGCATGTCCACTAAAGGATGCTTGGAGCCCTCTCCCATGTCACATCTTTCTATGGTGTTCATGAGTAGATTTTTCACTGTAGACCATCATTGGGACGCAGAGGGAAAGAAAACATGTTAAATTACTAAATGGCTCTTACAGCATCCACAAAAGTGTGGCAATAACACATCTATTCAATATTGTACTTAGGAAAACAAATTGTAAATACACATCCAAGTCTAGGTGAATAGAGCATTGTTGACTAATGAATAGAAGAAATGACAGTCCTGAATTTTCTGAATCTGTTTCTTCATCATCAAAAATAGGAGCAGTAAGAGCATTTGTTTCATATGAAGAAGAAGAATGAATGAGACACTCATGGTAAACACACAATAGATGTACAATGGGAATTAGTGCATTATGGCTAGTGGGAGTTAATTCATAAAGAACATTATGATGTGAAGAATATTTTTATTATTAATTAATCAAATGATTTAGCATACTAAGAAACAAATTTCACTGTGATATTTTCATGCATGCATGTCTTTGTACTTTCTTATTCCTGTCCCACAAACTCTCTCCTTGCTACTCCTCTTCTTCTTCCCAAATAGTTCCCTTTTTGCTTTTATAACATATGTATTCCATTTCTTTCTCTTATTCATGTCTCCATTTAGGCCTCTTTCTCCCTTCATCTCTCTCTCTCTTTCTGTCTGTCTCTCAGTCTCTCTCTCACATACACACACATGCACACAAATACAAACATATGCACACATTTGCATTCATAACCAGGCTTCATATGAGAGAAAAGATGCAGTATTTGTCTGGCATATTTTCCTTCACATAATTATCTCCAGTTGTCCTTAAAGTGTCATGAATTTATTTTCTTTTACAGATGAATATAATTCTATTTGGTATATAAGCAATATACACAACTTATTCATCCATCATTAACAGACACCTAGGTTGGTTCCATATTTATCCTTGTTCATCATGCACCAACAAACATGATGTATTAGTACTCCGTAATATGCTGTCTTAGAGTCCTTCAGGTATAGGCCCAAGAGGGGTGTAGCTGGATTGCATGGCAATTTAAGATGCAGTTTTTTGAGGAATGTCAGCTGATTTACACAGTGGTTTCCACAGTTTCCACTCCCTCCAGCAGTACATAATGTACCTCTTTCCCTCACACCCTCACCAGCATTTATTGCTACTGGTTTTCTTGCTGACACTCTGCTGAGTGAGATGAAATATCAAATCAGTTTTCACTTGCATTTCCCCGATGGCTAAGGATGTTAATATTGTTTCAAATATTTATTGGCCATTTGAACGTTTTCCCTTGAGAATTGCTAATTCAATCCATAGTTCATTTATTTATTGAAAATAGTACTTCTGACATTTACTTTTTTGGAGTTCTTTATAGTGTCTAGAGCAGTAGTTCGCAACCTGTGGGTCACGACTCTTCTGGGGTCCTGTATCAGTTATACTGCATATCAGATATTTACATTACAATTTATAACAGTAGAAAAATTACAGTTACAGTGTGGCAATAAAATAATTTTAAGGATGGGGGGGTCACTACACATGAGGAACTGTATTAAATTGTCACAGTATTAGAACCAATGGTCTAGATGTTAATACTCTGTCAGATGTACAATCAGTCTATTGATGGCTTTCTTCCTGAACAAAAGCTTTTCAGTTTTATGCAATCCCACTTATCTATTTTAGGGATTATTTCTCAATGCAATTGATATCTTTTTAAAAATAGTTCTTGCCTATGCTGTGTCTTGAAATATTTTGCCTATGCTTTCATCTACCAGATTTTGGTTTCAGGTTTTATATTAATGTTTTTGATCCATTTGAGTGATTTTTGGGCAAGGTGAGAGGTACTGACCTAATTTCATTCTCTAACAGTACCATTGGTTTAAGAGATGACTCATATAGTCACTTTGAAAATCAGTATGGCGGTTTTTCAGGAAAATGGGAATCAGTCTACCTCAAGATCTGTAATTTCACTCTTAGGCATATAACCAAAATATGCATACTCGTACAAGGACATATGTTCATCTATGTTCATAACAGCATTATTTGTAAAAGCCAGAACCTGGAAGCATCCTAAATGCCCCTCAACTGAAGAATGGATGGAGAAAATGTTGTCCATTTACACAATAGAGTACTACTCAGCAGAAAAACAAAACAATGGAATCTTGAAATTGGCAGGCAAATGGATGGAACTTTAAGAAATCATCCTGAGGGAGGTAACCCAGTCACAAAAAGACAAATACAGTATGTACTCATTCATAGATGACTTTTAGACATAGAGCAAAGTATCAACAGCCTACATTCCATACCACCAGAAAAGCTAGGAAACAAAGAGGACCCTAAGAGAGCTATGCATGATAACCTGAAGAAGGGCAAATGGACAAGATCTCCCAAGCAAATTGGGAGCATGGTGGGGGAGGGGAGAGGGAACTGGGGAGAAGAGAAGAGCAGAGGTAGGCAGGAGGGAACAGGAAGGTTGAGCCAGAGAAAGAATAGCGAGAGCAAGAAAAGAGATACCATAATAGAGGAAGCCATCATAGGTTTAAAGAGAAATCTGGCACTAGGGAAATGTCCAGAAAGCTACAAGGATGACTCCAAAAAACAATCTAAGCAATAGTGGAGAGGCTACTTTAAATGCCCTTCCCTGATAATGAGATTGATGACTACCTTATATGCCATCCTAGAGCCTTCATCCAGTAGCTGATGGAAGCAGAAGCAGACATCCACAGCTAAACACTGAGTCAAACTCTTGGAATCCAGTTGCAGAGAAGTAGAAGTTTTAATTAATAAAAAACAAAATAATTAAAACTTAATTATAAATATATGTCAACCTTTTCTATTGCCTAACAAGATTAGCTTGCCTCACTGGATCCACATTTCAAAGGAACATTTTTATTTAATATTTAAAAAAAAAATTTTATTTCATGTGCATTGGTGTTTTGTCTGCATGTGTGTCTGTGTGAGAGTGTCTGATCCATGAAACCGGAGTTGCAGACAGTTGTGAGCTACCATGTGGATGCTGGAATTGAATGCCTGTCCTCTGGAAGAAGAACCAGTGTTCTTAATTACTGAACCAACTCTCTATCCCCCAAAGGAATGTTTTTTCAAAGTATGTTCCTTTTTATTTTTTGTATTTTTGAGACAGGATTTCTTTGTGTAATAGACCTGGCTGTCCTGGAACTCACTGTAGACTTCAGTGAGATCCACCTGCCTCTGCATCCCAGCTGGTTTCCTTTTTCTTTTCCTTGAGAAAAGATACCATTTAGGAAGTTATATGAAATTGTTATGAATCCAAATCATTTTCTAACCACTAAAATTTATTAGGCACTTACTACAAATTAAGCTCTATTACAAACTATGAATGATATCATTTACAACATCATCATCTCAATTTTAAAAAAAGTGAGAACTGAAATCATGAGGGATAAAAGCCAAACAGAACTATTGAGGCCTGGGCCCAGTCTGAATTCAGTATCACAGGTTTGGTCAGTATTCCCCCATGTCTTTCTCATAATAACTTTTCTCATTATCCATTCAAATGTCTTAAAGCTTGTTGTATATTGGGTACTGTGTAAACCATGAGGATAAAGAAGTCAAATGGATGCCAGCCACCTTGCAACCCTGGAAGCATTCCTGATCGATGTTGCAATGATTCACTAGTGCCTCTGGCCTGAAGAGCAATTTTTTTTCATGGCAAATCAAGATGCAATGGAAATAACTATGCAAACTTTACCATTGAGTATACATGTGGCCCTAGGTAAGCAAGAAAATCATTTAAACTCCCTATGCTTTAGTGCCTCTTAGGTATTTAGACTCCTCCAACTAATTATACAACTCTGCAACTTGACTAGGAAGACCATGAGCCCATAGAATCACATATACACATATACACCAAGAAAGTTCAAAAGCAAACCAGCATGTCTCCTCATTTCAGTCATTCAATGCAGGCCAAAAGGATACAAACCCACTTTTATCAGCAGTAAAAATATTTAGACTGGAACTGATGTGTTGATCCTGGCTTCTAATTGTTGTGGAGTTCATGTAGGCCACTAAAGTAGACAGAACACAGTCCTGCTATCAAGGAACTAGGCAAGAATGTGAAGAGGTGAGGAGGAAAGATGCCTTCTATTCTAATGAGACCGATTTGCAAGAGTCCCCAGCTCCAAATTGGACACTCAATCAAGCTTCCCTCTTTCTCATGAGAGTCTTTGTTTCTTTCTATTCAGAAGTACATCTACTGTACAAATGTCTGTCTTCCTTTTCTCTTTGACAGGAAGGTAGGAAAGAAGGGAGGAAAGTGAGGAGGGAAGAGATGAAGGAAAGAAGGAAGGGAGGGAGAGAAGAAAGGAGGGAGAGAGAGGAAGGGGATGTAATCAGGAAAGAAAGGAAAAAAGAAGAGAGAGAGGGAAGGAGGGGAAATGGGAAGTGAAGAGGAGAACAAGGAAGGAAAGAAGGAAGGAAGAGGGCAAGAGAAGGAAAGGAAAGAGGAGTCAGGTTAGGCTTGCCTAGGCTTCTTAATGACCTTGCACATAAAACTTTTTTTTTTTCAGTCTCAAGTACCAAATTCACAAGATGAAGGAAGGCATCAAATAACTAAGTCAATCGTCACTCACTTTCTTTGAACCAGGTACCATGTCAGGTGCCATATTTGAAGGTTTGACAGTGTTAAATGCAGGGTGATAGAGTGATTGAAATCTTCCGACAACCCCATGTAGTCTTGCTTTTTTTTTTTTCTTACCTCACAGCTATAAACTATAGCCAAAGAAACAATCTCACTTAAAAAATATGAGGACAGTGGTGCACTCTGGCTTTACAATGAAGAGCTGTAGTCTTCACCAATGTACCTACAGACTCAGGTATCAGATTAATCTCACTACCCTAGAAGATTAATTCACACCCAGAACTTGGGTTCTGAAGTCACACTGCTAAAACCTGTGTCCAAGCTCTGCCAACGTAATGTAGCAAGATCCTGGACAAGAAAATGTATTTGTTCTGTTTGTTCTTTAGAGGGCAGAAGGATGAAAGTGAGTAAATCTAAATCTAATTTACAGTGTTGTCAAGATTAATGGCAAGTGCTGATCAAGTGTCCATTAGAGAGTAAATGCCCAATCAAGGCTAGTAAAATACTTTGACTCTATTACTATTTTTTGTTGATTTTGGAACCAGTTCAAATTGAAATGTTACCCAGTAACATTACTTCAAACAACAGAGAACAAACTTTTGTGGATTTTACCTATTAATGTTCTTTTCAATTCTACTTGCACCATCCTATCTATTTAGAATTTTGTTAACAATTGCCTAATTGTTCTCCATGCTGCTGGCCAAACCTCTGTTACACAGCAGCCACAGGATATCAAGGGTTAAACTGAATCTCATCTTATGCCAGCCCATACCTGTAGTGAAAGCCTCCTATCGCAGCAGGTGCAAGGCAAACAACCTAAACCCCAGATAAGACCACACACCACATGGCCTTTGCCTGCCCAGGATAAGCCAAACTGCCCTTCCTTTCCTTGCCACCATATTCTGGCCCATACCTCTAGCTGAACCCTCCTACTCCACCAGAGGCCAGAACAGCAACCTAAAACCCAAAGACCAAGACAGCTTCCTGAAAACCAGGCAGAAGTCTCTTATGCCACCAGAAGCCAGGTCAACATCCTGAAACTCAGATGAAGCCCTGGCCAGATCAGGTTTACACACATTGCCAGACCTCCATCCCCCCAACTTGGGCAGGCACTGCCTGCTGGATCAGAGGCTATCCAGGTCAACAGAAGTTCTGCCTCCAACTCAGCCATGGGCCAGCCCAGACAGAAGACCAGAGAGAAAACAGAACCAAGGAAGAAAACACCCATCCAATGAAGACAAATCCAGAAAACAGCACCTAAATCTCTCCAAATCCAGACGCTTAAACGTCAGTTAAGAACATACAAATAACTGTAAAGGCAATATGTCACCAACAGAACCCATCTAGATAGATCTCTATAGCAAACCCCGGAAATTCCAACATAGCTGGATCATAAGAAAAAATTTCTTAAAACCAGCTTAATGAAGATGATAGAGGTCCTTAAAGAGTAAATAAATAAATACCTTAAGGAAAGTCAAGAAACAAACAGATAAAAGAAACAAATAAAACTGTTCAAGACCTGGAAATGGAAATAAGCACTAAAGAAAACATACACTGGGGGAATTCTAGAAAAGGAAAATCTAGGTAAGCAAGCAGGAACTACAGGTGCAAGCATCTCAGCTATTGAAGACACAATAGTACTTCTACCGCATGGTCTTGTCCTCTCCATCTGCTTCTGGGTTCTAGTTTGACTCAGTGTTTATGTATGGGTGTTTGCTCCTGTTTTCAACAGGCATTAGTTGAGGACTCCATGGAGAAGTTAGTTGTTGATCTCACTCTCCGGGAAGGGCATTTATGATAGCCTTTCCACGGAAGCTGAGATTGTTAGTTGGGAGCAGTCTTGTAGTTCCCTCGACCTTTCTTTGTGTTCAACTTTATCTTCAAACCAATATTGGCTCCCTCTTTTATGTTCTCTCTCTCTGTCTCTGTCTCTCTCTCTCTTTCCTATTTTCCATTCCTAACCAGGCTCAATCCTCCTGGTCGCACATGCCTTCCTCTCCTCCCTCTCATTTTCTCCTACTTCTCTCTCCATTAGCTGTCCTCCCCCACTATACCTGAGGTCTGGGGGACTTGTCCCTTCTCAGTTCTGTGAGGGACTTTATATGAAACTCTTAGAATACAACTTGTTGTCAGATCTACATGACCCCAACTGGATGGCATTCCCCTACATATTGTATTGTGGTGGGGGGTTGGGAGGGGAGGGTGTTTAGAGTGCATGGGAGAGGGTAGAGAGGGCAAAAGGGAGGGAAGGAGGGAGGGAGGGCTTTGGGGGAGGGAGGGAGGGAGGGAGAGGGAACTGGGATCGACATGTAAAATAATAATAATAATAATAATAAAAAAAAAAAAAAAAAAAAAAAAAAAAAAACGCTTTGACTCCAAAATTTAAGTTGAAGAACAAGTTACTGGGGAAAAGTATTTCTATTTTTGTTTCCACAGAAAATGAAAAGATGTGGATTCCTTCCAGACTAATGTGGTTTGATCACACCAGACCGCCTGAAACAGAGTACAAGCTGATCCTACATTCCAAACAGCTGGACAAAACAGCCCTACAGACTACAGCTAGGATATCTGAATCTTCTTCGAATCCCCCAAGACAGCGCCCCTTACCAGCAGGAAGTAGTTTGGAAAGAACGACGCCCAAATTCCCAAATATTGTGTATAAATGTTTGTTTTCATTTAATTGGACTTTGTTATATAAAATTAAATAAAAAATACTCTATATGCATAAAAAAAAGAAGACACAATAGAAGAAATAGGTATATTGGTCAAAGAAAAACTTACAATAAAAAATTTCTGACACAAAACATCCAAGAAACGTGGGACACTATGAAAATGATCAACCCTAAGAATAATAGTAATAGAAGAAGGAGAAGATTCCCAAGGTCAAAGTCCCAGGAAACATTTTTAACAAAATCATAGAAGAAAATTTTCCCAACCTAATGAAGGGCATGCCTATAAAGGTACAAGAGGGTTACAGTGGACCAGAAAAGGAAGTTCCCACACCACATAATAATCAAAACACTAAACACACAGGACAAAGTCAGAATATTAAAAACTGCGAGTGAAAAGGCCAAGTAATATAGGAAGACAGAGTTATTGGAATTACACCTGACAACTCAATAGAGAATCTAAAATCCAGAAGGGCATGGACAATATGCTGCAGACTCTTAAGGGACTACAGGTGCCACCCAGCAAAATTTTCAGTCACCATAGATGGAGAAAACAAGATTTTCCATGACAAAGTCAATTTCAAACAGTATCAACAAATCCTGCCCTACAGGAGGTACTAGAAGAAAAACTCCAACCTAAGGTGATTAACTACACTCATGAAAACACAAGAAATAAAGAAATAATCTCACATCAGCCAAAGCAGAAGAATGGACACACACACACACACACACACACACACACACAAAACCATCAACAAAATCTACAACAAAATAACAGGCATTAACATTTCTCAATATCAATGGAATCAATTCCCCAATAAAATCACACAGACTAACAGAATAGATTTAAAAAAAAAAAAAAAAACAAAACAAAACAAAAAAACCCCAAAACACAAAAAACAAAACAAAATAAGATCTATCTTTCTGCTTCATACAAGAAACATACTTCAACATCAATGATAGACATTATCTCAGAATAAAAGGGTTGGAAAAATATTTTCCAAGCAAGAAGCAAGATGGTATAACTATTCTAATACCAAAAAAAAAAAAAAACAAAAAAAAAAAAAAAAAAAAAAAAAAAAAAAAACAAAAAACAAAAACTTCAAACCAAAGCAAATCAAAAGAAGGGCACTTTATATTTATCAAAGGAAAAAATTCACCCAGATGATATATATGCCCCAAATTCAAGAGTACCCATATTTGTAAAACAAACACTACTAAACCTTAAATCACACATTAATAGTGGAAAGCTTCCCACTCTCATGAATAGACAGATCACCCAGAAATAAACTAAACAGAGAAATAATGAAGTAAACAAATGTTATGATACAAATAGGTTTAACATGTATCTATAAAACATTCTTCTCAGCAATTCATGGAACAGTCTCCAAAACTGACCACATACTTGGTCAAAAAGCAAGTCTTATCAGATACAAGAAATTGAAATAACCCTCTGCATCTTATCAGACCACCCACAGATTAAAGCTAGATTTCAACAATGACAGAAACAACAGAAAGCCTACAAACTCATGGAAACTGAATAACTCTGGATTGAATAACTACTGGATCAAAGCAGAAATAAAAATTAAATTAAAACTTCCTATAATTCAATGAAGACCAATGCATAACATATGCAACCTTATGGGACACAGTGACAGCAGGGAAGTTCATAACATTAAGTATCTTCATAAAGAACTAGAGAGATCTCATACTATCAACTTAACAGAATACATGAAAGTTATAGAACAAAAAGAAGCAAACACACCCAAGAAGGCATAAAATAATCAAACAGGGTTGTAATCAATAAACATAGAAACAAAGAGAACTGTATGAAGAATCAATAAAACAAAGAATTGGTTATTTGAGAAGATCAATAAGACAGACAAACTCTTCTCTAAACCAACTAAAAGGCAGAGAGAGAGAGAAAGAATATCCAAATTAACAACATCAGAAATGAAAAGAGGAACATAACAATAGACATCAAGAAAATCCAAAGAATCATTAGTCATATTTTAAAAACCTTTACTCCACAATATTATAAAATCTAGAAGAAATGAACAATTTTTTTGTTAGATACATGATGGGAGATGTCATTCTGTATATATGTTTCTCATATTGGTTAATGAATAAAGCACTGTTGGCCAATAGGAAAGCAAGTTAGGTGGGACTAGGAGAAAGGAGGAGAGAGGAAGTAGCAGCCCCTCTCTCCGGTAAGATGAGACCAAGTGGAAATACTTAGATTAATAGAAATGGGGTAATATTTAAGACAGAGCTAGCCAATAAGAAATTAGTACTTAGCCAACAGCATGATATCAAATATAGAGTCTCTGTGTGTTATTGGGGGCTGGTGCCTCAGTGGGTCCAGACCATCAGGAAAAACCTTACTTGTAACAGACACAACTTACCAAAATTAAATCAAATAAGATAAACTATTTAAATAGACCTATAACCCCAATGGAAATAAGAGCCATCATTATAGGTTTCCCAATCGCCTCCATCCAAAAAAAATGTCTAGGGCCACATGGTTTTAGCATAGACTTCTGCCCCAATTTCAAAGAAGAGTGAATACCAATCCTACTCAAACTATTCCACCAAATGGACACAGAAGGAACATTGCCAAATTCATTGTATGAGGATATAATCACTGATACCCAAATCACACAAAGGCTCAACAAAGAAAGAGAATTACAGACCGATCTCCTTCATGAACATTGACATAAAAACACTCAACAAAATACTTGCAAACCAAATCCAAGAACACATCAAAAAGATCATCCACCATTATCAAATGGGTTTCAATCCAGAGATTCTGCAATGGTTTGATATATGAAGATCTGTCAATGTAATCCACCATACCAACAAATTGAAAGAAGAAAAACTACATGATCATCCCATTAGACACTGAAAAGGTCTATGACAAAATTCAACACCCCTTCATGATAAAAGTGTTGGAGAGATCAGGAATAACAAGGAACATACCTAAACATAATAAAAGCAATAGACAGCAAGCCAACAGCCAACATCAAATTAAATGAATAGAAGCTCAAAGTGACTCCAATAAAGGAACAAGACAGGGCTGTCCACTTTCTCCAGATCTATTCAATACAGCGCTCAAAGTTCTAGCTAAAGCAATAAGACAACAAAAGGAGATCAAGGAGATACAAATTGGAAGAGAACACTTCTTTAAAGTATTGCTATTTGCAGATGATAGGATAATATATATAGATGACTCCAAAAATTCTACCTGGAACTCCTACAGCTGATAAACACTTTCAGCAAAGTAGCTGGATATAAGATTAACTAAAAAAGAAAAGTCAGTAGCTTTTCTGTATACAAACTTTAAATGGGCAGAGAAATAACACCCTTCCCAATAGCCATAAATAACATAAAATATCTTGGTGCAACTCTAACCTAGCAAGCAAAAGATCTGTATGGCAAGAACATCAAGTCTTTGAATAAAGAAATTAGAGAAGATATCAGAAGATGGAATGATCTCCCATGCTCATGGATTGGTAAGATTAACATAGCAAAAAAATGGCCATCCTACCAAAAGCAATCTACAGATTCAATGTAATCCTCCATCAAAATTCCAACACAATTCTTTATAGAGCTTGCAAGGACAATTCTCAACTTTATAAGGAAAAACAAAATACCCAATCTTGAACAATACAAGAATTTCTGGAGGTATCACCATCCATTGATTTCAAGCTCTACTACACAACTACAGTAATAAAAACAGCATGGTAGTTGTATAAAAACGGACAGGTGGATTGAAAGAATCAAATAAAAGACCCAGACATAAATCCACATGCCTAGAGGGACACCTGACTTTTCATAAAGAAGCCAAATCATACAATTGAAAAAGGAAATCATATTAGGAAACATAGTCTATTCTCAGATCAGAATATGACTACCTATCCAACAGGTTTCCTGGGAGCAAAGCACCTTTGGAAACAAATTATTACTTGGCAAGGACAACTAGACCACAGGACAGCATAAGAATTTACAAAATTCATGCAGCCTGTAGGTTCTTTTCTCCCTCATTATATTGTTTATTCCTTGTTGGTTTTTAGTTTTAGTTTGGCAGTCACACATGTAACAGCTGTAATTATCCCTGGAAGTTATGTTCTTTCTTGGATATGTTTCCCTAAGATTCAGCAGAGGGCTAATGCTTATTAAATATCTTATCTGGAATTACTAACTACAAGTCCTATTCCTCTGAATTTTTCTGACTCAGTAGAGACAGTTAGGTACATATGAAAACAAAAACAAAACTTGGAACATTAATCATGTCTCACAGTTCTGGAAAGGAAAGTATGGTATGACTAGAGAAAATGCCTCAGGAATACACATAGTGCCAACTGTTGAGAGTAAGTTCCATGGGCACAAAACATAGACTCATCGGTAGGATCTAGTGTGATTCAATTGGAAAATGCAATGCAAAATATGGGATAGAAAGATCCCTCTTTACCATACATAGGAGCTTATATTGGTGGAAGAAATATGGTTTAGTGGGGTGGGAAATGGGTACCTTATCAAAGTCTTCCTTTTACAGAGAGATTGAGACATGGGACTGTCTTGTGAAAAGGGAAACTGTGTAAAAGCATATCTTATAGACACAAAGAAATTGTTTGGGTTTGAATATTGTGTCTTCAAAGCATTGTACCCATGTCTACTACTTTTTAACTTTGTAACTGCAAGAAGATGCCAGTTGACACAAATGAACAGGATGTGTCTGGCTCCATATTTAGTTATGCCTGAAAAAATGCTGAATTCTATGTCTATATCTAAAATATGATTATGAAGGAGATGGCAAAGTATATGGGGGCTTTTATAATGATTATGATATATTTCTTAGCAATCAAAATAGGAGCCAATAATAAAACTGTTCATGCAAGCCTGGTTTAAAAAAAAAAAACTCTGTTAAAATATAAATGAATATGACTCAAGGTATTTGCGATCACTTGAGTGCAATCTACCTGGTGGTCAGATTTTTTCCTTGTGCCAAATCCTCTTCCTCATCTCATGACATGAACCCTACCTGAGGCAAAAGCATCTTCAACAAATGGTGCTGGTCTGCCTGTAGAAGAATGCAAACAGATCTGTATCTATCAACTTGAACAAAACTCAAGTCCAATTGTATCAGACCTCAGCATGAATACATTGAATCTATAGATGAAAAAGTGAGGAACTGCCTTGAATGCATGAGCACAGGAGACAACTACCTAAACAACGAAGACTAATAGTGCAGGCACAAGATAAACAATTAATAAATGGCTGATGAAACAAAAGCACACCATCAATAAAACAAGGCAGCAGCCTACAGTATGGGAAAAGATCTTCACTGACCCCATATCTGACAGAGGGCTGATTTCCTAAATACATAAAGAACTCAAGGCACTAGACAAGAAAAAACCCAAATAATCCAATTTTAAAATGGGGTACAGATCTAAACAGAGAATTCTCAACAGAGGAATCTCAAATGGCTGAGAGACACTTAAAGAAATATTCAACATCCTTAACTATCAGGGAAATACATGTCAAAATAATATGGCTGTTTTTCAGACAATTAGGAATCAGTCTACCCCAAGACCCAATTACACTACTCTTGGGCATATAACCAAAGGATAGTCAATCATACCACAAGAACACTTACTCAATTATGTTCATAGAAGCTTTATTTGTAATATTCAGGACATGGAAGGAAGCAACCTAGATGTCTCTCAACCAAAGAATTATTAAAGAAAATGTGGTACATTTACACAATGGAGTATTACTCAGCTGTTAAAAGCAAACACATCATGAAATTTACAGGCAAATGGATGGAAATAAAAAAAGTAATAATAATACTGAATGAGGTAACCCAGACCCAGAAAGACAAACATGGTATGTACTCACTTATAAATGGACAGAAATAGAAAAAAATAATCCTGAATAAGATAACACAGACCCAGAAAGACAAACATGGTATATATTCACTTATAAGTAATATTAGCTGTAAAATAAAGGATAACCAAGCTAAAGTCCACAAACCCAGAGAAACTAAGTAACAAGAATGGCTCAAGTGGCAATGCTTGTATCTCTCTGAAAAGGGGAAATAAAATAGATATCATGGGTGGACTATGGATGGGTGGGGATGGGAACAGAAGGTCTCAGGTTGGGGAAAATGGAGGAGGAGAGTACTGGGGGGAAAAGACTATAAAAAGAGGGCATTTCAGGGTGAGATAAAAACTTAGTGAAATGAAAACTCCTAGGAATCTACAGGAGTGACCTTAACTAAGACTCCTAGCAATAGGAGATAAGGAGCCTGAACTGGCCATCTCCTGTAACCAGCCAAGACTTCCAGTGGAGAAATTAGGATGCCAACCCAGACACATAACCTTTCACCTACAATTTTTCCTGTCTACAAGATGTAGTAGGGTAAAGGTGGCTCAGAAATTGTGGGAGGGGCCAAGCAAGGAGTAGGCCAGCCTGAGACCCATGCCACAAGAGTGAGTCACCCCTGACACTGCCCAGATTGCTAGGACCAGGAGGCTGGCTGGCCCACAGACCTAGGATAGAACCAAACACAGCTGGCAAAAAATGAAAAGTCAATGAAATGATTAGTAATTACATTCTGCTATATTCATAGATTGGTGGCTAGCCCAATTGTCATCAGAGAGGCTTCATCCAGCAACTGGTGCAAACAGATGCAGGTATTCACAGCCAAACATTAGGCCTAGCTCAAAGGATCCTACCAAAGATGGGGAGGAAGAATTGTAGGAGCCAGAGAGGTCAAGGGCACCACAAGAAAACCCACAGAATCAACTAACCTGGGCTCATAGAGGCTCACAGAGACTGAACCAACATTCAGGAAGCCCACATGGGACTGACCCAGGCACTTTGCTATATGGGACAGCTGTGTAGCTTGGTCTTCTTGTGGGACTCTTAATAGTGGAATCAGATGCTGTCTCGGCTCTTTTGATAACTTTTGGGACCCTATTCCTCATACTAAGTTGCCTTGCCCATGCTTAATACAAGACAAGGTGCTTAGTCTTACTGCAACTTGATATGCCATGTTTTGTTTATACCCATGGGAGGCCTGCCCTTTTTTGAAAGGAAACAAAGAAGTGGGGGGGGGGTTAGCAGAGGGGAATTGGGCAGGAGGGTCTGGGAAGAGAGGAGGGAGGGGAAATTGTGCTTAGGATGCAATAATAATAATAATAATAATAATAATAATATTTAAAATGCACTTCATATTTTAAAGTATTAAATAATATAATTTAAAAACAAATACAAGTTTTCAAACAAAAGAGGTATTTCTTTTTTAAAAATAACTAATGGGGACTTTACATAAGACCAAACTAGACTCTCTTGATATAGGTGACAATGGTGTGGCTGGGATAATATATAAGGCCACTGGCAGTGTGTTCAAGATCTAACACTAATGCACACACTGACTTAGTGGAGTACATTTTATATGGAGAGATACCTTGCTCAGCCTACACACAGGGTCTGGGGGTGGGGAGATGCCTTGGTCCTGCCTCAATGAGATGATGGGGCAGACTTAGTAGACTTCCTAGGGGAGGTCTTACCCTCTCCCAAGAGCAGATGAAAAGTAGAAGATGAAGATTGGGGGGAGTGGAAAGAGAGGACAGAGGGGGAACTGGGATTGTAATGTAAAAAATAAATTAGTAAAAAAAGCACCAAAAAAAAGAAAGAAAAGATATAGCGTGTTAATAGCATGTAGTATGATTTTTCATGCACTTTAAAAATTAATGTTATATTATGCTATGCCATTCCAAATATACCTGGGTTGATTTTTGTTAAGTTTAAGAACTGGCATTGTATGTCAACATGGTTGTGATTTTGTTTTGTTTTGTTTTTTGCATAAAAATGTTTCATATGTATGGAACTAATTCTTTCTATGTTTGCTTTATTCTACACAGTAGGATAAAAAAACATATTCTTTTATAGTTACTCAATGATTTCCAATTTCAATTTATCATTCATTTAAAATCTATTAATAAACCTTGAAATATACCCAAAAGACCCTGATAAACTCACTCTTGCCTAATATCCTATTGTTCATTTAAAATGTGTTACTAAGCTTTGAAATATACCAAAAAGAAGAAAAAAGAAAAAAAAAAGAAAAGAAAGAGAAAAAACCAAATACCTGATAGACTCACTCTCTCGCTTAGCATCATTTGCTTTACTTTTATTGCTCTTAAGATCAAAATCCCTTGCTTGGGCTAGGGAGATAGCTGAAGCTGTGCAGTGCTTGTCTACCATGCATGAAGACCCAGAACCACTTAACTTGGTATGGTAGCAGACACCTGTAATCCCAGCACTTGACAAGCGAAGGCAAGAAGAATCAGAAGTTTAAAGTCACTTTATGAAAGATTTCAAGTTCAAGCCCAGCTTACAAATAAATAAATCCTCTCTTTAATACTGCCCTAGGTCTGTGTTATCTGGGCCTTTTGTGTGTCTACAGCCTCTGCACTAAGCATGTGCCTTCATCCTCTGAGATCCTTGATATAGAAGGTACAGGACAACCTCCTGTTCCTTCCTGTGGGCTTCTGCATTTTGAGTGTGCTGTGCACTCTTGCCTTGCTGCTGCATGTAGCACAAGCATCCCAGCAGTCTAGAGAACGCCTATTCGTCTACCTTGCCATAGACCACTCATTCCACATTATTCCAGTTTCTGTGCAGTGCTGGCAACCTGTCTCGTGGACAGCTGAATACAGGAGCCAGTCTCCCATCCCTCCAAGGCATGCCGACCATCGTTTGCTGTCAGAAAAGGGCAGAACAGAGCTTACAGGATGGGGCTAGAGAATCAAAGACAAGCAGTCTCTAATGCTGATGGAAATACTGCCTGCTTCTTATGCATGTCACAAAATAATGGTGTGGATTGCTGTACCCGCCTTGTCCTCACAGTGGTGACACACGAGAGGTGTGTGGAAACATCTGCAGAAGTGACTAAATAAATGACTGCTGTTCACCTGCACTGCTGGCTTGGGATTTCCAGCCACAAAGATAAGGGGTCCTGTCTGTCCTCCTATGGGTATTAAAACTCCAGCAGGACAGAACATGTTCATCTCACTTTACTCCTTAGATTTACATAAATGAATTAAATACATGAAGCAGACTATTTTTAAAAGGCAGCATTTTCATGAAAATAAAGAGTTCTTTCAATTAAAAAAATACACAAATAGCTGAATTCAATTCGATTCAGTTCAACTTGGAATACTACTTGAAAATAAAGTAGTTTAACTGAAGTGTCTTAGGAAGCAGGTGATCACACAGATTACATCCATAGATTTAAAAAGCACATAATTAAAATATCAGTAAAATTACAGTTTTATAAAAACTTCTGCCAGACTTGGGTCAGAGGAAAATCAGAAAGTTGCTTATAGCCTGAAGCACTCTTGTGAAAGGATGAGGCAAAGTTCACGGTAACTGACAAACTCCTCTGAAAGCATCCTTCTGTCCCAGTGCTGTCAGTTTCTTCAGTGTGTTATACGGTTCACACAGGAATATCATTGTTACTGTCCTTTGTTAAGAAATCTATTTTACTACAATTCTATTCACTGTAATTTCCTTAGTAACAAGCTGCCCTCTTTTTCCTTTAAAAACTATTAAAATGTCATTCACATCACGTTCTGGATGCAGATCCAGCTATTCCCAATAGCTATTCAAAAAACATAATCACCATAATTACTGTTGACATCTAATTAACATTCAGCTCCCTTTCTGCAGCATCCACAGCTGGACAAACCATCTATTACAGGATAAAAACTGATGCTCTGCTGCCCTTTCTGTGAAAAAAATAAGACAGACTGGGATCCCAAACACCTGGGCTCTTGTTCCATTCTCTCTGCAAATTATGGTTATGTGTAGGAGAACTGCATCATTACCAGTCTAAATATTGTCACCTGTACACTGGACCTCATCAGAGAAAGGGTTACAGGGACGGTAATGTTCATGTGTGCTGTAGGAGGAGAGGTTCATGCAGCATGACTGCCAGACTTCACCAGTGTGTACTATTGCTTGAGAACTGCCTTGACTTGATTCTTTCTAGCAGGCATACTTCATCATTTGCTGGCCTCCCCTTCAATCAAGCCACATAATGCCTGCAAGACCTGTTCCAGCTTTCCACAGTATGTTTTCTGTCATCTTTGGGGCACCCCTGCAGGATGGAATTTTTGAATCTCAGGAAAAAATTTATATAACACTAGTGATTGAAACATTCCATTTTGCTTATGCAATAGTGGCTCAGATATCATGGGTAAGATCAACAGCTTTCCAATTGGATTTAAGGCCCATTCTGCAAGGACTTAAACTTGGAACTGGGGTCATGGTACCCAAATTCTATTGTTTTACCGGATAGGTGAGATGTGCCTGTCAAACTGCCTTCTAAACACACCAAGCACTGTATTGTTAGGCCCAACTCATAACAACTGGTAAAAATCCTCATAACAATTGACTATTGCTATATGGCAGTCTATTTCATAGCTATGGGTGGGTACCTTATTTACTCCTCCGAGGATCAGGGATTATTGCAGAAGAGGGAGGAAAAATAATATAAGGGGCAGAAAGGGTGGGGCATTGTATAAAAGTTTTCTCCCATATTGTAACATTCCATCCTACAGAGAGGCTCCTTAAGTGGGAAGGCAACAACTCCCAGAAACTGACCAGGTTCACTAGGCCCCTCCCTCCCATAAATAAATAGACTGCTCAGAGTCATTGTCAGTAAGCCAAGCTACAAAGGTGACTCAGACCTGGCAGACTACCTGGAAGAAGTAGATCAGACAAGGTGCCTGGAAGAGAGTTAGATCAAATGAACCACTTGGAACTGACACTCTCCAACATGTTGAGCTGCAGGCTGCTCAGAGAGCTCCAGGTTCCCAGTTTTTGTGCATGGTCTGCTGGGCTTTGTTGACACATCTATCTTTGAGTTATCTCTGTTCCTGTAACTCCTCACCCATATTCCTGTAAGTAGACCCAATAAAACTCATTGGTTCATCAAGTTGGACTTCAGTGGTATCCATATTTTAGTCTGTTATCAGGGGTGAGTAAATATGTGTGTGCAGTGTCTCCCCAGGAAAAGCATTGTCACACAACAGGAGTTTCCTCAGTTATGTCTACTTACAAATAGCCTGGCCCTTCTTAACATTAAGGTTTTGGCATAAAGAGGAGTGATACAGATGAAGTAGCAAAAAGGACAGAGATCACAGCATCTTCCACAGTTCGTATCATGGATCCCAGGCTAGCGAAGGATGACTTATATTTGAGATGGCAACAAAAATCATGTTCAATGTCTTTTTTTTAACTTTTACTAAATTTGTTCTTTCAATTTTTATCCTCCATATTATTTTCCAGACCAGTGACTCTCAGTGGGAGGAGACCTCTGTGGAGGACTGCTCTAGTTGTCTACATGGTTAGAATGATGCCAAACTCCCACAAAGCCTCACTGTGCAGTTACTTAACCCCAGATGTCACCTGATGCAGAGAGTAGTCTCCATGCCCATCTATGCTGCTTCTGAATTGTCTTTAACTTCCAAGACAGGAGGTTCTTTTCTATACAAACTCACTCTTCATTCAGGAGCTTGAACATCCAAAGTTAAGAATAACCAGCAGGGCTTCTTTGTCTGTGAATCCCTGGGCAGAGTAGGGGAGAGTGTACCACTGCTTTCTCCATCTTTCTTCACCTCCCACAGTTCACACTGCATTGACACTGATAGACTGATGGCAGCTGTTTGGAATGCCATTTTGACTCCCATAGTTCAAGGCCATCTTCACAAATGCAGGCACAATACTAGTTGTATGTCATCTCTGGTATGTAATAACTACCTAGATCTTTTGATCTGCTCTCAGCCTGGACCCATAATCTGATTTCTAGTGTGTGCTAGATACACGATGACTCTCGTAAAAACTTGGTTAATCCCATTTCAAACTCTGCAGGGGCTATTCAAATAAGCCAATGTGTAGCTAATGATGCTGCCTCTCTACACTTTTGCTCTTTGTCCTTAGGGTGGCTCACTTCACAGCCCGGGAGCTAGAAAGACTTGAACATGTGGCCTGTGATTGGAGTGTCACTTTCTAGTCTCATCTTGACACATTTCCACTTGGCAGTAAGCATAATGACCATCGCCATGCTTTTCTTTTAACTTCTAATTGACAGTGGCTATCACTTGCTCTTAGCTGAATAGCTCTTCTCAAGAACAGAATTGATTTCTGGCCAATCTGTTGAGTGTACACATAGCACCAAATTCAATTATCTCTTCTAGTGCTTGCTTTGTCCTTTCACTCGTAGCCTTAATAAATATTGCTGTAATACCTTTATAAGTGTACCAGCACTATAGGTTTTACAGTCTTTCTCCTATTTAAACTGGGGCCTCTTCTTAGTGAAAATCCCCATGACATCTTTTTTGTGTATTATCACTGGTTCTTTCACATGCACACACATGTGTGTGCATGCCATCGTGTGTGTGTGTGTGTGTGTGTGTGTGTTTGGGTATGTGTGTGTGTGTGTTTGCATATGTGGTCACACACATGCATGGGGAGGCTAATGGTCCAGTGATATTATTCAGGAGGTATTCATTTTGTTTTTTGAGACAATGTCTCCCAATAGCCTGGAACCTGCCAAGTAGGCTAGTCCAGCAAACCCTGATGAGCTGCCTACCGATGCCTTTCTTGTGCTAGGATTATAAGCACATGACAGCACATTCAACCTTTTGCCTGGGTGCTGGGAATTGAGTCAGATCCTCATGCTTACACTGCAAACACTTTTCTTGCTGACATCTCTTCAGTCTATGGTCACCTTGAATCTGCTATTATTTGTGCCTTACTGCCAGTTTTGCAGTCCTTTTGGATAGTGTTAAAGTATCTTCCACTATGTGTAAACAGTCATTGTATCTTATTATACTGTACATTCTTACATACCTACTATTCTTACATACACTGGAAGTTAATTAATTGCTTGATTAATTAATCAGCCAAGTCTGCCATGCTTCTTCCTATAAAACTTATAACATTTTAACA
The DNA here is from genome assembly GCF_943737965.1 of Phodopus roborovskii. Classification (NCBI taxonomy): domain Eukaryota; kingdom Metazoa; phylum Chordata; class Mammalia; order Rodentia; family Cricetidae; genus Phodopus; species Phodopus roborovskii. Next base: position 2,371,559 of record NW_026126629.1, on the reverse strand, counting down.
TCCATGTATTATTTTGAGAAATGACCTCTTCCTTGTTTGGTTCTGGATGAGTTAATCAAATATAGCAGCCAATCTTGGTTTTCAGTGATGTCTGAGGAATTTTGAGAACCCCTGGATGATACAGCCTGATTCCATCCATGTTAAGTATGAAATAAATTCTGAATGGTTCTACACAATGGGTATGACTTCCAAAGTTATTGTGAAAAAGGTACTGTAGGTGGTACCCTAGCATCTCAAAATAAATCTCTTGCTGTGTGGAATCCCAGATGCCATAGAGTAGGCTATGTGGTGAGGAAAGAGGATTGTACCAGCTCATGACCCTAACTTGACATCCATGTGAGTGGCTGGAAGTGGATACCCATCCTTCAGGTGACTACAACAGCAGACATCTTGACTGTGGTCCCAATACTAAGCTCATGTTAAACACTCCTAGCTAAGATGCATTGAAACTTTTCACCTGAAGGATCCATAGAATACATAGAATAATAAATAACTATCACCACTAAATGAATGAACACGTTTTCATAGAGCAGCATAAGACAGGATGCAGAAAGTGCTGTCAGTTGGTGAGTACTATATGTGGGAGCCAGCATGAGTAAATCTTATTTTCACTAAGTGTTAGCATTTTTCTTTCATGTGTATGGGTTTTGTTGGAATGGTTTTGTTGATCTTGACGAAGCTTGTTCATTCCTCTACAGAAATAGCTTTACCTTTGAGGCTTTCATTCATGTGACCCTGGGTCCACTGAACCCAGGTCTGGCTTGGGTAATTTCATACTTATAGAGCTGGCATAAGTTAAAGAGAATAAGCAAAAGCTGAGGATGTCCTTTAAAACTCAGACAGGAACTGATAGTTTTTGCTTGTTTGTTATTTTTTGTTTTTGTTTTTGTTTTCCTTTCATTTTTACCTTATTCAATCAGTCAAAGCAAATTATATGGTTCAATGTAAAGTTAAGCACAGAGACATTTTAGTAGCCAAACCTGCATCTGTGATTCTGTTGCTGGTGTGGGTGTGGGTGGGCATGGGCACAACAATATATCTATCACAAGCCAGACTCCTGTTATCCATTGCAATAGACAAAATATCTGTTATGGCTCCAAAGTTTATGTTAAAACCTCATCCCTGACATAATCCTGCAGAGCGTTTGACACTGCTCTCAAAAGGTGGTGCTAGAGAGCTGACTTCTCTCTCCATGTGAGAGGGTACCAAGAAGGTGCTACCAAAGAGAAATGAGCCTCTACTAGGCAGTAAGGCTGCTAGCCTCTTGATCTTGGATACTTCAGAACTATAAAGATAAATTCCACTGTTTATACGCTGTGTAGCCTGTGGTATTTTGTTATAACAAAACTGTTCAATATTGCAAGTACTGGGTATGGACCTGTTCTAATCAAATGGTCTCTTCCAAGAATATAAACCTTGCATGGTTCAAAGTCCAGCACTTTGTACATCATGTATGCTAGCATGAGTGCTGATGAAACATGTCCTTCCATGAGAGAAGTGATGTACTCTTGCTTCTCAGCCAAGAATTATTTTAGTTTCTGCCCATTTCTAAGCCTGTGTTGCCATCCTTACTATAAGTTCTGTGAGCCCTAAATTCCTTTCCAACAGATGCCTGTAGAAAGGGATTTTTCTCCATCTTTTCTGGTCCCACTGGACTAGTTTTCTCTCTGCCCACTTGATCCCTATAATAGCTTATGTAATAGCCACTCCAAGGCTTAGTATCAGTTACAATTGTTTGGCCAATGGCTCAGGCTTCTTATTGGCTAGCTCTCTCTTAAAAATATTAACTCATTTCTATCAATCTATGTATTACCATGTGGTTGTAGCTTACTGGTGTTACCCTGTCATCTTGCTTCCCTGGTGGCTGTATGACAACTCCTCTGACCCTGCCTTCCTTCTCTCTCTGTCTCTGTTTAGATTCCCTACCTAGAAATATTCTGTCTGGACATTGGCTGAAACAACTTTATTCATCAACCAATAAAAGCAACACAAGTACACAGAAGGACACCCTACATCAGGGGCCCTCTGCTTAAGTCAGATGGAGTCAATTCTACAGTTTGCATCTATAATCCTAACAAATATATCTTGTGATCATAACCCTGAAGTTGGCTGTGAGCCAGGCTCTCATACTTTCCAGTTCAGTCTAGACAGTTTCCTTTTGACATCATTTAGTTATCCTCATGCAGGTAGTATGGCCGACTGGTCTATGGTGCTGGATTTAGTTACTTTCATCTGAATATATTTTTAAAAAGTCTTCTCTGGAGTCGCAAACACAGTTATTCATGCCTGTTTGTTAGCAGAGTGAGAAAGGCATATCGGGGTCTAGATGTTGTAGTCTGTTATGGGGGCCACAGGCTGGATTTGCTTTCACTGCTAACTTGAAATTTAAGCAAAGGCTTTCCTAGCACCAGTATGGTACTCCTCTCATGCCCTGTTCATCCTCTGACTTGGAGAGACCTTCCTGTCTGGAGAGTTGTTTCCTTCCAGAAAGATGAGAACAGTCAAATGTGATGAGCTACATTACCAAAAGAAGCTGAACACTTGAGCCTTTTGCATTCTGTTTTCCAATGAGAAAATGTGCAGTCTCCTTTTCACCATACCAGTGTTAGGACAGACACCAGCCCTACCCATCTCAAAAGAGATAGGGAACTCCATCTTTCACTGTATCCCAATGACATTTTAAATCTCAGCCTGACGTCTTTGCTCCGGGTATTTCAATGCATATCTTAATGCCACTTTTTTATTTTCTCAAGCAGAATTTTCAGGACACAAAAATAAAGGCTTCTACTATATTTCTGTGTTGTTACGGGGCTTTTATCGCAAGCTAGAGGAAGCTAGTGTCTTCTCCATTCAGCTAAATTGAAGGTTTTCATAGGGAATATGACTGATGTATTCAAAACTGTTCAGCTGGGCAAGGTCAACACAGACAGAAAGCCATATTGGTATAATCTTGTTAACCTTTCTCAGAGACCACAGTCCGTGGCCTAGCTTCGGCCTAACCTCTCATACTACGGGACTTCAGAATCTGCAAGACCTTAGGATTTGTTTCCCAACTATGAACCTCTGAATGTAAGAGTTTTTTGAGTTCTTCAAAAATGCCTTAAAAGCTTCCAGAAAAGGGGGAGAGCAAGCATATAAGAGAATTAAGTGACAGACACTGACCTTGTAGAACTGCGGGTCTGCCCATATGTTTTAATATGAGCAGTCTATATTCTGTTTTATGCAGTAGAACTCAGCCTAGTATTTTTAAAGGATTACCTTGCATTTGAAAGTTATTGATTCAAATCAATGCTCACTTAGTGGATTCATGATTGGGGAGTGAAGTTAGGTGGTGGGTCTTGGTCTCAAAAAATAACAATGCTAAGCTTACCTCCATACCTTGTTCCCAGTGGCCACTTAACTGTCTTTTCCTTCTCGAGGTCTTTTAGAATTATTCCTCAAACTCATCACTATATTCACAACATCAATATCCTTAAGCATTCAGGCTCTTTTTCCTTATTCTACTTAATCCTCAAGAAGCTTGAAGTTGCAAGCAGGGAGTTCTCCCAAGAAGTAAGCAATAAGAAATACAGGTATGAAATATTTAAATTGTACTGTTTCCCTCTTTGTCAGATTTGGAGTGTTGACAGTCCCAGATATGGAGGAATAACTGACCCTCCATCAAACGTCTACTAAATTAAATACCTGACAGCCTGGAGACATGCCCAAGACTGTTCTTGACATGAAGTAAAAAGGATGCTGTCAGTGTGAGAACTAAAAACACTGGCTGAAAAAGATACAGTCTGAACTGACAGCTGCCTCTGAAAGAGACACCACTTGGGCTATCTTGGGAAGGAGTGATTGTAAACATCTCCCTGTAGACACAGGATATTGACTTGCTCTGCCATTGGCTTTGTAATTCTCTTCGTGGTGTCTCACTGCTCTAAAACTTGTTTTGTCATGAAGGGAGTTCTCAAAGTTTCATTTTGAGGCTAATAGCTCTCCCAAGAAGCACGATTTGGAGCAGCCTTATGATATGATGAATCACTGATGTGAAGGGTAATTAGAGGAGCCTCATACAAGTTCTCGCCAACTCTAGTATTAATTAACGGTGGAGCTGATTCCATGCAAGGGCCTATCCACATTCCCAGGGCAATTGCTCAGAGAGGTGAGAATGCAGGTAAGGGCTGCCCCTTCCATTCAGCCTAGCCACAAGCAAGTGGTTGTGATCGTGTTACTGCACTTTAAGGCAATAAATAGTCAACATGGTTCCACTGCTTAGTGTTTAAACCTGTCCTCACTGACTAAATATCCAGGTGGAGAAACGGAGGCAAGAGGAGATTGAGGAAAGCAGAGAAATGGGCTTCAAACAGATCTAATGTGTTTTTGATAAGTGAAGCAGTAAAACAGAAGGAATTCTCAGATACAAAATTAGTGAGAATAAAGGAAGACCCCAGGATGACTTTATATATATTACACAAGGAGACAAAAAGGACGAAGATGCAGACAAAGTAATAACTAAGCCACATTCACTGAAGACAACACTGTATTATAGTACAATGTACCTGTGTGCAATATTTATTACATAGCACTCAGGTAAGGCTTCCTGTCTATTTTCACAAGTTATTTCTGTTGTTTCACATGGGGAGATGCATCAGCACATGTGAGCTATGTGGCTTTATGTAACTCCCTAACCTCCCTGATTTTGAATCTCCTTCTCTCCATCTGAAAGGGACATAATCACAGTTGACACCTCATAGGATTTTGGGTTTAAGTGTATACTTGTATCCATGTTTGTGCTAATCATATAAGTGCATATGCATGTATATGGAGTGTAGTTTTAGACAGAATCTCCCAGTGAACTAGGAACCTGCTGATTTGGCAGTCTGGCCAGCCAGCCCAGGGACTCTCTTGTCACTGATTACTGGTAATTGCCCTGCCAACCCTGAATTTCTATGGGGCAGATGAAGATCTGAAATTGGGTCCTCAGGCTTGTGCAACAGACATTCTACTCTGTACATGTACATCTCTGTAGTTTGTTTTGAGGAAGATGGTGTGCATAAAATGGTGCACATGATATACAGAGTGCTGAGCATGGCAGCCAGCACATAGCCACCAGAAAATAGCTAGAAACCAGCACTTTCGTTGCTATTGTCACTACCACAACATATGCGGCAGCAGCACTGAAACTGGGTGTGACTCTTCCCAATAAACATTGGGACAGTTCACATACAAAGGATCACTAAGGCCTATTTGCACCTGAAATGTATTACAAGGGAAGGATTCAACAGAGCAGGAGGCAAGATGTAGCTTGCATTTGATTGATAGTATTATCACTAATAACCTTGAAGTTCTTTTGAAGAAAGATAGACATCTTGAAACTGTCTTCCAAAGTAACATGGAGACTGGAACCAGAAAATAGCTTCATCTCTCCAACTGTCAACAACTTTAGTGATGACCAGACACTCCCAAAAGCCCCAAAGTGAGCTTGTGTTTGGATTTTTAAGCCTAGCACTTCCCGCCATGTTTACCCAGCTTTCTAGATAATTGCTATGAAATATTATTTAACTAGGCAAAGATGTGTTACCTTTGTTTATGCTTGAGAATATTACTTACAACTAATATAATTGTGTAAATGTGTGTTACTTTTGTTTATGCCACATTTGTTTAACGATGTAAGGATGTGTGTTTAACTGTGTAAAGATGTGCTGCATTTGTTTCACCTTGCTTGCCTGGGGCACATGATTGGTCTAATAAAAAAACAGAACAGCCAATAGCTAAGCAGGAGAGAACTAGGCAGGGCTGATAGACAGAGAGAATAAATAGGAAGAGAAAGTCAGGCTTGAGGGGAGGGGGGAAGACTAGGGGAAGAAGAAGGGGAGAATGAGTCAGATGCCAGGGGAGGGAGTGGGGTTGCAGCAGCAGGAGAAGCAGTGAAAGATATAGAAGGAAGGAAAGAAACACACCCTGAGGCAAAGGGTAGATAAGGAGAAACAGGTTACTTAAATTAAGTGAGCTAGGCCAAGCATTGAAGACTAATAATACCTCTCTGTGTTACGACTTGGGAGTTGGTTGGTGGCCCAAAAGGAAAAGCCTGGTACATATCGTGGTGAAGACAGCTTGGTGCTGAGTACTCCCCACAAAGTGTGCCTAGCTTTTCGCATTATGGTGCTTAATAAGTACATCTTGCTGGACATGCCTGTTTATATTGAAGGCTTTTATCAAAAATCCATAAACATTAAATAATAACAGACTGTCTGAAACTAGTGTTCAGAATTACTTTAGGATTAATATCTGCTATAATTGAAAAACAGCAAAAGGGGACTAATGTGTTCCACAGTCTTTGATCAGAGATGAATCTGTGTTAACTGGGCTCAGTGTCACAGCTTTATGTGGTTACTTCTTGACCATAAGAACAATAGCAATCTAGCATATTTGCTGCTGGGGTAAGCAAAAGAACTCTTTCAGATCAAGCAATTCCACTGTTAGGCATATACCCAAAAGATGCACATTCATACAACAAGGGCATCTGTTCAACTTTTTTCATAACAGCATTGTTTGTAATAGCCAGAACCTGGAAGCAAACTAGATGCTCCACAACTGAAGAATGAATAGAGAAAATGTGGTACATTTACACAATGTAGTACTACTCAGTGGGGGGTGGGAGCAATGGAATCTTGAAATTTGTAGGCAAATGGATGGAACTTGAAGAAACCATCCTGAGTGAGGTAACTCAGTCACACAAAGACAAATATGGTATGTACTCACTTATATACGGAATTTAGAAATAGGGTAAAGGATTACCAGCCTACAATCCACACCGCCAGAAAAGCTATGAAACAAAGAGGACCTTAAGAGAGATTTACATGGTCCCCTGAAGAAAGGGAAAGGGACAAGATCTCCCAAGCAAATTGAGAGCAAGGGGGCAGGGTGGAGGGAGTTAGGAGAGAGAAGGGAAGAAGAGGAGGGAAGAGGTGGGCAGGAAGGAGCAGGAAGATTGAGTGAGGGGAACAGAGAAGAGAAAGAAAAGAGATACCATAAGAGAGGGAGCCATTATAGGTTTAAAGAGAAATCTGGCACTAGGGAAATGTCCAGAAAGCTACAAGGTTTACCCCAACTAACAATCTAAGTAATAGTGGAGATACTGCCTTAATTGCCCTTTCCCCACAATGAGATTGATGACTACCTGATATGCCATCCTAGAGCCTTCATCCAGTATCTGATAGAAGCAGAAGCAGACATCCACAGCTAAACACTGAGCTAAACTTCTGGAATCCAGTTGCAACCAGGGAGGGGTTATGAGCAAAGGGGTCAAGACCAGGCTGAGAAAACCCAGGGAAACAAATGGCCTGAACAAGGAGGAGCTCACCAGACTGAGAAAACAGCATAGAACTGACCTAGACCCCCTGAATTGGGTGTCAGTTAGAAGGCCTTGACAGGCTATGGGGCCTCTGGTACTGGATCAATATTTATTCCTAGTATATGAATGGACTTTGGGAGCCAGTTCCACCTAAATGGATACTCTCTCAGCCTAGACACATAGGGGAGGGGCTAGGCCCTGCTCCAAAAGATATGACAGACTTTGAAAATCCCTGTGGAAGGCCTCACCCTCCCTGGGGAGCAGAAAGGGGATAGGATAGGGATGGGTGAGGAGCAGGGAAGAAGGGGAGGGAAAGAGAATTGGGATTGACATGTAAAACAACATTGTTACTCAAAATTAAAAAATATATAAAAGGAAAAATTTTTCAAAAATAAATGACTTAAATTATTCTTAGGAAAGAAAGAAAGAAAGAAAGGAAGGAAGGAAGGAAGGAAGAAAGAAAGGAAGAAAGATTGAATGGCTTCTCTGATCTATCATGGGTAGGTTAGAATTATTTCCTGTAACATAAGAGATTCCACCATCTTTGAGAGAGGAAATTTGCAATCAATTGTTTAAATTAAAAAAAGGAGGGAGGAAGGAAAGGAGGGAGGGAGGGAGAGGGAACTGGGATCGACGTGTAAAATAATAAATTAAAAAAAAAATTGACTCCAAAATTTAAATTCAAGGACAAGTTACTGGAGAAAAGGATTTCTATTTTTGTTTCCACAGAAAATGAAAAGATGTGGATTCCTTCCAGACTAATGTGGTTTGATCAAGCCATACCCCCTGAAACAGAGTACCAGGTGATCCTACTTCAAAACAGCTTGACAAAGCAGCCTTACAGACTACAGCCAGGATTTCTGAATCTTCTTTGAATCCCCCATGACAGTGTCCCTTACCAGCAGGAAGTAGTTTGGAAAGAACAATGCCCAAATTCCCAAATATTGTCTATAAACATTTGTTTTCATTTAAATGGACTTTGTTATATAAAATAAATTTAAAAAATTAAAAAAAAAAAAAACATTTGGAGTTTCTTTTACTGTTTTCCTCAGCCACTAAACCACATGGCAATGCTCCTTTCTGGTTCCCTAGTGTAGTCCATCAGCATCAAGACTGGATTTAATTTGTACCAGGTTTAGGGATTAGAAGTGCAGGTCTGGATATCAATAGCAAGTAAATAGAAGGAAGAGTGTGCAGAAAACAGATTATGTATTACACACGTGGAGACATGGGCTCCAAAGGGTTAAAAGACTTGGAAACAAGGAGACAAAAGCCTAATTTTCTACTCACTATGTATTAGCATAATGATCTGGAAAAATATACTGGCTAAGAAAAGACCAATCTTGACCCTGGAGAGATTGCATTCTTACAGAGGAAGCAGATACCAACTATATTTGTCTAGAAAGTATTGGTATTATATATAAAATAAAAGACCCTAGGGGCTATAAGAACTCCTAAAAAAACAAAAAAAAAATTTAAAATGTCCTGTAGAGACATGAATAATACGAACATAAAAGGCTTTATATCAACTATGAGACAATAGAGAGGGTCAAGTAAATGTATTAAATTTGCAAACATGAGTTTGGCAGTATTTTCATCATAATATGGACTACAACCATTCTTTCAAGTAAATAAAATAAATAAGATAAAATGAGAAACTATACTGGAGACTTCCATATGATTCTTCAATATTGGAACATCCAGCATTTACCTCAAACAGCACTCTTTTGCATGCACAAGACAATGGATATGAGACCATTTCTGTTACCTTTATTTATAACACAGTAAAAAGGAAACGTCCCATATTCTTATGAGTAATGGAAGTATCAAAATGAATTTTGGTGCTTTTAGTCGTGTATAATGTGTGACTTTATTGACTAGTAGCTTAGAGCTACATGTGGCAAAAAGTAAATATTTTTAAAAATTTCACTAACATAGACTAGTTTAAGTGACAGCTGAATGCATAGGAATGATACCATTTGCTTCACAGGCTCTTAGGCATATGATTTAGTTTCTCAGAGGTGTGTGTGTGTGTGTGTGTGTGTAGTAACATTAGAATTTATAGCATCACAATTCTGTCACTCTGTCTCTGAGGAAACAGTCAAATAAAAAAACCCAGAGATGAATCACTGCTATTTTAGTACCTTTAGTCCAGGAATGATAAATATATAAATTATTAATATAAATAAAATTAATCAAAAGAAAAAGAAAACACTGAAGATAGCACATGCCAGTCAGAAAACAGAGACCTAGTTAGTATATCACCATTCCCCACAAGGAAAGCTATCTCACAATAAGCTATGTGTGGTGGCTGAAACCTCTGGAACCTGGGTTGACTGGATCAGGGACAGTGCAGGCAGCACAGCATCCTGAGCATTAGCCGGTAGCACCTTCACTGGAACCCTCTCCTGAGCCTCCCATCAGCCCTGCAAAGATGACACTTAATAACCCAGCTGTTGCCCAAATTTATAGGAAAGATTGCAAAATTCACATACACACACACACACATACACACATTTTCTGAAAGGTGATGAGCAGCATTATTTTAGGAGTCCTTTTATGATGATGACCATCTATCTCTCTGACAGGAAAAGTAGGAGTGGAAATTAATCATGGGGGAGTTTGTACAATGCTGCAACTTCAGATGAAGTTGCTTTCTGCTGCTAAAATAGGTGAACAATACCATTTCTGGAAACTTGCCTCTCACTGTGTGGAATCTGGTACTCCAGTGTTCCCCTTGGAGTGGCCTCTCACAGATCCCCCAAAAATCTGATGCTCACTCTCAGGTCTTTTCCATAAAGTTATGACTATACAACTATTAATGATCGATAGTGCATTTTAGTTAAGCCATAAAGTCTCTAGTCTTAATAGAGACAGGGATTACATATAGTAATAGTTCACACATGGAAGATTCTGGAAGATGCTGTATAGTTCAAGATGGAGCAATAAACATGGCTATTAAGGGCCAAGACGCTGGAGTTAGACACAGAGGCACTGTTACCTAGCCTTTTTTGTTCACTAGCTATGAGTTAGGGTACATGGCATTACCTCTATAAGCTCCAGTTTCTTCTTTGAAATATGTTAACATAGAAACTACAAAAACAGAATCTGACCTCAGCCCGCTGGACCCACATCTTAACTCTGCCACTACCTCCCCATGTGACCAAGGCTGAATACAGTCTTTCTTCCCCTTGGTTTTTCTCATCTATATGTGAGGAACGTTCACCCATTGTTAGGTCTCAGAAGTCCATATAGCCATAAGAGATCAAGGTGGATAGAAGGATTTCTGGGGCTTCCGATAGCAACCAGCATTCTCCGGGAAATAGTAAAATAGGTTTCCTGTCCAGCAAAAGGAGTCATTTCCCTTGCCCCTGGCAGGAGGGACACATAGCTCTCCATTGACATGTACCTATGGTCAGTATATTAAGGCCTGTGCTGGCCTCCAGGCTCCCTCACTCCCGGCTCACAAACACTTGTTATACATTTATAGCCCCCGCCCACACTAATGCCCCGCCCAAACTCCCAGGCCTGCTCCAGCTCACAGACTTCCCTCCTAGCTACTGTCCTACTTATACCCACTATTCTCCATCATCTCTTGCTATACTCTGTGATTATTACTTTTCTAAACCAGGCCATAACCAGCCTGTTTCTCTTCCTGTCCTGGAGTCTTTCAAATGCCACTGTGTACTTTTTCTTTCTCTTATACAATAAAAACCCTTTTAACCATGAAGTGGCCATTTCAACAGTTTCTTTACTATGTCCCCTCACATACACCCACCATATAGGGTTGCTATAAGAATAACTAAATTAATAATTTTATATCAAATACATATATATTAATATATACTTTTACATACATATGTATGAATACATATGTTTTATATTCCTAACAGTAGAAGGTATATAATAGGTATGCAACATACGATATCATGCTGTTATTAATTTAATATCAGTTATACTATTAAAACAAGTGACTCCCAGAAACAAATTTTTTTCATATTCAAATAGAAGTCAGGCCAGATCCCTTCATCCAGAGAGAGCTTGCAAAGCCAAGAGACTGGATGGTCTTAGTTTGACTAACAAACACAGATGTTCTCAGGAAGCCAAAACAAGTGCCTACCTGAAACCTACAATAAGACACATTGGTATAAGTTTAATGGGCTTCCCACTTCACAGTGAGGCAGACCCTGTACTGGCCTAGCAAGATAAGAGTCCAAGGACAGACTGAGAAACACAAAAGCGAACAGAGTGTTCTGGGTAAGAATAGTGAGCCACAGGAGGATAGGAACCCAGGAGAATAGAGACGGGTCCAAGGAGGAGGAGGGTTACCAATATGGATGAGGTGAAAGATGATCACTTCTGGCTCACAGTGTAAGAAGACCCTGGGAATGGCTACTTTATGAGAGAATTCTTTTGTTTGCTTTTGCTTTTGTTTTTATCATCCAGGATGCATCCTGAGTCTGACTGGGGGGGGGGGTGAATCAAGCAGTGAGGATACAGAGGTCCAGCTTATAATATTTTTCCCAAATTACACACCAGGGTTCACACTAAGTCTGTACTAATAAAAATAGCAACAGACGGCTGCCTCTCCAGGCTGCTGCTGGCATTGTGTTCCCATAGTAGCAGATGGGGCTGGAGTCCTGGGGAAGCGATCATCCAGGAGGCACCTCCGGGGTCAGCACAGATCCTTTCCTTGTAGGTGCAGAGATAAATGAAGGGTTAGCATTTATCCCTAACCATTCTGTTACATCAAAAGCCATCACACTTGAATCTCACAGCCATTCATATTTTTTTTCTGGGTGTCCAACCTTTGATGAACAGCCACCTGGGTACTATTTAGAGCTCATAGTGCTGCCAGGCTGGCTTGTGATGTACCCTCAAGTGAAAGATCCCACTGGATATCTAGCTATTTTTATTCAGTTTTTTTTTTTATTAAGATTCACAATTAAGTTATAAAGCACATTTGATGGCCATGTTCTTTAGAAACAGCAATTTCACTATTGCACATTTGAGGACAGAATGCAAAATGCTAGAAATGATGTGGCTTGCTCTTCATGGTGCTAAGACAATGTTAAATATCCGTCGAGAATGTGGAAGTCATTAGTGCTTAATTCAGTTTAATAGCTTTCATGAGTTTCTTATTGAAGCAAGACAATGCTGAATGAAATGCCAGTCTAGTGCCCAGAATATGTCTGCTATTACCTGCAAGGATAGGTCTTAATTAGTAAGCCCTGCTAGCATGCAAAGAGCTTTTCTATGTACAATAACAATTATCCTCCTAACCATCTTGCAAGCTCACAACAGTGAAGGAAAAAGAATGGAAGTAACCTGGCACAGTAAAGGCAGAGGGAGATATTTTAATTGGGTCAGAAAGGGAAGAAAAATGATCATTTTTTCTGACCATCATTTGTTTAATTTGGTGTGGAAGCACATTTATTTCCATTGGGGAATTACCTCAACCAAATCCACAATTTACAGGGATACAAAGGAGCTGCAGGGTGCCTTACCTTCCCTGTGAACACACCCACTTGCCCAGTGCATATTCCCTGACAGCTAAGCAGCAAGGGATAGGTAGACAGCGAGCCAATCAGAGCCACAGTCCATCAGTCACATAGAACTGGCTATGTCTGTGAATCAGACACTCTTTCTGCTCTTCACCAGGAGCAATAGACATTCAGAGGTCCTGAGAGTCCTATCTTGGGGAGCTCACTGGAGAAAGAGACCTAATGACATCATTTGATATTTGGCCCTGACAACTGTCTTTTGCTCCCCTTTTTAGTTCAGAAGATATGTTTGGATTGTTTTTTATGCTTAAGATAAGTTTTAGTTATTTAACTAAAATAGAGCCTAACCTTGTTTTTCATCAATTTAATGTGCCATTTCATAATGTGCTCTATACAAGAGGGGGATCTATAGACATATTCTTTTATTTCTAATTTTTTTTGACAGGAACTAAAAAGAAACCATCATTTCTATCCATGTTGATAACAATTTGATAAAAATGAAAACCTGCATGTAGCTGAAATTTTAATTTCTCATTAAGAACCACAAAGATCTAACTTTGGAGGTAGGCATGGCTGTTAGATTAATATAGGATAAAACCCATTTCCTCTGCCCCTATTGCCTTACTTATGGGAAGTTATACTGTGTGAGCAGGTGACAATTAATGGCTTTAAGAGTCTAACATTACATTTCTGATATAAGTGTCATAACTCCCAGGACCACATGTAGATAGTCTCTGATAGTCATGTTTGGAATTGTGCCACCAAAAAAGGGTAAGTTAAAGCATAACTCCCAACTTTTCATGGGCTTATAAAGAACATTAAGTGAATTCAGTTTGTATTTCTCCAGTTGGTACATGCTGTGGCATGCTATCCAGTTACTCACTCCCATGGTAGGCTAGCACAGTGAGCAGATAACTGTTGTTTCTTTCAATGCCCGCTGTCTAGAACAATTCAATGACTGAACACAGGTGCCTCTTGTTCCAACTGGCAACATCTTTGATCCATTTTCAGAAGTTCCTGTGTGGTCATCTGATCCTCCTGTGCCAGCACTGCCTTAATTCTTCCTCTCCTGGGCCCTGCCTTTCCCCTGTGACCATTTCAAGTACTTATCTATGTTCGAAGCTCTCTCTGGTGGCTTCCCCATCTAGTCTCTGACTGGGGTCTGCTTCCTGGGAAACCAGGCTTGTAATACAGCATAAGCGGTGTCTTCCAAGAGCTTCAGCCATGGCCCTGCAGTTCTTCCAGAGACTTTGAACCTCTAACGTCAGTCCTGTAAGATTGGGAGTAGCCCTTATGCATGCAGACTTCTTCCCATCTCTCTGCTCCTTCCAATTCAGCTCTTTTAGGTGTTTCCATCTGGTTTCTTTGCTTATGACTATGTGTTTTCATCTTCTGTTTTCCTTTTTCTGCTCTTCAGAGTACAGAAGTTTCTTTGATTGACTAGAAGGACAAGGAAGACTCAGGAGGATGAATTCAAAGTGTCCCAAGCCACTGAATTATAGTGACAAAGTTTTGTTTGTTTATTTGTTTGTTTTTCTTTTAAACATAGGAGTGAGAGGGAGAGAAAGGTCTGACTGTAGAAGCTAGTGGCATCTACAATTTTGATTAATTTGGATATGCCAGTAGAAAAAGAGGAGGCTCGTTATAAAACAGAAATCCACAGATTTTAACCTTTGCTTCTAAACACAGTGGAATTCTAGCATAATTGTGCAGTATATTTTTACATTAATTTAAATGAGAGTGATTAAAAATGCAATGCTGAAGACTCATGAGATCTCTTAGTAGATACAGCACTTGTCATGTAAGCATGAATACTAGAGTTCAATGCTCAGTACCCACAAACACTAGGCAGGCAGAGCAGCTGCCTTTAATTCCAGGTCTAAACAAGCAGGTACAGGAGACCCCCAAAGCAAGCTGCTTAACCAGACTAGTCATATTGGCAAGTTCTGGGTTCAACTAAGAGAGCCTGCCTTAGTGAATAAGGTGGAGAGCACCGAAGAAGACTCCAGACATCAACTTCAGGCCTCCAAATTCTCATGCACATGTGTGTATATGTACCTGCACACACATGTGCATGAGAAACATTACATATGTGTGTATGCATGCATATACATACATACATACACACAAACACACACACACACAGAATTACTATAACAAAGTACACAAAAAGGGAAAATTGCAAAGGTGTAGTGACTATAACTAAGTCACAGGAAGGTTATGATGATCAAGTCATTAATACAGTGTTTAAATTGCAAGACATTTGTAATTCTCTTTAAAACATTACGTCATTTATGAAAGTTCAGCCCCTGCCTTGAGGAGATGGTAGATTTCCTAAAAGAGCCATGGAGCCAGATATAACCTGACTCCAGGGAAATGGGAATCTGGAGGAATTACTGCAGTTTGTTTTGTAAAATCATAATTACCCTGAAAGCAGAGCAGAGGCCACGTAGCAGGGACGTTGGCTCATGAAGGTCCTCCTTTGACCTGACATATGCTGTCACCACCCAGGGAGGCAGAGTCATAGCCCCGCCTGATGCCTTGGGCTCAAGTGCCTGGAAAGCGTGACCAGCTCCTAGTAGGTTGACCCTCTGCCTGCTCCAGGTCTTTCACCCGGGTCCCAGGCTGATGGCAGTGCAGTGAGTCACAGTCAGATTCACATGCTTTTAAGTGGGGCAGGATGGAGGAAGGAAGGGAAAACTAAGGGAAGTAAGAATAATTCACTGCTGCTCTTACTCTCATGGAAGATAATTACAACCAAACAAGAAAATTAAATGTCAAAGTGCCAGACTATATTATAATTAAACAAGCACAAAGCAGGTTTCAGGAACATTAAGGCTACCATCTAAATGATTCAAACAAAGCTTGTTAACAAGGAAGGCAGGCACCTTGTCATTACTCCAAAACTTGGAACTGCCCCATCCCCTGGGAGATGGCAGGCAGCAATGGCACATGTAGATTCCTTTTTTTTTTTTGTTGTTGTTTTATTTCAGTGGTAAGGCAATAAGGTTCATAGTAGAGGGGGTAAAACTCATTAGAACACCTGGAAATTCAGCACATGCATTCTCTTACCTATTAAACTAGGGCTAAAAACAGCTGTGGAAAGCTGTGCTCCTTAGTGACCATCGGTAGTCAGCTCTCTGGACCTGCTGGCTACACACTGCTAAAATAATTAATACTGCCCTAAGAAGCAGATGTATTCCTGAGGCCCAGGGTCCAAGTCCTCACAGGCCCTAGGTGTCATCCAGCATCCTCCTTGTAAGCTCTGATGCATCTAACACTTGGCTTTGATCATCTTTCCAAGACTTTTGGCAATGAGAGCAAAGAATAAATGTTTGGTTTTTCTCTAAAGCTATTGGATGCTTCTAGCATTAAAATGGTAAACAGCACATTTCCCCAAAGGAGTGACAAAAGATTTTGGCCAACTTGTCCTCCTGCCAGTCAGTTCTTAACAAGTTGCCCCTAATCTTCAGCCCCTACATCATTTGAAAACAGATTCTAAATAACATTTGGAAGGAATTAAATCATCAGCAGTGGGGAGAGCGAGAGATGCTATTAAAGTGATGGCCACATATTCATGTTTCTTCAGTCAAAAGGGGAGTGTTATAAAAATAACTTTGCAGATTGCTGGGTAATTTCATGTCTATTCCTCCATGATATTTGCATAACAATGAAAAGAGTTCAAGGCAGTGCTTCTTAAGTTCTGCAGCATACATTTCCAGAGCCGTGATGTTAAGATAGAATAATGTTACAGCACAAATAGAAACATTGTTTGATTTTCAATTTTTCTGCATTTTTTTTTTTTACATTGTCAAAGTACTTGTGTCCCCTTGATATCTGCACAACGCTTGGTGGCCCTTTGGGAAGAAAAAGTCGTAGGAGGGAGAAAGGAAGTAAGAATAATGCAAGGAGAGAAGAAATGGGGAAAATAACCATCTTCAAAGGATTATGTGGTGTTTGGAAAAATTTCAAGGCACCATTTTTTTCATGGAAAGAAATTAAAGGCACATTTTTTTCAGTGTATTTTGAGGCTATACATAAAAAAATAATACAAGGTAATGTTAAGTAAATACTAGTATAGAAAATACCAGAGAATACAAAACCAAGGTGATTTTTGATTACTGAAATTTGTTTTTATAGTTCTTGTTTAGATTTAAAACTGTGGGATAGTTGGTTATATCAGGTGTTCTCAATCAAACTCTTGTCCTATTTCTGCATAAGACTCACTGTCTCCTATAGAGCTAGCAAGATGGCTCAGCCAGTAGAGGTGCTTGCAGCCAAGTCTGATGACCCAAGTTCAACCCCTGAGCCCCACAGAGTAGACAGAGAGAACCACCTCCTATAAGTTGTTTTCTCAACACCATATGCACATCATTGCATTCATGAACACACACACACACACACACACACACACACACACACACACACACACACGTAATAACAATAAAAACAACCCTTCCTAATCTTTGAATAACTTTAGAGGTAGAGTTTAGTGGAGGAGCTCTGAAGTGGAACCCAGCTTCAGGAACTCTAGCCAGACTTCCTATTTAAAAATTGTTTTAAAAAGGGGGTGACAGGGCGTGGTGGACCAAGAGGATTAACTCAGAGTCATAATGCTGTTTCCATAAGAAAATCAATACAAAGCACTCAACACAGTCCCACGCCAAGAGTAGGAACTCCACAAATACCTTGACAAAAAAAAATAATAATAGTGGAAAAACTTAAGTAAAATAAATTTGACTATTCCAATAATGTGTTATAATGCTTACAGTTTCAACCAGAAGATTAGTCTTGGTAATGATATATTGTACATAGTTTTTCTGAGAAAAACCCAGCCATCACAGAGGTTTGCTCTTGAGACCAACTGGTTTAAACACAAGAAGCTGAAATTGAAGACTGCGGGGAAGGGAGAGGTAGCAGAGAGCTTACATGTGATCCATATACACAAGGCAGAGGGCAGTGGAGAGGGTGCTGTACTAACTGGGAATGGAATGCACTTCTGAAACTTCAAAGCCTGCCCTCAGTGACAAACCTCCTCCTACAAGGCCACCTCCTAATCCTTCCCAAACAGTCTAGCAACTGGGGATTAAGCCTTCAAACACAAGAGCCTAAGGGGGCCATTCTCATTCAAGACACCACAAACAAGGATACAAAAATACTTAACAAAACAGCAAGGTAGATTTCAGCGTCTTGTATTATGACCCTGACCAAGTTTATCCAGGAAACAATCCTTGTTCATCATTTTAGAGTCACTCAATGTAATTGTGTAACACACCATACTACTAATTTATAAAGTAGGACTGCATGTTCATATAAGCCCACGCATTAAAACATGTGACAATTTATTTCACCCACTGTTCCCCTCTTTGAAAGCATTCCCTGTCAATGGCCCCTTTCTGACTCCTGCCTTTCACAGATACTCTCAGTTAAACCTACAGAATATAAGGTTTGAAGTTAGGATCCACAAATGACAAATGAAAACCATATATATATATATATATATATATATATATATACATATATATATACATATATATATATATCTATATATATATATCTATATATACATATCTGCATTGGATTACCTTATTCAACACAACTTTTCCCATTTATGTCTATCTACATGGGACATAGTTTTCTTTACAACTAAATGAGAGAGGAGTCACTGTCATCAGTTGTATGGCACGTGATGATGTCACTAAGCTCCAGTGATAGTTTCAAACCCATGGACATACAGACTGCTCTGGTTTAATACAATGAATCACAAATGGGAAGGGGTTTGTAAGGAGGAAGGAGACTGATGGTGGGAAGTAGATAAGAGAGGGTGGGGTGAGAGTAAAAAGAATGTGAAATCATATGAATCACAGATGAGCCATCTCCCTGAACTCAAGAATAGCTTTACAGAAAAAAATTTGAGAAGCTATCTAGATGGCTCAGCCATTAAAAGCACTTGCTCTATGATCATAAGAACAGGAGTCCAGATTCTAGCACCCACATAACAGGCTGGTCAGCCCACAAATACCTTTGAGTCACACACACACACACACACACACACACACACACACACACACACACACACACACACACACACACACACACACCCTTCATTTCCACCCCAGTACCTCAGTAAGAGACATTTTATGACCAACTTTTCAGCACATGCCCCCTCCCCCTCCACAAATCTCCCAAGACTTAAACAAATGTAGTTTACAAGTCTGGGGTTAAACGGCACCTGGCCCCTCTGTTGGAAGTCACTTTAAGGTACAGAAAAAGAACTCTTATTTTAATTATCAGGTTTAAGTGAAACTAAAAGCCTGGAAAGGTACAATAAAATGGCTTCAGGACAATAGCAGGCTCCAGTGAAGCCATGCCAAACTATCTTAAATGAAACCATGTACTTCTAGCTAAAATCTTTATTTCAGTGTACTATATAATAAAAGTGGATTTTTTTTTTGAAATAGTGCACCAGAGAAGATGAAGCAAATGAAGTGTGACACATTTTAGTTGCTAAACAGAGACCACTTCACAAAGACATGGTGCTCCTGAAATCTGAATCTGTGTTATTAAACAAAAACATTAATTATGTGGTTTCCATCAGCATAGAACAACACAGAGTCATTATACAGAATGTTCTATGTGTCATGGCTTTTCCTTTTCTGCCAAGTTGAGTCTGTACTAAAACAACTGCAATGAGAATTAGAGTATTAGAGTCTTGGGCTGCAAGAATAAATGGGCACAAGAGTTTCGTTTTTGTATTTTTTTTTTAAGCTTCATGACATTAAATCTGAAACATTTTGGCTTGACAAAGATGTATTGGTTCAGAAATCAGGCAATAAAAGTTTTAGCTATGATTTTTAAAGCTGATATGTGGATCCATAAAGCATTTATGTAAGAGTATAAACTCAGACATTTTGGAGTGGGAGATGATGCAACATAGTAGAATATTTCCAATAGGGAAACAAAACATGTGCCTGCTTCATAAACATGTAGTAGGTGTTAGTGTATACAGGTTATAAGCAGATGAATATTTGCAATTTTCCTGATGGAATATTTCATAATGTGACTTCAAGTGCCCCAAAATTATTACACGGAGAGACATTAAATCATATAGTGGAAATGGTATTCACTTTCAAATTCTCTTTGAAAGGTTTTATCCTTTTTTATTTTATGTGTGTGAGTGTTCTGTCTGCATGTGTTTAAGTGTACCAGATGCATGTGGTGCTCAAGAAATGTAGAAGGGATCAGGAATCCCCTGTAATGGAGGTACCAAGGATTGTGGGCTCCCTGTGGGTGCTGGGAATCAAATCCTAGTCCTCTGTAAGAGAAGCCGGTGCTCTGGACCTCTGAACTACTTGTCCAACCCCTTCTATACCTCTCTTTAGATTAACTTACTTATTTGTGTGTGTGCAAGACTGTATGAGTCTATTTGTGTGTGTGTGCGTGCACACACACACACTCCCTTTCTCCTTTCCAAGTTTTGCTACATATATACTAATTTAGAAAATTGAAGCTCACATCCACAAATAAGACAGAGCATGTGGCATTTGTCTCTTTTCTAGTTCCAGTTGTTGGGAAGTCCAGGAGATTTTAAAAACAATATAGGCTGCTTCCATTTCCCTTAGTTGCTCCTAAGAGCTTGTAGTTAAGGTCCTATTGCTGATGACACCACATACTTTAAACACAGGACTTGTTGGAGTCAAGCTGAACCTGACCTGAAAGCCTCTTCCCTGAGGACTAGCTCGCATAGTATCAGATTTTATACAAGATGCCACAAGAGAAAAGCAATTGATAGTTCTTCCCAACTAGTACTATGAACTACAACAATGATCAAGCTGACTATTGCCAATGATGCAATAGTGGCATTTAAAGTATTTGGGGTAACTAATGGAATTCTAATTGGACTTAAGGGGGCACTCAATAGGAGAGAATTCATGCCTGGTACTATAAACCTAACCAGCTACCCCTGGCTGATGTAAAGTATCAGTTTCCTCCAAGACTAACTGTAACGAGTAAGGTTTTCCCTCCCTGCAGCCGGTCTGGTCCCGCCGCCGTGCCAGCCCTAAATAACACACTGAGATTCTGTATTTGATATAATGCTGTTGGCCAGTTACTTGTTTCTTATTGGCTAGCTCTGTCTTAATTATTAACCCATTTCTGTTTATCTAATATTTCCACGTGGTCTCATCTTACCGGGGAGTGGACCCAGACTTCTGTTCTTTCCAGATTCTCCATCTTGACTGCCCTTACTCCTTCCTATTTCCTCCTTGTCTCCTAGTCCCACCTATCTTGCTTTCCTATTGGCCAACAGTGCTTTATTCATTAACCAGTATGAGAAACATATTTACAGACTGACATCTCCCATCAACTAACCCTTTTTATTTTAGAGGGAAGCTCCTTAAGTCATAGAATATTAAAGAGAGGTGAAGCATTCCATCCTGCAGGGAACCTCCTTAAACTTCTAGAATAAACAACAGAATAGCTTCCGTAAATCCCTAAAACTGACCAGACTGACTTGGCTCTTCCCTCCTTGGGCATAGATTAGTAGTAACAACTGCTAAGAGATGCTCTCAGATAAGCAAAGCTGCTAGAAGAAGCAGAGACCAGCTGATCTGACTGGAAGAGGCTTAAACCAACTGAACTACCTAGAAAAGACACTCTCCAACTTGTTGAACAGCCTGCCTGATGTGCAGAACAATCCAATCTTGCAGTCTTTGTGAGCTGTCAGTTTTGGTGGGCTTGGGGGTTTTAGTCAGATATGTTACTATAAGGAGCCACTGATCAATATCCCTTAGTAATTCCATTGAGTCACCATTTGGAATTTAGTGATATCCTTACTTTGGTATATCATTAGTTCCCCATCACACCTTCCCAGAAATAATGTGACAGATGGAGAGGTCACGGGCTGTAGAAGAGAACCTATGGCTACCATTTCCCAAAATATGTATACTTTCTAATTGCATTAAACATAGTTATCCATATGGCAAAAGATACATGTATCTCACTCCTTGTCCTATTTGTTTTCTATTGTTGATATTAAGATTATGACCAAAAGCAACTTGGAAAGGAAAGGATTTTGGCTTACACATCTCAATCATAGTTCATCACTGAGGGAAACCAAGGCAGGGACACAAGCATGGGCACCTGCAAGCAGGACTGAAGTAGAAACTATGGAGGATGCTAGTTTCTGGTTTGCTCTCCATAGCTTGTCAAGCCTACTTTCTTATATAGCCCAGGACCACAAGCTCATGGGTGGGACCACCCACAGGAGGCTGGACTTGCCAACATTAATCATCATTTAAGAAAACACCCCTACAAACTTGCCTACAGACCAATCTGATGGAAGGAGGTTTCCTCTTCACAGATGATCCCAGGTTGTGTCAAATTGACAAAAATGAAGTCTAACAAGTGTACCCCTCACCAAACAGGCTTCTTTTTGCAGTAGATAAAGACTATTTATTACAGAGACTTGACTGGACTAAATAATACAGAGAATAAGTGACCTTGGGGTGCCAGCTACCCTATGCCATATACACGGTACAGATGTAGCACAGAGTACATCTACAACATACCTAGGCTCAGAGAATATCACAGGAAAGGACACAGAAGGGTTGTAAGTTCTAGAGCACCAGGATGTCTGATACAAGATAGCGTCTTCTAGACATGAGAGGATGCTATCCTGAAGAAATCTCAACAATGCTGTTTCCTAAACAATACCTGCATAAGGACTACACCAGCCAACAGGCCAACATGGATGATCGAATTTTCACAAAACCCCACCCTGAG
Organism: Phodopus roborovskii; assembly: GCF_943737965.1. NCBI lineage: Eukaryota > Metazoa > Chordata > Mammalia > Rodentia > Cricetidae > Phodopus > Phodopus roborovskii. The sequence goes on along the minus strand of NW_026126629.1, from coordinate 2,348,933 downwards.
AGAAAGAGCCACAGGCAATCTACAGCTGCTAAGAGAGGGGAAATCAATTTTCTCCATGGATTATCCCCCTGATAGGTTATCCATCTCATGTGGTCAAACCAATACTCATATACATCTCAGCAGGGTGTGTGTGTGAGTGTGTGTGTGTGTGTGTGTGTGTGTGTGTGTGTGTGTGTTTATGTGTATGTGAAACAATAATTATAGAAGAGGCAATCTTATATTTGAGAGTGAGTAGTTGCATGGGACAAGTTGGAGGGGAAGAGGGAAATGTGAAAATTATGTAATAGAGTATCCTGCATGAAATTTCCCCAAAATATTATTTTAGTGGTAGATCTTATTTTAATCTTCTTGTTGAAAACTTAAAAATGAACCTCCCTGCCCAACTTACCTGTAGTTAAGTTATCTAACTTAGTAAAATAAGTATTGCAAAGCTATAAGTAAGGTGAATTAGGTGAAGGTGTGGATTTGTGAAAAACACCACAATAAGAAGACAGTACTGACTGTCTAAGCATATACTTTGTACGAGTTGTTTTATATTCTAGAAATAACTTGAATAAAATAACTTGCTTTTAGGGCCTATGCTGCAGCAATTAGTGTGCATTATCAAACAAAGCAAGGAACGTTTTCCAACAGTAGCCATGACTCAACAAAAGGGAAGGGACAGAAAGTGATGCATGTGGCCATTTTAGATACCACAGCTTGAAAGAGGATTCTGGTCAGTTGGAATCTGAGCTAAAGTCTAGAAGTTTCGGAGAAAAAATTATACAATAGCCAGAACATATCAGATGAGATAGAGAGAAGCTGGGCTGAAGCTTAGAAATGGCAAAGGCACTGGTGAGATGTTCCATTTCTTCTAAATGCAATAAGAAAGCAACTGTGGTGCAGCGAGGGAGTATCTGGTACGAGAAAGGACCATTGATGTAGGAAGATGGGCAAGTAGGTATATCATGTTGGAGGAATGTGTAGACAATAATAACGGCTGTATTTTATCCTAATTGTAAGAGGAGGTCTTTCCAGGTTTGCCAGGGAAATGGCATGATCTCATTATAATGAGATCACTCGCAGTCGTGTAGAAAACAGGTTTGAGTTGGTGAGATGAGAAGGTCTGAGTGAGAAGAATGTTGTGAGAACTCTCTTGAGAGACATGGTGATGCCCATCCTGGAGTCCAAGGTGGAAAGAAAAAGATGGATTTGAGCTGCTTCCAAACATGTGTCTGATGGTTTTTGCTGATGAATCAGAATGGGAAAGGAGAGAGAAGGAGTAGGCTCCTAAGTTTGTGTGGTCTGTTGACTAGCAGCAGGGAAGAAGCAAAGCTGAAGGCAGAAAGCATGAGGCCTTCATGAGGTCCTGGTTTCCAGGTGATTTACAACACTGGGGAAACATGATAGGTTGAAACACACTCAATGGAAAACTCTGAAGAGTAAGCAAAAGCTAATGAGAAAAATTCTGAATATGTTGGTATCTAAACAGCATATTTTAAAATATGATTGAATAAAATCACTGTATTAGTTTCTCTTCTCATTGCTAGAACAAAGTATTTTATTTAAAAACAAACCTAAGAATGGAAAAGTTTATTTTGACTTAGAATTTGAAGGCTAAGCTCATCATGGTGGAGATGGAATGGGGAAAGGAACATGAGACAGCTGGTCACATTAAATCCACAATCAGGAGACAAAGAAATAAGAGTATTGGTAGTCAGCTGATGTCCTGGCTAGTTTTACTTGACACAATCTAGAGTCATCTGGAGAAGGAACCTCAATTAAGAATTCAGCTGTAGGACATCTTCTTAGTGAGTGATGTGGGATGGTCCACCCATTGTGGTTTAGTAGTCCTAGATATATAAGAAAGCAACTGAACAAACCATGAGGAGCAAACCATAAGCAGCACCCCTTCATGGCCTCTGCATTGGCTCCTGCCTCCAGTGTCCTGCCCTGTTTGAGTTCCTTTCTGACTTCTTCAATGGTAGAGTACAATGTGGAAGTGTAAACCAAATAAACCTTTTCCTTCCCAGTTAACTTTTGGTTATGGTGTTTTGTAACACCAGAGGCCCCATATATTGCCCAGGTCTCCTAACTGACACCCACAAAAACATAGGCAATAGATAATCCCACTTTACCAACAGTTAAAAGAAAAATTTGTGGAAATACACACATAATAACAAGAACAAATCCAAAACAAACAAGAATTAACAATCAATGGTCATTAATATCCCTCAATATTAATGGTCTTAACTCGCCTATAAAAAGCCACAGGCCAACAGAATGGATACAAAAACAAACAGAATCCATCCTTCTGCTGCATACAAGAAACACACCACAACTTCAAAGACAGATGTTACCTCAGAGTTAAGGGTTGGGAAAAGATTTTCCAATCAAATGGACCCAAGAAACAAGCAGGTGTAGCAATTCTAATATCTAACGAATTAGACATTAAACTAAAATTAATCAAGAGATAAAGAAGGTCATTTCTTATTCATCACAGGAGAAATCCATCAAGATGAAATCTCAATTGTGAACATCTATGCCCCAAATACAAAGGCACCCACATTTGTAAAGGAACATTACTAAAACTCAAATCGCACATAAAACCTCACACACTTATAACACACTTACAGTGGGAGATTTCAACACCCCACTCTGAACACTAGACAGATCCACCAGACAGAAACTTAACGAAGAAACAAAGGAAGTAATAGAATCATGACCCAATTGAGTTTAGCAGACATTTATAGAACATTCCATCCAAACACAGAAGAATATACCTTCTTCTCAGCGCCACATGGAACCTTCTCTAAAATTAACCACATACTCGGCAATATAGCTAATCTCAATAGATACAAAAAAATTACAATTACCCCTTGTATCTTATGAGGCCACCATGCTTTAAAGTTAGAATTCAACAATATCACAAATTGCAGAAACCCTGCAAACTCATGGAAATCGAACAATGAGCAATTGCAACATTCCTGGGTCAAGGAAGAAATAAAGAAATTAAAGACTTCCTAGAATCCAATGAGAATGAAGACACAACATGCCACATGCCCAAACTTATGGTATACCTTGAAAACAGTATTTTAACATTCAAATTTTTGCAAGTCACAAATCACTCTGATAGTAAAAAGCATTCCTTTTTTACCCTTCTCATAGTCTTGAGCCATTTCTTAGTAACTTCAATGTTTCTGGAGAGGAGAAGGTATGTTCCAAAGTGAACACATCAAGTTCTATGTTGTCTAACTTGAAGATTTTCCCAGTCTAAGAATTTCCAGTGATACTCACAAATCCTAGGCAAAAGGTACAGACTAGTTGGTCATTCCAAAAAGCACTGTGTACAACTGCCACAGCCAAATTCCACAGTTCTATTCTTCAGACTTCTACTGACATGCAGCAAAGAACGTATTCATCAAAGCCTTTGTTGACAAACTAGACAGCTTGTCAATATATATATTTTTAAATTTAGCTAAAGGAAGATCAAAGCATTAAAGAAATCCTGAAGCTAGGCAGAGTCAATCCTCTCAGAAAGCTCTCAAGGGCCTAGTTTTATAAGTGAAGCCATAAAAAGTATTTTAAGACACCTTTGTTCTCACCTTAGGCTAGATTTTCCCCAGGACAGAGAGCCAGCTCCCATTGGAAAGCTATCAAAGCACACAGGGGTATTAATGAACACTGCATGTAGCTCTACATCTCCCTCATCTGTTTATCTATTGACTGATTTCTTTGACTTTCAAAAACCAAAAAGAGCACAAGTGTTCCTCAAGGGTAGAAATGCACAAACAGTATACCAATTTGTTCTAAGATTCAAGTGCGCTAACTCAAAATATCAAACCACAATTCTCTTCATAAAATGGTTCTAGAATTAGAAAGGAGAAGGCAGGAGTTTCAGTTTTCTGGAAATGGATAAAGTTTCTGATAGTCTTTTCCTGGCTCACATCAAAATCAGAATTTTTTTTTATGTTAAACACACAAGAAATGAAGTTAAAACCACATAAAGTATAAGCAGTGTTGGAACACCTGTATTCCCAGCCCCATAAGGATGCAGCAGGAAGATTTTCAGTTGAAGAACAGCAAGACTGTGTCTCCAATGTCAACTACAACAGCTAAAAATAGCAACATTGAAGGTTTTTGCAGCAACAATCATCCTTCACCACGTTATCACCAAGAGGTGACATCTAAATAATGCCAACAAAAAGCAAAAATGGACAAAGGCATTGCATCATAGGAGGTTTGAGATGGTCCAGCAGGTAAAAACAGTAGTCATACAAGCCTGAAGAAGACCAGAGTTTAATCCCCAGAGAGTCTACATTTACACACACACACACACACACACACACACACACACACACACACACACCTCATAGCACTAGTAGAGTGGGGTTTCAATAGCAAGATAGCTTGTTTTTGAGTGACTTTTAGGACAGCAATCTATTGTCTTAGTGCTGGAGGCAGGAAACCCAAGGTGTGGTGATGGAAGCTTGATTCCTCCTAAAGCCACCTTCCTTTCCTCAGCTGAAAGATTGTTATCCTTGATGCCTCTTTGCCTGCTTGCCTTCCTGCAGACACCTTGTCCTTCTTATGAAAATGCCTGTTGTGATGAACTGGATCCCCACTGTGAGGGTTTCATGTTAGGTCAACCACCTCCTTAAAGAAACTTCCTTGCTTCTGGGGGTTAAGCTGTTGGTGTGAGAATTTGGAAGGATCAGGGTCCAGCTTATATTGGAAACCTGTAGCTAGTTTATTTCTTTTTATATTCAGGTAGGCTAAAAGTGACAACAACCCTTCGTTCATAAATATACAAGGTCAAGGTAACAATGAAACTCATCCCTTTCCCTAGACACTGCATACAAATCTCAAACAGAACTGTGAAGTTTGCAGTAAAGATATTATGATGGCTAAAGAAACTCCATTTTGTGCTAGGCATCCATCTTGGTAACACATAGTTTGTCTCTTACTCAAGTTCCTGTAAGGTAAGTTCACAATGACACTGACTCCTTAACCCCCACCCAGAAATGTGCAGTATGGCCATCACTTTTTGTGATATGATGAACTGCTGATTTGATTTCTGTAACTTGCTTATGCAGACATTCAAGGACTATTTTGAGGTCACCTTGATTATCTAATCTTAGAAGAAGAGAACAGCTCTTGCAGTTATTGTCTTTAAAAAGCCTTGCTTCACTCTCCTCTAGGTAACAAGTCTCTGATTTGGGTTTGAAACTTCCAGACTGTGGCCCTGCTAGCAGTTTTAATAAATATGGCTAATTATAATCTGAATTGAGTCTGGTGGTCTTTCCCTTTTGCTTTCAAGCTCCACAACAATATTTTAACCTTCTTGCATCCTGGGGTCTTAAGAAGGGCAAATCCTGTCAGGCATCCCACAGAAAGACCCTACCATCTACTTATCCACCCTTTAAAACTAGCAACTTTAAGCCTACCCAAATCCTATATATGACTATCATAAAGGCAATGACTGTAACACTTCTCTGAGGATACACACAGTGTGTGTGTGTGTGTCTTCTTTCTTCCTCTCCTTTTCTTAACCTTTGTGCTTAAGATGATGTTAAGGGATTTTCAGCAAACCTCAGCTCTGCTTCAAAAACTTAAATAAATGGAGTGGCCATGTATTTGAGAGAGGATGACTAGGTAAGGATAATGTGTGTGGAGAAAGAAAGAGATTATTGAGATTATTTAGCCTTTTAAAATAAATTGTTATTTGTGACAACTAAATGAGAATGCAAACACTGTGCTAAATGAAAGAAAACCAGGGAAAAACAAACCTGCTTGCTCTACCCCAAAGACTCTCTTCAGTGTTGTGCAGCCTTACCTCAGGTCTAGAGTGTTCAGACAAAATCATTATGAACTCAGATCTTGCCAACTATAAGCCAAAGTAAACTTCACTTATTTAATTTTATTTTCTCTGGTATTTTCATGGCAACAGAAAGCTGGCAAACACATTGGTGTGTACAAAAAAAATCACATTTCTTTCTCCCTCAACTGATAGTTTGCAGTGCAGTTTCTCTGCCTGAGTGCCCTGCACTCAAGCATGAAACCTGTTATTATCTCAGTCCATTCATTAATGCACTCTGCAGGGATCTAGTGAGCCCCTGCTAGGAAGGTACTAGAGAATCAAACAGACACAGCCCTTGGCCTTGCAACTTCTCTTGATGGAAGCCAGTTCCCTTTGATGTTGTCCCATGGCAGGCACTGGATTCTATAAATTCATTACTCATCTTACCTTTTTTTTTTTTTTTACAATTTCTTGCAGAAAAATAAAGCATTTTATTCCCCATTGCATCAATTTTATGGCACCGAGATGAATGTGACAGCCACCAAGCTGGTCCATTCCTCTGCCTTACAGCATTAACCTTTAATTACCATCATTATCACCACTGTCAGAGTTTCCTGGCCCTCTGAAGAAGAATAATCTGATTCAGGAGCTGAGGAAACCAGAAGCGACACATAGATATGAAGTCCTACTTTGCCACTTAAATGGTTCAATCACTTTGAAAGTCACTTCTCTCAAGACCTGTTTGCTCCACGTGCAACGTTAGGGTTAAAATTGTAACTAGTTCACAGGTTGTTATAAAGGACATTTGCTCATACTTGGTTCCAGGAGTGACAGTTACAACCATCACTATCATCTGGTTCAAGTTTTAGGTTTATTTTCCATTCACAATAAATTTTCCACCCAATAAATTGTAAAGTGACCTTCCTTGGGGATAAAGATACAGAAAATAGGTCTACAAATCAAACATTTAGTAATACTAAATCATAAACATATTCATTTTAAGATAACTATTTTGTATACAGATAATTTTAACCATTGAAGATAAAAGCAAGTTTACACACTAATGAGATGAATGTGCTTATCTTTACATAGATAACAAAATATTAGATGTATTACCAATATTGCAGGATTCAAAGCATCTCTAAGGGTTTTTCAGAGTTAATCAATAGATTAACTTTTCATTGTGTAATTGTTAATGCTCAGAAGATCGTTTGGTATCAATGCACACTATAATGTAAAGGTATATTTCAGAACATTTTAGAAATTACTGGAGATCATCAAGCCAACATTTATTAACCTTCTTTTTAAATGAAACTCAAGTTAGCATATCAAATAGTAATTTTTAAAGTCAAACATTCTAACATAGTATAATGTAACCTGACTTGCTACTTACATACTGAGAAATGGTAATAGGAAAGTATTAAACTTCTTTATTTTCTGCAATTATACCATGTTTTTGTAAAAGATAAAAATGTTTTACATGTATTAAAACACTGCCATTCTTGACATATAAAAGTTTGGAGTCTGAACTAGCATGTTTCAGACAGTATTTGTTGTGTTACATGCAGGAAGTCATGCCCCATACAGAATACATATGTTGTATGTTCAGAGTCAGGGCTACAGCGAAACTACTCAACACATCTTGAGGAGCAATGTCAGAAATACCATGAGTTCATGGTGCATTTGGTTTTGAATTATTATTTGGATACCACATGTTCAGAAATATTTTATTGTTGCTATTTTGTGTAATTCCCACATTGTTATGAATCACAACCCACACCTTGAGAAACTGGTGTCTATTAGCACCTGCCATTACCTTGCTTAGTGTGCCAAACACTATATCTCCTGCCTGCTGTGCAGTTACTCATTTAACTTATAGTCTCAGTATTTGGGACAAGTCTCTTAATTTTATTTCCCCTACCTCTCTGTTCTCTCTCTTATTCATTAGTAATTTTTTTGTTAGTGTGTATGTGTGCATATGCATATACCAGTGTGTACATGCAGGGTCAGAGGTTGATTGCGATGTCTTCTTCTTCCATTCTTGGGTGTTTTTAAGACAGTATTCTTATGGAAGATGGGGCTTCTTATTTTAACTTGACTTACTTCAGGGAATGCCCAGTCACTTCAACCAGCTAATGTCACAGGAGCATACCACCACATCTGGCTTTTATGTGGGTCTTGAGTATCCAACATGAAATCCTTATGCCTGCTCAGCAGCAATGATTTTACCCCGGTAGCCATCTCCCCAGTCCAGTGTTATTTTTTAATTTCATTTATTGCTTTTATTTTACAGTGAGGTGTTATAAGGCATGAAGGTGATGGTGCATGCAGTTGACAGCGCTAGGACACAGAGTTTGTGGTAGCTGTTGAGGGCTGTGTTCTTGTCTGCCACACTCGCTGTCACTCTTTGACAGGGATTCCACAAATGCATCACTCATGGATTCCTGAGAAGCTGCCCAGTAAGGTGGGATTCTGTCTTAGATTTGCTTTGGGTTTTTTTTTTTTTTTTTTTTTGATTATTTGTTTTTGTTTTTGTTTTTGTTTTTGTTTCCTCATAGTAGCAAGTCTCACACAGAAATCCCTTGCTCAAGGAATGACAATGAATAAGTTGCCTAGAAACATCCCTTGTCTGTAAAGGCACACACCGTTCACATATAGTGTGATCCAGACATTTCCCCGAGTGGCCTTTCTGCTTCTGTTTGTACAGCATGGATTAGTTTACACTAGTTTCTGCTGTGCAAATTTATCTGACAAAACAACTGGAAGAGAACAGATTTATTTTAGTTTGGAGATAAGTACATCCTGGAGGAGAAGGTGTGAGCACAGGAGTTGAGGTAGCCATCACACTATGTCCCAGTAAGAAACAGAGATGAGCGTGTGTTCATGCTCAGCTCTCCTTTCTTTCTTTTTTTCAGTCTGGGGTCTCAGCCCATAAAATCGTGTCCCAGTTAGGGTAGATCTTCCCCTCATCAATTAGGGCAGATCTTCCCACCTCAGCCTCATCCAGAAGCACTCTCACATGCCCAAAGAGTTGTCTCCATAGTGACGCTGGATTCTGTCAGCCGTCACACCAAACTTGATTGAATAGTGAAGTTATTCATTTCTGGCTCTACAATTAGATAGATATAGAGCATCTAAATTTGTCTAATGACATAAGTTTTCCCTTCTCCTAGAGAATATGAGCATTTGGGGATCTCCCCGCCCCCCCCTGTAGTGGAAGCAAAGAAAGCCTCAGTTTTGTATCAAGAAAGACTTGAAAGGAGTTAGATTCATTTTGGATTCAATATATATAATTAGCAATTATATTTCAGCTAATGAATCCCAGAAGTAAAGATCATTAACATCCTGCCTCTTTTGCAGAAAATAAAATGTATTTGGCATGACTCAGTCTTTTAAATCTCCTATTAATATAATTAGTAAATGCAAATATTTATGAGTTGAACAGAGACTGTTCAGCATCACTTAAATTAGCAGAGAGCTTTTTGCCTCAATGAAAGAAACAGGAGACAGAGCATTAAAAGTGCCCCGCCAGTCATTTGCTTACCTCGAATATGTGAGAAATAATGAGAGTCTGAGATGTGTCCTTATTAACAGACTCATCACACTGAAGCAGTACCAAGGGTCAAATAGATGCAATTGCTTTTCAGCTGAATTGAAGATGCAACCAAAGAATATCTCCAACTTGATTGTGTACATATACTAACAAGCACACACATTTATCTCCTATGTTCTTTAAATTTATATTCCTATATCTTTATATATAAATATGTACATGTGTATATATTGAAATCACACCCTCACCCTTTGGCCTGGGTAATAGTTTTATGAAAACTAGTAAAGGCAGTGCTGAATATTTTTCTTTCCCTTTTTGATATATTTTTGAAAAACAAAAATATATCCTGGTGGTATTTTTCACAGCAACTTATAAGGCTTGCTTCCTATCAGTAACTTTTTAGCGTTATTTTGCCATGTTAAATTTTAATCCACCAAATTAAAAATGAAATTTTCTCCCCATTTGACCCTGTAGTCTACAAGTTCCACTCCAACCACCAACCCCAACAATTTCCTGTAGTACCAGGGACTCCTGGACACATAGACACTACCTGCAACAATTGCATGAAGAGGTAAGTGACTGGTCTCCCACCTGGACAGCCCCAAATTAAGACCCTAGGCACCTTTCCCAGCCATCACTGTCTCACTAGCTGGTGGTCAGCAAGCAAAATGCCTGTGGGCAGGCTTTTCCACCACCATCCCTAATCAGACCCCATAATCTATTAGTCACATTCTCCACCACCCAACACCAATCATCCCCCATGGCACCAGGAGCGTCTAGAGACACAAACACCACCCGCACCAACTGCATGAAGATGCTTCCTGAGACACAGATGTTTACACCAATTGGAGGAAGAGATGGGTAGATGCCAATGCAAGAAACACTCAACAACATAGAGGGTAATATGGCAACACCAGAACCTAGTGGTTCTACAACAGCATGACCTGAACATCCCAATGCAGAAGCAGAAGAAAATGACCTTAAAAATAACCTTATGTTCCTTGGCCCCATCCCCACCAAACCCTCTGGAGGCCCTTAACCTCTAGGCCCTACTTGCCTTGCCCAGGGCACATCACATGCCTCATTCCCACTCACCAAAACCCCAGAGAACAGGGGGCAGTCCCAAAACCACCCAGTACCCCATCTGCTACCACAGTAGCCTTGGTCCCACCCTACTGGGAGAGGAAGAGTGACTACCTAAGAAACAGACCCCACTTGTCCCAGGAAATGTGGGGCACCATAAAAAGGCCAAACCTAAGAATAATAGGCATAAAGGAAGGTGAGGAAGCCCAGTTCAAAGGTGCCAAAACATATTCAACAAAATCATCTAGGAAAACTTTCCCAATCTGAAGAAGGACATGCCCATGAAAGTACAAGAAGCATACCGAACCCCAAATAGACTGGACCAAAGAAAAAAGACCCCTCGACATATAATAATCAAAACACCTAAAATACAGAATAAAGAAAGAATATTAAGAGCAGTGAAGGAAAAAGGACAGGTAACATATAAAGGCAGACCTACCAAATTTACACCTGACTTCTCCAGGGAAACCCTCAAGGCGAGAAGGTCGTGGATAGATGTTCTACAAGTACTAAGAGCCCACGGATGCCAGCCCAGGCTACTATAACCAACAAAACTCTCAATCACTATAGATGGAGAAAGATATTTAATGACAAAGCCAGATTTTCACAGTATGTATCTACAAACCCAGCCCTACAGAAAGTTTTGGAAGGAAAACTCCAATCCAAGGAAGTTAACTATGCCCACAAAATGTAGGCAACAGATAATTTCACTACACCAGAAACCAAAGGTAAAGCAGGACAAATATATTCATTCACAATACCACTGCCAACAACAAATCTAAAACTAGGCATTAACAATCAATGATCCTTACTTACCCTCAACATTAATGGTCTTAACTCACCAATAAAAAGACACAGGCTAGCAGGATACGAAGACAGAATCCATCCTTCTACTGCATATGAGAAACACATCTAAGCTTCAATGATAGACATTACCTCAGGGTAAAGGGTTGGGAAAAGAGCTTCCAATCAAATGGACCCAAGAAGCAAGCAGGCGTGGCTATCCTAATATCTAACAAGTTAGATTTCAAACCAAAATTAATCAAAAGAGATGAAGACGGTCATTTCGTATTCATCGCAGGAGAAATCCATCAGCACAAAGTCTCAATTATGAACATCTATGCCCCAAATACAAAGGCACCCACATTCATAAAAAGGGTGTTAGATTTTTGTTTCAGGCTTTTTCAACATCAAATGAGATGATCATGTGGACTTTTTTTCCTTTATGTTTATTGCTGTGTTAGATTACATTGACAGATTTTCTTGGGTTGAACCATCTCCACATCTCTGTAGTGAAGCATACTTGATCACGGTTGATCATTTTTGGATGTGTTCTTGGATTCAGTTTGCAAGTATTTTATTGAATACTTTTGCATTAATGTTCATGAGGAAGATTGGCTCTAATTCTCTTTGTTGTATCTTTGTCTGGTTTGGGTATTAGGGTAACTGTAGCCTTATAAAATGAATTTGGCACTGTTATTTCTGATTCTATTGTTTGGAACAATTTGGGAGTATTGGTATTAGCTCTTCTTTGGAATTCTGTTAGAGTTCTGTGCTGTAGCCATCTGGCCCTGGGCTCTCTCTCTCTCTCTCTCTCTCTCTCTCTCTCTCTCTCTCTCTCTCTCTCTCTTCTTTAGGGAGGGCTTTTAAGGACTGCTTTTATTTCCTTAGAGGTTATAGGTCAATTTAAGTTGTTTGTCTGGTCTTCATTTTGGTATATTGTACCTATCCAGAAAATTATACATTTATTTTAAATTTTCTTATTTTTTGGAGTACAGGTTTTTTAAGTACAGCTTAAAGATTCTCTGAATTTGCTTAGTGTCTGTTGTTATGTCCCCTTTTCATTTCTTATTTTGTTAATTTGAATATTCTCTCTCTACCTTTTGGTTAGTTTGGATAGGGGTTTGGTTATCTTGTTGGTACATGATGTGGAATTGGGGTGGAGGGATGGGAGGGGAGGGTGGTCAGGGTGCATGTGAGGGGACAAAGAAGGTAAGAGGGAGGGAGGGAGGGGAGGAAGGAGAGAGGGAGGAAGGGAGAGGGAACTGGGATCCACATGTAAAATAATAAATAATAAATAAATAAATAATCTAACACCCCTTCATGATAAAGGTCTTGGAGAGGACATACCTAAACATAGTAAAGGTAATTTCAGCAATCTGGCAGCCAATGTCAAATTAAATGTAGAGAATGTCGGTATAGCTAACTTGATTGGGTTGGACTTTTCCTTTTAGTGCTTTCTATAGGACTGGATTTGTGGATATGTATTGTTTAAATCTGGTTTTGCCATAGGATAGCTTGATTTCTCTGTCTATATTGATTGAAAGCTTTGCTCAGTATAATAGTCTGGACTGGCATCAGTGGTCTCTTAGTGTCTGTAGAACATCTGTCCAGGACCTTCTGGCTTTTAGAGTTTCCATTGAGAAGTCAGGTGTAATTCTGATAAGTCTTCCTTTGTATGTTATTTGCTTTTGTTCCTTTGCAGTTCTTAATATTCTTTCTTTAATCTGTATGTTTGATGTTTTGATTTGATTATTCTATGGTGAGGGGACTTTTTTTTTTTGTATTGGTCCAGTCTTTTTGGTGTTTTATAAGCTTCTTGTACTTTCATAGGCTGTCCTTTATACACACAGTGGAATATTACTCAGCTGTTAAAAAAAAACAATGGCATCATGAAATTTGCAGGCAAATGGATGGAACTAAAAATTTCATTCTTAGTGAGATAACAAGATCCAGAAAAAGAAACATGTATGTACTAATGCACGAGTTGATACTAGATGTAAAGCAAAGGTTAACCAGACCACAATCTACAGCTCCAGAGAAGCTAGCTAACAAGGAGAACTCTAAGAGGGACACATGGATTGCCCTACAAGGGGGAAATAGATGAAATCTACTAGGTAAACTGGGGTTGGGTGGGAGGTCAGCAAAGGGTGGGTGGGGTTGAGAATAACAACATGAGGAAATGGGATGGTCAAGTTGAGGGAAGGATAGCGTAGGAGAGCAATGAAAGAGATATTTTGATAGAGGGAGTCATTATGGGCTAAGGAGAAACGTGAATGTAGGGAAATTCCCATGAATCCAAAAGGATGGCCCCAGCTAAGACCCCTAGCAATAGGGAGAGGATGCCTGAACTGGCCTTCTTCTGTAAACAAATTGGTGATTACCCTAACTGTTGTTGTAGAACCTTCATCCAGTAACTGATGGAAGCAGATGCAGAGATCCACATTGAAGCACCAGGCTGAGCCACAGGAGTCCAGTTGAAGAGAGGGAAGAAGGATTCTATGAGCAAGGGGGGGGGGTCAAGGTCATGACAGAGAAACCCATAGAAACAGTTGGACTGAACTTGTGGGAGCTCATGGACTCTAGACTGGTAGCTGGGGAGCCTGCAAGGGACCAAACTAGGCCCTCTGCATGTGGGTGAAGGTTTTGCAGCCTGGTCTACTTGTGGGACTCCTGAAAGTGGGATCAGAATTCATCCTTGGTACATGATGTGGCTTTTTGAAACCCATTCCATATGATTAGACGCCTTGCTCAGCCTTTCTTTTTTTGTGGGGGTGGGTCCTACCTCAACTTGATGTGCCAGGATTTTTCTCTCCTTACACTTCCTAAGGAAAGGATGGGGCTGGGTTGGGGTAAGGTAGGGTGACCAGGAGGAGTAGAGGAAGGGGAAATTGTGATTGGTATATAAAATGAATAAAAAGTTAAAAATTAAATTTCTCAAGTAAACCGTACATGGAGCTAAATATGAAACAGATCATAGAAAAGGAGCTAGAACTGAGCTTCCCTTTAGGATGAGTGTCTGGAATCTCTCCTCCTCACCACCACCACCACCCTCGTCAGGACCACTGTGATACAGACAGGAAGGTTTTCATGGAGACCCAGGATCTGTGGCACTCTATTTAAAGAGCTCAGTCCTCTGTGTTCTTATGGATTATTCTAAGCTCTAACTTCCATTTTTCTGTGATTTGTGAGTCTTTTGGTAGAAACTGCCAATTACACTCTTGGCCACAAAATACTATGTTTCAGATCACACGATCTGTGTTGGTAGCTAGCCCTCCACAGTCATCAAGCCTTCTCATTTATTCCCTGCAGACCTTGGTTTTAAACAGAGACCTTCCTACTTTGTGTACTTACATACATTGTTACCAGAGTCAAGTCTCCAAAGCAATTCTTGTCACTTATCTTTAGTTTTAAAAAATAAATTACATTTAATCATACTAGATCCTCATTTCAGCTTATTTAGGTCACTTCAGGTCATTGTTTCAATCATCTGACAGATTGACTTTTTTCTCCAAACTATTATTTATGAGATTAATGGGGGTAAACTCTTTAATTCTGAGTGCCCAGGCCCTCTCTCATGCCTAGTAATTCATCATCTTTGATGACGAACCCAGCTAGCTTCAGCTTCCGATGCTTCCCAGCTGAGTCAGATACAGGGTCCGTTAGACTCACTCCAAAGTGATAACACAAGTCACTGTCAGCAGTGTCAGGACCAAGGACAGACACCGATAGACTAGGCTTGATTTTAACCCAGAAACCAGTTCACTGACTCTTGTCTCTTCTAACATACCTCTATCTGTACTGAAAACAATTACATGAGTGACTTTTCTACAAAACTTTAATTATACCAAGATTTCCTTTATTTTTTTTTAATTCAAGTCTAAGCTTTCCTGAGGCTGTGAAGCTAAATGTGGCAAGGCCCCTCCCCTCTTCCCTCACTGTGTGCCTGACTGACTGGCTCTGGATTGGATACTGTCAATGTGCACTGATATTAAGCTCTACCTTTGTGCAGTCCTATTCACTTTCCCCTCCAGCTCCCCATTTTTAAAATCATCAAGCCGGGGTGCTTCCAATGCAGGGCCTGTGGGCTCGTTCACAGCGTGTCCATCTCACCTTTATGGAAGTTTTGTATTCTTAGCTGTGGTCTGCATCACATTTCTAGGCTAGCGTTTATGTGTTTCGACAGAATAAATAGAGGAAAGAAATGGAGAAAATGTCTTCAGTGCTGTGCTCTTGTCATTCAAAATCAAGCATCCTGAATCTGCAAGGTTGTCATTTGTTTCCAGTGATACATGTTTCTCTTTGTACTTAACATTTCTCTTTATTGTAACATATAACTTTCTCAGCTGATGAAGCTGTTGGACCTGTGCAGAAGGCTATAAAGAGTTTGACTGAGAAGAAATAGAACTATCTGGAGCAGGTTCACTGACGCCACCTAACCTGAACTTGGCATAAAGGCAAAGACTTCATTCATGTCTGGATTCTCAGTGTCTAGCTCAGTGTTTCTCAACCTCCCCAATGCTGCCACCCTTTAATACAGTTCCCCATGTTGTGGTGACTCCCAACCATAAAATGTTACTGGTACTTCATAACTGTAATTCTGCTACTGTTATGAATGGTAATGTAAATATCTGATATGCAGGCTGCACCCTTTAATACAGTTCCCCATGTTGTGGTGACCCCCAACCATAAAATGTTACTGGTACTTCATAACTGTAATTCTGCTACTGTTATGTAAATATCTGATATGCAGGCTATCTGATAAGTGACCCCAAAGGTGTCAGGACCCACAGGTTAAGAACTGCTGATCTAGACATGCTTGAATACCTAGCTAAGTTAGTCACTACACAATGATAGAACACCTCACCTCAGCTGATACCTACAATGTCCCCAATAAGTATGTGTCATCCCCTGTTTTATGAGTGAGGAAAATAGGATTCGTAGTACAGAGTAACTTGTATATGTCACTGAAAAAAAGCCTCCATCAAAGCAACAATTCCACATATTCCACCTGCCAAGGCCTGAGTACAAATCACTATTTCTACATCAAGGGATGAGGACAACTGAGTTTGTTGTGCAGCTCAGCCACTCACCAGCCCTTAAGACAGTCCTGACACTCACGGCCACTCATCAGCCTTGGCTCTTATGGCTGTACTGACACTCACAGCTACTCACCAGCCATGTCCCTTATGACAATCCTGGCACTCACAGTCACCCACCAGCCATGGCCCTTAGGACTCACTCCACTCATCTTCCCATTCAAAGGAGAGAAGTACTGGTTACGAGACTCATTCACCTTTAGTCTACTTTGGCACTCAAAGGGGAAATGTGTAAACTGTGAAGTGCAGCCAAATTGATGAGCTTATCATTACCTCTCAAATCTTCCCTAGGAGGAAACATCTAAACACCAAGGGCTGATACTTGCTACAGAAACATATATGCTGTGCAAAGCTATGATTTAAAAACTGAAGAATTAAGCCAGGTATTGATGGTATAAGCCTTTAATCCCAGCAGTCAGGAGGCAGAGGCAGTCTGTGAGTTTGAGGTCAGCCTGGTCTAGAGAGTGAGTTCCAGGACAGGCTCCAAAGCAATAGAGAAACCCTGCCTTGAAAAATATGAACAAAAAAAATTGAAGAGTTACATAACAATATGAGTGTGATTATGACACTGTCTTCCAATAATTAAGTACCCAAGAATCATTCCTCACAATGATATAACAAAAAAAAACCCCAAAAATTATATTTGAAATTCATTGCATAAGAATATCATAAAAATTCTCTTGGAAGTATTTAAGTAATTTTGTTGCTGCTGGTGCTATCTTTCTAGGAATCATTCAGATAACTCCCTTTGCTCCTCTCACAAATGTACCTTGTTATTTTTCTAATAAGAGGCTTAAGTGTGTAGATTAATTTTATAATCAAGAACTGGGACTAATAGATAGTAGAGAAATGAATAATTATATTAATATCTATGGTTAGAGGCTGAGGAATATCTGCTCACTGGGTTCCTGAATACATGTCAACTCCTCCTGGAAGCCCTCCTTGATTCCTCCCTTCTCTTGGCAAGGTTAGGCTAAGTCCTCGCTCAGCACCAGCACTTTATCCCCACAGCACATGTCATAGTTGTGATTCTAGAGTAGTTACTGTTTGGTTACTCAGCACAGCTGACACCAGACTTTATAGCTACTAACATGAACATAAGTCCATTTTCATTATAGTTCTCTCAGAAATGTGGCAAGATGTAGGTGTCAGGTTTGGCAAAATGTTAGGTTCCTATGGTTTATTTGTAATGAAGCCACACATAAAACTAGAACAAAGAAATGACTATAGTCTCCATGGAAGGAAATCTGCTATCAAACATGGTGATATCTAGTTGATGCTTGCCTGGCCAATATCATCCAAAAAACATTACCATCTTTCTTGGGTCATGATAGGCTCAGGAACACTATTAAGCAAAGAGCTGCCAATCATAGATTCCCTTCTCACCCCCTTGATATGTATGTCACACTAGAGAGTGTTCTTCATACACTCACACAGGGATGCGTTCTCACTGTGGTCTTACCACCTGAACCATCTCTGCTTGCATTGACATGAGGAAGATGGGGGAACTGATCTGTGGGCTTCTTTCTGTCTAGAGGAGGAGGTATCACTGTCAAGGGATAAGGGGATAGGAGAGCAGGTGCCTCCCCTTTACTTCCTTTAAAGAGTTTCATGTGGGTAAACACTAATAATATCTAAATGTCTCCAAAGCAATCATTAAGAGTAGTATAATAATATCCATTTCAGTTGAGTGGTCCCATAAAGCTACCAACTTCTTATTTCCCTAAACAATCAAGGTCTGTATTTTTTCCAATGTGTGTGAATAGGGAAGATATAGTTGCCCTTTCAAGGACATCACACTCCCCATGCCCATAGTTCCATTTTATATCTCCTATATGCAGGATGGGTGCAGACTCTCACATTAGCTCCATTCCTCATGTCCTGTGTGGCAGGAGTCGGTTTGGTTACAGGAGGAGGCATTGCATACCTCCTCACCTAAATTTTTGGCAACAAGTGGAAACAATGCTTGCTGTTATGACTGTTGCCCTATCTTTTTTCTCTTGGTTAGGTCACTCAACCTTCCTTCAAAAAATCCAAATGCCCCATTTCCCATAGACTCAAAGTGTAACCTTATTTTTCCTTTGTAAAGGGATGGACATCAGATATAATACAAGGTCAGGAAAATTTCAGAGATGGAATAGAAAATTGGCTCTGTATATCTTAGATGTGGCCCACCAAGCCATTCACTGATTAATTCTAGTGTTTACTGGCTGTTGTGCAGAAACAATTTACCTTCTGCCTTTGTAGGATCTATATTCAATAAACAAACACTGTCATGAATGGCCCTGGATATCAGTAAGTGTTCTAGACAAAAAGGAAGAAGGAATGAATGCAATGGGTATATGTCAACACAACTTAAGATATGTGGAAATGCTTCTTGAAAGGCTGATTGCACCATGTGAATATCAGGTGAACAGAGTTCTAGGTCAAAGGGAGGCTGGAAGCACCAGTGTCCTGAGAAATGGCTAAGCTTTACTGAAGGAAATCAAGTAGGCTAGTGAGCTTGCCTGAGGTAGAGCACTCTGTGTACACTTGGAGACATACCCAGGGTCCTGACAATGTTGTAGGCCAAGATCAAGACTGCTGGGTTTTATTTTTGATGTAACAGAAAGTCATTAGTGGATTTAAGAAGAATAGGTTTGTTTCAATTATGTTTTTTTTTTAACTTACTTTTCTGATTGCCACATGTAGAATTGTGCTGTGTTAAAGACAAAATTAGAACTGGGAGAAAGAGGTTGCTGCAAAGGCTTGGGTAGGCATCTCTGTCCATGGAGCACATTGGAAACGAAAAGTTAACAGAGTTCAGATGCGGGATGAAGTAACAAGAGAAAGACTTTGGTGATGGACTGGATGTGGTTGTAAGGAGACAGCAATGATGCTGAGGAGGTCTTTGGTGGTAATAACTGGGAATAAGAAGTGCATTCATAAAAAATACTGGTGGAGTTTGGGGGGATGCTAGAGAATTTTATTTTGCAAATATTAATTGTGAAGTACCTATTGTCCATTCAGGTGGAGAGACCACATGCATTTGTGTGTGGGATGTGGCATATATGTGAATGTTTACAGACTGTGATTACCTTCTGCCACTCTACATCATTAGAGTTGTATGTCTGGTTCAGCTTACATCTTCACATTTCTGTTGAACCTGCATACTCAGAGCCTGGTAAGGGTCTGTCTTATTCTCCTTTAATTGACCAAAGTGTCTATTACATACCACCAAGGAACTAATGAATGCTATAACCTCCAAGAGACAAAGACAGAGGTTGAGGTTCAGAAAGTTGACAAAAATCACAAAGGCAAGAACGAGCAGAGGTGGGACCCGAGGCCAGGTCTGAGTGCAAGACACTTTGACCCGGAGATTAAAACATGAAAGAGCTGCAGTCTGTGCTATCTCCCTAGCAGGATGGCTTCAAAGGCTGTGGCCACAGGATGCTGTTCAGTGTGACTACATTGTGGCAAGGGAAGGCTGGCATGGGGCAAAGACTTCAAAGAGAAAAGGGCATCTCTGTGGGAGAGTCACCAGCTGCGGACCTGAGGTTTAAGGCACAGCAGCAGTCAGCTTTACTGTTCTAAGGGAGCACTGTAACTCTACTGTTCTAAGGGAGCACTATGACTCTTCTCGCAGCCTCCAGCACTGTGTGCACAAAGCCCAGCTCTTGCTTGCTGTCCCTGACAGCAGAACAGTTGGCTGGCAAGGAGGAAGAAAATAAATATTATTCTTTTTACATTTCTTATTGGTTTGCTTGTGTGTTTGCGTATACATAGAATCTCTCTCTCTCTCTGTGTGTGTGTGTGTGTGTGTGTGTGTGTGTGAGCCAGAGGGTAACTTTGAGTGTTGTTTTATCACGAATTATTTATTTATTATTTGCATTTTTATTTGTTTAGGTAGGGACCTAGCATTTACTGATAAAGTTCGACTGTGTGGCCAGCAGCCCCAGGAATCTGCCTGTCTCCCTTTCTCCAGCACTGAGTTTACAAGTTCATGCCACCACACAGGCATGTGAAATAACCACCCTTAATTGTGCTTGTGCTGTGAGGAGTGACAGCCCCTACCTTGCATAAATCTTACAAGTTTGAGAGTAAATATATCTTCTTCCCAGAGGTAAACAGTGACAAGATGAATGGATGTGTCAGGCTGCCAATACATTCGTCTTATCTGAAGCTCACAAAAGAGTTAATGACTGTCATACCCACCCACCCACCCAGCTGCACCACCCACCCTGATGATGTTGGCAATGCAGACTCCTCAGCTGACAGGATGTGAAACTCAGGAGTCTGGCCCAAGAGCTTGATGTTTCAGAGTGATTGAGTGATTTGTGTAGCCACTCGAGACTGGAATCACCTCAGCTTGGCTCTTCAGTGTCCCCCTTACCTTCCCTGACATAAGACGTTGCTCAAGGAATGAGAGGGTTTCAGGTAGAGAGCAGGACTCCAGTGACTTGAAGTTGGACTGAAGGGGGCCATGGGAATCTGTTCAATGGGAAATCCATTAACTAGATGTCCAAAACCTGTGGTTATCTAGGAAGCTGATACCCCAGACATACAGGCACCGTAAGACCCATGGCTCGCAGAAAGAAAATAGCACTATGGAAGGCAACGTCAGGTGCCGATCACTCTCATCAAAAGCAAATGAGAATGAGTCCGGGGACACACAGGGATTCCTGTGAAGTGGCCGTGGACCTCAGGCAGGGTAGAGCACTACGCTAGAGAAGCTCCTCAGACACAAGGAGGGATAGAACTAAGACAGGCTCTGGGAAGCCAACTCTAGCTACAGAGGCCTGAGAAAGCGGGGTCCTGGTGTTTCGCCTCACGTGTACACTAGTGATGGCCACCATTTTTAGAGCAATCACTGTTTTCATATGAAAAGCCCAATCTAAACATTGTTTTCACATGGCCTCATTTTAGTGCCATGCCTCCCCAGGCATACAGGCACTGTTACTATTCCCAATTTTTAGAGAGAGAGTTCAGTGCTAAGCTAAATATTGCACCCAGATCTGCACAGCTGTGGTATCACTCGTGCCTGGAATTCAAGAACTTTAGTCTAGAAGCATTTAGCTGACTACGTTGTGACGTCAACTCTTGCTTTGCTCCTGTTGCCAGCCTTGTTGATTTCTTTGTCTTACTCTAGTACAAAAAGTTTTTCCCATAACCTGCATATTGGTTTGTATCAAAATAAATGTATTTTTACATTCAATTAATAATCAAATGTAAGCTTGGTCAAGGATACCCAACTTTACTTTGTATATGGTATAGCTCCATAAGAAGGCCGAAAGTCTCCCATTTAAAGCCCAGTTGCCCTTTCTAGAAGTACTGTAAAGCATGAGCAGCAGATAATGGTAGAACCTCTAATGGCCTCTATCACTGTGCTGTTCAAGTCATACAACAGTTGGATGTTGAGATGGCTCATTTTGGCTGTCCCGCTGATTGAACTTGGAGCTGCCTGGAGAGCAGTGAAGCACCCTTGGTATACCTGTGAGGTCCTTCACAGAGGGAACTGGGGAAATGTCTTCTCTGAATGCAGGTGGAACCATCCCCCCCAGGAGAAGAGAGCAGATGGCAGAAGCCGCTAACTAGAGGCATTCTCCTTGTTTCCTGGCCTCCAGAGGGGAGCTGCTCAGGCCCTCTGAGCCCTTTCTACTGCAATAGACCCAAACTTCTAGAGCTGTGAGCCAGCATGAACTTTTCTTTCTCCTAAGATGTTTTGTGGAGAATTTTTACAGCAAGGGAATAGACGAATAGAGCTGTCTTACTGCTGAGAGACTGCTGAGCACAGATCCCATCCCATCACCATCCCTTCACCAGGCGGCTTGCCTCATTCACCTAGCTGACTGTGTTAACAGCTCATAGTGGTGGAAATGCACCTTCAGAAAGTGGAGGTTGGGTGAGCTGGGTCGGCTCAGTCAGTGAGTCATGTAGAATACACCTGCTGAGATCCAAATCATCCAGTGGCTACAGCCATATTGTTATCTAGCCAGAGGCACATCTCCAAATTTCCTCTCCAGTCTGTGTGGACAAAGGCTTTGTAATTCATCACAAATGTCGGAAAGGTCTGGAATGTGCTGTTTAACACATAGTTGCTGTGTGGGCAAAGGCAGGAGTTCAGTTTAGGAGGTGGCTGAGGGTATCTTGGTTGTAGGTGGTCTCATCAGTCCCTGTGAGGGAAGGCACTAAGCTGCTCAGTTTCCTTTCTGGGTAGACTTCTCAATTCCCAAGGTTGTTGGAATTTTTTATTCCTTTGAAGTATCAGGGCCTCTCTCTAGCTCCCCCCACTCTTTTGAGAAAGGGCTGTCCTGGAATCCCCAATTCACAGAGATCTGCTTGCTTCTGCCTCTGGAGTACTGGGATGAAAGTTGTGTGTTCCCATGCCCAACAGAACATTCTCTTTCAGCTTATCTAGCCAACTTAGCATTTCCTAACCACAAAGAATATTCTGTGGCTCGGATGCTTAATAAAAGTTTGGGCAACAGCAATACCAACAAAATCAGAGAAACGAAGCTTGACAGACAATGTTCATCATGGCATTGCAGGTCCCTGGCACACTGCCGACCCTTGGCAGATGCCGAATAACTCTGAATAAATAGTCTGCAGGCAAGCAGAGAGCCTGTACTGGAGTCAATCTAGATGTATTTCCTTGAAGAGATTGCCTACCCCAATGCATGTGATTATAATTTGTCAATTATAACTAAAATTAAATGTAAAAAGAGAAGAGATTCTCTGGCACGCCTGCAAACCCGGGTGCCTGAAGCAGTTTCGGGTCTGGCTGTCCACGATTCCCATTTGTCCCATTAGCTCCCAGTTGCCTAGCAATGAATTCCCTTCTGGCTTCAGTTAGCTGGGCCTGGACTCATTATTGCAGTTGCACAGTCCTAACAGAGCAGTATCTTTCAACACCCAGCCACGAACCTCTCACTTCCAAATGAGAGCGAAGCTGTCCATCCACAGGCCTCACCCTTGACCTGGGACAAACTCCTCAGGAGACTCTCCGGTGTGCTTTGGGGACTAACTCGAGGAGGGACGGACAAGGTCTCTTCAACATACAATGGCACAACTGCATGAGTAGGGGAAGCGATGGCCCCCTGCAAGCCCCAGGGTCAGCGTCTGTTTGTGTCTGACCACTTGCCGTACTCTGCCCAGTTCTCGCCATGGTGCAGGCTCAGTAGTGCTTTCTCTCTTTCCTCTCCTCTCAGCAGGCTCATCCTTTCCCCTGTCTGTCTACACTGCAAGCTCATCGGTATCCTTTCTCCTTCTCTACCTGGCAGGGTCCTTACTACCCTTCCTCTTTCCTCTCCACACTGCAGGCTTGGCAGTGACCTTTCTTTCTCTTTCTACCCAGGGTCCTTTGGACTTGCTTCCTCTCACAACTTCCTGCAGAGTCCTCACCTCCAGAGAACACACAAAGTCCTAGAGCCTGTTTAAAGTGCAGGGTGGCCCCAGTACCCCGGCAGGCATTTCTATCTAAGCAGGTAACCTTGCATCAATCTGACCTCTGGAACACAATCGTGCCCTTTGGGGGTGGCTCTGGCTTGCTACTTCTCTGTCTTGGCCCTAGAATTGTACTGCCAAAAGCAGATTCTCGGCAAATGATGTTGAATACATGAGTCCACATGTACTATGTGCGCTCTGCACACTGCCCAACACCTACTACTCAGAAACCAGCAACTCAAGACTCTAAAGGCCACACTCACCTTCGGGAATCTGTCCTCCTCTTCCTGAGTGCTACTGCCTAATATCCCTAAATTTGATTATTATTGCTAGAATAGTTAAAAGAGATACTGTTCCAACTTCAAATTTAAACTTAAATTTTTTTCATGAAGGAGTAAAGAAACTTCAATTTCTCAAATCCCAGGAAACAGGAAAACTAAGCAAGCTGAGAGAATGCTTCTTTGAACACCCTATACTTGATTTGAAATGTGCTCCTGCCCTCTCCTGGACAAATGCAATATTGCAACTTGAACTCAAACTGTCAAACCCATTAGGAATGTGATCATTAAGTGTCCTATACCCCAGAATCAGATAAAGAAAGCAGATGAAAAGAGTAAGATCCATAACAAATAGATGAACAGAGGGCTAAACACATTAAGATCCAAAGGCACAGCTCATGGAATCCTGGCTGTCTTCTCATAAGACAAGAAAACATCAGAGATAGCTGTTCCTTTTAGAATAATTGAAGAAACAAAGAGGAGTAAGTGGTGAAAGAAAGAAAGGAAAAAAAAAGGCAGGAAGGAAGCATAACTTGTGAGTGGGGCACAGAGCAAGGAGAACAGAGTTATGAATTAAATTCAAGGTGGTTGAATTCCTCATGGTTAAAAACAAGGGAGAGGCCCGAGGTGGTTATAAAGCACCTTGATGAGAGGGCCACTAAATGGTGTCCTTCTCCATATTTTTGCATGCTATAATTAATCAAGAGACTACAGGCACTCGACACATCTTTCAGGTTCATGCATGCATACTTCCTGTTTAGTACACTCCATTTCCCAGTGGCTACCCTGCTTCAGGCAGGCATTTTTCTGGTTTAGCCCCACAGGCAGTCGACTCACTGGACAGTCCCTTCTGAACACTGTGTGTAATATTAAAACACTGCTCTTCTTGACCCAACACACACAGAGTGTGCTTTATCAACCTACATTTTCTTCCTCCTTCATGATCTACTCGACACAGGTCTCCCCACTTTTTACCCTCTCCCCTAGTCCTGCACAGTGTGTGAGGTGATGTGGCATTCTGAGCTAGAGTCCTATCAGCATCTCTGTGGACACATACTGCAGGAGGAAAATAAATGTCTGGGGACATATGCTGTGTAAGTGAGGGAAAAGCCTCCTTTCCACAAATGTGTGTCAAAAAGATTAACCTGCAGACTTCCTTCCCTCTCCACATTTGGAAGTAATGTACATGATTCCAAATGTAAAGATTTTCATTCTGCCATTTACTTCCTAAAATACCATGGGCTAATTGCTAAAATCAGGGTGAGTTTACTGTTCTTACCGGCTTGGTATAAAAGACCACAAATACAGTATCTGAAGAATGGCTCATGTTTAAGCTGTGCCTAGCTTTAGTGTGTTGGGATACTTTGACTCGGAGGTGAGCATGGTGGCACACACCTTTTACCTTGACACCCTGGAAGTAGAAACAGGCAGATCCCTGTGAATTGGAGGCCAGCCTAATCTGCACAGTGAGTTCCAGGACAGCCAAGATAAACAGTGAGAACTTGTCTCAAACTAACACGATGTAGCATTTTTATCTTGGTGTTTTATGAGGCCAAGACACAGGGGGAAAAAAAACCATAAAAATGAAGGACTGAGCAGTCTAAGGGACCTCAGACAGTGGAGCCAGGATGTATCCCTGGTGCACAAAAGGACCTTGTGAACACATCCCCCATGGAGGGATACTGCCTTAACCTAGAGACAGGAGAGAAGTCCTAGTCCCTACTTCAAATGACTTGACAGATCTACATGACCCCACCTGGACGGCATTGCCCTTCATGTGGAATTGGGGTGGGGAGATGGGAGGAGAGGGTGGTTAGAGTGCATGTGAGGGGGAAGAGAGGATAAATGGGAGGGAGGGAGAGGGAACTGGGATTGACATGTAAAATAATAAATTAAATTTTTTTTTAAAAAAGGAAAAAAAATGAAACTTTGGTCATGCTGCCGTTAAGGCACTTAGGTACAGAGGACATGGCTATGCTGTCGCCACCTACTGGTCAAAAGCAGGGAAAGTTTAAAATGAGACCAAAGCTCCAATTGCGAAGCAAATAACAGACCAAAGATGGGTACAGAGCAGGCAGCAGTTGCAGTTACAAAAAGAAAAGGTTGGGTGTGGATTCCAGGCAAGGAACAACAGGCATTCAGACGCTATCTTTAACAGTCCAGAACCTGCCTCTGACCAAAATTCACAAAGCAAACACTAGAACATGTGGCTAGAGGCCAGAGCCTGATGCTCTTCAACTTTGCCCACTGTGCAGCTCATGGCCTGTGGTGGTTTGAGTAGGTGTGACCCCATAGACTCCTGTGTTTGAGTGCTTGGCCTATAGCAAATGGCCCTATAAGGAGGTGTGACTTTGCTGGAGGCAGGCATTGCGGTCTCCTATGCTCTAGCTACTCTCAGCGAAGTACACAGTTGCTCCTGCAGCCTGAGGATCCAGATGTGGAACTCTCAGCTGCCTCTCTCCAGCACCATGTCTGCCTGCATGCTGCCATGCTTTCTGCCATGATGATAATGGAATAAACCTCTGAAGCTGTAAGCCACCCCAACTGAATATTTTCCATTAGAAGAGTTGCTGTGGTTATAGCGTCTCTTCACAGCAACAGAAACCCTAACTAAGACAGAAGTTGGTATCAGGGACTGGGATACTGAGTGATAGGCCAGAGCATGCTTTTATTTGGAGGAATTTAGGTTTGGGTACTTTGGGTTAGGAAAGTAGTGGAATGTTTAGGCATTGATTAATGGGTCATACTAGTAGAAGCATGGAGGTCAGTGGTGCTGAGGGTCAGTTGAACTGTGGGGGGCCTGGCTTAAGATGTTTCAGAGGAGAAGAATTTTAATATGTGGCCTAAAAGCTCATTGTTTGATATTTTGGTGAAGAATGGGGCTGCTTTTGGACCTTGTCTGAAAAGTTTGCTGAGGCTAAAGTGAAGAGTTTTGGATTAATTGCTTTAGTAAAGGAAATCTCAAAACAGCCCAGTATAGACTTTATTGTATGGTTATTAGTGCTAACTCTAATGAAAATTTATAATGAAATGACTAGAGAAACCGGCTGAAGCCAGGGACTTGCCAGGGGTGTCCCTGCATGGAGGCCTAGAGAGGCCATTGCATGAAGCTGTGAAGTTAAAGCCTGGATTGCTTTGGAGATCCCAAGATGTTGGAGATGCCAGAGTCATGGGATACCTGCCAAGCAGAGCTGTTAACAGAAAGTGAAACCAGCCTGAGAGAAGGAAGTATGTTGCAGTCAAGAAACATACTTGAAGCATCGGACATGGAGAAGTAGAGTCTGGGGTTTGTCCAGCTGATTTTTGGTTTTGCTTTGGTCCAGTATTTCCTCATTATCCCCCCCTTTCCTCCATTTTGGGACAGTGATGTATATCTTGTGCCATTATATGTGATCTGTTTTTCATTTTGATTTTACATGGGGATTACAGTTAAGAGATTGCATGACTCTCAGAAGAGACTGAACTTTGGACTTTTAAACATTGTTGAAATTGTGATAGACAATGGGGACTTTTGAAGTTGGACCAGATGCATTTTGCATCATGATACTGTTATAAGTTTATGGGTGCCAGAGAGTGGAATGTGGCAGTTTGAATAGGTATCACCCCCATAGACTCCTGTTATGGGGTCTTCTGTATGTATGTTTCTCTTATTGGCTCATGAATAAAACACTGATTGGCCAGTAGCCAGGCAGGAAGTATAGGCAGAGCTATGAGACAAGGAGAATTCTGGGAAAGGATGCAGAGAGGGGTTGTGAGTAAGATACCATGTAGCTACTGAAAGAGCAAGATTGTCCAGTAAGATAAGACCATATGGAAGTACTTAGATTAATTTAAATGAATTAATAATTGAGAGCTATCTAATAAGAAGCCTGAGCTATCAGCCAAATAGTTTGTAGTTAATATAAGCCTCTGCGTATTTATTTGGGTCTAAACAGCTATGGGACCAGGTGGGACAGAACTTCCAACTACATTCATGTGTTTGGATGTTTGGCCTATAGGTAATGGCACTATTAGGAGAAGTGGCCTTGTGGAGTAGGGGTGACCTTGTTGGAGGAAGTGCCACTGTGGAGGCAGCTTTGAGGTCTCATATATACTCAAGCTACAGCCAGTGCAGCACAGTGCAGAACTCTCAGCTGCTTCTCCAGCACCATGTCTGCCTGCACTGTCATGATTCCTGCTGGGACAGTAATTCACTAAACCTCTGAAACTGTAAGCCAGCCCAATTAAATGTCCTTTATAAGAGCTGCTGTGGTCATGGAGTCTCCTCAGAGAATAGAAAGACATGGCCAGATCATAACACTTGGCTGTTATCTGAAGCATGGAGTAAGAATAATCGTCAGTTATTTCTTTGAGGATGTAGATTGCTTATCGCCACTTAATAACCATGTAATAACCAACACAGAGTGAGGCACAGTGACCATCTTTGTCTTCCCAGTTATGGACAAACTGAAATAGAAGGGTCATTTGAGCCAGGAGTTTGACATTTACTGACTGGGCAACAGAGTGCAACTACATCTCACAACAAATAAAAAAAAATCAAATTTCCTCAGTTCTGTGATATAAGCACTATTATCTTACAGTGTAACTGAGGTCTATGTATTAGCACAGAATATGGGTAGCTACACTGTTTCTTCTACAGAATCATTCATGAAATAAAAATGAATATCCTTCCATTCATATCACTAGAAATGCGCTCCCAGCACAGTCTTTGCCCAGCAAGTGCTATGTAGGAAAATGGCATTTTCAGAACTTTTCTGATTAGTCCCATCTGGATGCTTAGCTCGAGTGACAGTCATAACATAGGAAGCACCAGAACATAGAATGTTTTACACCATACTTTTCCCTAATGACTTTTCAATGGTAAGGACCAAGCATACTCATCTAAATCATCTTCAGAAAGTGAAGTGGTAACTAATTATCCTGTGTGTAAAATCTCTACACTAATGAGTCAAATGGCTCTGCCAGACAGCTCAGAGGTAAAGTACTTCCTCTAAAGGCTTGACCACCTAGTCCAACTCCTGGATCCAGGGTAGAAAGAGACAACCAGCTCCCCAAAGGTATCTTCTGATTCCTACAGGTCCTCTGTGTGTTGGAAACAATCACATGATAATCTAGGTGTCATGAAAGGAACAGAGGGAAGTAGCCCAGAAAGCAACATCTTTTTGCAAAGAAATGGGTGGCAGAAGCCAAACAGGATGGAGAATCGCCTGTTTTCATTCCAACACAGGTGGGGATTGGGTATTTTCCCTGCTGGCTGAAGTGCAATATCAGGTTTCCAGAGATTGACAGTTTTAAAAGAATGAATGCAAAGGAGATCAAGGAAGGAAAAAGGGATGGCCATTTCAGGTTATCAAGTTCTGAGACGGCCAGGGGGCCGTTGGGGAGAGAAAATTTTACTGGCTGACATGATTAAAAGATTTGCCTAAAAGGTGAACAGGCTGCAAGATTAAAGGTGGGAGAGAATTCTGAGACACTGGCCCTTGATAGGTAAGCTATCTTTGATAGAAAAATAAAACAAAACTCTCACATGTGCCACACTTGTACCTGTGCACACTCATATGCACATACTATCAAATAAAATAAAATGTTATAAAAGAGTGAAGGTGTCATAATAATATGTGTCTGTGTTTGTGAATTGGGAAAAGCTCCAGTAACAAGTTATTGACACAAAATTATAGACCAGCATTTTGTTTTTAATCTTAGATTGATTTATTTTATGTGTATAAATGTTTTGTTTTCCTATATGTCTATGTACCCAGTGTGCCTAAGAATCGGACCCCTGGAATTGGGATTACAGAAGGTTATGTACAAACTTGCAGGTGCTGGGAACTAACTCCAGATCCTCTACAAGAGCTCTGAGTGCTCTTCCCATCTGGGCATTTCCCCAGCTCAGGCAGGCATTTTCAAATGTGAGGAGCTCGTAAGCCGTGAGGCGATTGAAAGGGACTCATATGACAAAAACAATATGGAAGTATGGGAAGAGTCAGAAGAGAACACTTTCAGGACTGCATGGCAGACAAGGACAACTTTCCAAAGATCTGATTCGTTAGCTATATGTATCCTTCTAAATTCAGTTTGTGTCTTTCTTCTTAGGCTACCAGGATGAACCACACAAGTGAACCATCTTAGGTTCTGGTCTGAGTGGGATTTTGTCAGTGGAGCCCATGGATCAAAGGATGAGGAGAAAGGAAAAAAAAAATAGGATTCCCCAAACTCTTCTCTGTATGGTCATCCCAGCCAAGCCATTCCACTTACTGGAAGTCACTATTCTTCGCTCCTTCTGTGTACCTGAGAAGTTCTGGGAAAGAAGCAGCACTTGTATTAAATATTTTACAGAAGCTGATGGATGGATTAGAACTTCTATGATTATGGAGAGGTTGGAATTTTGCAGGCCCATAGAGAGATATCTCTGGCTATCGTTAGCTTGAGTAGACCAGACTTTCTTCAAAAACAAAAACAAAACAAATAAACAAACAAAAAAAGAATAAAGCAGGGTTGAAATCCAAGTCCACTTCTCATTGGATAACTTAAGTGCCTGTCTCACCCATCACTAGATAAGGAGAGAGGAAATATGTGGACAATTGTGTCAAATGCAAAAGGAGTATTCCATGTCAAAGGACTGCTGATACTTTGTTACACCCCACACCACACACACACACACACACACACACACACACACACACACACACACACACACATTTTTCCTTCTCTTTTGATGTACGTACCAGGCTTGTTATCAGAGACACATTCTGTGGACAGAAGAGGTTTATTACCTTCCATCAGAATGTCAGACAGGAAGATTTTTAAACTGAGCTCCACCATATGAAAGGCCCCTCTTTCATCCTTCCTTGTATGGAGCTTTGAAATGATTGCAAATGAGCTGCCTAGGAGCAGTGCAGTTCGCTGTAATGGTCTGCATCTGTGGGGCTTTGCTCCAGGAGTGGCCGCATTTACATCACTAAACCGTCTGCAATTACAGCTCAGCCCTTCTTTCCGGCAGGCAAACAGCGAATAGGAATTGCAACTGCAGGTTTCCTGCCTTGGATTACTGCCAGCAGCCTGAGTCATCGCCCCAGACATCTG
Source organism: Phodopus roborovskii (assembly GCF_943737965.1). Classification (NCBI taxonomy): domain Eukaryota; kingdom Metazoa; phylum Chordata; class Mammalia; order Rodentia; family Cricetidae; genus Phodopus; species Phodopus roborovskii. The sequence continues at coordinate 2,317,856 of NW_026126629.1, read as the reverse complement.
TAGAACATTAAACCCTACCCTTGTCCTCTACTCTGAACAATGGCTTAAAACTCTGACAAAACATATGGCCAAAGCCTTAAGAATTTTCTAAAGTTGAACAGCGATTCATAAACCTGCAAGGAACAACTTCTGGTGTAAATACATGACAATATTAAAAAACATTCCATGTTGAGGCTGGAGAGGTGGCTCAGAGATTAAGAACACTTGCTGTTCTTCCAGAGGTCCTGAGTTCAATTCCCAGCAACCACATGGTGGCTCACAACCATCTATAATGATACCGGGTGCCCTCTGTTGGTATGCAGGCAGAACATAGTATATAAAGTAAATAAATACATCTTAAAAAAAAAAAAAAGTTCCATGTAGCTCAGTAGCTTCTTCGACAATATAGCCGAAAGTCCATGTGTGACTGGGATGGTTTTGATAATCTCAACTCCATTTAACTCTCTATGTTTCAGGAAATGCTATGGTAGACAACATCAATACTCCAAATGTGATAAATTGCTTGAAATACTCATCTTTATCTATGTGTGAATTTCGCCTTCCATTCACTTCCCATCTTTTTTTCTCTCCTGCTTCCTATCTTCTAGGGAATAAGAGGCTGCCTGGATGGGTCACATCAGTGGACTCTGGGATTCTGGCTTAGGTTGAACTCAGCCAATGGGAAGCCAGCAGAACATAAAATGATAAAGGAGAGAGTGAGGTCAAGGAGGTGGTCCCAACACCAGTGAAGGAATACTGTCAGGTTGGATGGACTTGCCAGCAAGAGTGAGGACAAGCAGGCAAAGAACAAACTCTTCTTTCATCTCTGTCCTTTTACATGGGCTGCCCCCAGAAAGTGTGACCCAGATTTAGGGTGGGTCTTCTGATCTCAAGTGACCCAGACTTAGGGAAGCTGCTCCCACCTCAAATGATCCAAACAAGGAAAATTCCTCACTGGTGAACTCTGTTGCTTGGGTTTTAGTTGACTCCAGATACAATCAAATTGACAGCCAAGGTTAGCAGCTTTGCCATTTAGTGCTAAGTGTCATCATTTTATGGGTTCACACAAGTGAATGATGTTTTTTGTTTGTTCGTTCGTTTTCTGTGTGTGGTGGTTTGAAAGAAAATGGCTCCCAAAGGCACTGTTAGGAGATGAGGCTTTGGAGGAAGTGTGTCACTGTGGGAGTGGGCTTTGAGCTCTCCTTTCTCACACTTCACTCAGGGTGACTGCTAGTCAACTTTCTGTTGCCTGCAAGGTGTAGGACATTTGGCTATTTCTCCAGCACCATGTCTGTCTGCATGCCACCATGCTCCCAGCCATGATGGGCTTAACCTCTCAACTGTAATCAAACCACCACAATTAAATGCTTCCCTTATAAGAGCTGCTGTGGTCATGATGTCTCTTTACAACAATAGAAACCCTAAGACACTGTATTTGATAAATTCTTGAGTCTAGTTCGCCAAATACAATCTTAATCTATGCTCCTATATTGCCAATTTACTCTGACAAATGTATAGGACAGGACCTTTTATGCTCCCAGGAGTAAGCCATTTATCAGGCTATGCCACATGAGCAGTCCCAGTCTGGTGGTAGTGTTTGTAGGTCCTTTCCATCTTCAGGATGGAGTAAAAACCTGCTTGTAGAATGCAGTTTGGTTTGTCACAATATGGTATAACTTAGAGTATGACAGAGCATCATCTCACCTATCATGGATCCTCCTTCTATATCCCAACTCTTCTTCTTACTGTATGTCAGGATCAGCCCGAGACCCAACCCAGTACCATTCCTATACAGAGAGAAGTACAAGAATTTCATAGCCTGTTTTTTTCAGATACCTACCTCTACTACAGTCCACAGTCCACAGCAGCCACAAAGACCGTTCATAAATAAAAGCCCCAAATGGCATTTTCTTGCTTTAAATCATCAAATGATGTTTTGCTTTATTCACCTTTCGTGGTTTGGATGGGATGTTCACATAATTGTTGGACATTTGAATATTTGGGCCCCAGTTGGTGGCTGTTTAGGGACAATTAGGAGGTGTGGCCTTGCTGGAATTAGTATGACAGTGGGGGCAGGCTTTGAGGTTTTTTGTTCTTTGCCGCCTGCTTGGAGTTCGAGATGTGAGCTCTCAGATGTTTCTGCTGCCATGCCCCCATCCTGCCATCTTGGACTATAGCCCTCTGAACCCCAGACTCAATTAAAACTTACTTTTATAGGTTGCTGTAGTCAAGGTGTTTTATCATAGCAATAGAAAAGTAACTAGTCACCACCATCACATTTGGATTACTTCTGTGATCCTAAGACTGCAATTTTATGATCTTTTCCTTCCAAAAAGGAGAAAGTGCGTTCTCATATACTCTCACACCTGAGATATGCTGGTTTGGTGCTATGAATAAATAAACCATAGTAACAACCACAGTCCTTAGTTCACACTCTGCATTATGCATACCCTCGCACAGGCTTTATTAATTGTCATGCTTACATTACAGTATTATACTATGCATCCGGGGAGAGGTTTAGGTGTTCCTAAAAGTCTGTGTTTGGCTTGATTTAAAACTGTCAGGCTATCTTTCCTAACACAATCCCAATAGGGAATGAGAGTCAGCAAATGAGAATTTCCACGTCCCACATCCTCATTAGCACTTGGCATCTTCAGCATTTTTAAATGCAGCCATTCTAATGGGTATGCAAGTCCCATCCTGCCTTAATTTCATTTCTCTAAGGACCTATGCTGTGAGTATCTTTGATGCTCATTTGTCACTTGTGTGTCTCCTGGCCAGGTGTATGAGCAGGTTTTAATGAGTCATATTCTTCTTGCTAAATTTTAGTCATTATGACTTTTGAATACAAGCATTTTATTGGATTTACGTTACACTAATATGGTTTATCACTCCATAGCTTGTTATATATTTCTTAAACACTGGCTATCATGAAACAAACATTTTCTTCTAATTGGAGTCCAGCTTTTACAGTTTTGTTTCCATGGACTGAACCTTTGCAATTGTTTCTAAAACTTATTAGACCTATGATCAAATAGATTTTCTCTCTGTTGACTTGTAGAGGTTTGATGTTATCCACTTTACATCATTTGGGTTTATGTTGTCTGGGTTCATGTTTTTGCATTTGGATATCCATTTGGTCCTATACCATCAATACAGAGACTATCTTTGCTCACAGACCTGCTTGAAGCTCAAATTTAGACATAGAATTCTCAGATTATAAAATCACACATTTACAATTGACAAAGTATGATCGGTAGCAATTTGGTGAACAACTTGAATATTTTATTAGTCTTTGTGTGTATGGATTGTTTCCCTTATTGCCAGTACTAGTTAATGCAGTTTTTGGTTTCATATCAGAGCAGAAATCCATAGTTATGGTCTCTGGGAAACACTATATATACTCTTTTATAATCTGAACTTTGCACTAATATTCTACATTATACTTTTCTTGGTTTTGCATATATTTAAGTACATTGTAATAATGAGATGTTTAGGGTGCTTTTCTAATATTTCTAAATATGATTAAATATGGATCACATTAGAAGAGTAGTCTTTAAAGGAAATTGCACACCTATCACTGTCACACATGGGGACAGTGCTGAGACAGGAGGATCAAAAGTGCAAGGTCAACCTGGGCTACGGGGACCCTGCCTCAAACAATATAAAGGGAGAAGAGAGGTAAAGGAATAAACAAACTAACAAACAAGACACTCTAGGGGGCAGGCAAATAAAACTGAGTGTAAATAGAAACACTGAAACAGAAGTAGATGGCAGTTAGGGATGAGGGAGTTCTGTATGTTAAAAGAGCATTTGGTCAGGGCTACTTAGGCCAGATGCATCCTTCAGATGAACACACTTACGAAAGCTACCCATTCCTGTGCTGCAGGTTAAACTAATCAATGTAAAGGAAGCCTCCCTGCAGGTCATACTGTGACTCTATTGCACGAGATACTGCACTTACAGAGATCATGTCATCCCTGAACTTTGTGATTCATAGCACAGGGATACATGTAGTGTACCCAGCTGCCTTGCATTCAAGAGGCTGCATAGTATACACTCCCTGTCAAGGGTCATCTCCCATTCTGGAATTACATCTCTGTTATGGGATGTTTGTATACTGCCTGAAGATGTGTTTGCTGTGATTGGTGTAATAAGAAGCTGAACAGACAATAGCTAGGCAGGAGATATAGGTGGGATATGGGGGAGAGAAAGAAGAGGAGGCAGAACAGAAGTACACAGGAGATGCCAGGAGACATGGAGAGGAAACAGGAGGCGCAAGGTGAAAGAGAGGTAATGCCATGTTATAGGACATAGATCTATATAAATGGGTTAACTTAAGTTATAAGAACTAGTTAGGAACAAGTCTAAGCTATAGGCCCAGCTTTCCAAATTAATAAGTCTCAATGTCATTACTTGTGAGCTGTATGCCCAAAGGAAAAAGTCCAACTATATACCTCCTTTTGGGAGCAGGTCTCCCCCTGCCCCCAAGCATATGCTAGTAGAAAAAAATTTAACAGTTACAAAAATATCAAAAGAAATGCTTGTTAGTAAAAAGGCCAGGCAGAAGTGGCTCCAGGGAAATATCAATTATCAGTTAGCCCAAGATTCAAAATATATGTGATGGGTTTACCCGGTCTGAAGGTTTGCAGCCACTCACATATTCCTGTCTCTCTCTCCTTTCCCCTTCCTCTCTTTCCCTCTCCTTCTCCCCCTCTTTCCCTTTCAACATACTCCTCTCGCTGTGTTAGTTGCTTAGAAATTTAAGACTGAACACCAGAAGTCAAATAAAAGACAGTTATGACAATGGCTATTATTATGAATGTCTGATCTCTCTTAGTAGAACCCCTTGCCACAGAAGGCAAGGCACAGTCACCTCCCACCCTACTGACCTGTTTCTCATAGCAACCACTTCTAAGCCTCACCACGAATGTGGTATGGATGAAATCCTAATTGTGTATTGTTGACATGGGTATCATTATATAAAAGCTTCAGACCCATGGCATTAGCACCCACCTGTGCCATTGTTGACTGTGTCTGCAAAAACTAGCAGTTGCAGCTCCCTCTTCCCTGATGACTAATCCCACACAGCTTCCCTACAGAGACCTCCCATGAAGACTAGGCAAACCTCCTCCTTGTGTGGAACACAATAAATTCACTGAGTTTCCAGTTTCATAGCCTCTTCTCCACATCAGAGAGAGCATAGTCCACCTGATCCCAGCTTTTCTGCATGGGTCTGCTGTTTCTTCATTCCTCAGTTGCCCAAATCAGGTTTCTAGGACAAAGCTACACCCCTTGGCAGCTTCCTTTTTAGGTGTGTTGGACCCTCAAACCACCCAAAGCTGCCTTTTTGATTTTAAATCCTGAGCCAAGCCAATCTTGATGGAAGACTTATTGTCTCTATTCCAAGCTTGTGCCTGCAGGTAGCTTTTATGGACTAGAAAAATATGTTAAACTATTTGCATACTGTGCTTCTTCTTCTATGCTTAGTAAAGCAGCTATGTGCCAAAAGAATAATGCATCACACCTGACCAAAATAGCACAGATTATTCTAAACTACTAACAGCTGTTTTAATTCTGAGAAGTAGTAAGTGATCCACCACTAGGTGGCGCTAATTTCTCTATTATCGTAGACCATCTCCTCATTTTGGGGGGGGGGGTGAGAGCATAATTTTATTTTATTGGATGTATATCTGTACAATTTGTTTTTATTGTTTACTTAATTTTTTTCATTTTACATACTAGCCCCAGTTCCCCCTCCCTCCCTTTCTCTCATTCTCTTACCTCCCCCCAGCACACTCCCATCCATTCCTCAGAGGGAGAAGGCTTCCAATGGAAGTCAACAAAGTTTGGCATTCAAAGTTGAGGCAGCACAAAGCCCTCCCCTCTGTATCAAAGCTGAGCAAATATCCAACTATAGGGAATTGGTTCCAAAAAGCCAGTTCATTCACCTGGAACAATCCCTGGTCCCATTGCCAGGGGTACCACAAACAGATCAAGTTACATAACTGTCACACATATTTGGAGGGCTTATTTTAGTTCCATGCAGGATCCCTAGCTGTCAGTCTAGAGTCCATGAGCTACCACTAGCTCAGGACAGCTGCCTTTGTGTGTTTCCCAATCATGATCTTGACCTCTCTTGCTCATAAGATCCCTCCTTCTCTTCAACAAAGTTCCAAGCACTGAGTCCAGTGCTTAGCTGTGGATCACTGCATCTGTTTCCATCAGTTATTGGATGTAGATTTTATGAGGACAATTAGGGTAGCCACTAACCTGATTATAGGGGAAGGCATCACCCTCCCTGACTTCAAGCTCTACTATAGAGCTTCACTAATAAAAACAGCTTGGTATTGGCATAAAAACAGACAGATGAATCGATATAATCAAATTGAAGGTCATGATATTAATCCATATACTTATTAATAACTAATTTTTGACAAAGGAAACACAATTGTACAATGGATAAAAGAAAGCATCTTCAACAAATGGTGCTGGCATAACTGGATTTCCACATACAGATTATTGCAAATAGATTCATATCTGTCCCCATGTACAAAACTCAAGTTAAAATGGTTCAAAGACCTAAACATAAATCCAGTTACACTGAACATGATAAAAGAGAAAGTGAGAAGTAGCCTTGAACACATGGGCATAGGATATCATTTCCTAAACATAACACACAGACACTGAGATCAACAAAAAATAAATGGGACCTCCTAAAACTGCAAAACTTCTGTAAGGCAAAGGACACTGTAAATAAGAGAAATTGACAGCCTACAGAATGGGAAAAGATCTCTACCAACCCCACTAGACATCAAAATATCAAATAACCCAATTAAAAATGATGTCCAAATCTAACCAGAGAATTTTCAACAGAAGAAATTCAAATGGTCAAAAGACATTTAAGGAATTTCTTAACATTCTTAGCCATGAAGGAAATGCAAATCAAAATGACTGTGAGATACCATCTTATACCTGTCAGACTGGCTTTAAATGAAAAACACTGATGACAGTTTATGCTGGAGAGGATGTGGAGTAAGGGGAACACTCCTCTACTGCTGTGGGAGTGAAAACTTGTACAGACACTTTAGAAATCAGTATGGCAGTTTCTCAGAAAATTGAGGATCAACCTACCTCAAGACCCAGGAGTACAACTCTTGGCCATTTACCCAAAGGATGTACAATCACACCGTAAAGGCATTTGCTCGACTTTATGGATAGCAGTATTATCAGTAATAGCCAGAACCTGGAAACAACCTAGATGCTCTTCAACTGAAGAAAGGATAAAGAAAATGTGGTATATGTACACAATGGAGTATTATTCATCAGAAAAAAACAACAAACAAACAAAAACAGTGACATCTTGAAATTTGCAGACAAATGGATCCAGGAAAAAAACATCCTGCATGGGGTAACCCAGACCCAGAAAGAAAAACACAGTGTGTACTCACTCCTAAGTGGATATTAGACATAAAGGAAAGGATAACCAGGCTACAACCCACAATCCCAGTGAAGCTAGGTATAAAGGGGGACCCTAAGAGAGACATACATGGAAGCCCCCAGGAGGGGGAAAATATTTAGATTTCCTGGGTAAACTGGGAAGGGGGATGGGAACATGAAGACTGAGTTTGGGGAAGGGTGGAGGTGGAAAGCAATGAAAGAAATATCTTGCCAGGTGTAGTGGTTCAAAGCGGAAATCTCAGCACTTGAGAGGTCAAACCAGGAGGATTTTCCCCAAGTTTGAAGCAGCCTGTGTGTCACACAGTTGAGTTCCAGATCATGTTGGTAAACACATGAAGTCCATTGTAGGTCTTCTCTTAGTTGTTCAGACCTATAGATTAAAAGAGTTATTTGAGATGCCACCGAATAAGGTGGGCAGAAAGAATTTCCTGAGGCAGGAGGATCCAAAGTTAATAGATCTGATTAGTTATTGCAGTTGGAATCCAGCAGAGAAAGCTAAGATAAACACTATGGTCAGAGAAAAATCTGATTTCCTCAAGACTATGTATGCTCCCCACCCCAAATTGAAGATGCTGGTTTAGGATATGGTTAATGCCCTAGGGCTGTGACAATCAGACCTGTCCCACATCACCCAGTGCACCGCAGGCTGGAGACATTTGGATTCTCTGCTACGGGGGTAATGATGTGGGTTGAGGGAGAAATCTCACCGGACTCTATGAGAAGATGAAGATGTTGACAATATCCAACTATTTTCAGGACAGTGCCACTATAAGGGCCTGAACAGCCCCAAAGGTCTATTGTGCCAGCACTGATAAGCTCTGGTATCAGAAAGCATGAACTCTGTAAAGCAGCTTGGAGCTTTTCAGAACCATGCAAACTCCCATAGACCCTTCATTGATGTCTGAAAGCTGAGTGACTTGAGGAAGTAACTCTAAACTGTCTGGACCTACACAGTTATTTATAAAGCAAGGATTTTAAACAGCCTGGGGCATCCTAAAGGATCAATGCATTATCAGTCTCATTTTCATAGTTACTGAAGTTAAGTCACATTCCTACTTTATTACCTGCTATTTTACTTCCTGCAGTAAATGTGTTGAGTGCACACTCTGAACAAAGTCCTGAAAAAACGGCTGTGTACCCCAGAAGGGCCAAATGGGCTCTGGTCTTAATGAAGTTGACATTTCAGTGTGAGATATCTTAGTAGGTGATCTTATTTCAGGATGCTGGCAAAGTCAAGCAAGCATACAGAGGACCAGACATGTGAGCATGAGTATGAAGAGCACACAAGGCTAGGCCTCAATGTCAAGGGCAAGAGAGACACCAAGGGGAGAGAGGAACAGAATAACAGAATAGGCCATCCAGGGAAGTATGGGCATGAATTCCTGAGAAACTTCAGGATGCAGCATGCAACCTTCTAAGTCCAGATACAACTTCCATGCTTCCTTCCAGGTTATTGATCTTATTTTGAAATCTTGATTTAGGCATGCTTTGAAAGGCAATCCACTTAAGATGATAGCGTGGCCATTTCTTCAGACTAGAAAGTGTGAGTTGGGTTTTTCTGAAGAGGCCACCTCTGTGTGGAGGGCCCTGAAGACAGACTAGGGCTCTTGTGGAGAGGTGGAATATTGCAGCTGGAGAGACAGAGTGATCTTGGGTGATCTGTGATCCCTTAATAGCCATCACTTTCATCATCCACAATTAACATAAAACTTATGCTACTAATGGGTAAAAAAATGTAAATGTGTTTCTCAGTAGATCACTTGCTCCTAGCAACCTTAAAGCCAAGAATGTTAGAAGATGGCACCTGAAATCCATAGTAGAACTTTCTCTGTTCCTCTATCACCTTCCTGCCTGATGCACCTACTAATGTATTTGGTAAAACGAGTTGATCCCTTTCTCCTTAGGCTATACAAAATCATGTGACCCTTTGCAAAATAGAACATATTACTGAGGGACCTGAATCCCCATTCTGACACATTCAGCTTAGAATAAATTACCACTTACATCTTGGAGCAAGAGCATCCTTTTGCATCAATAAATATAAGTACCAGGATAGAACACTGGCTTATGGACTGGGGAGCTGCTTAATGGTTAAAGTTGTTTGTCCTCAAACTGAAAACCTGAGTTAAATCCCCAGGATCCACATTATTATAGGAGAGAATCAATTTAGGTAAGTTGTACACCGACCTCCAAATGTATCCTGTAGCATGTGTAGGCCCCCTTCACTGTAAATACACAAATGAATAATAAATGTGAAAAATAAAAATGAAAGAATTGGCTATGGCCCTTCTAAACCTGCAGCTCCTGGTATATGGCCCAGCACACAGAAAGCTCAGAGAATGCCTTTTAATATGTTTGTAGCAGCCTAAGGAGCTTCAGGACTACACTCAACTGCTTCATCATTAAATGGCTTTAAAGAATCTCTCTGAGTTTCAACTTTCTCCTTCTAAAGAGAGAGGGTGGGAAGTTCCCAGAATCCTGTTCTTGAAGAGATATTTTCAAGTTCCTCAAAGGGGAAAAAACTATTTGCAATATTCATACTCAAGCTCCAGGTTATGTCTAGACTGCACCTAACTGGTGACACTGTTGACAATGATAAAGCAATTGTTTTTGCACTGTCCTGGACTTCAAGCTGTGGTGGACAAGATGACCTGCAGGTTGAATTGACATGGAATTCATACTTAAATTATTCAATAACAAATACATTGTGCAGTTGTTATATAATGTCTTCTTAACCAAAGAGGGCATGTGGCAGTAAATTGGGTAACACAGGCAAGGAAAGTGTTTTGTAGCTGTTGTAATAAATGAAAGGTATGAAAACACACACACACACACACACACACACACACACACACACGAGAGGCTACTACTGCTGTTCATGCTCATGTTTAAATAAAGGCCACTGATAAATGTGTCAAGTTTATTTAAGCATGGCATAACTGGGTTTGAGCTCCAGGGAATCAGAGCCATAGCCATGAGCTATGAACTCCCTAGAGCTCACATCAGCCATCTATGCAGATGTTTATCTTGCATGACCACTGTGCTGGCCTCTACAGCTTCACAGCCCCCAAGCACTGCTTTCTTCCCAGGATGCCTGGCTACTATTCTTAGTTACCAGCAATTTTGTTTTCATCTTCATTCCCTTGTCCATTTTGCGAACACATGATTGTGAGTCAATAGCAGAGAGCAGGCATGTTAGAGGAGCGGGGGCCTGGAGCACCAACCCGGTGATTAAACTCTTGGGCCATGCTGGTACATTGCAGAGTTCTTTCTTTAAAACACAGAGCAGTTGCATTTGATATGAAATGGGCTGACTCAGGCCTGTCACGCTAAGCAGGTCACTTAATTGTGGCTGCATATGCAGCCTGAATAAAAACTGTTATAGTGCATTCCAAAGAGGGAGAAGAGACTCCCGGCTTAAAGGGGAAGTACAAAGGAATTATGTTGAGAATATTACTGGTTTTCTGTTGTAGTTTTGACTTTGGCTTTTACTGGTTTAGTATTAAGTATCTTGAGTGTTATCACTAGTCCTATGACAAAGTTGAGACCTGTAGCATTTCTTAAAAATGACATAAGCCTTGGTGATGGGGTCACAAAAATTTATTTTAGATTCAGTGTATGTGGTGTTCTTCATTTAGATATCACAATTTATGTCCGGTTAATCAGCTAACATTGTGTGTCCTGCTTTTCCTACCTGCACATGTCCTAGTCTTTCTCACACATTACTTTTCTGCCATGTCCTGTAAGCATTAAACTGCACCAGTGAGTTTCCAAGGAGAAAGGCTGTCAATCCAGCCATCCCAAAGACACCATCAAAAAGCTCTCTTCAACCTCTTCCCTTGACAGGCCACCACTTCTGTTACTTGTAAGGCCATCGTTTATTTTTAAATATTGGGTTTCAAATTAATTGATCAGATAATATATACTCTTTCATATCTGATCTGCTTTCCTGATGGGGGATATTCTTCTGTATATGTGTTTCTCTTATTGGTTGATGCATACAACACTGTTTGGCCGATAGCCAGTAGAGGCAGGAAAATAGGCAGGACTAGAGGACAAGGAGAATTCTGGGGGAGATAGGCAGAGAGGTGCTGTGAGAGGACACAATGCTGCCCAACGAGTAACATGCTGGATTACAGGTAAGCCATAGCCTTGTGGTAATACATAGATTAAGAGAAATGGGTTAATAATCAAAACAGAGCTAGCCAATAAGAAGCTCTAACCACCGGCCAACAATTTTGTAATTAATATAGTGTCAGTGTGTTTATTTGGGGTTGAAGGGCAGCAGGACCTGGCCAGACAAGAAAATGCCAGCAACACCTTTCTCACTGTTTTTGTGAGAAATTCATCTCTCTTGTGTGAACTCTGGTTTTTCTCATTCTTTCTCGAAGGAAGTACATCACTTTAAGAATTTAAATTCTTGCCTCACCCTCTGCTTCCTTTTGCACATAGTTCCAGGCATGTATCTGAGAGCAAAATTCTAAGTGGGACTCTCTAAGCCAGCCTCAGTCTCTGCTGTCTACAGAGTGAGGAATAGCTCACCCTCTGTAGTCAGATGTTTCCAAACTCTTACACATACTGCTATTGATGTCAGTGGACCTTAATGTGTTCCTGAACTTGTTTCTGCCTATGTTTCTCATTTATAAAGTCATGTCTACTACCAAAATATAGAGATTAAAAAATATATCGATAGAGATAGTTGACATAGATAGAACAAGAGTTGTCAATCACTCTTCATTTACTCTTCACACCTCATTTTTATTACACAGACACATAATACATATGATCACCTTTTGTTCTGGGGCTATGACTCCTCAGAAATGAGCTAATGAATGGATGTGACAGTGTTTTAGTTTCTGGTTTTGTCATGAACATACAGAAGCACATAAGATGAATCCCCTTCACAGACCATCTCTCAGTCCCGGAGTGTCATAAGGATGGGTGTCCTTAATATCTCATGCTCTTGTACAGTAAGCAGACATTATCTGAGAAGAAGAAATGTACAGGCTTACCAATGTCCTCTTGTTTAGACAGAGTTCTGTGTCAGATGTTATTGGAAATGATCATCCAGCAAGACTTCACCTTCTCTGGTTACTTGAGCCAGAGACACATCTAAACTAACAGATTATCTGGCTTCCATTTTGAGTTACATCAAGTTTTGGTTAGATAAGTTTACTCTGAGTATAGGAGGCTAGCAAGGAGTCTGCCACAAGTAAATAAAAAAGTGGATGCTCTTACTGCCACCAGGATGGTACCTGATGAGCTGGGTATCTTCTCTAGTGGAAAATAGAAATAAATTAGAAAGGTAAATAGGAGCGTGTGTTACACCTGATGTGACTGACATATTTCTTCATCAAAACTTAGCTGGAAGTTTTTTTTTGCTAGGACTTCATATAGATCAGTGGTTCTCAAACTTCTTAATGCTACAACCCTTCAATACAGTTCTTCACATTGAGGTGACCCCAACCATAAAATTATTTTCATTGTTACTTCATAACCATAACTTTACTACTATTATGAGTTGTAATATAATATCTGTGTTTTCCAATGGTCTTAGGTAACCCTTGTGAAAGGGTCATTGGACCTTCAAAGGGGTTTTGACACACAGGTTGAGAACCACTGGTATAGATGGCGTTTGACCATTAGACCACAGATTCAAATGACTTTAGTAAAGTTACATTTCTTGTACAATCCAAAGTGCTGGTGCTTAGAATTCATATCTGTTAGGTGCAGGAAACTGCCTGGTACATATAAAGGGTCATCACTATTATCTGGAAGATCTAAATTAACACCCTGTCTTTTGTTACCCAAGAACTAAGCTGTAATTGTAGTGTCTGTTTTGCCATACTATAAATAGTTTTTTACTAAGACTTTACTAGCAGAGACTTTTTTTTTTCAGCCTTTAACTGAAATGTTTTGGATACCAGAATATTAAGAAGCATACTCACCAGCTGGCCTCATCAAAATAAAAAATTTATTTTTATAAAATATTCCTGATCAGTCCAAGTTAACATAGCAGATAGGATGAGGGGAGAATGACTGCAATAATCAGGAGTCCATCAAGCAAGTTCTCTGATGTTTCTACAGAAGAGCATGTGCCTCTTGCTTGGATTTTCATTGTATTTCTTCCTGAGGTCCATGGAGAACAGCCATCACCATCTGGCCAGGCTAATTCTGGGTGCCTGCAGCTGCAGCCCAGTGTCTGGCAATCACAGCTCCAGGTTCTTTCCATACTAAATAGTTGGCTCAAGTTGCAACCTAGCCAGCATATTCCACTGCAGACAGCCTCATTTTCTAGTAGGAGATCATCCTTGTCATTCATAAGCCTGGCTTTCATATTCCCCTTTCTCCTTTTAGGATGATACATCAGGAGTTTGGAACCACACACACATCTCACTTGGGCACACTGTGTTACACAGATGGTTGCACTCATTCTATAATTGATCCCTCTGTTTTGCCTCTTCTATGTCATAATCCATCCAATTCCAAATCTAGATTAACTATCCAGAAGCGCAGATCAAACCCAGGTCATATTTGTCTTTTGAAACACTCTCACTGTAGACCAGGCTAGCCTTGACTAGATTTCTTTCAGACTTAGATTTCTGCTAGGATTACAGGTGTGGGCTAACACACTGTACTGCAATTATGGCCTTGTGTGGCTCTGGGATAAATCGAACAGCCTGAGTTTCACTCAAGGCATTTTATTATCTGGCCTTACTGTTGGCAAACAGTATAACACAGTACTTAAGTGGTCACAAGTACTGGCCCACAGCAGCATCTTTCCAGTAGAACCAAGACATTCTGGCATGCATCTCACTCTCTTTTTTTAAATCTCATCAACTAAGAGAGTATGGTCAAGGTTTTAGTCTTTCTGACACCTCCAGAGTAGAGGGCTAATGAATGGTTCCTGTAAATAAGCTCCATCCAATTTCCTCTTGAGCAAAAGAACCCCGACATTCAGGACTTACAGGTACATAGTAAAGAGAAGTTGAAGTGGACTGTCAAGCAGAAAGTAAAAACCAACCCCCACATACCAGAATACAGATTACCTTTGGACCTTTATCATTTCCTCTAGTACCAGTTTTGTGTATTCTGACCTTAAGAAGAAAGTACCATTAGTTCATAAACAACATCAAGAACCTTAACAATGCAGTAACTAGAGTTTGTGGGATATATGTTGATGTGGCTGAGCTGGAACTTCTGCTCTGAGACTTTCCCGAATTGAGGGAAAGGAGTCTTGGGGACGTAAGTGTTACCTACTTATTGAAAACTTGAAAATACCTACTTCTAAAGCTTTCACTTGGGGTTCAAAATAGGAGCCACAATAAGCAAAGTAATTACAAACTGAGGGAAAAAAAAATAAAAGATCTACTCACCATGTTTCTTGTATCCATATTCCTTTATTGTTTTTCTTCTGCCTCTATTCTAATTCTCCTGTCCTGTCCATTATTCCTTAGCTCCAATTCTCTGTCTCAAATATAATTTCCAAAACATTATTTTTCTCCTCCTACTTCTCCTCCTCCTTCATTTTCCTACACGCTTTATCCTTTTGCATTTCTGCCAGCTTCTGCTCTATCTTCTGCCTCAGCTTCTTCTTCAGCTTCTGTATCTTCTCTTGTTCTACCCAGCTTATAGAGTCCCACACAATATTTCAGGCTTTCATCTGAAGGTCACATACCATTTCTTAAGTAAATTATAAGAAATAGATTCATTCAACAACTCAGTGCAATAAATCAGCTAGTAAGGAACACTTGCTTTCAGTTAACTCCCTAATTAGTGGGCTGCAAACTGCAGCTGTAAAAGTAGTCTTTTTTTGTTTTGTTTTGTTTTCTATAGAGGTATCCTTATAGAACTAAACTAATAAGAAAAATAAGGAAATTGTGTGTTATATCCTATACTTTTTAGTGGAAAAAAATCTTAAATATGTTGTGATTAGTGGTCATAAAGGCCAGGCTTTCTCTGACTAGAAACTTGTCTGTTTACAGATGTGTCCTCAGAGACAATGCAGTAGTGTGAGCTTTAGGGACAAGGGGCAGAGGAGCCCATGTAGCACTAGCCAAGGCATAGTGACATTAAAAGCATTTTAAATCTTAAGATATATATTTGTGTTCAGCATGTAATCCAACCAAGAAAGAGAAGCTTGTTACTGTTTTAGGGGGCTATATAGTCAGCTTATATTTTATAGCTAACCCTGGCCAGTCAGGGAGACTTATCCCCTGGTATCTGAACAAAAGCCATAAAACTGAGGTTAGGAATCCATGCAAAGAGTTAATTATTGTCTCTGACACAGGAATTAGGTTACTTTGTGCTGTTCAACAAATCATATAGTTGGCTACATGTTCAGTAAATAAGACTGTATTCTTTTGGTAATAGTTTATCTTACAATCTTAAATTTGATGTTATCAATATACCCCAAATGTATAGGGGAAATTGTGCCCAATAGATTGAGACGCAATCATGAGATTACATATACACACACATGAGATCAATTACACACTGCAATGAAAGTATTGGGGAGTCATCATGAAAGTATTGGGGAGTCATCAAGCTACTTCAGCAAAAGTGTGCAATAGTTTTCAGAGTCCATGGTCCTTTAGCCCTTGTCTGGAAAGGATTAATCCTCCATTACATAACCATGTCTCGGGTGGGTTGGCATCTGAACATTAGTTGCCACCTGCTGTAACTGTCTTAACCCCTGACACCTACTCTTATCTCTGCAGTGCCCACAAAGGAGATGTTCTTAGAGTTTTTGCAAGGCTTCTCCTGACTGTCAAGGGACCCAGGGAGGAGAAATGCCCATGGCAAAGCTGCCCCAGGCTTCTGCTCTTGATTCTCCAATCTTTTCTAGAAACTATCATTTCTTTGCATCTGTGCACATTCACTTTGATGATGGAGAGCCAGTGGGCTTGAGGATAAAGAACTTAGAATTTTGCCTTTACTCCATTCATGACTCCAAACATTAACACAAAGCCAAGTCATCTTGGGAAAGTAACTTTGGATCTTGACATTTCTTTTTTACTTGTAAGAAAGAGACATGGCTAGCTAACCCAAAGAATCATATTCAGTATTAAACCTAAAGACTTCTTAGTAAAAGTGTTCATTAGTCAGTAATACCTTTGAATACATTTACTTTCACAACACAAAACGTTATATACACATGCAAAATATACAACACACACACACATGCATGCACACCAAATGCACAAATCTACTAGGAATGATAGTAGTCAGCTATATTCCCAGCATTGAGGAGGCAGAAGCAGGAGGACTGTAAGTTTGAGCCAGTCTAAGCCACAAAGCTTTTTCTTTTTTAAGCATATTTAAGCATAGATTCTTGGTCTCATGAAGATGTGAATCCAAATCTTGTACTACATATTTCACATTGCATTTAGGAAATGACTTTTTTTCTTTCTAAGCCTGCTTCTTGATCTGTATAGTAAGAAAACATTACAAAACAAGACATCTATATATATATAAGTGAAAACTTAAGAGAAACAATAAATTTGGGAAGGTGAAGAGATACTTAGATGTGCATATTCACCTCTGTGTGTACCATCTGATTGTGCCTTTTGAATTGTGTGCTTCTGATGAACATTTACAGGCATACATGTGTTCCTCTAAGCTGTGAATACACACTGTAGTGTTCTTCCCTAACACAGAGTCAGTCTTACCTAATCCTTCATGAAAAAGCCTTTCTAGTATTCTGGCCATGTACATTTCCTTGAAGCCCATTAGAAACAAACCTAATTTAACTTGTAACAACATGGTGACAGGCAGACTGTAAACATGCAAAAGGAAGAGTCACAATTCCAGCCTTCTCAGAGCTGAAAGCTGCTAACTCCTCTGTAGGCAGCCTGCCATGGCTGTTTTTTAGATACCCTCTTTAAGGGAGTTTCAGCAGGCCCTGGGAATTTGCTTGATCCTGGTATAAGGAAGCCTTGGACCAGTATTTTCCTTATGATTGGTTGGCCATGTGCAAAAATGTGCAGATACATGGAACTCCATATACACGTGGTACTAAAGGACTCTTCTCCTTAAAAGATCAGGGTGAGTTTTGTCCCCCTCTGTCCAAAACTGCCAAATAAACACCTGCTATACACTAAGCAATGCACAAATAAAACAGTGCTCAGTCCCCATCATCCAGGGGCTCAAAACTAAGTTCTCCTTTCTCATCACAGATGACTTGACTCTCATGACAATAGTACTCTTCTTAGGTATAGAAACCAATATTGCAGACATATTTGAGGTCAATAATTCTCAGAACAGCAACTATGGGAAGATAATTACTTTCTTTTTGAGAGTCTTCTTCAGAATCCCTATGTTTGACAATAAAAACATTATTTATTTACTAAGATGATAAGGAAAAAGTATGTAATTCGGAGCTGGAGAGGTGACTAAGGAGTTCAGAGTACTTGTTGCTCTTAAAGAGGACTGAGGTTTGGCTCTCACTTCTAGAGAATGAATGCACACACACACACACACACACACACACACACCTACAACACACAAAGTTAATAATAAATATTTTAAGTGTAATAGTATTTAAAAGTCAGAAATAGACTAAGAACTTTTTAATTGTGATCTCACAAAATAAAAAATTATAATATTGGAATTTTCTTTTATATATATAATTTTTTATTTAAATTAGAAACAAGCTTGTTTTACATATCAATCCCAGTTCCTGCACCCTCCCATCCTGTCATTCTCCCACCAACCTTCACCCCATCTCCTTTCTGCTCCCTAGGGAATCTTCCATGGGGAATCTTCAAAGTCTATCATATCATTTGCAACAGGGTCTAGGCCCTCCCCCATGAGTCTAAACTGAGGGAGTGTCCCTCTATGTGAAACAGGCTCCCAATTCCCATTCTTATACTAGGGATATATACTGATCCACTACCAGAAGTCCCATAGACTGTCCAGTCCTCCCAACTAACACCACATTCAGGGAATCTGGGTTGGTTCTATGCTGGTTTCCCAGGTATCAGACTGGAGTCCAAGAGCTCCCCCTTGTTCAGGCCAGCAGTTTCTGTGCCTTTCTCTAGCCTGGTCTTGACCCATTTGCTCATCACTCCTCCTTCTCTGCAACTGGATTCCAAGTGTTCAGCTCAGTGTTTAGCTGTGGGTGTCTGCCTCTGCTTCCATCAACTACTAGATGAAGGCTCTAGGATGACATATAAAGTAATCATCAATCTCATTATCAGGAAAGGGCATTTAAGGCAGCCTATCCACTATTGCTCAGATTGTTAGTTGGGGTCATCCTTCTAAATATCTGGACATTTCCCTAGTGCCAGATTTATCTTAAACCCCATAATGGCTCCTCTATTATGTTATCTCTTTTCTTGCTCTCCTCTATTCTTCCCCTGACTCAATCTTCCTGCTTTATCATGTCCCCCTCTCCCCTCCTCTTCTCCCCTTCTGTTTCTCCTAATTCCCTCTCTCCTCCTCCCATGCTCCCAATTTGCTCAGGAGATCTTGTTCCTTTTCCCTTCTCCAGGGGACCATGTGTGTCTCTCTTAGAGACCTCCTTGTTTCCTAGCTTTTCTGGTGGTACGGATTGTAGGCTGGTGATCCTTTGCTCTAAGTCTAAAAGTCATATATGAGTGAGTACATACCGTGTTTATCTTTTAGAGGTCATCTCTGATTTGAAAATATTGTCTCAGGATGACAGACTTTAAATTTACAATCTAAATTACTGGGTTATTCTGAATTAAGAATGCAATTCATGTCTAGCATGTGTCTCCACAGTGATGTTGACTTTTCCAGAATACTTGTTTTGTAGCACTGTTAATGTTTCTGGCTGTCTAAATTAGTGAACTGAGTTAATCAAAGGAAGAGGTAAGACAGGGTCACACTCCAAGGACTTACCTGAGACTAAAAAGGAGACTAAAGAGGCCAGGCTGCCCCAGAAATCACAAAACTAAGGTAAAAGTAAATATCTGTCTTTCAACATGTCATTTACTTATAAGTATAAGGCCATGGCTCCTAAATGCTCATATGAGCTGTTAGGGTATTTATTAAAGTTATATTACACCACTTGGCTAGCAAAGATTCATTCATTCCTTCAGTCACTGACAAAATATCACCTAATCTGTTGCCACATGCCAGAAAGTTTCTAAATTCTGTAGACACAGGAGCTAGACTGGGCCCTGCCCCCCCCCCCAGACCAGGCAAATACTATACAAGTCTTGGATCTCCATGCTCTCTTTAGAGTTGGTTTCTAACTTTTAATAAGGTGTTCCCTTATTAAAATGTAGCCTTTCTCAGCTTTGTCACAAATTTCTATATCAATTAGATGTATTTTCAAGAGATATGCTGGGCTGCACAACGATTTTTATTTATTTTTTACCTTGACTCCATTTACAAATAACTAACTTGACTGGTACTTACTTCCCATTGCCCCATTAACCAATTATTAAATATTATAACCAGGATATAATTAATTATACACATAAAGGCATTCATTATAGTCTTAGAAGAAGAAAAAAGGAAAAGTACCTAATTTGTTCACATATAAGGACTAATTAGGCAAGGGTATAGAATACCATATATTACCATGTAATTCATGAAAATAGTCTTTAGCCAGGTGTGATTGTACACTTATAACCTCAGCCCTTCCAGGCTGAAGCAAGAAGATATGATGTCAAGGCCACACTGAGCCACATAGGAAGTTTATGTCCAGCCTGTGCTACTTAGTGATGGGGCTGTGTCAAGACTTATCTTTGAGTGCTACAGTAATGGGCAATATTTATTTTATACTTTGCTTTTAAAAAAATATGTTTTTAAACTTTAATAAGAAATATATACTATTTTGGTGACAAGAAATCTTCAAATACATGTGTTCTATTGGAATAGCCATGGAAGTCAGGTAACTAGAAGGGGCCCAGAATTGTGTGTGTTCATGAGAGGGAAGATAGAATTCAGTAATGTAAAGTGTTGAAGCATATTTATAAAATAGAAAGGTTAATGATATGAAGGATGGGAGGGCAGGGTGGTGAATGAAATATAGGCAGGAATAACTAACATTAGCAACATTTAAAAAAAGACATGGAAATATACTATTGTAAAAGCCTCCATATATATATATATATATATATATATATATATATATATATATTTAAATAAAGTTACCCACAATGGGGGAAAATGCTTCTGCTGGACACCACAGGCCAACATTTATATGGTTGGGGGTCACCACAACATGAGGAACTGTACTAAAGAGTCTCAGTGTTAGGAAGGTTGTAAACCACTGAGTTACAGTGATATGCATTACTGACTTACTCAGCAGTTGAATCGTGTATCTGGGTTTATTCTAATATTTTGCAGGTAAGTAATATGTGTTTTGCATTTTCCTTTACAAATTTCAGAATATTGGCAGAAATTGCATTGCTATATTCATTTTTTTTTTTTAAATCTCTAAGTCCATCTGTGAATGGATCCAGCAGAGCTTTGTCAAGCAGTATGGTTTTTCAACATTATCATGTATATAAAATAAGGGCCCTTTCATAAGAAAGTTTTCTACATTCATTTCTTACCATCATCAATAATGGAAAGACATACTTTTGGGAAACTTATTGAATTATCTTTTCATTTCTTTTTTTTTATGATTTAGTTGACTGAGAAGTTGGCAGACAACCTGAATTACAATTGAGAATTCCTAAGGCCAGTACAGAGCTGTATCTGTAAAGGTTCACAAGGGTTTCCCAGAAAAAGGCACCTGATCAGCTTTTCCCCAGTGAAGATGATCTCCCATGCTATTTGCCAATTTGATCATTCATTCATTTACCCATTCCATAAATGGTTGGTGGGGGATGTTCTTTTGTATATATAATTGTCTTATTGGTTGATGAATAAAACACTGTTGACCAACAGCCAATATAGGCAGGAAGATAGGTGGGGGCTAGGAGATGAAGAGAATGCTGGGGAGTGAGTTGGAGAAGGCTAGAAGAGATGTAGTGTAGTTGCTAAAGGTGAAACAGTTCAGACATTCTCCGGTAAGCCAAGACCACATGGAAATACATAGATTAATAGAAATGGGTTAATAATTAAGACAGAGCTAGTCAACAAGGAGCCCTAGTCATCAGCCAACAGATTTATAATTATAATTAATATAAATGTTTGTGTGCTTATTTGGGGCTGAGAGAGGCGGCAGGACCTGGTGGGACAAGAAAACTCCAGCAACAAATGGTAACAATTGTTACTCTGTGAGGCCTTAAATATGTATTAGTGACTTTAACACTTTCTTCTGTCAAGATGTTTGCAAGTTTATGGAAGAATAGATTATAAACAGAAGAACAAGCCTAGAGCCTTGTGATTCCTGCCAGATCAGTGCTATTAAAGAAATGCAAGTGCTTTTCCTCTGACCTTCACATGTACACTGCAACAGATACATACCCACATGCATACAGATACATACCCACACACATGCACACACACACACACACACACACACACACACATACTCACACACAATATCTATTGCTGTGAAGAGACAACATGACCATGGAAACTCTTATAAAGGAAAACATTTAATTGGCACTGGCTTACAGGTTCAGAGGTTACACTCTTATTGCCATTTTGGGAAGCATGGTAGCATGCATGCAGACATGGTGCTAGAGAAGGAGCTGAGAGTTCTACATCTTGATCTGCAGGCAATAGAAGAAGACTGTGTGTCACACTGGGAGGTACCTTGAGTGTATGTGAGACCTTGAAGCCCGCCCCCACAATGACACACTTCCTCCAACAAGGCCACACCTGCTCCAACAAGTCCATACCTCTGAATAGTGCCACTCCTTATGGGTCAAGCAATCAAACACAGGAGTATATGGGGGCCATTCCTATTCAACCACAACAGTAATAAACATTTAAAAATAGTAATGATTTTTAAAAGAAATGTAAGTACTAATGTAGAACATCCATCAAGGTAGAAAGTGGGACTGTGAGAATAAAGTAAGGATATCTGGATAGGAATCTAAGGCAGGTTGCTGAGAAAGGTGAAGGGAACATGATTCTCAAGGACTAAAATACAAGCCAAAGAGAAAAAATTTGGTATGGCCAAACAGATTAACTGAGGCCACACTCTCAGGAGTGGGGCAGGCTTCTGGGAATTTACTATAAAAGAGGCAGGAAGATGGTCATCATGTAAGGAAGGAAAGAGAAAAGAATGTGTGTGAACAGGGTAAGTGATCTGAGAGATTTGAGCACAAGGAGGATGAAGAAATACTGTATTCTCTGGAAGTAGGAAATGAATACTTCAACTGACAGACAAGTGCAGACAATGGCTAGAGTTTGAGAAGACATAACAGAGTTTGAATTGGGCTTTCTGAAGATAGAGGAAGGGAGGGAAATATAGACAGAGGGAAAGAGGAAAAGAAAGAAGTAAAATAGGAGAGAAGAAAAAAGAATATCCATGAATAAGAGAGAGCTGACCAAGATGATCACGAGACAGCTGGGAGGCACCTGGATCCCAACTTGTAGGATGCTATGAATTATAGCAAATTAAACCTTTAGCCAACAGGTTGCAGAGTTTCAAATAGGGTCAATATTATTTGTGTAAATCACACACACACACACACACACACACACACACACACACACAATATATATTCTATTGACATATCAGCAAAGACAAGAAGTTTTTAGAAGAAAATTCACCAGCACATCAAACTGTACTAATGATTGTCTGAGTGATTTTTGATGTGTACTTTATTCTGTAGTTTAAGTAAAAAACAACACTTCCATTTGTGCTTTCATGTCTT
This sequence comes from Phodopus roborovskii, assembly GCF_943737965.1. Taxonomy (NCBI): domain Eukaryota; kingdom Metazoa; phylum Chordata; class Mammalia; order Rodentia; family Cricetidae; genus Phodopus; species Phodopus roborovskii. The sequence continues at coordinate 2,294,661 of NW_026126629.1, read as the reverse complement.
TAATTTTTTAATAGGCCACAGAGTTTAATTAGTGCTATTTGCATGTACAGAGTGAGGAGCAACTTAACAGTGTGACACCACAAAAGAAAACTGACTCCCTCCTCCAGTAGCCATTAACCCCCAATGGTCCCTCAGCTAGGGGTGGTGTCACATTTGTCCCTTGCACAGTGCATGCTGGGATGTTGACAGGCTTGGGCTTATGCAGATCTTGGGCAGAATCTTTTGAGACAGGATCTAGCTTTAGGCACCCAGGAACCCACTATGTAGGCTGACCTCAAACTCAGGAAACCACCTGCCTCTGCCTTCCAAGTACTGGGATTAAAGGTGATTTTTACAGATACTACATGAAGAATTTTTGTGGAGATCCTAATTGATTCCTTCTTTATTGTTACTACTTTCAATGCTGGCCCCTGGTTGTCAGGGGGCAGATAAAATTTCTCAAAATGACAAAGGAGAGACATAAAGCATAACTACATCCCACTTGGTTTTGAGCGAAAGATATTGGGAAAATGGGGAAGCTAACTACAAATAGGAAGCTAACTTAAACAAACCCATAAAGAATTACCTTCTCTTAGCTTCTGTCCATGTACATGTATTACTCTGCAATCCAGTTGTTGGAGAATGTGGGAGGAACCTGCATTACACTGAGCGATATCCACATGCATTGTGGCTAGCTTAGGTGGCTAGAGGAAGTGAGAGCAGAAGGAAGAATGCATTAGTTCCTCCCTCCAATGGTGTAATGAATGGGTGTTTGAACCATGCATCCAAATCAAGAACCTCTCCTGGTAACAGTCTGCCCTCTTGATTTCCATCTGAAAAGCCAGCTTCTTGACTTTCATGTCATTTAATTCAGACACCATATTGAGTGTAGCTGGAAGCTAGCCAGTACTCCACCATGACCTGGGAAGCAGCCTCATGGTAGATATGTGAAACCATCAGGGAGAGTGAGACAGTGTGAATCTTTAGCTGAGACTTAAGGATATGGAAATCACAAAGGTAAGGCTAAAGATCAAACTATTTCTATATAACTAAGCTCGGCACCCAAACATTTGCACAAGTTTTAAAGCTCCACATCGAGCAGGGTAAAATTTACAAAATCTGTATCTAATCAAACTTGGTCAAGCATGTAAACAAATGAGGAAACACAATCCACTGTGAGGGGAAAAAACTGTTAGGAACTGAGACAGAAGCAACACAGGTTCTGGAACGAATAGACCATGATGATAAGATGGCAATAACCATCCAGTTTCAGCAGAGACACTGAAGAAAAAAAAAGTTCAAATTGAAGTTCTAGAAATAAATATTACAATTAAGTAAAACGTTTATTTCATGAAATTAATGACAAAATGCAATTGCAGAAAAACAAGTCATGACTTAAAAGCATTTCCATAAATGCTACTCAAAGTGTCACAGAGAAAAAGAATATAAAAACAGGGCATCTGTGATCTGTGGGGCAAATTCAAGAAGTTCAGTATGAGAAATTGGAATCTGGAGGGGAGGAGTGGAGGCCACAGAGGAAAACTTGAAGAATGGAGGTTACCAATGGAGAGAAGTATAAAGTGCATCACTGAATGGAAACTAGAAACTTGAAGAGTTGTAACACTACAGTCTTTGATTGAAGGAGTCTAAATGACAAAGTTCAGGAAGGACACTCTACCAAATGCACTGGGGTTAAGTTGTTTAACAAATGTGCTGAAAATGTTACATATGATACCTGGAAGAAAAGACACACATATAGAGAGGAAAAGGGTCAGAATTATAGAATATTTCTTATCAGCATCTATGCAAGTAAAAGAAACAGTGAACATTTTTAAAAGACTAGAAATCAAAATCCACAACTTACAATCTTCTAAAAAGAAAGACAAGGGTTGGAGAGATAGCCTACTTCTTAAACTGTGCAAGTGTAAAAGCCAAGTTCACTCCCCCAGAACTCATATTTTAAAAATTAAGGCACCATGGTGCATGTATGTAATCCAAGTGGGGCTCATGAAAACCAAGCCTAGCTTAGCTGGTGAGTTCTAGGCCACAAAGACCCTTCCTGAAAAACAAAAAGAATGGAACTTAAGGAACAACACCTGGCTGCTGGTTTATACACACACACACACACACACACACACACGCACACGCACACACACATTTCATTCAAACAGGTAGAAAATTATTCCTCAAATTGCTAATAATATGATTTACTGTATTTCAATCACATCTAAATAAAATTAAAATATGTGAAAGTAAATACATTTTATTTACAAAAACATTTATTGGATATCTGCTATATATTTGATACTTTCTGAGTGCTGAGATAATGTTCATTAAATATGTCTAAAATGTCTCACAGATTGCCTACAGTTGAAACCACATTGGAAAGTTCTAAAATAAAGTGCAGCAAAGCTGCCTGTGTTCTCTCATATTACAGAGGAAGCATGAACCAACATAAGTCACTGAATTTTAGAAGTCTTATATGTAACACTTACAGACCCTTCTGTTTTTGGTTGAAATAGGTTTTAATATTCCTGAAAGTGCTCCTTTCTCTTTTTGTCCTTCAGTGTCCATTACGTTGCTAAAATCATTTTCAATATTTTTCCATCACATGAGTAGGACTAAAACCTGTGAAGTGTATCTTTTCCAAAACTGGTGTCAGCTGTCTGTTAGAGCCTTGGTACCGGCTGCATTTTGATCAGCCATTGCTTTTTTTTTTTTTTTTCCTTAAATTGAATTTGCTGAACAGGCTCCCTCCTAGGAATCTTATCAGCACAGGGTCCCTCACATCATCTATCTGACCTCTTTTTAATACATTTTAATATATGAGAATTAAAATTACAGAATTTGTAAATTTGGGGCTCATTATGTGCTCTAGGAAAGGCTCCTGTGGAGACTTCCTTCTGTTTACACAAAAAGAGATTATGTGATAGGAAGACAGAGATGAGGGAGAGTGGAATCAGGAAGAGCCCCTAACCATGCCTGCTAGAGGCCAGTGAAGCAGCTAATTAGAGGGCAGAGGTGGGGAGGATATGAATGTGTTAGTACATGGCTTCTGGGAAACCAAATAAAGGAATGAAGGAATAAATAAAATCATTACTCTCTTAATATATTAGTGAGCACTTTTAAATACATTCTCAAAGTGGTAATTCTCGCTAGAAATCTCTTATTTTAACTTGAGGTCTGGGCTACAGGAGGGAATTCATGGCTGCTCTGTAAATCAAAGGCTCAAGGCTGGGGAAGTCATAGAACAGGGAAGACTCACTATTGTTTTGCTAAACAGTGTCATCAAAGGGCTTTCTAACTATTTACATCCATAGGTCAGAGCTGCTCTCAGCCATCATCAGGGAAGCTTTTTCTTGCTGTGAGTAGTGGCTAATAGGGACAGACGCCCAGTAGTTAGTCATAAGTGACTGTTGAGTGTACTACCCTAAATATCAACACCTCCTGCCTACTCAAGACTCAGGGAACCTAGAAGAAGGGAGTGTGGAAAGAATGAAAGAGCTTGAATACAGTAACAAGCGCCACGAAACACAATTTTCTAGACATGACATGGCTGTTAGATTCACAAACTCACAGGGGCTATGTTACTTTAAGACCTACACAGATCAAGCATGTCACCATTCCAGCATTGACTGGAGGTTCTCATGAGCCCCTCCCCCCACCATGATGTGCTAATAGATGATTGACCCCTGCCACTGTAGGAAGTTGTTTTTCTTCAGAGGTATAATTGCTGGTAAGTTGCCATGCTCCTCACACCCATGCACATGCAGACAGTGCTGACTAGACTCTGAAGATTTTTTTAGGGGGCCATGAAGGTGGGTTGGAGAAGTGTTGAGGGGATCCAGGGAAATTAGGAATGTTGTAGGGTATCAATATTATTAATATACATCAGACATGTATATATATACATATATATATATACACACAAGTGCGTGCACACATAGAAACACACACACACACACACACACCTTTCCTCCATCAATGAAATTGTCTTCCTCAAATCTAAAGAAAGTTATGTCAAATCTGTGACTAAAATCACCTGTATCCCAAGAGCAAGGTCTTTCATTTGTCGAAAATCTGGAATCTGGAATTGGGCAATGGTAATATATATCTCTTCAGGGGAGAGAGTTTTGATTGATTTCTCTGCAGTTTGAAGTCCTAATTAAGCATATTGGGTCTCCATTATCATTATAGTGAACTCATCAGCAAATTTTAAAGGATTATCTACAATCAAATTTTATATTATTTTTAACACTGTTAAATGTAAGAGATCAAGGTAGCATAGTCACCAGTGACCATTCTCCAGAAGCTGTAGGTGGGCTTTGCTAATGAAGACCATGAGTTGTCAGGGAAGAGACCACTGCCTTCCTACAACCATCCCAGCTCTTGTGCAGTTCTTTGAATGCTTCAGGAGCCAGGAACACAGGATAATTTCAAACTCAGACTGAAAGGGAGCATGCCTAGAAACCTCAGTAGAGAGACATGCTTTGTTCGCTCCCTCAAGACTTGTGCTTGAGAGCTGCACCTGAAAGCTAACTAACACCTCAAAACCAGGAGTCCAACATTCACTCTTGAGATGAACAAGACAACAGTCCTTGCCCCGGGGGATTGACGAAGGATAGAGAAGGTACTCTTACAAAATGCTGTGAAGAAAAAATACTTTGAAATCCAAAAGCCTGCAGGATAACGAGGGCAGGTCTAAAAAGAATCTAAGGGATGGAGACAGGGCATCAAAACTGGGTTGGATAGTGGTGGATGGAGGTGAAGGAGAATGATGGGGGTGGAGAAGTCTAGCTACCCAGATTGGGATGGGAAGGCCCTATGACCCATCCTCTCAGTGTGCACAAATTCTCAGTGGGATGATTAATCATGATATAGTTGGAAAAATAGAAGAAAACATAAGGTTTGGGTGTAAAAAATATTTAAAGCATAATCTCCATACACACCGCTTCAACATTTGACTGTTTAGACAATTAAAAAATGAACAGGTTTTCTCTGTCAAAGTTATTGCTTACCAGTGGCTGAGTAGCAAATTTGTCACAGAATTTGCCACTTATAATAACAAATGTTTACTATCATATATAATTTCTGGGAGTCCTAGGGTTAGGGTTGATGGATGGTTCTGACTCTGTCTCAAGAGACTATTTTTAAATAGGACCACAGTCAGCCCAGGATCAACTAACTGTAGCTGAAATGTTCACTTCACTACCATTACTGTGAGCAGGGCAGGGCCCATCCCCCAGGCTACAATAGCATGGGTCTTCACATGACAGACATTGTTAAAACTGGAAACTACAACCAAATGACCAGTAACTTCACACCCTCCCCCAACGCAATCCTCCCTCTCCCTCTCCACCACAACACATGCATTTTGCATTTTTGGTTACTGTTGCTACTTGATAACTGACTAAGGCATCATTGTCTCTAGGGGAACTAGAAGCACCTTATTCTTCCCTTTAGGACCACAATGTTTCCCCTACAGGGTCTGCCAGCAACTATTGATGACACCCTGTAAAATTAACACAGATATTATTTTTCCAGAAAATTTTCTATTTAAATGTTGCAACTGACTGGAATAAAGAGCTTTTTTGAATATTCCTAGAACAAGAAAAGGGGTGACAGAAAGACAAACATACTCACTTGAGATTGCAAGTGATGTCTTGTCCTAATTTGGTTTCTGTTGCTATGATGAAACAGACCAACCAAAGCATAGTTATGAAGAAAAGGGTTTATTTAATCTTACAACTCCCAGATCACAGTCCATCACTGGGCAAACCATGGGAGAACCTTGGAAGTAGGAATTGAAGTACAGACCATGGAAGAACATTGCTTATCGCTTTGCTCTCCATGACCTGTGCAGCCCCCTTTCTTATATAGTCCAGGACATGGACCCAGAAGCCTCAATACCCACAGTAGAATGGACACTTCTACATCCATCATTAATCAAGACTATATTTCACAGAATTCCCATAGGTCAATCTGTTGTTATCAATTCCTCAATTTGGGTTCTCTCTTCCAACTGACTCTAGTTTGCATCAAGTTGACAAAAACTAACCAGCACATATCTCCAAAGTAAAGTTGGATTTTCGTGTGTGTGTTTGTATGTGTGTGGTGGTGGTGGTGGTGGTGGTGGTGGTGTGTGTGTGTGTGTGTGTTGGTTCTACAGCCATTTACAACAGATGGTTTTGATAGTTAACTGCCCCATATTATTGAGGGAGATTTTATTAACTACATTTACTTGGTAACATTTAAAGTTACCATTCTGCTTTATGGGAGTTATTACCAAGTAATGATGCAGCTTTAATAAACAACTGCAAAAATAAATTGCTGGGAGAATCCAAAAGATCAAGTTTATGAATTGGCTAATTCTTTTTTGAGTCAAAGAGATAAAATAAGTCTACTTTCAGTGCTTTTCCTGGCTTCACATCAGCTATCCTTCTATGAACACTAGCTGAGAATATGTCTTCTCTTAGTAGTATTCATGTTGAAATATCATTTGCCACAATAACTATGAGAAGCACATCTACTGCAATCTCACAGATGATATTCAATAACTTGCCTATCCCAGATGTAGCCAAGCTTAAACCTGGAAATGAATCTGTCTCACCTAAGAATATAAGATACCATCTGTACACTCATGAGCTCTTGTTGCTTTGCATGCTTACTCATACCTAGGTCCCACAGACTATTAGTTCTAAAACATGGCAAGTGGACTGAATACATATTAGTGGGTTCATTTTACAAATGAGCACCCCAAGTCTTAAACATGGAAGTCACCTTCCCAGGGATCTTCTCAACAGTAAGTGTCAGCGTCAGGTCCCAGATTGAGGATTTGGATGAAACAACCCAGGGCTCTTATAGCTCTTATAGCACCCTACTTGGAACGGAAATTTGTGAAGAGAGCACCATGATAGTGCAGGATAAGGTCACGCAGTAGCATTTTATTGTATTTTCCCTCTTGAATTTAGGATTATGTGATAGAATATTTCCAAAGTCAATTTTCTACATGAATACTGCGAACATTTTGGAAGTAAATAACCTTTATCTCTTAAAACAGAGGCTTTTTATAAACAACTATTTGGGGGGACTGGAGAGATATTTCATTTGGTAAGAATACTGGCTGCTCTTCCAGTAGACCCAGGTTCTATTCTCAGTGCCTACATGGTGGCTCATAACCTTCTGTAACCCTAGTTCCAGGGAGTCCAACACCCTCTTCTGGCCTCTGTGAGTACCAGACACATACATAGTACAGATATGCATGCAGTCAAAACACCCATACTCATAAGATTAAATTAAATTAAAATTATTAAAGTGAATCATCATGGCTGAAAGTTTAGCTTAATAGTAGAGTGTTTGCTTAATAAAACTCTGGTTTCAATCATTAGAACAAGGAAGGAAGGGAGGGAGGAAGGGAAGAGGGAAGGAAGAAAAGAATCAATTATTTTATTAATTTCTTAGTTATAATATCATCTACTACATTTTTGTTTAGATAAAAGTAAACATTATTTTAAAGAAACAAATAAAGAAAATATTATAGATGATATGATTATACAATGTGGTCAATGAATATTATTGGTTTCTTTTTCCAACAAGGGAAATAAATTCATAAAAATCTTTAAATAAAAGCTATCTTTTGCTGGATAACGTAATACATTACATACTTAAGTAATTTAATGGTCACTGAAATAACTTCTATGGAGAGAGGTCTGGTAATGCAGCTCAGTTGTTAGTACTTGCCTAGTATGTATAAAGCCCTGGGTTAGACCCTAGTACGGCCTAAAGCTGGGCATGGTGGGCACACACCTGCAATTACAATACTCATTAGTTGGAGGTAGGAGGATTCAAAGTTCAGAATCATCCTAGTGAGGCCAGTCCGAGCTACAGAAGACCCTGTCACAAACAATGATGGTGGATATAGGAGCTGTAGAATGTGGAGTTGGACTTTCAAGTGTCAACACCACCCCCATTCACCACCCCCCATTTACTCATGTTCATTGAGGAAGTACTCAGGTATTGACCATGAATCAGGCATAGATAGCTCCAGGTTGCAGAATTGCAGAGATAAATAGAGTCAACTGACAGAGTTCATGTGCTCATGCAGTGTGTGTTATCCGAAGGCTTGGGGAGACATTCGATAACAGTGAGGAATCAATCCTCCCACACTGGGAGAGTCCTTGAAGATCTTTACCAAAAAATCTATGGTTTTATAAGCAGTATGAGATATAGTCATGAGCATCTGCCTGTTAGTGATTACTAAGCTTTAAAACAGAACTTTTGAGAATGGTTTGATTCTCTCCATTAACTCTTATGTATTCAAGCACAAGCTTTCTACAAGAGACTTGGAAGAATTTTCTAAGTTGCAACATGGCATTGTCAGAAGACTCACATCATAGCCTCAGTATAAAAACTCTTTTAGCTAGGTAAAGAAATACTGGAGAAATTTTAATTGTTTGTACACTCCAGGACAAAACAGATCAATTAAAATCGTGGACTGTGCTCTGCACCAAACAAAGCTCAAGACAAGATTATATGCAAGATTCCCATGTATACCTTCCCTTCAAACTACACTGAACCCTCACCACAGGACCATTCAGCTGTCTGAAACCAGCCAATAGTTAACACATTTTTGTCATTTTAAACACAGCTGCTCAAAATTCACAATACTCATTTAATACTTTGTTATATGCTATATGAAGCATTTTTATACCATCCAAAGCATTACTTACTTATCAAAGGTCATTTTACCAATCATCACACTAAATTCCTAACACTATATAAATGAGGGTTATGTCTACAAAACATCAGGTTATTGAGAGATGGACAAAGGACTTGTTTCCCCATTTTTCTAAACTTGGTTAAGATAAGTGATATAAAAGTAAAAAGACTAAAGCATGTTTTCGTAAAGTTCTTTTTTCTTTTTTTTTCCTACTAAAGCACAGCCCTTCCAATTTAACAGAACTGTTTCTGACATTCCACGTCTATCTTTGCCAGTATGGTACAAAGCAGGGTCAAAATGCACTCATTTGTTTTCTTGAGCAAGTTCTCTAGTGGCAGAGCTGGAGGCAGAAATTCCAGAGCCCAGGTTTAAGTAGGGGTATTCTCCAGGAACTTGGGGTAGGGGTGGTGGGGGATGGGAGGACTGATGCTGATGGGTGTGGCAGCGAGGGAGGGGTAACTAGAGCAGAGGAAGGAGCAAAACAAGGCCATAGCAGTCACTTTAAGTCTGTCTTCAGTCTGATGACTAGACAGTTCACTGAGTCTGCAGCAAAGCTGGTGTTAGATTTGAACTGCTGTGGGCTGTCTTAGAGCACCCTGGGAACTCCAAGGTGAGGTGGTGTCCATTCAATCACAGGCAAGTCCTCCAGGAAGGGGCATATGTAACGTGCTGATCATTCATACCAGCCAGAGGAGGGAGAGAGAGGGCTACACACTACTCTGTCTGGGCACAAAGTTCACCAGGATTACTTCAGCCATTAGTATACCTAAAAGTCTGTACCAGGTTAGTGAATATGAGCACACAATAACCTTTTGCTTTTTAAGCCATAGCATTTGAGTTAAGAAGTCGGTGTCAAAGCTATCTTTGAATAAAGATGAGCTAGAGATGATGTATATTCTGGAAATTATATTCATAACTCATAACGTATACAGCATTTGAATATGGATCTCTAGGAAATGCACTTTTAAAATAAAAAACTCAATTGCTGGAGTATACCAAGCTCTTTGAAGCCAGAAGGCACCATGAAACTGTCAGCTCCTCTTGAACATCATAAATGAACCCCCCCCCCAATGCTGCAGTCAAGGACACTCACTATGTGCTGCTGATTTTAACACCAAGCACCTCTAGCGACTAATGAGTTCAACAATGCCATGCTCAAACCACAGAAATGCTTATCCTGATGCTCAGGAGATGATCTGAGGATTGGGATTCCCAACATCTAAATGACTATCACAACCCACAGAGACACCCCACATGTGAGAACACTGCCGCCATCATTGTGAAAATATGGCCACCATTCTCCTGGGCACTGTGGTTGATCAGGGTTTACTAAGCCCTTGAGACCTAGCTCCCTATACCTTGCATTTTCTCACACTTAAAAAATATATAATCCTTTTAATGGGAGGACAGCAGAACACAGTGACATGAATATAAAGGTAGAGACCATGGATTTGGAAAGTGTTAAACATATATAAACATGGGAGTTTGGAGAAGGGGAGGGGTAGAGAGAATAGCTAATCAAAACTTAGGAGACATGAAAAAGTCATATGGAAATACATTACTTTATAAGCTAATTAAAAACAAAATAAATGTTTAAAAAAGTTACTGCTGACAAGGGAGAAATTTCCCAGCCATCCATTGCCATCCTTCAGGCATCTACCTGCACCAATCTCTCCAAATTTTGCTGTAAGATCCTAGCTCAAAAATATGAGGCAGGCACTGTATCTACTTTTAAGAATATAGACCAACAAAAATAATGTTGGACACTTGAACTGTGAGGTTAGAATCAAACTGAGGAAGGATATTTTTTCCTTGTACCCAAACAAACTGATAAGATGCTTAAAGTAAGGATGAGACAGCACCAAAGACACTCCCCTCATTTCTCCAGCTCCCAGATTTCTTTTCTGATTGATTCCTTTCCTGACAGCCTCAATTCCTTTCACTATAGACTTGTTCTCTCCGAGCTCATCTGAATGGTTGCTGCCCTTGTCACAAACCAATGACTGACAGGCTGAAGGATAAGAATGGACCCAGTTGCTTTAAGTATAAATTCAGATAAAGCCAAGTGGAAAGAAAATTCAGAAGCTTTGAAATTCAGTTGTGATGTATTGGAGACAATACCCCTCTCCTCGAGATCCACTCTCGTATTCTGTCTTTACAAGTTTTACTGGCAGCACTACAAGCCTGGGCGTGAAGCCACATTTCTGTTTCTTTTCAGGAGGGCATTCTGGTGACACAGTCATCCCCAACACAAGTCCCACAGTGGTCGACAGAAGCTCCCTGCTGTCTATGGCACTAGCATTTCATCAGCGACCTCACTATGGCTACCTTTCCATCCCCTGCCCTATGGCATCTCCATTCCTTTGCCAGTTTTTACTAGCATCACCTCTCAGACAAATTCCTGTGTTTTTCTTTATTTCACAGTCCATCACTGAAGAAGCCAAATGAAACCAAAATTCAGCTTCTACAAGGCCATCTGTGATGGGTGGGGGATGGAAGTGCAAAGATGCCTCTTTTCTGTCCGAGGTATTTCCTGAGCTGCTCTGGGCTCCCAGTTTAAGCACAGATTTCCCATTGTCACTTTTCCCATTCCAATGCTTTGTTCATTCATTCTTGCTAACTGGGATCATGTCTTAATAAATTATGCCCAATGACTTATGTTTGGATGTTCTATTTATGTATGTATGTGGTCTAGATGCATGTCATTGCATGCATAGGTGCATTTGCCCATGAGAACATGCAAAGCCAAAAAGGGGATGTAGTATATCCTTCCCTATCACTCTTTGCCTTATTCCCTCCAGAAAGGGTGTCCTACTAAACATGGAGCTAAGATGGTGGCTAGCCAGTCACAGCAATCTTCGAGTCTCCATTCACTGAAGCACTACAATTATAGGCACAGACAACCATGCCTGCCTTTTTCATGGGTTCTAAATTTAGGTTTCCTGGGGCATTTGTAGCAAGCACTCTTACTCACTGAACCATCTCTTCTGCCCCTCAACATGGTTTTTCTTGCTAGATAAATCTTAGTGAAACTTAATATATATATATATATATATATATATATATATATGTATGTATGTATGTATGTATGTATATTTATACACATCACATCAGGGTTTCAGTCTTGATAGTTTTTAGTCTGTCCTCCCTCCAACTCTTAACTCATTAAGAAGTAATGACAAGTCAGTACAAACTTTGACAACTGTCATCTTTTAACATGTGAACAGAAAATAAGGTTATTAGATGTATACTTTTAGTTCAATATTTAAAATCAATATACAATCATGTGCTGTCTTAACTTCTGACAGACTGCATATACATGGTGGCTCACTAATACATCAAAAAAGAAACAAACAAAACAAAACAAATTAAAAATTCCTGTTGCCTGGTGACATGATTATAAATGGATGTTTTCTGTCCCAGAGCTGCTTAGTCCCAAATACTTGGCCACTGCTTACCAAATTACCTCACAGAGGCTTATGTTACTTATAATGCCCAGCCACTAGATAGATAGCTCAGGGTTGTTACTAGAGAAGTCTTACACTTACGTTAACCCATAATTCTTATCAATGTTTAGCCACGTGTCTTGGTATCTTTCTCAGTACAGCATTCTCACCTTGCATCTCTGTGTTTACCAGCAATTTTCTGACTCCACTCTTCCTCTGCTCAGAATTCTGGCTCTTGGACTCCATCTCTTTCTGGTTGGCCCAGCTATCAGCCAATCAGCTTTTATTTAACAATGAGCATGATCCACAGGACATGATGGTGCTTATATAATGCTGATTGTAACTAACCCACTAAGAGCCCAGTTATGTAACAGTAACACAACAATTGATTGTATATGGCACAGAATGCTAGATAACAATCATTCATGACCTTACTAGTTTATGCTTCCTATACTATATTTTTAAAATCTATTTATTTATTTATGTATATGTGTGCTCAGTCTTCCTGTAGGTCTGTACAGCAGAAGAGGGCATCAGATCTCATTACAGTTGGTTCTGAGCCACCATGTGGTTGCTGGGATTTGAACTCAAGACCTCTGGAAGAACAACCATTGTTCTTAACCGTTGAGCTGCCTCCCCAGTTCCCTATATTATACTTTAAAATCATTGTTTTAAAGTACATTCCTTCCTATAAAACTCACCATACACCAACACACCACACAGCAGCTGCTCTCATTTTGCACCCTTCTATTTGATACTTGACTAATGTAGTTTTGCCTTGCTCATCACAGAACCAAGCAAACCAAATATTGATAATGTTGAATGGCTGAGCTGGACATGAGATTTAAAGTGATCAAGAAGTAGAAGCTGCTGGTTTTGCCTGCCCCTTAGATATCACCACATGACCCACTGTGTGAAGAAGAAGGATGCTGTGGCTACTGTTAAAGTATATGTTTCATTGAAGGCAATAAAACCAGTGAGAGCTGGCCCAGGACCCATGTCAGATATTTCTAATGTCCTGTATTAAATAAAGACACAGAGGCACCCTAAGTAATCACAGCCAAAAGCAACAAGTAATTTATTGGCTCCGAGAGGTTTTGGTTTAAATGATTTAAAACGTGTTACTCATTACATGTGATAATGAATATCTGAGGTTGCAAGTGCTGATCTGAAGGCAGCTGAAGAATGTTTGAAAACTCTAGGTCAGCTGATTGTGAAGAAAAGCACTTGCCAAAGCAAGTCTTCATCTAGATGGAACTGGTTAGCATAGTGATGAAATTGCTCAGAAGATATGCCTGTCATTAAGCAAAGCATGGCTATGGGAATGTGCAAAATTCAAAGTATATGGAAATACGCAAAAAGTATCAAAATAAAGTACTGCTAAAGTTTGTAAAATTCAGACATTACCCTATGCCATAGCTAGGGTTACTACTTGCTGCATTGTCTTTACCGCTGCCAGCTGCTGGTCCCCATGCCTGCAGTTCACCAAGGCTGCTTTGATGGCCAGGACTGAGAATTAAACTTCATCTCAAGATTTGTAAGAATATTATCTGAAGATTATGTACCTCAACATTTGTAAGTTTATTGGGTACGGTTAAAAATCTGTCACAAAATAAGTTAATTTAAAACTCTTAACACAAGGTGTTGGTAGTTAAAAATCTATATATAGGTAATCTTAAAGGAATTATGTGGCATGATGACAGCTATCTTGTAATGTAAGCCACATGAGTCTTGCTGCCATCAAAGCTGATGACCCCATCAGAATGGAGGTGAAAATGTGGCTGGCAGCCATCTTTAGTTAGACAGCATAAGTGCTATGTGACTTCCTGCCAAGTGACTTCACTACCACCTTGACTAAAGGTGACTACATGGTATAACACAACTAAGAAGGCAACAGCAGGTCCCCAAGTTACTTGGAATTAGAATAAATTTTTTCTGTGATAATTCTTGTCCTAAAAACAAAATCATAATATGAAAACAAAACTTATTTGACAGATAGGATTTCAAAGGTATCAAAGCTACACCTCCATGTGTTCATATACAAGAACACACCTCCTGCTGGCAGATGAACCACAGAAACCCACTAGGGTAATCATCCAGGTAACTAGTAAGTGTGCCATTTTAACCCACACAGAGGTCATTTATTTGGTTTATACTTCCTGCTATAATTTTTCCTTCTCAGATCTCTTAGTTTGGCAACTTCAGGAAACAACTCCATCCCCAAGACTACCTTGTTAGTTCATTTTATATGCAAAAATATGGGCTTCATTTTCTGGAGCTACTAGGTCTCCTGCTGAGAAGGGCAGACATGTTGGCTTGCTAACAGGCTTGCTATTAAAGGATAATCAGTCCCTTTCTTTAAAGAAACCTGCTGTGAAATCACTGCTCTTCAGTAATCAACCACTTGTCTCTCATGGTAAGTGGTTGGGTGGAAAAGGTTATGGGGGTCTAAGAAAATGTTTTAAGGTGTGTAAATATAAAGTTGTAAAGGTTTATGAAAATGACTTAATGAGAAAGGTTTCAGATTTCTTTCCCTCTCTACTGTTGTTATACTAAGATATTCAGAGTTTTAACATTGATCATTGGAGTTCTGATAAGGTGGTAAAGCACTGAATGCTACTATCAGTCACAGGGTCAAGATTTTAAATATTCTTTGGCTGCCTTCTTAGTATAGATGTTTATTTATGGTTGTGAGCCTAGCCTTTAACGGCTGAGCTATCCCTCCAGCCCCTTAGTATAGATGTAAAGGTGCATTTCATCGAGCTAAAAATACCTCTGTCCAATCATTATTTACAGCCTTCTGGACATAGGAACGTGCTTGCTTTTGTTTACAACATGAATTGCAGTACTGGCTACATTGGTAATGCTAATGCATCTAATACTTTATCTCTTTTTGTAAACTTAAACAATTCATGTAAGTTTCACAGCCTGAATCTACCTGTCATAGGCCAAATGGACACCAGAATGTACCCTGTCATGTCAATCAGTAGCCTAAGCTTCCATGCCTACTGTCTATTCCCAAGGGGGAAGCTCCAAATGTAAGATTTTCCTTTAAGTCTCTTAACTTTAACTTCTGTCCCTATCCTATATCTGTTTCAGCCGATTTCTACTCAGCTGATAGACACCATCCAGGAATCAACATTGAACTACAAATTGCTCCAAATTACTGCAAGCCCTGGACTTATTGAAAGCTGATGTGATCAGTCCAGCCAATGTGATTGCTCCCTGTCTCTTCAGCTGGGCCAGCAAACCAGATGCTTCTGATGAATGCCACATGGCCTGAATCCCCCTCCCAGCCTTTAACTAGCACTCTAACCTTCCTAGGCCCTGACAACAATGTCCTAATTTCAGCAGGAAGTAGTTACAAAGAAGCACATTGCCCCTCATCAACAAAAGGCTGGAATGTTATGTTCAAAGGAAACTCCCTAGTAAAGGGGATAAAATGGCTACCTCTAATGCCTATTGACATAACAGGACACTTGTTGGCCTCCAGGCTCATTATCAAAAGGTGCTTGTTAATACCAAACAGACCAAGGTCAATCAACAGGTAGACAGTTCCATTAGCTGAAATAGTTCCACACTATGATAATGCTCTAAGCAGAATGATGAGGTTATTTTGTGACTATAAGATAAAAATGTTTTTCTATTCAAAACACTCAGGAATCATTAAAGATAACAGAGAAAAATTGTGTGTGTATGTGTGTGAGAGAGAGAGACAGAGAGAGAGAGAGAGAGAGAGAGAGAGAGAGCAGAGAGAGAGAGAGAGACAGAGAGAGAGAGAGACAGGCAAAATTGGCCCAGAGATAAAATAAATGACTGGTTCCCATTTTTACTTTCAGGCTCCTACTGGATAGTAAATCTAATGTCAGCTATCACAGAGCTTTGGGCCCTTCTGATTCTGCTAATTACTATTGATCTTTGCTTCATTAGTGGCTTAACTGGGTACATAAATTCCTGTCTGAGTGCAACTAGATGGTGGCTAGTAGATCTCAATATAAACAGGTACCCAGCACAGAATCAAGGATTTGACTCAGGACATAATTCAAATGCATGTGTGTGGGGGATTATGATGGCTAACACTATGTTTTATGTTTATTGTGCTTAAGAGATCTATAAAACAAAAAAGAGACTAATTTGTAAGCCCCACTTGCCCAAGGACAGATAACTTCCTGGAATGCTGGGGGCTATTCATGTAAGATAACAAACCATGTATTTTCACTTCTGTAAACAATCGTGGTTGCACCAACTGCACAGGATATGTGCTTGGTCACATGTAGCTAGGAAGAACATCAGGATGTATGCTTTCCCCAGATTGGATGAAGACAGGAGGTATGTAGCCTTGCAGGGTTTGCCTTTATAAGCCCCCCGATGAATGTAATTTGGTGCCATACTTTGGGAATTCCAAGTATAGACCTGACCAGTAGCCACAGACATGACCAGTATTTAATTACAGATTGCTTCAAATTTGGCTCAAAAATTGTGGTAGTGGTCTTATTCTCACTCACTATGATTAAATCATAACTTTCATATGATGTAACATTGACATGCTTAGATTTAAAGGGTTTTCTTTATAAGTTAATAATGCTATAATTTAATACCGTTGCTTGATTTGTTTTTAAAGTTATATTAGTTTCATAAAATGACTTGGAAAGTTATGTTGACATTACCCAGAAAGTTTGGAATCATCAATTTGAGGACAGATATCATTTCTCCTAGAATTGTTTAAGTGAATTTACTATTGAATGCTTCTCATTTTAAGTAGGGTAGTTTATGGTTGTTGGAACAGAGTACAGGAATGGAGCTTTGTGAGGAGAATTCTGAGTGCTTGTGAGAGTATTTCAAGAAAATAGGACAAGAGTCTTATGACCTCAGTTTCTTCAGAATTGTTCCTGGAATGTGCTTTCATGCCTTGGTGGGAGAATGTCCTTCTGTATATATGTTTCTCTTATTCACTGATTGGCCAGTAGCCAGGCAGGTTGTATGGGGATGAGGGTTACCAGCCAAGGAGAAGGCTGAGAAGAGAGAGGCTTCCAGGGAGAGATGCTATGTAGTTGCTGAAGGAATAACATGCTGGAGCCTTCTCTGGTAAGATAAAGCCATGTAGAAATACAAGGATTAGTAGTTAGTGGTTAATAATTAAGAGAAAGCTAGCCAGTAAGGGGCCTAGCCTGCAGCCAAACAGTTTTATAATTAATATAATGTCAGTGTGTTTATTTGGGGCTAAATGGCTGCAGAACCAGGTGGAAAAGAAACCTCCATCTTCAATGACCCTCCCTCCAAGGTGTAGCAGAGAACAGTGTGTGTGCTTCAGATTACTCAGAGCCACTTGCTACTGTTACTCAGAATGTATACAGTCTGACTTCATGTGAACTTTATTCCTGTGATCTGTCTTAACCCTCAAAGTATAAATTGTCTGATGCTCTAAATAAAGTTAGTTGTTGCAAGAGAATTAGCTCACCTCATTTATTGGCTCCATTCTCCCAGGCCCTACTGCCTCTAGAGTGGTGATAAATTTATTGTCTTTAGTAGAGAAAGAAGCATTTAAATATTTTTTTTTGGTAACTTTCTGCTTCAATAATTTTTCCATCACACAACCAAAAGAAAACAAAACAGAAAATCTAGGAATACCCAGTCCTCTTGTTTTTCTGAATGTTTTCTATCATTTGCCTAAGCAATGGTACTACTGTCTACAAATAATTTCAATTCAAATAAAACAACAATACTCTTTCATTTAGTATTCTAACAAGACAAAACTTTCTAAAACTGGACTTGGATCCAGGGGGCACATAACTGTGATTTCTGCAGCTGGGTAGTGGGAGACAGGCACATCAGGAGTTCAAGACCAGCCTCAATTGCACAGCAAGTTTTCCAGGCCAGCCAGGTCCACATGAGATCCAGACTCAAAAGAACTGTGCTTTCTTCATAACTGAAAGATAAACTGAGCATCTGCTTTGCCTGCCCACAACAGCACTGATACCCAACTGAGAAAAACACAGAGTAGGTTCTGACAGTCCATTATCTTGTCCATTTTGCTCTGACACTTCTAGCCATTTATATGGATCGGATCTCCAGGGGAGGATAAAAACTTTATTGCTGCTAGGTTAAACACAAAGGGTCCTTTCTGGCAGTCAGGCAGAGTTGGGGTCAAAGGTCAGTGCTGTGAGCTATTATTACATGAGCACACTGGACCACTGTCTTTTTTTTTTTTTTTTTTAAGACTGAGATTCTTTTCCTAAAGAGAAAGAAAATAAAGATGCATATATTATTTGTGAAAGTTAGAGTCACTCAGCAAAAACACACAAAAAGCAGGAAGTGAGATGGATGGCTGTCATGTTTGAGGGCCTTTTGGTAACCTTGACAAAGCACACTACCAAGACCAAAGTTTGCACAGAGGCCATTGTGGTCATCCACAGGCACTTCTGCAAGGGCAGCTGTCCATTCTCTGCCTGATTGATCCATACAGCCAGCATGATTATTTCAAAATAGCTATTGAAATCCTTTTCATTTTGTCTTCAGTAATGTCCCCTTACACCAACCTCCTCATGATGTTCAAATTGACTATAGCAATACATCCCCACTGCATTGCTCTGCCATCCCCCAGAATACATCAGTGTTCTTTAGACAAAACTGTTCTTTAGACAGCTTTCCTCTATGGCAATGTAGGTCAAGACATTTTAGTGGGGTACAACATGTAGAGTTTAGTACAGTCAATATAGAATGAATGTTAACAACTTTTGCGTAAATTCACGTAGATGACTTTGGTGGTTTGAATGAAAATGTCCTTCATAAGCACCAGTGTTTTGATACTTGCCTCCCCATTGTTGGTGCCATTTGAGGGAGTTCAGGAGGTTCAATAGGTCTCTGGGGGCAGGCTTTGAGAGCTTAAAAACTCAGCCTACTTGGGGTTTGCTCTCTCTGCTTTATGCTTGTAGTTAAGGAAGTAGGTGCTCAGCTTCCTGTCACTTGTTGCAAGTTTTCCTGCCATGACAGACTTTTGTCACTCTGGAACTATAAGACAAATTAATCTCCTTCCATGAGTTATTTTTGGCCATTATGTTTTATTATAGCAACAGAAGAGTAACTACAGTGACCAAAAGTAGCAATGTGTGAGAAAGAGGATAGTGGATTCATAATCTCAGTTAATAGCAAGTGTAGTCAGGAATGTGGTTCAAGAAAAAGGCTTTGGCATCAGGAAGCTTCTTATTTTCATTATATTTTATTTTGTTTATTTTGTTATTAATAAGGTTTTCTATAATTAAAAGCCATCTATGCCTCAACACCCTCTGATAGTACAATAACACTCTTTGTAGTTCATCTCTCCCAATGGGGATCACCAATGTTCTGAGTACCTCCAGTCCCCTCCCACATTCTCATTCATAGAACTGTGTACATTTGACTCAAGCACATGTACAGAAATGCCCTGAGTACAGGATGAGTCTTAGACTATCACTGAAAATAAAATAATACACAATTGGAATACGTAAATTTATTATGAAATATAAATAAAATATAAACTACAAAGATCTGAATTTCAATTTATGAAATTATTCCCATTCTGAAAGATTGTGACAGTAGTACCTCCTACCTTTGATGCTCTCAAAATCACACATGTATCTGCTTATGCCTCAGATAAGGAAAGACAATGATTGCAATAAAGGCACAGAGACCTACATAACTTCTAATAGTGGACTCATACCATGCCCCAGGAAATCAGAAACAGCAGCTTATATAAAGGTTCATGTTTGGCAGCTGTGGCTGTTGCTTCATAAATCCATTCTGTTTATTTATGTATTTCCAAATTAAAGGCAGAATACAATCCTCATGAAGAATGTACAATGTTAATGCAAGGTTAAAGAAGCAATGATTTAGCTAGACTTCATATTATATTTTTAAAAATGTGTAACTGGCAATGATCTCTCCATAACCACAACACTGGAGGACAACTTGGTCATTCTTCTTCAACTATCTTTAAAATATATAGTACTTTGAGCCAGGTACTCTCCAATTGAAAACTAGGCTAACAGGGGTTGGAGAAATTTATTGGTAGGTGAGAGTGCTTGCTTTGCATGTAGTATCCTTGGAACCCTTGTTAAAAATATTGTGTGTGTGTGTAAAATACAAGCTGTAGTTGGTTGTTTTACTTTTTTGGCTGTTTTACTATTGGTGGGCCCACCACTCAGCTCCCAAGTAAATACACACGCAGAGATGTATTTTTTCTTATAAATGCCCAGCCTTAGCCTGGCTTCCTTAACTTAAATTATCGTATGTATCCCAAATACATGTATCCCATGTATTCTTTCTTTACTTCTTACCCTGTGATTATTGATTGTATAACAGGGTGTCTAGCCGTGATTTACTCTTCTCCTTCATTTCTTGTTTCTTGATCTCTTCTTTCCAGATTTCTACTCCTATTTATTTTCTCTGCTTTCCAGCCCTGCCTATCCTTGCTCCTGTCTTGCTATTGTCTGTTCATCTCTTTATTGGACCAATTAAGTGTTTTAGACAGCAAAGTAACACAGCTGAACAGATTTAAACAAATGTAACATGAAATAATGCAACATATCTTTGAATCATTAAACAGGTGTTCCACAAGATAAACAAACATAACACATCTACACATCTTAAAATAAAAGTCTACAACACAAAGTACTATGAGGTACTGAAAAGAGAATCAACAGTGTAGCTCCAGCTTCAGTGGAAGGCCTGTCTCAAGGAATAAGGCAGAGAATGATAGAGTAGGAAACTCAATGTCCTCCTTTGGTCTCCACATGTGAGTGGGTCCATGTATCTGTACACACAGCACATACATGTACACACACACACACACACACACACAGAGAGAGAGAGAGAGAGAGAGAGACAGAGAGAGAGAAAGAGACATATACACAAAGAGACATTAAAATAAAAAGACGATAAAGATAAAGTTAATTGTATCAGAGGCACAGGAAGTGTGTATCTTTACAGAGATCCTCACAGGTTTTATGAATAGTATAATTGCATTTGGAAACTCACTTATGGATTAGTGAGATAACCTCACTAATACACACTATCACAGTATAGAGTGTTGAAGTTTGGAGAGAAACAGTTTGTCTAGTAGCAACCATGGAAGCACAATTAACCCTATCTACACAGAAGAAAGCCAGTGGCAATTAGTCTCTATTCTAAGACTGCTCTACTATCAAGGGAATTAGACCTTCTTCCCACTTTTGAAGGAAGATTCCTATGAAATCCTAACTCTAGCACTTCAGAATATGATTTTTTAGAACCAAGATCAAGCAGATAAAATTGTCAGAGGTGTGTGTGTGTGTGTGTGTGTGTGTGTGTGTGTGTGTGATAATAAAGTTGCAGAGTAAGCTCCTAATTAAGTATGACTGGTATCATGTGCACACACTTGTGTACACACTCCCCCCTCCCCCCACATACACAAAGTGTCTCAGAGAGAAGGCAGAGACTGGAGGGATGGATCATCCATTACTCAGTGACTGTCAGCAAAGTACTAGGATTTGGGGAAGAATGCAGATCATATTTCAGATTCTTCCTCATGAACTGTGAAAGCATTTAGTGTTTATCACATCTTGATCTTCCAATTTTTGTTTGTCTTTTCCTCCATTTCTGATGGGAGATGTGTATATATTTCTCTTATTGGTTGATGAGTAAAACACTGATTATCCAGTAGCCAGGCAGGAAGTATAGGTGGGACTACCAGATTAGGAGAATTCTGGGGAGAGGATGCAGAGAGAGGCCTCAAGGAGATACCATGTAGCAGCCAAAAGAGCAACATGCTGGATCACTATGGGTAAGCCACAGCCTTATGGCAATACATAGTTCAATAGAAATGGATTAATAATTAAGAGAGAGCTAGCCAATAAGAAGCCTGAGCTATCAGCCAAATAGTTTCTAATTATATAAGTCTCTGTGTGTTTATTTGGGGCTAAATGGTTGTAAGACCAGGTGAGACAGAAACTCAATCTACACATTTCTTTAAGGGATTTTTTTTTTCATTTCTTCTTTAAGGGTCTCAATCCTCATTAAACTTATTTTTTAGGTAGTTTTCTTCTACTTCATCTGTGTTGGGATGTCCAGGTCTTGCTGTTGAAGCACCACTAGTTTCTAGTGGTGCCATATTGCTCTTGCTGAATGTGTTCTTACCTTGTTGTCTATGCACTAGATGGCTTCTTCTGTCAATCTCTGAGTTGTTCCTTTGGAGCAGTCTCTTACTGAGCATGCACCACTTGACAGCCTATCTTCATCCAAGTCTTACATGGTCTTCTAAAGTATATTAGTTCAGTAATATGGTTGGTGAGTGACCAAGCAGGATCTTCAGCCAACTATACATGACCTGCCTCTTGTGTGCATGCAATTCTGTCAAACATACCAAGTAGATTGGTGCTTGCATTTTTTTGTTTGTTTGTTTTGTTTTGTTTTTTTGGCATTTATTTTTGTCAAGACTGGTAGCAAGCAAGCCCCAGTAATTCCTTGTCTCCACTCCCAGTCCATTCATAGTACTTTGGTTGCAGGCATGTACAAGACCACACTTGACTTGTATGTTATGTGGGTGCTAAAATCAAAGCTCAGGTCCTCATGGTTATACAAAAAAAATGCTGTCAATTATCACAATGCTTATATACTTTAAAATAAATTTCTAATATAACCCCCTGAGTGACATTGATGATTTCATGAATAAGTGTGCTTTTCTTTCAATAGCTTCATAAATGGAATTGAAAAGTCTATCAGTGAAAGTTCTTGAAAAAAAACCTCCTAGCTATGCCAGATGAAAACAGACCTTACCTATATCCTCACAGAACTGTGGTATTAATGCAGTCAGTGGGGCATTGCCCCACAGTAAAAGTTCCCAGGGACTTGACCTCAGCCTGTGTTTGTTTTGATGCTTTTGTCTTTGCATTTGGTAAAGCTGAAGTACTGAGCTACATTCCCAGGCAAGCTTTAATTTCTAGGTTTAGGGATGGTCAGCATCAATGAGCCCTTGAATGGGAGCTTTCATAAACTTTTAGTCCATTTTACCCCACAACTTTGTATTCTGAATGCACATCCCATTTTATACTTCAAATACTGGTAGAGGAGTTTGCTCAATGATTCTTAGTTATTAGTTAAATTTTAATATATCTTTGATATAGGCAAACATTCTTAAGACACTTGAGGCTCAGTGAATTAGATTTGTCCATGAAAATAACCAAGGGTAGTGGCTGAGCTAAAAGTGGTATGGTTCCAAATCCAGCATATTTTCTTTTCTTTCTTTAGTGTCAGGGTCCCACTGTGTATCACTAGGGTGTCCTAGAATTCACTATATAGACCAGGCTGGCCTTGAACTCACAGATCTGCCTGTTTCTGACTTCTGATTTCTGGAACTAAATGCATGTGCCACCACACCTGGTCTCTCAGCACATTCTAAATCATGTTATAATCTCTCCTTGGCTAGTCACCTCCTTTTCCAGATGTCCTGTCTATGAGGCTCTCCCTGATCATGGGCCAATAACTAGCAGTTTTCTAGAATCACTTTTCAATCTAACTCCTTTCCTTTTGTGGTTCTGGCCCTCTATCTCAGGAAACATTCCAGCATGTTAGCGATCTGTCTGTCAGATACAAGCAAAAGGTGAAGTCATCATAGAAAAGCAGAGCCAAGCTGTCTACAGTCCACCAGATGGGTGGATGAGCACTTCCTGTTAACACTACAGAGGAATGTCTTCTTATCTGGCACACAATCCTCCAAATAACAAACCCAAGGAATCATGGTTCTTGGGCACACAGGAAGCAGGCAAAATTCACTTATGATGGAATGCATTTGGCTTAAGTAATTTCCAAACATCCAAAGGAATTTAAGTGTTCATAATCTTGCTAAGTATCTAGAGATTTCTTAAATTTCCCAGATGTCTTCTTGGGCATATGTCCATAACAGATTTCTGAATTTTAATTTCTTTAGGAGTGGACTAGTGAATGAATATTTTATAAGATATATAAGGTAAATAAAATTTTCTGAAGAAACAGGGATATTTTTGAGTAGTAAGAAAGTCCCTGGGAGGTTATTTTGAGGGCACTTGGCATTTAAATTGTTTTATTTCTGGTTGCATTTGATAGTACAAAGGAAACTGAAGTAAGGGTGAGAAGAAAAATTTAAATTTCTAAAGTCTATTTTATTATTAGATGATAAATACAGATATAGATATGTACCATCTCTATTATTATTGTCAGTGGGGGAAATCAGTGACCCCCTGGATCCAGGCATGATCTTTGTTAATGGAGAAAATTCAGAAAGCTGATTCAGGACATGCAGTTTGTTGTCTGATTAAATTCATGTGCTTTATTATACTAGTTGTCTGCCTTTAGGCAAGTGATTTGACCATTCCAATTATAAACATAGTTACTAATTAGTCATCATGATATAGTAAAAATCAAATAAACCAAAAATCAAATTAACAGCAATTTCAAAACTGCTCTTATCCACTCATTAGAATTAATGCTGTTTGTATATGGTTTATGGTCATCTTACCTTTTCCAGTGGGAGGACAGTAAAAACACACACACAAAGCATAACTGACATAGCAGCACAACACTGAGCAAAGTGTTTATACAGAACTAAAGGTCTGGAGATTGGTGATTACAACTGTGAATGCAGCAACATCATAAATAAGTTCTTCCCAGGGCCAGTCCCACAGCTGCAGTACTGACCAAACACTGTTGGGGGTTCTGTTAAAATTTAACCCTTACAAACAAGCCAAAGATGTGACATTTATGACACCCATTAGATTGCAATGGACCAGTGAGGATTCCATAGTTATAAACATAAAAATAATTAAAATTAAAAGGGTCAGAACTCCAGCACATGGCTGATTCCAAACCCACATTTCTTCAAGCCTGAGGTAAATTTTGCTTATTAACTAAACATTTTCTATCATGAAACAGATGGCATTTGTCACATGGAGCAAGCCAATGATGTTTCTACAAATTTTCTGTTCTCTAGGATATCAACGAACACCACACACACACACACTCCACATACATACATACACACTCCATACACACACACACACATACACACACACTCCACACACATACACATTCCACACACACAAACATACACGTTCCACATAACACAATATATAAACATACATACTCTACACACATATACCACACTCAAACTTAACACAATACATATATAAAAATATATACTCCAAACACATACACACACCACACTACACACAAACAGAACACAATACATCCATAAACACACATACATCACACACCACACACACACACATGCACACCACACAGAAATACACAAATATCCCACACATATGTGCATACCACACTTACAAACACAACACAACACATACATAAACACATATTACACACACCACACAAACATAAATACACATATTCCACACACACACACACACATTCATACTGCACGTAGACACACACTCCACACACAAACACAACACAATGCATACATAAACATACATACTCCAGATACACACCACATACACACACACCATACCATACACACTACACCACACACACACATTCCCCGTGTCCAGTCATTTGTTGGAACTCATCTATTTTTAATAATTTATTTTATTTTTATGTGTATTGGTGTTTGGCCTGCATGTATGTCTGTGTGAAGGTATCATATTTTGGAGTTACTGACAGTTGTGAACTGCGACTTGGATGCTGGGACTTGAACCTGGGTCCTCTGGAAGAGTAGCCAGTGCTACTGAGTAATCTCTCCAGCCCTGTAAATCATCCATTTTTGCCACCAAAATACAGACCCATAACTGGTCCTGTCATGCCCATAACTTTAGAGATTGTTTCTCCTATTGCTCCATTGGAAAGGATGATGTAGAGGAGAATGGCTTGACTCTCATGACCTTTTAAAATCAAGTCACAAGTGACAGAATAACAATGGACATTTGGCCTGTGGGCAGTGAATCTATACACACTAGTTTATTGGTTTGTGATATGTCCTGGGGTTGATAGTTGGATTTAACTGAAAAAAATGACCAGCTGAGGCAACTGCATTCCATCTTCTGGGGTGTCAAATGAGAATCCTGGTTAGAATGAATAAGAAATAGACAGAACATGTGGACAGGGCAAGCATCTCAGTGTCTAAAATACTGCTTGCTGCTTGGGTCACTGAACACTGAACTATGAAGCTTGGCCTATTTAAGTCCTTACCTATTATTTTTTATAAGGGTTCTCTTCTGTTATTAGCTAGTAAGAATGTCTCTACCATCTTCCTTCCACATGTCACTCATCATATGTGAGTTAATCCCTTTCCCAACTAAGACTAACAACTTAACTTATACTGCTATGAAGTCTTCACAATTCTTCACAATTCTTCACAACAGATTCCATGAAGGGACCATGCTGTCTAGGGTCTAGGATTCACTTGTTCATCCTCCATTCTTTTTCTCTCTTCCATCTTTCCCTTGCTTCCTCCATCTAATATTGAGTATCCCCCAGGCCTGGGAGCTATGCAAGGATTAGCAGATGTCCTTGGAGTCAGCCCTTCTGTGTATCAAGAGCTGCACTACATCTTTAGAATGAGCAGATAAGTATGACCAGAGTCTGCTTTGGCTGGAATGCAAGCACACCACTGAGCAGTATGCTCTAGACTCCCTTAAGAGTCCAGTGTCACCCATGCTGACACCTAAATGAAAAGCAATTCATACCCAGTTGGGGTTGGGTAAGAAGGGAAATGGAGTATTCCAAAGAGGAACTGTCATGTGAGAAAGCCACCTGCTCAGCAAGAAACCATCACCAGGGCCTCCAAATGTCTAAGAAGCGTGAAACACATACAGGGCAGGAAATGAGCTTTGGATAGAGGCAAGGAAAGGGTAATCCTGACTCCCTCCTGTGCACATGTTTGTTTGGGGAATAAATTCGTTTCAACTTTCTCTTTTGTGCATCACTGAACGTGTATATGAATACATGTGTGTCCATGAATGGTGTGTGTGTATGTGTGTGTGCATGTGTCAGTGACTGCATGTGGGACCAGAAGATAGCCATGTATATTTGTTTGTTAAGCATCATTCACATTTATTCATTTATTTATTTATTTACTTATTTATTTATTTTTGAGACAGGATCTACCCCTAACCTGAAACTCATCAATTTAGGTAGGCTGATTTGAATGAAGAGCAAGTCCCAAGGCTCTTCCTCTCTCCAACTCCCATTGTTGGGAACATAAGTACATGACATGCCACTATGCCCACCTTTTGCCATGGCCTCTGGTGATCAAAACTGAGTTCTCCAGCACTTTATTGCCTGAGCCACTTCCCTAGTCTGATCCTCCCTCACTCTTATAACTTCTGAGGAGACTGAGGCAGGGGCTTACAGGTGGAGGCTAAGTGAGAAAGGACTCAGCCCTGTGGGGAACAGACCTCAAACTCACACACTTGAGACCTCAGCACATCCTCCACCCAACAGCCCTCTGCTGCCTTCACTGCCAGGGCATTCATTGGCTCACTATGAACTTTTACAGGCATGATTTCTTTTAAGATTCCTGACACTGTGGGGAGCCAGGCAAGGCATGTTCTCCCCAGTGTCCAGTTCTTCACAGTGAGGCTAAGCAAATCCAGTGAACTCCCAGGAGCACGCTCCTGCGGTTGACAGGTTCCAGAGCAGGGAAGAAAAACATAGGCAAAAGGAGTAAGCCAGGCCCTTGTGGTGATGGCAGTCTTGGAGCCTGACTAACCAGCAGTCGGGGTGCTAGTTATTTATACAGAATTCAGTAAGCAGGGATAGATTAATATTGTTCCCAAAACATAGATCATTGTTTTCAAACATGTGTTTCACTTCCACTTGCCTATCTTTTAGTCATCACTGATAAACTGTGACAGAACAGTTATCTTTTACAATCATTTTTTTCCTCAAGTTTAGTCATCATTGATAAACAGTATCTTTTATAATCATTTTACTCATCAACCCCATAACCCAACTTTTAAGAATATAGAGGCATAGAATAACCTGTTCTTGAGATAGCAGTTCTTGTGGCTTCAAGGATGCTAGACAAAAGTAAACCTCCAAACTAGCCTGGGCAGATTGGCATGTCCCGACCAGGAGTAGTGTATTGTAACTCTTAATGGTCAGAGTGTCAACAGGCTCAAAACAAATCCTCAGGCCTAAGATACTGCAGGTATTATTCAATTTCTGACATAATTCACAGTTTTACATTTTACATCTTTATAGAATTTATTTACATGTCTAATCCTGGCTTTCTGATGTTTCTTGGTCATATGACATTACAGTAGTCCTACATGAGCTAACTTATCTGAAGAAGAGGGGTCCCAGCACCTCATTCTTTTATCATCTTTACACACCATTCTTTGCCCATCAATGTAAGTCCCTGTGTAGGGCAGAGGTAACTTCAGCTAATCTGTTGCTGTACATGCCACATAATCTCATGGGTGTACAGTGGGAAGAGGCTTGCAATTTGATCTGTGTCCAACTCCTCTAGCCCACTGAGTCTTGTTGATCTTTTTGAGTTTACTTTGTTTGGATCATCTTGTTCCTGAGTAGTACAGAGCCAGATGTTTCAAGAATATCTTGTAGCATCGTAAAGAGTTGTCTAATGTCTTTTGATGTGTTATAACCTTTGAGGCATAAGGAAGACCTTCAAATAGATAAGGATATCTCCGTAAAAAGCAAGGGGGTAGTAGGTTCAGGACTGTCCTGGGGAAGCTTAGGAGCAATACTCCTAGGCATACATAAGTCATAAGAAATTTCCCATCAATCCGCTATCTCCAAATTGTTCAACTATTAAAAGTTTCCCAAGTATGCAACATGTGGATATCAAAACCAAAGTGCAACAGTGACCATCATATGACTCAGCTTTGCTGGATCTTTGTCCAGCAGCTGTGCTGGCCTTATGCCTTTTGCTATTCCTATTTTATGTGGCTGCACCAGTGACCAAGGCTATGCACAAACGCAAGGGAAGTAAAATGCAGCCTGCAGAAGATAAAGACACTAAGAAGGTCATGGTCCTGTATACATATATCTTACCCATCTAGAATTGTAAAAAACAAATATATGACTGGTTTCATTTTCACTTTACATCTGTGACATGGAAAGCTTTGAATCCTCTGGAGAGAAATCTTACTCTCTTATTTCCCCTGTTGTGATGGGCCCATATGCCAGCTGCCTCAGTAAACTCAGAGAAGCCTTATGTGCTGACTTCTGGGGTGTTGCTCTCATCATCCATTTATCCATTCATATTCCAACTGTATGCAATTTTGTTGGAGGCAAGAAGGTTATAATTAAATATACATCGACTTAGCTTTAAATACACCAGACCTTTAATGGAAGACTGCCACTCTGGAGTTTGATGTTTTATATTACAACCCCTTATCTTGCTTATATTAGAGGGAAATGGGAGTTGGTTATGCTATGCAAAACAAAAGGATGACAATAAAATGTGATTATTGACTCTATAATGAAAGCCTTTTGTGGACATTGTACGTGGAAAAAATCATTTTAATTAGAACTTGCTTGATTAATAATAATGAACAAAAAATAAAGCCAAATATAAAACACAATAGATGTCTGTTGAATTTTCTCTAAAGTCAGGCATTGCTTGGCATTTTCAAAAAAGATTCTCAAATATATATCTTGATGGAAATGATAAACAACACGACGTATGATAGAGTTGGCTTTTAAATCTTTGAAGCTTCTTGACTGGAGACACCTAGTGCCTGACAAATGGAAGGAAGAAGGCTGTAGCATTTAGACGGACACAGTTCAGAATGAGGCTGGCAAGCCTTGGCTTTAGCATTTCCAGTGTCTTTGTTCTTAATGAGTTAGTTAGCAGCCCTGAGCCCCAAAGTGAAACAATGTCATAAAAAACAACATGACACAAGAGATGTATCATCATCTGAAGCTCACAGAGGAATGTCATTGTTACCCTCCTCTCACTCATGTAACATCATTATTTCACACTCTGCTATAGGTACTAATTGATTGTTACCAGTAGAGGAGTCATTCATGCTAACTCTTGATAGACAGGAAGCAGACAGAAGTGTGATGCTGCTTGGAGAACATAGATTAGAATTTAGCTTCAGGAGTGGATATTATATAAATGCTAGTATGATCATCTAAATAGACCACATGCATTTCTGTATTGGCTGGACTCATCATGGAGGTAGAGGGGCAGAAATAAAAGTTAGGACAGAAATGTGAAGGCCAGAACAGTAGAGATGTTATAGTAAAATTAGGGATGGATATCGGAGAATAAGGATTAGAAGAATTGGGTAAGTTGTTCCTGTAAAGGGAGAAACTGGAACTGCAGCATAGTGCTAGAGGACTAGTCAAGCTACACAGCATCACCAGGGGGAAATAGTCCTTCAGTATTGTTCCAACAGTGCTGGTGTTTGAAGCATTATTGTGTCCTGATCAACACAGACATGCTGATTCCACTTTCCATTTTGCATGAATTCCACGGTGCAAATCCAGAGTTTATAAATAGCAGAAAAAAAAAAAAAAAGAAATAATGTGTTTGTTTGCACACCTTGAGAGAGAAATGGGGTGGGGGTAGGGGTGGGGAGTTATTTTCAGTATTGAAGTAGCAAAATAAGAAAGACCAGTAGAAGACCGGATGATATTTGCATAGCTTTTCAAAATATGAAAACAGGATAAATTGAGGTATTTTCTATCATTTCCCAAAAGTGGTTAGGAGATTTATAGTACATAATTTTTCCTCAGGGAGTAAATAAAACAGACTACCAAAGTCAGGTCTGTGTTTTGCATCTCTAGTTTTGAAGCTTTAGCGAATGTCCCCTGACCTCATTTAAGTAGAGATGAAGGATGGACAACTTTTCCCCAGGGATGTTTGAAAGTGGTTAAGGTTTTTCACTCCATGCTTTTCTGAGCTATAAAGACTTTAAATTTACTTCACCCACAAGCTCTGTGTAAGGAAAGAACATATGAAGTGTACCTTCCCCCTAAAACTATAAGCCCCAAAATAGAGGATGTCCTTGGAGATCAACCAGTTCAAATCGCCCATCCATAGAAAAAGCAATTTGAGTTCCTGAGAGTCACTCACATGTATAACTGTAGACAAGTGTTATGTCTGCAGTCCTGATTTTCATGACTTTCCTGCCCCACTCTACCACTAGTACCAAGTTACATCTGGTCAAGAAAACCAGTATTTATAGTTCAGTTGTATATATTGTTATGCTTCCCTCTATGTTCATATCACACACACACACACACACACACACACACACACACACACACTGTATTTTTTTTTATAAAGAGCATGTTGTGTAGTACGGGTATCCTGCACATCTGATGGAGCTCATCATTTATATACTGATTAATGGAATGCATATTGTTGTCCATTTAAAGTTTATGAAATATTTTAAAAGAGAGGAAAGCTTGTTTCCTATTCTTAAGGATTCTTTTGAAGCAGGATCTTACTGTGTATCCCAGGCTTATTTTCCTGCCTTGGCCTCCTTAATAATTGTATCAATGAGGATTATAGGCTTCAACCTCCATAACATGAATATTAAGTTAATTGATTGTTTTTAATTATAGTATATTTTGTCATTTGCACAAATTACACCTTTAAGTATTTTTCTACATGGATTTAGTAGTTGTTTCTATTTTTCCCACTGCAAATGGTGTTGCAGTAGATAACATTAAACATATTGTTGTGGTTTAGATGTGTCTATATCTTCCAACATTTACATGTTAAAACCTAATCTGAAAAATGGCAGTATTAGACTGGACATGAGTCACTCACAAGGACAGAGCCCTCATGAACAGCATTAATGCCCTTACAAAGGGCAGATAAGGACAGAGAGAAAATGCCATCTGTGAACCAAAAGTGAGTCTTTGCCAGACACAGAATCTGTCACCCTTCAATTGAAACTTCCAGCCTTCAGAACTATGAGAAAGAAATATCTGATGCAACAGCTATCCAATTTAAGGTGATTTATTACAGAAACCCAAGTGGACTATGGAACATATATCTCTATGTGAACTTTTACATCTATAAGTGCTAAAAAGGATTATAGTTTAAAGATTGGAGACTCAGCCCCAAAGCCACTTTCTATCACTTTGTCACCTTCTACAGAAACGGAGAAAATGGGATATTAGTGTTCTCTCTTCACCAATGGAGTTTTCCAGATCATTCACTGTTTACCAAGTGTTCTGAATGGGGCTAGTAAAAAATACAAATCTAGGACAAATTTTATTGTACTAGGAGATGTACTTCCATTTGATGTTACTGTCATCATCTGAACATACATACATGCATGCATTCATGCATACATACATGTACATATTTCAGAGAGATTCCACATGCCACTGTCCACACGTAGGTGTTTGTTGGCTCTTCTTCTGCTCAGTACTGTAATCTCTCACTCTCAAGAAAAAAAAATAACCTACAGTAAAATGAAATGCGGTGTGATGCTTCTCGAAATAAATAAATAAGAGTAACAAAGGCCCAGGGATGGAGTGAATCAATCACTCAGTTTGGGAGGCAGAAATGGGAAAGTATGAGACACACTTTATTGAAGAGCCAACATTTTAGCTGAGGAAAAAAAATTAGAAAAACAACTTCCCAAGGCCTGGAATGTGAAAAGTGAAATGTCAATGTTCACAGAGGTTAAATAACAGCACCTTTGTGTTCTAAAGACACAGTGGTACCTGAGTGGTGTTTTGTCAGCACTGCGACATCTGAGCATTACCTAAGAGGGCTTGCTGAGAATGACAGTTGATGGACAGCTTCCTCCTGTTCTGATTCAGTGTCCAGAAAGTCGTGATAAAAACAAACTCTCAGGCTCACTAGGCTTTGAATTTTATCAACAGAGACCCTGTGAGTGGGGGTAAAAGTCAGTTCAAGAAGGAGGTACATTTCAAGTAAATGACAATGTGGGACAATTACAGGTTATGTCAGAAAAGTTTCTGAACTTTGGGGTCGAATACGTTTCCACTTGAAGTACTATTTTGCTTTTTTACGAACCTACTCCTTCTCAAGAAGTTTGACTGCATGGCTAACCAAATGAATGCAAGTAAGAGGTTAAGAAGACAGCTAAAAAATCCTTCAACAGTGAGAAGAGCATAGCTTGTTGGACTTGGCAACAAGGGAACAAAACCAAACCAAATAAATAACAACAACAAAACAATCTTAAGGCTGGCTGAGTCTCTCAGCAGATAAAAGCCTTTGCCACCGAATTTGACAATCTGAGTTTGATCACAGAAATCTATGCAAGTGGAATGAGAGAACTAACCCTTCTAACCCTTATACTGTCTTCCGATCTCCACATATGCACCATGGCATTGGTGTACACACACACACACACACACACACACACACACACACACACACACACAGTAAAAGGAAAACATAGTATCAGAATAGCCAACTGAAAGCCAATAGCTGGAGCCTTCTTAAAGAACTTTCTTGAAGAGGTTAAATTGATCATCTAATCAGGCATTGTTATTTAGATGGATGCACAGCACAGGTGTGATTACGGAGACTATGATGTAAATGATGTAAACATGCGTCACACTCATGTAGTCAAATGCAGACACAAGCTTTGTCTCTGCCTCTGAAGCACAGAGCATGCTCTTACATAATTTGCTAGCTAGTCAGTGTTAACGTCTGTGATTAATGCCGCATGACGGGTTTTGAACTTTCTGTTCAGATGACTTCTCCTGTCTTGCAAGAGCTCCTAGCAAGAAGAAACGTGTGACCCACAGACTTCACTCCTGATAACTATCATTCCAGCCAAAAACTTTGCCATTGCTACAGGAGGCCTCATGAGGAACCATTTTTGTGCTTTGCTTCTGTCAACACACAAATTATCATAGGGTCTTTAAAATGGAAACAAACCAGAGGAGTAACATAACTTCCCATAGCCCAACCCTGTGAGAAAGCTGTCCAAGGATTCATCTGGAAAAAGCCAGAAGAGTCCAAGAGGAGTAGCCACAGCAGAGAAATGATACTAAGGAAGTCCTCGCTCTGCTACCCTCTCTCTAAAGCCTCTTGGAGTCCCCCTCTAGCTGGAGCTTCCAGCAGAGCAGAGATCTCAGAGCTGTGAGTATCCCTGTCCAGAGTAGAGGCTGTCCCTGTGCTAAACCAACTTTTCCAGCTTCGACAAGTCCTCCCAGCTATCCATCAGCATTCCTGGACACCTACCCCGCCTGGCCTCAGGCTCACAGGGGGCCACAGCACCCTGGAGGCTTCGCAGTCCAGTCCCCTGCCCCGTTCCCGCTTCTCCCAACAGCCCCTGCTGGCCAGCATGTTTCCAAGAGATGATTTTAGTTCTTGCACAAATGCATTCCCCCTGGAATCCTAGTATGACCTCGACCTCGACCCTACCTAGCAACCCTGGAAAGGCACCTCGGGAGCAGGCAGCATTGAAGGAGGCTGGAGCCCAGGCTGTGAATAGACCCGGCAGAGACCGCTCTTATTGACCTCTTTCCACCTGGCAGCTGCTGCCTCCCAGCTACTCACCAACTCCAGAGCTCTCAGGAAGGCAAGGGGTTCCTTCAGTGCCCGAAAGGTACCCGCGGAGGCCAGCTACGGATGAATTTGACAAGGGAGAGAAAGAAAAAAGAAAAAAAAAAAAAATGAGCGGAAGGCTGGGGATACCTGTCCAGGTGTCGGGGTCCCAGGTGTTACCCAGCCCCCCATTTGTCCTGTTCAGTTCTACCTGGCTCACAGGGTCCATGGCTCGCCCTTGATACGTCTTCTCCCGCACCGGTTACCTTTAGGGATGAAGTTCGTCTAACCTACTGTCCCTAGGGTCAGAAGCCGCTTCAGGCCGTGAGCAGCTGACCCGGGACAGGAACCGGGAGCGCCGGCTGCGGGTGCCCGCTGGCTGAGGTTCCGCTGCTCCACACGCTCCAGGAGCTAGCACAGCCGCGGGAGGCAATCCGAGCTGGAGAGGGGTGGGCGGGGCAGAGTGGGCAGGGGAGCAGCAACAGGGGAGGGGAGAAAGCCAAGCCATCGGGGCCAGGCTGTCATTGGCCAGCCGCACGCTCCACGGGGGAGGGCGTCTGGGTGGGCTAGGCACAAGCCGCTCACATTGGTCCAGGCCCAGCGCGCGCTGTTCTGGGCTCCGGGGAAACTTTGGGGCTGTTGGCTGGCAATAGCAGGCAAACGTCCTCAGTAAGAAGGTTATCCGCTGCAAGGGGCTTCTGGTAAGAAAAGAACACCCAATGTCAGTGGAGACAGGCATTCACTCAGGTGACTTCTCTATGACAAAGAAACCATTGGTGGCTCTAGTCATTACCCAAAGCCTGCATGGAAAGGGTCCAGTGTCAGACAGTACACGGTGTCTTTCCCTCCAGGAAGCAGGGTTTAGGGAGGAAACTGGTATGTACTGGTGTATACACTGGTGAGAGAGAGGGAAGGATGGAGTGAAAAAGAGGTGTGTGTGTGTGTGTGTGTGTGTGTGTGTGTGTGTGTGTGAGAGAGAGAGAGAGAGAGAGAGAGAGAGAGAGAGAGAGAGAGAGAGAGAGAGAGGTGTGGGTGGGTGTCAGCATAGAGTTGTCGGAACTGGAATCACTTGATCTTGACTATATCACCAGGTTCCAGGCAGGTAGGTAATCTCCCTGGCCATGTGTGAGGTCCATAGCAAATTCTTCCTATTTTAAAAGTAGAAAATAGATGGGATTAGAACCAAAACATGAAGGACTAAACTGACATTGAACTCACAGGACATTTCAAGCTTACACTGTCTCTTTTAATTACATGTGAATCCCCTAAATGAAGCTCCCCCAAATAAATAAGAAACAGTTTCCACCTCAACGAGTCAAACTCCGCTTGAATTTAATGAGAAGTAGCTCACCCCCCACCCATTAATGGGTCAGTCTTGCCGAATATAATAAATAGCAACAACTTAGTTCGGTCAATCAAGGAAACACCTTGCTACAAGCTTGACAGACATCAATTCATTAAATATTCACAAAACACACATGAGTTAATAGTATTATTCTCAGTCTTGAGATGAGGAAAGTGGAGCTGAGGAGAAGTGACCTGCTCAGCGTTGTTCAGCTTGCAGGCAATGAGCCAGAGCTGGATTAAAAACGGACTCAGAGAAAACAGAGAGGAAGGAGAAGACAGGGAAAGAGGAAGAGAAGTGTGTATATCCATCACCCTTTGCAGGTCTTTCTTCTGCCTTTGGACTGGATTCTACATATGAAGTGGTCTCCCAGCAACAGAGAGTCCATCTGTTTACTACAAAGATTTGCCAAAAAGGCTTGCACTGTGTGGAAATATGTGAGGGTGTATTTAATATTTAGGAGCGAGAAAAATAAATATAGAAAGGAATAGTTTGCAGTCTATAAGAAGAGATAGCAGTCCAAAATTGGGTAAGGAAAGCAGGTTTTAGGAGAGACCCCCTCCAACCCTGTCAATGGATTTTATTAAAGAAAAACTAGAAATTGCAAGAGTGGGAACCCCAACAGGCCAGTTGCGCCATCTGCAGCCTCAGCTTTGTTCCTACTGTTCTTCCTACATGCAGATAGCTTCTAAAGTGATTGTTTAAAAAAGAAGCCTTTATGCAACTACAGGGTATGATGTGGGAGAGGCGAAACATAATCAAGTATTTAGTACTTAGTGTCCTGGGTTGTATATTTATAAACACATGAGTGAATCTGTTTCTTTTCATTTACAAAATAGAATACACAATACTGGATATTGACTAGGTGCTATGAGGACTCTAGTACGTTTTGTAGATAACCTGCATAAGATAGCATTCTCATGCTTCATTTCTCTCTCTCCTAATTGAATCTTTCCAAAAGCAACCATGGACATGCAAAGGTCCAGACTATAGTGTTCACCATCACTCTTAGAGTGTTCCTCCCTTTTTGACATGACTTCCAGAGATAATGTGTATTTCTAAGGATGTTTTTGGGAGAAGTTTGGGAAATTTTGTATAATCAGGCCCTCTGGTCTTTTTACTAACACTAAATGGTGATGAATATAATTTCTTCATAGATATTGGGGGCTACAGCCTAGTGGTAAAGCATTTGTCTGGCATGTACAAGGGCATGGGTTTGGTTCCTAGATTACCAAAGGCAGGGCAGGGGAGAAGACTTCTGTAGAGACACCATTGACAGCCTGGGTTCCCATACAAGATTGATGTAGAACAGCGATGCAACTGAGCCTTGTGACAATGAAGTTAAATAACAAGAGCTCTGGGGACTCTAAAGAACTGAGATGTTAAGGACTTTGCTGTTACTGTTGTTACAATTAACCTTAGCTTAAAGAGATTTCACACAGTCAAGTAGGGAAACCAAAATTTCACAGTTTGAGGTCTGTTTGACCTCATTGTCTCCTCTTTCTAAAACATCATCTTTTCTCTTTGCATAATTGTCAGTGACCTTAATGGGTATAGCATCTGTTCAGTGATGGTAATTGTTCTAATAGTATCAGTTGAGTTTTTGCTACACCCAGAGGGTTGCAGTTTCCTGTATTTCATTTAAGCCATGTCCCAGGCTGCTCTCCTTTTCTATGGATTGCATACCAAGTCCTAGATAACTTGCATGAATTCATCTATAAATGTGAATCTCCAGACAGGGAAAGATTTACATACTGCATTGCCCATTTGCAGGTCATTTGAGCCCAGACCCTGGCACTAATGAAGTATGATTCCTGTACCTATTCCCTCAGATCTCTCTTCACACTCAAAAACTCCCCCTAGCTAATATGGTGACATCATCATGTGAAGCTGGCAGATGAGAATGGAACAGCTTAGATAACAATGACACATTGTCAGAGGTTGCTTTTCACATTCCACAGATGTATATGTCCCAACAGCTGCATCACCAAAATAAGCAAAAATTGTGAGCTCCATATCACATTTGTGATGCTAAATATTTAGTAGGCTCTGGGGTTAGAACCTCTGTATGTAGACCTGGGAATAACTCCAGTTTCCTTCCAAATAGGTTGGGAAGAGAAGGAAAGGTGGCATAAACACTGCCATCTTTCTATTTCTGGTGACTTAAGTAGACTCCTTCTCTTTTAGCCCACAATGGTAAAACTTAGTTTCCATTTTATTCTTACAAATGTTCTGCAAGGGCTCAATTGCTGTATTGACTTTGATGGTGCATAGGCAACCTATTTAAGTGCTCTGTTGACTATGAAACTCAAGTAGTTTCCTAATCTTTTTGGCTTTAGGATAGGGACTCATAACTATGAATACTTCCTTTTACCCAGCAAGGTCATCTATCTGCCTTACTTCAAGGAGCTTATTCTCAATAGAGGAGATTTGGGTCCTCCCTTGCACTATTGGCAGGGTTGGGGACATTTTTATTTTTACATCTGGGGCAGTGGGGAGGTATCATCTAGAGGGTAAAGACCAAAGATTATTCCCAGCAGCCTTCTGAGAAGAGAATTACCTCTACAGTAGTGAATCATATGGAAAATATCAGTGGCTCTAAGGAACAGTAGTCTTAGCTTGCTCATACAGAAGTAAAGAGTGGGGGCCTGCTGTGTATTGATTTGGTTGAATTCTACCTTCCCAAAACTTGCCTTGCAATAAAAAAATACTCAAAACCCAAACTTTTAAAGTCAGTATTTTCTAAAGATGAAACTGAGAAGGCAAATAATAAAAACAACCAGTTTCTGTGTCAAAGAAGACAAATATTAGATCAAAACTACAAAAGAATAAATCATTATAAAAATGTAAATATATGCAATAATATATTACACAAAAATATTCTTGTATATTAAGTAACCCATAAATAGACAATGATAGAAGAAAACTACAAAAACAAACTAGCACATTGCAGTAGATATACATATTACTCAGGCAAATTGATTACTTTTGGACCAGTATCTTTGGATTTTACTTTCATGTTCCTCCGGTGAAAAAGAAAAAAAAATATTTAAAGTTTTTCTGTGGCAACAATACAAAAGGAAACTGTACTTGTGTGTAATAAAATCTAAAATACTACAAAGAAGTAATGAGTGGAAGCCTGTCAAAGTGATACATAATGCACTCTGTGTTCCTGCTGGCTATACGAACTTCCCACAGTATTCCTAAGGTCTGAACAAGTGAGTAGGGCAGTTTATATCAGGGAGCTTATTTGTTTACTTGCTTTGTAGAGACACTAACTTTACAATAAATGAAGCGCTCACTTTCAAACATCCAATAAAACCATATTTATTTTCTTATATTTTTCTCTTAAGTGGATTCACTAAAACACAAAAGAATATGTTTAAAATTTCTTCACAAGATAAGACCTCACAAAATAGGCCTCCTACTACAAGTGTTCTGTACAGAATTTCCCTCTCTCCATACAAATATTCAGTGTACTTTGAGGCTATTTGATATCATATTACGTATCTTTCCCTTTTCCCCACTCCCTGCTGTCAGTGTTCCTTACCTTTTACTTTCAAGTCCTCTCCATATCATTCTTAATGCTCTGTTTACTTGCTCTAATCTACACAAAAATATAGGAACCACAAATGAGAGAATATATGTGATATTCGAGACTTTCTGGGGGCTGACTTAATTCCTTTATTATAATTATCTTCAGTTGGATCCACTTTCCTACAAATGATATGACTGCTATTTATTATGACTAAAAGTTCATGTATATAACGTTTCTGTATCTCTTCCTCTGTTGATGGACACATAGGTTGAATCATAACTTAGATAATTGTGAAACACAATAAACATAGGTATACAATTTTGCCTGTCAGTGATGCCATAGAGTTCTTTGTCTAAATATTCGGGAGTGGCATAGCTGGGTCATAGGTTGATCTATATGTAGGTCTTTAAAGAACCTTTAAACTGACTTCCACAGGGGCCAGTGTAACAGTTCCCTTTTATCAGCTTCCGTTGATTGTTTTTTAATGTCAATCTAAATGGTATGAGATATAGTTCAATGTAGTTCAATTTTCATTTCTCCACCAACTAGTTAAATTGAATGTTTTTCCTGTATGTAATTTGGACTTCAACCTTTGAAAACTGTCCATTCAATTCATCAACCACTTTATTGACTGGATTGTTTGACTTCTTATTTTATTTTCCAAGTTATTTATATGGGCTCAGTCCAGCCCCATAAAGATGGCTCTGCTTGTCTTGGCTCAAGGTCAGAGTTCAAAACTGTCCTTAGTAAGTCATAAGGCCTAAAGGTCTAAGGCATGGCTACAGTAGGATGTTTGATCTTGGCTTTGGGTGTCTTACCTAAATAACAACAGACTTGGTCTGAGGTGTGGTTACTCTTGACCCTAAAGGCCAGATAAGGAGAAATTAAGTCTAAGGTGTGATTACCAAATCATTGGAGAATTGATGAAGAATGTCTGTTTGTTCTGTGTACATGATACCATGTTCCCCTTTTTGGTTAGGGTATTTAAGAATGGTGAAGAATAATCTTGGTGCATTCAGTATTCACTTAATTGTTCTCTTGACTCTATCCTGTGTCTCTGTCTTTCTCTTGGTGTCTTTACCTTCTGTTCCTCAATCCACACTCCCCCTATCAGATACAAACCAAGCAAGTCAGCTGGATCCAACTGAAGGCCCACAAAGGTGGGTTCCCACAGGCCTACTTATCAATCTTTTGTCAGGTGTATAGTACACAAGGATTGTCTATTTCTGTAGAGGGTGACACTGAAACTTTGATGGAGATTATATTGAATCTATAGATTGCTTTTGGTAACAAAGCCATTCTTGTGAGAATAACTATTCTAATCCACATCATGGTAGACTTTATATTTTCTAGTGTCTTCAGTTTATTGCTTTAGTGCTTTAACTTTTCATTATAAAGCTTTTCTCATCCCTGGGGTAGGTTTATACCAAGATAATTTTACCAGGAGCAATAGAGATTGTGATTGTTTATCTGATGTCTTTCTCAGTGTATGTGTTATTGTACATAGGAAGGCTATTGACTTTTGTGTGTTATTTTTTATTCTGTCACTTTGTTAAAGGTATTTATCAGTTCTAAGTTTTCTGATGGAGTCTTTATGTCATTTATGTGTAGAATTATATCATGTGTGATTTCTTGGCTTATTTTATATCATTTCTTTCTTTCACCTTCTTGCATAGACTTCAAGATTTAGTGAGTACTCTTTTCTAGTGGAAATATTCTTAGTTATTTCCTATATACTGTAGTGTAGACTACAGTTTTGCCATTTATAGCTTTTATTGTTTTCCTATCTGTTCTTTCTATTTCTATGTTCTTTGGGGCCTTTATTGTGAAGGGTTGTTGCATAGTATTCAAAGTTTTTCTTTGTTTATTCGAAGAAACAGGTGATCTCTGCTATTGACTCAATTTGTGTAATATATTATATTCGCTATTTTCTTATCTTGATCCATTCCGACATCTCTGGAGTGAAGTCAGTTGGTCATGGTGAATGATCTTTTTGACATGTTCTTGAATTCAGTTTACAAATATTTTGTTGAGAATTTTTTTTACTGATGTTCATCAGGAAGTTTTGCCTATAAGAAGTACTGATGTTAATTTTTTGAAGTTCTTTTAGAATTCAGTAGTGAATTCATTTGCACATGAACTTTTTTGTTTTAGATTTTAAAATAAAACAAGTATCTGTGTGAGTATTGGTTCCTATGGAGGTCATAAGAAAGCTTTCCATCTCTCCACTCCATGTGGGTGCTGGGAATAGAACTCGGTTCATCTGGAAGACTATCAAAGCACTCTTAACTTTTGAATCCTCTCTCTAGTCCCTATACTTGAACTTTTTAAATTGAGAGATTTTGTTTTCTAGTGCTGCTTCAATCTTATTGCTTGTTATAGATCTGTTTAAATCACTTATCTCACCTTTGTTTCTATATCTAGAAATTCATTCTCTTTTTTCAAGATATGTCTTAATGGCTTTCTGAATTTCACTGGATTATATTGCAATGTCTCCCTTTCATTGTTAATAGTGTTAATCTGGATTTTCTGTCTCTTTTGGTTGGTTTGGCTAAGGTTTGTCTAATCATTTATCTTTTATAGAAGTTACTGTTTCATTGATTCCTTGTGGTTTTATTCATTTCCATTTTATTAATTTCTTCTCTGATCTCAGTTGTTTTCCTTTTTGTTCCGATTTTGGGTCTTACTTGTACTTGTTTTTCCATGATCTTAAGGAACATTGTTATTTATTTGAGATATCTCTGATTGTTTGAAATAGGGTCTCACTGTGTGCGGTGGATTGAAAGAAAATGGTCCCCAATGGGAGTGGCAGTATCAGGGGGTGCAGCCTTGTTGGAGGAAGTGTGTTACTGTGGGGGTGGGCTTTGAATTCCCTTTTGCTCAAGCCTCCCTCAGTGTGACTGTCAGCCGACTTCCTGTTGCCTCTGAGTCAAAATGTAGAACTCTCAGCTCCATCACCATGTCTTCCCATGTGCTGCCATCCTCCCTACCATGATGATAATGGACTAAACCTCTGATGCTGTAAGCAAGCCACCTCAACTAACTGTTTTCATTTATGAGTTGCTGTGGTCATGGTGTCTCTTCTCAGCAATACAAACCTAACTAAGACACTGTGTATGGCATATAGACCAGTCTGGCCCTAAATTCATAGAGATCTGTCTACCTCTGCCTCCTGAATGCTGATATTAGAGGTGCACCAACATTCCTAGGGTTTTTTTTTAGATTTATTTTAATTTTCACTTTATTATTATGAATGTTTTACCTGCATGGTTGTCTGTGTATCATGTGTGTTCAGTGCCAGTAAAGACCAGAAGAGGGGACTGGATCTTGTGGAACCAGAGTTACAGACAGTTACGGGTTGCCATATGGGTGCTGGGACTTGATTATTTGTTTGTTCATTTATTGAGCCAGGTTTCTCTGGGTAGTCCTGGATTTCTCTGAAACTCTGTAGTCCAGGCTGGTCCAGAACTCAGAGACCAACCTCCTATGCCTCCTGAGTGCTAGGATTAAAGGCCGGTGCCACCACTGCCTGGCTGGGTGCTGGGATTTGAACCAGGTCCCCTGGAAGAGCATCTAGTGTTCTTAACCATTGAGCCATCTATCCAGACACAAATGTTTATTTTATATGTATTTGTGTGTGT
Source organism: Phodopus roborovskii (assembly GCF_943737965.1). Taxonomy (NCBI): domain Eukaryota; kingdom Metazoa; phylum Chordata; class Mammalia; order Rodentia; family Cricetidae; genus Phodopus; species Phodopus roborovskii. Next base: position 2,251,528 of record NW_026126629.1, on the reverse strand, counting down.
GGGGGGGGAGGTAGCATATGCATGTGCACCACCTATGCACAAATACCTACAGAAGTCAGAACAGTACAGTGGATCTCCCGAAGTTTCAGTTGCACACAACTGTGAACTGCTCAATTTAGGCACTGGGGATTGGGTTCCAATTGTCTATAAGAACAAGTACACCTAACCCTGAGCCATCTCATTGGCAGCTCTGTTTTTTTAAGTAGGCCATTGTACCTACAAACTTTTCTCTTAGGAAGGTTTTTAATTGTACCAAAAATACAATTATTGTGTTTTCATTTTCATTCAACTTTAGAAATTTAAGGTTTCCTTTGTGATAGTCACTAATTATTCAATAGTGTGTTATGAAGTCTCCATGAATTTATAGAAGTTCTACAGTTTCTCTTGATATTTATTTCTTGTTTTGTGTCATATAGAATACACTGAATTATTTCAATTTTCCTTATTTTGCATTCGATATGATCTCTTTTAGAGAACGTTCCATGGGATTATAAAAATATGTATTCTGCAGTGTTTAGATGGAACACTCTGTAGCTATTTGATATATTCATTTGATCTATGGCTTTATTTGAATCAGATGTTTCTGTTTCTGGGTTTTTTGGCATGACTTTTCTATTAGTGAAAGTCAGATATTAATGTGTTTGAGTTAAGCTATATCTTTACTTCCAATTTTGTTTCATAAAATTTGGCACACTAGTGTTTGGTACCTATATGCTTAGAATTGTATTAGGTACTTAATTAATACTCAGAACCAAATAATATACATATGGCCAATATGAACTCACATCACAAAATGCCTATTTCTGCATTTTAAACCAAAGGGAGTGATGTACAATTTGAGAGTGTCAATACATGCAAGCTAGACACCAGGCTCTTATTGAAGTCTTTCTCATTGACCCCTGGGCATTGCAGTAGCAACTGAAATCGTAGTAACAATCTGGCAATGCATTAAGTAGGTCCTGGGCAGAAGACAAGACTCCACAGACATCACTTCATTCTGCTGTCAACCTTAAGCATGACCTACTGTCACCTCCACAGTGCAGTCATGAAAATCTAGACCCAAAAAAAGTTAAAACCTTAGCTAAGGTCTTATGGAAAGTAAACGGCAGAGTCAGTGTTTCTTCCGTCTCGGCAGCTTTCTAAGAAAAGAATAATGTGCAGTTCCCATCACAGACTTGAATACATCACAAGCTGTTGGCAAAAATACGTTCCTTGCTAGAATATAAGCAAAAATCTCTTCCCAAGAGAATGGAAGAAGGACAGACAGCATATTCTCCTAGAATGTCTATTGCATGAACATTCCAGAACTCGATTAGAAAAAGTCCTCCTTCTCAAAGACTGGCATATTCAATTTTTGCCTTTTACCATTAGCTATTTTCCTGTTTTCATCACTTTGCTGATCTCTGGGAGTGCACACAGCTCTAAGTCCCTGCCACATTCCCTCCAGGTTTTCAATGGGGTTGAGGGAACCCACATAGCTCAGGTTTCTTCCCCAGGAAGCAGTCAGCACAAGAGACAGAGTAACACAAGGTCAGGCTCAGATTCAGTTCACTGTACCTGACTCTTCCAGTTCTTAGCTACAGGGAGGGGCTGTTATTTTTATTGTTTAATTAGCTTACAAAGCAATGTGTTTCATTATGGCATTTACATACATAATTTACTGTTGCTGGTCTTGCCCACACTCTTGTCTTTCAACCCGCTACCACCCCCATACCCTTCCATCTCCAATGACACTCTTCATGTTTTCAGGCCACGCATTTACTATGTCCCCATCCTCAAAACCTTATGTATCTCTTAGTAGTCCCCCTTTTAGTTTCCCACAGCCCAGCTCATGTCCACATCTGCATGCATTTATTGTAGTGAAAAGCTGGAGTCCACATATGAAAGAGAACATGCCGAGTTGTGTGGCACGTGTAAGTCATGCCATCTTCATTCAGCTTCCTTATACACAGAATATGATGGGCTTTTTAACTCCCACTGTTGTGCAAGAAGGAAAGGGTTCATGAACATAAAGCACCTAGATGAGTCTCAGTATCAAGGAAGTGGATACAGATATCTACTAACAGACCAACAACCACCGAAGGTTATCTTGTTACTCTTATCCACAATACATGCCTTAAAAAAACCACTTATCTCATACATACTTTTTTCAAAGTTCTCTGTCTTTATTTCTCTAATTTTCTCTCTTTGCTTCTCAAGCCCCAGGCCTGTCAGTTGACCTGGGAATTTACCTTGAAGGAAATAAAGTTCTTATTGGGGATGGAAAAGGCTTAGTGGTAGAACATTTGCTGAGCATCAGCACCACACACACTAATATCTTTTGGAAGAGCTTCCAGACATAAGTATTTTTAAGGATTACATAATATACACGAGGGTCTTTTTCTTTTTGTTGTTCTTGTTTTTGTTTTGTTTTGTTTTGTTTTTCTTGTTGTTTTTAATGTCTCTGGGCCTGAGGTGAAGGCTCAGTGGATAAACTATGCAAACATGGGGATCTGAGTTGGGATCCTAAGAGTCTGTGTAAAGCCAGATATAGTCCTGTGCACCTGTTATCCCAGCATTCCTGCAGGGAGATGGGAAGCTCCAGAGAGAGAGTAAGCCTGGACACTCTGCAATGGACAAGAAATTGTACGACAAAATAGATGAAGAGTGACACTTGTGGTTGACTTCTGACCTCCACATATGTATTGTACCATGTGAGCAGCACCACACACACACACACACACACACACACACACACACACTAAAATCATTGTTGAAAATAAGTAGGGATTTGGTAGAGATTTTCATAAAAACACTTTTGCTTTCAGTCATTTTATCCTTGTTTTGGGGAAGAAATGAATATGAAAAAATCATATGGCTAATAATGATAAGAAAGAGTAGCTAGATTCTATCATATAGTCATACACATATATATATATATTGTCAAATGTAATATAAGTAGTGCTATATGTGTTTATTGTATTATGTTCCCCAGGTATTCTTTAGATCTTATTTTTTAGTGTCACAAGTACCTTCTTGCATCAGTGAAAAACATTATCTTGCTCAGCAAATACAAGATGCTACTCTTTCCAGCTAAACCCATGCATACATACATGCATACACACACACACACACACACACACACACACACACACACACACACACACACGTATACATACTCTGCTTTCTCTTGAGATTATAAAACTCTTTGTTCTTTAACTTTTCAGTAAAAAAAAATGACTTGAAATTATTCCTGTGGGAACACAGTTCAAAAATGGATTGATGTGGGTAGAATTCTGAGCACTTGTGAGAAACTCCAAGAAAACAGATAGGAGTCTGTGACTTCGGTTTCTTCAAAACATGGAATTCTTCTTGGAATATGTATTTGTCTTCCCAAGTGTAGTGGATTCAATTAATTTTATATACCTTATGATAATATGAATATATTTGGTTCCATAAGCTCACAGGGAGTGGAGTGGTACTATTAGGAGGTGTGGTCTTATTGGAGGAGGCTGGATGACACTCACCTTTAATTTTGCCATACCTTCTGTTGGAAGTGTGTCACTGTGGGGGCAGGCTTTGAGGTCTTTTTCTCAAGCTTCACTCAGCGTGACAATCAGTTGACTTCCTGTTGCCTCTGAGTCAAGATGTAGGACTCCCAGCTCCAGCACCACATCTGCCTGCATGCTGCCATGCTCCCAATATGATGGACTGAACCTCTGAACTATAAGCAAGCCACCACAATTAAATGTTTCCTTTATGAGATGCCATGATCAAGGTTTCTCTTCACAGTAAATAGGAACCTAACTAAGATATGACTCTATGGGAAAAACATGTTTTTGCCACATGCGGCTCATCCTTGTGGTTGTATGCTTGTTACAGCTTTACTGGTGTGACATTTCTTAATCCTCAGAGTAGAAGTTGTCTGAGCCTTTGAATTAAGTTGGTGATTGATGAGAACTTAGTCCTCCTCATTGTTTGGCTTCATTTTCCCTGATCCCACCACCTCTAGAGCTGAGAAAATTTCAGATCTGAGACATTAGAAAATTAAATTGTGTGTCACTCTGTGGTCATGCTCTTGCCTTCCTCAGTCTTTTCACAAAGCTTGATGAGTGTACAGGGACAGTGCTAAATATGCTCACACAGAGAGAAGCAGAAATTCAATACCTAAAATTGGGTTTTTACTAAATTATACTGCAGTGCAGTTTCCCACCTGCTTGGCAAATAATACCTAGAGGAAGCCTACAATTACATAGGCTTTTTGCCAGAAATAAGGAGATGTTAAAAATAATAAACCCTTCAAATAAGTAAAAATAGAGATGAAAGGAAGGAAGAGAGAAAAGAAAAGAAAAGAAAAAAGAAGGGAGAGAAAAATGAGGGAAAGATAAAAGAGTCTTCCTGACTCAAGATCAATGGATATCATCAATGTCCTTGTAAGTTACTTATGCTCAGGATTCACTTTGTTCCCCCAGACTCAATCCTCAGTTTCATCCCCAGCTCTGCAGCAGAATACCCATGGCAATCTTTCCAGCTTGTCTGCTTCCAGTTCCTGTGGATCTCCAGATCTTCCCCTTCTAGTCTTCCGTTCCCCAACTTGTTGCTTTAACTCAGGTTATCACCCCCTGCTAACCCAAGAGCCACTCCTCCAGGGCAACAAGTAGGCTGAAGGCAGAGCCATACCTCTTCTATGGTTCCTTATGTCCAATCCCCCCCCCCACTCTAGTCTTAACTATAGCTATGTAGCAGAACACCTGCTGTGGTCAGCCTCCCTTTCCACTCTGACTCTCTCCTCCAACCTTCCTACCCCCAGCTCCTCCCAGTATTCAAACCTCCAACACTAGCAAGCATTCCCTGTGAACACAGCAGCTGAGCAGGCCAGAAAAACACACTGTTAACACACAGCCATCACACTGTCCATAAACATCCAGGGAGAAAACAGAAACCATGGACCAAAACACCCACCCAACAAAGACAAATTCAGAAGTCAGCACCCAGATATGTGTACTCTTTCCCCCCAGGTGCCTGGGTCCTGCTGCTACGTCAGCCCCCAAATAACACACAAGACACTATATTAATTATAAAGCTGTTGGCCAATGACTAGCGTTTCTTATTGGCTAGGTCTGTCTTAATTATTAACCTATATCTATCAATCTATGTATTGCCATGAGGCTGTGGCTTACCTAGATGTCCAGAATGGTGTTATTCCTCCTGCATCCTACATCTCGACTGCCCTCTGCCTATACTTCCCAGAATCCTTCTTGTCTCCTAGTCCCATCTATCATCCTGCCTCATTGGCCACAGTGCTTTATTCATCAACCAATAAGAGAAGCATATGTACAAAATACATCCCCATCACAGACATATAGTCTTCCCAAACCTGAAAAACACAATCCAAAATAGCTAGGGAAATATATCTCCACTTGAGCCCAGCAGGCACTGAATATTCCAACATAGCTGAAACACAAGAAAAAGACCCTAAAACCAACAGTATGGTAGAGATCCTTAAAGAGGAAGTGAACCCATCCTTTAAAGAAATCCAGCAAAATACAAACAAACAGTTGAAGAAAACAAATAAAACTGTTGAAGACCTAAAAATGGAAATAGAATCAATAGAGAGAACACAATCTGAGAGAATCCTGGAAATGGAAATATAGGTATGCAAACAGGAAGTACAGATACAAGTATCACCAACAGAATACAAGAGATGGAAGTGAAAATCTCAGGTGTTAAAGATACAATAAAAGAAATGGCTGCATCAGTCAAAGAAAATGTTAAATCAATCAAACAAATAAATAACAACAACAAAAAACTTCTGACATAAAACATCCAGGAAATCTGGGACACCATGCAAAGACCAAATCTAAGAATAATAGGAATAGAGGAAGAAGAAACCCAGGTCAAAGGCCCAGAAAAAAATGTCTCCAACAAAATCACAGAAGAAAATATTCTTAACCTAAAGAAAGAGATGTCTATAGGGGTACAAGAAGCATACAGAACACCATATAGATTGGACCAGAATAGAAAGTCCTCTCACCACACAATAATCAGAACATTAAACATATAGAATCATACAGAGAAAAGAAAGAATAGTAAAAGCTGCAAAGGAGAAATAACAAGTAACACATAAAGACAGACCTATTAGACTTATACCTAACATCTCAATGGAGACTAAAAGCAGAAGGGCCTGGGCATACTGCAGACTCCAAGAGACCACAAATGTCAGCCCAGATTATTATACCCAGCAAAACTTTCAATGACCATAGATGGAGAAAACAAGATATTCCATGATAAAGTCAAATTTAAATGATATCTGTCTATAAATCCAGCCCTACAGATGGTACAAGAAGGAAAATTCCTACATAAGGAGGCTAATGACATCCATGAAAATATAAGGAATAAATAATGTCACAACAGCAAGACCAAAGGATGGGACACACACAAAAGAAACAAGCAATCCACCACCAACAACAAAATAACAGGAATCAATAATCATTGGTCATGTCACTAATATCTCTCAACATCAGTGATCTCAATTCCACAATAAAAAGACAGACTAATAGAATGAATGTGAAAACAGAACCCATCCTTTTGCTGCATCCAAGAAATATACCTTAATATCAAGGATAGATATTACCTCAGATAAAACGGTTGGAAAATTACATAGCAAGCACATAGACCTAAGTAGCAAACTAGTATAGCAATTTTAACATACAACAAGAGATTTCAAACAAAAACTAATTAGAAGAGACAGGGAAGGACACAGCATATTCATCAAAGGAAAAATCCACCAAGAGGACATTTTAATTCTCAACATCTGTGCTGTAAACACAAGATACCCACTTTTGTAAAAGAAATACTACTGCAGTTTAAATTGTTTATTGTCTTTCACATACCAATAGTGTGTGATTCAGTACCCTATTTTTATCAATGTACAGGTCATTCAGACACAAACTAAACAGAGAAATGCCAGACATAACAGATGTTATAAACCAAATATAACTATAAGATATTTACCGAATATTTCACACAAACAAAAAAGAATACACTTTCTTCATTGCAATCTCATGGAACTTTCTACAGATTCAATGTAATCTCCATCAAAAATTCAATAAGAGAAAACATTATTAAATGCTAATAAAGTAGTTGTTGTAATTCTGGTTTATCAAAAATAACAATATAACACTAGTATTTTCCTAGTCACAGATCCACAGTGTTCAATGGTAGAATAAAAGGGATCATCTTAAATGACTCAGAACTGGAAAGCAAATTCTCTTGTGTTCACTCATGTGTGGAAGTTAACCTCAAATCTTTAGATTTATGTGTTTCATTTGCAGTGTCTGTAAAATTCAGAAATCTACAGGCAGTAGAGCACATGTTACATAAGAGGGAAAGAGGGAATAATGTGGATGGAGGTTTAGCTATGGAGAAGGATTGGAAGGAGCGTGGAGAAGGGATAAGAAATACTAAGGATTATTTGAAAAAGACATATGGAAACCCAGGAATATATATATGAAAAGAGTTTAACTGGAGCTACCCTAAATAAAGGATAATAGTCTTCTCTGAAGCCACAGTCACCTAATTAAAAATTCTAGTGCCAAGTGTAGGATACCTCAAGTTGTTGATCAGGTTATCCTGGAGACTCTCCAAAATAATATACCCTGTAGTGTGAATTCTAATTGGTCTAATGAGTCAAATACAAGGGCAAATGCCAAAAGATAGAGAAGCAGAGCAGCCAGCCACTAGTGCTTACCTCTACTAAATCCTAAGACCAAATGGGTGATTCTCTAGGAATCTGCAGACTGAATGCAATGAGCTCTTGTCTCTTCTTGCCTTATAGTCCTCTATCTTCCCAGCCATATCATTCCTGTCTCCAGCTCCCAAGTGCGGGGATTAAAGACATGTAAGTCCCCAGTGTGAAGGACTACCACCTGGCTCTGTTTCTCTTTTAGAATGAAGAAATCTTGTGCAGCCCAGGGCAGCCTTGAACTCACAGAGATCTGTTTTCCTCTGCCTCCTGAGTTCTGGGATTAAATTGTGTCCCACAACTGCCTGGCCTCTATGGCTACCTAGTGGCTAGCTCCACACTCTGATCTTCAGACAAGCTTTATTTGTTAAATCACAAACAAAATATCACAACATTTCCTTTTTTTTTTTTTTTTTTTTGGTCTAAAATAAAAAGGTTATAACTAATATAAAAAACTATATGTTGTAAGTACAATAACTATATACAATGTATACAGGTAATAAATGCATCAACTATGTCTAGTCCACATGCATTTGACAAATTCAGAAACTGTTCCATTATATATTCTACCATGGTGATTCCAAAGCCTTGTACCTAACTCATTTCCTATCCTAACTTGCATTACCATCCAAAACTTTCTTTTGATGTCTTTCAACCTAATATATTTTACACCTCTTTAGTGAGTTTCTTTCTGAGTCTGTTAAACAAGAAAAACTATAATTATAACTTCAACTCCCTCAGACACCTGAGAATGAAATAATATTGACTGAGTAAGCAGGAAGTTCAGGCAAGCTACTTCCAAAAAGATGTGAGAAATGACATAAACAGCTGGCTGCCTGGACAATCACCTCAAATTACCCTACAAAGTTGGCACATCCATCTACAGCCTAAAGGCTTAGAATATTCAACAGACTTTTTTATGTAACAGGATTTTTGAAGGACTGTCCTACCTTGTCTTGGCAAGGATTGGCAGTTATTCTCTTTTGTATTCTCCTTATCCAATTTGGACAGTGCACTGTTAGCAGTCAAGGCAAAGACCCTTTCTCTCCAAGGAAAATTAAAGCTGCATATGGAGTTTATTCTATGCCCTTCATCTTCTTTAAAGTAGATTGGTGCTGCCAGGATCAATTATGTCTCATTGATATATATATATATATATATATATATATATATATATGTATGTATGTATGTATGTATGTATATATATATATATACATATATATATATATTAAAACATTTTAAATGCCATATTCTATAGATCTCTGAAGTGTTGAAGATGACCTGTGTATCTAAAATATATCTCTGTTTGACCATGAAAACAAACCTAATGTGACTACAAGTTAACTGTAATGACTGACTACTAACTTGGATTTTTTACTCCTAATTAGTTGGTAACAAAAACTTTCAAGGATTAGAAATCTGCATTGCCTTGTTCAGTGAATTGCATAGGTATTATACCTTGAACAAGATTAGACATGTATGTCCTCTATGTTCTAACAAAAATAATCTTAAATTTGTATCAATATACAAAATTAATATCAATTTAAAACTAGTAGTTGTTTTTTGGTTTAAAGTAGATTCAATACTCTTTTTATCTTATTTCTATATTCCTCCTTTATATCCTGTCATATCTACATCCCTGTTTTTCTTTATAAAACAAGAACCCAGAATCTAAACTCCTTTGTGCAGCTTTTCCTGACCATTACCTATGACATCTTGTAACCAACCATCCCAAATAATAAAAAATATCTATAATCCATTGAATGATCAAAAAAACCCTACCCTGTGTCTTGGGAGTGTGTGTGTGTGTGTGTGTGTTTCATGTTCTTTAATTTGCTTCCTGTTGTCTGTGAGTGATAGCATCTTAACAAATCCTGAAAAGAAAAATTGGGGTTAATTATCAACTCCTGGGAGAGGTAGCTACATCATTTGTTGTCCAGTCTCTGCATAATGGGAAAGTGCAGGACTTGTCTCAAGTCCTGGCTAGAGTAGTCTGTGAGGCTGGATCTCAAAATTGTCCTGAGTAGTTTGTATTTCAAAGCCCATCTAGTTGGTGGTATTTGTCAAATTAGTGGCATTGTCATGGTCTTGGTAGAATCATTGATATGGGGCCCCACCCTCCTTTTGGAGACTTCAAATGTCACTGTTAAGCATGGTCATGGTTCATTGCAGTAAAGTTAAACATTTTAATTGTCATATGCAGAAGATCTCAAAGAGGTTAAAGGACCTTACTTTGTTATATAATCCAGACTACAAAAACTTAATTCTTGTTTTAACAAGTAAAGACAGCCTATTGCCATTGCTCTTGTTTGCCTATCAGAATTTAAGATACATTTGCTGAAGAGACCACACACTTTCATCGCATTATATTGAGAAATAAAATTGGTACTGATTGGGGTATTGTTTGACACTATTTCCAGGGAAATAGTAAGAAATATCTACTCACATCAGTTTTCAAAGTATTCATATTTACTTTGAATATTTTTATATGAGCAAAATTTATCACAATTAAACTTGTATGTATCAAGAATGACTGATTAGTCTAGCAGTAAGGTGACTTATTTCCCCTCCTTGTTTCTCATCACAGTGCAGTCAGCTGCCATCTGATGGCAGGATCCCCAACCTTTCAGCATCAGTTCTTCTGATTGGCAATGGGTCTCACAGTAGTCAGCATTTGATACATCCATTGTTGGCATACAACAATACAGCCCCTACAAGTGTACCAGGTTGCCCCCCCCCCAACCTTGGTGTTTATACTAACATTGGGAAAGCATTAAAAATCTGCATGAGCTCTGTTCCCAGAGAGGCTTCCTGGTCTTTTATGATACTGAAACACATGGCTACAGGGCCTATGGCCATTTCACACATGCTGGGTGTCATTGTGACAGAATCAAATGTGCTTCCTTTATGAATGAAGGAATGAAAATGTTGAAGGAACAAATAAATGAGGAAGCCAAATTTGCAAAATTAAGAGGGGAATTTCTCTGACCGGTGAAAGGATACATCCACAGACCTGGTTAATATTCCCCAATTGAAACTAAAACACCCTCAACACCCAGTCTTCTCCTTTCATTGTCTCGGTGTCCTGTTATCAGTGACTTTTTAGACTCCCTTAAGTCATTTCCCCACTTAAGACTTAGTGTGAAGAAACAGGATTTAACATCTGCCTGATTATATTAGGAACAGCTATTCCCTTGGGCAAAGCACTGAATATCCCAGTGAGACAGTGTCTGAGAGTGTCAAGCCTCTCTAAAGTTAACTACTTCAGAGTACTTTCTGATGACTTGATAATAATAGACAAACCTCCTTTGCTGGAGTGGAAGGTGGAGTATCTCACAGTTTCTTTAATATTTATTCAGTGTGTGTGTGGGGACTCTTCCAGACCACTGAAAGAAGGTTTAATCATACCTATGGATTGCTCTGTTCAAAAAAAAAAAAAAAAAAAAAAAAAAAAAAAAGTGTGGTCATTTAATGCATTGTCTTGATTCTGAAATTCGTAAATACAGTGTCTATTGTAAGTGTTACAGCTTGAATGGAAAGGTATCCTGACTGTCGGGAGCCACAAAAATCATACCACACAACAAACCTCCTCAGGTGTGGGGCCTGGTTATTGGAGAACCTCAGGGGCAGATCCTGAGCTTGGCTGTTAAAGCTAGTCAGTGCTTGGTTTGTGGAGCTCCTCAGGTGTGGGTCCTGGCTGTTGGAACTAGTCAGGGGCAAGGAAAGCCACTTTTACCACCCAAGTCAGTTTGCTATTGAAAAGCAAGGGTAAAAAAAGGGGGACAATGTTATCATTAGACTACTTCCTGTTAAATGGGGGTGAGTCCTTGGAACAAGCTGCATCTTCCCCATCAGGGCATAAATGGGTATTGCAGGCCTCTGACTCCATAGTTAGGGGTTGGTAATCCTGTAACAGCAACTGATCAAAAGTCTGGTTAGAAATCATTTGGACTTATTGAAGACATCTAGAAAAAAAGTTTATGAGGCAGAGTTCAATTAATAGAATTAAGAAGAGGAGGAGAAAAGGGGTTAGAAGGATAATACCCACTTCCATATATGGCCAGAGAACCACAGGTCAGAGACATCAGCTCTTTTTTACATTTTTGAAGATCCTTCTGGAGTTGTCAGATCTTGTGTTTTACTATATCCAATTGGCTAACATAGAAGCAACATTCTTCCCTGAGGAAGAAATAAAGACCACCTCTTTCTGCTGTTAGTGCATCATCTAATTCTCTACTATTTTCTAGCTGTGTGGTAGCTAGTAAGTCTACTTGGCCCTGAAGGATGAGGATGCTCTGAGACATCCATTGCAGATCCTGGATGAACTTAGAGGAAAGTCACTGGTAAATAGCTAGGGAAGTGGTCAGTTCTGCTCCTCCAGTGGTTAATATCCAGGAGTGTGAGAAAGAATAGGCCTTGAGCTGTTCATTTATCATGCTGTAAAGCTATAAACTCTATGACGGGAACTGGCAAGGGTTCTTCACCAGGTACCCTCTCTAGTTTTAGGGGAAAGGAACACCAGGACACAAGTCCCAGACCACCCAGCAGGTAGGCAGTGGTAAACTTTAATGCCTCAGAGGATTTAGTTATTGCAAATGTTTGGGCTTGGAGCTGGGTCATAAGGGTTAAGATGTTATTTCAGTTTGTGGAATCCAGTGTGCTCATAAAGTATGTTTCTGAGGAGTTAAAGTAGTCTGTGACACTGAAGAGAGAGATGTGGAAGAAGTATCAGATAGTAGTGACATTTGACTTAGAGCAATTAATGAGTGGTAAGGTCAGAGAGTCTAATAAGGCAATTGGTGAGACCACAAAATATGGTCATCATTTTTACTCAGGAGGGACACACAACCAGCATTCCCCAAAGTGGTCAAGCAGGGCATTATTTATTAGCTGATTAGTATCTGACAGGAGATGGCGTGACAGGGAGGTGGGATCAATATTGTCTAAAAGTGGTGGCACTGGGGATATAAAGACCTTTGAGATCTTTGGACCACTTGGACTGTGTCTATACCTAAGGGTTGAGAGAATGGGATGTACAGCCTCTGTATTTTGATCTTGCCTGATGGGTGGCTGTGATAAATGCTAAAGTTTACGAATGATCCCCTTCTCATATCTGGGGTTCCATGAGTCCTTAACTATGATGTAAAGGACTCCCCCATTCTGCACAAAATGTAGTGCACCTTTCTGACTATGCATCATGTCTCCAACAAGACTAATAAGGGAAGCCTCCAATAGTCTCTGGCCAATATTTGCAGTAATCTCTAGTTTCACTGTAACAAAATCAAGCATAGAGGACAGGTATTTTAGAAGTTGATTTAGGTGTTAGAGAGAGAACTATCTCTTTTTGGCAACCTGTTGGTGAGCAGTTTCCAGACCCCCACCATGTTAACCATAACCTAAACCTTTGAACTCTTAATATAACAATAGCATAGAAAGGAAGAGAAATCTGAAAGATTTTTTTGTTACCTTAAATGACCTTTTTATACCTTCAGAACTTTCTTAAGCTTTTGTACCCTCAGATCTTTATATACTATTTTTAGAGCCAAAGAACTTACTGAAGTGTTCACATCCTCAGATGTTTATACTCTTTCTTAGACTGTCATTGTGACCGGGCAGTGCTTTCAACAATAGCTCCTTCTGGGCTTTCTTCAGGAACTTCAGTCCAGCCACACAGTGCCACATCTTACTTGCTCACTATGACCCCTCTTGTCTTTTTAATAATACCATTTAGGTGACTTTTACATTTCAAAGTCTAGCTACCAGTATGAGTACATTCTTGTACGAATACATGGAGGTACAGCTTTAATACCTAATTAAACAAGCATTATTTTGTTGTTGTTTTAACCTTTTATTGTTTGTGGTTTCACATCATGTATCCCAATCCCACTCACCTCCCTGCCCCCTTGCTCTAACCTCTGCCCTTGTAAACTCCCCCTCAAAACAAAACAATTTAAAACAAACAAACAAAAAAACAGACAAGCAAACAAAAATCTCAGTGTGAAAATTGTAGTGTTGTTAAGTGACTTACACAGGATGCCCTTTAGTCAATACATGTTTACTTGTAAGTGTTCATTGTAATGAGTCCTTGGTGTGGTTTGAAGCCTCTGGCTTCTGTTATTTTATCAATACTGGATCTTCACTGGGACTTCTCATGGATATTCTGTTGTTGCCCTGTGTTATGGAGATCCTGTAGCTTTAGATCTGCAGGTAAAGCCCCTTTACATGCTCTAACAATTCATAGATAAGGTGGATGTTGGGGTGGACAAACTCATAACACTAGTTCTGGGCCTGGGTGCTAGGTGAGTTGGTCAGCCTACCAGCTTTCTCTCATTATTACCACCCACACAAACTCTTCAACACTGCCCAGGCTAGCTCACCCAATGGAGCAGGCAGCAAGGAGTAAGTCCAGTTCTCTGAGTCCATGGAGGAAGAGAGGAATGATTGCAAAATGAAAGCCACTAGAGGGAGTTCCCATTAGTTTCAAGTATACCTGAGATGCAAGAGAGAAGGCCAGGAGGGCATACAGAAGCTGTAAGACTTCTAGGATGGAGATGAGAGAAAGAAAAGAAGAAGCATGGTTGCAGAGGCCCAGATGGGCTTAAGAAAGCTGTGGGACTGCAGGCAGATGCTACGGGAAAGGGGGAGGATTCCAATAGACGGAGGGGAGTTAGTGTCTTAGTAACTAGAGAGCTGTCCACAGGGTGGGACCTTGGAGGATGTTCCAGGTTCAAGAATCCAGAGAGAGAACATTTACCAAGTAGGCAAAGAGAGATGGATGGATAGATCAGGTAGAGGGAAGAAGCAGTTGAAGAGGAGGACTTTAGAATTTGAAATCAAATATGTTGGGTGACAGAAGCCAGCAGAAAGAAATATATACACATCTAAGAGAGAGACAAACCGGAATGGCTGAAAGGTATGTGCAGCATCTTTTACCAATGCTACCTAAATAGAAAGAAGTCAGCAAAGGAGTGGTGTTTGGCGACCCTTCTATGATAGGAGATGAGATAGATCATGAAAAGAGAAGCAGTAGTGGGTGACCCAAAAGTTAACTTTTTATATTCGAGTATAAAAAGTTTAGCTGTGGCCAGAGCACATAGGCAAGGTGTCCATTCTTGGATAGTATGCTATAACTTTTTGATAAATATGAAGTGTGTATAAAGGAAGGCTTCTGTTGGTTTCCCAAGACCCCAAGGGTACTGCCCTTGTAAATTAGAGAGAGAAGAGGCAAGTTAAGTCCAGAAGATGTAGGGGCAAGGCCTGAAGGAGGGCCCATTGAAACTTATAAACAAAAGGGCTTAGTAATGGATATCAGGAGGAGTTCATGCAAGGGGCCAAAGCCACCTCAAATGGGACAGCCAAGAAAGGAAAAAGGAGGAATCCAGGAGGTACAAAGCCAATCAGCACTAGAAAGAATAGAATTTCATCCTTGGTGATAGGGACTGAAAGTGACTTGATAAAATGTTTCCTATTTAGGCTAATGGCCTTGTGAGTGAGATTAATAGTTAGCCCCATATAAGTTACCTGAGGAGTAGACAGTTGAACCTTAAAAGGCCATGACAGAGAGGAGAGTGTTGAAAGGTTGGGTACTATGAGATGGAAAGGAATCACTGCAGACATAGTCAGAGGTCCTGAATCAAGTGGTAGCTTCTGATGACTTTTTAAATTGCTAGTCTTGGGGTACTAAATAGGGAAGAAGTGGGACCCAAGAGATTCTTTCTTAAGAGGTCAAAGATAAGAGACCTAAGTTCCCCGAAGCTGTGGAGAGAGAGTGAGCATTGAGCCCAGGTTATACAATTGGTAGGACTTTGTAGTTGAATGATGAGATGAGGGTGATGTTTGGCTAAGGAGGGGTTTTGAGTGTCCCATACCTGGGAAGTCAATAAGGGAAAAGTTATGTCAGATTGTGTGGTTTGGAGGAGGATGGGGGAGTGACCAGCAAGCCTGGGGTTAAGAGAATTGGGGAGATTGAAGGAAATAGAGGCTTCTACTTTGACTAAGAGGTCCCTTCCCAGTAAGGGGATGGGATGGGTTGATACTACTAGAAAAGAGTGGGTAAGGGGGATACCCTAAAGATACAACCAAGTGGTAGGTTTTGGTGAGGTTGGTAAGTCTATCCCCCTACCCCAGCAACAGGGCAACAAGAAGGAGAGGTGGGTCCTTAAAACTCCATCAGTAATGAGTAAGTGGACTCATTGTCCCAAAAGAGAGAGCTAGGTCATTTTGATGCTGTGATGCTTGCCCAAGGTTTCCTGTTAGAGATGGCAGTGGCCAGGCCATGGGAGTCCATCCCCACTCAGTCATCCAATGCCAGACCTAGGAGGTTGGATGGAGGGCGATCTAGGCTTAATGTCTTCATGCTACAGGGGACATGGGGACAGTCAGCACCACAATGGCTTCTTGATGGCTCATTCAACATGGTCCATGTGGTTTACGAGGGTTTGGGTAGGTCTGGCGCCAGTAACTCTACTGACCACATTTGCAGCAAGGACACAGATGTTCGTAGACTTTGAGAGCCTGGGCCAATGCTATGGCTGGCTGAAAGGCCTTCACTAGCATTTGTTTGTTTGTTTGTTTTCGTTTTTTTCATCTTTCTCATGGCACACCTTAAAGATCACCACTAAGATGTCTGCCTGTTGAGTCAGGGGTGCTTTTTGTAGATGTGTAAGTTTGGCCCTGATATCAGGGCCACTCTGAAGGAAGGAGGAGGAGTTATAAGAAGTTGTTTTCTATCTGAGGTCTTGGGCTCCATATTAGTATAGTATAATAGAGTCATTTTAAGGTGGTCTAGGAATTAGGATGAGTTTTTATGTTTGTCCTGGATGACCTCTTGAATTTTTCCATAATTGACCACTTCAAGGGTGGCCTTATAGAGACCAGCCAGGAGGCAAATTATAAATTGATCTTTAGCTAGAACGCTTCCCTGGGTATTGTAGTTCCATTCAGGATCCTTGTAGGGGACCATTTCAGCCCTAAATGGGTGGCAGTAGTAGTTTGGTGGATTTAATCTGCATGTGCCCCAGCCCTGCACATCATTCTCCTGTGCTCTTCAGGAAGAAGGATGCTTGTGAGAATCATGGAGATATCATGGAGAGTAAGATTGCAGAATGTCAGAACTCTTTAATGAAAATGGAGGGATTAATGGTATAAGATCCCAATCTCCTTTCCTTTTTCGGGGGTGGGGGTGGCTTTTTTGATACAGGGTTTCTC
The DNA here is from genome assembly GCF_943737965.1 of Phodopus roborovskii. Lineage (NCBI taxonomy): Eukaryota > Metazoa > Chordata > Mammalia > Rodentia > Cricetidae > Phodopus > Phodopus roborovskii. Next base: position 2,234,598 of record NW_026126629.1, on the reverse strand, counting down.
TGTGTAGTTTTGGTTTGTCCTGGAATTTGCTCTGTAGACCACACTGGTCTTGAACTCACAGAGATCTTCCTGCCTCTGCCTCCAGAGTGCTAGGATTAAAGGTGTGCACCAACTCTGCCCGGCCCCCACCTCTTTTCTATCTGAGAGAGATCACTTAAGAAAGAGACATGCACCCTGACCAAGCATTCACCCCAGAAATCTCCCACAAAAGGAGAACTGGGGCTGGGTTAGGCTGGGTAGTGGGAGCTAGCGGGGTCCCACGGTGGAGCAGGAGTGAGTAGTGGGAGGACTAAGGGCTGCCAGTGGGCTGAAAGTGGACACCAGGGAGATTTGATTAGAGTGGCCTGTCACTATAAAAAGAGAAAGGAGACTGAAGGAGCTGGAGAAGAAGGAGCTGTGGGTTGAGGACAATAGGGAAAGCCTCACTAACTGGATTGGAAGTAGTAGTTTGGACCTTACAGCTAGGAGGAGTTGATTTCTTCCTTGACTAGCTTATATCAGTTGGGAGCCAAAGAATACTACACAAGAGCCTCACACAGAGAATTATCCAGAGAGAAGAACTCTGGAGGGTGGCTGTCACTGCTTGTGTGAGTAGCAACAGAGAACTGAGCAAAGACAGGGCTTTCCAGGATGGCCTTGGATTAGAGAGATTATGCGGCCTGATCTTAGGGTAAATTTAGGGACTGATGAGATTTTTTTTTTTCCTGTAGGGCAGAGCCTGACTACTTTTTTCTACCTTGAGGCTAGGAACACAGTTACAGCTAATGGAGAATATGGCTATTGGAGAAGTTTAGAGCACTGGGGCATGGCCATTTGGGCTCCACAGAGGCAGGGCCTGGTGGTTGGAGCTCCTCAGGGGCGGGGTCTAGTTACTGAAGCTCCACAGGGGCGAAGAACTGCTGCCCCTGCTCCAAGCTGATGTGAATAACCAACATCTATAACAAACAGCTTTACACACCAGATTAAAAGCCAGAAGTCTTATGCAAGCAGTGCCTCCTGCTGGGGGATGGCATGGCTGGCATCTGTTGCTGCTTGATCCTCTTTCCCCCCTTGCTAACAGCTCTCTGGCAGCAATGGGAGGTAGTTAAGGCACCAGAGATGTTCCAAGGAGATCCACACTACTGGGACCTGGCTTTGTCCCCATTCTGCCTGGAAGACTGTCTCATCTTCAAACTCCTCCACTTTCCCATCTGCCCACTGTCTCTCCTAGACTTCTCTGTGTTGACTCTGCTTCACCTCACTTGCTCATCATCCTTCTGTCATTGCTTAGCAACCACAGACCCTCAGGCTCCCTTTGGCTAAGGGCTATCCACAAGCCATGGCAGCTGCTTTATATTTAGAACACAATAACAACTTGTGGATCCTGTTCCTCAGTGAACGTGGAGAGAATGGATCACTCGAAGTTTCTAATTTTCCTGTGACTATCCTCAGCTAACCTGCTGTATTTCTTCTGGAAGGCTGTTGTGTGAGCTCACTTTCATACCTGGGCTGCACACTGAGCTCTGTAGGTTTCAGTGAAGCCAGTTAATAGCTTGAGCTCTACTTTTCCATTCTTACTGTATAACAGGAAAACCCAGGGCTACACAGACACCCAGGGTCCTGTCTTTATAAAATCACATAAAATAGTATTTTATTATGTTGTTGTATTTTATTATGTGAATCCAAGCTGGATTGCATCCATTGTTATCTCCTAATTTTAAAAGAAATCAAAGTGTTCCACAAGCCCATCAAAGGCAGGTATGAGGTCTTGTTCCTACTGGATGTAGCAGACAAGCCTGCCCTACAAGGACCTCTATAACTATAACCCTTACATTTAGGAAGTTCCATGTGGCTACTGTGTCAGCACAATTTCATTTTCATTCCCCTCTTATTAAGGGGGCATTGAGTTTGTTTAAGTACTAGGCACTAAAACAATGCAACAGATATCTGTAATGTATAATGTTTAAATATATGAAGTAAAAATGTGATGTGGTTGCAGAAACACATAGAGACAGCTGACCCAAACAAGGAGGAGCTAACGGGCACCCAGACTGATAGCTTGGAATCCAGCATGGGACTGATTCAGGCCCCCCTGAATATGGGTCTCAGCCAGAAGGACTGAGCAGTCTAAGGAATCTCAGACAGCGGAACCAGGATGTATTCCTGGTGCACAAAAGGACCTTGCAGACACATCCCCCATGGAGGGATACTCCCTTAACCTAGAGACAGGAGAGAAGTCCTAGTCCCTACTTCAAATGACTTGACAGATTTACATGAACCCACCTGGATGGCATTGCCCTACATATAGAATTGGGGTGGGGGGATGGGAGGGGAGGGTGGTCAGGGTGCATGTGAGGGGGGAAAGAGTGTAAGAGGAGGAATGGGGGAAGGGAAGGAGAGAGGGAGGGAGAATTGGGATCGACATGTAAAAAAAAAAAACAATAATACAATAAACCTCTGAAATGTAAAAAAAAAAAAAATTGATGTGATCTTGGGGGAAATCTTAAGAAGGCAATGGCTGTGAATGAATATAATAATCACTCAGAAGCTAAGGCAAGAGGTGTGGGAAGCTTGAAGTCAGCCAGGACTGCATAGAAAGGCCCTCTCTTTTAGGGACCAGATGAACTCCCGAATTTGTGTATTATTAACATAAGCACTGCCATGTCAAGGACCCCAGGCCTCACATGCATGGGAATGACAAATGTCCTCTGATCCAAGTATGGGCATCAATGAGCAATTTATCAATGTACCCAATAATTACCAACCCCAGCTTCTTCCTGCTAGTTGACTCCAATCAAGATTAGCTATGCCTGCCTCCTCCTATATACTATAAATTTGGTTTCTCAATTCAGATGTACATAGATGTACTGAGGTTTGGGTTGCTGTTGGTGTGTCTCCATCAGAGTGAGTGGTCCACCTGTAACACCTAGTCGGGGTTACAGGACCAAGCTTCACAGAATGTGGCATCCTCTCAGACACAGATAAAGAGATGGTCTTTAGTATCCCTGCTACTTCAGAGTGAGTAAAGCAAACTAGCAATGTCAGCATGTTGTTACATTTTGATGAGCTCAATTTAAGTTCATCAAGTGGGTGTATTTCTAAAAGTGTTCATTCATTCAACTGTTTATGGATGTATACTTGAGACACACGACCTAGGTTCTGGGGATTAAACTGTGACAATACAAATCCACAGGGACTAGCAAATCTCTTGAACAGATGTGTTTGAAATAACTAAGATGAACTCAAATTGATCCCTACCTGCAGACATATTTCTGCAGGTTTTCTCAAAGGTAGTTGCCTGCCTTCATAACTATGTGGTGAGGAATTTGAAAATACATGACTGTATTAAGTTACCCATCTCATTTTGATTATTGACACAGTTTTAGCAAAGTTTCCTGTAGGTTCCTGTTGAGGACAACTTACATGTCTATGTTTATGCATGTCATGTAGGAAAGTTTTCCTTAAATGTACATGGTAACTAACATTTCTTGAGATGGAAAAAGAAAACCAAGTAATTATTGGGAATCTTTCTGCTACATCCAAAATATGCTTAAGTCAAGTGCTTTCCTTCATTTTTCTATGAAGTTATCAAAATAATTACTGTATGAATGGAATCCTAATTTAATTCAACAGAATGGGTTACAAGGCACAACAAAGCACAAATGGGATATTCTATTATTTGCTACAGAAAAAATACATGTCCTTGGCTTAAAGGAAATCACCACACAATGGTACAAAATGGAAGTTGAAGTCTCTGCAAAAGATAGTGAACATTGTGTCACTGACATCCTTGTAATGTTTAGTTTAGTTTTTCGTTTTTTGGCAAAGCTAATGAAAACTAAATAGTTTCTACCTGTTTTGGCTGCACAGTTGGAGGAACCACTGAGCTAAAACCACTCCAATGCTCTATTTTTAAAATTTATGTTTAAGTTAGAGATCTCTTTATAAGATCATATTTACTTGCCTCACTATTTTTAATTTGCATGCACTCCAGCATACTCTATGATGTGAGATGTTATTTCATGTTACTAGAACACCTATGGAAGGCACTGAATTTCTTTTGCCCAGTTTTATTTTTTGTGAGCACTCTCCTGAACAGTCAGAAATTAATGTCTCTCAAATAATACTTTTCATTCTTTAACTGAATTCCGTAAGGCTTATGTAAAGCTGAGATGGCATCTGGACCTAGGTGGTTCTTCATCAGGGTAGGCAAATGTGGAGTTGTGTGTCATCATACATGTTTCTCAGTGATGATACATGAAGAACCTTGCATCCCTGATTCCTGTTCAGGCCATTGGACTTTCTCACGGCATCAGTGGCATGGAGTTTGGGGAAAGTTCACAAACTCTCCCAGATGTACCTTTTAGTCACACCACGTATCTCCTCCCACCCTACCCTTAGCATCACAACAAGAGCACTCATGCAATCAGAGGCTTTGTCATTTTCATATGTTACTTCTCTGTCACACAAGGAAAAATAATCAGTGATCTTGTTAACCTTTCCCTGAGATTCAGCCTTGAATGGAAAAATAATTTTTGAGGACACATTATGAAGTTGAGGCAATTCACTTCTAATGCTTCTATGCCCTTGAAGCCTAGGGACATTTTTCCTCTAAACCTATTGAAACATGATTTTCCTACTCACTGAACAAGCTTCCAGACATTCTGATTATGTCAGGGTCCAGACTTTTTAAAACTGAAAAGCCAACATTCTTATTTCATTCTTATTTGCACTCAGCTGTACCCTGTGTCCCCTGAAGCAAGTCATAGAGTGCAAGAATGAAGAAGAAATTCAAATCAAGAGAAGAAATGACATAAGATGCTGTTTAACATGTTTGTGCCCTAATTATTATTCTTTATTAGTGGTCAGGTAAACATTGGCTTTCATTCTCTTCTGTTATTGTAAAAAGCTGTAATAAGTATCTGTGTTCTTACAGCTTAAGATTTATGTTTGAACATTAACAATGAAAATATTGTTATTTGAATTCCTGGGACAAAGGGCATTTTTCAGTATTGATGGATGTCATCACTTTCCTCTCTATAACAGTTTTACTGTCTCCATATTCCATGAGGTATCTCAGTCTCCACAGCTTCCTATACTTATGTTTAACACATATTCTGTATATTCTCAGCTGAGTAGCTACAAATATTTTCATAATTTGTTTTTTCATGTCTTTAATTATGAAATATTTTTCTGTATTTTCATGAACACTCTTGCATTTTATATCTTGTATTTCTATTGCCATGCAAAATATTATGTTAAGTAATCCTAAAGCACACTGAGTGGAATTCAAGAATCACATATTGATTTATCTGATTAAGAACATAGATTATATAAAATTTAAGGTAATTACTTTCTCTACTTCATTTGATAACAAATATGATGCAAGGATAAGAGGACTAAAATATGAGTTTCTGAGATAGAGCTAATAGCTATTCTGGGTTGATATCACTGCATCTCCAAGCTGCAAACACAGCAATGGTTTTCATTACAGTGGGATTTTTTCCAGGACTCACACGACAGCAGCCACGAAAGACAGATAGCACCATCAGTGTGCATCCCCTGAGCATGTTTAATTATGCAAAAACTCAAGTGTCTAATTAGTACAATGGATTTTGGTCTCAATTCAAACTTTGCAAAGCATCTGTTTCACATGTCCCATGCTGTTACTGACTCAGACTTCCCAGTATAGATTCTTCTCCCTATAAGAATTCCATAAATAGAAGCTAAACGAAGAGGCATGAAAGTTTCAAGAAAAGTAGATGAGCCCAATTGTCAGCTGTATGATCACAATCCTTAAGTAGGTGCTGAAAACACCTATAATATGGTCTCTAAATTCTGTGCCCATTTATTTTATTTTATTTACTTACCTAGCATCACCCAATTTTCAGTTTCTTCCCCGGGGGTGGGGGCTTGAAATCTAGATACCAAGCAGCTTTTCAGCCACCACTACATTGACCATAATTGCTGCCATGTTCTAAAACTACTTGTCTTAGTTAGGGTTTATATTGCTGTGAAGAGATACCATGACTGAGGCAAACATTTAACTGGGGCTGGCTTACAGTCCAGAGGTTTAGTCCATCATTGTTATGATAGGAAGCATAGCAGCTTAAAGGCAGATATGGTCCTGGAGAGGTAGCTAAGAGTTCAACATCTGGCTCCACAGGAAGCAGGAAAGTGAATTAACTAACTTAAGCTTCTGAGACTTCAAAGCCCAAAGTCACACCTACTGTAACAGGCTAAACCTCCTAACAGTGCCAGGCCTTTCGGACCATGTGTATAAACACATGAGTCTATGGGGACAATTCCTATTCAAACCACCACACTGCACTATATGCTAGAGAACTCTGGGCTAGTTAATGCCTCCCCATTTCACAAATGAAGCCTAACATTCCCAGTACTTTAGACATTTTCTACTTCTATAATAAAACAACAGAACAAGGCAACTTAAGAAGAAAGAGTATACTTGGGCTTATGTTTCCTATGTTTCCAGAGTGACACAAGTCCACAATGGTAGAAACTGTGACAGCAAGTAAGTGTCAGATATCTTTAAATGCAGGCTGCAAGCAGCGAGAATGCACTGGAAATGGGATGACAATGTAGATAACCAAAGCTCATCCCTAGTGACATAGATCCTCCAGCAAAGCCACAACTCCCAAATCGTCTAAACAGTGCCACGAACTAGGAGTCACGTGTTCAAAGATCTGTTCCTATTGGGAACGTTCTCATTCAAACCATAATACATACAGAAATTTACAATCTTGCCCAGAGTCAGTATGTGCTTAGTAGCTGGATCAACACTGAACATTTCTCCAAGTCTGGTAACTTTATATGGAGTATGAGGGTGGTTTTCATATGAGCTGAGATATTTCTCGGAACAGACTTTGCTGGAGTGATCACTGATAGTTCTCAATGCTAAGGTTACTTCCACAGTATTCCTCCCACTCAGCAGGTCATCTCTCTGATGCAGAGAGTTAAGTTACCTTAAACATAAGGTAGGTGAAGAAGCCAGTTTTCTATTAAGTCAAATGTGGAGAAAGAGAGTGTATGAGGCATAGCCTGCATCAATGATTACCCACTCCATCCTTTAGCCAAGATACTCCACAGTTGAAAGATCCTCCATGGACCCTTCCTCTTCTTCCCCTTCTTGGTCATGGTTGTCCACTCTCCAGCCTTTGGCCACTCACATCATCATATACAGTCCAATCACTGAAAGAGCTTGGGAAATGCTTTTCCATAAGAGGCACAAATAGGAGATAGGTTTAGGAAGGAAGGGTTTGGGTAAAATATTTTGTCATGAGACAGAATCCAGTTCATGTGTTGAAGTTAAACTCAGATAATAGAGCACTTTGAAAATATATCAAGAAGGCAGAAGCTTGGAGAAAGCAATCCCCATCTGGTACGTGTAATCAGACAGCCTTTCAGGACAGCCACATAATGTGATGAACACACTCCATAGGAAGAATTCTGAATCACCAAAATCTATCCTTCATCATCAACTTTATTTTGAGGTCCGAACTTGAAGGTAAAGTCTCTTATTATCTTTGCCAGAAGTGAATCTGCAATTTCATGCAGAGATTTTAAGACAGGAAGGAAAACTCTCATGCCATGTGGAAGTTTTAGATTGATAGCATCCAACTTCATTAAATTCCTTCATTTTGAAATGTTAATGTTCTTATACAGAAAACCATGCCCACTAAAAAAAAAAAAAAAGAAATATTTCCTTTTACCTTATGATTTTCAGCTGGATTACAGAAGGCAGGTTTGTTCCAACACTTTTGATCAATCTTATATCCAGAGTTTGCTGGTGAATCAAGTTTTTCTGAAAGAGTTTTTCATGGTGACAGCTAACATGTATCTTAGTGTAGTGTCAGTCACCATGCTCATCTCTACCTGCAGGTCTCATTTATTTTTAAAATATTGCTGAGAAGAAATTTGTACAAGTTTATACATAAAAAGGGGCTCATTAATTTCTAACATAGTCAGCTATCAGTTATGAGGATAAGTTCTGAGAAATGGATGATAAGGAAATTTTGTAGCTGGGTAAGCATCCCAGACTACTCACCTAAACAGGAGATACAGTAGGTTGCTGATAGCACAAACAGCACCGTCCTGTACTAACTTATTCACCAAGTAAAACTTAATAAGAAAAAGTGAAGATGGTAGAGACCAGTGAACAGAGTATTCATTTATTGTAATTTTGTTATTATTACATTTTGTCACTATAGCTAAATACTTGGCAGAAACAACTTAAAGGGAGGCACCATCTTGGCTCACAGTCTCAAAGAGTCCAGCCATGTTTTTTTGACCACATGCTCTTAAACAGGACATCATGCTGCAGGAGTGTATAATGGAGCTTGGTGTAGAGAAGGCTAAATGTATGGGAATACAGGAAGGATCTAGAGAAGGGCGTAGCCCAAGGTTCCCACTCTCATGACTTGCCCCTTGCCCTCTGTTTTTACCATTCCCTAACACCATCATATCAAAAATCCACAAATAGGGGTTTAACCTATTGATTAGGGCAGAAATTTATGATCTAGTAGTCACTGAAAATACCCTTGGGCACCAAATAATGAGATTTACTAATTTTTTTGGTCCTTCTCAGTATAAGAAGCTGACAAAACCAACAATTATAGGTATAATTACTGTGCCTAACTGGGTGTGCAATGTGTTTACAGGATTGGCTTGCAGTAATGTTGTGTCCAGCAGCTTCAGGACAAATACATAACATGTTGCAGTATGATGTTAACATGGCTACTCTATCACTGGATTAGGAAATTTTCAGCTTTACTATTATCTTGTAGCATCACCATCCTTTATGTAGTAAATAGAACTGAATAGAATGTTGGGAAGTGTATGTATGCATGCAGAATTTTACTCAAGATTTTAATATAAAAGAAAGTCTCATCTACTTTGACATCTTCTAACTCTATCATAGAAGTGTCTACAGCAAATCAGCAGCCTTGCTTCAGGGGGTTTGCACATGCTGTTCTTTCAACCTGGAATTGCTTTTCTCTAAATGACCACACAGTTTAAACTCTGGCTCTTTTCAAGTCTCTGCTCCATGTCAATTTATTACTAAAACAAAATTGTAACCACTGGGTAAAACAAAACAAAACAAAATAACCACCTACACCTTGTGTTCATACTTATTCTCATTCTCTCACTGCTTTACACAGAATTTATTGTCACTTGCCATATAATATCTACTTCTATGTTGTATTTGTCTCCCCTAGTAATCTAATCTCTATGAGGTTAGAAACTTGAATCTGTTTCTGTTATCTTCAGGACTGAGAAGAAAGCATGATACATAATAGCACTCAGTAAAAACTTCCTGGAACAAGGGAGTCACATCTGTACCAACAATGTAACCTCACCTCTGTCTTCATCCTCATTACACCCACCCACCCACCCACCAACATACACACCCCCCACACACACACTGACACATATACATCACATACACTCACACACTCTCAAACACACTCATATGCTCTCTCTCTCATACACACATACATAAACCTCATACATATACACACTCACACACATGCATGCTCACACATACTAACGTATACATACACCACATACAGAACACACACACACACACACACACACCCTCACATACACACACACAACCTCATATACATACCCTCAGATACACCACAAACACACCCTCACATACATACACACACTCAAACATTCACAAACGTGCACATACACATACCACATCACAGGACTATTTGGAGGACCCCTGGAAGTATTATTTAAAAATATATCTGGTACTGTATAAAACCAAGACCAAAAACAAGAACCTGTTCAAGAGAAACATAGGAGGGGCTGTATTTTCCTCACACAGCTGGTAGAAGAGTGTGCACATCTGCTTTCATTGTCAGCTTCCTGCCTCCTTTCCTTTCATAGCTCTGTATGTTAAGGAGTCGCCATGAACTTTACACAAGCCAAATATGGATTCCCAATGGGTGACAGTCAGCAAAGATATGTGTCTGTCTCCAACACTTACCCATGCTTCTGAAATATACAGTGTAATTAAATTACTTGGAGGTTTGCTTTAGTCAGTGGCAAATCACTTGAATATTCAAACTGTTCATTGTGAGGGAATCAGGAAAGACTGTCAGAATATTGTCATTATAGCATGAGCAAAAAACCAGAAGAGGGTGCTAATATTCTTTTTGAAGAATAGCACACATGCACACATACACGCCTTATATCCCAAACTAGATTTTTAAAAGGACAAATACTTTGATCAAAATTATAGATAATGACATATTTTAAGTAGAAAAATCAACACTTTTTTTGACTAGGGACATGTTTTTTGTTCAAAGGCTTTTCTTATGAAGGCATATATGGCTAGCTACTAAGCATTACTCAGCACAAGAATGATCATGCTAGATTTCTGCTGCATATTCTAAATAAACAAGAGCTTTGACACTATTTTTTTTTGGTGGTTCCTATAGTCATAAGGAAGGATGAAAAGGATGAACCTTCTACAACTGAGTAATTTTCAAAATTCTTTTCTGCTTATGCAGTGGAGCAGTACATTGAAGTCAGCTTTGTTCAGTAGTTTTCCCATGACTGTGAAGAAATACCTGACAAAGGAACTTAAGGAAGATAGAAGACAGTGTTTTTTGTTTGTTTATTTTGGCTCATGGTTAGGAGGATAAAGTACACCATGGAAGGGAATGTGTGAAGGCAGAAGCATCAGGCAGCTGACCATGTTGTGTCTGCAGGCAACAAACAGAAGGATGAATGTGGATGCTCAGCTGGCTTCCACCACATTCTTTTCCCTCTGGGATCCCTGGCCATGTGATGGAGCCACCACATTCGAATGGGTTAAAGCTCTCTGGCAACTCCCTCAAGACACACCCAAAGAGACATCTCTTAGGTGCTTCTAATCCAGGTGACACTATCATAGTAGTTGTAGTGAAGACCTCTTTCATTTGTGTTACACTGCACCCACATTTCTTGCCCTTGTCCTAAGTCTTCTGAGTTGCTGTCTTTACAGTTCAGCAGATTGGTGGTTATATTACCCCTTTGAAGCTGGACAGTCATGTGAACTGTACATTTTCTGTGGACATAATGAGTGCAAGTAAGAGGAATTGTCTGCTTCTGTGTCTAAGTGATTTTCTTTAGGATACAAATAAGAAAAGCCATGTAGACAGCAAAAGCTGTTTTTGTATTCTGTTAGCTTCTGGGCAGAGCAGACCTAAGAGGACATAGATACTTTGGAAAGCTCAGTGGAAGGGCTGTTATAAATGAAGTACCCTGCATACAGGGTCTGCATGACCTCTCCCACAAAAACATTGACTCCCAGCAAGCCACAGTGGAGGTGCGCAGGCAGTTGGAAGATAAGATGCAGAGGACTCTGAAGAAGCTTTGGGCAATGAAATGCCTGTCCTCACATCAAGTCTCTCCCACATTCACCAGCCTGGAGTAAGCCACTGCTTGGCTCTTGTCCAACCTCTTGTCTATCCTTCCCTACCAACCAATGCACTGCAGGAGACTTACATTCCCTATGCTCCTTGCCTGCTGTGAACTGGATTTAGTCTTAGCCAGGGGAGATTCAAATGGAGGCTTGGGGAAGAAAGAAAAGACAAACCTGCCCTATCTGCTTCATTCCATCCCCTCTGTGCTTGAGGTGTCCTCACAAGCTAGGGTGTCTGTGGCTTTCATTTTTGCAGGATGATAACTGTTTTCACTCTCTTAATTTCTATTCCTGATTTATAATTCCTGTTGAGCTGCTTTAGCTTTCTTCTGAGGTTCTGATGGGCTGCTTTTTACATTGTTTCATCAGCTTGACGTTTCTGTTCTGTACAGATGAGGTAAACTTGGATTTACTTACTCAGATGGTGGTAGATACAGATTGCCTATGATTTATTTCTCTTTTTAGGACTCACTGTGGATACACAGCAAGCTGCCTTTCTGCTTATGACTGATGAGGGAAGAGTTTTCCCAGCACTGAGTATTACTTGCTTTCAGTTCAAGCTCCCTCATGATATCTGTGTCCTTTCTTGTCCCTCCTGTCCAAACTCTCTCTCTTTAACATAGTACTCTGATTTCAGCCTACACTACAGCTCACCTCACTCGAGAGTCTATGTTCTGCTTCTAGAGATGGACACTTTTTTTGCCTTTGGATTTTGATTCACACCTTTTATTTTCTTCCATAATATTTTATGAATTTAGATCCTAATGTAGAGGTCTGTATAGGTCAGGGTACTCTAGAAAAGCACAATTTAAAGAATAAATCTCTTTTTCTATGTAGAAAATGTATTTATTAGAATGACTTACAGGTGTTGGTCCAATTAATCTAATAATGACTGGCTACGTAGGGAGAGTGCAATAATCCAGGAGTTGCCAGTCTGGATGTCTCAGTTGGTCTTTAGTATACCTTGGAATCCTGAAAATGTAGGCTCTAATGCTAGTGAAGGGATGGACTTGGTAACAAGGAGAGGGCTAGCAAGAAAAGAGCAAGAGCTTCCATGTTCCATTTCCTTATATAGGCTTCCAGCAGAAGCTGTAGACAGATTAAAAGTGTGTCTTCCCACCTCAAGATCTGGATCAAAGGTGTGTGAATTCACCCACTTCAAACCCAGACCCCCCCCCAAAAAAAAACTCTCACAGTCGTGCCTTCCATTGGATTGTGATTGTGCCCCTCCTAGATTGTAGTCCATCTCTGATGTAGTCAAGTTGACAACGAAGAACAGCATCACAAAGTCCTTTCCTTAGATATCCTCCACATTGGTCATGTCAGAAGAAAAATGTGCTTGAGAATTACAGAAAGATTCTTCCATAATGTGTAGTATCTGTCATTTTAGAATCATCAGACAGGGATGTAAAATACATTCCATTAGCAGAAATAAAATAAATATAATCATAAGTCTGCAAGAAATTCATGAAATTGCTATGGATGATGAGGGCTGGGGAAATCTCAAGAAGAAATAGACAGAGCATAGAGACAGACCTCTACTTGTCTTCCCAGGCTCTTTTCAGAGTGAAAATTCAAAGACAGGACAAAATACGGAATTGGAAATGATTTCTTTTGCAGAGTAATAGTTATCATTCAGGAATGATGTTCTCAGAGACATTTGCACCCACCAGATATATATGGTCAGCATAATGCTTAGTGATATGGACATGTTTTCATAGGGAAGTAAAGGATAGTGGTTATCTCCATGAGCAATGCTGGTCCTATCTAGATCTAGTGGTATCTTATTTTTCACTAAGTAGTTACATGGTATCCTGCTGTACTGTAGTTTGGCTGCACCGGCTTTAGCTTTCATTCTGTTGCTTCTTTTCCAATGATGTCTAGAATGCCTCAAATGACATAAAATAGGGCTAACCTTATAAGTACAAGAACACATGTTTGAGTTCCAGAAGCTCTGTTTAAAAGCCATGTGTGTGGTACTGGTTAGATGCAGTTTTAGTCCCAGATAGAAGGGGAGATAGGTGGACCCCTGCGGCTCACTGGCCACCCAGGCTGCTGTTGGAAGAGAGACAGGTGGACCCCTAAGGCTCACAGCATACAGGAAGGCCATCTTGGGTGGTCAGGTTGACATCCCCCGTCACACTGGCCACCCAGGATGCCTTGCTTGGGTCTTTTAGGCCAGTGAAAGACTATCTACAAAAACATGTGAATGGTACCTGAGAAATGACACCCAAGATTTACTCCTGGCCTCCACACAGATACACACACACACACACACACACACGGAGAGAGAGAGAGAGACCATGATGCCAAATATTTATTCAATTTTCTGTCAGATTAACAATTTATTTTTGAGACGAAGGCATCTAGACGAAGGCGTCTAGAAATAGAAAAAAAAATACAATTAAAGGTGGCTTTAAAAATAAGAATGGTCTATGTTTACATCTTCCCAAATAAAAAATATGGTCATTTGAGAGCAGCCTAACAATATGTCTCATGGTGCTATTTCCCTTCCAATTGGAGGTAGCTGTGGTTGTTCGAGCAAGACAGCTCCAATACTCACTGGATATAGGAGAGGAGGGATGAACATCTATGTTTTGATTAGGTCATACCCCCCCATAAGCAATAAAGAACTTCTCTAATTCCTGGTGGTCTTACCTGGACATTGATTAGAAATGAGTCCCTTCTGATTAATCACTGGCAAAGGGCAAGAGAAGTATAACAAACAGTAAAGATCAAATTAGACTCACAGTGGGGCTGGTCACAAGGTCAGGCTTCCCTGAAATATGAAGTTGGTGAATGAATGCCCAGAATCAGGCTTCTGTAACTGTGTGGATAAGTAAGCAGGAATGGCCGCCATTCTCACCCTTTGGGAGGTAGTATGGAGAACCCCAGTGTGTATTTTCTACCATCTTTTAATCTTCCATTTGGCCCATCACTACTTTCTTCTGTTTTCTTTCCAGTCCCAGCTCCTCCTAAGACACCACACATTTCAACAGGCCACCATTGTTTCTTTCCCTGTCTTCTGTGGGAGTGAAGGAGGTCCCTGATGGTTGGAGTCTCCTTGCAGTAGGTTCAAAGCCTTCATACGCTAGTATCTTCAGATTTAGATAACTGCAGTATTATCCTGGCTCATATTGAACACTATCCTGCTTTAGAAAACTTGCCTTTTCAGAAGTCCCTTGGTATTGTTGAGAGGCGTATGTATATAACAATGTCCTTGTCTAGGAAAATTGCAGCCTCTCTCCACATAGCAGCATGAATGTGACCATAGCTAGATAGTTCATCCAAATGAATGAAAGTTGGTGAATGTGTTGTTTGAAGTCCTAATTGATACAACCTACATGGTTTGTTTTAAGGGTTGTGGAAAATCCTCCCTTACTGGAAGACTTATGTGGGCAACTGGCAACAGAACCTCTGGTCTTCTCCATAGGCATAGGGAATTTGTGTCATTTCATTCTCCAAAATGACTTAACCAAATCTTGATTCTGACCAAAACTAAAAACATTAATAACTCAATACTTTTGGATGAGAAAAAATTTTGATTGTGAACAGTGGTATCTTGAGAAATGGAGGATCAGAAATGTAAGTTCACCCTTGGTTACAAAGTGAGTCTGAGGCTATTGTATGTCTCATGAAATCCTTATTCAAAGACAAAACAAAAACAATAAGTGTGATGAAACATATAGCAAACTAATGGTGGCAATAGAATCTATCCTTTAATGATGAGACAGCCACTTTCAAAATACAAATGCACTGAATTTTCACTGCTACTTCATTTCAAAAACGACTGCTATAAAATCACCTCCCCAGACATCTGAACCTGCCTTCAGGGCTCGATTTCACTTCACTTTGATCCATATTAAGTTTAAGTGACTCCTAAGAATGCTGGGATGTTATGTTCTATCTTAAAATTAAGTAGATAAATCTCACATCTCTTTTTATATCATACTCCATTTAGTTTAATCGCATTGAGCTGACCCTGAAATTTTAAAACCTTCCTGTCTTACAGCTTTGATTTTGTTTAGCCTAACACAAACATTTTCCTATTATGTCTATGAGTTTTCCACCATGAATTTTTCATACTCAAAACACTTTGAAATTTTACCCGAGCAGGCAGGACCTATGTGGGGAGGGCAATGTGGGCCGTGGTATGTGGGCAGTGAAGCTAATGAAGAGAAATTCTACCTAGACACATAGGGCCTTTTCTATGGCTGTTAGTGATCAAAGAACTTAAAAATAAAAAAAAGAATTGTTGGCTTCAAATGAGTGTTTTTCATTAAGATTAACTTCTGACCATGACAAAATGTTGAGTAAAGCACATCCTTCTCCTCCCCATGATGTTGAACTTTACACTCCTGAAATGGTCACGAAACAACCAGGGGAGGATGCTGAATGGTGGAAGGTAAGAGCTCCAGACTTCAGGCTGGAGGTGACCTAGACATGTAGTTTCCCAGTCTTTGACCTTGTTAAAGAAGACAGCCCTGTTTAGTTCATTCTTCACCCAGATCATCCTGGTAACATCACACAAGGCCTCCTTGAAGAAGTCCAATCACAGCTTCACCAGCTAGGAACCACCCTCTCCTTCAATCCAGAGCTGAAACCCTATGGTCTTTCCAATGATTTTTTAATTCAGCCCTGAAGAAAATCCTTCTATGTCCTCATATCGCACAACAGGACCCAGTGAGAGTTTATAGTGCACCCCATATCCCAGGCAGACCAAAATACCAGCACAAAGACTCAGAAACACTGAGGTCATGGACAGCAGAGGCTGAGAAGTGTGTCTTATACCTGGACTGATGAGTGCTTGCTGACATGGGCAAATTGAATAGGATGCTTACTCTCCTAACACAGGGTACAACGTGTTCACATACAAGTGAAAGCCTTTCATCATGCCAGGAACCAAGGGTGTCACAATAGTGGGAGAAGAAAATCATTTGATGCCAACATCTATCAAGACAAGCAGTATTTTGGAATGATCTGTCAAAAATTGAAGGGCAATGATCATTAAAATGCTACAAAAATAAATTGTTTCCTGGAAACAAAAAGTAATCAGAAAACTCCTTACAAGGCCAGTTTGTGAGAGGCAAATCATTCATGGCCTAAACTGGGGAGAGCTAATTCACTGCAAGGCTGTATTAGAATCTGGTCTTTTGCTTCTAACTTGATCCCCAAACTATGTGGACCAGCAGTTCAGTGGACCACTCTGGGAAATTCACCGAGAATGATGGAAACTTAAACGCAGATTATCCCTGGATAGGATTAAAACACTGGCTCTATTCTCATCAAGGAAGATTCTTCTTGCAGCATTTGGCGATTAATGGAGACCCACAAATGGTCAGCATGCAGAGAATACTAGACCTTGGAGTGTTCAGCCCTAAGTCCCCTATCCACATCACACCCCTTCTTCCCAGTGCTCAGGGGGTAACCTCAGAATGGGGGTGGGAAGATTTTAAGAGCCAGAGATAATGGATGGCTACAGAAAAACTGTTTTCAAGACACACGAACTCCTAGCAATTGTAAGTGCACGCATGGCATAAGACCCGCAAAAGATCAAGAGAGGCCTAATCCCAGGATGGGGAGGCAGTCATGAAGCCCACCAGTAGATGGAGAGCCCTTGTAATTGGCAGCTGCTTGGAGAGGGAGAGTCAGTTTTCTTTTGGATGGGATGGGATGCTCCAGCAGATGGACCCACACCCAAAGGAGTACTGGCAGCACTGGGTGGACTTGGTCACTTTATTGAAGAACACACAGAGTTCGGGGAACGACTACAGGATAAAAGGAATTGGAGGGTGGAGTTGATCAGAACAGATTATGATATATATGTATGAAACTCTCAAACAGAAATAAAATAAAATTGGGGGGCTGGTTCTAGTTACCATTAGAGATAGCATATCAAAATTTTGAATTATGAACACAATTCATTATGTATATTTTTTTAAATGTTTCAGATGCTTTAAACCTTTTATAATGTGGATGTGATAAGATGAAAATGTCAAGGCAATAAAAAATAGTCATTGGTGGCCCTTTCTCCTCTTGTTTTTATTTTAATTAAATGCTTGCTAGAACAAGTCCATATTCAAAGGCTGAAGAGGGGGGTTCTGATGCCTGGGTGTCATGGTAGCAGCTGATGCTCACTTTCCACTCAGGAAGAGCAGAGCAGGTGTCCATGCAGGCCCTTACTCTTTTCCATTCAAGCCCTCAGTCTATCGGATGGTACTGTTCTCCCTCACCCAATCTGCCACTCCATGGAAACTGTGTCTGGAAACACTTGCCCAGCAGAATGTTTGATCAGTTCTTTTTCAACCTGATAGTCAGTGTCAACCACCAGAATTTGAGAAGATGCAGGGCTAACACATTTGGTCATCTCATTCAGGGAAAGTGAGAAGACAAAAGCAGTCCTGTGAAGGGCCAGTCTGGATTGAAGGTGGTCTTGGTTTTGGAAAGGAAATATGCACAAGGGGTAGAAACACTTCTTCCTCCCCCCTCCTAGTTTCTCTAAAGGCACCCGAAGAATGCTTTGGGCAGGTTCTGTTCACAAGAGCCGCTGCGGTGCATGGGGCACGTGCTTTTCTTAGAAGGATGCTGACCACTTTTACTACAGTCCTTGACCACGCTGACTCTGTGCAGAGCGGAGCAGGATGCTTTTGCTTCTTTCCCTGGATGGAAGTGACTACCTGGATGGGAGGTGGTACCAGAGCTGTAACCTAGCCTTTTCTCCTTTTCATCAGGGGAAACTGAGTTAGTGCCTCCCCTCCCCCACCCCCATGGTTTCTGAAATGCTAACTTCTAAGCAACTTCCTCAAATCAAATGGGTTGTCAGACTGGAGATCTTCAAGATACAGACTAGTCTTGCTGTCACAATTTGGATTTGCCAAATTCCTGGCATTAAGTACCAGGAGACTTGTTTACAACGTATTACTTCTTCCATAGGGCAACACTGTAGAATAGTTGTTATTACTGTGCCCATTTTATGGAGACTGGAAATGTGACTTGGGAGAGCAAGCCAATATAAAGAGAAGTAGCAAATATTCTGCCTTAATTAGGGTTTCTATTGCTGTGAAGAGACACCATGACCACTGAAACTTTTTGTATGGGAAAACATTTAACTGGGGATGGCTTACAGTTCCGATATGTAGTTCATTATTGTGGCAGGAATCATGATGACAAGCAGGCAGATGTGGTGCTGGAGAGGTAGTTGAGAATTCTATATCCATATTGGCAGGCAGCAGGAAGAGAGAGAGAGACACTGGGCATGGCTTGAGCATTTGAAACCCCAAAGCCCACCCCCAGTGACACACTTCCTCCAACAAATCAACATGTCCTAATTCTTTCAAACTCCCTATGAGCCTATGGGGGCCAATTTCACTCAAACCACCACAGTTCTCAAAGATGGCCCAAGCTCAAGTGTAGCCTCCTCACTGCTATGCTCTGTCACAATTAATTCACAGAGACTTGTTTCCAGTGAGTGTTTGTGTGCTTGTCCTGAACAATCTTACCATGCTCATACATTTCCTTTTTAATGTTCTAGTGCTCTAGGGGTGGGGGAAAGGGGCTGATGAGTGGCCACATCTTAGGTACAGAGTATCTGCAGACTGAGGGAGGGCTAATGGTGGGGTAAATGTCAAACTGACTCAAACTTCCATGTTCTCTTTAGTACAGTGAATCAGAACCTGCCCACCTTACTTCCCAATGGTTTAAAATTACTTCCTTACAAGATCGCCCTGAACATCCATGAAAACGTAAAGGGGGAATGGAGGTGCTGGAAAGAGAAAGTGATATTCCTACCCTAGACAGAAAGCTGGGTGTAGGGTTGGGTTGTATATTGTTGTCAGTAGTGGTAGCTGAGATGATTCTGTATGATATATGAATACATTCTTTTTATCTTTCTCTTATTGAAAATATTTTTTTTCATAAGATATATTCTGTTCCCCCTCCTTCCCTCTCATTGGGATCCACCCCTTTTCTGCTTACCTTAGAAAACAAGTAAACATCAAAAGAAAAATAAAATGATAAAACAAACTGAAACAGGATAAAACAAAGAAAAAGACCTAAAGAAGAAGCACAAAGTATAAGTGTAGAACAGAGACACACATGTTTGTACACATAGGAACTTCCTAAAAACACAAAACCAGAAGCCATAATCTATATGTACAAAATTTGTGGGAGTTACTAACCAATATCTGATTAGATTTAGGGCCCACACCATGAGAAACAATTTATCCCTGACACTGCTCAAGTCTTCAAGAACCAGAGACCTGATAGGTTACAGACCAAGAAGAAAACCAAATACTACTGTTCTGTTAAAGGGAAATCACCATAAAATGACTACTAGTGATATTCTGATATAGTCATAGAGCAACTTTTGCTCAGCCATCATCAGAGAAGCCTCTTTCTGCAGTAGATGAGAACAGAGAACCACAGCTAGACAATGTGGAGAGAGAGATAGAGATAGAGAGAGGGAGAGAGAGAGAGAGATCTTGGAGCACATCATCCTTAAAGGGAATATCGCCATCAAATCCCTCCCCTCAGAGTTCAGTGAATACATTCTTATAAGTGATTTTTTTTGTTGAATATTAGTTTCATCAACAATAAAGGGAAAAACCAAGTGTGCAAATTCAGTAATATTTGGTGGTGTTTCTAAGAGCAAGGCTAAAGTTGAAAGAATAAATCTGATCTAAACAGTAACTTTGAGTGAAAAATGTAATTGAAACATAGAAAAGTGCTGATGATATGTGTAAAACATTAGAGTTGGATTCATATGTATCTATCACACACCAAGTCTGTTAAATAGAAGGGCCAGTTAATGACAGAGGGGCCAGATTCTGCAGTATGATTTCCTTGTTCAGAAATGGGCTAGCTTTTCACTTATAAGATTACCTTTCAAAATATATAATGAAGTAATTGGCCTTTTCTTTGTAACTGCCAAATGCAACCTGCCAGTAAAAGATCTGACAAGAAAACCTTGCTTGCCCACACAATCTATAATAAGTCTCTTGTGTATGAATACCTGTGGGATCTTGAATTTTTTTTCACCTGTAGTAGAGAAAATGTTTAATCATGTAAGGGATATGGAAAACATGCTGTTTTTTCTGTTTGTTTTGTATTCATTGTAATCATTTACTTGAAAAACAAAATGTAACCACATTGCCATTCCTATATTGCCTGGAAAGCTTTGTTGGAGTATATAAGCTGTAGAAAAAAAAAGTATACAGTAGAAAGGACAGAAAAAGAACATAGAAAGAACAAGAGAGAACAGGAATAAAGAAGGAAGTCATCAAGAGAATATGTGAATGCTTATTTTCCTATAACCCCTCCAGGTAGAAAAGTCTGCCCCCAGACAGTGATACTTTACAGCTAGCATGTTTAATATTGACATCCCATGCTCATCCGTGCAGATGTTTCCTATTGCCACAAGTTAAATTTCTACCCTCTTGAGGAACTTCACCTGTGCATATCCCAGGAAGCTATCCTCTGGATCATGAGCTAATTGGTTTCCCTGCTGCATAACACCCTCTTTCTAATAGCCTCACATACACAGCTGCTTTACTTAAAAGTAGGTTTGTATGGGCTAAGGATGTGGTTAGGATACAGCACTTGATTGGTATTATTGAGGCCTGAGTTACATCTTTCAGAATGAAAGAGAAAAAGATTGATAAATATCTATTTTGATGAAAATTGCTTTTGTGGCAACAGCAGTGATAACTCCGACTCTTCACTCAACACATAACCTGTATGCACGAACCACAACCTGGTTTCAATATTTTACATGTCTCCAACCTTTCAATGACACTGAAAACTAAGCTGTAATAACGTGACCTTGTAGCTACAAAATTATAAGTGTCAATGTCAGGAATCTTAGTAAAAGAAATTTGGTTCTAAACTGCCACCTATTTCTATGAATGTTTGGAGAACCCCAAAGAGATAAAAAGCATGAGAGAAATTGTAAATATAGGTAAACAGAGTTCCATTTATTATGGATAAAGGCCCCAGGTAAAGATAAATTATGATGCAATGAGAGTTTGTCAGTATTTGAATTAGGATTGTGAAGATGCCTTACCACTGTATCTTCTGCCAGTAGCTGGAACATTCTCTATCTACAGGTAACTTGGAGAAGTGGATCCAGAATGCCTAAGAATGACAGCTTGAGTCACACACAGCTGCTATGGCTCCATTGCAGCCAACTATAGTAAAAAAACAGAGAAAAAGGAATGTGGGGACAGGACACCTGTGGGACAGGGTGGACGTGGGTATTTGGTTTTACTAGCTTTTACAGCCATTAATCCTGGAAGAGGTGACACTAATATTCAAACAAAACTCATTTGAACGTGGCTATTATGTAAAAGTCACTGATGATGGTGGTCAATGTTAGTGATGCCTCCAATCATAACCTAGACGTTGTCCATCTCTGCCCCAATGACTGGCATTGTGGAAGGCAGTGCAATAGGCCCAGGTCCCCTGCTTGCAGCTGTGGGGCCTTAAACAAGTCACGGAAACTAGAGACCCCAACTAAAATGGTGATAAAGGGCTGAAAGGCTAGAGGGACAATCACTCCCCATGCTTGCCATCCCTAGGTGTACATGAAGGATTCTGGAGTTCGAAGCGTCTGAACAGCTTGACTTCAAGATGACAGCAGGTCTCCAGGCTAGAAAGGAACACAGAAGGCTGACTCAATCCTATGCAATTTCTAAAGTGGCCACGAGATGGAGCCAGATGGCAAAGCCTACTTTTGTTTATATACAAGGAAAGAGGAAAAAAACAGAAGAGAATATGTCTTTACACCAGTCAAGATATATTTTTTCTTTTTTTTTTTTTCCCATAAATATTTCCAGCCCGAGTTTAACTCATGAAACATTGTTGGGAGAGGAGGCCCAGAAATCTTGAGAGTGCTGTGAACTGGAGAGAAAACAGAAGGAAACTAAGGAGATTGGGTGGCTGGGTTTGACCATAGATGCTGCATGTGACCAGCAAAGTATGAAGTCACCACAACCGGATTCTGAAATAATCTCTTCTGCCACGATACTTAGGCCAGCCCCCTTCTCCCCAGCCACAGGCTATGCACATTTAGATGCCACTATCTTCTCCGTGTTCATGGGCGGGTACATCTTAAACAGAATTAAAGAGATCTTAAACCCAGCCTTGCATCTTGCCTTCTACCCACGCTCATCTTTTCACTTGACCTACAAGAGCATCCTAGCTGCCTCCCCTCCTGCTCTTCCCTCCCACAACCCACTGCACCCAACTGCCGGAATAAGCACTCTTCTCCTTAAATCCCCTCAGCAGCTGCTTTCTGCACGTGGAGTAAAATCCACACCCCATTCTGTGAGTCACCAGGCCAGTCTGAAAGGGCCTCACCCTGCCTGTGACAGTGGCCCCTGGCTGGTTAATATTGTGTTACACCCCCTCCCCCCTGCCCCGTTTGCCTTATCAACAGAACTCTGTTATATGTAACGGCACAAGCTCAGTTACAAACTCTCAACCCTCCAGACTCTTCGGGAGTTAGGAGAAGCCACAGGGACTCGTTTCTAGCTAAAGTGAAACATACTGATGGGAATCCCTGGGAAGGCAGCTTTTGCTCACTGGGTCTTCACCCTTGATCTTTCTTCTCCCGTTTTGAACTGGAATGCAAGAGCAAGATAGAGTCATGATCAGGATTAGGACAAAGCCGAGAGAAACAGAAAGACAAAAGGCCCAACCCTGAGACCCAGACAGCTTGGACTAGGGCACCATCTCTGACTGCTTGCTTCAAGGTTCAAGGCTTCCGACTATTGTGATTAAAAAAAAAAAAAACAAACAAACAAATGCAACTCTAGTTGATGAAGTGACCACAGGCAGGCTTTTGTTCAAGTTCCTAAAAGAAGTATATGTGATTTGCCATGTCTCAGCTTCAAGGATTTTATCTCCTGTGTTTCCCTCTTTAACACATCTCAGGTGCTATAGTAAAAACTTCAAAATTTTTCCACCCATGACTCCTTGCCCCACACTCACACACACTTACACAACATTCTCTCTCTCTCTCTCTCTCTCTCTCTCACACACACACACACACACACACACAAATACACACACACACACACCACACACACACCGTAGTTTAATGGTAAGTCAGGAGCCCAGATGGAATCAAGTGGGTTTGGCTGTCGTTTCCACTATCTATGATCCTATAATGGAAAAACAAACAAACTCCCATAGGTTAGATGGTCATCTTGGCAGGGAATTAAATTAGGGGTTATTCTGAGAGGAAAATTATCAGAGCAACTAAAAGGTAAGCCTGAAGTGCCCACAGATTAACAAAAGTGTGGCTCTAACACTCAGACATATTTAGACCGAGATTGACATCTTAATGAGTTTGACATGGTTTGAAGAGGAAATGTTCACCGAGGCTTATGTGTTTGTACATTTGGTCCCCAGCTAGTGGCTCTTTTGAGGAAGTTTGAGGAAGGTTATGGAACCTTCAGGAGGTGCAGACTTGCTGGAGGAAGTACATCACTGGGAACTGGCTTTGGGGTTTCATAACCTGCCCCCTCTTCATGTTCTTCCTGTTTCCTGTGTGTGGATGAATCTACCTGATTACCAGGCCAGCCATACTGCAGGCCCTTCACTGCTATGACAGACTGGATCCCCTCAGGAACTATAAACCCAAAGTCACCCATTCTTCCTTCCCTTTGTGTCTCCATTGCCCTGATAAACTCCAGGACCAAAATCCTGGGGAAGAAAGGGTTTACTTCAGCTTCCAACTCTCAGGTCACAATCATCACTCACCAAGGGAAGTGGGAGCAAGAAACGAAACCAAGGAGGAACTAGAGCACAGGCCACGGAGAAAGGTGTTACTCACTCCTTATGGCTTTCTTAGCCTGTGTTGTGAAAGATGAGGACCATCTGCCCAGTGGCGGCACTGCCTATAGTGAGGTGGACCCTCCCACATCATGATGAAAATGCTCTAGACTTGCCTACCAACCAGATGGAGGCATTTTCCCAATTGACTTTCCTCTTCCCAGATAACTCTAACTGGTATTATTGACAAAACGCAGCTAACACTTTTCCCTAACTTTTCCTTTTCAGGGTATTATATCACAGCAGCAGGTAGGTAACTAATGCAAGGCTATACCCAACACTATTGAAATCAATGTGAATTCAGTAGATGAAATAGGTTTCCAAATCTATATGAACTGGGCTTGCTTTTCTCACTTTACCCTTCAACTTTTCCTCTTTCTATTTTGTTATTTTACATATGCCATGACTGTCCTCTGACACACTGTGGCTTGAGTTCCACAAGACGATAAGTTTCCTCTAAATTTCTTCATTTTTGCAAATCCATCTCAACCAAAGTGCTTTATCTGACCTTGCCGATGGCAGGGATCACTATAATATTATTTAGTAAATATGTACTGGTTGCTTCAGTAAATAAAACATAGTCCTTGACTTCAAAGAGTTGTTTTAACTTGTGGGATAGCTGGAAATGGAGATTTCAGAACTAAACGAATGTGCCTGTTGCAGGAGTGTGAAGATGCAACAGCTTTGATCAAGAGAGAAAATGTAGGGTAGAAAAAGTTCAATTTATCATAGCTGAATCAAGTGTCATTTCTTAGAAAGTGGAAGAAAGGAAGGACTTGAAGTGAGATGTGGAACTTAGTAAAATTTTCCTAACACACCTGGTCAGGACACTGCTTTATTGAAAGCAGTGTTCCTTTAGGTAAATTCCACTTTGTATGACTTAATATGCCTTATGCAAGTTTATTAGTAAATCTATCATAGCATCAAATTATTACTTTGTTTCTTTCTCCTGCATCAGTATTGCATTTTATGTCAGCACTGATGATTGTAAGACCAAAACTATCAGGGCTGGAGAGATGTTTCAATCTCAAGAGGGCTTATTGCTTTCCTAGAAGGTATGAGTTCGGTCCCTGGCACAAAACTGCCTGCAGTTTCAGCTCTTGGCATCTGATGTTCTCTTCTGGCCTCTGAGGCATTTCCCATGTCAGTCATTCAGAAAAACATGCACATTCGTATAACAAAGTTATTTATATTACATAATTTATATTTATTTATAATTGCATAATATAATTGTTATATTAATTTATAAATTAAAATATGAATCAAAATAAAACTATCTGTTGATTTGAAAGTTATTGAAGATGCTAAATGTCCCACAGTGTCAAATATTCAACCAAGAGTTAATTCTTTACATAAAAATAAATAAATATAGCGACCTCTTTTGTATGTAACTTTACTTTTATCTGTATTGAGTGGGAAAATTTCATGTATTCCAAAGAATTATATCCAGATAAATTTCTGTGTGATTTATTATCAGTAAACATTTAATTTGCATACCTATTTCCTGTTCCTCTTGCCTTGAAAAACAGCCAGGGTCAGCAGCCACACCTGTCATCTCAGCCCTGGGGAGGTGGTGTTGTAGATGATTCATCCCATCAGTCTGGTCCCATAGCCACATAAGCCCCAAATAAACACATAAGACTTATATTAATCATGACATTGTTGACCAGTGACTAGGGCTTCTTATTGGCTAGCTCTGTTCTAATTATTAACCCATTTCTATCAATCTATGTATTTTCTCGAGGCTGTGGCTTACCTAGTAATGCCCTCCATGGTGTTACTCCTCTGGCAGCATCACAAGTCTTCTAGCGGGCTCTCTTGTCTACCTTTCCCAGACTTCTCATCTTCTCCTAGTCCCGCCTGTCTTGCTGCCTCAGTGGCCATTGGCCCAACAGTGTTTTATTCATCAACCAATAAGAGAAACATACACAAAATGACATTCCTCCATCAAGGTGAAGAGAGGCAGCTCCCTGGAGCACCCAGGCCACCTAGTCAGGAGCTCAATTGATGAGCTCCACATTTAGTGAGAGACTCTGTTTCAAAACAAAGCGCAAGGGATAGGGAGAAATCTCAGGGGACACCAGCCATGCACCTGAACTGGGATGCTCAACACTAACATCAAAGCTGGAAGACACCCAGTATCAACTGTTGGCCTCCATGTGTACCTGTGCATTGAACAGTCACACACACCACACAGACATACAGACACACACATGTCACTGGTCTCCTTTAAAGCACAGGTTTACTCCCCAGTTTATCCAGAATATAGGGGCCAGAGGTATCTTTTGAAAGATGAAAATTACTCTTAAAAAATGGAAATCCTGTTTTAATCAAATGTAAGGTACAATCGCAATTCATCATTACTTCTGGGTAAATGTTCCTAAATGTTGTAGTGTGAGTCTGCTCTCAGGCTCTGCCATTCATTACCTTCATGTCTGAGTTTGTGAATCTTCCTGGACTTTGCAGGGCACTGTATGAGAAGTTCATCTCTTTCACCCAAGGCTATATTCATTGCTATTCTTGGAAGAATTACATGTTGCTTTAAGTTTTCTCAGAAATGACAGGGTCCTGACACCTGACTTGTGGTTAAACGTGGAGATCATATTAAAAAGGCACACTCTGCTCTGCACTGTGCAAGAAATCCCAGAATGTAGTCTCTCTAGTGCAAGTGTATTTGATAAGTTTAAAATATCATCTTTGTGTGCTGCTGCCTTATAGCCACAGCAACTCCTCACTGACCATTACCAGCGTGGTGGCCCGCTGCCAACCCTTTGAGAGATATTTGATTAATTAGTCTTAAATCTCTTGATTTAAGATACCTCTGTTTACAAACAAAAAGACCAAGGCCCCCCAATAAGCTAACTTTTTCTAACATTAGAAAGCTACATGATGTTAATGCCAGGATAAAAACCTGGTTTTGCTGATTGGACAGCTCAGGGGTCTAGATACAGACTCTGCTCACTTCTCATTATGTAGGGACCTAGGACAGCCACAAACAGGATGCTGAAGCATTCTTCACCCCAGCCAGATATACGTGTGTCCTTGCTGTTCTGCTTTGAATAAGGTCACACATGGTGACAGAAGGTGACAAGGGATCCCTGTTATTTGCCATGTATGTTCCCAGCCCCTTTCTTGTTTTCTGAGCTACTGCTCTGTATTGTTCACTCTCTATTCCCAGTGCTGGTGATGGGACCCAAGGCCATGTACACACTAGACAAGGCCTGCACCACTGAGCTACTGTCATAGCCTGTTGCAGTTTTGCTCCAAGAACCTTCAGGATCAGGCTGGTGTTTCTTAGATGCACTAGATTTCTGTCTTGCACAGTTTTCATCAGTACTGAATATAAGTACATGGCATAGCTACTCAGCCCTAAAGCCTTCTCAGAACTAAATCCTTACACATCTTCCTACAGTCTCTTCCTGGGGGAGACCATGTGTCCTTCTGTCTTTAGATGCCATCTACATTCTTGAATACCCAATTTCATTCTACATCAACCCTCTCTTGAGAACACTATACTTATTTACTAAGTCCTTGTGTCTTAGTATGCTTGCTGCTGCTGTGATAAACATCCTAACCAAAATCAACCTGGAGAGGAAAGTGTTTTATTTTATCTTATAGCAGGAGCCCAGAGACAAGATCTGAAGCGAATGCCTTGGAGAAGTGCTCTTAAGTGGCTTTCTCTTCTTGACTTACTTGGATTGCTTTCTTATACATCTGCCCCAGATTGGCCCCACCCACAAAGGGCTGGGCCTTCCTATATTCATCAATCAAGAAAATATCCCACAGACTTGTCAACAGGCCATCTTATGGAGGTACTTGAACTATTTTCTCACCTGTTATTTGTAACATGAAAAAAATAAAACACCCAGAGGCAGATATTGGGGTTCAAGCTTCAAGCTGAAGATCAGAAAAGCAAAGCAGCTGGTCACTAGGTCTTACTCTACCTCAGACTGAAAGGGCTGATTCTGTCTCTGTGAGCTCTCACCAAGCCTCAGACTGTTGCTTTTCCTCAGTGTGGCTGGAGAATTCCGAGACTTCAATGTCTTTCTGTCCTCAATGTGGCTGGAGAATGGATCCCTGATACTGACTACTGAAGACCCTGTTCCTATCTTTTATACTCCTCTCATGCTGGGATTAAAGGCATGCGATCCCAGGTGCTGAGATCGTCTTTGTATGAGCTGTTTCTCTTTAGGACTGGATCAGTCCTGTGCAGATCTAGGTGGCCTTGGACTCACAGAGATCCACCTACCTCTTAATCCTGAGTCCTAGGATTAAAGTTGTGTACCACCACCTCCTACTTTCAGGCTGCTGGGATAAAAGGTGTGTGCCACAAGTGCCTGGTCTCTATAGCTTCAGGCTGGCTTTGCTTTTCTGAATCCTCAAGCAAACTTTAACAAACCATAAATAATATATCACCACAGTGGTTACCTCTTCCCAGATGACCATAGCTGTGTCAAGTCGAAAACCTATCCAACACCTGTCTTTGATAGCTCCATGTTCAGATGAACGTTTTTAATTTGTATTTTGTTTTCAATACATCCCAGTTTTGCCTCACTCCACTCCACCCAGGCCCCTCCCCCACATACACACTTTAGTTGAACTTTTATATTCAAATTCTCATTCATTTCTCATCCCTGGACACAGACACACACAGAAGGACATACATAAAAATTGTCTCCCATCTTTCTTTTATTCCTGCCAGTCATAACGGGACCTGGGGTGTTGATCTGAGCTCAATGGAGACAGAGACACCACACTAGGCATTTGAATACTGTTAACACTGCAGGGAAGGTGTTAACTGCTAACCACAAGGAAATTGTCATAGTAGTGACACTGAGGGAACAGCTGAAGAGACTCTGGCCAGCTGAAGTGTGGCGAGCATGTCTCTGGCTGGCCTTGGTTTTCTCTCATTCCACCTGCCTTTGTGAAAACCACTAGATCACATTCCTGAAGCTACACAACAAGGTCTATTCCCTCATTTGGCCACTCCCTCCTCCTGAGGCTGACTTCTGAAGTAAGTCCAGCAATCAAAAGCCCCTTATGGTTCACCTAATTAACATGCCCAGTTAAAATTAAACATTTCATCCTGACACAGGGTTCCCCCCTTTTTCTTTATAAACCACCATTTTTTTCTGTGTGCTACATCTGTCTCCTCTCAATCCAGAGGCAGTCCTTTGTTCCTCAGGGACAAATACCCCTACCCTCTCTCATTTGTCCCCTATCTCCTTTACCACCACATCCTAGCCCATTCTAACACAGACCTCCTCTTCTTAAAATGACACCTGCAAGGTCATTTGCTGCTGTTTTTCTGCCTGAGTCGGAGAGCGGCCACTCAGCGTTTCTTCCCCACTTAATGAAGGATCTCTGTGGCAACAGGTGTTTGGGTGCGTTGTGCCTGATCTGGGGTATGGGAGGGAGGAAGCCCTTACTATGTGTATGTCCGCAAAAGCACACCAGGAATGTTGAGTCTATTCAGTGAGGAACTTGGGGTTGTATGGCCTGTAGCTGAGGACCAGCTAGTGCTGGCAGCAGATAAGGGAGGAAATATGGTAGGCTCTGGGAGTGTTTGATATCTGCAATCTGGATTAGACCTCTGCTCTGGGGAGGAAGTGCCTCTACTGGTGTGAAGAAGGGAAAAGTGTGGTGCCTTTTATAAACAGAAAACCCTCCATGAAAATGCCCTGGAAGGGATGGGTCTGTCTTCCTTCTTTCTGCTGTTTAGTCACCTCTGTGTCCCCATCAGGAGATCTTACTAGTGCCTTCAACAAAGCAAAATACATTCCAGATTATGAGTCTCAGTATCTAGGACGGACAGGCAGGAAGCTCCAAACTGAGATGAAAAACTGTCTAATTGGAACCTCCAACTCATACCTGAATGATTTGAAAGCCCTGTTCTGATTCCTCTATACTGAAGCTTCCTCCCCTGAAGTTGCCAGCTGCCCAAGTTCCCACCTGAAGCGTTCAGCTTTGAACCATACTTGAGCACAAACCCAGTTTGTGGCTGAAATGTCATCACCCCTCCCTTATGACTTATATAATCTCCCTGCTTTAGTTGGGGCATGTAGTTTCTCTGGCCTTGATCTCTGGAATTGGAGAACCAGTCCAGGAGTTTCTCTGGTCACGTAAACCTGTAGCTATACCTTTTCCATTTGGCTTGATCTGGTTTATTGACTAATGGGGGGAGGAGAAAAATCTATTAAAAACTTAGTAATCAGCCAACAGTTATCAACCTCTTAATAATCAAATTCTCTCTGATTCTTGCTGTGGAATAATCCTCTTGCACACTGTAAAGATTTTTACCTTGAATTGGTTTAATAAAATGCTGATTGGCCAGTAGCCAGGCAGGAAGTATAAAGGCCAGGAGGGGGGGGGTGTGTGTGTGACCAAACTAAGAATGCTGGGAAGATGAAGGGTGAAATCAGAAGTTGCCAGCCAGATGCAGAGGAAGCAAGATGAGAATGTCTTACTGAAAAAAAGTACCAAGCCACAAAGCCATGTGGCTAGACATAGATAAGAATTATGGGTTTATTTAAGTGTAAGAATTAGTTAGTAATAAAACTGAGCTAGTAGCCAAGCATTTATAATTAATATAATCCTCTGTGTGGTAATTTGGGAAGTGACTGCCAAGTATTTGGGAGTTGCTGGTGGGATAGAAACTTCTGCCTACATGTTCTTTATGACTAATAACAATTCTAGCATAAAAGCTCCTAGAATACACCCCTCCCACATTTTCCCATCCTTTTCTACAATAAACTTGAATCTCGAGCACTGTCCTTTTGAACCTGGCTGTAGCAGTGTCTGTCTTACTGGATTTAATGTTATACTTGGTCTCTTCCCAATCAGTCATTTATTTAAGCAATGTAGGCTTACTGAGCACCTGCTAAGTACAGGGTATTGGCCTGACACATGGATCATGACAGTGAGTGAGTTGCATTCCAAAACAGAGCAGAGGTCAGATGGTCCATGCTATGTGAAGCCACACATAACCTGTAGACTGCTCGACTGTCCACACTCAGGGTGTCCTCTCCCACTGTCTGTACAGTGAAAGTTCTGACCTCCTCTCCATCTCCTGGATACAGTGTGATCTTTTTCATCTCAGAGCTTTTCTGCCTCGTGTTTCTCTCTAGAAAGATCTTTAATCTCCCTTCCCCTCTTCAGGTCTCTCTAAAACATGAATTTTTACCTCAGCTCCCATGGATGCTGTACACCATGGCCACATGGTACCAGAGTTACTGGCCTTGCTATGTTCTGCTTAGGGCTGTGGCCACATCACCATTCTTGCATGTGGGGGACATAATTAAGCATAATAATGGTTATTTGACAAAAGTTGAGACAGCTACTTAACACTTAGCATGTGGATGGCACAGACAGCATGGGCATATTGTTTAGCTCTGGAATTTTCTCTTTAATATTTTCAGATCACTGTTGACCATCAACAATTGAACTCACAGAAAGCAAACTGTACACAAGAGGAGATGACAGAACTATGTAACCCCTCCCCCTGGTCTCTATCACCTCCTCTTTTATAACTCCTTTGGAGAACTTGGAAAAGGATGTGATTTTGGTAAACTGGTTGTCTAAGTGTTCAACTGTTTCCCCAGTTGAAGGTAAACCCTGACTCCATCCCCACACTCAGCACAGTGCCTCGAGTGTGTAGATATTTGCAGAATGAATGAATCAGTTATTGCAAAGGCTCCAAGGAGCTTTGCTTACCCCAGCAACACCTAAAATTACCTAGCCACAGAATCTTCCTTCAGCATACTATTACCAGTCCTCCTAGGGATACTCACTTTCTGTCAGGCATGATGGTGCATGTCTATCATTCCAGCACTCAGCAGGGGTGATAGGCTGAGACAGGAGGATCCCCGGTTCAAAGTCACTGAGCAATACATTTAAGAGACCAGCCTAGGCTACACAGTGAGCCTCTATCTGGTAAAACCAAATCCTAAACTAACTCAAATACTAACACATGTTCTGTGAACATGTATGGGGAAACAGTTTGAGACCCTCTAGCCCATCCCATCATTCCATCATCCTTCCAAGCCGTATGCATTTAGAACCTAGTTGTACTTTTTCTCAAATAGCAAAAAGCAAAGAATTTGTAGGTACTTCCAAGATCCCAGGAGGTGTTCTAGAACACAGGCAAAAGAAAAGGTCATTGGATTGTAGCCCCAATGTTTCCTATACATGCAGATAATAGTCAGTGCTGCCTTCTCAGGATTGTGGAGGGATATGAAGTGATAAAGCAGACGGAGCATCTGATGCAACATGCAGAAAGCATCATCACTCACTGTTGGCTCCTGCACTTCATCTAGCCTTTCGCTACATCTCATTGCAGAGATCGCTTATAGTCTTCAGATCTTTGCCCTGGCATTGGCTGTATTAACTACTGGAGCATAGGGTTTTCAACTAATGTATCATTTATTATTTTTCATCTCTAAAATTCTATCATCCCTCCAGCAAATCCTCAACATTGTCCTGCCTTTGGGAAATTGAAAACCTAATCATTTAAAAATAATCAACCCATAGGAAATAACTAGAGAGAAACAAAGTGCTTGAAGGAAGTGCTAGTTTCAATACAGGAGACACAGTGCTTGAAGTATCTATGATTTCTCTCTAGAAAATAGGATGCAGGCTCAAGTTCTGAGTGATTTAGCAAATGCTCTGTAATGGGGCTTGGGGAACCCACCCCAAATGAAATGAAATTCTTCCTAACTATGCGCTCCTCTACAGCACATTTAAGGGAATTTGTCCAAGTCAATCTTCAACTAAAGACCCAAAGTGCTTTCTGAAGTCTGACTTCTTATCAGAGTGCCTTCTCACAGACCCTGGGAAGCTCAAATGGCAGGCTAATGTTTCTTCTTTTCCCTCAAATTGAAAACAGCTTGAGGTCTCTAAACTCCTTGTCATCTAACAAGGCAAATGGAAAACAGAACAACCATATAGCAAAATAACAGCGGATTAGCCCATGAAGCAGTAGAAGGAATCCTATTTCCACAGGGCCCTGACCTTGACTCTCTCCAGTGCTGTGGCATCTTGACCTGAAGTAAAAGGCACTTTGGTATCTATATTACCAACCCAATTAAAACATACATAATTGAGATAGTAGAATCCAGAGGAGTTGGTCAAAGAGGTACTTGCTTAAATACACTAGGAAGATCAAGAGAAAAGGTTACAGGGAGAAGATAAAACAAGAAGATCAGGAGGGAGAAAGGAAGAGAGGAGAGGGGGAGTTGGGAGGGAGGGAGGATGGAGAAAGAGCCATGCAGGTATAACAGTTTGAGAGGATTATGGAGACAGAGAACCTGAACAACAAATATTCCCATCCTCAGCTCACATTGTAATTGTGGTCACAGCATTAAGTGGTTTCTGAGGCCTTTCTGATTTTGAGTAAGAATCTGTGAGACTGGGAGGGTTTTGGATGCAAGCCAAGCCACACCCTAAGACTTCCCCAAGGCCTACTCACTGGAAGTAGGTTTCTGTTGGGGGGAGGAGTCTAGTCACTGAAGTTAACCTCTTGGTGACCTAAGCACCCAACTATAGCTTTCTTTTTCCTTGAGGGTCTGACACCCAGCTCCCAAATAAGCTTCTGGTATTAGAAAGGCAATATTAATAGAGAACATTTTCAAGGTAATTTACAACTACAAATCAATTCTTAATTTCTAAAATCAATTCTTAATTTCTACTATTCAACTTGTGGTAGGAATATATACCAAATATGCAGGCCCTTGAGAATCCACAAAATGACGATGTCGCTGTCAGCGATAGACATGTTTGGGCAGAATGTGTGGACTTTGAGGTTCCCAGTCTCTCTCTCTCTGACTCCTGCTTGTGGATAAGGGTATAAGTAAGCTCTGCATTAGTACTCCAACACCATGCTTGCCTGTCTGTTGCCATGCTCACCGCCATGACGGCCATGGCCTCACCCTCTGAAACTGTAAGCAACCCATCAATTAAATGCTACTTTTATGAGTTGCCTTGGTCATAGAGTCTCTTCACAGCAATAGAAAAACAACTATAGCTGTCCATTGCTTGCTGCAGTTAGAGTGAGTGGGGGCTTCTTCTAGAACCTGAGCAGTCCTAATCCACATGAGGTTGCTGGCAGCTTTGTGCTAAATAGCTGGTAGTTTTCTGTTGCTCTTTGAGGGAGAAAAAAAAATAAACAAAACCCTATAAGAAGAGCCTTCCCATGCTTATTGCACATGGTAGACCCTGAATCTGAGCTAAGTAAGTAAAATTAACAAGAAATACTGCCTGGTTTGTAAAATGAGAATTATTTTCATTAAAGTGTAAAATGTACACAGTAAATTAAATCTATTTTTCTCAAACAAAACTAATGCTCTTAATTTAATTAAATATGCAAATGGTTTCCATGGTTATGTTTATTTTACTGCTCTCTCTTAGAAAGGCAAATGGCCTGTTGGGGGAAACAAAAGCGATAGGTAGTATTAGGTCTATGAATTTTTTTTCCCTAAATTCTGCTTATATTATAAAATGCATTCTGAAATTATCTGACATTTAGCAGTAATCTGCCAAACTGACAGTTCATGCTGTATTGGACCACATCAGCACCATCCATGTGTTAAGGAACCTCACATCGACAGAGAAGGCAGATATCAAGCAAATAATTACTTAACTGATTACTTGGAAAGAATGTGATGAATGCTTCTATCTGGATAGAATTTGAGTGTGTTTTTACTCAGGGTGCATCTGTGGGAATTTAAATTGTATTTGACATCCCAAGAAAGTGGAGGTGTGAGACCCAAACAAGGGTATTGCTGTGTGTTTGAGACCAGCTTCTGATAAAATAAGACCTTGTCTCCAAAAATCAAAACCAAGTCATGTAAACAAATACCAGAGAGATAGAAATGGGATCAGGTTGGTGTGTAGAGACAGATCTTTGTGGAGATGAATAGGGTCCCATAATTGAACATGGAGGACTGGAATACAGGGGAAAAGACTAGAAGAAATACTCAACAAATGCTAGTTACCAGTCTCTAGCCATGAAGGCTCTGCACTGCCTCAGAACTCCAGGAAGAAGCCACATCAGCCCCTCCCACCTTGGACCTCTTCATCAGGTACATGGGCCACAGTATTCAGTTACATAAATGGAAAATGGATTAAGGAAATGGTACTGCCAAGAATTATATGTGTGGCCTATAAATCAGAACTGAGAACTATTCCCTGGGAAAGACATTTCCAAATGAACCCATATACAGAGATTAAATAAATACTAACTGTGGGAACAGGGAGAAGAAATAACTTTCTGATACTTTATTTAAACGACAAAAGTGATAATAGCAGAAAATGTGGACAGAATCAGGAGAAGGCAGGAAACTGAACTCAGACACCCCAGGAAAGTCTAAGAGGAGAGCAGGAACCAGCCACACTGTGTACCCTGACTAGGACTCTCAAATCACTGAGAAACTCCTTCAGCCATCACTGGACTGTGCATGAAAATCAGACAATTCTGATTTTCTTAGCCTTCCTAAATTATAATTCCCCTTAACTTAGTTTTCTTCCTGACCTTCAAATCATAAAATGTCACTTATACTCACAGACCAGAGGTATATGTTTTTCTTTAGAATATATTTTTAATAATACAATATTTTTATAAAATCTTTGAGGATTTTATACAACGTATCTTGATCATATTCAATCTCACCCCCTCTCAGATTCACCAGAGAGTTGTATATTTAATGAATGCTAAGCTTATAAATGGTTTCGTTCCTTTACTGAAGGAAAAAAGCAAAACTTTAGTAGTGGGGAAATGTCCCAGGAATGTGCCCTGCAGATGTTATTGAGCACTAATCGACAAAAGAGTTCTGTTGTCCATAGGACTGACCCAAATGTGGTGTTAGTTGGGAGGACTGGGCAGTCTATGGGGCCTCTGGTAGTGTGATCAGTATTTATCCCTAGTTTATGAATGGACTTTGGGAGCCTATTCCACATAGAGGGATACTCTCTTTGCCTAGACACAAGGAGTAGGGCCTGGACCCTGCTCCAAATGATATGACAGACTTTGGAGACTCCGCATGGATGGCCTCAACCTGCCTGGGGAGCAGAAGGGGGTTGGTGTGGGAAACAAGGGAGGATGGGGAGGATGGGAGAACTGGGATTGATATGTAAAACAAGCTAGCTTGTTTCTAATTTAAATTAAAAATCATGTAATTAAAAAAATAAAAAGAATTCTGTTGTCAGACCTCTAGGGAAAATAAGAATAAGCAGGTGAGAGCTACCTTGGAACTCTGTCATTTCAGCTGGCTACTGTCCCCTGTAGAAAGACAATGAGCCATGGTCTCTGGCCACATGAAGCTCACAGTCCATAGATTTTGCATTGTGATCTTCCAAAATGGAGGGAATATTTGAAGGCATTCCCAAACTTATTTGAGTGTAAGTTTTTTCCCTAGCAGGATATTGCGAGGAACATTTGGGACATGCTACTGCTGTCTGGACCAATCAATACTCAGCTTCCCCCAAACTCTTAGCCTGGTGATATGGAAATACCTTTTAAATGTCAGATGAGGTCTTGCTTCCTAGAGGATGAAGCAGATGACACATGCTAAGGCTGGCTTTGAAAATAAATGGAGAGCCAGTGACATTAGACCATATGCACCCAGGCAAGAAACACGAATTCATTCTGTGCTGGGCTTGACAGCAGCATGGGAACAATCATAATGAGTGCTACACACTTGTCTCTCTGACTAAGGAGATGGCACAGTAAGTAAGAGTGCTTGCTATGCACCATGGGCATCTGAATTCAAACACCTACCCCCAATCTAAGAAGTGGGGTGTGGCATGCTGCCTGTTACTCAGCACAATTGGGGGGCCAGAGACGGGAAGATCACTGGGCTGACCAGCTGCCAGCATAGCTCCAGGCAGTGACAGACTGTCTCACAGAATAAGATAGAGTATAATAGAGCATGTCACTGGACATTCTTTTCTGGCATTTACATATGGTTATATACATGCACACAGGCACACACACACACATACACACACGCACGCATGCACACACGCACGCATGCACACTCATTTCTCCCCAAGCCAGCTTTGGAGACAGACCCCTCAACCTTTTCCAAGTGTTTCAACCTCAGAGCAATTGCACCATAGTTGTCCTGTGGTGGCATATATTTTGATACCATTTTAGTTGAAAGAATGGTGTCTATTCAGGAGGGAGACTAATTAAGATGATCAAGTCTTAACTCTGCAAACAAGTACACACTTGGAAAATGGTTGGCTCTGAGTCTTGTGTATGCACATAAAACCAATGAAAACTTTTATCTTTTGGCCATCTGCAAATCAAACTCTTCTCTGAAATTCTCACTGTGACTTGGTGCTACTAAAACGACCAAGGGACAGAAAGGGTGAACAGCTAGCTGCACCTCACACTAGTTCAGGTTCACTGGAAGTTCATTAGGCTTGCTGTTGAGAGGTGAAAAGACAAATACCTTACCATTCTTTTTCTGACACATTACAGTCAGCCATTGGCTGGCAGGGTTGCTACTGTTGGAATAAACTGAAGTCAGAATATGGCTTTTCTTTCCTCCCTAGTTTCTCAGTTTTCCTCAAGAATTCTACTTCGACAGCCTCACGCTGTGTTGTGTTGTGATTTTCTGTGGAAATATACAATTGATGACTTATTTCAGATAAATGCCTAGAAACAAGTCATCTTGGTACACCAAAGATATTCAGGAACACTTATTGTTTAATCTCGTTAGTGACAAACATTTCCTATGAGTCATTATCCTTTTGGGTACAATGTCTTTGACAGCTAGTCAAGTTGAAGACTAAATCCACCTGCTCTGGGTCCTTGTTTCAAAGGCACTTTGAGATGAATTAGCATAATCAGA
The DNA here is from genome assembly GCF_943737965.1 of Phodopus roborovskii. Taxonomy (NCBI): domain Eukaryota; kingdom Metazoa; phylum Chordata; class Mammalia; order Rodentia; family Cricetidae; genus Phodopus; species Phodopus roborovskii. Next base: position 2,196,492 of record NW_026126629.1, on the reverse strand, counting down.
TAACATGGCAGAAGAGACTGGAGCAGCTCATCTCAAGCAGGGAGATTAATACTGAGCTTTTTTATTCCCATCCCTGCCAGACTCATACATCGCTGACATGCCTTCCCACTATGAAAATGTTGATCCTTCAGCCTCTCAGCCTCATTCATTGCCCAGAAAGGTAATCTTTTACTAACAATGAGATTGATTATAAAAATGACAAAAACATGAAATTTAACCTCGGTCTGGAAAGTCAGGAGCCAATCTTTCTCTTTGAGAGGGTACTTCCTTTGTGTAAAGAAACTATCATGCACACACACACCATGCTCCAGGGACATATTATCAGAAATGTCCAGTCAAAAGCATAAAAGGATATACAACTCTCTGTAGTTGTTTTGTTTTGTTTGTTTGTTTGTTTTACCACCCACTCCCAAATAAATGCATGGAGACTTATTCTTATGAATGCCTGGTCTTAGCTTATCTTGTTTCTAGTCAACTTTTCTTAAATTATCCTAACTTCCTTTTGCCTCTGGTCTTTTGCCTTTTTCTATTCTATATACCTCTCTTTCTTTCTTACTCTGTGGCTGGCTGAGTGACTGACCCCTGGCGTCTTCCTCTCCTCCTTTCTTGATCGTCATTCTTCTCTCTTCTTCCCTTATGTATTCTCTCTGCCTGCCAGTCCCACCTATCCTCTCTCTCCTGCCTTATTATCAGCCTTTCAGCTCTCTGATCAGGTGCTTAGGACAAGCAAAGTAAAAAACAGCTTTACATAGTTAAACTAATGCAATATAAAAGAATGCAACACATCTTTGCACTCCTAAACAAATATTCCATAGCAAAAATGAATATAACATGTTTTAAACTGATATTCCACAACAACTCTTACTTCAGATAAAAAGAATTTTTTGACTGAGGCAGACAACGCATCACATATTTTAGGCAGTCAGATAACAAATAGGGATAGCTATCTACCACTCACACAGCTTAGGAACCTGAGGCTAGCTTCCTAGAGAGGCAAAGCCTAGTTATCTTCATGGATCAAAGGAATGGAGTTATTCACTTGCTAAGCATCTGCCACAAGAACGCAACTTGCACAAAGGGCAGTGTGCAGAGCTCTGCTCAACCACAGGCCTTTATGATCATCTCTCCCTGCCAGCCAGAGGCAACGTCAGCAGTGACATGTGTTTAACAGCTACTTGAGATTTTTCAAAGGCAGTCCTCCATGTGAATAAGGAGAAATGTTCCCCATAGCAGGAGCTACTGTTTCCTCACTTTAAGCATAAGGCCAAGTGTGACACAAAAAGGTAGAGCTGTGGCCACAGAAAGGCAGAAGTCACTAGTGTTTGGACCACGTTCTTAGAAAGCCTCTTAAACCCGTGGGCTCATCTGTGGATGCAAAATATTATTGTGACAATATTATTGTGACAAAATATTATTGTGATAATATTAAAGACATGTTTTCATTAAGCTTTCTGGGGGAATACTGCTAAATGGTAGAATATAAGATGTGACAAAGCTTCTGTCTGTGAAAAAGAAAAATGGTGAAGATGAGGAACTATAAAGGCAGTAATTACATTCACAATCTAATGCAGTAGATTCTCGGAGTACGTTTTGGCATACTGTGTTTGAATGAAAAATCTCCCCCCCCCCCACACACACAGGTGCATGCATTTGAACTCATGCATTTGATTCCCCATTAGTGGTCCTCTTTGGTAATGTTATGAAATCTTTAGACCATATAGCCTTGCTGGAGCATGTCACTGGGGATGAGCTTTGGGGTCCAGGGGCTCCCCCACTTCCTGTCATTGCTCTGCTTCCTAAGCACAGATGAACTGGAACCTCATGGCTTCCTGCCCCTGTTTCCATGCCATCCCTGTCATTATGAACTCTATGTCCCTGGAATGCTAAGCCAAACTAAACTCATCCCTAAGTTGCTTAGGCCATGGTATTTTACCACAGTTATAAGCAAGGTAAGGTGAGGTAAGGTAAGGTAAAGTAAAGTTAATCTAATTAATCTTATCAATAAAAAATCAAGAGCCAGATATGGTGGGAAAGAGGGGGGAGGACCTGAAGGATCAGAGAAGCCACAGTTGCTTCCTACCTCTACTGTTCCTCCATCCAAATGGGCTCGAGATCCTCTCTCTGCACTGCCTTGCTTCTTCCTGTCTCCTCTCTGTCTACACTCCTCCAAACCTCTATGGTCAGCTAGTGGCTAGCTCTGCCAAGAAAGCTTTATTTATCAGGACACAATCAAAATTTCACACAACAGTAAGACATAAGTCTATGTGGGGACATTTCCATTGAAACTGCAACAAAGAGTAAATACTACAGGTGTTAAAAATGTTTACAGGGGAAGACTGGGGTGATATTTCTGTTGAAGAAGCATTTCTGTGCAAGGATGAAGGCGGGAATTTGATCAGGAGAAGCCATGTACAAGGCCAAATATGGGTGATAACGTCTGTAATCAGTACTGGGGAGGTGGAGGAGATGGGATGGCACTTCAGGCTCACTTGCCATCCAGCCTAGCTTAATGGGTGGGACTCGGGCCAACAAGAGACTGCTTCAAAAGGCAAGGTGGTGGCACCTGAGGAATGACACCTAAGGTTGACCTCTGACTGTCACATAACAAATGCACACAAATACAATATACATATAAAGGGGAAAATTACCTTTTTTGGACTGGCACAGAGGTCAGACAAGCAACACACAAGGGAGGTAATAATGGGAATGTCTACTAATGGAAGAGGGAGGGAGAAGTTGATGATGCAACCATCCCGTGACAGTGTCAGATAAGGGGGAAGCTTTGCAGATTGTTTTCTTTTAAAGATGATGATTCCTCATCAAAAGCAGGGAGCAGAATTAAATTGTATTCCCTCACCCCAAGGAGTCCTATTGAAGGCCTAGTCTTTCATAACTCAGAATAATTTCATAAATGGTCTCTGCAGGTATAAAAGCGAGGCCCTGTTGGGGTAATGCAACTCTGATCCTGCTTGACTGGTGTGGTTAGAGAGGAGACAGACCTCCCTAACCCCCAAACTCATCAATGCCCGAGGCAGGTGTGATTGCTGGCCCTGAGGTTAGAAGGGCAGGAGAGCTGTCCCGAAGGCCACTGGCTGAAACAGTTGGGAGAGCAGGCCTGAACTTCTTCACTGGCAGCATGATAGAGTCAACCCCATTGTCAGAGATCTGGGCAAGTCAGCTCCAAGACTGTGAGCATCAAAGAGCTGTCCCTGTTACTCACCTGTTATGTTGTAGCATGGGCAGGAAGGAGATGACCATCAATGTCTGGGTAGGTAGGAAAGCTAGCCCTGCAGCACTTGGGAGAGTGACCCTAAGCCATGCCTGAACAACACAGGAGAGCTGGCCTGAAGGTGTGGGGTATCTGACCCTAAGGACAGGTAAGCAGAAGAACTTTCCTCTTCACTTGCTCATCCTTATAAAGGGTGAACTCCCAAGGCCATGCTGTAGAGTGCCCCCTGGTAGTAAGGACAAGGGAGAACTGGCAGGCTGACCAATCCTGCAACTACCCAGGCCCAGAACCAGGGTTATGAGATCACCCACCCCAACATCCATCCCATCTGTGATCTGCTGGAACACATAAAGGGACCAGTCCTGCAGACCCAAAGGAGCAGGATCTCCACAACTTGGGGCAATAGGAGGATATGGAAGAGGAGTTCCATTGAGTGACCAGCATCAGTAGTATAGTAAAAACCAGAGGCTCGAACCAGACCAATACCACTCTGCAATTAACATTTGCAAGTAAAGATTTATGGGTCTACTATATGACTCACTATGTCACACTACAACTTCCATGAGATCTCCCCCTTTTTTTTTCTTCTTTTAAATTTTATCTCAGGGAGGGGGGGCAGGGTGCTGCAAAGGTAGAAGGCAGGGACTGGGAATGAATGGGATCTAGGTGCATGATGTGAAAGATACAAAGAATAAATTAAAAGAAAATTAAAAAAGAACTCTATGAAGGTAGATTGCAAACTAATTTTAGTAACTGTTTAAGAGTACAAATTATCAAAAAGTCAAGCAGCATATAGCAGAATCTATTCTTTGGGAAATATATACATAGAACAATTTTAATTTCCTGGGTCTGATGCACAGTTAGCAGATTTGCAAAGTAACCTTTTCATTCAAATTGGTACATTTGCTCAATTGTTATTTGACTTTATCTGTGTAATGTCATCTTACCAGTCTCTGTTTCTGCTATGATGATTGTTTTGCTTCCTCAAAGGTGAAAAGATGCTGTTAGCACAAAGTTCAGCCCCACCTGCCCAAGGACCAAGTAACTTCCTGGGATTCTTGGAACTTTAGTTCTTAAAACATAACACCTGCCAAGGACCAGGTAACTTCCTGGGATTTTGGCAGTAGAAACTAACAACAAAGAAGCCTCACAATAAAATACAGTGGGTGGAGCTTTGCCCACATAAGCTCCACCCACACATGTCTTGAGGCTGGAAAGCTTCCAAGTGATAGTCCTGATCAGATTTCGTCTTTGTCAGTATTGAAAATTTTAATAAAAGCTCGCTTAAATTCAGGAAGAAGAGGAGGAGACAGATGTAATATACTATAAACAAAAAGGAGAGGTGGCCACCTGAAGACAGAGGGAGCAATTTTGAACATGCTTCCATAAACAAAGATACCTGAAATCACTAGTAGAGATAAAGAAAAAAAAAAAAAGGTTGGGGGGGGCATCTCAGGGAGTCTGGAGAGCTGCCAGTGTCTTTGAGGTGAGGCGACATCTGGTCTCCAGACCTGTGAGCCAGTAAGTGCCAACGTAAGCTGCCTCTTCTGAGGAATTTGTTGGACTGTGCACCTAGATTGTGAAGGCAGTACTACCGGTGGGAAGTCAGGCTGGTATGCACAGTTCACCAGACCACATAGGGCCCACATAGCAGTCATCTGGACTTCTCCGGCAACTGAATGAGCGTCCACCTGCTATGCTATATTCCCTTCCAACTGCCCTAGAGCTTGTAAATCATTCTTCCAGTTTTCATCCATGCTGGATGCCTGAGCAGATTTTCTGACTTTGTTCCAAGGACTCTGGCTTCTCAGAAACACATTTAAAACAATTTCCATGATCAAAATAATTTGGAAGTTGCAAACTTCTTATTTATTTGTCCCTTTTTTTCCCCTTGGGAAATCCCAGTGTGCATTCATATAGAAAAAGATCTGGGGAAGTCTACAGTAAAGGAGGTACCTAACCCCAATTCTCAAATGAGTCTGAGAATTCACTTTGGAAATGTAGAGGGTTCTTTTGTTTGTTTGGTTGTTGGTTGGTGGGGTTTTTTTTTTAACATGTTTATTCCCTCAGGCATGTCAAAATGGGGTCTGGGACAGCTGATAGAGTACACATACAGAGGCCTGAGTTCAATTTCCAGAGTTACATAAAACCAGGTACTATAGCACATTCCTGTGGTCCCAGCACTCTGCTGGAGGATGTGTGGGCAGGAGGATCAGAAGTTCAAGGTTATCCTCCACTGCATCTGCATTTGTTGGAGGTCAACCTGAGGTACATGACATTCTACTCTGGATAATTTTTTTCATATCCCTGCTGTCTTGGTTATAGCTGTGAACAGACACCATGCCCAGAGCAACTCTTATAAAAGCAAACATTTAATTGAGGCTTTCTTAACAGTTTCAGAGGTTTAGTTCATTCCTGTCATGGCTGGGAGCATGACAGCACACAGGCTACTGGAGAAATAGCCAAGAGTTCTACATCTGGATCAACAGGAAGCAGGAGGAGAGAAAGCAGCTGTGTCTGGTTTGAGCGTATGAAATCTCAGAGTCTACCCCCAATGACACATTTCTTCTAACAAGGCCACCTCTACTCCAAAAGGACATACTTCCTTATCCTTCTCAAGTGGTTCTACTCCCTAACGGCTAAGCATTCTGATATGTGAGCCTATGGGGGGCATTCTTACCACTATACTTATCCAACTTTGGGCCCAAGAAATTCTACCCAACACTTACATAGTAGGGCTTGCGGCTCCTTTTTCTGGATTTGAGGCTCGAGAGGGCAGCTGGTTATGATTTGTGAAGAATTCTTATTTTTAAGCTCAAAAATAATTTCAGTTTCCCAGTTTCAATCTTGTTCCCATTTAGGAGGCTTCCCTGCCAGCAATTTACAAATATGATGTGGAGAAATACTTATTAAGTTTATGTATGTATGTATGTATGTATGTATGTATGTATGTATGTATGTATGTACGTACATACGTATTTGGTTTTGCAAGACAGGGTTTCTCTGTGTAGCTCTGTAGACCGGGCTGGCCTCGAACTCAGAAATCCACCTGCCTCTGCTGGATTAAAGGTGTGTGCCACTAATGGGCCTTAGGAACTATTTTTAAAACAATGATATGTTCAAATGTGATTTCAAACACATAGCTCTGAACTTTAAAGTTTTGGTTATTGTCACCAAATGCAGAGAGTGTTATATTGTACAGAAAGGCATCCAGGAGTAAAGCATGATGGTTTTGGCCATAAATAAGGTCCAAGCCACTGAAGAAATGGCACCATGGCATGATGCAAATCAGGCTGTGCAGCCAGGAGCTGAGTGAGTGCTGCTTCCTCCCAGCATAGCTTCCTTCTGAAATATATCTAATAGGGTTTGCAACACATATTACACTTCTCACAGCATTTAAATCCACACATTTACAGGACTATAAAGAAAATCAGCACAACAAAAACAACAAACATCTCAATTGAGTGCACCTCCTTTATTAGTGAATATAGTGCATTCAACTTAAAAACCAGGTGCACAGTAACAAGAATGGTCTGTAACGAGTACGGGTTTTTCCGCCCTCCGACAGGTCTTGTCCGGCAGCTGCGCCTGCTCCAAATAACACACAGAGACTCTGTATTTGATACAATGCTGTTGGCCTGGTTACTTGTTTCTTATCGGCTAGCTCTGTCTTAATTATTAACCCATTTCTGCTGATCTATGTATTTCTCTTACCGGGGAGCCGGCGGCATACTGCTTTTCTCCAGACTCTCCATCTTGACTCCTCCTTACTACTTCCTATTTCCTCCTTGTCTCCTAGTCCCTCCTATCTTCCTTTCCTATTGGCCAACAGTGCTTTATTATTAACCAGTATGAGAAACATATACAGAATGACATCTCTCATCAATGGTCTGCAACTTGAGTTTTGTGTACTAGCTATTCATGTGTTGTACAACCAATTCCCTTGAGGTTAACAACAACAACAACGAAAATTCATACTATGTTTTAGTTTATTCTGAGTTTATATATTCTTTTGAACAATAAAAAGGGCTGGGGAGATGCTCAGTGGGGAAAGGGTTTGCCATGCACACCCAAGGACCCAAGTTCAGATTCCCAGAACCCACATGAAATGCCAGTCATAGTCCTGTGATGGGAAGGCCGCAGCAAGGAAATCTCTGGGATTTACTGGCAGCTGGTCTAGCTCCAAGTTCACTGAGAGAGCTTGCCTCAAAAGAGAAGGTAGAAGACAACTGAGGAAGACACACAGTGTTTGCCTCTGGTTTCTACAGGCATGCACACCCACCTCACATGTGCCAACATCTGCACGAACATGTTCACACACAGACATTCACACACACACACTCAGTCACACACATAGACACACTCACTCACTCACGCGCACATTCACACATACACTCACACTCACACATACAGACTTACACACACACATTCACACACTCACACACATACACATGCACACACACACACACACACACACACACACACTCACACACGTTTGGAAACTATCACCACTGGCTCTTCTCTTGTATCATTTCTTTGTTTTTATGTCAAATATCTCTGGCTGTAGGAGGAGCAATGCCACCATCAACACTGCATTTAGAGTGAGAGAGTATGGTTTTCTTATGTCTGCCTTTCACTCTCTGGCTACTCAAGATTTTTATGACTGACATGTGGAAGGGAAATTTCAGCTTGTCCTGTAACAGTTACTACACACACACACACACACACACACACACAGGCTTGATTGCGCACCTGTGTGACAGCCTTTCAAACACGATGGCAGGCCAAAGCAGGAGGAAAGATGGCAATGGTATAATGACTACCCTGAGAGTCTGAGCCAAGGCACAGATGTGCACATCTCATCAACTGCAAGGAGCAGTTTGCTCGCAGAATTTCACCACCCAAACCTTTCTCTCTACTTTGCCCTCAATTCAAGACAACAAATAGTGGTACATCTAAAGACTTGGAGACTCAAGGCCATTGTTCAGTTTCCATGTCTCCTTCCTAAGGAATATTTGAGGCAAATTTTGATTATACACAATATTATCTTGACTAGCTAGTTTTAGAACCTTATGGATACACAAAGCATACTGTTCCCGGTATAATTTCAACAGATTTACCCAGCCCTGTATGGCCTGGGCGTGCCTACACTGGCCTTCTCTCATAGCACTTGGTGGATCATCTTGCTTCTTCCCTGGGGACTAGGCACTTATACAATCCCACCTATGCCAAGCTAAAAACACATCACTTCTCAACTGTTTCTTCATCCAAGACTCCAGATAACATCCTTCCGGATCTTGAAGAGACATCTCACGGTGCCACTGGGAAGTCCTCATTCAGGAAAATCTCTCAGATAGTCAGAAACTGGAGAATTGAGAAGAAAAGCCAGGGTGTCTACTGACTCTCCTGTTTCATTCTTAGCCTGAACTTGGATGAGTTTCTTCACCTTTCTAGCTATGCTTTCCTCACTTGTACATCAGGGGTGACAATATGCACTAGGAAAAATGCCTGGAGTTTATAGTGCCATCGCCACCATTGGCACTCCTGAGTCTTAGCCTGGATCCCCTTCACTGGCTCCCTGTGAGCATCACATTCAATCCAGCTACCTTCAGAAACCAAATGTTAGCTCTGTGTAGAAGTTTAGTCAAAAAGGCTTCATTCCACCAAATCTGTAATATTAGGGGTTGAATCAATTTTCATGAACCTTGGCCCTAGAGACACCAGCCAGGAACAGACACAAGAAATGCACAGCAGGGGATAAAAATATAAGTAAGAGATTGTCATGCCCAGAGCCCAGAGCCTAGAGCAGTACCAAGTTCATTGGCTCCCACAGATCACAGTTATGAGGACACTAGAGAAATGGGTGGCAACAAAATGTGATGACTGACAGCAGGAGTGTGGTCCAATACAGCGGTAGTCCTTCCTCAGCTCTACTCTATTGCACCCCTTAACCATGTCACTAAGCCTCTGTGAGCTTAGCCTTTCTCATCTGCATACAGGGAGTCTGGAACCTTGGGGAGGCTGGTGTGTGCTATAAATATTGCCATGGACATAGTACAGTGCACAGTATAGCCAAGCAGCAGGCGTTAGTCAATGATATTGAGTTTTACTGCTCCTCCTTAAAGGTTTTTCTAGACACTTAAGGTCAAGTCTGAATCACCCTTAACCACAGGGCTTCAGCCTTGCAATGCTCCAGAATGTATAATAGCACTGCAACACTGCATGTGCAAACAAAGGGGGCTGTGGCTCCTCTCACAGGGCTCCTCCTCCTGCATTGAACAATCACAAAGCAGATGTGAAGAGCTGCTTCCAGCTGCCAGGACACCCACAGTTGCACACTCCTTACACACAGGATATGACTGGCAGACAACATGTTGTTCAAGAATGCCAGGCTCCCTTCTGGAGCAGGGATATTATCTGGCCATATCATGGAAGAAGACATTCTTTTTGTTTTTACCAAATTGTTTTATTTATTTTACTTACCAACCATAGTTTCTACTCTCTCTTCCTGTTACCTCCCCCTACCTCCCTTCCACACCCCTATCCACTCCTCAGAAAGGGTAAGGCCTCCCATGGGAGTCAAAAAAGGCCTGGCATATCAAGTTGATGCTCTCCCACCCCACCCAAACATCAAGGCTGAGCAAGGCATCCCACCATAGAGAATAGGATCCAAAAAGCCAGGTCATGCACCAGGACAGATCCTGGACCCACTGCTAGAGGACCCACAAACAGACCAAACTACACAACTGTTTACCCACATGTAGAGGACCTAAGTCAGTCCCATGTAGGCTCCCTAGCTGTCTGTCTAGAATTCACGAGTTTGGATCAGCTGTCTCTGTGGGTTTCATTATCATGATTATGATACCCCCACACACATAATACCTCCCCCCTCTCTTCAACTGGACTCCCAGAACTCGGCCCAGTGCTTGGCTGTGGATCTCTGCATCTGCTTTAATCAGTTACTGGATGAAGGCTCTAGGATGACAATCAGGGTAGTCAACAATCTGATTATAGGAGAAGGCAAGTTCAGGCACCATCTCCACTATTGTTAGGAGTCTTAGCTGAGGTTATCCTTGTGGGTTCCTGGGAGTTTCTCTGGCACCAGGTTTCTTCCTAACCTTATGATGGCCCCTTCTATCAAGATATCTCTTTCATTTTTCTTCCTCTCCATTCCTCCTCCAACTTGACCATCCCATTCCCTCATGTTCCTACCTCCATCCCTTCCCTTCTACCCCAACTCCCAGTTTACCCAGAAGATCTCATCAATTTCCCAGAAGGAGACCCTCTTAAGAGAGGCCCAGACAACTGGCTGGCCAGGAGTGGGAGCTCAGCACTGCTCAGAAATTATCAGAATCAGAGAGGGGAGAGGTACTAATGTATTCCTAGAGAAAAAGCCAAATGCAGTGACAAAAAGCTGTAAGTTATCATGGTGGACATACTGAGCATTGCAGGTTTAGCGGGCCCAGCAGTTCAGCAAATGAGCTAAGTATAATGTGAAATAAAGCCAAAGGGATCAACCTGAACACAGTCTCAGCATTTTAAGTTGTTTTTAGCAGTGTTATGTGGAAACAGTTCTACATATATATTACTTAGCTATTGTGTGCATGCCTCCAGGTTTCTTAGAGAAACATGTATAGCAGCTGTACTCACAATTGGGGAAAATGAACCCTGAAGGTTTTCAGTGATAAACAAAATGTGGTATATCCATGTATTGAAATACTACATGACAACTTAGTAATACCCACATCCACAAGGATGAGCTTCCAAAGCATCAGGTGTAAAAAGTCAACATGAGTCTAAAGTTGTACACTCTGGATTCCTATAGAGGACACATAGGACTTTCTAGGAGAAGAAAAACTGCAAGGTCCAAAAACTTAGTCATGTTTGCAATGTACACGAATAGAGACTTGGGATTGCCCACAGATGGACACATGGATTTGGGGAAAGGCACACACACACACACAGACACACACACACACACACACACACACACACACACACACACGTATGGTCCTTGCCTTAGTTAGGGCTTCTATTGCTATGAAGAGATGACATGACCATGACCATGGCAACTTATAAGGGAAACATTTACTTGGGGTGTCTTGCTTACAGTTCAGATGTTCAGTCCATTATCATCATGACAGGGAACATGGCAGCATGAAAGCAGATATGCACTAGAGAAGAAACTGAGAGTCATACATCTTGCAGCAACATAAAGTCAACCGACTCACTCACTGGGCAGTAGTATCCTGAGCACAGCAAACATTGAAGCCCACTCCCACAGTGACACACTTCCTCCAACAAGACCATTCCCACTCTAGCAGAGCCATGCCTCCTAGCAGTGCCAATCCCTATGAGATTATAGGAACCAATACATTCAAATTACCATAGTCCTTGTGCTCAATATATCATAAGGTCCTCATGGTCCATATATTATAAGGGTCACACCAATACTCACAGAAATATAATGTACATCACAAAGCATGAGTTTCACCGTGTGACTTAAATATCAATGTGAGCGAAAGAAAGATGTCTCCAGGCTTAATAAGAGTCTGAAGGAATGTAGCCAGCAGACACAGCTTTAAATGGCAGAAACCCCTTCCAAGGCAGCATCCTGATAAAGGGGACCTTGTTGCAATGCAGTGACTGGTAGCTGACTGAGGCCTTGGGCCTGGAAGCACTGGCAGGAGCAACAACACTCCTTTCTGAGACTCCACTCGCCTTCCATTTTAAGCTCCTGCTATGCACCCGTGGATGTCATCGTAGCTCCCCTAGCTTCCTCAGGCAAGTGACCACATTCAGATGTTGCCCAGATTCCTGGGCAATTTCTTTCTTGAGACTTACCTTTGTGGCAGGATAGACCAAGGTCCCATAACTGTTTTTGAATACGGGCAGGTCCTGCCAGGCTTCAGATGCTGCCCTGGGGCTCTGCACTGGCTGGGCCTCAGAGCCAGCCACACCCCTATTGCAGGAATGTTATTGGGACAGATTAGCTTCTTTGTTGAATCTCTGCCAGAATAATCAGAGGAAGAGAGTCCTGAATTCAAGATCAAGTGAATGACAGAGATGAATCCTCCAGGCCTGGGGATGAAAACCAAGTTAATTAGGATTCAGTGCTAAATAGCAGACATAGCCAGGAGGCAGAGAGGTTCTTTTTCCCTCAGTGTCTTAGACTCTAAACACTCTCTTCCCTGTCTAACTGCCTCTGTCTCCTCTTTCTCTCAGAGTCCACACAAAAGCAAAGTCAGTCAGTCATCTGTTGTGGATGCAAGGCCAGACTATCCGATGTCTGTGTTTGTTCTTTCAAGTGACTAAATCAAGTCAAGAGGGACTGAAGTAAAGACAAACCACAAAGAGTTTACATTGTGTTTTAAAGATCTGCTGCAAAAGTGTGAAACATGGAATCAATTTTTACACCACTGGCATGTCCAAAGAGCAATCTTCTAGGATATGCTTTTTAAAATGTAATTTTCTTTACACCCTTACTGTGGTTCTGGGAAAAAAAAACTAAATTAAAATTTTATTTCTGTTAGGATGGTGTGCTCTATAACCTTGGCAATGTGCATGAAGTTCAGTTTCTCTTGTCAGTGGCTTTAAGGATAAAAGCTAAGGAACATAAGAACTTGGCAGTGGGGACCCTCAAAAATGCTTGCTGCAATTAATGTGAACTGGGGCTTTAAGGGATTAGATGCTGCATGGCATTCAGAAAATGCCAGATTATTAATGGCTGCCTGTAGAGATTCACTCTGAGTAGAGTAGAGCCAGGCAGAGCATTCAACAGCTGACTTTAGCAGCTTCTGTGAATGAGTCTTATCCTCTCCTGGGGGAAGCCATGGTTATGGTGAACTTGTGTGCAAATCTGTTTAAGAAAGTCAGTCCTTTGGCATTTGGAATGACTGGAGTCTTTTTAGGAGCAATCACCTCTCTGAATCAGCTACCGGTCACAGATGCTAGGTGAAAATTGCAGTACCCAGTGTCCTGGGAGTCTTGACCCTACACTAGGCATGGAAAATGAGGAGGTCCATCTCAAAGTACAAGGAGGTGCTCCAAGGGGCTGACATTCTATATGATGCTCAGGTGGTAAAGAAAGTTGTCCCCAGATTCCCACAAATAGCCTAACGGTGCATGAGAATTTACATGCAACCAAGCTGGGTTAGAAAAGTAAGGAATGGGATCTTTCTTTATTGCAAACTGAGTATGGATTATTCACCTCTGACTTTGTATTTTAATGGAAATATTTGTGAACAACATGCTTTCAAGCATTAATGTCTGTGGTCCACTGTGATGGGGTGTTGGTCAAGAGGTTTCAAGTCCATACTTTAGCTTTCCAGAGGATGTTAAGGCAAAGGCAATGACGTTGTTTTAATAATTGTGATAGTGATGTGTTGCCAGCTGAGAAAAATGATGAACTCACAGAAAATAGAAACTTTCATTCATGCTCTGAAAACTTCCAGACATAAAGATGGCCTACTTGCTGTTCCCTCTCTCAGGTTAAGTTCTAGGAGCTGAGTCCAGGTGCCTGATCTGGCCCCCACTGCTTTCACCCACACCCTCAGTGGGCCAAAGGTCAGAGCACCATCTTTGCAGAGTTTCCTGTAAAGAAAGATGGGGCCATCTGCTGTTCACACTCTTATTCTCAAGGCACAAGTCAAGTGTCCTAGCTGCCACAGTGGTGCAGGTGACTCATGTGTCTGCTCCTGGTCCATCTGCCCAGAAAGTCTTTCTGGAACAGCCTACAGAGCTTTGGCCTCTGAAGACCGCCACTGCACCTCCTGCCATCTGGACATCTCTCTCCCACAAAGGCAATGGATTTGGGTCACCTGAAAACTTGGGAGTCAAATGAGAGAGTACCCCAGGGTTCAGAAAAACTGACTTAGGACTGCAAGGCCCTAAGCCAGGGATACTCAGTGTAGACCAGGGGATGAGAATATTAACCCTGGTGGCCCAGCTGTGTCTGAGGTATTGTGGTCTTTGAGTTCTACAAGAAGCCCCTGTACCTCACAACCATGTAACTCTTTCTCAGGTTAAGTGTACCTTCAAAGAGTCTTGGGGGTTGGGAGGGGGGTAAGCTATCTATCTAACCATACTTAAAAGGGTGTGAGGATTCATAATCTCATTTGGAAGGATCTGCTTGTCATTGACAAAATTAACTCATTTCTCAGCTGTAACTAGGGGATCATAATAATCATCTTCCCTCTTAGGGATTTAGAGACAAGACCAAGGTTGAGGTATTTGTTAGGAGATTACTATGATGTGACTACTGCTAAGTCTTCTCCACCACTGCATCAGGCCACCCAGACACCATTGGCCCACTTAGAATCCCTGGCCAGCCAAAAATGATTGAGTATTACTGTCTCTTTACATAGCTCAGGAAGAACAATTGGATTTAAATTTGCAACCTAAAATGGTCTATTCCACTACCACTAGGAAACAGCAGAGGGCACCATAAGAATGTGTAAACCGTAGGTAACAGGCACACTGGCACACCTTTTCTATCCTGTCATGAAAGCTTTCTCTGAAGTACAGGAAAGGAAGTTGTGGTTCATCTTAGAACTAAATTTATTCCAGGGAAGCCCGTGACTCAGGGATAAAGTTTAGAATTACCTAAGTCAACCTCTGAGAACTAGACAAAGACAAAATGAAAATGACTTCCAAATCTGTGGCATGCTTTTAATCTGATTGTCAGGATGACTTAGAAGTTGTCTTTATTTAATGGCTTGGAGATTAGAGGGAGATGATAAAATTACTTTTGTGAGTAATTTATCCAGGCCAAACACAGCTTTCTGGACAGTGTTTACCAATGTGTACAAGCCTGAAAAAAAATGTGCTTCTGATTTCTCCCAGGCCTTCAGTAACAAAGCTAGCCCTGTTTGGGGACATTTCAGTAAGTCCTCTAGACTATCTTCTCGGCAATGCAAACTTTGCAATAAACAGGTAGCTCACCCAAGAACTAGTCATCAGGTGAAGCATATAGAAAAGAAGCAGGTTGAAAAGACAGGAGAAGGGGAAGTAGATGAGGATGGAGGAGAAAGCAGAAGGTGGGAAGAAGGAATGGAGAGAAAATGTGACACAGTGCCACAGCAGGGAGGAGGAGGGGGAGAAAGGCAGGATGGGAGGAAGGAAAGAAAAGGAGGGAGGAAGGAAGGAAAGAGGGAGGGAGAGGGACGAATGAAGAAAGAGAGAGAGGGAGGGAGGCAGGAAGGAAATCAGAGAGACACAGAGAGAGGGATGGAGGGAGGTTGGGAAGGAGAGTGGGAGAGTGGGGAGAAAGAGAGAGAGAGAGAGAGAGAGAGAGAGAGAGAGAGAGAGAGAGGGAGAGAGAGACTTCCTTTAGGCCTTAAAGGAACTTCATTAGTCTGAGTGAGCCTTTCCTACATATTACTTCATGCACCTGGAGTCCAAACACAAATCACAGGCTGCACAGTAGAACTAGACAACTCAGGAGGGCATTAAGAAGCCAAGGGCTTAGCAGAGCCATTGGGGGGGGTGTTTACTTAGGAAGCTATGAGTGGCCTTCTGTGAAAGGCTGTCCCTTCCCCAGCTGTTCATTAGTTAATGAATATGGAATATTGACTCAGGGGTGTCCGCAAAGGTGGTCAGAAAACAATCTCCCTTCAGGTCTGTCAATAGAACAGTGCCTAGAGGGTGGTGGGTGGGACACGGCATAGTCCACTCCACCTTTCTCCAGAGCCTTGGGCCAATGTGCGTGTGTGTGTGTGTGTGTGTGTGTGTGTGTGTGTGTGTGTGTGTGTGTGTGTGTGTGTCTTCACCAGATGGGACCTGGGATGTAAAGATAAACAGACCCACCTGTTCACTGTTTTCTAAACACTGTATAGGACAGGAAGAAATTAAGTCTTTAACTTCTTTATGACTATAATAGGTAAAAGCTTCTTTTTAGTTAACTCTTAAGAATTTACTTATATGATATCTGTAGAAATATAATCTTGCATATAAGCCTTTAACTCCACCCATTGAAGTAAAGCCAAAGGAGGCCTTTACAGATTTAAGGTGTGTATTGACATAGATCAGGGTTATTTAAGGTTGCTGTGCAGTCAAAGTCTGAACCTCCTACCACTAGAGTTCAGGTGTAAAGCATCATACCCAGTTTTAGGCAGTATGGGGCTTCCTGTGTGGTAGGCAAATGCTCTACAAATTGTGTCAAGTAGATATTTTTTAAAACCATCATCCAACTAGCCCTGTTATGACTGTAAGCACAAGGGGGAGGAGAAAGATGAGGGGTCAGAGACACTCATTTAAGGAACAGCAGGGGTCGGAAGCATTGATTGATGGGAAGGGGCAAGTAGATAAACAGGAAGTATTGGAATAGTGGGTATGTTAAAATCACAATGGATCTTAATTGGATTTGTTTCTGATTTAGGACCTGGCAGCAATCTGGACCCAAAATGATTAAGAGTGTCTTGATACCTACAAGGGTAGGTTATATTTGTAGCCAGAGAAGAGAAAGTAGATCATAGAAAACAGAAATAAGGTGTGATGGCAGTTTGAATGGCTACAGTTCACATCTATCCTGAATGTGACATAAGTCTGTGCATCAAGTTAGGTTGCAGTTTACTATGCACAGAGAAACCTTTAAAACTAACTACAGTTTTAAAAGTGACTGTTTGGAATGTTAGATAGAGGTATGCTTGGGAAATTGGATAAGTTAGAAATGTCTGAGAAAGACTGTTGTTTGGGATCAGGACAGATCATTCTATTTTACTTGGGAAGTTGATAATCCGAGTTAAGTTACTTAATGATAGGTAAGGTCTTGCTGCCTCTCTGACTCAAGGGGAAATGACTTGGTCCAGCAGTTTGTTTTGATCCCTTATTCAAGTTATATTACTTAATTCTAGTCATTATTTTGGTGTGCTATTCAATTGAATCATGTATCCAAACCATGACAATAAAGTTTTATATAACTGTCTAGTGAAAGTTTTCATTTTGACTTCTACATTTCTTCAAATTCCCCCTTTATTTGTGAGAAGCATCTAACACATTGTTCCCAATCAACTCTAGCATCTGTCTTTGTAGTGAGTACACACATTCTCTTTGGTGTGGGTTGGACATGACTCCGACATAATGAAGAGAATATGGCAAAATGGTAAGATGTCACTTTGATTAGTTTCCACATTGTATACCCACTCACTCACTGTTTCAGACTTCTTGCTGTAGAAGGAGTAAGCTGCCATGCCCCCAGTGGCCCTACTGAGAGCAAGCACTACATGGCAAGGACTTGATGCCCCACAACTGTGGTGACTAATATTGATTGCCAGCTCAGTGAGATTCAGAATCACCACAAAAACAACCTCTGGGCATGTCTGTGAGGAGTTATTTAAGTTAGCTTGATCTGGGTAGGAGATTCACCTTCTATGTGAGTGGCACCTTTCCATGAGGTCCTGGAACAAACACAAATCAGAAAGGGAGTTGAGGACCAGTGTCAATTCATCTCTCTCTGCTTCCTGACTGCATATGCAATGTCATCACTTACCTCCCATTCCTGCTTCCACACCTGCCCATGACCACTGAGATGCACTGTAGCCTCCTCTGCCTATAAGGTCCCACTCTCCCCTCCCCACCGCAGAGAAAGCTTCCTCCCTTTATTGCTTCTCATTCTATGAAGTGGGTTGAGAGTGCACAAACTGGCTCCTCTATTCCACTTCACAAAGGTGAAGGGGAAAGGTCTCTGTGGACATGAACAACTTAAATATGTGTTTTATAAATAGAAATCTAGCATTGGAAAAATTAAAACTAAGTCCATGCGCTCACCTAACTTTTTGTTCAACTAGGATCTTAAGTCCAAATGTTATGTTTTGTTCAACTGACACCCTCACAGAGTTGTACCACAGCCAAGGGCCCCAGTGAACAGTCCACCTCACTACCATGCACTTTGGCCTCATTCTCTTTACTGCACTCAGCCATAAAGTCATTTATTATGTTAATTTTGTTGTGCCTACCGGATTTCCTCAACCACCAAGGAAGTGACTCCTGACTGCAAAAGCAAAAGGTTTTTATTGCTAAGAATCTTACCGGCTGAGACCTCACTCTATCAGAAGAGTGTCTGCTTACAATTGCAAAGCAGTTTTTTTAAAGGGAAAGGGAGGTTTGAGACTGCTAGTCTCAGCCCATAAGGTTTCCAAGGTTACAGAGATTTCATAGAGCACAAAGTTTTTACAAGGCAGGATTGTTTAGCGCACCTGCAAGGTTAGAGGGTTTCTCTCTCTAGGACCAGTGGGCTCAATGGCCTTGTCTTTAAGATAATGGGGAGCAGGGAGAATGTACTCTCCAGTCAGGGAGTTATCTATATCTATTGGCAGAAGCACTTGTTCTTTCTGGTTTTCCCTTCTTGCCATGAGTCCCGTATCTTTTAGTTATTAATTTTCCCTCACAAATTTATTTCTTCTCTTGAGGATTTTTGTTTTAATTTTGAGCCCAGGCAACATTCCACTTCATTCACTAAGGACCAGTGTATAGTGGGAGCTGAATACAGTGGCTTCCTGCCTGATAAGCAGAAGGGCCTTGTCTTTGGGACTGCCATACAAGCAAATACCTTGTACTTGATAGGTTTTAAACAGCTGCCCAAGATCAGGGTCCTAGTAGATTCGGGGTCTGGCAGGGTCTGCTTTCTGGTTCATAGGGGAAGTTTCTCTTCTCCTTGTATGTAACATTAACAAAGAGATGGAAGATCTCTCTAAAATCCCTTTTATAAGGAGACTAACCCAATTTAAGAGAACTCTACCATTATGACCTATGACTTCCCAATACTATCACCTCAGAGGTTAGGATTTCAACACAAGACACTTTGAGACATGTTTTCTGCCTTTATCAGCTGGCTAAGAAGAGTCACTGAGCCTCATAGATAAAACAGAAATGGTTTTCAAATTCAGTTTGGGATCTCTCTGGTTTTCTGATGTTTAAATTGATCGTATGGCAGAGGTTCTGGGGATAAATAAATGGACAACTGTAAAAACTGTTGTGAAATTCCAGTTCCTGAATCTTTAGAAACTTAAAAAAAAAAAAAGATAAAAGAACAAAGACTTGAGTTCTTTCCATCTGTTAGCAGGACCACTGGAGTATGCACTGTGGGGCAGGACTAACCAGCTCCCTCTGTCACTGTAAATATTTGTTTTGAAATAAAAGGGTACATTTTCTACCCATGGGTGGCTAATAACAAAATAAAAAAGACTTCAACTGAGATAATGAGAGCCTAGCCTTAGAAAAGCCTATTTGGATAGCATTAATTTACTCTTACTGAACTTGCATCTATGTTTTTATTTGAATATGTTCTTGTGTGTGTGTGTTTATAATAATTAACAAAGTGAATCTTGCATGTATCAATACTCTTTAAAAGAAGACATGGCCCCACAGTTTCCTGTAACATTCTATTTATTGTATTCATTCCAGACTCTGAAAGAGTAACATACAGTTGTATAACATAAACCACTTTTGAAAGATGCTTTAAAAAAACCCTCAGATCAACATCACTTTATCTTTAGGACTTCACTAAGCCTTTAGTCAAAATACAGGTCTAGTTTTTCCAGTTACTATAGCTTCTAAACTAAGCATCACAAGATGAAAAATTAATTGCAGATTTTCATAGAGGTAAGAAGGAGGGGGGATCTATTTTCCTTCCCAACCCTTCTTCCCTCAGGCATGATACTGGAACTAAATAAGGACAATATGTTCCAAATTGCCAATCACTTTACTCTCCATGTGGGCTGTCTCAAATATGCAAATGGCTCTGAAAAACCTCTCTCATCTCACCAAGATTAATGAAAGTGCACACTGCCATCAATTGCAATGGAAGTCAAAAGAGGACAGAACACTTTGATAAATGAGGAGACACTGCCATTTACTGTAGACAAACACTGTGTGGAAATATTCTTGATGGATTCTGACATCTGCTTGGTTCTATGCACACCTGTAGCTGAAAGACCTGCGGAGGGCTTGAACCCTCACGCCCTGGCTCAAGAAAGGCTCCCCCCCCCAATCACTCACGAGAAGCAGTCTTGATGCAAAAGCATGAGGTCTTTTATATTCCAGTGCACTGGGGTCCGCAGCCATACTCCACGTAGGGTAGAGGACTGGGAACCCTGGGTACAGGGTTCAGGCAGCTTTTTTATAAGGTTACAACAAAGCACGCGCATTACAAACCAATCATCTTATAGCATCCAGTGTGGACCAATTAATTTGAACTATCCAAGCCTGTGCTTTGCCCAGGAAGTCTGCTTTCACTAGGGCTTCTGGGTAGTATGGCACGGCTCATTTCCTGTTCTCATTCACTCACAGGTGCTGTCAGTAAACCCACCTGGTCATAAACAGTCAAGAATGACCTTTTGTCTACTCACTGCTAGGGGGCAGAGTCTAGGGAGAATTAGGCTAAATTTTTTCATCCTTACATAGCATCCACTGCACTGATCCCTTCCACCACCACCCCCCCCCCCCGCCCCAGGTAAATATTCCTGCAGGTCAGCACATGCCCATATTCCAACACCTTTGGTGACTTTCCCTTAAGCAATGACCATCTTTTCACTTTGGAGTTCAAGGATCTGGTTAACTTGGGACATGCTCATTTGATACAGAAGGTAAACATGCATTCTATATCCTGGCAAAGTGAACTGTTCTTTTATTTATTAATTATTGTTCTTATTAATATTTGAAACATATCATGTATATCAAGCTGGCTTCTATTTTACCATGTAGCTAATGATGACCTTGAATTCTTGATCCTATGACCTCTACCTCCTGAGTGCTAGAGTTATAGACCTATGCTTCTGTGCCTGGAATTTACAGGCCCATTCCTAAATTCATTTTTTTGTGGTTTGGGTTTGTTTTTATTTTCTAATCAGAGTTTTACTATAAACCCAGACCATCTTCTACTTCTCTGTGAAACCCTGCTTGAACTCAGATCCCTCCATCTCAGCCTCCCAAGTATTTGATTACAGACAGGTATCACTATTCCTAGAGTTTATTATCCATTTTCTCTGATAATCATGAAGTCTCTGTGATAATGAGTCTTCTATATGACTACTAAGAAAAGTTATGGTGCTTCAAAGGAAGTCAAAGCCATGCATGAAGATTTATCATAAATGAAAATGTTTAAAAGCTGGGATTTGCATCAGTATCTGTTCTTTGAGTAAATTTCTTGACTCCACACTTGCCACACACTTTCCCCAGTGGAAGGCAAACTCAATCAATACACTGCAAATGACTGCAAGTGTTCCTGACATCACAGTAGCAGATGCAACAGGTACAGGAGTGATAAGGTGGCAGACATAGTACTTGGTACTCAAACACTTTTGTGAGTTTGCCAGCATACGAGGATCAAGTATAAATGGTAGTGTTCATCTGTTATCATACAAATCTATTAAAAGCATTTCAGAGTTCAGAATTGTAAATATTACATCATGAAATCTCATATTAAAAATTATATCAACCCCCCCCACACAGAACACGTACCCACAACCACACACACATGCACAGATACATACAGACACCACGCGCATGCATGCATACACACACACACACACACACACACACACACAGAACACACATACACAGAACAAACACCCACAGACACAAACACCACGTACTTCTTTTGATTTACTGTACAGAGGCTCAACCAAAACTAAGTATGTGTGGAAATGACCTAAAGAAACCTGCTATTTTGTACAGTAATTTAAAAATAAAATAAAGCAAAAATGCCCAAACAAACAAGATGGAGCCATGGGCAGAAGTGACCTATGGAAGGAGGTATGAGGAAGAGCCGGAAAAAGCTCTCTGGCTGGCGAGACTCGGACAGGAGAGCACCCGGTGGAACTTGCTGGTGTTCATCTGTCTAGGTTGTAAGTTATTTCTCTCTGAATAAACATCTATTTGGCCTATTTGTTTATCCTGATCCTTATTTAACCGCAATACGTGGCTATGACTATCACTGGCAAGTTCTGAAATATCATTTAAACTTATTTTAGAAAGTTGCTGTTTTCCAGTCACTTACCATGAAACTTTGGTTCCTATTTTCGGTAGATTCCCTCTAATGAGACAGCAATTTCCTCTCATCCTTGCCCACAGCTCAGAATAGTCTGTGTTTGTCTTTCCCTTCCTGTTGTGACTCTGCCTATCTTCTCAGGTGCGGCTCAAATCCCATTTCCTCTAAATGATTGGGAGGAATTCTTCTCTCCACACACCCGGAAACTTTTGTTTGAAGCAGCTACTTGTGTGGATATGGAGACATTGCTCTGAGGCATAGAGCTTGGGTACAGGTGTTAGGCTGGTCACTCATCCAGCAGCTATGTGTGGAATCATGTTTATGAATGGGTGCTCTGAGATCAGTGGGAAGACAGGGTTTCCTCTCTAAACCATGTTTAAATGGGATTCAATTTACTCAACAGCAAAAACAAAACAAAAACAAAAAAAAATAATTATCCTGGTGCTTCTGATTGATGGGGGGGGGGATAATATTGCTTTTTATGTCTTCCACAAAGTGAAAATAACAGTTATCACCTGTGTCACTTAAATAAAGGGTATTTATTACTGTCCATTGTTACCCTCTATCCAAAAGAAATGGGTTCCACATGGGGGTAGTGGGTACTTTATAGAGGGGACAGACTGATGGATATCTGTCTCTTTGCCTCCATCTTATTTTTGCCTTTCTTTGCAGCTTTGGCCAGTAATTTAACAGTTGATCCAAGCTCCTGACTGAGCTCCTCCCTGTAATGGTGGAGAACCTAGCTGTTGAACCTCAGTTCTGCAGCAATGGGTCAGGCTTTAGAAAGAACCAGAATTAATCCTATGAAGGGACAGAAGGTTTAGTTGCCATTATTCAAATATGCAATGATGATTTAAACTAAACATGTGATACTTCTAGTGGCCTCCGCCCATAGTGAAAATGTGACAAGAATGAATGGGACCACAAAAAACCTTCAAAGAGTCACAGGGACATTTTCCTCATTAACACTGTATGTACTGATCTAGCATCACATATTATGTTTATCACAGTGCTGTAATCTTTACCATGTTGTATGTGCTTTACAATTTTGAGATTGATGGGGATTCAGGGTGGAAATTTGCAAATTCAAATTTACTGGAACAGGGAGTCTCTAACATTATTTGTTTTCATCCAGTCATTCATTGTGCTGCTGAGGCATTGTTCCAAATATTGTTTTATTGCTACCACAGTCATTTTTTCCTATGTATCCAAGATCCAGTTTTCCTACTAATGCAAATAACAAAATGGGCACATTATTCCTGGGGTTTTGTTGTTGAACTACAAGATTTATGAGTACATGGAGCCAGCCTTGGAACCATGACCTGATTCTCGCAAATAAAATGTAACAGCTTTTGAAGGCCCCTGATCAGTGATGCTGTACCACATTGGCAGGGAAAATCTCAAGCCCCAGTTTCCTACAGTACACATTCTGATTATTCCCTATTTTGTGACATTATTGTTGTAGTCAATGTAGTAACTGAACCCAAAATATTAATACGTGTCATTAGGAAACTGTCCTAACCATAAGTGGTATTGGAGCAATGTAGTGAGATATCCACCCCTCCCACACCTGTTGCACTGACCATACCACTGGGGCTTGGGGACAGGTTGGGTGTGACCAAGGGGGACTAGGTCTGGGGTCCCAGACCCCAGCTCTTGTTCTTACTTCCTGTTTGGAGACAGCGAGCATCCTGAGGCATCCTTGGGATGGGAATCTGTGGGCGGTCATCTGTTTCTGGTGTAAGTGATTTCTCCCTGAATAAACACCCACCAGCTTATCATTTCCCAGATTCTTATTTATCCACTACATACCATTATTGGAGTAGAATGTCATGATTTGATAAACTTAAAAATGGGCCTAAAAGGGAACAAGGACTTAAGTAGTCCATGAATGCCATCAGCTGAAGCTGAAAAGGAATTCAGAATGGGTAGAAAAAAGGATACTAGAAGCACATGTGAACCATGTGGATCCAAAACTAGACTGTATTCTGGTTATATTACCTTCTAAAGAATATCTTTCATGGATTTTGATGCAGAGGAAAGATATCATATTAGAATGGATATTTCTACCACATAAACATAATATAAAACTAAAAACATACATCGAAAAGATCTCTGACTTGATTTTAAAAGGTAAATTAAGACTTTGTCAACTGACAGGAAGGGACCCAGAAGAAATTATAGTACATTTAACTAATGAGGAAATTTCTTCCTTATGGAAAGATAATGAATATTGGCAGAGAGTTTGCAGTAACTTTTTGCGAACGATTAGCAACAATTATCCCAAAAGTGAGAGAATCAAATTCATGTTGCATTATACAGTTCTACCTCTGGTCAAGACATATCAATTCTACCTCATACACACACACACACACACACACACACACACACACACACACACACACACACACACGTACTTATATTGCTAAAATCATTGTCTTTGCTAATTACTTAGGGAAGTTTCAACCATTCGTAAAGCTATGTTCCTGAGCATTACAGATTATCTTCATCCATGTTTCTTATACCTATGAGATTAATCAGACACAGATGTTAGATCTTCAAACACTTCATAGACCTGTAGAACATGGTATTTAAACGTTTTAATATCAGTACTCCCTTGACTTGAGACACCACTGCTCCTGACAGCACTGAACATTTCCTGAGAATATGTTGGACACTGATGTCACTCCTTCTGGAGTTCATTCTCTCCTCAGCTAATGGTCTATTCGGCAAAGAACTGCCCCCACCTCGACCACTGACTTTGGACATGCTGTCCTACTGTGTTTGTAGGAGACAAACAAAAGACAGCTGAACCTTTCCAAGTCAGGGTAAGACAGCCTTTCTACCTCTCTGCTTCTGTAGTGGTCTGTCAGATACTCTAGGCCTTGCCAAAACTGGTTGCCCTGACATTGATGTGAGACTTTAGGTTACTGTCCAGGTAGCCTGACGTTTCTGTCTTCATTGCATCTTTTGGAAGCTGCTGGCCTGCACTTCCTTCCTACCTTAGTATTGTTATCTTCCTTCTCTGGTCTTTGATGAAGTTGAAGATTAGCCTGTCACAATTATTGTTCTCTCTTCCTAGATAGACATATTAAGTACAAGACTTAAGCTTTCCAGCTCAGGACAACTCTATAATAATCTCTGTTATGCCTGGGACCAGATATAATGTAGATAAATAAGAATCTCAGAAATGATAGACTTACACCAGAAACAGATGACTCATCCCAAGGATGCCTCCGGATGCTTTCTGTCTCCAACCAGGAAGCAAGAATGATTGCTGGGGTCTGGGACCCCAGACCTAGTCCCCCTTGGTCACCCTGCACCTGTCCCCACACCCAATGGGCGTGGTCAGTGCAACAGGTGTAGGTGGGGTGGATATTTCACTACAGAGCAAGAGCAAAGATAAATATTTTTAAGACATTTGTTATGTTTGTGGCTTAGAGGGCAGCTGCACTGACCCACAAACCAAGATTATGGTGCTGTATCACAAAGTGTTTCTTAGTTGTTGGGATGGTTGCAGATCATTGTCAGGTGTTCTTTCAATGGAATTTAATAAAAACCTGTACTGTACATTGTGCCTTTTAATAACAAATCCAAAACACATTGTATTAATAAGAATTTTTTATATCTCCAAGAGAGAATTTTCGCTTGTCCCTTCTACTTTTCAAGAAAATAAAGTCTTGACTTTACTTGACTCATTTCCTCAACAATTATAATATATAACAAGATATACTATGAATTATAAACCCAGTTTGTGAACATGTCACAGGGACTGTGATGTTTCTATTGTTGTTGCTGCTGCCAATTTTTTTTTCCTGTGTAGACTCACATTTGTTAAGTTTTCTCTATAGTCTTTGAGTCAGTATCTTAGCAGCTGCCATGGTCAGGCCCATGGTCAAGTGCGAGGGCCACTATGCTGTGTAGAGGAATTCCTTTTGTCTCTTATACACATATATGCCAAAGCTCTTCATAAACTTGATTTACATCTCTTATGTGTAGCCAAATGCAAGTATTATTTGGGTATAAAATACTTCCGAAAATTGGATAATTAGCATCAAATGTTTACAAATTAGAATGAATAGTAGGATAAAAGAATTCATGCAGATGAAATAACTATGACCATAAATGAATAACATTTGACACATGTGTGATGCACAATAAATGTTAATCAATAGCACACGTATGTTGAAGAATAAGGGTTAAGTATGTAATAGGGACCAGGGATCATCCTTGAGGCAGTTGACAAAGATTTTGAGCCTACAAATTAATCATGCACTGGGGGATGGGCTACAGCCTCCCATGAGTGAGTTCTCATTCTAGGGAATAGTTCACTATGGTCCTAGCTGTGGACTTACCATGAGGCAATGTGAACTTGTATTTTCATACACACATGTTACCAAAATTTCC
This sequence comes from Phodopus roborovskii, assembly GCF_943737965.1. NCBI lineage: Eukaryota > Metazoa > Chordata > Mammalia > Rodentia > Cricetidae > Phodopus > Phodopus roborovskii. The sequence continues at coordinate 2,169,871 of NW_026126629.1, read as the reverse complement.
AGGAAAGATTTCAATGCTGTCAGTTTTCTTATTTAATTTTAGTTATAAATTGATAGCTGTATCTGAATATATTTATGAAAGAAAGGTTTGTGAATCTAATTTGAGAAGATGGCCTTCCAGGTCCCCACTAACCATGGGTTATATGACACCTGTAAAGAGGCGTTAGATAAAAACTAGTGATATAAGGAAGGGCTCATATACTATGATTTTCTGAAAGTTTTACACCCTTAGCTGGCAGCAATGATGGTAGCCAATAGCTACCATCACCCTAAACTATCACCCCAGTTCCTGCTCAACTGACTACAGATGACTTCACTTAACTGGCAAGCAGGTTTGCTTTTGTCCTGTAGTAGAGGTTGTGATCACCTCTGGCCATGAGTGGAAGACATTAGCGCTCTTTCTGTCCTCTTTTTGCTTGCTTTGATTGATGACACAGAGGCAAGGCTCGACTTCAGAAACTCACCTTCAAACAATCTAAGAAAGCCCACAGCAATGTCAGAAACCCAATGCCACTGGTTCCCTCAGCTAATACCAGATTTCTTCTGGTGTGAGAAATGTAAACACTTGTTTATGCTATCACTGTTCACTTGTTCTATGGTTTTGAATCACAGCATCCCCAGTGGTTGGATTGTCATTCCATCGCGACTCATACCTGCCCACCCTCCCCCAGTGAATACTGCTTGTCCTTGGCACACCTCCTTCCTCACTGTGGCCTGCAGGACTTTCCCTCCTTTGTGGCCCTCCGGCATCACCTTGTGTGTCTGCCTGTCTGTCAGAATTGCCCATGAAGGGGAAAGTTTTTAAGCTGCCCTATCCACTATGATGGCCAAATGGCCAATGGCCAGTGAGTACTTGAAATGTGGCTGACATGACATAGAATCAAATCTCAGGTCAGCTTGATTTCATTTTAAATATCCACACATGGCAAAGGCCTGTCTGACTAGTGGAGACGGCACTAGATTATGAGTCTTCTATATAAAACAGTATCAATCAAGGTCCTTATCTCTAGCAGGGGCAGGCGCTAAGTATGCTTAAATTACTCCACATTGTCCACAGCTGGTGCCATCATCCTTTATCCCCCACAGGAAATGGAGAGGTGATGTAAACCAAAGCCATTTCCAGAGTGTGACAGGAGAAAGGACAGGAGCTGTGCAAGCACTCTAAAGTGGCAGCAGTGTTTCAGCCCCCGATGCCATGGCCACGTTGGAGAGTTATTAAGCATGACCATATAGTTTGGATTTTTCAAGAAAGGCTGAAAACTGGAATATTCAGAAGAAAATATCAGAAAATTTAAGTTCTGACCATGGATTCAGTTTTAAGAATGAAAGAACCTGAGTAGCTCAAATAAAAGGCACATTGGACAGATCTGCCAAAGGGCTGCCACTTTGAGGCCTGTGGTCCATGAGGCTTGCTGGCCCAAAGGGTCCCAGGTAGCACCCTGCTCCCTGGTGTGGTCTGTTTCTGCAGACCTGTCCTGCACTTGTACCCTCCTCTCCAGGCCTCACATCATGAAACAGACTCCCCCTAACCCCCCTTGTCAGGACAGCACTCAGCTCAGATGTCTCTTCAATAAACTCTCCCCTTGAATTAGCACAAATTAAATGATTGACCTGGCCCTTCACACAGAGAGCTGTTCTACAGCTCACGTAGGCGCTGTCCAACCAGCTTTAGTTTCCAGGCTCTGTGGAGGCAGCATGATAATCAGCTGTGCTGCAGGGCTCAGCATACTGCCTGTTCCCCCTAGGACTAAAGAAAGAGCATCTCTAGGGCTGCTTCTTTCTGTGAAAAGGGAGAGCAGTGCTATAAGTCACTCCTGTGTGGAGATGCATAAAGGAGTCATATGACCTGCTTAGTGTACTCTGTCACAGAAGAGTGTCCGTATTGTCCTTCCTATTCAGGAATGTGCCTGTGGGGCAGAGGTGTTAATGTGTGAGGCATTGCAATCAGCTCATGGCTACTCTCATGATAGTTTGCTGTGGAGATGTGTCTGGGTGCCCTCCCTCCCAAGACATGGTTTGGTGGCTCTGTGACTGTTTTCTCATTCTGCATAGTGGCATTTCCCTGGCTGGTGGCTCCAGACTCAGCAGGTGCAGATTCCACAGTGCAGGGTGCTTGGGAAGATGAATTCCCTCTCCCAGTTGTCCCCTGGCACTTTCTGAAGTGAATTCTGCATGTACCAAGTAGTTTGTATTTTATGCCAGACTGTCCAGCTACCCTAAGATCCAAGTTTGGTAGGAAAAATAAATGCTTGAAATAGCAAATAGGAAACATTTTTTTTTTTTTCATGAAAATTTCTTTCACTACAATGCTGTGATGTCTGTCATGGATTTTACTTTCAAACTAACACCACAGAGACATAAACAGGTCATGCAGTCTGCCTGGTCATCTGGCTGGTAAAGGAGGGATTTAAACTCAGACTAGTTTAAAGTTGAAGCCCATTTTCACTAAAGCACAACTCTAGACATGAACAGATCTCTTACCCGTAGAACTGTATGTAGAGATGAAAAGAAATATCTGTCTGTAGCCTTATATGATAACTCACCTATAATCTAAGCACACAGAGGTAAAGGCAAGAGGGATGACATGAGTTCAAGGACAACCTAGGCTACATAGTGAGTGCCAGGCTAGCAAGAGCCTCTCAAAAGACAACACAACACAATGACAAAAGGAGATGTCTATTCACCCTGTAGTGACAGTGCAGCAGCAGAACAAAAAGGGATTCCACTGAAGACCAGTTTGGTGAACCAGTGAGTTATTATATTATGCAGAGAATGTAACTGATAGGCAGGCTTACCACTGGGAAGTTCTCCAAAAGACTCAAGGACAGCTACACCACTGAAAAGTCAACCTCTTATATAATCTCAGGCAGGGACAAGGCCTCCTGAGGATCTTGTGAAGGACTTGTGAGGTACCATGAACCATGAACTTGTGAGGTACTTCTTTCCCTCTATGGGGGAGTGGGAATAGATATGACCTCAAGAGCATCTCAAAGCGGTCACCACCACTGCTTTTGCTATGGCCATTTCTATCCCAGAGGAAACAGTTACACTGCACACTAACGTTCCAAGGTAGGGAGAATGTGCAGGGCAGGGTTCATTGCTTTACTTGGTGAGATGTTACGTTGCTAGATAAGCTGCCAAGATCCCCATATCCACATTTCAGCAGCTTCTTGCATTCCACTAGAAGCCTTTTATCCTTCAGGACTATAGATCAATGCTGTGTTGGCACATGATTCTCACACAGGCCTCTGAGGCAGCCTGGTCATGTCCTAAAGCATAGTCTCTGGGATAACAGCTTGTGCAGACTCAAGGAACATCCAGCACAGAAATCAGACTCTAAAGATGCCACAGAGGAAGAGGACAAGAGAGTCTGGCTATTCTCTGGTGTTATGGAATGTTACTTTAGCTAGGCAAAGATGTGTTACATTTGTTTATGTTGCATTTGTTTAATTATGTAAAGATGTGTTGCTGTTTCACCTAGCCTGACTAAGGTACCGGATTGGTCTAATAAAAAGCTGAATGGCCCTAGTTCAACTCAGTGTTTAGGTATGGGTGTTTGCTTCTGTTTCCAACAGGTATGAGATGACTCAGGCCCCCCTGAATATGGGTCTCAGCCAGAAGGACTGAGCTGTCTAAGGGACCTCAGAAGTGGTACCAGGATATATCCCTGGTGCACAAAAGGACCTTGCGAACACATCCCCCATGGAGGGATAACTGCCTTAACCTAAAGACAGGAGAGAAGCCCTAGTCCCTACTTCACATGACCTGTCAGATCTACATGACCCCACCTGGATGGCATTGCCCTACATATGGAATTGGGGTGGGGGGATGGGAGGGGAGGGTGGTCAGGGTGCATGTGAGAGGGCAGAGAGGGTAAAAGTGAGTGAGTGAGGCAGTGAGGGAGGGAGGGGGAAAGAGGGAGGGAGGAAGAGGGAACTGGGATCGACATGTAAAATAATAAATTAATATATATATATATATATATATATATGATTGATCCAGAAAAAAAAAAAGCTGAATGGCCAATAGATTATCAGTAGAGGGATAGGGGGAGCTGGCAGGCAGGCAGAGAGAATAAGAAGGGAATGAGAAAAGAGGAGAGAACAAGGGAGAAAGAAAGGGAGACACCTGGGGCCAACCAGCAAGACACAGAGTAAAACACATAGAATGAAAGACAGGTAAGAAGTCTCGAGGCAACATGTAGATGAAGAGAAATTGGTTAATATTGTAGAAACAAGCATAAGAGGTGAGTCTCTGTGTCATGATTTGGGAGCTGGTTGGTGGATAAAGAAAAAGCCTCTTACACTCTATGGCAGCAGTTCTTAACTTGTGGGTCATAGTCCCCACAGGGGCCACATATCAGACATCCTAAATATCAGATATTTACATTATGACTCATAACATAGCAAAATCACAATTATGAAGCGACAAGGAAATAATATTATGGTAGGGGAGTCACCACCACATGAGGAACTATATTAAAGGGTCACAGCACTAGAAAGGTTGAGAACCACTGCTCCATAACATGGATGGTTTGCTTCAAGGATAACCACTGACTCCTGCCTATCCATGGGCTCTGAGAAGCTATCACAATAAGAATCATGTTTCAGATCCAAGCTAGTGCACTCAGCTTCTCTCTGAGAACACTTGGATTGTTTTGAAGAGTAGCACCAATTATGTTGAGTCTATGGAACCTAACAATCCTTAAGAGAGGTAAGAAATCACAATAAATTCTTGCTAAAAACTTCCTTGGGGAAAAATATATTGAACAAATATATTTTGTTCAATATATTTTGTTTGAAATTTTGTTTGAAAATATATGAACAAAGAACATTTTTAAATGTAATGTTCTACAATAGTATCATAGTCCTCCCTATTCTCAGTTTCACTTTTCAGGGCCTGAGATAGGGTTCTTACTATGTAATGCAATCTAACTTCAAATTCTTGATCCTCCTGCCTCAGCCTACTGAGAGATACACTATCATGCCTTGCTAGTCTTTCAAAAGTTTCTGTTTCATGAAATCTCACAAGGATTCAAAACAGTAAATGAAAGCTTCCAGCAATAAACAATTTGTTAGCTTTAAACTATGGGCCATTTCAAGTAGCACAAGACAGCATTGTTTTTCTGAAGATGATCATTCCTTATTCAAAGTATCCACTCTGAAAAATGTTGCCTTCCCCTTAGTTCCTTCTTTGTCTCAGTCATCCCACTTGTTGTCACCATGTACTTGTTTGTGGTCTAGTGAACCCAGCTTCTCTTAATGACGCTACCAAAGCTCAAGGCTGTGGTGCCAATGGCAATTTAGAGGGAGTACAGAGAAGCTGTGAAACAATGTCTTCAGTGACAACAGGGAGAAGATGCAATTCTAGAACTTCTATTATTCTCATTACATTTTATTATATCTCTTATTGTGACTGATTCATGAATTAAATTTTATCATACATATGTGTGTAGTAGGAAAAACGTCTACATAACATAGGGTTGGTGATATCACTCCCTTAAACAAGGTGGACATCTCATTTTGTTTTCTATTGCTGTGATAAACACCATGAGCAAAGACAATTCAGGCAGGAAAGGTTTGTTTCAGTTTACTGCTTGTAAGTCCTTCATTCAGGGAACTCAGTGCAACAAACTCAGGATTCTTGAGTCAGGAAATGAAACAAAGGCTATGGAGGAATACTGGTCCCTTACTTGCTCCTTACGGCTTGCTCTGACTGATATATATATATATATATATATATATATCATCTGCCCAGAGGAAACTCAGAGTAATGAAAACAAAGCAGTTTACTTTTTTACTTTGCAAGCTGGGCATCAGCTAAGAAAAAAGAGCAAAAATAACCACAAACCAATTTGGCTCGAACAGTGGGTTTTGTATTCATTCCTAAGTAAATTTCCTTACCCCCGAATTCCCCATTGGCGGAGAGTGCAGTCTTTCAGCTTGTTTAGTTTTGTCTCCACCCCAAACCCCTCATCTTCCAGAAAGCTTTCCTGATAAATGTGCTTAGTCCTGTAGTAGGCTGTCATTTTCCATCCCTATAATAAACTCAAAAGCACCCAGGCAAACAGATGCCAGCTGTCAGCTATAGAAGTCAGGGGCTTAGTGCCTCCTACTCATCTGAGTGTTCTGGATGAGCTCTAAACACACCTTATACTTAAATGGACCAGACTGTTCTACTTTTTACAGTGTTACATGTGGATATGCAAGATGCTACTACTGACTTAAACTAGGAAAAGTCTATAGTGAACCTCTTGATAATGATGTTTCTTACAACTACATATACATTTATGATTATAATAAAATTCAAACTTTGAAAAATACCTTAATGTATATAATACTCTTCCTCATCAACACAAAAACAAAATGCTATTTTAATGGCTTCTGTGTTCCTTTTCCATAGATGTAACCACTAAATTAAATGAATCTAAGTAAAAACAACTCCACTTAAAGAATTTGGTAATTTTCAGGTAGAATTGTGATGTGTGTTCTCCCCATCCAAACACTAGACTTTGCCTATAGATTTTGGTTTACATGATATCAATGCTTTCCAAAATGAAAGCTGAGCCGTTGGGAAGAGCCCAAAGCCCCCGTTTTAGAAGTCCAAATTCTGTTTGAAGTTCTTTCTTGAGAGATGTAGGAGAGATGCAGTGTTTTCTCTAGTGTTGTCAGGAAGCTGTTGAGTATGCAAACTTACAAAATGGCCTGAATTTCAGTCTTGATCAGCATGAAGCATGGGATTTACATAAAGTACCCTTTGTTAAACTTTCTTGATGAATCAATAGTGTAAAAAATATTAATTCCTCCTATAATGTTGATTAATCCTTGTCCTTGGAGGATATAGACATGTTTTAGCTCATGTTTAGGTCAGAGGTTTGTGCATCCTTAGAGAAATGCTCAATTCTGCCTCATGGAATAATGGCCCAATTCTCTAGGGCATACAAATATGGTATGATTCATTTCCCTATTGCAGTTGACTAGTGCAGGGAGCTTGTGGAGCCCAAGCTGAATCAGTAATATTCCCTTTCTATCAATCTTGAAATCTGAGGAATTGAGGGGCTTAGTCAGTAATCTGAGCTGGCCTCTTAGATGCTAGGAGAATGCAGAAGCAAACAAAGGCAGCTGAAAGGTGTGTGTGTGTGTGTGTGTGTGTGTGTGTGTGTGTGTGTGTGTGTAAGAGAGAGAGGGGGAGGAGGGAGAGAGAGAAAGAGGGAGGGAGAGAGGAAAGAGGGAGGGCAAAAGGAAACAGCAACAGAGAAAGAAACAAGACAGAGAGAAACAGACAAGGATCCATGCGTGTCAGGGTAAGGTGGGGAGAGAGACCCAGACATTTCTGTTTCTGATTACAATCTCAGACAGGTAGGTGGGTGCTAAGAAACTGAAAATGGCATGAGTTTTACATGTTTGAGAGGACAGTTGATTTGGGGCTCAGTGGAAGGCATAGCATTTTCCCAATACCCACCCCCCTTTCTTACTACTGTTTTTTATTGTTGTTATTGTTGTTGTTGATTCTTGTTATTTGCAGCTAAAAATTTAAACTGGGAACAGGTTGGCATCAAAAAAAGAAAATAAGTGTTGGAAAATGACATACCATGCTTTCAACATGTTTGGAGACTTGAAACCTCTCTATATTCAGGCTAACTCTGCCTTGGGTTCCTATAGTCTCAATCGAAGGCAATTTTACACAATGTGTGACAGGGATCTCAGCCTAAAATTCTTTTAGGCTGACATGTGGGGCAAGATAATATCAGTTCTGAAGGACACAGGTGTCAGAAGCCACATACTCAGTTCACACACTAGAGACCTGATGGGGCAGTTTATCCCCAGCTAGACTGGATTAATGAGTAATAAATCATGGAACTTGAGTGTGTGGGAAGACATTTCCAAACACATCAAGATCCGAGGTGCTCTGATTGAGAATCATATGTTGATCCTCTGGTGGGTTTTTAACGTGATAATATCATTGGGAGGTGGTAAAAGGAGGAAGAGGGGCCATGTTGATGGAAGCGGGCCACCTGGGTTTCACTCTTGGGGTGAGGTTTTGCTCTGCTCCTTCCCGCACTCCTATTTCTCTACTTCCTGATCACCATAATGTAACCAGATTTTCTCCAACATGATGAACTAGAACTGGGAACTGAAATACATCTCCTAATCACAATGAGGAGAAAGACAATTTCTCCAAAGGGGCTGAAAGCTGCCACAAGGTCATTGGAAGATGAGTTGGGAGGGGAGAAATGCATGGAGTCCAGTCAGCTGGAATCAGATGGTACCATCAAACGTGTCACCTTGTCAAGCAGTATGCTCTCCCTCCCTTGCTCCATCATGCATGAGGACACCTGGCAATTTCTGCATCCTTCTGCTTACCTTCCCCTCTCTGTGCCATGCTCTTAGCTTACTCCTCTAATTGCTGTGTATCTTACAAGTAACTAAGTATAGTAAGCCAAGGGCATCATAGACAACTTTGTATTCCCTGTGGCTTTGCCACTAGTGCCTCAGGCACAATTCCAAGCATCAGAAGCTGACATATAAGCAAAAATGAGTGATGAAAAATAAGCGCGAGTCAGACAGAGAATGGGTGTTAATTCTAGTAGTTTTCCAACCAGATTTAATTGTCTCTAAGTTTGTTTGTCTACCATGATCTACAAAAGGACCCATGCCAGGAAAAGCAAGTGTTCAACGAATTTGCAATAAAAGCAAGAGATAAACAAGCTACAGATTTCAATGTTGTAGTCAATAAAATGTTCTTTCCAGTCTTACAAAAAGAAAGTAAGCTAGAGAGTTAACCAATTTCCCAGCAAATGACTGAAAATTATTGTGTTCTCTGAAAAATGTAAGTATCATATTTTTCTCTGACTTCACCCAGGAATGTAATTAACCAGAGAGCTCTCAGTGCTGGAACCAAACATCAATATTCCATTTCTCAGTTTCACAAATAGCCATGCAGACTTGGCCCCCTGTTCTGCTTTCACTGCCTTCAATTATTTAATGTCATGGCACTCTATCCAAAGCCTGCTGTTTATTATCTGTGTGTCTTGCAGTATTCCTTCAGCCACCAGGCTGGCCAAGCTATACTTTTCAACTCTCTGCACTGGCATTTGCTGTATGACTTCAGTTCTAAATATTGGTTAATTTGGCTATGGGAAATCAAGGTTCTGAGTAACTTAGCTAGGATACGATGGAAATTTCTTGAAAAAGCATATTCAACTCATTTCTGGCCTTAAGTAAGGGGGTTGAAGTGGATCAGCACAGCCTTGTATAACACAGGCTTTTGGACTGGGGAGGTGGCAAATGGTGTAGGTTTGGGGAGCAGCTAGAAATTGGTTTGGATTTCTGTTCCACACTTTGTGGCATTTTTGGACAAATAGATTTCAGGTTTCTTTTTTGGCAAAGAGGAACACAATCCTACTTTGTGGTATAGCTACATCTGTCAAATACAGTGTTTGTGTAATACCTGGCATCTCACCCAGTAGCAATCTACAGAGTTAAGCTATGAAGACCTAAACCCATTAATCTGTGTTGTTTGAATGGAGGTTATCTTCAGTAGACTTTCCTCCAGGTGGATTATTTGGAAACACGTCTGGCTAGGTCATGATGAAGTCCACTCTTTTCAGGCTTCACATATAGTAGAAATTTGGGTTCCTGAACATGGTCCTTCTTATCTTCTAGTGACATGACCTGGAGTAAATTAATTTTGCAAGGAATGCCTGCCTCATTTGTCAAGTAAAATAGTGCCTACTTAAGATAGTCATTGTGAGGATGCTTCTACATTTTCCTTTAAATTAATGTTTTAAAACTTTGACACATTAAACATATCTTGTGTGCATTGCAGATGTATTTATATGCGTGTGCATTTGTGTATGTGTGTGTATGTGTGCTCACTAACATGCACACTCCAACAGCATGCATATGGAGGTCAAAGGATACCTCAGCTATCAGTCTTCACATTTATCTTTATTAAGACAGTCTGCTGTTTTCTGTTGTTTATGTCAGACTAGCTAGTCCACTAGGATCTTCTGCTTCCCCCCTTCCCACAGGGAGCACTGGAATAGCATTGCCTGGCTTTACAGGGGATCTGGGAGGGCCAAACTCAGATTCTGACGCTGGCATGGCAAACACTTCACCCGCAGAGTCATGTCCACAGCTCAGACACATTCATTTAAAAAGATATTTTGTGTGCCTATAAATAAAAACCCTAATAATTAAAAAGAAACACAACACACAATCTGAGCAATGCTATGAAGGTTGTACAAACACTATTCCCTGCTGAAGCTCTGAAATCTGAGCCTTGCACTGTCTGTCTCAAAGGAAATCTGCAAGTGCAGGAGGATTCAAGCTAATCAGTCTGAGACGTTCTCCTTAGAATTGGAACAATGATCTCACTGTGGGGCTCTTAGGTCCATATGGTTCCTAAAAATGATTCTCCCAGGGATGCCAGCATCTGACCTAATAGTAGAAGTCTTGCAGCTGTGGATGCAAGGACTCCATATTCTACCAAAACCTAAAATATCTAGTATTGCTATTATTCTAGAATAAGTTCAGCAACTGTTTCTGCCAGCCACTGGAATAAATGGAGAATATTTTCAGAATTTCTGCATGAGCTAAATGTTCCCTCACAGTTTTTAGTCAATATACCTCTCATTTCAAGATGAATTTTTTGGGGGACGCTAACTGAACTTGGGTGAGACACCCAGACACTTCCCAAAGGGAGCTAAGCCTTTTAGTGACCTCCCCCACTACTGAGACATCATCTGACGGGTAAGGCAGTGAATCCAAAGCAAACCCAAGGAATTCTTACTGAAAAATGAAGATGAGGTGCCAGGCTGACATATCATTTTGGTTACCATGGTAACATGGGTAAAATCTTATCACAATACACTTCCGAAGCCTCAGCAAACAGTTCTGACCTCAGATGCATGGTATCTACACCTCCTTGCAGCATCTCTGTGGCAATTCATTCTTATGCTTCAGCAAGATTAAAATATACACACACTCCTTACAATCATGAAACTCTCTTGTTCATTAATAGTGGAAACAAAACACATTTAAATTCCAAGGCATTGGAATTGCCTTTTTTCTTCAATTCCCAAATGGTTTATAGATCATACTGACAGTGAACAGTGGTTCTGAGAAAGCCCGCCATTTGAGCAAATGGTGTAACTTCTTTGAGATTCCATGTCCCCAGCCTGCTCTCACTAGCTGTCTTATAGCAGGTCCTTGGTGAGGTGTTGGGTCAGGAATGGAGCAGTTGTCCAATACTTTTAGAGTAGTTGAGGCATCCGTATGAACAAAAGAACATGAGTGGAAAATCACTAGACAAAAATAAGGGACAATGAAAAATCGAAGTAGTTGGGTTGAGGATATAGCTCAGTGGTAGAGTGCCTACTTCTATGGTGCGGTTTTGGTTTTAAATCTAGAACCACTGAGTCCAACCCTAAATCCAAATGGTTTAAATAGCATTGTTTGCCTGTCTCTAAATGTAACATGCAATAGATTTTGGAGAACTGGCTGCCTTCCTGCAGCCTATAAAGACTGGTTCCTTCTCTCTTTGCAACTATATCCTCATCTCTCTATATATGTGGTCACTCTGTGCTCACCAGGGTAAGCTGGCAAAATTGGACAGTGCAATGTCTAAGGCCTTAGGGAAAGTATTGTCATCAAGATGCTAATGCCTTTTTGGGAGTAGACAATTTTCACAAGCACAGATTACTGGAGAAAAATTTCAAAACCTTTGTTTGGCTTGCTCAGGTTGTCAGCCTTGCTCCCATGACCACAAGTCACTTTCACAATATTCAGAGATGGCTGTTAACCTGATGCTATTGTATCCCTCATTAGAGCTCCTACCAGCCCAGGTTGTACTGTTCCAAATCGAATCAGGCTCTACATAATGATAGCAAGGATAATCACAACTACAGACTCTTAATGGGGTATCCAGCATTGACACTGCTTTCACTTCCCTGGTACAAGGTCCTTAGCACCATTTCACAAATGAGAAAAACAAGGCCTACAGATATTAGAGAACAAGGTCAAGGGCACAGAGCTTGTAAGCACTGCAGCTTAATTTCAAACTGTCAGGAGCTCCTATGGCAGCTTTCTCAAGGACAAAGCATTGTTCTTCTGTTCCCAGTTCCCAGCTTTATTAAATAAAGGGCAGCCCCACTGTTACCTGGGGCAGAACAAAAGTAACTACAGGAAGTTAGAAAGTATTTTGGTTCAGATCGATTGTACTCCATTCAATCGTAAAATAAGGTTAGAGAGGAGAATGTGGATGACCACCAGGGGCAGCAACAGAGAAATATTGAACTTTACCCGACACGTAACTCAGCAGCTCAAATCATCGGACACCGTTCCGTTCGCTTGCCTCTGCGTTCAAGCTGCTTGTCTGGTACAGTCTGTTCGTGACCTCCACAGCAAGAGGAAAGGGAAGGCAAAGCTCTACTATTTGCCATGCTGTGTAACCCCCGCACAGAAGTGAAGAGGTTTGATCAAGATCTGAGGAGTCACCCACCCCCCAACAATCAGGACTCGGCAGTGCAGCAGCAGCATGGGTGGACAGCCCTTGTGCAGTCTACGCCCCCAATCGCTGGCATCAGTCTGTGCAGCCGGGGTGCTTAGCTGTTTCTCTGGTCCATACTTAGATTCTCTAACTAGTTGTCTTCTCAATAACACCATTTAAAGATCAAAGGCAGAATTCAACAAGAGTGCATTTTTATTCTCCTTACAACCCTACCTCAGCTCCCCAATTCTGCAAGCAGGAAAGCCACCCTTTCAGCTGCTCAAGCAAGGAATGTTGATGTCCCTTGTCGCTCCCCATTGTAGTTCTTCTCTGAGGAAATTCCACAGTCTCCACCTCCAAATGATGCCCGGGTTCAGTTTAAGCTCCTCTGCTTCTGCTCTTGGTTCTTCCCGAATCATTGCCCTCACTACCCTACATCACTGTGACACTTTCCTCTTATCATTACTTCTTGTTTGTGGTTGTGGTTTAGAAGGCACGTGCATGGAGGCATAGAAGACAGACAGCCTTAGATTTTGCTACACACAATGTGTTGTCCACCTCAGATTTTTGAGACTAGATCTCTTATTGACTTAGACGTTGCCTGAGTAGGCTAGGCTGGCTGGCCAGGGAGCCCCATAGATCCTCTTGTCTCTGCATCTCCGGGGCTGAGTTACAAGCATAGGTTATCATGTCTATAGTCCTGACTGTTCTGGAACTCAATAAGTAGACCATATTAGATTCAAACCCCAAGAAACCTGTCTGCCTCTGTCACCAAGTGCTGGGACAAATAGGATTAAAGGCTTCATGCCTATCTTTTTAAATGTAAAGTCTGGGAATCAAACTTTCACAACTATCTTCTTGTTGCTTTCTGCATAGGACCTTCTGCATGTCTATTCCTTTGTTTGCTGGTCTCATTCTATCTTACCCTGCAGACTTAGTTCCATATAGCAGGAAGTGTCTCTAGGTTGACTCTGCCTGTTTTTCTCATAGATGCAATTTTGTGCTTCCCTTCTACAATGCTTACAGGACATCAGTAGTTCATGTATTTATTTCCTCACTGCAGGGTGATAGTGGTCATCTGTCTTGCTCACCACTAATCTCCAGCTCTCAGCACAGTGGCTAATATACACAAGACACTCGATAAATATTAAATGACTAAATAAATGAATGTCTAGACCTACCTTTGATTCTTTATGGTTTCTGTCTCCTTTATGGTTTCATCAATTTCTTTCCTCCCATCTGCTTAGAGATTTATAGTTTGGGGAGTGCTTTCATTGTCTTTCTCCCATCTGTGAGGGAGGGAGTGGCTGAGGTGGTTTCTTTTGTGTATCTGAAAAGAGCAAGGTGCTGCAAGGGATCTCAAGTGACTCACCAGAGGCTTAACAGCTGAAATGGCAGGAGCAGAACTGGTCCTGGGACTTCATCACAGGTCTCTAGCTCTGCTGAGGCTCAGGGGTGCTTGACTCTTCTAAGAGACTCTCATTCCTCAACACATATAAGAACATGAACTCAAATAAAGGCAGAAAAGAGCATACGTTCTATTTAGACTGATTATATTTGCATTGTTTGCATTAAGTAATAAGCAACCAGGTGCCAATTGTCCATTCCTCACTAAGCAAAAACAAGACAGGAAAGCCAGTGGCTGGAATTATTTCATCATTAGATACTGTTTGCAGGCTTTATGAAGATTTATTATAATTGAGATATTATAGTTGGTAATAAAACTAATTTCACTGACTACAACAATAATGGGAAGTAATTAAAAAACCATGACTGCCATGTGTTTTAATTATTGTAACAGGCACATATAAAATGCAGGTATATCATTTATTATCTGTCCCACAGTCTCTTAAACATCCATGAAAGACTGTTCCAAATGAGAATGGCTATCTATTATAACACATGATTTCAAACTTGATATTATTTGGATTGAAATCATCCAGCAGTCTCAAGTAGCCCATCCTGGGGACTCTTCCTGTGATGTTTCTGCTGTCAGTGAAGCACCCTTGGGCCTTCTTTCTCTAATGATATTTGTTAGTCATTTGTTTTTGTTGTTTTGACTCCAGACAGTGTCTTGCTAAGTAGGCTAGACTGCTTTTAAACTGAAGATATTCTTGCCTCTGCCTCCTGATGCTGGGTGTACAGTGTGAGCTTCCAGGCCTGGCTTTATTCACTAGCTTTCTGTATAAGCAACTTCTGGTTTGTAGATCATACATAAGCATCACACTTCGGTGTGGTTATTCATATGTCCACATTGATTCCTTCAATCATTTAATCTTTGAAACAAAATGCCCAATAAGGTATCTCCTAATCCCATTTTGATTCACTATGATAATCAAGTAAAAACTATTTTATTTCAGTGTAACAATTATTTAATTAGCTACCCAAATGATTGTTTTTTTTTTAACTGTAGCTTGTTTGGCAAGATAGATGCCAATAATGTTCTCCCATCTTTGAATGCACTTGCCACTACTCCTACTAAGAGGCAGAGCCCAGTTATCTGCTCAGTTTAATAGGACACAGGTGATGTGGTATGTTCAAACATGTGTCTTAAGAAAATTAGCAGGCTGTGTTTTTTGTCATTTTCAGATCTAGTTTGCATAGAAAGGAACTCAGTTGTCAAGTGGTAAGGAGAGATCTCATGGACAGACAGTGTCCCCTGACTAGATCACATTTTCCTGACATCTTAGTAATGTACCTGACACAGCAATGGGACCATCTTAGCTGTTCCAGCTTTAATGAAATCTCTACACAGTGCAACTACAACTGTGATTGCAGCCAGCCCCACAAAAAGGCACAATAAGCTGAACCTATTTATCATGCTTAATTCTCAGAGGCACAAGAGATTAAGTGATTTAGGCTTGTGTCTGTGTGTGTTTGCTTTTGTTGTTTGTTTTTTCTTGTTTTTATGCAGCAATAATCAAGATAAGAGGTTTGTCTTCACTGCATCGCTTCCACACATATCTTTTGAGCAACTTCACGATTGCTAGAGCCATTTGCAGAGTAATCATCAGAAGCAACAGTAAGGGCATCAAGTTGTTATCACTGAAGGAAGGTGGGTGACATGCAGTCTTGTCTTTAAAGAGGCAGACTCCTAACATACAGAAACAGATCTATAGAGTCACGGTGTAATTGCTTTCATTGCTAATGTGCACTGAAGACCATTCAAGTCGAACTACCAGGTCAGAGAAGGCATAGGGAGGTAACAGTGATGAGGCTGTACCTGGACCACGAAGTACTGATTCTCACTGGTGAGTCATCAGAATTGATGGGACCCACATTTCTCATGGTGATATTATGTACTCTTCTATATTCAAGATATTAAATAAGGGAATATTTATTTATTTATTTTTGAGAAAGTTTCTCTGTGTAGCACTGGCTGTCCTGGAACTTTCTCTGTAAACCAGGCTGGACTTGAACTCATTAAGATCTACCTGCCTCTGCCTCCCAAGTGCTGGGATTAAAGGTGTGGGCTATCACCATGTGCTTAAAGAATATTCTTGAGGTAATTAGTCAGGGAAAGAAAGTGAAACTGGCCTAGAATTTAAAAAGCTAGCTGGAGAAGTCTGGGGCACAAGAAATAGATATAAAAATCCCAGATCATCAAGTTACCCCACCATCCCAAGGCACTCTCACTCACCATTCTCATTGTCTTTAATTGCAGCAGTTTTAGGCACTTAGCTGTGGCTTCAGCTTATTACTCTACCAAGTCCTCACACAGCTTAGAATGACTAACATGTCTAGGTGTGGAAGGAATGAAGAAATGACAGACAGACAGACAGACAGACAGACAGATACATGTCTGGGAATTGGGTGGCATGGGCACCCCAGAAGTTCAGCATGTTTATTATACAGAGCCAATCAAGGATGCCCATTTTTTATGTCCAGAGGGATCAAGGAGGTAGGGTAGTCTGATCTCAGTAGGGACAGTCTCTGCAGGAGATCGGTCTCCATGGTATAAATATCTGGTGGGGAGAAAGCTACGATGAACATTTTCTACACACACTACCGACATCAGCACATGGACTATGGAAGGCTTTGCCATCCCTCTGAACCTCACCTCTAGAGGAAGGCTTTGCCCTTCTCCCATAGGTCTGACTTTCTCCCTTAGGTCTGAGGCTGTGGTCCTTGACATGGCTGGTTCCTGTCAACAGCATACATTCACTCAGGATTTCATTCCCTCAGAGCTTCCTTAATTCTCCATACTACCCTTTATTTCCAAAAGAAAAGATAAAATAAAAATTTGCTAAACTTGCTCTTGATTTCCAAGATTTATATATTATCTGTCAAATTCTTAATAGTGATGAAGATTTTGGTTTGGTTACATTACATTTCCTTTACCTATGCCACCTTCTATGTAATTATATTACGGCTTTTGATTAATTGCACCTTAGTTCTCTCATTATTATGACTATGTAAATATTTCCCCACTCAGTCAAATGAGATGCTGTCACTCTGTTTAATATCTTAAGCTACTTTGGTTTTGCCTGGCGTTTCAACTGTTTCATCTTTACTGCTCAGAAATAAGTGAACCTTTTCTGTATCTCCAGCTAACTTCCAAAATGCTTTACAGCAGAGATTGTCCTCAATTTTCAACTTTCAGTCTCTTGATTTCAATGTTGTGTATGAGCTTGTGGGAGGATGTGGGAACAGAAGCAACCTCATCCTTCATTTCTCACATTTTGTTGTTTATTTGCTTTGAGACACTGTCTCTACAATAGGCTGACTAAACAGTGAGCTTCATAGATCTGCCTGTTTTCAACTCTCAGGGCTGGGATTGCAAATCCATATCACCATGCTAGATTTTTTAATGAATTCTAGGGGTTGAACTATGGCCTTCATGCTTGCCAACTGAGCTATCTACCAGCCCTCAGTGTGTTCCACAGAAAATTCTCCTGGAATCACTGCCCAGCTCTGACCTGGATGGCCACCTCTGCACAGGGAACTCTGAGCTTTCCCTTCCTTACCTGGCATTTTCCCGTTTTGGAATTTCTCTTAACTGGAACTGAGCTTTTCTGCACTCCATTACTCCACTGTGGTCCACTCTTCAATCTTATTGGAACAAAGAAAATGGATCACTAAAAGCAATTGTTTTGAAATATGAAAGTGAAATTTTTTTCTGATTCTCGTACTTGACTAGTAGTTTAGGAGGCAGAAAATTGCAGGTTGAAAATTATTTCCTTTGGAGTTTCAAAAGTATAATTTCATCTGTCTTGGCTTTTAATGTTGTTAGTAAAATATCTTTTATCATCTTGAGACCCTCTGTATATCTGTGCGCTCTCTCTCTCCCTCTTTCTTTTGTTTCTTTTTTTCGCTTTCTCTCTCTCTTTCTCTGCAAGTATGTATTTGTACATGTTTATGTGTATGTGTACATAAGCATGTTACATCTGCAAAAATGTGTGTGTTGCATGTGTATATATGTATGTGCCTTTTTTTGTGCACATATCTCTGTGTGGTATGTGTATGCATACACATGTGTGTGATTTGTGTATGCATGTGTCTGCATTCGTGATACATCTATTTATGTGTGTATATGTTGTGTTCCCTCATCCATTTTCATAGGATTTCATGTTCTTTCTTTTATCTCTGGCTTTCTACCATTGCAGAATGAGGAGCAGCTATCTTTATGTGTGTGCCTGTACCTTGAGGCAAGCTAAGAAGTGGGTTCTTTTAATCTGGAGACATGTATTTTTGAGACTTAGACAATTTTATGATATCATTATGGGATAATGTTTAGAGTGAATGATGATATTTCACTGATTTTATCACCTGAGCATCACCTCCATGTAGAGAGCTATTGAACCATGTTAAATGATGTTCCCTCTAAATGTGATTGTTTTTGATAATGGGGCCTTTTTGGATAGAAGCAGTTAAGGATAAAAATGATACCCTCCTGAGTTAGAAAGAGCTCTATATCCAATCATTAGGGTTCTTTTTTTTTTTTTTAAAGTACCACCAACATGTGAGTGCTGCTTCTTGCACCTTACAGATATCTTGCCAGGCTGGTCATTCTTGTAGTTCATGAATGTTGACCTTGGATAGCACTATTTAATTCCTTCCTTCCCTTGACAGATTGAATAGTATTTTGTAATACCATGGCTACTAGAATGCAGGAAAGATGATAACAGGTCAGCTACATCCCTAATAATATATCTTGTGTACTATGCATGTGGTCTCCCCAGCCATGGGGCCAACCCTTAAACCCTGAGAGGCAACCTAGGGATCAATAGTCTTTATTGGGAATCACTTAGAATACTCTGGTCAACCACTCAACAGGAGGATTTTTCAGCTTAGTACTGGTGTCTAGTCTATGATTATTATGGGGATAAATGTCAGCACAAGGTGCTTAACTTCTTTTATTGTGTGTGTGTGTGTGTGTGTGTAGACTTGTATGTATTATGTTTAATTTTTAGTAAATATCAAGTAATATGATTTCTTAAGGCTTTATCAAATAACCTTGATTATCTGTCCCTCAACCCTCCTTTTCTATGTGTATTGACTTTGTTCTCTCCTCTCTCATTGGGGCTCCCTGCCCCTTTTTCTATTTCCCAATTCATATTATCTATGTTTTGCTCTTCCTTTCTCAAGCCCAAGTCCCTTCTCCTCTGTCTATGCTCCCTTTAGATGTTCTTGGTCTCTGTGGTTATTCCATGTTGTATACTTATATCTGAGAATTTGGAGCTAGGAACTGCAGATAAGAAAGAACTTGCTAATGTGGTTTGATCAAGCCAGACCATCTGAAACAGAGTACCAGGTGATCCTTCATTCAAAACAGCCTTACAGACTACAGCCAGGATTTCTGCATCTTCTTAGAATCCCCCCATGACAATGTCCTTTACCAGCAGGAAGTAGTTTGGAAAGAACGACGCCCAAATTCCCAAATATTGTCTATAAATGTTTGTTTTCATTTAAATGGACTTGGTTATATAAAATAAATAAATAAATGAATGAATGAATAAATAAATAAATAAAAGAGCTTGCAGTGTTTGTCTTTCTGGGTGTGGGTTACTTCATTCAATACAATCTTTTCTAGGCACATACATTGAAGCTATCTAATTGTGCTTAAGGCCTACCCAACAGGAGGGAAAACCTAGCCAGCTTCCTGTGCTAGTGAGGTCATGGACTACTACTGCCATTTGCTAGACCAGCATAATTTCTTATGACATTGTAAACCTTATCCTATACGCACAGATAAGTAAGTATAGCTAACACCTTTATCAAAGATTCCTCTCTTTATAGCAAATGGAAGCCATCACAGAAAACCAGACTGAACATAATGCAGAAATCAACAGACATTAAGAAGTCAAGTCCTAAGATACATCACCATCATACCTCCTGCATCTTGATTCAAGGGATATTGTGGAAAAGGGGGCAAGAATATTGTAGGAGCCAGAATACAAGGATGTCTGGGTGAAACAGCCTTGCCTAAAAATGGCTACCTAAATAAGACTAGAAAAATGACAATACCTGTGGGCATATTATTGTGGAGGGGGAAAACCTTTGTGGGTCCCTGCTGCTAAACAAAGAAACATGGGTAATCAATGACTGTTGGAAAAATAAAAATTAGCCTTTCCTTGTGATAAGCCTCATTATTGGCCATCCATTGTAGAGTGGTCAGCTCTGAAACTATACACACAAACAACAAAAAGAGACTCAGCAGGTTGGATTTGTACATTTATTCATATATGTGCACACATACATTATAGGAATGTAACAACAGTAAATATAAAAGGACAATCAATTTGAGGAGATGCGTGGGAGGGCTTGGAAGGAGGCAAAAGAAGAAGGAAAGTGATGCAATTCTATTTTAATTAAAAACATATTTAAAAACAAAAAAGGTGAGGGCTCATGGAGACATTTGGGGAAGATAACATGCCAGTGGATGCAGAGGTGGGCGTGCAGTCTCTAATGATGGCTAAGGACTACCAACAGTACCAGAACAAGGAGCAAGATCCAGAATGCTTCCTCCCTCTGAGCTACCTGACGTAACCAATCTTCATGAAACATTGGTTTTGTTGACTTCTGGCCTCCTGAACTGTGACAAATAAATTGTGGTTGCTTTAAGTCAGCAGTTCCCAGTAATTTGCCATTGCAGCTCCAAGAAGCATGTATGGTTACTAGGTGTTCACTCCTGTGACTGCATGCCTGAGAAATTGTTACCTGAGCAGTGGGCACACAAGACCTTTGTGAGAATGAGCTAGAGACGGCTAGAGACCACCCTCAAACAGAATTAGTAAGTATCACAGATACTACCTGAAGGGCTACAGCAGGCCCAAGTGTGGCAAGCATGGCACCGGCTGGTCTTACCCTCCTCTCTTCCCTCTTCCTTGCTAAGCCATTAGATTCCCCTATTTAGACACTTTCACATTCTTCAACCTGGCCAGCAAGGTCAGTTACTTATCTGCCCACTTCCTTATGCCTGACTCATTTCTGAGGCTGATCACCAAGGTCTAGCTATCAGACTCAGCCATTTTGTTCCTTTGCCTTGCTTAATAAAAGACCTCTTTGTGTTTGAAATTAGCATGTGAGTGTGGTCTGTGCTTAATCCAGGGTGCAGAGGGGAACACCCTGCAGTACAAAGGTCCCCTCACACCTTCCTTTGTTTCTACAACTCTCATATATAGTCTATGTTATTTCTCAGATTTCCCCCAATGCAATTGAGCCTCAGTTTCTGACATAGTATTTCCTCTATGTTACTCAGCTCTCCATCACTGCAATCCAAAACCAGGAGAAGCAACTTGACAGAGTTTAATTGGTTCACAGTTCTGGAAGTATCAGCCATGGTCAGTTGGTCCCAATTCTCTGCCTTCAATGAGTCCACCTCTCATGACAGGAAGCAGATATATACTAACCTGTTGTTTTTGTATGACACTACTATATTTTATTAGGATGTCTTTGTAGGCACCTCTTGTTTCTGTTACTATTTTAAAATATTTTTAAAGCTTCATTTAAGTTTCCCTTTATTCTTTGCATCCTCTATTCTAATACTTTGATTTTCTGTCTATCTGTCCTCTGCTCTCTGCCTCCTGCATTTTAGTTTGCATTGTGCTCTTGTTTTATAGCATTTCTTAATGGCTCTTAAAATTACAAGGATGTTGAAAGCAGGAATCTCTTTTATTATTCTCCATATGCCCCCTAACTTGATTTTGGGTACAAGGAATACTATAAATCTTATGCTTGAAGGAAGCCATGCAGCCATGCAATTTTCTGTAGGATTCAATTGGGCCAAATCATATTCACACACAGAGCCTTTGAAAAGGCATTAAGAATAATTTGAGGGAGAGAGAGAGAGAGGGAGAGAGAAAGCAATCCCTCTCTTTCCTCAGAACGAGGTCTTACAGAAACAACCACTGTCTCATATATGAAGTCCAAACTGCCAGGGACTCAGGTCTCTATAGAACACAAGACCCACTTCTTTCTACCCCATTCAGTGTCCACAACCAGGAGAAGCTTCTGGAAAAGAGAAAAACAAAACAAAACAAACAAGTGAAACAAACGTCTTCTGTGGCTTTCAGTGATAATTAGGAAACATCTGAGCATGCTACATAGATCTGTTTCACATTGAAGAGCAGACAGACTGACAGACATAGAAGGGAAGAATTAAAAAAAAATACCCAATACATCAATATGATACACCTGGCAAACAAACTGTAAGTTTTCTTTGGGGAAAGTCAAATCCATTAGCATTAAAGGCTTGGAGAATTTTTATAACTGCCTGGTTTTCCCCATAGTTTTAACAGGAAATGATTGACAAATAAAAACTGTAAATATTTAGTGTGTACAAAGTGATATTTTGCTATTACATTCTGCTCTTTGACAGACTTTTTTCTGAAAAAAAAAATTCCAGTACGCATGCATGGCTGCTCACTCCAGAAAGGGAACCCGCACAGGCTCAAGTAATGACTGCAGCAGAGTCCAACTGAGGAGAGTTAGAGGACACAGGTAGACCAGGGACATGAAAGGGCCTTCTTAGTTCTCAGAAGACCCCGTGAGGCAAAACCAGAAGACACAGGGACAGGCTTTCTTAATCAGAAGACCTACAGAATACTTAGGCTATGTCTATTGAGTGGACTGCTAACCTTAGGCCTCTGCCATTCTAATGGGATAAAGCTGTTCTTGCCCTTTGTCCTGAATACAGACATCTGTCTTTCCTGGGTGCTGAATTCTTTGTGATGCCAGCGACTGAATCTGGCAGTCTCCTGGATGACATCAGAATCCTGTCATTAATGGGATTTTAACTGGGTGAGGAATTTCCAGGTGCAGGGATAACTCAAAAGTGTTTGTACTATGGAAAAACCCACCCGCCATGGAAAAACACCCCCCCCCCCATACACACACCAGTGATGACTCATGGGAGCTGGAGCTCTGGAGCCCTGGGCACAGCTTGAGGGCCACTCTATGTCAGAGAATACCTTCTCTCTGCTTCCTCTGCTCAGTCTCCTCTCCAAGCAAGTGTTACTCCTGTTTATTCACTGTTATGGAGGGACCCTCCAGAAACTTGAAAGTTTTTGTTTTCCCAGGCATGTGATATTTTGTTTACCTCCTAAATATCATTGAGGAAACTGCAATACAACACACTAAGTGTGTGTTCATCACCATACTAGAACTACTATATGTATCCCATATAGATTTCTATCTGTGTATGTATAACATTTTTTGGGTCCTTTTACTATCCTCTGGTGGAGACAATGACCATGCCTTGCCTACTGTGAGTGAATATGTAGGTATTTCTCCACATGGCTGTGTTACTAGTTTACAGGTAGTTTACAGGTAGTTTACAGGTACCATTGTGTTTAGTATACAGCAAGTTTTTAGTTTAAGGTACTCTCATTAGTTTGTTCATAAATTTGGTTGCTCTTTTTTTTTTTTAAATCATGATCAAGATTAATATCAGTACTTTACCATGTGTTTTCTTTCAGATTTTATATTTTCAGGTTTTCCATTTAAGTCATCAATCAATTTTCAGCTAAATTAAGATGAGTCCAACCTCATTTGCTTGTGTGTGGAAATTCAGTTTTCCTACTAGCATTTGTTAAAGAGATTATATATTATGTTTTCTTGGTGTCTTTATCAAGGATACATTGAAGATGTGTATGTGTATTTCTGGCCTGTTTTACCCATTGGTCCTTAAAAACAACAAAAACAATTGGCATGCTGATGGATGTTTTGATTGCTATAACTTCATAAAATAGTTTTAAATTAAGGACTATGAAGCCTCCATCTATAGCCTTCTTCAAGTTTATTTGTTCAGTCTTAAATAGTGCCACAAAAATTTTAAAATTTTTTTATTTCTATGAAAAACTGGAATTTTGTGCCAATTGCATTGGCTCTGCAGACGTCTTGTGTACATGGACATCATGACCATCTTAACAACCTGTGACTGTGGGCTTCCTTCCCATGTATTTATGTCTTCTTTCATCAATGCTTCCTAGCTTTTTAGTGTCCAGATATTTTACCTACTTGACTAAATTTATTTCTAAGTCTCCTTTCCCCTTCTTGGTAATACTTTGCTTTTTAAATTTATTTATTTAATATTTGGAGGTATAGTTGGATTTTTGTATATAAAACAAAACTTAGCTTTGCATGCTAACTTTGTTTCTACAGATGCAATCGGGTCAGATCAAACTAGATTAAAAACAGGTAAATGCCGGTTTGTTGGGCATGACTCCCCTGTGAGTTGACAGTCCCAAAGAATGGGGCCAGAGAAGTTGTGTGCCCAGGCTCAGGCAGGGAGGTTTCATAGACCTTAGGTGAAGAGTGCTGATGTGCCTGCCAGGAGCTGGGACTATGCACAAGTATGGTCAAAAGCTAGGTCCCTGGGCAAGCACCTGGGAGCCATTCCTTTTTTCAGAGGATTGGGGTAAGCAGGGCAGATGGCATTTCCAAGCCAGGGTAAGGGGAGCTGAGGTTCCAACCAAACATTTTGTGTCTTTCGACTTTGATAATTAATTCTAACAGAGTTTATTTATTTATTTTTTTGAGTAAGTTTTTCTCTGTTTTCATATACCTAGATTAACTTCTCAAAAACAGAGTTTTGCATACTTTTGATCCCATCACTTGGGAGTCAGAGGCAAATGGATTCTTTTAAGTTTGAGTCAGCCTGGTCTACATAACAACCTCTAGGCCAGCCAGAGATACACGGTGAGACCATGTCTCAGAAAAACTAACAAAAACAAAACAAAACAATTATTTCAAATTGTTTATTAGGCTTTATAAAAAAGACATCTATGTGGAGCTATATTAAGTCTTCTTGGGGATGTCATGCTTACCTTCTTCTTTATAATCCATGGAGCCTCACATTTGAAGATGAAAGCATGTCTTCCCGTCTTAACAGAATTGTTTTAACAAGTAAATGTGTTCTTCTTCCATGTCTTCAGTCTGACAGCATTGTCTTTTGGACCATAAGTAAGTGGGGCTGGAGGAAGGTCATGTGGCTGTTACTGGATCTGCAGTTAGCAGGCTATAGCTGGAGACACAATCCTGCTAGATCTCTACATAACAGAGCTTACTTTTGGACCCTGGCAGAGCAGGGCCTCACATCAGAGTTCACAGCTGGCCAGAATTCAGGGAACTGAGGTTGGCTAACCTATTACCACGATCACAGACATTTTATTATAGTAACTTCTTGGCATGAGTGAAAGTAGACATGAAGCTGTGTCCCAGGGATTCCTCAGAACCCACAGCCAGGACCAAAGACAGCAGGCCCAAGTTTGACAGCATGGGAGGTATGTTTCCTACAATGTCTATATATGATAGCTGACTCTGGATTGGTATCAGAGCATCAGTGTAGTGACATCACGAGGCAGCTTCAAGGTATGATGTCATCTTCCATGGCACAGGTGTACATAGCTCTCAAAAAGTCTCCCGAAGGAAGCAGATCCCTTCAGGCTACATGGTTGAGGCCCTAGCCAGTGGTCCTGTGACCAGGACATGGGCAGGCATGGCTTCTCTTAGGTCCTCTGATAGAGCTGATGGTGGATTGTAATCTAAGGCTAGAGTTAAGTTCATGGGAAAAGGGCTGCATTTGGTGTGTATTCAGAACTATTTGGCTAAACTACCACAGGGCACTAATATTCTTCCATTTGGGTCTTCATCACAGTTTTTCATTTTCTTCTCTGGTGGGCTGGGAATATGACTCAGTTGGTAGAGCACTTGCCTAGCATGCAGAAGGCTATGGATTTGGTTCTTAACAATACATTAATAAGCCTTGGTGGTAATTTTCTTAGTTAGGGTTTTATTGTCATAAAAAGACACTATGCCCACAATAGCTCTTATAAAGGAAAGCA
Organism: Phodopus roborovskii; assembly: GCF_943737965.1. Classification (NCBI taxonomy): domain Eukaryota; kingdom Metazoa; phylum Chordata; class Mammalia; order Rodentia; family Cricetidae; genus Phodopus; species Phodopus roborovskii. The sequence continues at coordinate 2,144,094 of NW_026126629.1, read as the reverse complement.
TTTAATTGGGGTTGGATTACAGTTCCAGAAATTTAGCCCATTATCATCGTGTCAGGAAGCATGGTGGCATAAAGGCAGACATGGTTCTGGAGAGGTAGCTGAGAGATCTACGTATGTATCTGAAGGTAGCAGGAAGAGACAGTGAACCGCTGGGCCTGGCTTAGGCTTCCGAAACCTCAAAGCCCACCCCCCCAGTGACACACTTCCTCCAACAGGACACATCTGCTCCAACAAGGTCACACCTCCTAATTGTTATACTCACTCCCTATGAGCCTACGAGGGCCATTTTTATTCAAAACACCACAGTGGTTTACACCTACAATCTCAGAACTTGGGAGATGGAATCAGGAAACTCAGGAGTTCAAGGTCATCTACAGCTATATAGTAGATTTGAAGCCAGGCAGGACCATTTGAGACCCTGTTTTATGCACCATCCACTCACACAGGCTGATAGGGGAGAGAAATAGAGCCATTGGGTTATTTTGCACACATAGAAAAATTTATATCCTCATTGCTTCAAAACATGAAATACTATCTCATGTGACACAACAGCTCAGTAAACTATTACCTTTATTGTCTTCTTTGTACAAAAGGAAAAAAAATAGCTTTAGGATTAGTTTATAAGGTAGCCAATGTTAGAAATAGGACTTTCAAATGCTAGTAGCACAATAAAAGTACGTAAGAACTACTATGGCTCCCTGGTACTGTTCAAATTCCTCAACTGAATATCACATTTAATCTCAATGAAAACTCTGGGAAGCAAGATATTCTATGAAGAAATAACGACAGTTGTAAAGTGGTAGACTTGGGGTTTGATGTCTGTGTGACTTCTATGCCCCAGTTCTGCTCAATAAATTATACCAGCTCTGGGTAGAATCCTTCAGTCCTCTTAGCAGCACGATTATATTTATGATGATGAACCCCATAAACCTACATACTGGGGCTACAAATAATTTTAATGATTACTTACTAAACATAAACATTTAGTGGGGTGTTCTTTAAATATAATGCTTGCAATGTCAGAAAAGTCAGGCAGAGTGAAGGAGCCTTGTGAGACCGATTCATCTGCATTCTGAAGATCAAACAACAGTCAGAGGGAGGAGGACTGTTCCTGCTGGAGCCACCCTCAGCCTCTGATTGTCCTACAGTATCTGCCTTCTTGCAGAACACTCAGCATGCTGGTGGTCTTAACTCCTCTCTTGTATATTTCTATTAGATTAGGAATAGATAGTAGCAAAACAGTTAATATCCCTGGAAAACTTGTTACAAGGTAGGCATTTTATAAAAATCTCTTTATCCTCATTTATTTGACTCTTCTTGGGTCTTCAAAGATCTATTGTCATCAACCAAGTTTTTTCTTTTCTTTTTTTTTTCATTATATAACCAAGAACATTTAAATGAAAACAAACATTTATAGACAATATTTGGGAATTTGGGCGTCGTTCTTTCCAAACTACTTCCTGCTGGTAAGGGGCGCTGTCATGGGGAATTCGAAGAAGATTCAGAAATCCTGGCTGTAGTCTGTAAGGCTGCTTTGTCCAGCTGTTTTGAATGTAAAATCACCTGGTACTCTGTTTCACGTGGTCTGGCTTGATCATACCACAATAGTCTGGAAGGAATCCACATATTTTCATTTTCTGTGGAAACAAAAATAGAAATCCTTTTCCCCAGTAACTTGTCCTTCAACTTAAATTTTGGAGTCAAAGCATTTTTTTTTAATTTAATTTATTATTTTACATGTCGATCCCAGTTCCTTCTCCCTCCCTCTCTCCCTCCCTCCTTATCTCCCTTTTACCCTCTCTGCCCTCTCACATGCACTCTAACCACCCTACCCTCCAATCCCCCCACCCCAATTCCATATGTAGGGGAATGTCATCCAGTAGGGGTCATGTAGGTCTGACAGGTCATGTGAAGTAGGGACTAGGGCTTCTCTCCTGTCTCTAGATTAAGGCAGTTATCCCCTCCATGGGGGATATGTTCGCAAAGTCCTTTTGTGCTCCAGGGATACATCCTGGCTCCACTCTCTGAGGTCCCTTAGACTATTCAGTCCTTCTGGCTGAGGCCCATATTCAGGGGGCCTGAGTCAGTCCCATGCTGGCTTCCCAGCTATCAGTCTGGTGGCCTGTTAGCTCCTCCTTGTTCAGGTAAGCCGTCTCTATGTGTTTCTGCCGCATGGTCTTGTCCTCTCCCTCTGCATCTGAGTTCTACTTTGACTCAGTGTTTATGTATGGGTGTTTGCTTCTGTTTCAAACAGGCATTAGTTGAGGGCTCCATGGAGAAGTTAGTTGTTGATCACACTCTCCGGGAAGGGCATTTATGATAGCCTTTCCACGGAAGCTCAAATTGTTAGTTGGCAGCAGTCTTATAGTTCTCTAGACCTTTCTTTGTGTTCAATTTTATCTTCAAACCAATATTGGCTCCCTATTTTATGTTCTCTCTCTCTCTCTCTCTCTCTCTCTCTCTCTCTCTCTCTCTTCCCCTCTCTTTCTCTCTTTCTCTCTCTCTCTTTCCTGTCTTCTATTCCTAACCAGGATAAATGTTCCTGGTCGCACATGTTTTCCTTTCCTCCCCCTCATTTTCCCCTACTTCTCTCTCCATTCGCTGCCCCCCCACTTCCCCTGAGCTCTGGGGGACTTGTCCATTACCAGTTCTGTGAGGGACTTTATATGAATCTCTTAGAATACACCTTGTATCCTAGTTCTTCTGGTGTCAACCAAGTTTTTCAATGAGAGATTATCAAATGATCTCTTGGTATCTGCAGGCAGCAAGAAGAGACAGTGAGTTACAGGGCCTGGCTTGAGCCTCTGAAAATTCAAAGCCCACCCCCACCCAATGACATATTTCCCCTGTGCATGTAAGCTGAGTTTGATTCCAGTTTCAGACTGACCAATTGAAGATGCCGTGGAATTTGTCTGATATCACCACCTTGTAAATAGTGGGGACAAAATCCAACCCTTGCCAATGTCATTCAAGGTATAGGTCCTTTACCATTTTACTAGACCGGCTCCAAAAAGAAAAAAAAAATTAAGAGAGAAAATGGTGAAAAATTCCACATTCCCAAACAACCGGAAGCAATACCAGCTGCCTAGTCATTTATCCCCAAATATAAAGAGGCAGACAAAGAATAGTCAGGATGGTTTTGGAGGCATAATCAAAGAAGTGACATTGAGATTTTTTTAAACAATGTTTTCATCTGCAGAAGCTACTTCTGTGCCATCTGTGCAGTGCAGCAGTCTAGGAAGATATTAGGGGTGCATGTCGCCAGGGCTGGGAAGGTAGCTCTGGCTATGAGCACTTGTTGTTCTGGGTTCGATTCCCGATAACTTACAACCATTGGAGCCCTCCTTTTAACTCCAAGGGTTAGCACACAGAGCATATACACAGATGCATAAGTAAATGTTTTAACATAAATGGAAAAAAATGAACAGTGAATGATTTAAACACCCCCATCTTGAGTTCCTGAGCAGCATATTCCATGCTTTTCAGAGAAACACAAGTAAATGTTTCAGCTTCAATAAGTAATAGACCTATCTTTCATGACAATTTCACGCCTATGTCATGTAGATTATCTTTATCATATAAGTACATTAGTTACTCTTGCTATTCTAATAAGTCATTATAAATTTAATAGCTTGAAGAAACTAATGTATCATATATCTAGAAGTCAGAAGTCTACCACATGTCTCACTGGGCTAAATTCATGTCTTAGGAGGACTGTTCTTTCTGGGAGCTGCAAGAGCAGGACATGTTCCCTTGTGTTTTCCATTTCTTGACATTGTAGTATTTATTCTCTGTGATCCCTTCCTCTATCTTCAAACCCAACGATGACTGATCACATCTTTAGTGGGCTATATTATTCTGTTACTGACTCTCCTGCATTTTTCTTCCACATTTAAGGACCTTGTAAATGTCACTTGAGTTTTAGGGATTAACATGTAGACAACTTTGGGTAGGGCAAGGGGAACATTCTGTCCATCATCAAATTTATCTTAGACTTTAGGCCAAAAACCTTCAAAAGCAGAAGTGATACTCTAAACTGGAAAGGGTTCATTTAAAGATTCAGAGTAGGACCAGAGATATAGCACACTATGAAAAGCACCTGCTGCCAAGCCTATTGACCCAAGCCAAACCTAGGGACCTACATTTGGAAGGAGGGAATCAATTCCTGAAAATTTTCCTCTGACTTTGCCACAGGCACTATGGCACATATGTGCCTCCCATTTACATTAAATAAATAAAATGTGATTGAAAATATATAGCATGTGAGAAAACCATCCTTTAACATATAGTATATCGGGAACACTTCAGCACACAAAACACTGTCCTAGCTTCCTAATCTGCCTTGAAAAACTCCAAGGTTTGCAACCTACTTAGTTCTAGGAATGAAAAAATGAAGGCAATGTAGGAGTCAGTTATTGCTGGTGGAAGCCTAAGTATGCTGACTTGATTTACATGGTATCCATAGCTCATCCAAGGATGGAGTTCCTCCTCACAAAGTATATTTATTGACAAAAGCCACTGCTTACTAACATCGGAAGTGATGATTAATTAAAACATGTCATGTGGGTATTTGGAAACTAATACTCAAGGCATGATCAACAGTGGATTTCCCAAGTCCATCTTCCAAGATGACTCCACAGATAAGCTAGACAGGCAACAGAGCTCTTACTAGTTTTTTTCCCCTTTAATTCTCAAATATAAGGTCTATTGTATCTGGCTCTCAAGTATCAAGAAGTTTCAATCTCTCATTTTCAATTATCAGTTAAGGTCAAATGTCTATTTGCCAATAGAAAGAGGCCAAAAGCCTCAGTTTTAAAACCACCCTCAAAAGACATGAATTATAAAATGAAAATCTCAATGCCAGGCATTGGTTACTTCTCTCTGAGTTATTGATCATGGATTCCCCAGAAGCATCCAAACAATACAGGCTATTGGCATTGTTCTTGTTTCCTCCATAGCTACATAGTAAGACCCAGTTGCTTAAGACACTGCACACTTTGGTTGCAGGACATAGAGACATCAGTCCTGACCTGAATAGTAAAGTAGTCACTAATCTGGGAGGTAAGATGTACACCCCTGCTATAATACTAGAAAGACTGTTCATATGAGTAACCAGATGCTCCCTTGGATGGACTTGAATTCCATATGAAACACTTCTTGTTTAGTATTATGAATATAGACAAAGTTTATGGCTAAGGAAGTCATAGACCCTAGAGGATAACCCATTGTTGTAATTTTTCAGATTGTTGGTCATTTTCTCAAATTGCCTTTTAAATATTTATGTTCATAGCCATAGATTTGTCCTACTCTCCACCTTAGCAGAGAAGCTTCTTATTGAAGTGGGCAGTGATGCATACATGAACACAGAGATACATTTCTGTTCAGAGCATTGAGAAGAGTGACGGATTTCTCTGTCTGTGTTTATTAACCTCTCCCCAAAGGTCAAGGAACACTGTGGAAGAGGGAGTAAGAAGAATGTAAGAGCTAGAGGATGGGGGATGCTGTGACATGTTGTTTGAATGTGACATGGCTTTTCCACTCATGAACTCACAGTAGCTACAGTTGCCTGCCCAAGACCTGTACAAGTCAAGACTGTTAAAAAGTCCAGCATGGAGTGAGTAAGAGGTTTGAAGCCCTCAAGCCCATTGAGGAGCTATTGGCAGTTGTGGCTGCTAAGGGAGGTGAGTTACTTTTCTTTGGGTGGGTTGAATGTGGGTAGGTGCCCGCATCCCATGAGCTCTTCACATCAGTCCTGGCATACAACAAATACTAAATGCTTTCTAGTTGAGTGATATAAAGTATGGATTTTATTAGTTGATGGCTTAAAAACCTAGGAACAGAGGTGATCAGAGTCTTCCTTGATTTACTGTGTGCAGATACCAATGCATCCCCAAATTGATCTCTCTCTCTTGCTCCCTTTCCTCCTCCACTACCTTCCTCTTGGTGCCAATTTCCTTCTGTAACGATTTCAGTCTTAAGCAAACAACCTAGGTATGCCAGAAGGAACTCAGGAAACAACTGAAGCAAAAACAGCTCCCAACTAACATGTCTGGAGAGTGACTTTCATTGAACCCATATGTTTCCACACCAGTGCCAGTGTCCATCACTGCAGACAGGGTAATACACTGTGCCCATTGTCAGCCTTGCTCACATGCCCACCTCTGGAACTGAAGAAAGTAGATTGCAAAAACCAATTTCGCAGTGATCCACAGCCACAAGTGTGGTTTTCTAGAGGTGAAATTAGAAGAAAAAGGAGTGGACTCTGGGCAGTCAAAAACTGTAGCTGTTTTTGGTATTGCATTCCCATTAGAACAATATCTGAAAATTTTAAAGAAGCCCTGCAGAAGTAATAAAGTGGTTTTCTAAACTATTATCTAACATGGTAGCTTAAATAATCTTATTCAATTTCCTTAGAGAGAAAAAGTTCACCTGACTTGACAAAGGACATGGAAGCCATTAGATTTCCCCCTTTGGATTATTTATTTTGGCATGTTGTAAGGACACTTAAGCATCACAGAGACTAGATCTCCCCACACACCCAAAAGGGAAGAAATAGCTCACCACCAAATACAAAATGGCGCCTAGAGTGTGAGCATTCTTCTTTTTGTAGTAGTCAAATGTCAAAGTTCATAGTAGTTTCATGGCCCCAAACACAGTCTAGAATTTGAGAAGTATTTCTGCCTTGCAAAGAAAAAACAAACAACTGAGCCTCAGTTTCTTGTCAGAGAAGTCCTGAATGGTGCTGAAATTGGCCATCCCTTACAGACACAGCTGGGTCAGTCACTGGTGTCCTTCACTCAGGGAAGGGCATGGCCTTGGATGGAAGGCTTTTTTCCTGGCAGCTGTAGCAGCAGCTTGAAGGAGCTCCAGGTGACTCATCACAGTGTCTCTACTACAGGCAGATACGGAGAACTGTGTGAGCCTCATGCCTCAGAGGCAACTAGTCACTCATAACACTGACCCCAGGCCTCCTGATCATTTCTGTGATCTTGAGTCCTATGCCTATTTGAGCAGTTCCTTGTCTGTATCCTCAGCTGTGGGTAATCCAGGTTAAAGCTGGCAGACACAGACAGAACTTCCAGACACCCAGACAACCAGACTAGTCTATAATTTCTGGGCAGGATGTCTTGTCCTTCACGGGATTTTCCAGGAGCAGCAGATTATGCAGAGGTTTTGCTGAAATGCCTGGACTCTGGCCCAACACAGGAAGCCCCAGGAGGACACACTGCACAACTTCCTCTCTTAGCATTTATGAACTTGGCATCCATAACACAGACCTCATGGACTGCGTCCGAGTACCTCAATTATACTGCAGTGCTGTACTCTGGGCCAATAAACTGGCTTAATGTTCACACGGAAAGTAGAGCTGCCCACAAGGAAAGTTCAGCCATCTCAGATGCAAGCTGGAGGTGGCCAGCTTAATCATCACCAACACTATACAGCAGAAATCAGGTCAAAGGGGTATCAGAGGCAGCTGTGAAGGAAAGCAGAAGTGACCAGAGCTAAGCCTCTGCGATGGGGTGAGAGGATACAGAAGCTAGAAGGACAGCTCATGTCCCTTCCCTGAGAGTAAAGGACTGATTACACTAAGGAGTTCATTATTTCTCCTTCCCCTCTCAGGCATCATCAGGAAGTTAAGGGTAGAGTCAGAGCAGCCTTCATTTGACAGTCCTGAAGGGACATTTCTGGTCATTCCATCATAGCAGGAATGTCACTCACTCAGCTAATATTATCAGAATGCCCTGGCTTTCTAAGGCTGGGGTACATCAGGAAAAAGATCCCAGGCTATGATGTTAAGAACATTGAACTTAAGCCCAAACCCTTAAGCATAGTAGGTCTTCTTTCACTATTTTACTTGCTACTGTTCAGAGCATCTAAAATTCTAAGCTTTATTACATATAACATTCACTGAAGAAATACTGACAATTTGAAAATGTCCCCAAATTCAGATGGATGCACTTTGGGTATTGGTTGGGAGAATGGAACAGAGTATTCTCCATTTTAGGATTATCCAGATGAACCTTGTCATTTAGTCCTCTCCTCCACCTTTCTACCATGTGTGGTTTCTTTAGCATGTTTTTTTTTTTTTTTTTTGAAGAGTCACTGAGAACTGGATTACAGAGTGCATGTTTAATCGAGGATGCTGAGGCAGGAGGATTGTTGTTTATAGCTAGCCTTGCTACACAATAGAACCCAACCTCAACAGTAACAAAGTAATCATTATGCTTTTCTTTGTGCATATCAGCTCAAGCAGAGCCTAGTCTGTTTGGAAGTAGTTGTATATTCTAAACTTGTACCAGTATTATTTACATTTCACCACAGCCTCATTTCCTTCACCCTGGTGTCTATCCACCATCTGACTTTTGGCTCCTTGCATCTGCCATGAATACTTTTCTAGAAGCATCTACTAGCTTCTTCTCAGGTCAGCGAATGAACCAACTTCTTTCTCCCTCTCCCATTTTCTGTTTGGAAGGTTTGTCCACTCTGTTCACTGGGCTATGATGACAGCATCCTTCAGGTCTCAATTTAAATATCACCTCCAAGAGAAAGTGTGCCACCAAGCCCAAAATTAAACTATGATTACACTGACTCCCTTTAGAGTTGTTTTTGAGTGGCAGATGGGATGGCTTATTGAAGTGGCTTCTGCTCTTGTCTTGGTGCTACTGTTTAGGTTTTGTTTTACACAGAGGCTTTGTTCTATGTTTGTGTGAGATACAGTTCATTATTTGCAGAGATTCTATCTTGTCTGACATTTTATATTCCAAATGTCTCCAAGTCCTACTGTGTACTATTGCAAGCCAAGGCATGAGCAGTCTCAGTGGTGCCCAAAAGGTGTCTCTTGCAGTTATATTTGAGTCAATTGATTGCCACCAGAATGAAATTTAATGCATGGGAGGAAGAAAATCTTTCACTGTGATCAGCTGTGAGGAAAAGGGGAGAGGAGTGGAAACAATGACAGAAATTCGATACCAGAATAATCATCAGAAGCAGCATGGGGTAGGAAGGACCCGTGCTCATGTCAGCCATGTACTGCTGGAAATGCCTCTAGATGTTTTACAAGCCAGCCCATACCCAAGGAACACTGACGTTCATTCTAAATTGGGGGTGAGTCTGTATGCATGGCTACCGTACTCAGTAATAATGGCTCAGAGCCGTTTCCATGTTCTTTGCTGCTGTTAAAAAAAAATGTTGAAATCCTCATGGCCTTTCTAGTCCTTTATACCTAGATACAGGCTTTTAGAAGGTAAGTTCTTTTGAGGAATTCTCTCCCTCTCTTTCTGTGTGTGTGTGCATGGCTGAGTGTACACATGCAAATTTGTATGCGTGGTAGAGTTCAGATATCAGCCTCACGTTCTCTGCCTACTTTGATTCTGAGACAGTATTTCTCAGTTGGTCTGGAAATCACCAAGTAGGCTGGGCCCCTTGGGTCCACTGTCTCTGCCTTCTTAGTACTGAGGTTATAAGCAGGAGTAACCATGGCCAGCTTTTCCACAAGGGTGCCAGGGATTGAACTCAGGTGCTTATGATGCACAGCAGCTCTTTACTAAGTGAACTATTTCTCCAGCTTGTATTTGTTTGTTCTTCTGTATTGGGATTTTGTCTGTTTGTTTTAGTTACTTACATAGTTGTGAAGTTAATCTTATGCCAGATGAAGAGCTAACACGTTTTCCTCCATTTTTTTAGGTGTCCACCTCTTCATTCTGTTTATAGTTTCCTTTTCTGTGCAGGACATTCTTCGTTTTATATACTCTCATTTGATTATTTTTGCTTTTGTGTGCTTGATTTCTTACCCCCAAATTATTACTAACCTGCTGGTTAAAAGCTTCCTCTCCATTAGTTTTCTAATAATTTCAGTTTCAAGTTTTACCCTTGTTCTTTGATCCGTGTGTGTGTGCATGTGCATGCATAGATGGACAGACAGACATGAATACACACACACACACACACACACACACACACACATAGAGAGAGAGAGGGAGAGAGAGAGAGAAGAGAAAGACAAGACAGGGGCAGTATGGAATGAAGGGAGAAGGGAGGGAAGGATAGAGGGAGGGAGGGAGAGAGAGAGAGAGTCTAGTGTCATTTTTTGCATATAGAAATTCATCCCCTCACCCGCTAAGCTATACAGTTGAAGAGTGAAGAGTCTATACTTTCTACGGTATCTGTATTCAGAACACTTCTCAAAGTAAACCTTGATCTTATAAATAAAGAGTAGAGAATGGTGATTACTAAAGGTCAGGGAGGATAATGGAGAAAGAAGTTATTAACATATAAAATATAGTTCAGTGGTAGCAATGAGTTCTGATGTTCTGAAGCACAGTTCATATGCCATAACATTCCAAATACATTTTGAACTCCTTGCTCTGACCAACAAACTACCTCAACTTTCTGGCTTCTCTACAACTATCATGTGTCCCTGCACATTAGTCCTCAAACAAAGCTTACAGTAAACTAAGGGTTCTTGTCTACCTATATTACTACATTATTCTTAATTCAAGTCTCATATCATTAAGACTTTTTCTAGAAGCCCTACATGAAGTCACTCCCAACTGTTACAACTACTATATTACTACTAGTATTAATTTTACGATTTTATCATGGCACTTTCTCTGCATCACTTAAATATTTATTAGAAGCTGTGACAATTTTATTTATCTGTGAATGCACTGGCTTTAGCTCTATTGCTCTCATTTGAATTTAGTCTCCATTGAGAACACAAACTAGTTCTTGTATTCTCAATAAGGCGCATTTCACAGTGCTTAACATGTATTGTGTGACTAAATCAATGAACACATCCACATTTCACCTGCTTTCCTAAATGGCATGTCCCTGAAGACAACTCATTATCAGATTGATCACAGTCTTACTGGTATTTATTCATACTCAATGTTTATTCACTCTGGAGAAAACACGTGTGTATCATAACCGTGGCTTCTCAATGACCTTTTTTTTTTTTTTTTTTTTTTTTTTTTTTTTTAATGAAGCTTTGCAATAGGCCATGAATTGTTGCTGGAAATTCTCCAGGGTAATCTATTCAAATTAATGTCTTCCCTTTTCTTTTCTTTTCTTTTTTTAATTCTACATATTGATCCCAGTTCCATCTCCCTCCCTCTTTCCCTCTCCCCCACCCTCACATGCACTCCGAACACCCTCCCCTCCATCCCCCCCACATGTAGGGTAATGCCATCCAGGTGGGGTCATCTAAATCTGTCAAGTCATTTGGAGTAGGGACTAGGACTTCTCTCCTGTCTCTAGGTTTAGGGAGTATCCCTCCATGGGGGCGTCCTCAAGGTCCTTTTGTGCACCAGGAATACATCCTGGTTCCACTGTCTGAGGTCCCTTAGACTGCTCAGGCCTTCTAGCTGAGACCCATATTCAGGGGGTCTGAGTCAGTCCCATGCTGGATTCCCAGCTATCAGTCTGGGGACCTGTTAGCTCCTCCTTGTTCAGGTCTGCTGTCTCTATGTGTTTCTGTAGCGTGGTCTTGTCCTCCCTCTCTGCATCTGGATTCTAGTTTGGCTCAGTGTTTAGTTGTACATGTTTGCAGGTACTAGATGAGGGCTCCATGATGGTGGGTAAGTTAGTTGTTGATCTCATTATCAGGGAAGGGAATTTATGGTAGCCTTTCCACTGTTGCTCTAATTGTTAGTTGGAGTCAGTCTTATAGGTCTCTGGACATTTCTTTAGGTTCAGTTTTCTCTTCAATCGTATAATGGCTCCCTCTTTTATGTTCTTTTTCTCTCTCTCTCTTTCCCCCTCTCTCTCTCTCCCTTTTCTGTCTTCTATTTCTCCCCTGACTCAATCTTCCTAGCGGCACGTGCTTTCCTCTCCTCCCCTTATCTTTCTAGTTCACTCTCCCCTCACTGCCCTCCCCCACTCCTCATGTGCTCTGGAGAACTTGTGCCTTTCCCCTTCTGTGAGGGACCTGCTTCTATCTCTGCTTTTTCGTTAGTTTGGATAAAGTTATGTCTATCTCCCCCACTCCTCATGTGCTCTGGAGAACTTGTGCCTTTCCCCTTCTGTGAGGGACCTGCTTCTATCTCTGCTTTTTCGTTAGTTTGGATAAAGTTATGTCTATCTTGCTGATTTTCTCCAAAAACCAACTCTTTGTTGCATTGATATTTGTATTGTTTTTCTGGTTTCTATTTTATTGATTTCAGTCCTCAAATTGATTATTTCCTGGGATCTACTCCTCCAGAGTGAGTTTGATTCTTTTTGTACTAAGGCTTTCAGTTGTGCTATTAATTTTGTAATGTGACTATCCTCTGTTTTCTTCACATGGGCACTTAGTGCAATGAACTTACCTCGTAACACTGCTTTCAGGGTGTCCCATAAGTTCTGGTATGATGTGTCCTCATTCTCTTTGAATTTTAGGAAGTCCTTAATTTATTTATTTCTTCTTTGACCCAGGTATGGTGCAATTATGCATTGTTAGTATCCATGAGTTTGTAGGGCTTCTGCAATTTGTGTTGTTGTTGAATTCCAATTTTAAAGCATGATGGTCTGATAAGATACAGGGGACTATTCCATTTATTTTTTTGTATCTGTTGAGGTTTGTTATGTCACCTAGTATGTAGTCTATTTTAGAGAAGGTTTCATGTGGAGCAGAGAAGAAGGTATATTCCTTTGTGTTTGGATGGAATGTTCTATCGATATATGTTAAACCCAACTGAAATGTAACTTCTGTTTGTTCTTCAGTTTCTTTATTAAGTTTCCGACTGATGTTTCTGTCTAGTGGTGAGAGTGGCATGTTGAAGTCTCCCACTATAAGTGTGTGAGGTTTTATGTGAGCTTTGAGTTTTAGTAACATTTCTTTTATGAATGTGGATGCCTTTGTATTTGGGGCATAGATGTTCAGAATTGAGACTTTGTGCTCATGGATTTCTCCTGTGATGAATACGAAGTGATTATCTTCATCTCTTTTGATTAATTTTGGTTTAAAGTCTAACTTGTTAGATATTAGGATAGCCACACCTGCTTGCTTCTTGGGTCCATTTGATTGGAAGATCTTTCCCCAGCCCTTTACCCTAAGGTAATGTCTGTTTTTGAAGATTAGATGTGCTTCTTGTATGCAGCAGAAGGATGGATTCTGTCTTTGTATCCATTCTGTTAGCCTGTGTCTTTTTATAGTCAAGTTAAGACCATTAATGTTGAGGGACTATTGATTGTTAATGCTTGTTTGTTTTAGAGTTGTTGTTGGCAGTGGTATTGTAAATATATTTGACATCCTTTGCCCTTGGGTTCTGGTGAAGTGGGATTATCTATTTCCTATGTCTTTGTGAGTGTAGTGAACTTCCTTGGGTTGGAGTTTTCCTTCCAGAACTTTCTGTAGGGCTGGATTTGTAGAAAGTATTGGGAAAAATCTGGCTTTGACATCAAATATTTTTTTCCATCTATAGTGATTGAGTTATTGACAGTTTTGCTGGATATAGTAGCCTGGGCTGGCATCTATGGACTCTTAGTACTTGTAGAACATCTATCCAGGACGTTCTAACCTTGAGAGTTTCAATGGAGAAGTCAGGTGTAATTTTGCCAGGTCTGCCTTTATGTGTTACCTGTCCTTTTTCCTTCACTGCTCTTAATATTCTTTCTTTATTCTGTATGTTAGGTGCTTTGATTATGTGTCGAGGGGTCTTTTTTCTTTGCTCCAGTCTATTTGGTGTTCGATATGCTTCTTGTACTTTCACATGCATGTCCTTCTTCAGATTAGGAAAGTTTTCCTCAATGATTTTGTTGAACATATTTTCTGCACCTTTGAGCTGGGCTTCTTCGCCTTCCTCTATGCCTATTATTCTTAGGTTTGACCTTTTAATGGTGTCCCACATTTCCTGGATGTTTTGTGTTAAGGATTTGTTGGATTTACAATGTTCTTTGGTCGATAAATCTATTTCCTCTAGTGTATCTTCAGCGCCTGAGATTCTCTCTTCCATCTCTTGTATTCTGTTGGTTATAATTGTATCTGTAGTTCTGGATTGTTGCCCAGTATTCCTATTTCCAGCATTCCTTTGGTTTGTGTTTTCTTTATTGTTTCTATTTCAGTTTTCAAGTCTTGAACAGTTTCCTTCACCTGTTTAATTGTTTTTTCTTGGCTTTCTGTACTTTCTTAAAGAAATTTGTTCATTTCTTCCAATTTTTTGTTTTTTGTTTCCATTTCTTTAAGGGATTTTCTCACGTTGTCTTTGAGGGTCTCTATCATTTTTATGACAATAATTTTAAGTTGTTCTCTTCTGCTTCATCTGCCTTGGGGTGCTCAGGTCTAGTTGGTGTAGGGTCCCTAGATTCTGGTGGTATTATGCTTGTCTTTCTATTATTAACTGTTTTCTTGTATTGCCATCTTCCCATCGCTTCTTCCAGTAGGTTCAGGTGGGTCTCTCTCTCTCTCTCTCTCACTCTCTCTCTCTGTGGCACTCCCCATGTAGGCTTAGGTGGGTCAGATGTTAGATGTCTGTAGCTCTGAGTGGTCCAAGCTCTCTAGGAGGTCTCTCCACAGGCAGGGGCCCTTTAGCTACAAGACTGCTAGCCCCATTGTAACATCCACTCCATAGCTAAGCCTCCCCTTGGCTGTTTCAGAAAGGTCTGGGCACAGTATAGTGTTCAAAGCCCCATTTTGTTCTTGACACAGCATTTTGCTAATGTGTAGCTAATGGATGCCACAATGGTTTCCTAAGACCTTCCTGACACTCTTGTTCAATATCTGTTTATTTGTTTTAGTCAACTTAATACAAGTGAGAGGGACCTGAGAAAACACTTTCATAAGACTGTCATGTGTACAACATGGAGGGCTTTTTCTTGGTTAGTGATTGAAATGGGAAGCCCAGCTCATTGTGGGAGGTGATATGTTTGTGCAGGAGCTTTGGGGGGTATATAAGAATTTAGACTGAGCTAGCCAGCAGGAGCAAGCCAGTAAGCGGAGTCTTCCATGACTTCTTCTTCAGTTCCTACCTTGAATTTCTGCTTTGGCTTCCTCCCTCAATGAACCGTGGCCCTGGATCTATATGCCAAACAAACCTGTCCTCCCTAAGTTGCTTTTGATCATAGTATTTATTACAGCAACTGACACCAATAAAGACAGTCCCTACCCTGATTGTCCTCTTCTTCATAAGCATCTGACTTGTACAGGTCTAAGTCTTCTCTACTGTATCCTCCTCTTCTTCCTCTCCGTCCTTCCAATAAACCCCCTCTACAGGTCTCCAAATGAAGTTCGGTTAATGATCTTGGGTAAAGATCTATTCCAAAGCCTGACCACTTAATTTGTTGAGATTATAAATTCACAGGAGACAGGGACCTTCTCATCTTGTTTATGTGTTTAATAATATTGGTTAGCTTGGTTATATTCTTATAATATCTCACACTGAAAGGCAATGCATTTTTGCCAAGATCAGCTAGGCTCATTATTTAGTCCTTTGGGGTATTACGCAGGCATCAGAGCTTCTGTTAAAATTGCAGATGAAGAAGGAAGTAGAAAATTTGAGGCACAGGTAGGGATGGGCTAAGTGCCTGCATTTTTCACAGCTGTCTCGGGTTAATTCTTATGAAAGCCCAGGTGTATGCTCATTTCTGTCATTACTGGAGGCTGAACTCCTGCCTCCCATCCTGGTACACGATATTGTCTACATTTTCCTGTGTTTATCATCACACATCTATTTTTAACATCATATCCATCCTGCTTGAAATGACCACATGATTGAAAATCACTTATCTATGTCTTTTTATAGGTGAGTTAAGACCATTAATATTGAGGGATATTAATGACCATTGATTCTTAATTCTTGTTTGTTTTGGATTTGTTATTGGTGGTGGAATTGTGTGCAGATCCCTCCCCCCATTTTTCTTTTGGCTGTTGGTGTTGTAGGATTTTCTATTGCCTATGATTTTGTTGGTATAGTTGACTTCCTTGAGTTGGAGTTTTCTTCTCAGCTGCTCTCCTGCCTTTATCCTTTCTTTATTTTATGACCTCCATGACCATACTGCCCTATCAAAGGAGCGTGTCTGAAATGCTACACTGTCCACTGTTTAGTAGTCTCCATGACATTATTTCTTCAAGCCTTCCCCCCACCCCCAAGTGGGATGGCCTGTAGACTTTCAGCATTGCTATAATCATGGAGTGGAAGAAATAAAGAAACTGGATCCATTGAGTCAGAAGATGCATTTTAGTAAGAAACCCGTGACCTTACTGCAGAGTAATGTCTCTGTAAGCACATTTACCTGGTCTGCTAAGCTCCTTAAGAGTTGGACTTCTCCACTCACCTTCAGCATCTAAAACTATCCACAGTACAAACACTGGAATATTCCACTTACCTCCTTACAGATGCTCCTTGTGCCGGACATTTTCTTGGGTATTCTTCCCCTGAGGCCTCTGTGACCATTCCCAGGGGAGATATTTGCATTCAGTCCCTTTTGAAATCCTATACTGTGTTGTGATTAGATTGGGTTAGTATGCTTTTCTAGGTGGTGTATTACTCAGGGTTCTCAAGCGGAACAGAAGTTAAAGAATAAACACACACACACACACACACACACACACACACACACACACAGAGAGAGAGAGAGAGAGAGAGAGAGAGAGAGAGAGAGAGGGATTTATTAAATGGCTTTCAGACTGTGGTCCATCTAGTTCACCAATGACTGTCTACCAATGCAATGTCCAAGAATCCAGTAGTTGTTCAGTCTGCAAGGCTGGATGTCTTATCTGGTCTTCAGTATATGGCAGAATCTTGAAAAAAATATGCTCCAGTGAATGGACTTGCCAGCCAGAGTTAGAGCAAGCAGGTGAAGAGAGAAAGCTTCCTTCTCCCATGTCCATTAGAGAGACTTCCGGGCCCCTATTAAAAGAGGATCTCCCCATTTCAAGAGATCAAGATTACAAGAGTGGCTTTCCACAAGAAATATCTGAATTAGAAGTGAGTCTTCTCACTTCAAAAGTTTTAAGAAAAAAATTACTCATAGGTGTGCTAGGCAATTTAAGTTTTAGTTAAGTTCAGACATCCATCACAGATGCTGACTACATGCAACGTGCATCCCTCATTTGCTTGTAATGTTTGTGTGTGGTGCACAGCACAGTCTCTAGAATAGAACAGAGCAGAATAGGTGCTCAGTATATAACAAATTGAATTGAATAGTCAGGACATGTGTTGCTTAAGAACTTAATGAATATTCTAGTTTTTGTCTCAGCATTCTTTAGAAGTTCACTGTTAAAGGCCTGGTGGTCAGTGTGGCACTATTGGAAGGTGGTGGCACCTGCTGGAAGGTTTTGGGTGATTGTGGGCCCTCCCTTAAAAGGGATAGTATGTGCTCATCCTCACATCACGTGTACCCAAAGTCAGGCAAAATAGATTTTCTTGGCTTTTGCATAGGGATGACATATGTACTATTACTGTACATTTTATTGTCATCTCTCCTAACAAGAGAGCAGAGAGATGGTTCAATGGTGATAAATCCTGGTTCCTCCTCCTTGACTTGGTGGCTCTATATCCTCTCAAGTTGACATTAAGCTTCACAATGAGACATTCATGAAGTATTAAATATAATAGATAAGAGAGTACAGTGAGACCCCAGTAAACCTCTCCCTTCTTCCTCCCCCACTTCCCTCCCATATGATTAACAGTTTTTCTCTACTACACTTTCATCAAGATGTAATGCCTTGCCCAAAGCTGATCAGAGAGTGGCAGCTTCAAGCTATGAGCCAAAATAAAGTTTTCTTTCTATTAGCTGGTTACCTCTGTAACTTAGTTATAGCAACTGAAAGCCAACTGAAGCCAAGTCCCCAAAGATCAGGGTCACTGCATATGAATCTCAACTTCCTCCATTTTTCATGACCACTTCCCATTGTGACTCAGTATTGCTTGTCTTTCTATATGTAGGAAGATTTTCTTACAAATTGTGATCACTTTGTAACTTAATTTTGTGACTCCAAAATTAAGCAAGGACTGAGCCATGGTGTCTAAATATCTCAGATAAAGCTGGACTTGGTGGTGCTAATTTTAGCTACTTAGGTTTTTTTGTCAGGAGCATTACATGATCAAGGCCAACCTGAGATACAGTCTAAGTTGAGCCAGAATGGAAAATTTACTGATTCTGATTCAAAATAACAACAGAAAAAGAGGCCTGCGGAAATGACTAAGTGTTAAACTGTTTGCCTTACAGTGTGTGGAGCCCTAGGTTTGATCTCCAGTATAGCGTGGGAAACCACCCAGCTAAAATAACCTGATTGGTCAAAGTTGAGTATTATTCATCAACAAATTCAGCAATTGTCATCTGGTATTCAACTATGTACTTCCAATATTTCCATGAATGTGTTTCTTTTTATGTTTTGTGTATTTTATTTAAAATTTAATGTTGATATTAGTATATGTTGATTATAATAATGAGTCTCATTATGTCTTCATACATGTATGTAATGCCACTTCCATTATCCTTTCTGGTCACCTGTCCCCCTGCTCATTCCCTTCCTGTTCTCAACTAGCTCCCCTCTGTCGTCTTGTCTTTTCACATATGTAAAGGCCCAATGCATTGTCTACAGGAACACAAGCAAAAGCCTAATTACAGGAGCATGGTACTAGTGTCTATATCATGACACAAAGTGGACTCCATCCCCTGGCAACCATTATCTGCCTATAGACAATCAGAGGGGGTAGCCTTGTGAGTTAGCGAGTATAGACAACATTGTTCCCTGAAAGGTGGAGTTCATGGGACAGTGACTGGAAGGCACCAACAAGTGAAATTATGCTCATTATAGTGTAATTACACAGTAGATAGGTTTCCCCTCCCCAGTACTTACTGATACTAATAAGACAGAGGCCATACATCTACTGATAGTCATAAGATAAACTTAGTTCTCCAGATAGCACACTGAGCTATGAATACTTCTGTTCCATAATATTTTGGGGCATGAATATTTTTTTATCACTTTTCAGGCTATCTTCCATTAATCACAGAGAAGGTATAAGAATCAGGGTCATAGATTCCAAGAGAATAAATACTGGAATCTGCTAATTGACTGACTTTACCACAGTCAAGATATTTATTTGTCTTTGTTTTCCTTTCCTTCCTCCAGATATTTGTATGATTTACGAGCATGTGGATCATCTAGAAATGGAAGTAAAATGGAATAGACACAGAGGCTGATTGGAGCATATTGGAAATGATGCATAAATTCATGCTGTAAGCTATTGTTTGTAGTATGGTTGTATTAAATAGTTGGTAGCTTCAAAATGAGTGGGGCATTACTTTATTATGAACATAAAATAGTATAACAATATCTAGCATTGTCTTTGAATGTATTGTTGATTCATTTTAAGGCAGATTATTTAACCCACCCAAATCTCAGTTTGCTCATCTGTAAAATGGAAATGATGACAATACCTACCTAGTAGTGTTCTTGTGAGGATTTAAATAACAAAGTGTGTGACTTTGTTAGGCACAGTGTTCAGCTCCTTGTGAGTAGTACTCAGCATTTGTTAACTACCATTGTATTTCCATTGTAAACTTTGTCTAGCTAAGAACTTACTTAAATTCTTAGGAAGGGGTTAATGTTTCTCTTACATCATAGTCCCAAAGTATACATGGTGTCTTGGATGCAATAATAACTCTTCAGACCTAGCTAATTTGCCATCAGGGAGCTTAAAAAGATAATACTTAATGAGAAAATTCACAAGCAATCTGCATGTGATTTTTTTAGATCCCATCCAAGTCCTAAGAGACAAAAGCTAGCACAATATAAAAGTGTTAGGGAAAGAACAAAACTACAGAGTGAAAGCAGCTGGCAAGATAAACAGTTTTCTCCATTAACTGGGCCCAAGCTTCCACCTCTTCAACATCCCTGTATCACCCCGACTAAACCCATCCAGAGCTTGAATCAGTAAGAAAGAAACCTCATCTGTCAATATAAAGTGCTATTCTGGAAGTCTTGATTAAACCAATTTCGGCTTCTTTCTCAGCATCTTCAGTGTTTTCAATTACATTTCCAAAATAGGTGTGTAAATTGCCAGAGGGGGTGTCTAAAATGAGAAAGCTGTAGTCCAAGTGACTTTCTTAATCAAGAATGAGGAAGGAGAAGCTGAAGACTCATTGAGCAAAAGGAAAACCTGGTGACAAGTGTCCAATATTTTATAAGCAACTTCTATCAAAGATTCAGAGGAAAATTACTTGCATCAATTTGTAGAGGTCATAAAAAATGTTCATAAGTCAACTACAACTACAACATAAAGAACATTTTGCCTGTCATGCTCATTTTATTTTAAGTTTGTTCCACATATAATAAAAAAACCTTGAGCAGCATAGAGAAGAAACTAAGGTATATAATTTTACTGATGTCACTCTGTCCAGGTGTGTGTGTATGTGTTGTGTTAGCTACTAAAATATATTGAACTCATTAAAATATACTATTATAAAGATATATTAAATAAAATTGATTTATTTTCATGTCAAGTGGAGCTCAATTCTCTATTGCAGATTAAACTGCACAGCAGTAGATTCTGAGAAAGAGTTTGTGGTGACAGAATTTTTACTGAGAATGGATACTATGAAAAGAAAGGGAGAGGATGTGGATCAGACAGGGGATTCGTCAGTGGTATAGGACCTTCATGGGATTAGCCGAGCGATGTGGAAGCTTGGAAGTGCATCCCACTTGTTAGAGTGTTTCATATCCCAGAGACAGCTCTGGTCCTTTGTACCTCTACTCTGTCACTGCATTTAGACTTCCCCAGACAATGCAGGACCTTAGTGCAACATGCCCCCACCCACCCCACCCCGTGCAAGATGGCAACTCTGAAAGAACTTGAGTTTGAGGCTGTCTTCTGACCTACACCAACAGCTGGGCAGTGAGTCCTCCCTCCCAGGAATAACTAGTTTGTTCTTGTGTGTGCTGTAGTTCCTATCATCTGTTTCTCTCCAGTGAAGGTAAGATATAGAGAAAATGCAGAGAAGTAATTCTTTCTCGGCTAAGTGAAGAAGAGAATCTGTATGTGCAAAGAAGGACCCCATGTTTCTCTTGGGTGTAATAAGGGGGGGGGACATGACCTACGCTTTACAGTAAAAAGGAAGGAGGATGTTTGTTCAAATTAAAAACTGTAAAAATAGAGGCAATACGGAAGTTTTGGCTTGAATCTGGATGTCTGATGCCTAAATTAGGGGAAATGATCAAAGGGTATTTTTTTTTTTTGTAGTCTCAAGATACTGATATTTAATCTTAAATTTTCAGCTCATAAAACTGGCATCATGATATTTATCACTCTACACTCTCACAGAAAACATACTCTTCATCATATTCTGTATGTATTTAGTTTATCAGACTACATTTGAAAGGCTACATTCTCATTTAAACAAGAACACAATATACTTAGTGGTAAGATTGTAAGGCATAAATAAAGCCCAGGAATCATGGAAAAAGCACACAACAGAGACTCAGAGATCTGTGAAAAAATAACCTGTTAAGAACTTAAAGCCAGATATGGTAGTGGAAAGCTTTAATCCCAGCACACAGGAAGGAAAGAAGCAGGGGAAGGTGGGTACTTATCAGTCTGAGGCCAGCTTGTCCTACATAGTAAATTCCAGGAAATTCAATGAGGGCCTGTCTCAAAACCAGATAAACAAACAACAAAAGACCATATAATGGGGGCCTTCCCAACTGATCCCTGAAATTATTGTATCTGTTCAAGCTACACTTATTTATACTTCCTTCTAATTTTTTGTGACCAGTGCAAGGATCCCAGGTCAATCAAATCAAATGAGAAATACTCATAACACTCACTGAGCAAGTGTGTGCATCCATTGCTCATCTCTAAGTTTTATTGAGAGAGCCTTCATGTTCACCATACCAACTGAGACTCAAAAGAATTCCTGAAAGTCAGAAAATGAAAACTAAGTTCAGCATGTGGTTCACACAAAGCAAAAAGACAGACACACATCTGGGAGTCTGAACAGTACAGAAACTGTGAGCATAAGGCCATGAAAAGACAATGCCTGTAAGTCTAGAAGATAAAATGAATTCTTCTAATGATACCTACTAAGAAAGCTTAAAACTGTCTCATAGTAAAGGAGAAACAGACATACATAGTGATGGGAAATGTCATTCTGTATATGTTTCTCATACTGGTTAATAATAAAGCACTGTTGGCCAATAGGAAAGTAAGGTAGGAGGGACTAGGAGACAAGGAGGAAATAGGAAGTAGTAAGGAGGAATCAAGATGGAGAGTCTGAAGAAAGCAGTATGCTGCCAGCTCCCCGGTAAGAGAAATACATAGATCAGCAGAAATGGGTTAATAATTATGGCAGAGCTAGCCGAGAAGAAACAAGTAACAGGGCCAACAGTATTGTATCAAATACAGAGTCTCTGTGTGTTATTTGGGGCTGGCGTGGCGGCGGGACAAGACCGGGCGGCGGCAGGCAGAAAAACCGTACTCGTTACAACATAGATCTTTCAGTAACCCCAAAATTAAAGAATAGGGCACTATTCTTTTATAGATGAGCAACTAAGATTCAGACAGGCTGGAAAAGTTGCTTGTCATCATACCCCTAGGAACCTGAGGATCCAGGATTGGCTCCAAAGTGCACAATGTCAATAGGGTGCCCGGTCATTGGGGTGTGTGTGTGCGAGCATGCATGCATACATATCATTGGCTAATTCATATCAAGCAAAGAATTACCAATCTTTTTTGAGGGGAGAATTGTTCTTATACCATTAAAGATCCAAATGTTAGACTCTCCAAAATGCAAGCAAGGGATGCACCTGTGGACAGCCTTGGTAGCACCCACAGTACCTTAACTTTCCTGAGGTACTCATTGTTGCCAAAACTGATGACTCTGGACTAGAGTTAGAGACCAGGCTATGATGAGGTCACCATTCAGGAAGTGGGCTGTTCTTTTTGTTGAGAGCTTCAGAATGCCTGACATAAAATATGCAGGCTCCTTGAAAAGATCTCAGTGCCCTGGAACTTCAAGGGGGAAATAATAAAAGAAGGCTTTAGGAATTCTGATTGCAGACACATATTTTTATCCAATTTTATGATTGCCATGGTATGAAAGGTACTTAAAACCACAGGGAGCTTTCCCCGGCACTCCTAGCATATCTAAGCTTTGGCCAAAATCTCACGTTTTACTTTGTCACTTGAACTTTGGACATTTGTATTCTGTCACAAAAGCCCATTTCCACACTTGCTAAAATCTCATCCCATGGACCTGGCTTTATAAGCAGCAACACAAGTAAAAGTGGCACCAGAGATACCGCTTCTGAAGGGCGAAGACTGTGTGGATGTCCCTGGACTCCCCATGCCACATTTTATTGTGACATCTGGGTTAGTTGCTGTTCTCAGGTTTCTGCTCCTGGATTTGTTGGTGTGGGATCTTTTATTTACTACTACGTTTATAAAGTCAATTTGTTCTAAAACTGAAACTTCTAAATAACTCAGTAGGTTGAAATGATTTATATATATAAGCGTTATATGCTTCACCATAAAATTTAGGTAATACATGAAAGTATAAAAACGAACTCAGCCACATTTCCACTCCCCACAGGCTTCCATGTTGGGTGTTCTTTTCACACTTATTTTAGTGCCCAAGCTTATCAAGTTTGTGATAAATCTGTCAATGCCGTTTTATATACTGAAAATACCCCTGGATGTTTACACTGTATGGAACAACAAGAGTGATTCTTAGTCAATTAGTATGCAAGTTCATGGCCATATTCTGAGCATGCCCTAGTGACCAGTAAGTGTAGCACAAAACAGAACGTTGGGGTTTGAGAAGGCAAACCCCACCCTGTGCTTGGCACATTCCCAGCTTTCCCCCTGAGGAGTGAATGGTTAGAGGAGTGGGGAGTGAGGTTCAGAACTTCCTATACATGGGAGCAGGAATGGGCATTCCTTCATTTTTATGTGAGGTTCACCTACAATGCTGTAGGTAGCAGTGCTTCATTCTTTTTGTTCTAGAAAAGCAGCAGTTTAGAATGCTGGATGAAAAGACTGATGTTCATGAATACACTGGAGATCATAAAAATGATCTCTGGAATCTTCCAGTGAACCAGTGCTTTACAGAATTTCATATAAATCTACATGTTTAAGGATTTGAGATACTTGTTGAAGTTACTTGTTGATGTAAGTTTTCTGGCCCACCAGGGGTTCTGCTACCCTGGAACCCAAAATAAACACACAGACCATCAGTTGCAAAGCTGTTTGGTTGATGACTATGCCTTCTTATTGGCTATCTCTGCCTTAATTATTAACTAATTTCTATCAATCTATGTATTGTCACAAGGCTGTGGCTTACCCGGTAATACCCTGACATCGTGACTCTGCCAGGGCCTGCCTACCTTTCCCCAAATTCTCCTCGTCTCTTAGCCCCACCTATTTTCCTGCTTCATTGGCCAAACAGTGCTATATTCATCAACCAATAACAGAAACATATACAGAACATCCCCTATCAGTTAATAAGTTGCAAAATTGACTTATCTTTCCAGCATTCATTAAACAATAGCAATCAATGACAATTAATAGCTCAAAGCAGAAGCCATACAAAACTTTTTTTAGGCCATAATACACACTACTTATTTACACACACAGAATATCAGAGTAGTGTTTCGTTCATGTGTAAGGGTAAAAAGTATAGTGGAACACTCCCATACTGCTCTCTAGAGATGAGTATATGTCCAGAGCTCCTGAGAGTCCCTCAGAATGGCCTATTCCACATTTAAAAGTGCTTGCTTTCTTAAAAGATTTGCCATAAGCAAAACAAGGAAACTTTGGAATTAGATACATCAAATAAATGAACTCTCCAGAAGTTTTTTTTCTGGTTATTTCTAGGGTAGATTTACAACTCAGAGGGACTTTCTAATTCATGAAGAAGTTCTTTTTTGACAAACAACTATGCATGTTAACGAGGCACAATGTGGTGCCTCAGGGAAGTATGCACTTTATCAGACTTCACCTTGAACATTTATCATTTTTAACACTGAGAACACACAAAATCCTAGAAAGTTTGAATAAGACAATATATTATTATTTGCTAAACAGCTCTACTACACACAAATTCCTGTTTATGTCATGCATAACTAACTTTGTGGCAACTGATCAACACCCCCTTTCCCTGTGTGTATACTTACTCCTCACCCCAGGCTCTAAGGCTACAATTTCACCCTGTGCTTTCCTGAGTTGTATAGTTTCATATATAAGTGAGTTCACATAATATTGTTTCTCTGTGCTTTTGTGTTCATTCAGCTTTTCACAAATAAATTGATTATCTGTAGTTTTCAAAAATTCAACTTTATCTACTGTTCTTTCAAATCAATAAATGTGATGCACCACCTTAACAGAAGAAATGACAGACCCATATGATCATCTCAGTAGAGGCAGACAGAGGATTTCCAAAAAGGCAACATCCCCTAGTTACAAAATTTACCATACATCATGTCTAAAGAGAAAATACCTTGGTACAATAACATCTAGACATGCAGAGACTAAAGCAATGGTGTAATGATTTCCCTTCTGAGGTAGAAAAGCACATTAAAACAAACAAGCTCACATTGAGCAGTTCTTATAAGAACATGCTGGGATACCTAGAGAAATCAAGCATTTGGGTTGGTCAGTCAGAGTTGGGTCCCCAGGGAGCCTCTTTGCCATGAAGCAGCTTCAGAAAGGAGGAGCCTTGCTGGCTACTTTTTCAGAATCCCTATTTTCAATCCTAGGGAGGAGTGCTTAGCATTTTTATCTAAGTAATTCTAATGTTAAATGGAATTTGAAATACTTTTAGAGTAGGTGGTACAAACACAGGCTTGGGGACTGACCAGGTCTATGTTCAAATTCTCCTGCTAGTTCCAGATGTATAATCCTGCACAGTTTACTCAACTGCTCTGATAGTCTTCTTTGTTGTGTATAAAATGTGTTTACAATATCCATATCCTAGTGTTTCAGTGGATTTTCACCAAGGGTAATGTTCATGAATTACCCATTAAAATACTCTGTATCAGATTCTTTTTCCTTGGTGGGCATTAAGGTCTCCATGAAATTCTTGGATGATGCCATATGGATGAACAGGTTCAACTCATTTGATCAGGGACTCTTTCTTTGACAGTTCCAGGCCCTTCCACCTTCTCTCACTGCCTGACATGTGAACGCCAAGGGCATGTGAATAAAAAAGCCTGGGGCAACTTTTGCCATGTGCGTAGGGATGTAGATTCTGCAGAAGTGTCAGAAGTGTCACTTCTGGGAATGGGAATTAGTTTACCACAGAACCTGGCAATTCCCCTCTTAGGCATATACCCAAATGATCCACATGCATGTAACAAAGACATGTGCTCAACTATGTTCATAGCAGCATTATTTGTAATAGCAAGAACTTGGAAGCAACCTAGATGCCCCTCAATCGAAGAATGGATAAAGAAGATGCGGCATATCTACACAATGGAATACTACTCAGCAGAAAAAAAATAATGGAATCTTGAAATTCACAGATAAGTGGATGGCACTTGAAGAAACCATCCTGAATGAAGTAACTCAGTCACAAAAAGAGGAACATGGTATGTACTCGCTCACATATGGATTTTAGACCTAGAGCAAAGGATTACCAGGCTATAATTCACACCACCAGAGGAATTAGAATGCAAGGTGTATTCTAAGATATTCATATAAAATCCCTCACAGAAGGGGGAAGGGACAAGTCACCCAGAGCACAGGAGAAGTGGGGGGGGCAGTGAATGGAGAGAGAAGTAGGAGAAAGAGAGGGGAGGAGAGGAAAACACGTGCGACTAGGAAGATTGAGTCAGGGTAGGAATAGAAGACAGAAGACAGACAGACAGACAGAGAGAGAGAGAGAGAGAGAGAGAGAGAGAGAGAGAGAGAGAGAGAGAGAGAGAGAACATAAAAGAGGAAGCCAATATTGGTTTGAAGAGAAAACTGAACTTAAAGAAAGGTCTAGAGTCCTACAAGACTGCCTCCAACTAGCAATTTGAGCATCTGTGGAAAGGCTACTATAAATGCCCTTCCCGGATAGTGAGATCAACAACTAAGTTTTCCATGGAGCCCTCAACTAATGCCTGTTGCAGAACAGGACAAGACCAGGTTGCAGAAACACATAGAGACAGCTGACCTGAACAAAGAGTAGCTAACGGGCCCCCAGACTGATAGCCGGGAAGCCAGCATGGGACTGACTCAGGCCCCCCTGAATATGGGTCTCAGCCAGAAGGACTGAGCAGTCTAAGGGACCTCAGACAGTGGAGCCAGGATGTATCCCTGGTGCACAAAAGGACCTTGTGGACACATCCCCTGTGGAGGGATAACTGCCTTATCCTAGAGACAGGAGAGAAGCCCTAGTCCCTGCTTCACATGACCTGTCAGACCTACATGACCCCAACTGGATGGCATAGCCCTACATGTGGAATTGGGGTGGAGGGATGGGAGGGGAGGGTGGTCAGGGTGCATGTGAGGAGGCAGAGAGGGTAAAGGGGAGGGAGGGAGAGGGAACTGGGATCGACACGTAAAATAATAAATTAAATAAAAAAAGAAAAAATATAGTTGGAATGTCAAATATCTAAAAAAAAGAAGTGTCAAAAAGAGGAGAGGGAAGCTGAGGTTCTGAAATAAAGAGAAATAAAGAGCACATGGTCTCACAGAGAGAACAGGGAGACAGAAAAGAGACACTCAATTTAAATGCAGCCCTCTCAGAGGTCACGCTGTAATGAACAAGCCTGAGTTCTGCATAACATGCCTACATACTGTGTCTTTACACCATAATCTTTTATATTTCAGCGTCTGTGGGGAAACATGTTAACTGCGACAAAAATAAGCCTTGACTAGGACAAAGTGCAGCTTCAGCACTGGTCCAACAAAAGCCCAATTGCCACCATTGTCCCAGACCTGGCAGCTGGTATGCTCCTGCCCCATGCAATATTTAAGATGTTTCTATCTTCTTTCATCAGAATCTTTACAAGAGAGAACCACTGGCCATCTGTACTAGTGAGCACACACACAGTAGGGGGAATGTGATGGCTACATGCTTGGCAGAAACACATGGAAGGAGGAAGGGGCACAAATTTGTCTCTGGTTCATGGAGAAATAGTCTACCAGCTTCTATAATAATGAAAGATGCTTACTCCCTGGTAATATCTAAGTGGCTAACAAAGCCGATTAAACTCCATTGATTAGCTTGTTCTGCTAGTACCATGAAAATAACCCCCTTTAAAACCAGTATGTAGGAAGCACTCACACTCATCACGAATCTTTCCCATGTCTGCCCTCCATATCCTGTTTGATAACTGAACAAACGGAAGACTGGGAATTACATGGAGCTTAATTTTAATTAATATGTGGGAAGATAGTGATTACATAGTTTTCTCGTGGCTGTCACAAAATACCCGAGAAGCTGATTAAAGACAGGTTTATTTTGCCTACAGTTCAAGGGAATACAACTACTCATCCTTTCTGGAAAGGCACAGGACAGGATCAGGACAGGACAGGACAGTGCAGGAACTCCTGCACTGGAGTTCAGGAAGCAAAAAGAGAAGAGGAAATGAGTGGGGCTGGGCTTCCCACCCTCAAGGCCTGTTCCCAGTAACTCACTTCCACCAGCAAGGATCCACCTCCCAGGTTCCACAAATTTCTCTGTGTTAGTTTGAGTGCATTTGAGATAAATTCCGAGTCACCACTAAGACATTGGTGTCTCGTTAAGGAAAATAAATCAAAACACTTCTCCTTGTGGATCTGAATTCTCTACTTCTCTCTGTGTGTCTTACTTTTTCTGTCTGTGTGGTTCTGAAGTTGTGAACGCTTGAATGCTATCTTCTGTGTGTCTCATATCTGTGTGTCTCTAACAAGGGGGGGGAGGAATAAGGAATACATTAGAGAACCATAACATCCTTTTATAAGGGATTAAGTCTCTGGCTCCTACTGATCCCAACTGACTGAGATAATGAACAGTACTATAAACATCACTATAAACAGATTTACAAACTTGCAACTATGTTGTGTTCAATATTTATGGTGGACATTTTTTATAAGGTTGCTTTCAACTGATTTGTTACTTTCAATAAATCACCATGTTAGCACACACACATTTATACATACATTGCTCTCTGGGTCAGTGGCATGGAAGAGTACATTTTTTAAGATTACAGCTATTCAGGTAGTAAACACTCATTACCTGGAAAATCTGAGGCATGAAGTGTTGGTTGTTACATTGTTCTTTTAAGTGAAGGATAAATACATTGGCTGAATATACATAGAATATTAGTTTTTTTAAGTGACTTCAAGGTACATTATCAAATTTGGCTGTGAGATCCAGGAAAAGTACCAGTCTCTTAGAATAATTGATATTTTTTTGTAATAATTTATTACCATAGTCTTCAAACAGCATCACCAGTTTGGGCTCAAGTGTTTAAACACATCAGACAATATGGGACATTTATAATCAAACCAAAAAAACCACATATATCTTATGCTTTAGGGGTGGATGGAGGGGTCCTTAAAATAGAACACTAAGACTCTGTCTCTGTTATTTACAATTAGTCTAGATAACTCACAGATACCCTTCATTGGCATCCCATGACACTGTATTAGGAATAGGCTCCACTAAAGAATTTCAGTTTTAAATTTTAGATAAATATATATGATATATATATATGTATATATATATACACACACGTGTGTGTGTGTGTGTGTGTTTGTGTGTGTGTGTGTGTGTGTGTGTGTGTGTGAGAGAGAGAGAGAGAGAGAGAGAGAGAGAGAGAGAGAAAGAGAGAATTGAATGGCCCAAATCCCCCAAAGGCTCTTTTTGTTCCAGGCTCTTGCTGTTTTATGCTCTTATTCGAAGGGACATCAATCAATCCAATTGCCACAACCAATCTCCAGTAATGATAGCCAAATGCAAATACCACATATAACTTCTGCTGTTGAGAAAGGAACAATACCAGAGGCTAATGGTTGGGCGACTTGTCCTTCTCTGCCTTCCAGTTTGTCCGTGTGATTCATGGCTTGGGAAGAGAGTCATGAGAAGAAAGGCCATCTAAGAATGTTCAGAAATTTCAAATAAACATAGTTTCAGAAGTCACAAGGAATGGCTTACCATCATAGTGGCCACAGTCATTGCTTTGGAGTGAGAACAAGGGCAAATTTTAGATAACCAGTAAGATTTTTGACGGTCTTTACATTATGTGCTTGTATATACCCTTGCACATCTGTCAAGCAGAGTCTAGTTTTACAACGTTTATTCAAATATACATTTGCATTTCATCAGAATGTTTTTAGCTCAAGATTCACATCATGTCCACTGTAGTCACACAGCCTTATGAAGACCAGGCAAGATAGGAACCCAAGCTCTGGCTTTCTTATCCTCGAACTACCGTGTTTCTTCCCAGGTTATCGTTTTACCTTAGGGTGGTTTGTTTTGTCAGAGACATGATTGAAACATTTTTTAAATGTGCAAATCAAACTTTCCAAGTGATTGGAATGAAGAGTCATGGTCATCATGTCTGAGTCATTATCCAGAGTTTTACAGCCACAACTTCCTTATTTTCTAAGCTGTCAAGGCTGTGGCTCAGGAGGAAAGTTCTTGTACTGATGCCTTGATTATCATCCATTGAGCTGACTTTACACTACAGAAGTCAGTTGACATCAATAACTTTCTGAACTTTCTAGTGACAAACTTTAAAGTTAAATACTATTTCTTTTTGGGAAAGTATCTGCCTTGTTTTTAATATATAATAACACTTTAAAAAAACATAAGTTATCCTCTTTCTGTGTTCAGGAGGCTTTGGGAAACCAACTCTGACCTTAACACAATCATAGATGGATGACAGCAGTGGGACCCATGGTCCTGACCATATCTTAGGAAGATCAGGTTGGGATTTGACTTGCTACCAATCAGATTTTCCCCTAGGATTCTGGACCTTGAGCAGTCATGATGATGAACTGAGACTGAAAGACACCACCACAGAATCCTCAAGTTCCTGCCACTATCCTCAATGAGAATATGTATCTTTCCCAGAATTTACATTTTCAGCTCTTCTCAGTGTCATGGGATCTCCAGGACTTTTCTTACCTGTCAGACTGCCTGCCTATTGCTTCAGTTGTCATGCTGTCAACTACTTGTGGCAATAGTATGACACAAGTATAAACAACTTCAAGGGTGGAATTGTGCATGTGTGTCTCTGGTTTTAGGGGTTTGAGTCCTTGACTGGCTTGCTTAGGTGCTGTGGACTTGTAGTGAGGCATAAACATAATGGTGACTAGAGCTTGTAGAAGAGCAGAGGTGTTCATCTCATGTTGGCCAGGATGCAGATCAAGAAGTAATAGAATAGAGCTAGAGCAAGGCAATAGCCCCAGGCTACCCGGTTCTTTAACCTGGCTAGAACTTTCTAAGTATTTACCATCTTCCAGTGGTTTACTCAGTTTAATTGTTCCATGAATTAAGCTTCTGATAAAGCCCATGACAACATAACTGAATCATTTCCAGAAACACCTTCTTAGGCAAATCTAGAAGTAGGGTTTACTGATTTCTTAGATATCTCTCAGTTTAATCAAGTTAACAATTGACATTAATCACCACAACTTTTACAGTGGATATCTGTTCATAACAATAAAAAAAAAGCACTCTAAACTATTAAGCATGGACAGGAGCCCACAAAATGTCCTTCGTCTCTCTGGGCCACAGTGGTTTCATCTATGTAATGGACATAGTCCATCATATTAGACAGCCTCTTCACATGAATAAAGAGGAACATGTGAATGGGATGGTAAATGAAATTTTGAAAATGTATTATTATTTTAAGTTTTGTGCTAAAGCCAGGAGACTACAAAGGTAAATGAAGTATAGAATTGATTCTACTCTGTTTTCAACATCTAGCTCTTTTAGGGAATTAGCATAATGGAATCAGTATCTGTAAACCTTCTATACTAAATAAAGGATTTGGACAGAAATAGTGCGGAACTGTGAAAGGGCAGAACCCTTGACTATGGATTCTTGCTGTAATGGTCCCTAGCAACCGTTCTGGCCTTCCTGGTGGCTGGACAGGCACACTTGTGCTGGCCGGGTTCTTCTTTAGCCAGCCAGCCACTTATCCCAGAGCAGCTCCCAGCACACATCTCAAAGCACTGAACTCCAACTGATCAATGCTTGTCTGAGTCAGGACAGCTGGAGGTAGCTTGGCACTTTTTAATTCTTGGCCCTGATCAGATTCTTAAGACTGTGAGGCTCTTACATACAGCCATGCAGAGGCAGTAAGACATGGCCTCTCCTTGCCTGCCTCCTCAATGGCCTTTTTCACTTTTCTGAAGACTGTAACTGAAAGCCATCATGTGTCTGGCTGACCGCAGTACAGTGGATGGAGTCCTTCTGGAAACTGGGTTTACAGACCAGTGTTGCTTTACACCACAGCTGTTCCTTCAATAATCTCTAGCATAAGGAGAGTGTGTGAACTTCTGCTTTCTTTTCTGAGTTAACAGGAAGAGTTAAACTTTGCTGTACAATATGTTTTGCATCCCTTCTCTTAATTTCCAGGAGTTATGTTATATAGTTCCTGTGTTATAATCTCTGAGATGTAAACCCTGTGATGTAGTCCTGTGATGTAGGCCCTGTGATATAAACTCTGCAATGTAGGGCCTGTGATGTAAGCCCCATAATGTAAGGCCTGTGATAAGTAAACCCTGTGGTATAGGCCCTGTGATGTAATTCCTCTGAGGTAAGCCCTGTGATGTAAGCCCTATGATGCAATCCCTGTGATGTAAACCCTATAGTGTAAACCCTGTGATGTAATCCCTGTGAGGTAATCCCTGTTATGTAAACCCTGTGTTATAAGACCTGTAATGTAATCCCTATGATGTAAGCATGGCAACACTGTTTTCAGCTGGAGGTGCTGAGATTTTGATGTTCAAAGAAGCAGAGAAGGAACTCTGTTTGCCCCAAGCATCCTGGCTCATCTCAAGCAACACATTTGTGTGTGTGTGTGTGTGTGTGTGTGTGTGTGTGTGTGTGTGTGTTTAAAAAGCAAAATTTATTTTAACTATTAATTGGGTATATATACGTGAGTATGTGTACCTGAATGCCAGCATACCTGCCTGTGGAGGCTGAAGGAATTAGATCCTTGAGAGCTAGTGCTTAATATCTAGTAAGGTAGCCAATGTGGGTTCTGGAAACAGAGAGAGAGAGAGAGAGAGAGAGAGAGAGAGAGAGAGAGAGAGAGAGAGAGACCCACAGCCAGACATTACATAGAGAACTGGAGACCCTGGAACACGCCTCTAAATGAGATGTCTCCTTCTAGTTCCTCCCCTCAGAACTCAGGGAACCCCTTAGAAGAGGAGACTAAAGAATATAAGAGCCAGGGGGACTGAGGGCACAGAGAATGCAGGGTCCTTTAGATCAGCATGAGCAAAGCTCATATGAATTCACAGAGACTGAAGCAGCAAGGTCAGGGGCCTCTGCATATATAACATGGTTTCCACTTTAGTGTTTTTATGGGACTCCTGGGTGTGTTGAGTGAGTGGGCCTCTGACTCTTGGGCCTCCTTTCCCTCCACTTTTTTCTTGTCCAACTTTGATGTGGTAGTTTTTTTTAATCTTTGTTTTATTTTGTTATATTTTTAAAAATAAATGAATGTATGAATGAGTGCGTGAAAACCTACCCACTAGGGTAAAGATTAACAAATGAACTGTCATTTATACCTGCTCAAAGATGGAAAATAAGTTTTCCCCCCAATGGAATGACACTGGGGATAACCACTCCAGGGCATGTCTAAAGATCAGGACAAATAATAGACTCCACAGTTTAAAAATGATTTATTTTTATTATTTTTAATTATGTGCATGCATGTATGCATGTGTATCTGAGTGCCAATGCCCCTGCCTGTGGAGACCAGAGTCATCAGGTCCTTGAGATCTGGTGTTAAAGGCAATCATGAGGCAGCCAAAGTGGGTTCTGGTACTAGAACTTGGGCCCTGTGCAAAAGCAGTGTGTGATTTTAACCAATGGGCTGGCTTTCCAGCTCCTCTATATACTTTATGGACCCCCCCATAATAAGAAAGAAAAGTGTAAGGAAATGAGGGTAACTGAGCTCTTGTTTTCTGCTTCATCTTAGTGTAAGGACTCCTGTCCTAAATAGAGATAAGTATCACCCTTAGCAGCAGAAATATTGATACGGCTAGCTGAAGAAAAGGCACATCCTCTTCAGAGTTTCATTGTCAGACATTCAATTCTTGGCTATCATATTAACACTTTGAATTTCAAATGACTTCATCTCAACACCCAGGGAAGTCTGGAACTTAATGTCTCTTTTTTTTTCTCCTAAGGGCACAGATTCTATTCAAGACTGAGCAGTGAAAAACCTAAATAAAATAACATTCATATGCAACATTCCTATGCAATCCTATCACATTTCACAGTGTTGAATATACAATTTCAAACAACTTATTTTCTGCTAGTCAGCTAATAGAAAAGATCCAATCAAAGCTCCAGGCTAGGATAAAATGAGCAGACAAATACCATTGAAAAAGTCTCTGGAAGCTTTTGGCTATGCTTGCTCTGATTTCTTGAATTCTATTGACACCATCTAATTTTCATGTCATAATTATTACCACTTACTAAGAATCAACCCTTCCATCATCAGTGACTGTGTAAAATATCACCAAGCTTCACAGAATATCAAGAGGTAGACCAGATGGTTTTATTACCTTGAGAAAACAGAGGCACAGAAATTTTCCCAAATAAGTGGGACAATCAGGAGTCAAACCCAGCCGGATGTGACCCTAAAGCTGATATTGATAACCACTGAACTCACTGATTTTTGTTTTCTGGAGAAAGAAAGCTTTGTTGACTTCATAAATCATCCCACCTATTGGCTCAATGTCATACACTTTACAAATATTCAGATAAATTCCACCTCCCTCATTCCTACTTATCAAGCAATAAAGAAAGTGTACAAAAATATCCAGCTACATTTGTCAAACATGGTCTGTTTTTTATGAATGCAGTAGACACTGAGTAGATTTCCACTGATAGCAGCTGAGGAAATGATCAATTCTCCTGAAAACTCACCTTGCACTTAATGTCACACATTTGCCCTCGTAGATAATTTAATAGAATTTCTGGGAGCTCAAGTGTCCATGATATAAAAGACCAATATTGAGAGAGAAGATAAAAAGTTAAGGAGCCCAGACATTTGGAAAATAAGAGTATTTTTGTGGCTATATAAGCTAGATGGCTTGATTAGCAGGAAATAGATGTTGGGATGTTAGACTGAATCCAGAGCACTGAACAGCTTGAGCTCTTGAGCAAGAAACCTTTAGTTCCTTACTGAAGGACAGAACACATTCAAGGATAAAGATCCTTCTATTCCTCTGGGATATAAAGTGTTTTCAATTCTCTGTTCCCTGTGTACCAGTGCAGCCACACACCCCAAATAACCACACCCAGCAGGGACAGTGTTTCCTGTTTAACCCCTAAGGTACATCCCCCCACCTTAGAGTGATGCTGAGAGCTTCCTTCATGCCCAGCTTTTATGTGGTGCTGGTGACCAGAACTCTGGTTCTTTTCTTTGTGTGGAAGTCACTTTGCTGGCTGAGTTACCTTGACAGGTCTAACCAGAATTTATAAAACGTATTTCCTCCAGATAATCTGCCTCTTGTAGCCATGAGATTTGAAAGAATAAGACTTCCATTCTGGTTGCATTCTCTGCGAATCTTTATTTTTTCCCTTTGATAATCATGTTTCTTCTTTGCACTGGCAACAGAAACCATCTAGCCATCTTCGGGATCTGAGAGAGCTGAGCTTGCCTGTGAGACTCTGTCCTGGTTTACAGGCACCTTTCTTCTGTGGTATTGCTGCACCCTTATGCTTTGAAATGGGGATGCCATAGTGGATCTTAAATTATAGCTCATGTGAGATGGTGTCACTTCCCTTGTTTTTAGCAGTTTCATTGATGATAAAGTTGTGGGTAATAAGAATGGAAAGGTGGAATCTGTTCTCTCTTTGGACTCACAATCCAAGCCAGCAGTTCTAGGTCTCATTGGAAGGTGGCCCCAAAGTCACCATCTTCTGAAGGAAGGATCTGGACTTTCCTCTGAAACTTCTTTCCCCAACCAACACAAAGTGCATAGTCTTCATGTAGTAGTGGATTCACCTGTAGCTTCTCGGGATGACAAGTCAATCCGTGTGGCCTCTCTGAGGTTTTCACTACTGCTGTTCCCACCAACCAAGGCCATCTGTGCATGTATGCCTTCCTAAAAGCATAGACTCATCTAACACCTGGCCCTGTGGAACCTTGTTATAGTGAATTCGAATGAGGAAACTCAATAGGAGATGTCTGGTAGTGAAAAACAAAGAGTGAGCTATTAAACAGACCAGTTTAAATATTGCAGCACTCTGTGACACAAGAGGGCTGGTGACTCTGATTTTTGAAGAACCCATTAGGAAGATGAACTCAAGTTTGAATAGAGAATAGATTTAGAAAATGGAAAAATAGGTAAGTCATGAGAAACAATAAAATTAATAAACTGTATATATGAGAATATACATGGCTGAGAGAGACAGACATATGGGTGAGAGATAGAGAGAGAGAGAGAAAGAGAGAGAGAATTTGAGATGATACCCAGTGCCTCTAAAATTCCATTTCTCACAATCCTCACTGCTCCCTTGAAGCATTGTTTTGTATTCTAAGGAAACTGACTTCCGTTATCTATGGTCCTTTATCACCAACTCAGCCTATGTACATACTAACTTTTTCATCTTAAGCTATTCATTTAATTTACCATGTTTTTCATCTGTGAAAGGAGATAATTATGATGCTATGGTACAGGATGAGTGAAGATAAAGTAACCAAAGTTATAACTAGAGCAATAAGACAAAACTAAAGGAGATTAAGGACATTCAAAATGAAAAGGAAAAAAGTCAAAGTATCATTATTCACAGAGGGTATGATAGTATACATAATCAATCCAAAACATTCTACCAGGGAATACCTACAATTGATAAACACCTTCAACAATGTGACAGAGTACAAGATTAACTCAGAAAAAACCAGTAGCCATCCTACATACAAACCACAAATGGGCTAAGAAAGAAATAAGGGAAACAATAATATTCACAATAACCACAAATAATACATAATATCTTGGTATAACTCTAACCAAGCAAGTGAAAGACTTGTAGGACACTAATTTCAAGTATTTGAAGAAAGAATTTAAAGAAGATATGAGAAGGTGGGAAGACTTCACATGCTCATGGATCAGTAGTATTAACAGATTAAATGTGACCATTTTACCAAAAGCAATCTACAGATTTAATGCAATCCCCATCAAAATTCCAACACAATTCTCTACAGACCTTGAAAGAACAATATTCAACTTCTTATGGAAAAAACAAAAGAGCCAGGATAGCTAAAAGTTATCATATACAATAAAGGAACTTCTAGAGTTATCACCATCTTTGATTTAAATGTCTATTACAAAGCTTTAGCAATAAAAACTGCATGGTATTGGTATAAAAATAGCCAGGATGATCAATGGAATCTGATTGAAGACCCAGATATAAATCTACATACCTATGGCTTTTGATGAAGAGGCCAGAGGCAAACAACAGAAGAAAAAAAGCATCTTCAGCAAATGGTGCTGGTCAAACTGGATATCAGTATGTAGAAGAATGCAAATAGACCTATATCTATCATTCTGCACAAAACTCAACTTCAAGTGGGTCAAATACCTCAACATAAAACCAGACACATTGAACCTGGTAAAAGAGAAACTGTGGGAAAGCCTTGAAAGCATTGATATAGGAGAAAACTTCCTCAACAGTTCAGGCACTATGACTGACAATAATAAATGGGACCTCATGAAACTGAAAAGCTTCTCTAAACCAAAAGATACTGTCAATAAGACAAAAAAGTAACCTACATAATGGGAAAAGATTTTCACCAACTCCATATCTGACAGAGGGCTAACACCTAAAATATATTTTTAAAAAGTCAAGAAACTAGACATCAAGAAAGCAAATAATCTGATTTAAAATGGGGTATATATCTAAACAGAATATTCTCAACTGAGTACTCAAAATTGCTAAGAAATACTTAAAGAAATGTTCAACATCCCTAGCCATGGGGGAAATGCAAATCAAAATGACTTTGAGATTCCATCTTATACCTGTCAGAATGGCTAAGAACAAAAATGCAAGTTATAGCTCATGCTGGTGAAGATGTGGAGAAAGAACGTCCCTTCATTGCTGGTAGGAGGGCAAATTTACATAGTCATTTTGGAAATCAATATGGTAGTTTCTCAGAAAATTTGGAATTTATATATACCCAAAGGACCCTCCATCCTACCACAAGGACACTTGCTCAGCTATGTTAATATCAGCTTTATACATATGAGTCAGAAACTAGAAACAAACTAGATTCCCCTCAACCAAAGAATGGAAAAAGAAAATGTGATATATTTACACAATAGAATATTACTCAGCTGTTCAAACAATGACAACAGGGAAATTTAAAGGCAAATGGATGGAACTTGAAAAATAAAATCATCCTGAGTGGGGTAACCCAGACTCCGAAAGACAAATAGGATATGCACTCACTTATAAGTGGAAAATAATTGGAAAATAAATGATAATTATGCTACAATCCACAGACCTAGAAAGACTAAGTAAGAAGGAGAGTTCAAGGGGTACACATGGATCTCTGGGAAAGGGAAATAGATTTGATGGATGAACTGGGGTTGGTGGGGATGGGAACAGTAGGTATCAGGTGGAAGAAGAGAGTGTTGGGTGAGATGACTGGAATTAGGCATGCAGCTGCTAGGGATCTCAGGGTTGAGGTAGAAACCTAATGCAATGGAAAGTCCCTAGAATTTACAAGTGTGACTCTAGTGAAGACTCCTAGTAATAAAGGATATGGAGCCTGAACGCCATCTTCTATAGCCAGGCAAGGCTTCTAGTAGAGGGATTGCAACACAAATCCAACTACAAAGCTTTTTTGCCTATTCTTCTCTCTACCTAGAAGATGCTCTGGCTAAAGGTGGTACCGAACTTATGGGAGTTTCCAACCACTGACCAGTCCAACTAGAGACCTATGTCCTGAGAGGGTCAGAACCTCCAGCCCAGAGGCTTAGGACTGACAATAATACTAATACTAATAATGAAAGAAAAAAGTAAAAGATTGTAACGATATTCTTTTGTACTCTTAGGCCAGAGCCTGACATAATCATCATCAGAGAGGCTTCATCCAGAAGCTGATGGGAGCAGATGCAGAGACCCACAGCCAAGTAGTAGTAGGAGCTCTGTATATCTCAAGGAAGAGGGGCAGGAAAGATTAAAGGGATATATTATGTTAGTGAAGAATAAATAAATAATTTTTAAGGACTGCGTGTCTCATGTGTCTGTTTTTGTACTACACAGCTGAAAAATTCAGTCTTTATCCTGCCTGTTTTTCCACAAGAATCCTCCAAGTAGGAATGTTTCAGTTTTCTGGATCTTTTATGGAAGAACTAAAGCCATCATCAGAGTTGAGCATTTTCCTTGTCCTCAGTTTTCTGCCTTGAGAGTCAGAAGTGACATGTGGCACTTTAGATGACACTGGCTGTCAGAAACAATTGTATCTTAAAGTAAAAAGTGAAGAAGATTCTCACTCAAGCTCTCAAGTAAGTG
Source organism: Phodopus roborovskii (assembly GCF_943737965.1). Taxonomy (NCBI): domain Eukaryota; kingdom Metazoa; phylum Chordata; class Mammalia; order Rodentia; family Cricetidae; genus Phodopus; species Phodopus roborovskii. Next base: position 2,104,491 of record NW_026126629.1, on the reverse strand, counting down.
TGTCAGCGATAATTGTTACATAAGAGGATTTTTCAAAACAACAGTTAAAGCAGAGCTCAGAACATTCTAGAAATCAACACACCCATCAGTCAGGTGGCTGGCAAATCTCCCTTTTAGGAAGATTATATATTACTCTCAGTAAGGCAGAGCACACATCTGCCTAAAGAAATAAAGAAATGATCTATTCTGGTACCTTTTTTCTGGTCCACAACATTAACTACCTTCCTTTTTAGAAAGCACACCCATTGATGGTAGGAAACCAATTCTCTTCTATGTTGACATGACATGATTTTCAAGGGAACAGGGCAGGAACCTAAAATATGACACCTTATTCTCTTCACATTAGTGATTGTCTAAGAAATATATCCAAGCTAATATTCTCAACTAAGTCTAGACCCAGTACAAAGCTTTGGAAATACAAGAATTAAAATTTCTGTGTTTGAATTTGAAACTAAGTGCAATACTGGGCTTGTTATTACTCATGTTGTCACACAAGTAAAAGAGTCCATTGAGAAAGGGAATGAGCATGGTGTATGCTTTTAGTGAACACACACACACACACACACAGAGAGAGAGAGAGAGAGAGAGAGAGAGAGAGAGAGAGAGAGAGAGAGAGAGAGAAGCCAGATCCCTGTGGACTAATCTTAATCTAAGAATTCAGTGTGCCTGGAATGGAGCCATTTTTTCTTAAAATAAGCTTCAATGGAATTTTCAGTTAGTTGCACTGTCTTAGGGTTTCTATTACTGCAAAGAAAGATACCATGATCACCACATCTCATAAAAATTAAAACATTTCATTGGTTTTCCATTTCATTGGGAGCCAGAGAATTGATCTCCTATCATTGTAGATATGTCTCTATTGCCAGTGCAAAGAAGAAACATGATTAGACTCACAGAGAATGCAACCAGAATGGAAGTCTTATTCTTTCAAATCTCATGGCTACAAGAGGCAGATTATCTGGAGGAAATGTGTTTTATAAATTCTGGTTAGACCTGTCAAGATAACTCAGTCAGCAAAATGACTGCCACACAAAGATAAAGGCCCAGTTCTGGTTACCAGCACCACATAAAAGCTGGACATGAAGGAAGCTCTTAGAGTCAGTCTAAGGTGGGAGGATGTACCTTAGGGGTTAAGTAGGAAATACTGTCCCTGCTGGGTGTGGCACTGGGGTGTGGTTATTTGGGGTGTGCAGCTGCACTGGTACATAGGGTAGAGAGATTGAAAACACTTTATATCCCAGAGGAATAGAAGGATCTTTATTCTTGAGTGTGTTCTAAAAGGATGAGGTAGATAACATTGGAGATCAGAAAACTCCCTAACAGAACCAGAATAGATCATGTCTTTAGACAGATCTATGCACTACTGAGTATGCACAAGGTGCTTGCTCATAGGTTCAGAGTTCTGGTTCATTATCATCAGGGCAGGAAACATGACAGCACAAGGGTAGACATGGTCCTGGAAAAGGAGCTGAGAGTTCTACATCTGCATGAGTAGACAGTCAGTAGAGAGAGGGTAAACCACTGAACCTGGCTTGAGCTTCTGCAACCTCAACACCCACCTCCAGTGGGGGCTGTTTGCATTCAAACATCCACATGCATTGAAGAAAATTTTAACATATATAGAAGACCCACCTTTATCCACTGCTGTGATGAGGCCTTTCACTTATTAAATATTAAATAGTTTTATCTTCACTCTCCCTACACTCTCCCTAAGCTGGTCCCCGTTGGTAGGATAACTGAAGATACCTGATTTCAAAGCTCATGTAATACCATTGCATTGGACTCATTATTATGTCAGTTACCTTAATTAGTTATCCCTCCCAAAGACATTTGTATTTTAAAAGATAACAGGCTTAGGAATTGTGTATTCCAAAGGGATCCATCCTGTTAATAATATTTACTATGTGACTGAACTGACTTCTCCTCATTGCCCTTTATTTTTATTGTGAAGCTGATAGATGCTGATATATATATACATACATATGTATATGTATATATATACACACACACACAATAAATTGTTTAATATGTATATGGGTAAGTTCATATATGTAAATTTGTATAATATATTGATATATACATATGTAATTCTTCAGTATATATAATATATACATATGTGTGTATGTGTGTGGGAGTATGTGTGTGTATATGTACATATTCTTAGAAAAAGATCCATTATAAAATAGCTTTTTAAATGGCACTACTATAATCATAATTTCCTCTTTCCCTTCTTCTACTCAAATATTTATTACAAAGCTGTATCAGCAAATGGCCATCCAATTCTAGTTTAATGTAGATGCATGTTTGCAAAAGTATGTGCTACTAAAGGGCACACAGGCCTATTAACTGACTCTGTGTGGTGCCTCTATCCTTATGGCACAGTCAGTGAGTCAGTAAAAGCTTACATAAGGTACAGCATGCTACACTGTTTAAACACATAGGCTTTGCAGCTAGACAGAATATCTGAAAACACCAGATCAGAAAAAAAAAATAGAGAAGGGCAATGTACTCAACCTTTCCAAGCCCCAAAGTCCTCATTAGTGAAGTGGCTATAACATAAGTACCATGACACAGAGCAGTTGGGAAGATTCAGTGATGTATATATAGAGAGTTTAGGAACAAAGAAGGGCTCCATAGACTCCAGTCATTTACTCCTGTCATTTCTAAGAAATGACATCTGAGCTTATTGACTGTGGATCTAGACTGAAATAATGCCTATATCTGAAGTTCACTCTTTCTTTATACTGGAGTGAGTCATTTAACAAATTTGACTCCCCTATGATGGGAGATGTCATTCTGTAAATATGTTTCTCTTATTGGTTAATGAATAAAGCACTGATGGCCAATAGGAAAGCCAGATAGGCGGGTCTAGGAGACTACAAGGAGGAGCAAGGAAGTAGTAAGGAAGAGTCAGCATGGAGAGACTGGAGAGAGCAGAACGCTGGCCCCACTCTCCGGTAAGATGAGACCACATGGAAATACTTATATTAATAGAAATGGGTTAATCCTTAAGATAGAGCTAGCCAATAAGAAATTAGTACCTAGCCAACGGAATTATATGTAATACAGAGTCTCTGTATGTTATTTGGGGCTGGCACAGCAGTGTGACCAGGCTGGTGGAAAACTTACTCTTAACATATCCCCTACAACTGGAGAAATTTGTTATCCAATGATAAATCTCTTACTATATAAAATACTGAGTGTTTTATACAATAGTGATGTACATATGAATGTGTGTGTGTGTGTGTGTGTGATGTGTGTGTGTGTGTGTGTGTGTGTGTGTGTGTGTGTATGTTAATACAGTACAATGAACTTCAGGCAATATAGCATGTGGAAGAGATACCTGTCCAAGGTTGAAAATTAGCTTTTCATCCTTGTCCTTGAATTTTCACAATATAACAATTGCATTAATACAACTTTTAGGTAACCAAATGTGGGGCCTTCATGAACACGAAACTCAAATATAATGATACCTCCTGGCCCTGTCTTCTCTTCCCCTACCTGTCCATGTCCCGTACCATGTCTCTCTTGCTAAAATTGCAACCTACAAATAAGGATTTTCTACAGGATCACTCATCTATTTGTTAGCTACAGAAGTTAGCGAGCATTGGTGGCACACACGTTTAATCCCAGCACTTGGGAGGCAGAGGCACACTGATCTCTATGAGTTTGTTGTCAGCCTGGCCTACATAGCTAGTTCCAGGATAGGCTCCAAAGCAATATTGTAGTGAGATATCCACCCAGCTCTCACCTGTTGACTGACCACGCCCATTGGGGGAACTGGGAGAACTAGATCTGCGGTCCAGGACCCCAGCACTCTCTCTTGCTATCTGGTCAGAGACAGAGAGCATCTGGAGTCATCCTTAGGATGGGAACCTGTTGGTGGTCATCTGCTTCCGCTGTGATTGTTTTCCATGAATAAACATTCATCAGCCTACTTGTTTTCCCAGATCCTTATTTATGCACAAAACAATACAGAGAAGCTCTGTCTTGAAAAACCAAAATAAATAAGTAAATAAATAAATAAAAATAAAAAACACATACAGTATTTTAGAGAAAGTCCACGGGAAATTAAAATACAGGGGAAATGTGATTCATCCTTAACTTTAAAAACAAAATAAAACAGAACACCTAACATACAGAATAAAGAATATTAAGAGCAGCGAAGGAAAAAGGCTAGGTAACATATAAAGGCAGACCTGTCAAAATTACACTTGACTTCTCCATTTCAACTCTCAAGGCCAGAAGGACTTGGATTGATGTTCTACAAGTACTAAGAGTCCATGGATGCCAGCCCAGGCTACTATACCCAGAAAAATTTCAATCAGCATATATGGAGAAAACAATATATTTAATGACAAAGCCAGACATTCACAATATGTATCTACAAATCCAGCCCTACAGAAAGTTCTGGAAGGAAAACTGCAACCCAAGGAAGTTAACTAAGCTCACAAAGACATAGGTAATAGTAATCCCACTTCACGAGAACTGAAGGGTAAAGCAAGGCAAATATATTCACAATACCACTGCCAACAACAAATCTAAAACAAGAAAGCATTAACAATCAATGGTCCTTACTCTCCCTCAACATTAATGGTCTTAACTCGCCTATAAAAAGACACAGGCTAACAGAATGGATATGAAGACAGACTCCATCCTTCTACTGCATACAAGAAACACATCTAAGCGTCAAAGATAAACATTACCTTAGGGTAAAGGGCTGGGAAAAGATCTTCCAATCAAATGGATCCAAAAAGCAAGCAGGGAGGGGTAGCTATCCCAATATCTAACAAGTTAGACTTCAAACCAAAACTAACCAAAAGAGATGAAGTTGGTCATTTTGTATTCATCGCAGGAGAAATCTATCAGCACAAAGTCTCAATTCTGAACATCTATGCCTCAAATACAAAGGCATCCATATTTGTAAAAGAAATGCTACTAAAACTCAAAGCTTACATAAAACCTTATATACTCATAGTGGGGGACTTCAACACCCCACTCTCACCAATACATAGGGCCACCAGATAGAAACTTAATAAAGATACAAAAGAACTAACAGAAGTTATATTTCAATTGGGTTTAATAGACATCTATAGAACATTCCAACCAAACCCAAAAGAAAATACCTTCTTCTCTGCTCCACATGGAACCTTCTCTAAAATTGACCCCATACTCGGCAACATAACAAAACTCACCAGATACAAAAAAAAAAAAAAAAAAAAATGGAATAGTCCCCTGTATCTTATCAGACCACCATGCTTTAAAGTTGGAATTCAACAACAAAACAAACTGCAGAAACCCAACATAACAAACCTCAACAGATACAAAAGAATTGGAATAGTCCCCTGTATCTTACCACACCACCATGCTTTAAAATTGGAATTCAACAACAGCACAAATCTCAGAATCCTTATAAATTCATGGAAACTGAACAATGCACAATTGCATCATACCTGGTTCAAAGAAGAAATAAAGAAAGAAATTAAGGACTTCCTAGAATTCAATGAGAATGAGGATACAACACACCTGAACTTATTGGACACTTTGAAATCAGTGGTATGAGGAAATTTCATTGTACTAAGTGCCCATATGAAGAAAACAGAGGATTGTCAGATTAGAAAATTAACAGCACAACTGACAGCCTTAGCTTGGAAAGAAACAAACACACCCTGGAGGAGTAGACACCAGGAAATAATAAATTTGAGGGCTGAAATAAATGAAGTAGAAACCAGGAAAACAATACAAAAAATCAATACAACAAAGAGTCGGTTTTTCAAGAAAATCAACAAGTTAGACAAACCTTTATCCAAACTAACAAAAAAGCAGAGAGATTACAAGAAAATTAACAAAATCAGAAATGAAAAAGAGGACATAAAAACGGACCCTGATGAAATCCAGAAAATTTTCAGGTCATACTTTGAAACCTGTATTCCCCAAAATTTTAAAATTCAAATTAGTTGGACAAATATTTCTAATGAAATAGAGGCAGTCATCAAAAGCCTCCCAACCAAAAGAAGCCCAGGGCCAGATGGCTTCAGTACATATTTCTACCAGAAATTCAAAGAAGAGCTACTACCAATACTCAAATTTTTCACAAAATAAAAGCAGAAGACTTATTCCCAAACACTTTTTTTATGAGGCCACAATTACCTTGGTACACAAGCCACACAAAGACACAACTAAGAAAGAGAACTATAGACCAATATCCCTCATGAACATTGATGCAAAAATACTCAATAAAATACCAGCAAATGGAGTCCAAAAATACATCAGAGAAATCATCCACCATGACCAAGTAGGTTTCATCCCTGGGTTGCAAGCATGGTTCAACATATGAAAATCTATCCTAGATGCTGAAAAAGCCTTAGACAAAATTTAACACCCTTTCATAATAAAGATCTTGGAGAGATCAGGAATAACAGGGAAATACGTAAACATGATAAAAGCAATATGCAGTAAACCAACAGCCAACATCAAACTGAATGGAGAGAAGTTTAAGGCGATTCCTCTAAAATCAGGAACAAGACAAGGATTCCCTCTGCCTCTATATCTCTTCAATATTGTACTTGAAGTTCTAGCTAAAGCAATAAGACAACAAAAGGAGATCAAGGGGATACAAATTGGAAAGGAAGTCAAACTGTCATTATTTGCAGATGATATGATAGTTTACATAAGTGACCCAAAAAACTCTACCAGGGAACTCCTACAACTGATAAACACCTTTGGCAAATTAGCAGTATACAAGATAAACTCAAAAAAATTAGTAGCCCTACTTTATACAGACAACAAAGGGGCTGAGAAAGAAGTCAGAGAAACAACACCCTTTACAATAGCCACAAACAACATAAAGTATCTTGGGGTAACACTTACCAAAACAAGTGAAAGACCTATATAGCAAGAACTTTGTGTCTTTAAAGAAAGAAATTAAAGAAGATACCAGAAAATGGAACAATCTCCCATGGTCTTGGATAGGTAGGATAAACATAGTCAAAATGGCAATCTTGCCAAAAGCAATCTACAGATTCAATGCAATCCCCATCAATATCCCAGCACAATTCTTCACTGACCTTAAAAGGATAATAGTCAACTTTATATGGAAAAGCAAAAGACCAGGATAGCCAAAACAACCCTGTAAAATAAAAGAACTTCAGGAGGCATCACCATTCCTGACTTTAAGCTCTACTACAGAGCTATTGTTCTGAAAATAGCCTGGTATTGGAACAAAATAGACAAGTAGACAATGGAATCGAATAGAAAATCCTGATATTAACCCACACACCTACAAACACCTCATTTTTGACAAAACAGCTAAAAGTATACAATGAGAGGTGGAAAGAATCTTCAACAAATGGTGCTGGCATAATTGGATGACAGTGTGCAGAAGACGCAGATAGACCCATGTCTAATGTCATGCACAAAACTCAAGTCCAGTGTATCAAAGACCTCAACATAAATCCAGACATCCTGAATCTCTTAGAAGAGAAAGTGGGAAGTACCCTTGAACAAATTAGTACAGGAGGTGACTTGCTGAACCTAACTCCAGTAGCACACACATTGAGATAGACAATTAGTAAATGGGACCTCCTCAAACTGAGAAGCTTCTGTAAGGCAAAGGGCACAGTTGACAAGACCAAATGTCAGCCCACAGACTGGGAAAAAATCTTCACAAATCCTACATCTGACAGAGGGCTGATCTCCAAAATATACAAAGAACTCAAGAAACTAGTCAACAAAACAGCAAATAACCCTATTTAAAAAAATTTAAAAATAGGGAACAGAACTAAAGAGAGAATTCTCAATAGAGGAAATCAAAAAGGCTGTAAGACACTTAAGAAAGTGCTCAACATTCTTAGGTATCAGTGAAATGCAAATCAAAACAACTCTGAGATACCATCTTACTCTTGCCAGAATGGCTAAAATTAGAAACACCAATGACAACCTATGCTGGAGAGGATGTGGAGAAAGGGGACTGTCCTCCACTGCTGGTGGGAGTGCAAACTTGTATAGCCATTTTGGAGATCAGTATGGCAGTTCCTCAGGAAAATAGGAATCAGTCTACCACAGGACCTGGCAATTCCCCTCTTAGGCATATACCCAAATGATCCTCATCCATGCAACAAAGACATCTGGCAACTATGTTCATAGCAGTGTTATTGGTAATAGCAAGAACTGGAAGCAACCTAGATGCCTCTCACCTGTAGAATAGATAAAGAAGATGTGGCACATTTACGTAATGGAATACTACTCTGTGGAAAAAAAAAACAATGGAATCATGAAATTCGCAGGCAAATGGATGGAACTTGAAGAAACCAAATGAGGTAACCCAGTCACAAAAAGAGGAACATGGTATGTACTCATTAATATATGGATTGTACACATAGAACATAGGATCACCAGCATATAATTCATACCACCATAGATCCTAGGATACCGGGGGGATTCTAAGGTATTCATACAAGGTCCCTCACAGAAGGGGAAAGGAACAAGATCTCCTGAGTATATTGGGAATGGGGGGAGAACGGAGAGGGGGCTAGGAGAAAGAGAAGAGGAGGAGAGGAAAGCACGTGGGACTAGGAAAATTGAGTCAGGGGAAGAATAGATGAATAGATGAGAGAGAGAGAGAGAGAGACAGAAACAGAGAACATAAAAGAGGGAGCCATTATAGGTTTCAAGAGAAAATTGACTCTATATAGAAATATCCAGAGGCCTACAAGGCTAACCCCATCTAACAATTTGAGCAACAGTGGAAAGGCCACCATAAATGCCCTTCCTTGTTAATGAGATTGATGACTAACTTATCCATCATCATGGAGCCTTCATCTAGTAGTTGATGGAAACAGAAGCAGATACCCACAGCTAAACACTGAGCCAACCTGGAATCCAGATGCAGAGAGGGTGGACAAGACCAGGCTACAGAACCCACAGAGGCAGCTGCCCTGAACAAGAGGAGCCAATGGCCCCCCAGACTGATAGCTAGGCATCTAGCATTGGACAGGCTCAGACCCCCTGAACATGGGTCTCAGTTAGAAGGCCTGTGCAATCTAAGGGACCTCTGACAGTGAAGCCAGAATATATTCCTGGTGCTCAAAAGTCTTTGGGAGCACGTCCCCCACAGAATGATACTCCATTAACCTAGTACCTACTCTAAATGACTTGACAGACTTAGATTACCCCTCCAGGAAGGCATACCCTAAATGTGGAGTGGGAGGGATTGGAAGGGAGGGTGGTCAGGGGACCAGGGAGGGTAGGAGAGAGGGTGGGAGGGAGGGATGGAGATGGACTGGGATCAATATGCAAAATAAGAAAAATAAATATTAAAAAAATCAAAATGTTACAGCCCTACCAAGACAGGCTTCTTATATTTTCTTATAGTGTGTCTGTGTAAATTTGGGGGAAACAAGCAGTATATTGTGGTAGATGTCTCATTCCTTCCTTTATAATCACATAATCCTAAGATACCATAGTGTGTAGGCATACAGAGACCAGAGGCTTCCTGTTTAACAAGATTTCACCTTCCTTTTACATCTCCTCCACTCCACTGTGGGCTCTGCATTAAAGATCATACAATCTCAGGTGCTGATGTCCCTGGAAGCCCCTCATCTAAGGCAGACCCCACAAGCAATAAATAAAACCAGGAAAACAGTAGTAGACAGACTTAGAGGCCAACTACATCTGAGTTGCCATCCATTAATTTGCTAAGTCACTTTTAGACCCTTCATAAACCCCAGTGTGCCGGCTACTATGAAAAAAAAAAATAACCTTGGCCTTGATAACTTGACAAAGCAGTATCTTGTGCGGGATTAGCCTTGATCCTCCTTCCATTCTAGCTTTTGGGCTGAATGTATGTCATTAGATATTGAAGTTCCCTGACAACTTTTGGTAATGCTGTAAGCTTTTGTCTCAGTGAGAAAATGAGAAATGGGCAGAGACCAAAGCTCTGGTCAAGTGCTTCAGTCTGGGGCAGCATGGTGATTTCAGGATGTCACTGGGCTCTGAGATTGCCAATTCCAATGGATGAACATCAATGACATTTATTGAGAACTCATTAAGCACATTGGGTGTTATATGACATTAAAAGAAATGAAGACTTCATTACTCTAACTTTGTAAACCATGCTTCCAGTCCATTTCTTTGACGTTTGAATGTGTACAATACTATCTTTGAAAACACATTATAAATAATGTGTCTAGGCCAATGTTTGGATGGTCATTCCTATCAAGAACATCTTTTTTTTCCTGCTGTGTGGCAAACCATCTCTGATCATTATTCATCCCCTGAAAATGTTCCGTGGCTAATAAAAAGAAAGAGGATTTTCAGATTTATGAGCTCTTAAAGAAACTACTGAAGCATACATACATTTGCCTCCTGAGGTAGATACATTTCCACAAGGCCACCTAGAGCACAATTATTAAATATAAATTTGTGGAGGCTACATAAAGGCAAGATACTATGATGAAGGGATTACAAATTGTTTTTTTTTTTTTAGCTTCCTTGTAATACACAACAAGCTTTTGCTATGGATGCTTAAAATAGCCATATCTCATTAGCATCTGCCCACCTTCATTTAACACTTTTTTATTTAACAGTGGCTCTGTTGTTATCAAGGCCAAATAAGGGATATAGCCGTGGAAAAGATACTTTTCAGATGCAAGTAAGTAACACACTGTAACACACATGATGACTGAAATGATTTTACTTCAAAAAGAGATGGCTCGGAGGTTAACAGTAATTCCTGCTCTTGTAGAGGACCAGGGTTGGGTTCTTAGTCCCCACATTGTGACTAATAGCTGTCCTTGATTCCAGATCCATGGATCCCAAACCCTCTTTTGGACTTCACAAACCCTGCAGGAATACTGTACATATACATATATACACACATATGTGTACACACACACACACACACACACACACACACACACAAGCAAAGCACTCACATGCATAAAATAAATGTAATTGTCTTAATTAGGGTTTCTGTTGCTATGAAGAGCTCTATAACCATACAACTATTATAGGGGAAAATATTTAATTAGGGCTAGCTTACACTTTCAGAAGTTCAGTCCATTATCATTATGGCAGGAAGCATGGATACATGCAGGCAGACATGGTGCTGGAGAGGTAGCTGAGAGTTCTATATCTGGATCAGTAGGCACCAGGAGAAAGAGTGACAATTGCCCTGACCTGAGCATCTGAAACCCCAAAGCCTACCCCAGTGAGATACTTCCTCCAACAAGGTCAAACTTCCTCCAACCAGGCCACACCTATTCCAACAAAGCATTACATTCTAATAGTGCTACTACCTGTGGGTTTATGAGGGCGACTTTAATTCAAACTACCACATTCCATTCCCTGGACCCCATAGGCTAGTAGCCTCATCCTAATGCAAAAGTGCCTTCAGTCCAGTTTCAAAGGTCTCCATAGTCTATCACAGTTTCAAAAATGTTAAAAAGTCACGAGTTCAATGTCTCTTCTGAGATTCATGCAACCTCTTAACTGTAATCCCATGTAAAATCAAAATTAAGAAAACAGATCACATATTTCCAACATATAATGGCACAGGATACATACTACCATTAAAAAAAATGGAGGAAAGGGAATATAATAAAGAGAAACTGCACTAAAGCAAGACCAAAAACCAGCTTTGCAAATTTCAAACTCTGTATCTCCATGTCTGATGTCAGAGTGTCCTTCAGATCTCCAACCCCTTTCAGTTTTGTTGTTGGAAAAACTCCTCTCTCTTGGACTGGTTCCACAGACTATTAGCATCTCTCCTGGGCAGGTATCCCATGGTTCTGGCATGTCCAATATTTTAGGGTCTCCAATGTAATCCAGGCTTCACATTCATAGCTTCATGCAATGGCCTCTCTAGGCCCCTCTGCAAGGACAGCCCTGACACATGCCTGGCCTGGGTGGACTTCCTTAGACATGGAGATAGAATCCATAACCCTTTACTTCTATTCCTGACTCTAAAGCCAGAACTATGTGGCTGAAACTGCCACGTTATTTTGCTTGCTAGGGCTGGAACATGGCCCATTTGTTGAATTACATCATTACCTGCTTTCTGTTTTTGATCATTTCCTTCACTGCACTACCTTGCCTGTCTAGAGACTTGCTCTATAGTCCATGCTGGCTTTGAACTCAGAGATCTGCCAGCCTCTGCCTCCAGAGTGCTAGGATTAATGGTGTATGCACCACACCTGGCCCTAATTCCTTCTTACTTTTCTTTAATTCTCTCTCAAAAGCTGAAATTTAGCTGGGTGAGATCTTGCTCCGAGGTCACAGCTCCCTTTAATCCCCTCAGCATGAGTGTTTTCTTGTACACTATTTACATTTCCTGACCCCCTTTTCCTCTTCAAACTGCACCTTTTTCTCAGCTTGTCCTTTTCATTATAGGTCTGCATAATACTGGCTACTGATAGCCATGCAAAACAGTCAAGGCTAGGTTGTTTGGAAATGTCTTCTGCAAAAGCTATTAATCTGTAATTCTTTAATTTAGCCCAGGCCAAAAAAATTTTTGAACAAGGAAAGAAAACAGTCACATTCTTCACCAAAATATCACAAGAATGATCTCCAGGTCACATACCTATATTGTTCTTCTCTGAAACCTCTTAAACTGGGACCCCACAGTTCAAATCATCCTCAATACCACAGTCTCCCATGTTCATTTAAGGATGGACCATTAAGTTAAACTTAAAATGTCCAGTTGCTTTTCTTGTCCGAAGTCCAAAAATGTTCCATTTTCTTCTAGGCAAAAACATGGTCAGACCTATCACAGCAATACCCTAGTCCCTGGTACCAACTATTGCTGTGAAAAGACACCATGACCACAGCAACTCTTATAAAGGAAAGACATTTAATTGGGGCTGACTTACAGTTTCAGAGGTTTAGTCCATTTGCAACATGGTGGGAAACATGATATCATGCAGGCAGACATGGTGCTGGAGAGGTAGCTGATGGTTCTACATCTGGATTAGCAGGCAGAAGGAAGAGAGTAACACTGGACCTGGCCTGAGCACCTGAAGTCACAGAGCCCACCCACAGTGAAAAACTTCCTCCAATAAGGTTACACCTGCTTCAATAAGGCCACACCTTCTAACAGTGCCACTCCTCATGGGGGCCATTTTCATTCAAACCACCACAACAATAGTGAAATCTTTTTAAAAAGTATGGAAGAGATGCCCAAAACTGTATGTACTATAGTGTCAAAGGATGAACAGACATCATGTAGATGCAGGGCTTAAAACCAAAAAAGCAAATACCAGGGTCATTTATGCAACATAAACCAAAAAGATGGACAGAATACTGATGGTTTAGAACAAAAACACATTTCAGTTAAAAGGAACATCATGAGATTATGAGCCAGGCCTGATGGCAGAGGCCTCAAATTCAGCTACTTGGGAACCTGGGGCTGTAGGATCAGTTCAAGGCCTGGTGGGGTTATATAGTGAGTTCAAAGCCATTCTACATTACATAGTTACTTCACAGCTTGTCTGGGTATCTTGAGAAGACCCCATTTCACTGTCTCAAGCTAAGCTATTAATGATATCTTAAACATATTGCTTTTTATTGTGTGTATATGTGAGAGAGGGTAGGAGTATACAAGAGTTTAGTGTAGGTGGAGGCTAGAATAGGGTATAAGAACTCCTGGAACAGGCATTAGAAAAGGTTATGAGCCACCGGATATAGGTGTTGGGAAGTCTCAAAATCAGCATTCACTCTAAATCACTGAACAATCTCTCTGGCTCAAGCAAACAGTAGATTGCTGCCCTAGTATGGTGGAGGGTTTTCAACCTTACCACCAATACAAAATTAAAAACCAAGATACATAGAGATACGATTTATTAAAATAGATGAAAAAGTAATTTTAGGTAAATCACAGGATATCAAAAAACAACAGTATATAATAATGATAGCAACTTAATAGCTACTATTTATTTGGTCTGGGTATGGTTCTGTTTTTCTATGTAATCATATATTGTGATAATTTGAAATAAATGGATAGAACTTGAAAAAAATACTGAGTGTGTTAATTCAAGCCCAGAAGGAGAAATGCTGCTGCATCTTTATTCTCACATGCAGTTCCTAAATTTAAACGTTTGGTTATGTTTAACTTGGAGAACAAGTGGGAACACAGGAAATTACAAAGGGGACAGTGTCTGGGCATTTCATTAAAGGATCATGGAACAGATCACAGGTAAAATGAAAGTAAAGAGGAGGAATGCCCAGGGTGGAAAGGCTTGACCAAAGAGGGCATGGGAGAATGGGGAAATAAAGGGTACAGAATGGATTAACCTAAAGAAAGGTGTATTGGAAAGCAGTGTGCAAATATATTATCTCACAACCCAATAAGAAAACATAGTGGATTAGGATAAATAGATGGTTCTGTGCTTTAGAGTATTTAATGCTCTTCTGAAAGACCGGTGTTCAGTTCTCAGTGCCCAAACTGGGAAAGTAGATCTCTACAAACACGCAAAACATGGCAGTTGGAGAGGTTTTCTCCTCCTCCTCCTCTTCCTCCTTGCCCTCCTCCTCTTCTTCTCTGACCAAGGTTGAGGGTTTAGGCCTATAGTATGAACATTAATATATACAGAATTTTCGAAGAACAGTACAAGTTTACTAAACTAAATAGCTTTAAACTAAATAGCAAGCCATAAAATGAAGAGCTTAGGACTCACTCTGCCCTAAATTTCTTGGGAATCATTGGTATTTATCTAAGAGATGTCAAGGTTGCAGTGAATACTCAATCATAGGGAGCAAACAGCTCTTGAACCTTCAGCCTATACCAGGCAATCTGGGCCAACAGCTCAGGTTAGCTATGTCCTTCCAAATTCTTGAAAGTGACTTCTATAAGTGGATGCTGAAGTAATGTAATGCCATTGGAACTGGAAAGTTTCAAAGAATTTTGAAGCATGAGAAATCAAATGAAAGACTTCCAGAGTGGTGAGCAAACAGCAATCCATAGCGGAACAAACACTCAGTACTCATTTATTTTTTAATTTTTTTCTTTTAAATGTATTATTCATAATTTTCTGCATATATAATGTAATCTGACCACCTATCTTCCTCTGGCTGAGCCTGTCTTCTCAACTAGTCCCTTTCCCACTTTTCTGTCATGTGTGTGCGTGTGCTTTTCTATTGCTTGATAAAACACTGTGGCCAAATCATCTAACAGAAAAAAAGCTTTTAGTTTGGGGCTCATGGCTCCAGAGGGTTAGTCCATGATCATCTTGGTGAGAAGCATGGCATCAGGCAATCAGCCATAGCCCTGGAGCAGTAGCTGAGAGCTCACATCTTACCTGAAAGTTGAAAGCAAAGAGCTAACTGAAAACAGTGTGGGCTTTTGAAACCTCAAAGCCCTATTATGTAATATAGCTTCTCTAATAAGGCCACATATCATAATCTTCCAAATAGTTCCACCAACAGTGGAATAATCATTCAAATACATGATCTATAGGAATCATTCTCAGTTAAACCACCACTGTGTGTGTGTGTGTGTGTGTGTGTGTGTGTGTGTGTATGTGTGTTTGTATAAGTGCATGTGGGCACTACATTCAGTCAGGTTTCCTTGTATGGGTATTGTTCAGGGGTTATTTATTTGTGCAAGAGGATCTATACCATGGAGTACTATGATGCCCCATTAATTCCTCAGGGAGGTGTGAGGGGGCTTATGCATCCCTCCACATTTATAATAGGACACAGATGGGCTCAATCTTGTGTGGCTATTTATTGCTGCTTTAAGTTCATGAGTGAAGAATCCATGCCATGTGCAGGAGACATGGATTCACTGCACATCTCCCCATCTTCCAGCTCCTATACCTCTGCCCCCATTTTTTCTCTGCTCCCTTAGCCTTGAAGAGGATGGTACAGGTGCCCTGTATAGGACTAAACACTCAATAGTCACTAAAAAAGGATGGTCTTTATTTATTTATTCTCAAAGCAGAATGCACTAAATGGTATCATCTCAATAGTAGTGTTGAGAAAGTTTGGGTCATGGGTCATTCCAAAGGTCACCCAGTAGTTTGCATATTAGGCCATAACAAATTACAATGAAAAAAATTACTGCTCATTTTCAAGAAAAAAAATGCCTTGAGTCTCTTCAGGTACAACTAAAGAAGGACAAAAAAACCATGAACTCTGCTCACATTTGCAAATCTAACCTAAAACTTTATAGAATAAAATTGCCAACAATGCTTTCCTAGCTCCCTAAGAACATGACAAAGTTCATGTGACTAAAAATTTAAAATAAACAAGTTGTAAAATGTAGAGATAAACTCATATGTAATCTTTGTTGAAAAATAGATCAAAAAAGAAATCATGTAATGCAGATGTCATGTAAGATTGAACCACACTGCTAACTCAGCCAATCAGGAAAAGGAGGGAGGAACTGTTCAGAATTGTAAAAGCTGTTGTCTGTGCAGCCAGCTTTGCCCACCATTTGTCTGGGTTGGTATAAACCTTACACAGTCTTAGATAAACAAACACACCAAACAAACAAAAAACCAACCTCACTTTTGCTACCCTGAGGCTCCTATGCTCACTATTATAAAGTGTGTGAGGGATTCTGTTTCCCCACAAGTTCAGTAAGAGGAGAGCCACAGAGGGACTTCAATTCACCACAGGGAAGCAATAGAATGAAATGAGCCTTTGTCATACATACTGACTTCTACACCCTTGGAAGCAATCAAGCCCAGCTTAGAGTCTATCAGACAGTGGTGCCCCCATAGATGGTTCCATCATTAAACATACAACCTCCCTACCCCTTACAAAGAGCACCTTCATTCCCTTTATCCATCTCTCCTAAACTTTCTTTCATAGACACTTTCAGTCAGCATATCAGCAAGGATACAGAAAAGAATATCAAAAAAGAATATCAAAAGAAAAGAAAAGAAAAGGAAAGAAGGTTAACACATATAGAAAGCATTCAAAGTACCTTGGTTTATGAAAGTCAAGGGAAGTTCTGTTATTTACCCCCAACCAGTATTCTGGAAGCCAGACTTAGAAGTTAAGATAGGACTCTGACCAGAAGTCTACTGTATGTTATAGGTGTGTGTGGGGGGGGGGAGGGAGAGAAAGAGAGAGAGAGAGACAGACAGAGACAGAGAGAGACACAGAGAGAGACATAGAGAGAGAGACAGAGAGAGAAGAGCATCAACCAACAATGAAACAGCAATAACAGTGCCTCTAGATCTTCGAGGGAGAAACAGAATTTACAAATGGTCTTTCTCCTTTCACCCATTCATTAAGCAAAAATTGACTATCCCCCTTATCTGTGAAGGATTCTAAGACAGAAAAGATACATAATAAGACTCAGCAGAATAAAACCAACCAGAGAGACCTAGGTGCTATAGGCTAAATTTGCAGGTAGATGTTAAGTTAAAAGCAGGACTGCTTCCAAGCACAGGCTGATGAACACAGTCTGGCTATGAACTGAAAAATCTCCTCCCAAAACTATTGGGAGGAGGAGTATTATTTCCTCTTTACAGATAAATTGATGTGTCACAAGCTAAAAAGACACAAGGACACACAAGCCAGAAGTAGGAGTTGCTGTGTCAGAAGCTGTAAGGGCTTTGCCATTGAAGGAAAATGACATGGTAAGAAATTCATTTCCTTTTCACTACTTCTGAAAGAGAAATTCAATCAAAAAACCTTATTTCAATACTCTTAGCAAGCAGAAAAACAAGCTAGAAATAAGAATAGGATGAAAAGTTAAGGAAAAGGAGGAAAGAGAAGGGCCCCATCTTTCTTTCCTGTACATGTCTAGAGAGACATCTTGTGATGCCTTTATTTCCTGCCTGGACACTTTCTACTTCACACCACAGCCCATTAATGGAGGCAAATTCTTATTTACTCTAGATTTGATTGACACTGTTTTCTGAACCACATTTCTAACAGATTCAGTTAAGTCCTGCCATTCCAACTACCTTGAACCTATGCCCAAACACAACATATCTCAGTATTTCAATATTAATGACTCAAATAACAAACAGCCACATTTCCACATCTTCGGTCATTTTCTGGCTTATAACACAGTCTCAGTAAAGAGAATAAAAAGCATCACTGAAAGATGTTACAAAAACAAGTGGGGAATATGAGAATAGGATGTGGGTGGAGGGCAGGTGACAGCCCACGGGGGTTAGCACTCATAACATTTAATGGGATAGTTTAAGGCTTCTCCAGTAAAAGTCTGTCCCCAGGAGGCTCTTCATCTGAAGCATCTACAATCTGGAGGGAACTTGACTGACAGCAGGAATCAAACCAATCCAAGTGACTACTGATAATGTCCAACTTTGTTCTGCCATAGTCAGCCTGTTCTGCAGGCCTGGAGCCATAGCCAAATCATACAGCAGAGTGACCTGGGAAGGAGGGCAGCCACCGGCTGGCCAAGACTTCTTACCAGGTGTTTTGCTTTTGTTTCAAAGTTGTCCACAGCATCCTGAACTTTGAAGAGGATTTGTGATGGGAGATGTCATTCTGTATATATTTCTCATACTGGTTAATAATAAAGCACTGTTGGCCAATAGGAAAGGAAGATAGGAGGGACTAGGAGACAAGGAGGAAATAGGAAGTAGGAAGGAGGAGTCAAGATGGAGAGTCTGAAGAAAGCAGTATGCTGCCAGCTCCCCGTAAGAGAAATACATAGATCAGCAGAAATGGGTTAATAATTATGGCAGAGCTAGCTGATGCCAGAAAGAGAGAGCGCCTTTCTGGCCCCCTCCGACCACCTCCGCCCATCGCTCCACCCCCCAATGGGCGTGGTCAGTACTACAGAAGGACTATCTCACTACAGATTTGTTATTGTTTGAGAGTGTGGAAGAAAAATATTAGTAGATTAAACATATACCTCTGATAATAATTTTCAAATGTTGAAAGGCTTTTTTTTTTCAAATTTTTGTGCTGATCGCTGTAAAATCTACCAGTGTGACATCTCTTCATATTTAATTAGCAGTTTTAGTATTTTCTTTTAAATTTTTATTGCATTTAATTTTTGTATTTGCAGATTGGTGTGTAGGCACCACAGCAGACCTGGGAGATCAGAGGACAACTTGTGCCCATAAGTTCTTCCCTTCTATCGCATGGAAGGATTGGACTTGGCAATAAGTACTCTGACACAATGAATCATCTTGCTAGCCTTTTTTATTTTCTCTAATGATCTTCAGTTCAGTAAGAAAAAAAAACAAGAACTCAAGTCCTTATTGGTAACTTTCTTTTTCTTTAATTTTATTTATTTCTTTATTGGTTTGGTTTTACAAGACAGGATTTCTCTTGTTTGGCTTTGGAGCCTGCCCTGGCACTCTATCTGTGGACCAAGCTGGACTCAGACTCATGGCGATCAACCTGTCTCTGCTTCTCAAGTGCTGTGATTAAAGTCATGTGCCACCACCACCAGGCACGATCGGTAAATTTCTATGGTACAATATTCCTTCAATTCCCTATTTGAATCAACGTGTGCCATCTTCATGTGGCATTGAAGAGATGTATATTAGCCAATTATTATGTGGTTGTTCATCATAAAGGAGCAATAGACCAGGAGAGAAATCTGACAAAAAATGAGGAAATTTCTTTGAATACTTTTATCTTTGTTTTTTATTGTAATTTATTTAATTGCAAGTTTATATCATTTAAATTTTAATGATGACTGTGTTTAACAATCAGCATGTCAAAGCCCTGAAAATGTAACAATAATCCCCTACAAACTAGTGTGAACTGACTTCAGTACACCATCTCCTCTAGCTATTTTAAAATTTACTTCATTTTAGGGCTTAACAGAATCTAATATTAGGACATTTATATTGTACTTTATGTCTGACTCCCTATACACCCATGGAGTAGATGCTTATGATAAAAGCTACCTGGCTGTTTCCTGTTATATCCCCAGCACCTTGAATAGTCACTGGCACAGTGAAACATGCTTAATATCTCCCAGTAATGATGTAAGAGTACACCTAGAGTAACCTACAACAAAGAAAAATATCTCTATTGGAAACGGGTAAGCTTTCCATCCATGTAGGGTCTTGGTTTCATTTCACTATAACTCCCCATTAGAAGATGGAGTTCTTATTAAAGAATCATCCTCAAGTGTGATTGTCTATGATGGTTTCTGACCCAGGAAATTCTGTTGTGCATGTTTAACACATAACCATCTCCCCTGCCCAAGCTGCATTTTTTTATTGCATCAGTGGAGGGAAATGTATCATTTCCACTTCAAATCCTTTTCTAGCCAAGCCATTTTTAAAATGGAAGCCGGGGTCATCAGGGATAAAAATCTATATGCAGTGTTGTGATGATCCTGGGGATTAGCTTACTGAATGCTGCCCCCCTCCAAAGCCTCCACGTCTGGAGAAGTCCACTTACAAATTAAAATGGGCATCCCTAACAGCGCTGCCGAGCTGCACAAAGATTCTGTGCTCTATATGAATGGGATCAGGATTGCTTTTTGTTTGTTTGTTTTTCTGCTGCTTCTTTTTGTTTTAATCCAGAATTCCATTTTGATTTTTAGGACCATCTTCATTAAACCATATAATTATTGTTAATTTTATTCATGTCTAGTTTCCCTTTCTATGAATTTACTGCAATTCAGTCAGTATTTATTTTTTATGAAAATTGAGCTGTGCCCAGTGTTTTGTTATTATATATAGTATTGATGTGATTTTTCCTGTGCATACATGTATGTCAGAGAATGATAAAACCCAGACTCTGAATAGTTGTACTTCTTGGAGATAAAGCTGGGGACTGATTGGTATCAGGGAGAGGGACACAGAGCCACAGGAGACATGATGGTGTTTAGTTTCCTCAAGATGTGTGTGTGTGTGTGTGTGTGTGTGTGTGTGTGTGTATGCATACACTCACGTATACATGCTAATTGATTTTTTTTATTTTGGCAGAATTTCAAAATATTTCCTATTCAGTTGAGTATAATATAGAAAGAGTCCATTTACTCATCTCTAAATTTCTACCACTGGCAGTATTTTATGGAATTGTTTAAGCAAAAAAAAAAAAACAAAACAAAACAAAAAAAAAAAAACTGATATTGTGAGCCTATAGCCTTAATTCAGATTTCACTAGTTTTCCTTTTGTGTGCATACACTTCAATGCAAGTGTACACTGTCTGTTGGTTTATGTAACTACTACAGAATTTTCCATGAAGAGAAAAATCTTCATATTAATCTTCCACAGCCAGGACCACTTCCTCCTCTTCTCCTGTTTCTAACCACAGCAAAGACTAATGTGGTCTACAGTTGTATATCATGATCATTTCAAGAATGTTCTCTAATGTGACTTGAAAACAGAAGGGAGGACTATTTGGTGGGAGGAAGTAGACACCACAGGAGATGGAAGACAGCAGTGGGGGAAGGCTAAATAGGATCAAGTTATAACCGGTCTAGTCTTAGGATAGGCTGAATGCCCAGCAATAGACAACTAACACACAATAAACTCAGTGGTATCTTTGGAGGTTCTTTGTCTCATAATGTTTTGTCAGGATTTTTTTTTAACCTTATAGGCCCTCTGCATATATAGTATGATTTCCGCATATATGTGCCTCTGCATCTATATCTGGGTTTTCTTTTTGCATGTGTGGATTTTGTTTGGGTCTTTTCTTCTTTTTATTTGTTTAGTCCTATTCTAATTTATTTTATTGTATTATTATTCTTTTAGATGCCTGTTTGTTATAAAAGGTTGAGCACCCAAATGGGAGTGGAGCTGGCATGGGAACTCAGGGGAGTTGGGGGAGGAGAAACTATAGCCAGGATATATTATGTGAAAAATTTATTTTCAATAAAAGTAGAAAAAATAAGTTATGACATATATTATTCATTACTTTGTATGTTAAGTGTGTGTGTGTATCCCTAACTCACTCTAATTCTCTTCTGACCATCATGTTGTTTTGTACCTTCATAGTCAGCTGTTTTGTATCGCTGAATGTTATTACATGTACATATGAGCATGATTTCCAGACACTCTTGAATTTCACAGCACATATTTTGAAGCAAAAATAATACATAATTGGTTATGTAAGAAATCTGTGAACAGTAAATAACTTTGTTTTCAGGAGTTGAACACAGTTTTGATCCCTGTTAATATTTGATATAGAACACATATCATATGTAAAGTCCCTCTAAATCGGGGGATATATGTAAGAAAATGATAGTGCTGATCTAACTAATTTCACTCAGTGGCACATTTCTAGAAGAATGGGTTACTAACCATGTGGGCTAGCAGCCTTATTACAATTTGAAGATTTTAAAAAGATATATAAACTATGGGAAGAATAAAGTTTTCTAATGTTCTGTCAATGCATCATTTTAGATTTGTTCATACAAGAGCTCATCCATCCATTTATGCCCTGAGGGTTTTGTTTACAGCAACCCTTGAATCTAATTTCCCTTTTTAGTAGCTCAGGGTCTAATGCAAGACAGACATCCAAACATTTGCAATCGTGTACCCGTTTCTTCAAGCATCAGTATTTCTCCTTATACAGGGACAAGCAAGGCATGGAGAGAAAGAAGCTATTTATGGGGTTGCACAGATAAAATTTTAGGTCATAGGGAACACAATGCAATAAAATAATGCAGCTTGGGCAGAGGAGATGGCCCAGACAAGCATTTGTCTTGCAAACTGAGGAGATGAATGGCAAAATGCTGGATATGTGCTTTTAATCCTAGCAATAGTGAAGAGGAGACAGAGATTCACTGGCCAGACAGCCTACATACTAGCTGAAGAAGGAGCATGACTCAACAATAACAACAATGTGGGAAGCTCATAAAAAGCAACAACCAATGTTATCCTCCAGCTTCAGCACACACACACACACAAACACACACACACACACACACAAAGTAGAATGATAAAATTCCCACAGAGAAGTAGTTCTAAAGACATGCTTCTAAACCCAAGTGCTGTCTTGAGACGCCAAGAAACTTGTTTAAGATCAGGTGGGCCCAGGAGTGGTGCAATTGCACATTGTTCAGTTTCCATGAGTTTGCAGGTTTTCTGCTATTTGTGTGGTTGTTGAATTCCAATTTTAAAGCGTGGTGGTCCGATAAGATACAGGGAACTATTCCTAGTCTCTTGTATCTGTTGAGGTTTGCTATGTCACCTAGTATGTGGTCGATTTTAGAGAAGGTTCCATGTGGAGCAGAGAAGAAGGTATATTCTTTTGTCTTTGGATGGAATGTTCTATAGATGTCTGTTAACCCCAGTTGAGACATAACTTCTGTTAATTCTTCTGTTTCAATGTTGAGTTTCTGATTTGTGGTCCTGTCTAGTGTTGAGAGTGGTGTATTGAAGTCTCCCACTATAAGTGTGTGAAGTTTTATATGAGCTTTGAGTTTTAGTAGTGTTTCTTTTATGAATGTGGGTGACTTTGTATTGGGGGCATAGATGTTCAGAATTGAGACTTTGTGTTGATGGACTTCTCCTGAGATGAATATGAAATGACCGTCTTCATCTCTTTTGACTAATTATGGTTTGAAGTCTAACATGTTAGATATTAGGATAGCTACGCCTGCTTGCTTCTTATTTCCATTTGATTGGAAGATCTTTTCCCAACCCTTTACCCTGAGGTAATGTCTATCTTTGAAGTTAAGATGTGTTTTTTGTATGCAGCAGAAGGATGGATTCTGTCTTCATATCCATTCTGTTAGCCTGTGTCTTTTTATAGGTGAGTTAAGACCATTAATGTTGAGGGTGAGTAAGGACCATTGATTGTTAATGCTTTCTTGTTTTAGATTTCAGCTGGTTTCTACTCCTCTAACCCACCAGCATGAGCTCTTATCCCTCCAGAAATAAACCCGAGATTTTCTTTCTTTCTTATGATTCCATATGAACTTCTATCACAATAGAATAGGAAACAATAAACTATGGGGGAAGGGGGAAGTACTTGTTTGTTGTCTCTCGCAAATAAACAATCCACCATACATGATGCATGTGGGCACAACATACCAATGATACATGGACAGGAGTTGACATTGACAACAACAACCCTGGCATGTGTGAGATATAAATAGAGCCAAAAATGAAGGTCACAGAGGAGGATTCAGCTCAGCTTCAAATTGCAAGAAAAGAAAACACAGCATAGACTGATGAGAGATGTCATTCTGTATATGTTTCTCATACTGGTTAATGAATAAAGGACTGTTGGCCAATAGGAAAGGAAGATAGGAGGGACTAGGAGACAAGGAGAAAAGAGGAAGTAGTAAGGAGGAGTCAACATGGAGAGGTTGGAGAGATCAGACGTCTACCCCATTCCCTGGTAAGATTAAAACCACGTGGAGATTAATAGAAATGGGTTAATAATTAAGACAGAGCTAGCCAATAATAAACAAATACCTGGCCAACAGCATTACATCTAATACAGAGTATCAGTGTTTTAATTGGGGCTGGTGTGGTGGCGGGACCAGACCAATGGTGGGCAGAAAAACCCTACTCCTCACAATAGACTGTGATGTCATCAGCATGCTTGCTCACCAAAGGGGGGCCTGGCTTGTCAGTGACATCTTGAAAGGGGTAACAGGTGTAGGGTACCAGGCCAGTGATAAATTATACCACCATAAAACTGTTCCGATGAGGGAGACCGGGAAATTCCCATCTACAGATCCAAACAAGGTTTTTGGTAATGACATGTTTTACAATTGAGACACAAGTGTTGCCTTAAAACGCACCAGTGTGCCATGTGTCAGCATTGTGGTGTCAAATCAATGCTGAGACACCTTCTAATTTGAGAGTCTTTCTGATTTAGGATTATCAAACACGGGATGACCAATTAGAGTAGTCTCACAGCAGAGCACAAGCATTCCTTCAGGCTGGATATTTTGGGGATATGGATTATTTCCCAGCAGCTAAGGGATGAGGGGAGACTCTCAGGAAATACTAACCCTCACAACTCACTGTCTTATTAGGGTCTCTATTGCTGTGAAGAGATACTTGGTCTTACAAAACAAAATCATTTAGTTGGTTTGGTTTACATTTTCAGAGATTCAATCCATTGTCATCCAGATGTGGCATGGCAGCACACAGGCAAACTTGGTGCTGGAGAAGGAGCTGAGAGTCAGTCCTACACCATCACTTGCAGGTAAGAGAATATGGATTGAGTTTCACACTGTGCAAAGATTGAGCAAAGGAGACCTCAGAATTTACCACTACAGTGATACATTGCCTCCAACAAGGCGAACACATTCCTACAACTTCATGCACCCTAAGAGTGCCACCCACTATGCAAGCCATTTTTTTTCAAACCACACTCACTTAACAAACTCTGAATTAAACAGTAGTTTCTAGGATCCTACATCCTTATGATCATCTACAGGGTTACCAGTGGACAAATATTTTGGCACTGATGGCATTGAATGAATACATTGTTTCCAAGCCTATCACCATGCTGTATTGACTCAAATTTACAAACTGAGACCATTGGTATAAGGTTTATGGACATCTCCATTGTGTCATTTGTTCATGATAGAATGCAAAATTCAGGACCTCTGTAAAAACATTTTTTAATTTTTTCACGGGAAATAAAGTCTTCTTTCATACAATACATCCTGACCACAGTTCTCTTCTTTCCACTCCTCCAAGATTCCCCTATTTGCCCCTCCCCTAGATCCAGGACTCTTATATTTCCCTTCAGAAAGAGTAGGCCTTAGAGTGAATGAAAATATACAATAAGACAAGGAACAAACCCTCATATTGAGAGTGGACCAGACACCCCAATAGGAGGTAAAGGGTTTCAAGAGCAGACAAATGAATCAGAGACATTCCAACTCCCACTCTTTGTAGTCCCACAAAACTGCCATGTTAAGAACACTAATATATGCCACACTGTGACTCACTAGGCAGATGCTCCATTGCAGTTGTTGTGCACTGGGTAAAGTGCATGTCGAACAATGCCTCCACATCCAGAGAATTTTGTGGTCTACTCTGAGTACAGTGGACCTGCTGATTCATGCAGGACCACCCTGAGTCCCTGTCTCCCTGATATTTGACCCCCATAGTCATATCTCTGATGGAGGTGACTATGAAACCAGTTCAGGCGAATGCCCACAAACCGTAACATGGTTAACTCATTGGGTTAGCCCTAAATCTCCCTACCCGCTATATCCTGGCCCTACAGAGTACAGTCCTAGTAATCTGATGTACAACCACACCACCCAAAACCTGCCTTCCCCCCATCGTGTGTCCTACCTGGCCTGCTGCTCCATTGCTCAGGATGAGCACTGGGCCACAGTGGGACTCCAACAACCCCTCCACCTCCCAAGAATTTCCTGGATCTCTTCTGATCACACTGGACTTGGCTATCCAAGTGGGACCAAACTCAGTCCTTCTACCTTCCTGATCTTTGAACCCCATCACCAGGCCTCTGACAGAGTAGAAACCTCCTAAAGAGCTTGGACCATGCAGAGTTACAGACATCAAAACCTGACCCACCTATGCCTGCTGGGAGAGTAGGGAAGAGAGAAAGAATCCTCATGCACTCAAAGGAAGAAGCTATGGGAAGACAGCAATACAAGGAAACATCCAACAGGAGAAAGACAAGCATGACATAACCTCAATCTAGAAACTCTACAACTGTACCTGAATACACAAAACCAGATGAAGCAAAACAGAACAAATTAAGGAATAACTTCATAAAAATGATATAGGCACTCAAAGAAGATATGAGAAAATAACTTAAAGAAATGGAAAAAACAAACAAAAAATTGCAAGAAATGAATAAATCTCCTAAAGAAAATAAGGAAAGCCAAGAAGAAGAAGAAAAAATCACTCAGATGAAGGAAACAAACAGTTCAAGACTTGAAAACTGAAATAGACAAAGAAGAAAACACAAAACTGAGGGAATGCTGGAAAAAGAAATACTGGAAAAACAATCAGGAACTACAGGTGCAAACATAACCAACAGAATACAAGCCATGGAAGACAGACACTCAGATGCTAAGGATAAACTAGAGGAAATAGATTCATCAAAAAAGGAAATTTTAAATACAACAAATCCTTCACACAAAAAATGAGGAACACCTTGAACAGGCCAAACCTAAGAATAAAAGGCATAAAAGAACACAAAGTTGTAGGGGTTTGCTTGTGCTTCCTAGATGAGGGCTCCATAATGGTGGATAACTTAGTCATGGATCACATTGTCAGGGAAGGAAATTTATGGACCTTTTCCACATTTGCTCAATTTTTTGTTGGGGTCAGTTTTGTAGTTCTCTGAACATTTTTCTTCAAACCTATAATGGCTCCCTCTTTTATGGTCTCTCTCCTCTCTCTCTTTCTATCTCTCTTCTTTTTTGTCTGTTCTCTTCCTCCATTGACTCAATCTTCCTAGTCCCATGGGATTGCCACTCTTCCCTTTCTGTTTCTCCTAGTTCCCCCTCCAATCACAGACCTGTAGGATTTCCTTGGTAGAGTTTTCAAGCCATTTCTTTTAACTATCATATAATCTGCAAATAGTGAACGTTTGACTTCTTCCTCTCCAATTTATTTTTTTATTATTATTTTATTTAATTTTATATAACAAAGTCCAATTAAATGAAAACAAACATTTATACACAATATTTGGGAAATTGGGCGTCGTTCTTTCCAAACTACTTCCTGCTGGTAAGGGGCGCTGTCATGGGGGATTCGAAGAAGGTTCAGATATCCTGGCTGTAGTCTGTAGGGCTGCTTTGTCCAGCTGTTTTGAATGTAGGATCACCTTGTACTATGTTTCAGGCGGTCTGGCGTGATCAAACCACATTAGTCTGGAAGGAATCAACATCTTTTCATTTTCTGTGGAAACAAAAATAGAAATCCTTTTCCCCAGTAACTTGTCCTTCAACTTAAATTTTGGAGTCAAAGCAAATTTTAATTTAATTTATTATTTTACATGTCGATCCCTCTCCCTTCCTCCCTTCTTCCCTTCCTCCCTCCCCCCATTCCGCCCTCCCTCCTTTCCTCCCTTTTACTGTCTCTGCCCTCTCACATGCACTCTAAACACCCTCCCTTCCCATCCCCCCACCCCAATTTGATATGTAGGGGAATGCCATACATTTGGGGTCATGTAGATCTGACAGGTCCTGTGAAGTAGGGACTAGGGCTTCTCTCCTGTCTCTAGGTTAAGGCAGTTATCCCTCCATGGGGGATATGTTCGCAAAGTCCTTTTGTGCACCAGGGATACATCCAGGCTCCACTGTCTGAGGTCTCTTAGACTGCTCAGTCCTTCTGGATGAGACCCATATTCAGGGGGGCCTGAGTCAGTCCCATGCTGGCTTCCCAGCTATCAGTCTAGTGGCCCTTAGCTCCTCCTTGTTCAGGTAAGCTGTCTCTATGTGTTTCTGCCGTATGGTCTTGTCCTCTCCATCTTCATCTGGGTTCTAGTTCGACACAGTGTTTATGTATGGGTGTTTGATCCTGTTTTCAAGAGGCATTAGTTGAGTGCTCCATGGAGAAGTTAGTTGTTGATCTCACTCTCCAGGAAGGGCATTTATGATAGCCTTTCCACAGAAGCTGAGATTGTTATTTGGGAGCAGTCTTATAGTTCTCTAGACCTTTCTTTGTGTTCAATTTTATCTTCAAACCAATATTGGCTCCCTCTTTTATGTTCTCTCTCTCTGTCTCTGTCTCTCTCTCTTTCCTACCTTCTATTCCTAACCAGGCTCAATCTTCCTGGTTGCACATGTTTTCCTTTCCTCCACCTCATTTTCTCCTTCTTCTCTCTCCATTCGCTGCCCCCCCCCACTTCACCTGAGCTCTGGGGGAATTGTCACTTCCCAGTTCTGTGAGGACTTTTTATGGATCTCTTAGAATACACCTTGTATCCTAGTTCGTCTGGTGATGTGAATTATAGGCTGGTGATCATTTGATCTAGGCCTAAAATCCATATATGAGTGAGTACATACTGTGTTCCTCTTTTTGTGACTGGGTTACCTCATTCAGGATGGTTTCTTCAAGTGCCATCCACTTGCGTGAATAATAATCAACTTTATATGGAAAAACAAAAGACCCAGGATAGCCAAAACAACCCTATGCAATAAAAGAACTTCAGGAGGCATCACCATTCCTGACTTTAAGCTCTACTACAGAGCTATAGTTCTGAAAACAGCCTGGTATTGGCATAAAAATAGACAGGTAGACCAATGGAATCGAATTGAAAATCCTGATATTAATCCACGCACTTATGAACACCAGATTTTCAACAAAACAGCTAAAATTATACAATGGGGAGAGGACAGCATCTTCAACAAATGGTACTGGCACAATTGGATGAGGGTGTGTAGAAGACTGCAGATAGACCCATGTCTGTAGCCATGCACAAAACTCAAGTCCAAATGGATCAAAGACCTCAACATCAATCCAGCCACATTGAACCTCTTAGAAGAGAAAGTAGGAGGTACCCTTGAATAAATTGGTATAGGAGACACCCTGCCTGACATAACTCCAGGGGCACAGACACTGAGAAAAACAATTAAAAAATGGGACCTCTTCAAACTTGGAAGATTCTTTAAGGCAAAGGACACAGTAGACAAGACCAAATGGCAGCCCACAGACTGGGAAAAGATTTTCACCAATCCTATATCCGACAAAGGGCTGATCTCCAAAGAACTCAAGAAACTAGTCAACAAAACACCAAATAACCCTATTAAAAAATGGGGTACAGAACTGAAAAAAGAATTCTCAATAGAGGAAATCAAAAAGGCTGAAAGACACTTAAGAAAATGCTCCACATCCTTAGCTATCAGGGAAATGCAAATCAAAACAACTTTGAGATAACATCTTACCCCTGCCAGAATGGCTAAAATTAGAAACACCAGTGATGACTTATGTTGGAGAGGATGTGGAGAAAGGGAACACTCCTCCACTGCTGGTGGGAGATCAGGAAGAGGTCCCATTGTTTAATTGTTTCTCTCAGTGTCTGTGCCCCTGGAGTTATGTCAGGCAGGGGGTCTCCTATACCAATTTGTTCAAGGGTACCTCCTACTTTCTCTTCTAAGAGGTTCAATGTGGCTGGATTGATGTTGAGAACTTTGATCCATTTGGACTTGAGTTTTGTGCTTGGCTACACACATGGGTCTATCTGCAGTCTTCTACACACCCTCATCCAATTGTGCCAGCACCATTTGTTGAAGATGTTGTCTTCGCCCCATTATATAATTTTAGCTGTTTTGTGGAAAATCAGGTGTTCATAGGTGTGTGGGTTAATATCAGGATTTTCAATTCGATTCCATTGGTGTACCTGTCTATATTTATGCCAATACCAGGCTGTTTTCAGAACTATCTGTAGTGCAGCTTAAAGTCAGGAATGGTGATGCCTCCTGAAGTTCTTTTATTGTATAGGGTTGTTTTGGCTATCCTGGGTCTTTTGTTTTTCCATATAAAGTTGATTATTATCCTTTCAAGGTTGGTGAAGAAATGTGGTGGGATTTTAACGAGGATTGCATTTAATCTGTAGATTGCTTTTGGCAAGATTGCCATTTTTACTATGTTAATCCTACCTATCCAAGAGCATGGGAGATCTTTCCATTTTCTGGTATCTTCTTTAATTTCTTTCTTTAGAGTCACAAAATGCTTATTATATAGGTCTTTTATTTGTTCAGAAGCATTATCCCAAGATACTTTATGTTGCTTGTGGCTATTGTAAAGGGTGATGTTTCTCTGATTTCTTTCTCTGTCTCTTTGTTGTCTGAAAAATGTAGGGCTACTGATTTTTTTGAGTTTATCTTGTATCGTGCTAGTTTGCTGAAGGTGTTTATCAGCTGTAGGAGTTTCCTGGTAGAGTTTATTGGGTCGCTTACGTAAACTATCCTATCATCTGCAAATAGAGACAGTTTGACTTCTTCCTTTCCAATTTGGATCACCTTGAGCTCCTTTTGTCATCTTATAGCATTAGCTAGAACTTCTAGTATGATATTGAAGAGATATGGAGAGAGAAGGCAGCCTTGTGTTGTTCCTGATTTTAGAGGAATTGGCTTAAGTTTCTCTCCATTCAGTTTGATGTTGGCAGTCAGTTTGCTGTATATTGCTCTTATTATGTTTAGGTATGTTGCTGTTATCCCTGACCTCTCCAAGACCTCTATCATAAAAGGGTGTTGAATTTTGTCGAAGGCTTTTTCTGCATCAGGGAGATAATCATATGGTTTTTCTTTTTCAATGTGTTTATATGGTGGATCACGTTGATAGATTTTCATATGTTAAACCATCCCTGCATTCCAGAGATGAAGCCTACTTGGTCATGGTGGATGTTTTCTCTGATGTATTCTTGAATTCAGTTTGCCAGTATTTATTGAGTATTTTTGCATCGATGTTCATCAGGGATATTGGTCTGTAGTTTTCTTTATTAGTTGTGTCTTTGTGAGGCTTGGGTACCAAGGGTATTGTTGCATCATAAAAAGAGTTTAGCAATGAACCTTCTGTTTTTATTTTTTGTAAGTGTTTGAGGAGTATTGGTATTAGTTCTTCCTTGAATGTCTGGTAGAATTCTGCACTGAATCCATCTGGCCCTGGACTGTTTTAGGTTCGAGGACTTTCAATGACTGCTTCTATTTCATTGTGGGTTATAGGATTATTTATGTTGTTTGTCTGTTTTTGATTTAATTTAGGTAAGTGATAGTTATCCAGAAATTTGTCCATTTTCTTTGAATTTTCAATTTTTGTAAATACTGATTTTCAAAGTATGACCTGAAAATTGTCTGGATTTCCTCTGTGTCCGTTGTTATGTTCCCCCTTTGGTTTCTGATATTGTTAATTTGCATGTTCTCTCTCTGCTTTTTCATGAGTTTGGATAAAGGTTTCCCTATCTTGTTGATTTTCTCAAAAAACCACTTCTTCATTGCATTGATTTTTTTATTGTTCTCCAGGTTTTTATTTTTTGATTTCAGCCCTCAAGTTGATTATTTCCTCGCGTCTACTCCTATGGGGTGAGTTTGCTTCTCTCTGTTCTAAGGCTTTCAGTTGTGCTGTTAATTCTCTTATGTGACTATCCTCTGATATATTCATATGGGCACTTAGTGCAATGAACTTCCCTCGTAGCACTGCTTTCAAGGTGTCCCAGAAGTTTGGGTATGGTGTGTCCTCAATCTCATTGAATATTAGAAAGTCTTTAATTTCCTTCTTTATTTCTTCTTTGACCCAGATGTAGTGCAACTGTACATTGTTCAGTTTCCAGGTTTTCTGCTATTTGTGTTGTTGAATTCCAATTTTAAAACATGTTGGTCTGATAAGATACAGGGGACTATTCCTATTCTATTGTATCTGTTGAGGTTTCTTATGCCACCTAGTATGTGGTCGATTTTAGAGAAGATTCCTTGTGGAGCAGATGACTTTGTTGAATATGTTTTCATCACCTTTGAGCTAGGCTTCTTCACCTTTCTCTATGCCTATTATTCTTAGGTTTGGCCTGTTCATGGTGTCCCATATTTCCTGGATGTTTTCTGTTAAGGATTTGTTGGATTTATGATTTTCTTTGGTCGATGTATCTACTTCTTCTAGTTTATCTTCTGTGCCTGAGATTCTCTGTTTTATCTCTTGAATTCTCTTGGTTATGCTTGTGTCTGTAGTTCCCAAGATATTGCCCAGTTTTTCTATTTCCAGCATTTCTTCGGTTTGTGTTGCTTTTATTTTCTCTATTTCAGTTTTTAAGTCTGGAACCAATATCTTCATATGCTTATTTTTTTTTCTTGGCTTTCTGTATTTTCTTTGCTCTCCTTAAGTAATGTGTTCATATCTTCCACTTTTTTGTTTTTTTTTTTTTTTCCTCCATTTCTTTAAAAATTTTCTCACATCTTCTGTGAGGGCCTCTATCATTTTCATTAGGGTATTTTTTAAGTCGTTCCCTTCTGCTTCTTCTGCTTTGTTGTTGTTTTCCGTTCTAGTTGGAGTAGATTCCCTAGATTCTGGTGGTGTCATGCTTGTCTTTCTGTTGTTAGGTGTTTTCTTGTATTTATGTCTTCACATAACTTCTTACGATAGGTGTCTCCTCCTCTCTCTATGGTACTTTCACAGTGGGCATATGTGGATCAGAGATTCAATATCTGTATCTCTGGGTGGTCGATGCTCTCTCTATAGGAGGTCTCTCTGCAGACAGGGACCCAGGGATGGGGTCAGGTCTGAGGATCCAGTAGAAGATGCCTCTAGCCAATGGCTCTAGGCAATGGCACAAAGAAGAGGACAAAGGCTGAGCTGAAACTTGGGAAGTTTCTGCAGGATAATCTGATCTCACTTGAAACTGGCACTCTCCAGCTGAGGCCTCTTTCTTTAGCAGAGGCCCTGCTTTGGGGGTCAAGGATCTTGCTTCCAGGAACGCAGAGTGGACCCGCAGAGATAGGAAGATCTCTGGGAGGGGCCTGGGACTCCAGCAGTGGACTGGAGGTGGGGTCAGAGACCAAGCAGGTGGAAATTACCAGTGGTCCTGCAAGGATAGGGAGGTCTCCTTTGTTCAGAGTTGCTCTGAGAAGTCTCTAAAGTTGGGTGGACTGTTGCCTCCACCCTCTGCCCCATGCTCAACCAGGGCAGAAAAGCAGGACAGTGGGCGAGGTAGGGCACAGGGTAGGTGTGGCAGGCTCAAGGTGGGGATGGGTGGGGGTGTATCAGAGCTCCAAGGGTGTTCTCGATGGGGAAAGGACACAGGTGCAGCAGGATCATGGAACAAACCAGGGAGTTGACGTTTTCTTTGCAAACTTTCTGTAGGGCTGTATTGTGATATGTATTGTGAAAATCTGACTTTGACATTGAATATTTTGTGTTCTCTGTCTACAATAATTAAGAGTTTTGCTTGGTATAGAAGTCTAGGCTGGCGTCCGTGGACTCTTAGTACGTGTAGAACATCTATCCAGGAACTTCTGGCTTTGAGAATTTCCATGGAGAAGTCAGGTGTAATTTTGATAAGTAATTTTTTACATTGTTCACTTCTGCTTCCTCTGCTTTTGTGTTTTCAGGTCTAATTGGTGTAGGGTCCATAAATTTGGGTGCTGCCAGGCTTGTCTTTCTCTTGTTGGGTGTTTTCTTATATTGCCGTCTTTGTATCACTTCTTCCAGTAGGTACAAATGGAGGTTCTCTGTCTCTGTCTCTGTCTCTGTCTCTGTCTCTCTCTCTCTCTCTCTCTCTCTCTCTCTCTCTCTCTTCTACTCTCCCTGTGTGCATAGGTGGAGCTGGAATTTGATTTCTGTCACTCTGGATGTAGCACATCCTCTCTAGTAGGTCTCTCCTCCATCAGAAGCCCTGCAAAGGGTAGGATCAAGCAGGCTGAGACACAGGGTGGTCTCACATGGATAGGCAGACCCAGAGTGCTAGTGGCAGATCCAGGATGTTCCCCAGAGGTGGAGGCCTATTGGACCTTCACTCTGGCAAGGTACTCAACCAGAGCCGTGAGTCAGCCAGCCCAGAACTACACAGGGTAGGGGCATAGCAGGTTCTAGTTGGGGTAGTTTGTGGATCAGAATATTGGCAGTGTACTATCTAGGGAAAGGATATAGGGGGGGAATGAGATTTGGGTTAACCCAGGGAGTTCCATAGAAAGGTGTAAGGGGGATTCTGCCTGAACTGGTCCCACACTCACCTCTGGCAGAGGCCCACTGATGGGGTTCAAAGATCAGGTAGGCAGAGTCTTAGGGTGGTCTCACATGAATACTCAGATCCAGTGTGCTTAGAAAAGGTCCTGGAAGTTCTCAGGAGAAGGAGGAGTTGTGGAACCTCCAACTGGCCCAGTACTCAACCACATTATTTGATCAGCTGGCCCAGTAGAACAAAGGGTAGAGGAAGGGCAGGTTCTGGGTGGGGTAGGGTGTAGAGCAGCGTATTAAGACTATTTTCTAGGCATAGGCTAAAGGGAGAGGGATATTTGGAACTAACCCAGAGATTTCCTCAGGAAAGGTGTGCAGCCTGAACTTGCCCCAGCCTCACCTCAGGCAGAGGCTTGGCCATAAAGGGGGAAAAAAATACAGAAAACAGCAATACATTTCTTTTCTCGATGTGCTATATAAACACAATAGCTAAACAAAAGCAAAATATACATATCACAAAATTGATGTTAAATTTGTATCAATACGTGATAATACATTCCAAAAAAGTATTCATATAAATGCCATAATCCCAATTATACATTGAAAAAGACTGGTTGTGGTCAATAACTATCTAGAGTCAACCCCATTTAATGAAAACATATATTTATAGACAATATTTGGGAATTTGTTCATCGTTACTTCCAAACTGCTTCCTCTTGGTAGAGGGTCTTGTCATGGGATTCTAAGATGTACAAACCCAGGCTGTAGTAGTCTGCAAGGCGCTCTTGTCCAATGCATTTGGGGTCTTGCTTTGCTAACCATGTTAGTCTGGAAGGAATCCACACCTTTTGATTTCTGTGGAAACAAAATTAGAAATCCTTTTCCCATTAAGCTGTCCTTGAACTTAAATTTTGAATTCAAAGCATTTTAAAATATATAGATTGGATTAAACCAGCAGCTTTTTTTTTTAAAACAACTATTGTTATTTCCTCAACATTCAAACAATTTAAAGACAATGTAATAGTATAGAGCATCAAGAATCGTTTGGTGGTTTCCATCTTTATGTGGATTTTTTATTATTTTATTTTTTCTATTTCTATTTTTTATTTATTGAGACAAGGTTTCTCTGTGTAAGTACTGCACATCCTGGAATTAACTCTATTCACCAGGTTCACTTGGAAGTCACAGAGATCTTCTAGCCTCCCAGAAGCTGGAATTATGGCATGTGCCACCAACACCCAGCTACTCTCTTTCCATTTTTTTTTTAACCATTACATCATGTTCTCTCCCAAGCCAATGTATATCTTAAAACACATTGTAAACCTTTTGAGGTTTTTCTTAATCAGAATCTGTCTCTAGTGTAAATCTTTTTCTTGCCTTGGATCTTTTATCTGTTAAACAACTTTGATTAAACTAAAACCACAGCTGAATTGACCGCAGTCTATCAAAGATGACAGGGGGTATGTGGAGGGGGTGGCAGATCTATGAGCTGTGCTCACTGGCTTGGTGTACTCTACCATACAGCAGCATGCAACTGACTTGGAGATGTGGTCACTGTCATAGCCAGCTCTTGTAACACCATTAAGTTGTTAGTAAAATTCTTTAAAAGTCTTGTAGTATTTTGCCTATATGTTGAGTCAGGAAATATCTCTCAAAGGAACCACACAAATCTCTGATTGTCTACAACAAAACAGAGCCCACTAGAAAAATACTATTACCAACAATCCTTGCTTGTCTCTGTTCTTTTGTTTCTGAAGACCTTTTTTAAGGATTTGTTAAATGTAAGTGGAAGTTCTTAGTAGCCACATTGCAGATGCCATTTTGTTATGAGCAGTTATTTCCCTCCCGGTTCCACTGACATGACAGCCACAAATAACACACGGAGATGCTGTAGCTCTTATAAAGCTGTTAGCCTTTTACTAGCATTTCTTATTGGCTAACTCTGTCTTAAATACTAATTCATTTCTATTAATCTAAGTGTTTCCACATGGCCTATCTTACAGAAGGGAGGTTCTGGACACCAGTGGTCTCAAGACTTACATGTTGAATATGCTTCTACCTATCCCTGAATCTTTCTTGTCTCCTAGTCATAGCCAAAACAATCCTGTACAATATGAAACTTCTACAGGCATCATCACCACAGATTTCAAGCTCTAATATAGAGCTATAATCTTGAAAATAGCTTGGTAATGCATGAAATGGAATTGAATTAAAAACACCTATATTAACCCACACACTTAAGAACACCTGATTTTTGACAAAGCAGCTAAAATGGAAAAAAAGAAAGCATTTTCAACAAATGGTACTGGCACAACTAGATGATGGTGCATAGAAGACTGCAGATAAACCCATATCTTTGCATTATTCAAAACTTAAGTCCAAATGGATCAAAGACCTCAACAGAAACCCAACCACACTGAACCT
The DNA here is from genome assembly GCF_943737965.1 of Phodopus roborovskii. Lineage (NCBI taxonomy): Eukaryota > Metazoa > Chordata > Mammalia > Rodentia > Cricetidae > Phodopus > Phodopus roborovskii. The sequence goes on along the minus strand of NW_026126629.1, from coordinate 2,067,609 downwards.
CTTAGATGACAAAGTGAGAGGTGCCCTTGAACAACTTGGCACAGGAGACCGCTTCCTGAACAAAACACCAGAAGCACAGATTGACATCAAAAAATAATAAATGGGACCTCCTGAAACTGAGAAGCTTCTGTAAGGCAAAGGACACAATGAATTAGACCAAACAGCAACCCACAGAAAGGGAAGATCTTTGCCAAACCTACATCTGACCGGGGACTGATCTCAGAAATACAGGAACAAAAAAAGAAGCTAGTCACAACAACAACAAATAATCCAATTTAAAACTTGGGTACAAAACACAACAGAGAATTGTTGATAGAAAAATCTAAAATGGACAAAAGACACTTAAGAAAGTGCATAAGAACCTTAGCTATCAGGAAAATGCAAATCAAAACTGCTCTGAAATACCACTTTACTCGGCCAAGATTGGATAAATTCAAAACCACCAATGACAGTTTATGCTGGAGAACATAAGGAAAATAGGTACAGGGCTCTACTGCTCGTGGGAGTGCAAATATGTACAGCCATTTTGTAAATCTATGTGGTGGTTTCTCCAGAAGGTGGGAATCAGTCCACCACAAGATCCAGGGATTCTACCCTTAGACATATACCCAAAAGATGCACTTTCGTGTTCATTTATATTCATAGCAGCATTATTTGTAATAGACAGATCCTGAATGCAACCTAGATGCTGTTCAACCAAAGAATGGATACATAAAATGTGGTACATTTACACTATGGGGAACTTCAGAGTAGAACAAAATTAAAAAAAAAAAAGAAAGACATAAAAAGAAAAAAAAAAAAAAGAAAAGAACAGGAACAATGACGGAATCTTGAAATTATCAAGCAAATTGATGGAACTTGAAGAAACCATTCTGAGTGAGGTAACCCAGTCACATAATGACAAACATGGTATGTAGTCACTTGTATTTGGTTTTTAGCCATAGAGCAAAAAATGGTAACCAACAATCCACATTTCCAGAGAAGCTAGGATACAAGGAGGACAATAAGAGAGACCTACATGGTCCCTCACAGAAGAAGAAATGGACGAGATCTCCTGAGTGGGTATACAGGAGAAACAAAAGGAGAGAGGAGGAGGGTGAAAGTGTACATGAGCGACTCAGAAGACTGAGTCGTGGGAGGAATAGAGGAGACAAGAAAAGAGGTATCATAATGGAGGGACACATAATAGATTTCAAGAGAAATCTCACACTAGGGAAATGTCCAAAGACCAACAAGGATGACCCCAACTAACAATCAAACAATAGTGGTTGGAGAGGCTACCTTAAATGCCTTTCCCTGATAATGAGATTGAGGACTACTTTATATTCCATCCTAGAATCTTCATCTAGTAGCTGATGAAAGCATGATTAGACAACCACAGCTGAACATTGAGAGAAACGCCTGTAATGCAGTAGCAGAGAGGCAGAAGTGATGAGCAAAATGGTCAAAGCCATGCTGGGGAAACCAACAGAAACAGCTTACCTAAATAAAGGGGAGCTCCTATACCCCCGACTGATAGCTGAGAAATAAGCATAAGACTGAACCAGACCCCATGAACATGGGTCTCAGTCAAAAGACCTGTGATATGGTACCTCTGACAATGGAACCAGGGTGTATCCCCTACTGCAGGAACAGACTTCAGGAGCCCATTCCCCATTGAGGGATACTTCCTTAATATAGAGACAAGCAGAAAGGACTAGGCACTACCCCCAAATGATTGTCAGGGTTTGATGACCCTCAAGGAAGGCCTCACTATCCCTAGGAAGTAGATGGGGGATGGCATGGGGTTCTGTGCTAGGCATGGGAGAATGGGAGGGAGCTGGAACTAGGATTGATACATAAAATAAGAACAAATTAAATAAAACAAATTTTAAAAATCCTAACCCATTTTTACTTATTTACATATTGTCAAATATCTCATAGCTTTTCGCCCTTTTCCTACAAGTCTGTTCCCTTTCTAAACAGCTGTCAACTCAACCTTCTTTCTTGTGTTTGCTCTGTCCTGTCATTCCTGCCTACCTACTGAATATTCAGCTTTTTATTAAAACAAGCTGGGTGACACTTCTTCATGGTATACAAAAATATTATTGTACAACTTTAGTCTCTTTTTACCTAAATTATAAGTTTTAACAGTAACACAGTAAAACTACAGACAATCAGAACAATTATGGGGCAAGAATTATATTTAAAATATGCTGGTATAATTGGAGAATATACTTCTTTATTTGCTCTGTCTTGATAAGTTCAAAGCTCTTTACCTAATTTACCTTCTATAAAACTACCTACTGTTCCACTCCATCAAAGGTCCCAGGACATAATATTAACTTAGTAAAGAGGAAATGCAGTGCAAGCCATTTCCAAGCCTATAGAAAGGACAGACATGTGGATGTCTGAACAGTCACTCAAGTATCTCTTGCAACATGGAGGCATCCATCTTCAGCATACAGGCCAAGAATATCTGACAGGCTTTTTATGAAGCAGGGGATTGAAGGATTCTCCCTTCTTGTTTTGGCAAACTTTGGGCATACCTTTCTTGTCGGTTTGCAGAATGTCTGCAGCCATTTACATGAGGGGGAACTTTTTGGAGCTTGCCCACCTTTGTCTTGGCAAATTTCAACAGTTTTTTTTTTCCTGTGTCTCTTTCGTGTCCACTGTGTACAGCACACAGTCAAGACAAGAGCAGTTTCTGGTCCATTGGCTAGTTTTGCCACATTGAAAGTAAACTCCTTATGAAGTTTGATTTAAATTGTTGCTACCAATAATAGACATGTCTTAGTATCATGAAAAGCTCTTTGTTTACAAAACATTTTAAATGTTGTATTCTATAAGACTTATTAAGTGTTTTAAGATCATCTATATATCTAAAATATATCTGTTTGACATTGAAAAGATACCTAACATGACTACAAATTTGATAGTTATAAGTGACTAACTGCTAACCTATACTTTTTTATTTTCCTAGTTTGTAATAATGACTTTCAAGGACCACAAATTCATATGAAATTGTTAAGTGAGCTACATTGCTACAATACTTTAAATAATAATAGAAATGGATGTACAGTATCTTCTAATCAAAAAAACCCGTACATTTGTTTCAGTATACAAAAATCCATACAAATATAAAATATTTGAGATGAATGGTTTTTCAAATGTAGATTCAACGAATCTTTATCTCATCATTTTTATGCTATATCCCCTCTTTTCTCTTCACAAAGACATCCTTGAAACTATTCTCCTTAATAATCTTTCTCTCTGACAATGACCAATAACAATTTGTAAGCAACACCCCTATAAGGTAAGAAATATTCATAACCTACTGAATGACCAAAACCCACCAACCATATCACTTTGGAATGACAGCTTTACGTTCCTTGGACTGGTTCCTGTTGTCTGGGGGTCCTTGAATCTTTGCGGAGAACCTGAAAAATGTAGGACAATGGCCACGTCCTAGCTAGAATAGTTTGGTAGGGTAGATCATCTCAACCAGCAGTCTTGAAGTTGTTCTACATGCAAAACTCAGTGGAAACTGCAACACAGGCACTCAGAGAGAGTCTGGATCAACAGGGCCACCTGTTTTCATTGGTCTGGTCTCATTGCTATGAAAACACAGAAACTTTGAAAGGTAATGTACACATATCTTCATTCATACAAGTGTGCACTGTGTGTTGTACACATGCCACCCAAAGATAAATTTCTGTTTTACATCTGAGTAGGTAAAATATACTTACCCTTCTTGTAATTTTTATATGTATTGCTTTATGTCTGTAGCCAGAATGCTCAGGGAGTCCTCCAATCAAACCTGATCCTCTTCAAACTTGATGGAATCCATAGCTTTTCATATTCTGTAGAAACAAAAGCCTAACCTCTTCCGCAATTTTGAAGTTAAGACATTTTTAAAATATATGGGTTTGTTTAATTTAGCAATTCCCATAATCCAATGTGTCTCAACAGATATTGTTTGTTGATTAGCAATTTAAAAATTCAAACACCACAATAATATATAATATCCAGGCTCTCTGTGTATTTGCCATCTCTATGTGGTTTATTCTTATTTTCATTACTTTACTCTTTCTATAAATACTTTACTCCATTATGATTAAACTCTTTATTTTTTCATTTTTATGACTGTCTATATTGTTTTTCTCTTTTTTATCTTAAGCCCATGCACATTCTCAAACACACTGTATCCTATTTAGAGGGGTTTTCCCCAACTGAACTTGCTTTCATACATATTTGTAAACTTTTCTGTCTGCAGAAGCAAAATCGTAAACTACCATACAGCTTAGTTCATGGCATGCTGGATTCTCTGGCCTGTACACTGAGACTGGGAAGCAAATCTTTCTATGGTGTGTACATGAGAGACTGAGAAACTAGGATGCCAATTTTGATTCTGTTTTTGTTAGGTATCTATTTATTTAGTGCTTTCTTGGGTCTTACGTGAAAATATGTGCCTGGAAATTGGGAACTATATGTTGTTAGTCTTTCTATGTCCTACTAGCCAGCTCACAAACGGACAACACAAAGACTTCTTATTAATTATGAAAATCCAGATGGTAGCTCTCATAACCTAAATTAACCCATTTTTTATTTATCTATATTGCCACACGACTCATGGCATTTGCCTCTTTACTTGCCTGTCTTCTCTCTGTCCACCTGGTGACACTACATTCTTCTTTCCACATTTCTCTCTGCCTTCAAAATCCGGCTTAGCTATTGGCTGTTTAACTTTTTATGAAACCAAACTTTGTGACACCACAGAATCATTCTAAGAACCATAGGAACTGTATGCTTGTTGTGAGGTGCCATTTTCTATATTTGACCTGAAGCTATACCCATTAGTACATAACAATATTGTCACCTAAATAAGAACTAAGCAGTGACATCTTGTAAAAACTCAACATACATGGGGAGAGATCCCATCCGCAGTAAAGAGCTTGGACATCTAACTGCTGCTAAAGGAGGGAGAAAGATTTCCCCAGGGATAGATTCCTGTTGAGATAACCAATCCCAATTGGTGACACTGAACACATATAATTCTGAACAACAATAAATCTACTTAGCAAATCTATCTCTCACACACACACACAAACACACACACACTTACCCAAAGGGGATGTGACAATAATAATTAAAGATGTCAATAATTTGAGAGGGGGTGTGGGAGAAGTACTTGGAATGCAAAGAGACATGACTAAATATATTATAAATTCAGTACCCATGTATGAAATTCTAAAAGGAATAAATTTAAAAAATACATCTTTCTCAGCAGCCCATTGAAATGCTTCCAATATTGATCCCATATTGGGAAACAGAACAAGTCTTCTAAAATGAAGGAAAATGGAAATAACTGATATTAAATGGATATCAATAGCAATAAATTGTACATAATGTTCACAAACTGATGTTTCACTGAAGAAATCCAGAAGAAAAACTTTTAAATCCCACGAGTTGAGTAAAAATGTAAATACAAATATCAAAACCTTTGAGATATAATTAAGGCAACAGTTTTGATTTGCATAAAATTGGCCAAATTCGAACTTTATGAAAGGGATTAGGAGATATGGCCAGGTTAAAAGAGGGGTCTCTTAAGGATGGTTTTTGGATTAAAAAGTCTTTGTCTTTCCCAGTTAGCTGTCTGTCTGCCTTGTGTTTGTGGATCAGATGTGATGTCTTAGTTACTGCTCTAGCAACATGCTTACCTGTCTGCAGCCATGCAACCTACCATAACTGCCATGGACTCTAACTCTCTGGAACCATGACATCCAAGTTTAAAGTGTTTTGGTAAATAGTTTTTGTAGTGTTTTTTCACAACAATATAAAACTAACTAAGACAGAAGTTGGTACTAGCAATGTGGTATTGCTGTGACAGGACTGATGGCACTGGTTTTGGAGGACCAGGGAAGATTTTAGGACTTTGAATTAAGAAAGTTGTTGGATATTGTAACTGGGAGCTAAATGAGCCATCTAATTCAAGGAATGAAAGATAATATTGCTGAGAGCAATGTGGACTATGGGGGCCTAGCTCAAGAAGTTTCCAATGCAATAGTATTAGCAACTTTGCTAGACACCATAATTGTGGTACTTTTGCAAAGTATGTGGCGGCTTTTTACCCTTCTCCTATGAATCATCTCAGGTTAAACTGAAATGCTTTGAACTAATCTCAATGGCAGAAGACATTTTAAAATATCCTGATAGTGACACGGTCATGTGGTTATTAGCAATCACTCTTAGGCAGTTTTACAATGAAAATGAACAAGCAGGGCAAAAAGAAATTCAAATATACAATTTAAGAATAAAAAGAGCACAGCAAAATTGAATATTGGTGCCAAAGCTTTGCTGAAGGACATAAAGGCCTGACACACAATGTAATTGAGGAAATGAGAACCTATGGGCAAGGCTACCAGCTACCCTGCAACATATGAAAGTAAAGGGCCTAAGGAGTTTTTGTTCCTAAGAGTAGGGAAAGCATAAGCAAAGATGATTCAAGAGGGCCAGTTTCTGCTAGAACAGGTGGCTGCCTTGGTACCATAGGGCAAATGGATTCAGAGTCATAAAGAATACAGAAATAAGGATGTTATAAAACCTTTTCTGGATAAGAAAATCCACAGAGATTCAGGGCTAACAAAATGAGTTCCCAGGAAATGTGGGGGAGGAGATGGCCTGAATTCAAGCAAGACAATAACAATGGTGAAATGAGGAAAATAGAATTCAAATTGTCCAAGACTTGAAAGCTGAAATGGACACATTAAAGAACACAAACAGAGGGAATGCTGCAAGTACAATGTCCAGGTAAACAATCAGAAGCCACAGATTCAGGCATAACTAAAAAGAACACAAGACATAGGACAGAGAATCTCAGATGTGGAAGATTCACTGAAGAAAATAGCATCATAGACAACGAAAGTGTTATGTGCAATAAATCCCTAACACAAAATATGGAGGAAAGATGTGACACGGTGAAAAGGCCAATCCTAAGAATAGTAGGAATAGAAGAGGGCGAAAAAGCCAAGCTCAAAGTCATAGACAATCTATTCAATAAAATCATAGAAGACAAATTTCACAAGCTAATGTGGGGCATGCTTATAAAACCACAAGAGGCTAATAGAACACCAAAAGACTGGATCAACAAATAAATAAATAAAATAAACCCAAACCAAAAAAAAGTCCCCTAGAAACATAATAATAAAAACACTAAACATACAGAATAAAGAAATCATATTAGGAGCTGCAAAGAAAAAAGGTCAAGTAACTTACAAAGGCAGACCTATCAGAATGACATCTGACTTCTCAATGGAAACTCTGAAAAACAGAAGGTACTGGGTAGGTGTTCTACAGACACTAAGAGACCATGAATACCTGCCCAGACTACTAAAACCAGCAAAGATTTCAATCACTATTATTGGAGAAAACAAGATATTCCATTTCAAAACCAGATTTAAAAAATACACATCCACAAATCTAGACATACAGAAAATATTGGAAAGAAAATTGCAACCAAGCAAGTTAACTATACTCATAAAAATTTAAATACCTTTCAAATGAAGAATACATACTGAAAATTTGATACATTTATACAATGGAGTACAACTCAGCTGGGAAAAAATTAAGTCTTCAAATTCCTAGTCAATGCATGGAACTAGAAGAAACCATCACAAAGGAGGTAATCCAAACACAGAAAGAAAAATATGGTCTGTACTCACTCAAAAGCAGATGTTAGAAACAGAGCAAAAGGTTACCCCAGAGTAGCTGACATTGGCCTGTAATAAAGGGAAAACGGAAAAGATATCCCAAGTAAATAGGGAGCATGTAGAGAGGGGGAGGAAAGGAAAGAGGAGGAGAAAAAGGGAGAGAGAGGAGACCATGAGAGAACTAGAAGGTCGAATTGAGGGGAAAAACAGAGGAGAGACAGAAAAGAGATAACTTAATGAGGGATATCTCCAGTGAGCCACAAGGATGATCACATTAAGAATCTAAACATGGTGAGGATGGACAAGTCCCCCAGAGATCAGGGGAAGTGGGGGGGGCAGCGAATGGAGAGAGAAGTAGGAGAAAACGAGGGGGAGGAAAAGAAAACATGTGCGACCAGGAAGATTGAGCCTGGTTAGAAATAGAGGACAGGAAAGAGAGAGAGAGAGAGAGAGAGAGAGAGAGAGAGAGAGAGAGAGAGAGAGAGAGAGAGAGGGAGAGAGGGAGAGAGAGAGAGAACATAAAAGAGGGAGCCAATATTGGTTTGAAGATAAAATGGAACACAAAGAAAGGTCTAGAGAACTACAAGACTGCTTCCAAATAACAATTTGAGCTTCCGGAGAAAGGCTACCATAAATGCCCTTCCCAGAGAGTGTGATCAACAACTAACTTATCAATGGAGCCCTCAACTAATGCCTGTTGGAAACAGGAGCAAACACCCATACATAAACACTGAGTCGAACTAGAACTCAGATGCAGATGGAGAAGACAAGACCAGGTAGAAGAAACACATAGACACAGCTTACCTGAACAAGGAGGAGCTAACTGGCCACCAGACTGATAGCTGGGATACCAGTATGGGACTAACTCAGGCACCCCTGAATATGGGTCTCAGCCACAAGGAATGAGCAGTTTAAGAGACCTCAGACAGTGGAGCCAGGATGTATCCCTGGTGCAAAATAGTACTTTGCGAACACATACCCCACGGAGGGATAACTGCCTTAATCTAGAGACAGGAGAGAAGCCCTAGTCCCTACTTCACATGACCTCTCAGACCTACATGACTCCAACTGGATGGCATTCCCTTACATATGGAATTGGGGTGGGGGTTGGAGGGGAGGTGGGTTAGAGTCCATGTGAGAGGGCAGAGAGGGTAAAAGGTAGGGAAGAAGGGAGGGAGGGAGAGAGGGGGGAGGGAAGGACGGAGGGATGGGGTGGGAACTGGGATCTACATGTAAAATAATAAATTAAATAACAAAAAAAAAATGTTTTGACTCCAAAATTTAAGTTCAAGGACAAGTTACTGGGGAAAAAGGATTTCTATTTTTTTTTCCACAGAAAATGAAAATATGTGGATTCCTTCCAGACTACTGTGGTTTCATCAAGCCAGACCACCTGAAACAGAGTACCAGGTGATCCTACATTCAAACAGCTGGAATAAGCATCCTTACAGACTACAGCCGGATTTCTGAATCTTCTTCGAATCCCCCAAGACAGCGCCCCTTACCAGCAGGAAATAGTTTGGGAAGAAAGATGCCCAAATTCCCAAATATTGTCTACGTTTGTTTTCATTTACATTAAATAAATAAATAAATAAATAAGAATCTAAGCATTGTTGAGAGGCTACCTAAAATGAACTTCCCATATAAAGAGAGAGATGACTACCTTGAATCCCATCATACAGTCTTCATCGAGAAGCTGATAGAAACAGGAGCAGAGATACACGGCTAAACACTGAGATGAACACCTGAAATCTAGTTTTGGATAGGAAGGAGGAATGAGCAAAGGTCAAGACCCCTGAAACCAGTATATATTCCTACTGCATGAATGGGATTTGGGAGCCCTTTCCCTATGGGGGATGTCTCACAGCCAAGCCAAAAAGGGGAAAGTCAAGCACCTACACCAAATGATGTAACAGAGTTTGAGGATCACTTTGGGAGGTCTCATCCTCCCTGGGGACTGGAAAGGGTAAGATGGGGCATTGGAGGGAGGAATGTGAGAATGGAAAGAAGGGGGAGCAGGGATTGGCACACGATATAAGATTGATTTTAATTTAAATTGTATAACAACAAAACAGAATTATTTGTAGTCTAATTCTATGAATACCACTGAGATTGGACCTACTGTGTGACTTCAGTTCTCCATGATCATGACAGTGAGGAGGTCTGTGGACACTGCCCTGCTCAGAATATCCAGGCTAGAGATCTGAAAGAGAAGGACATTCATTTCCCAAGGCTCTTCTTAAATACTTTCTTAGGTTAGGAATGCTGTCAGTGTTGTCAGTGAGTACAAAAAGGCATGGGTAACTCTCTGCACTGTCAAAATGCAAAGAATCTTAGCTGGGCAGTGATTCAGGAATAACTAGCCACTGGGAGGCTTTCACAAGGATACTCTCCTAAGGAGACTCTCCTAACATTCCCCAGGTCTAGTTGTAAACTTGAAAGGTGGAAGACCTACCATTGCATTGTCCTCAAAATGCAGAGTGGATACTCTGAGCTTCTCAAGTGCTCAGACGATGACTAGTTAGTCTTCCAGAAGAAGGGGAGGTGACAAGTGCACTCCTCCTCCAATGTCAGTAATGCACTGTGTGCACATCCTCAGGTCAGGAGTTTTGGTGTCCATCATACAGGATGTGGCCAGGCACCTAAAAGAGAAGGCAGATGTAAAACCAAAGATGATGCTAGCAGAAAGATTTATACAACAAACCTAGACCCATGGCCATACAGAAAATAGCAGGTTGATTTTGGTGCAATTTAGGAACAAGTAAGGTTGGGTCAATGTCCATTTTCTTCCTATATGACCTTCCTAATGGAGAACTCAGTGTGCTCTCTTAGAAAGCTCTGATTGCAGGGATTGGTTTTTCCTGCTTTCATGATCAAGTGCTGTTCATTGGCTCGAGAATTAAGGAGGAGATGAATTTTCCCACTGACATGTCTGTATCTGGGAACTGTGCTTCCTGCAACCCTCCTCATTTGGCCCTTGCCTAGATTATGCAGGATGCACATGTGGTAAAAATGAAGTTTGTCACAGAACATGTCTAAAATGACCTGGAGATCTGAGGATGGAAAGGGTTGCAAATTACAGTTCTGAGGTTGACATTGGAAAATACAATTGACCCAGGATGGTACCAAAAAGGTTATCATGAATTGGTCACAGGAATTTAAACTGTACACAAGAGCAAGCTATTGAGCATCTGAGAGACTCAATTTTCTCCACAGGGAGATGAACAGTACTGGGAAAGTTTGGGTAGGGTGTGGAAAGATGTAGGCACAAATAGCTGGTATTGACTGCATCTGTTACTGTTGCCTCCATCATGCACACAGTCAGAAAGAAGGGTGTTAAGTGTGAGAGCCTGGTCACTAGCTGACTTCTCTCAGATAACAGTCTAAATAAAGGCTACAATATGTTCCCTCCAGTGACCAAAGACATTAACAGTTGGCACTGTAAATATCTGAACACTTGATCATGTCTACATTCTAAGATTCACATCCTTACAGACCATTATATGGGCTTGGAGAGCCTGGTCCACTTGTGGTGTCTCTTCAGAGATTACATGGCCTGCCACAGGAGGCAATTATCCCTTGCCCAGGCACTGGTTTCAATTAGGAAGTAACACAGCAGGACAAACAAAATGACAACCAGGCTAAAAGACCTAGCTCTTAGTCACAAAGGCTGTCTACACCTGAATCCTGTACAGCGTGGGACCAGGGTACAAAGTAATTGTAAAAGTGCTGACCCCATATCTGAACACTCTTCCCTAGGTAAGGAGAGCTCTACCCACTTGCAAAGTGGAGCAAAGTCCCAGCATTCCATGCATAGTGGTACCCATTTTCCTCCAGCTTGCTGCAGTTTCCTGTAAGAGAAAAAGATGTTCCTGAGAAAACTCCCTACATTGAGGCCCCATCACAAACTAAGTGAGTATGCAGTGTGACTGGGCCTTTCTGATGAACAGGACTCAGAGATAAAAGAAGTCTACAAACACAACCACTGGGATGAGAGGAAGAGGAAGAAGGCAAAAGAGATCTTTTGCACTCATAGGGGGAAAACTCTTCACTGGGACCAGAAACCAGAAGGGATGGACAAATTAGTGAGTACTCAGGTATTTCTCTGAGACTGGTGCACAGGGTGTGTTCATTCATGGGCACCTTGGACATGGTCTTGTCTAAGCGCATCCTCTGTCAAGGATGCTGTGAATTGCAGCCCTGAAACACTTTCCTTATGAACTATGGTTTCCTGGGGAGAATCCTATGGTAAATGACTTACCTCCTCCTGTTCTGAGCAGAGACACATCATGGTGGTCAAGTGGGCACACTCCCATCTGGAACTCCTACATGGCTCCTACATCTGCTCTTTCAGGCCACAGATGCAAATCACGTCCCTGTGTCTCCTGATTTACAAAGTTCATCACTTTAAATATGAAAAGGACACAAAGGGAATCTGAAACGATAGCACTTAGTCTCCATTGTTCTTAGCCCAGTACACATCCCCCTCCCCATGGAGACTCCATTCTGTCTCCATCCTCTCTAAATCCTCCCTCTACAAATTGTCTCATGAGCCTCTGTACAATGCAATCTTATGTTCTCCAGCTCAACTCTGTCACTCATTTAGGAAATAGTATTGTGCCATGGATGATACTCCAGTTAGACATGAAAATATACATATCCACAAAGGGAAACTGTTAATAAGTCAATTGCAAAGGACACATGACAGTTTCAATACAAAAATGAGATTAATATATGAAGAGGATGTGGGTCAAAGAGCACACACTGAATGTCAGTATTTGAAATTTTCCAGAAAACATACACACGTAAATATGACTTGACTCATTAAGGCTGCCCACACTCTCCATATCTCTTGAAATTTCTACTTGAAGTACTAGTGAGAGCAATAAGAAGCCAAACAGAGATCAAGAGGGTTCAAATTAGAAAGGAAGAAGTCAAACTTGACTATTTGAATATGATATGATAGTTTACACAAGTGACTCGAAAAACTGCAACAGGGGATTCCTACAGCTAATAAAAAGATTCAGCAAAGTGACAGGATACAAGATTAACTCAAAAAATCTGTAGACCTAGGATATACAGACAAGAACGGGGCTGAGAATGTAATCAGAGAAATATCACCCTTTACATTAGCCACAAGCAACATGAAATATCTTGGGTTAACGCAAAAAAAAAAAAAAAAAAAAAAAAAAACCAACTGAAAGACATATATAGTGATAATTTTACATCTTTAAAGAAAGAAACTAAACAAAATACCAGAAAGTTGGAAGATCTCCCATGCTGTTGGATAGGTAGGATAAACATAGTAAAAATGGCAATCTTGCACAAAGCAATCTACAGATTCAATGCAATCCACATCAAAATCACAGCACAATTCTTCACAGAACTTGAAAGAACAGTATTTAACATAATATGGGAAAAAAACAGGATAGGTAAAACAAACATGTACAATAAACGAACTTCTGGATGTATCACCATCCCTGACTTCAAGATTTATTATAGAGCTACAGTTCTGAAAACAGCTTGGTATTAGTGCAAAACATAGACAGGTAGACCACTGGAATGAAATTATAATCACTACCACTAACCCACAGATGCTTTTTGCTGGAGAGGATGTGGAGAAAGGGAAACACTCCTCCCTTGATGGTGGGAGTGAAAACTTGTACAGCAATTTTGGAAATCAGTATTGTGGTTACTCAGGAAATGACAATCATTCTACCCCATGATCCAGAATTCCACTCATACAACATAACCAAAACATGCACCTACATGCAATAAGGATATTTGTTCAACTATATTCATAGTAGCTTTATTTGTAATAGCCAGAACCTAGAAGAAAACTAAATACCCCTAACTGAAGAAAGAATGGATAAAGTGTACTACATTTAAACAGTGGTGTACTACACGGAAGAGGGAAAAATGGAATCTTGAAAGTCTCAGGCAAATGGATGGAACTAGTAGAAACCATCATAGGTAAGGTAACCTAGTCACAAAAAGACAAACATGGTATGTACTCACTCATATATGTATGCAAGACACAGAGCAAAGGATCACCTGCCTACATACCACACAGGAGAAAACTAGGAAGAACGGAAGACACTAAGAGAGTCATACATTGTGTCCCAGAAAAGAAAAACGAGACAAGACCTGATGAGCAAATTGGGAGCATATGTGGAAGACAGAGGGAGTTGAGAGAAACAGAATGGCAGAAGAGGAGGGGACAGGAGGATATGAGGGAACAGGAGGATAAGGTCAGGGGAAGAATAGAGGAGAGAAAGAAAACAGAGACCATAATAGAGGGAGCCATTATAGGTTTAAAAAAGAAATCTGGCACTGGGGATTGTCCAGAGATTTACAAGGATGACCCCAAGTAGCAATCTAAGGAATAGTGGAGAGGCTACCTCAAATGCCCTTCCCTGATAATGACATTAAATACTACCTTATGTGCCTTCCAAGAGCCTTCATCCAGTAGCTGGTGGAAGCAGAAGCAGACACTCACAGCTAAACACTGTGGCAAACTCCTATAATAAAGTTGCAGGGAGGGAGGAGTTATGAGCAAAGGGGTCAAAGCCATGGTGGAGAAAACCAAAGAAACTGCTAACCTAAGCAAGGGAGAGCTCATGAATAATACAGTGTGATAGTTAGAAACCAGCATAGGATGGATTCAGGCCCTCTAAATATGGGTGTTAGATAGGAGGACTGGGCAGTCTATGGGGGTCATGGTAGTGAATTTATCTCTACTGTGTAAATAGACATTAGGAGCCCATACCACATACAGTGATACTCTCTCAACCTATAACCATGGGGGAGGGCCTATGCCCTGCTCCATATGATATGATGGGAAGATTCCCAGGGAAGGCATCAAGCTTCCTGTAGATCAGAAAGAGGATGGGATAGATATTGAGGGGATGGGGGAAGAGGAGAGTGTGAAGGCCTGAGACTGACATGTAAAACAGCTTGTTTCAAATTGAAATAAAAATTATGAAAAACAAATTAAAAACATGAATGTAATATACGTGACAATCAAGTCCCAAACAACAACATCTCTGTTCTCTCATATGCAAAATCTGGAGGTCTTTAGGATCCAGAAGATAAATGACAGGGCACTAAAGGCATGGATATTTCATTACTCTCCTGGAATGGCACACAGAGTCCTGGGGGAGGGGAATGATCACTTGTCTCCTTACAGACACTCCACAGTGTGATCCATAGAGTCCTAGTTGGTTCAGTATTAAGAATCCTTTATCCCTGGGCTGTTCACTAACCAACAAGTATGAACAAGGTTCAAAGGCCTAAAGCGGTAGCCAAACAGGTTTTGACAAGAAAAGATAGCACTGTGGGGCACATGAGCAAAACTAGTCATAAAAGCCAGCAGGTGGGTGGGGTATATCTTTGTGGTGATAGGGACACTGGGAGCTCCTATCCAGAATGAGTGGCTTTCTATACTACCTTTACCACTGGTGACTATAAAATGAAAGCTCTCCCTCCAAAATACCAATTGTCTTCATGATCAACCTAGAGTCCTGAGCATTGTTCTGATAGCCCAAATGGAAAGAAATCAATCAATCAGAACATAGGGGTCAATCTGGACTCTTCTGATTGGTCAGATTGAAGTCATGTGACCTGCGTCTAGACTACACGTGGAGATCCTGCTGAAACAGGGTCATGCCTTGTTTCCATCATCTATCAGCTAAGGCACACCTCCTTCAGGTCACTGCACTGTGTTCACAGAAGAATTCATAACAGCACTTCTCACCTCCAGGTGTCTGTTCATTGTAAACACAGACTCTATTCTGAAGGTCAGGTTTGGAGTTTACCCCCTGTTCAAGTCCATCCTGGATGAATGTTCCTTTTAATCCCTGACCCTGTCCTGTGGGAAAAAGCACAGAATTGGTACAATTCTATCTCACATATTTGGGGGTATTTACATTGATGGTATAAAGTACTTGAGGCCAGGCATGGCAGTGCACATGTGTGATCGCAGTACTCAGGAGGCGAGGCAGGTGTGGATCTGTGTGAGTTGGGGAATTCTCTATGTTCTACATAGAGAGGCTAAGGATAGGCGGGGCATATAATATCCTCTCTTTAAACTCAAAACATAAAAAGTGCATTCATGAAATTTCCTTGTCTCATTTCCTGAATTCAGCCATTTCACAGCCCTGGCATCACTGATCTGCAACAGAAAAAAAGTACCTTTCCAGGGTTGATTTCCACAACTCAAAATTGTTCTTACACACTAAGCAAGCTGCTAATAGCTCTGTGTACATGGGATCCATGAGGTGGTCAGTGTACTAGAAAGTAACTGATGGCAAAAGTGTGTTGCCATCCTGCTAGACAAATATCATCCAACGACTTCAATATGCACTAGTGTTTGAGAAAGCCCAAGGTCTGGTGGTCAGAATAGAATCTGTTCATGAAGAAGATAGCACCTCTCTTTCCACAAATCTAAGGTCTCTTCAGTCTGCCATTGCTCAAAACAACCAATGGTAAGTTTCCCTCTGTGTTGGAGAAGCTGACATAGGCCACGTCATATGTAATTTTCTCCCAGACAACAAGACCTGGCCTGAGAATCTCATCCTCCCTCAAAACAGATACTTACTGTACTCAATCTTACCTTCACATGATGAATCACAGATTAGGGCACTGGATTCCCAGTAGATATCAGTTCCCCTTAACAACTCAGTGAGCTCTTCCCTGCCTGAAGGTGGACTGGAAAATAGTTTAGACACCATACTCGCCTCTGCTTCACACTTAACCTATGGCCCTTATCTAGGGCTCCACCATAATCAAAGATTTCATGAAAGCATGACCCCTTTGGTCATCATTGGTCATAGAGAGTCATGTCTGAGGGACTTGTGAAGGAACAACTCAGCATCAGACTTGGCAAGGCCTACTTACCTCACCACTTTGGAGAATAACAATGGTAATGTATAGTCAAAAGTAAGTTAAAAATACCTCTGTGAGACAGGAAAATGATGTCAAAAGCTTGGATCAGGTGATCAGAAGGAACCAGAGAATTCAGGATGAAGAAGGCCTGAGAACAGAGACAAAGATGTCTTCAGGTCATTCAGACAGGACATGAGGAGACAACACTGCATGACAGAGCCAAACTTCTCTATTGCCACACTCTTCAACAGTAGCCCAGGAGAGTAACCCCTTCCTAAAGGAGCTTCACATTTCTACAGATTGACATGAGCCATAAATTTGAGTACAGGTATCAACTCTTCTGGTTCCCACTCTGCTCTACAAGACACTTTTGTTCCAGACTTTATTTATTGAATACCCCTGCCAAACAAACTTCCTTTTTTCCTGACTCTTTTGAGGTTAGATCTTCAGGACAGAATTTTTCACCATTTTTACAGGTCCTCTCATTTCCTCATTATCCTCTCCAATTGGATTCTCCCTGTTCTTACCCGTAACCTCCCTTATCCCATTTCCCACTGGCTTTGCACTACCTGATTATGTTCCTAAAGACAATCAGAAAGCAGTTTGGAGGGACCTGAGTGATCAAAGGGGATTGATGCTGCAGAGCTGAATATATTCTGTCCTGTTCACAGAAGCAACCCTATTTGATGCATGGAAGCCTGGTTCTTCGAGACCACAAAAACAGGGAAGTATATCTTAACTGACTACAAGCTACATGTGACTGTTCAGGGATGAAGAACAACATGAGAGGGTGGCAGAAGAAGGAACGCTTTGGGAATGTGGTAGCTGAGGCTGAATTGTTGCAGGATGGATACTAACTAAGTCCTGTAGCCCTTACATCTTGCTGCACAAGACACAGATTTGTGACCAAATTCCTTCCTATTTCACAGCAAGAAGCTGTGTTAAGTGGGACATTTCATTTCCTCCAACTAAACACCCAAAGAATAATGGAAGCACCTCAATTAGTGACTGGCAGACAGGATTACTCAGAACAGAGGAACATGGGACTCCACTAGCCAAACCTGACATTTACTCCAACAACATCCTAGCTCAGTGGGTAATAACAAGATGACATTTCCAAGGCAGCATCCTTTTGTGTACCTTACATGCTAGGATGACCAGAGCAGTTCCTGTAAACCTAATTGCTGGCTGCTCCTACTCTCTGTCCCAATATGGACTTCAAGGGACCCTTGATCCTTCACTAGCTTGTACAGAAACCCTGTCAGAGATCAAAACATTTATCTCTTTCATAGCAGTTGTTGACAGGAAGTCCCCCGACAGACTGTATTCATTACTCTACACGGCCCCACATTTCCCTTTTTCCTACTTCAATCCTGTTTCTCAATTAGTAACCATCTCCTTCCCCCAGAGGACTTACACAGGTCTTGCTGTACTTTCCAAAACAGTCACAGAATAAGTTGGAATGGCTAAAGTGAACAGGATGATGAGCAGCCTAGACTGGTACAGAAGGCACTCCTGGATGTAGAAGCAGCCATTTGCCATGCCGTCTGTAGGTCCTAAAAGAAAAAAGCTAGGGAGATAGGGTCACTGGGTAAACGTGCCTAATGAGCACGTCTGGGTACAACAACAACTGCTGGTGCTGGAGGAAGCTGAAGGAGAAGCAAACATGCACATCACACAATAGCACGAGGATGGATGCAGGAGCCTGGTGACTTGGATAGCTCGGTGTTGACATTCTGCAGATCTGTCCATCCATCCATCCTGGTTCCCTTCTGAGCAGTCACTCCTCACCAGAGTTGGTGTTCTACTAGGCCATTTCGTTTTCCACACTTCAAAGCAGAAGGAAACATGAAAGCATCTCTATTAGCAACTTGGACAGAACAAGGTTTGGTACCAATGTTCCGCTATTCTGAACCTTTGCCCACATAAGCCAAAATCACACCCTTCCTTCCCTTCTGGCCCTTCCCATGCTATGCTATCTCATTTTGGATCCATGTTCCAGGCAATTACATGAAAAGAAAGCTATGGCATTTTGCGTCTAACGTACCAGACATCTTAAATTCTGTGCCCTCTCAGTGGATACAACTGTCATTTAACATGACTGTAAAATAATTTCTTGAAAATACAATGGAACAATTTAAGTGCAGTGCACTTAAAACTCCATGGTCCCTCCTTCCTCTGAAGCCCCAGAAACAAGGGGTCGAGGCTCACCTGGGGGTGGGCAGGCAGCAGCAGCAGCAGCAGCAGCACAGCACCCTCAGTGCATTGGAAATGTGCTTCCTCATCAGTTTCCAGCCCCTGAATGGCCTGGTGCCAGATCTTGGGTTTGCCACCTGGGACTGGTCACTCTGAATGTCAGACCCCATGGATGGCTCCTCTATGGAGAAGCCCATGTTCTCAAACCCAGTGGCTGTTTCATCCAGGGATGGTTCAGTAGAAGAGACACTGACAGGAAGAATGTCAGCTGAGTTGCTGTTGACTGCCATGTCCCTTGTTGCAGTATTGGTGATATCAGCCATTGAACTATCTCTTTCTGGGACTTTAATATCAGGACAGGGCATCAGCTCCAGGCAGGGGTGTCTCCTGACCATGGGGGAGCTTCTGCATCCCTTGCCTGTGCCTTCCACATGGGCTTGGTGAAAATGATTCTCCACAGCAGGAAGAGCTGGTTCACTAGCTCTCCTCAAGGGCCGAGGGAGGCTGAGAAGACCTGAAGAGACCATGTTTATCCGGGACTTATCTTGTAGATGGCTATGCCCACAGCTCAGTTTGAATTTGAGGATATTTATGGTTGCTGTTACATTATTTGCTTGCCGGTGCTTTAGGGATGATACAATCTCTTTACACGTATAGCCCATGCTGCACATAGTCTCCACGACCCTGGGAAGGATTTCTTTAGTGTCGGGTGGTACGTGTTCTGGAATGTGGCCCAGCCATGGTCGTTCCACAAGCTGACGTATTGTTATTCTGTACCAGGTGGGGACCATGAGTAAACGTGCCAGGATGATGTGGCACGATTTTGATAGGTGGTGGGGAATGGGACACATTGTGGTGGTGATGAGCCGGTGCATACCATCAGGGGTGATTTCGACATATGGGAAGTGCCCTGTTACCAGGACGTAGAGAACGACACCCAGGCTCCACATGTCACCTGCCATTCCATCATAGGGTTTCCTTGCCAAGATCTCTGGGGCCCAATAGAGCAAGGAACCACAGATCTCCTCCAACATCTGCCCCTCGGTGACTTTAGTTGCCATACCAAAGTCACACAGCTTGGCGTTTCCTGCTGCGTCCAGTAAGATGTTTTCTAATTTTATATCACGGTGCACGATGTGTCTTTGGTGGAGGAAGTACACTGCTGACACGACCTGCTGGAAAAGCGGTCTAGCCTCCTCCTCCTCTAGACAGCCCGCTGCCCTGACGCAGCTCTCCAGATCTATGCCTGCCACATATTCCATGATCATGTAAGTGGTCGTCAGTGTGTCGATCATGTGAAAAAATCGAACGATGTTCCTGTGTTCTACAGACTGAAGGATGTTTACTTCACTGCTGATGTCAGCCACACTGTTGATGCTTTTCTCCAGGACCTTGACAGCCACTCGTGTATGTGTGGGAAGGTGGCAGGCCAGCTTCACCTCCCCAAATGAACCAGAACCTAAAGATAGTAACATCTTGAAATCCTTTTCAAGAATGTCCTCTTCCATGTGGCTGGCCATGGTGTTATGCTCAATTCCAACCACTTTATCTCCTCAGAAATTTAAGAGGCACACAGTGCTAAAAAAAAATAATAATAATGTAGGTTTATGGGGAATGTTTATAGTTTTGAATTCTCTTAATGAAATGTGTGATATCCTAATGATGATCTCCAGTGATATAAAAATAATTGAAGAACCCAAACCCACAGCAGTAGATGGGGATCAAAGACGGTTCTGTTGGAGTCAGTAAAGTAGGAGTGCAAAGCACATGCTGAGATCCCTGACAGAATGAGCTAGTTATTTTCATGGATGTGCCACTATGCAAACTGCTCAATCAAGCTCATCAACGGAGATCAGACACAGATTCCATTATACAACTATTGATGGTGTAACTGATAGAACTACTGTCCAGAGGGATTTTCCGGAATGTTACAGTGCTTAGATACCAGTACATTAGTAAATGTGGTCTGAATTCCCACTCAGGTATAAATATTGAATTAAGGTAAAATGAAAGCATTTAAACACATGAGCAAAAACTAACAATTTTGGACTTGCAATAAGCAGTGCTCCATTCATGGCAGAACCCAAATATTATGGATTCTGTGGATCGTTCAGTACTTTCTAGAAATAGGAGGACCAGTGATAGATAATAAATGAAGATAGAGGAAGCAAAGGAACACACCCAAACTCTTCCCTGTACCACTCTTACTCTGCTGATCCCACAAACAAATAAGTTCAATGAATACAGCAAATTAACTTCCTTTACTTAGTGAACACACATGAGAAAAATCTTCGATGAGAGTCTTGATAGTACACATCCATTTCAGCAACAAACTCAATAGCCTTTTTTTCACAGGGCAAACAGACTCACAGGGAAGTTTAAGAAGAAAATATAGCAAGCAAATAGAACAACAGCAGAGCGTAGAAGGAGACTGTGGGGAAGCATCCACATTCAATACAGTGACTAGAGCACTGTTGTGTTGTAGGAAAGAGCTAACACTAAGTACAGTTTTTCCTGAAACAAAGCACGTGAACAGCTTCTGAATCTGGAGGAAAGAGGGTGTCTGTGCAATGATACAAGTCATAACATCAGTTCAAACAATGGGGGAGTATGTAAATTTTACAGTGAAGTAGCATCAATGTACACTACAGAACTGTATGAAAGTTATAATGCAATTACTTATTGTTAATATACAAAATTTATATATATATATATATGTTTATGCTTAGGTAATATAACACACATATTAAATAATTGTGATTATTAAAATAATATTGTTATATATTTTGTTATAATATACATAATAATCATTGGTATAATAAATAGAATATATACTACACATAGTACATATTATATGTACTATGTAATTATTTAGTTAAATACTGAAAAACTTTATAAGAGAAAAGAAATGGCAGAGAAATTAAATAATGAATTTTTGATATTAAAATTGGGTATTCTTTAACTATGAAAGTGTAAATAGAAGGTCCGATCAAGACTAGAACAAAGGCAAAATTTAAAAATAAACTTATTACATCTTCTTTTGCTGTGTTCAGGTGCTATCTGATTTTATCTGAAGGGAAACAGAGAAGCAGTAGATCTGAGGGACACAGGAGCATTGGAGGGAGGGGAAGCTGCAGCCAGGATGTACTTATGAAAGAAAAATAAATAAAAATGAAAAACATGAATATAAATATGAAACCGCAAACCTAAATCCCAGGATTCATGAACAACAAACTAGACAGCAACAGCTAATGGCAATGTTCCACAAGTCATTCAGTACTTCTGAAACCAAGGGAAGGAACAGTTCAAGTTCTGTTCGTAAAGGAAACATTACCCTAATTTTCAAACCATACGAGACATTTTAAAAAGATCTTATTTTCAGGCAATATCCTTGACTGAAAGGTTGGAAAACCTCAATGAGAATCATAGACAGTGCACATCAAATTCAACACCAAATTAAGACCATAACTCATGATCAAGGTATCTTTAACCAGGAACAAAACATTCATTAATGTGCACAAATTGTCAAAGCATAGCATGTACACATCACTGAGGTAAGTCCCATATATAGCCAGAAATCAATGAAAGGCAATACCTTCTTCAGGAAAAAGCTTGGAACTAGAAAAGCGTTATCACACACATGCAGTTCCACAAACACAGGTGTCACAGTTTCTTTCCCAAAGGTCATGAGCAGGCAAGGGGATAGATAACCTTTATACAGTGGGAAGTACTTGTCAAATTCAGTGTTGTGGGAAAGGAAATATAGCAGATGAATATGATCAAATTAGAGGAAAGCAATATTTCAAAGTTATGATCAAATTTATCATTCTATACAGTTAATGAATACCGATAAATGTCTAAAATACACAAGAACACGGGTATGAAATGAAAAACAGTTTGACTGAAACCCAAACCAATTATGTAAATAAAAGCGTAAATAAATGTCAAACGCCAAAGCCAAAAGCACACTAAAAATTGGGAAATACAGTCACTATGTCCAGATCCAACAGGATGGGGAAAAGGCTAAGTGTATGGCAAACAACTGAGACCAACTGCTCTCCCAAGAACCAACTGATTCTCTGAAGTACAGACAAAGCCAAGTCTCAGGCAATGCAATTTTATTGGCTAGGGACTAGCACACCTCACAAGGACTCCCTGTGATGTCACATGCGATGGACCAATCAAAGGTCAAAACAAAGCCATGGTGATTTTTAAATTTTTTTTTTCAGTTTACAAATTCCCCCCTAGGATACATGTTCTTAGTAAAGCGAGCTGCTTTCCATCCACACCCGACCCCTGCTCCTTTCCCAATGTCAAAATAGATTCATTGCTGTCACACAATCACACATTGATAATACCTCTCCCATCTACACCCTGATTATAATCAATGAGCTCTTCTAGTGGCCTCAAGTCCAGATCCCTTCCTCTGCCCTGCAGTACAGGTCTCATGTTAACCAAGCCTCTTTCTTGGTGTTATTCCATCTCTCTCTCACAAACCTTGAGTTGTGGCAAATACTCTGATGGGATTAAACTCCTTCAGACCACCACAGAGTGTCCATTAACATTAACAACATTTTTCTCTCAAAGGAGGATTGACTCCTAGCATCACTATCCCTCTGGTAACTCTGCCCCATACCTCCATCACCTGATAAAAGAGAAAATATACCCTACAAGGGGAAATAATAAATGAGAGTAAAACTTAATGTATATGAAACAAAACTTAACAAAACACTGAAAATACTGAGTATCAAGAAAAACTTTTTACAGTCACCGAGACAATCCACTGATGAATTCTTTACCTGACCATGTAAAAGCAACGTTCTCCAAGTATTTCACTAGCCTAACATGTGAGGGAAGGACCGTTTTCAACATGTTCATGGATATGCATTGCCCTTGTTTTCAGACCAACTGAATAAAACTTTAAAGGGGCCTAGTGTAAGGCAATGGCTTGACTAAGAAATTAGAAAATCCTTAATCTCAGATAAACGCCCAGGAGAGATAGCTCACACTATATTCACACCACATTCACACTATACATCGTGATCCAGAAGCCTTTACACAGGAACATCATGATGCCTACACTCACACAAATTGATACACAACATAGCATAATGTAACATTACTCAAGTCTCATGATCAGTCATCAAAGGTATGATCCCATACGTTTATGATAAAATCATGAAACTGGAGATAGTGTTACTTTCAAAATTCCAGTTCCACAAACAACAATGTCCCATTTTTTTCCTGGAGGGTCTTGAACAAGCAGTGGGAAGAACCTTTCTTCCTTTGGGTTTTCTCCTCACATTCAATGGATGGGAAAGTGAAAAAGATTAGGAAAATGGCATCGAAATGCAGTATAGGCAGATATGGGAGTCAGATCAAATTCTTCATCCTATACAGCTACTATTGTAGCATTTCATATATAAATACACAATAACAATCACAAAAATGAAGACAAAGAGAGCTGATTAATGTAAATTGGGTGAAATGAAAAAAAAAAACTTACAGGCAGAAATCAAAACCCAAACCAGTGATGTAAATAAAGGAATATATAGACCAGTGACAAGAGGCCAAGTTGAAAACCTGGGAAACTCACCCACTATGTCGCGATCCACAGGTTTGGAAAAGTCAAAATGAAAAGAGAAACAGGTGAGTCCAACTGCTCACTCCACCTTGACCAACTGCTTCTCTGAAGCACAATGACAAATGACATTCTAGGGTGGTGGTCTTTCATTGGACGATATGTATCTTACCTCGCATGGAATCCAAGTGATGTCACATGCAACGGTCCAATCACATCTTGGCAAGGCACAGCGATTTTTTGAAATTTTTTAATCTTACATACTTGTCTCCAGCCATTCTACAACCAACTTTTCTAATGGATGATATTTAATACTTGTGAACGGTCTACTTGCAGGAGGTAGATTTACTTAACCTCAGAGTTAAGAAAACTTAAGTCAATGGGAACACTAATGGCATGGACATCAGCAAAATTGTTCAGTTGATTATATGGCATTGTAATCGCAATATTCTTCTGACTTGTCCCTGTCCTCTCCAATTACGATTTCTGCAATCGTAAGCATGTTTCTCTAGTCAGGCATGGTCAAGTTACATTATAGTTGTCATGATGAACACAATCAATCAGTGGTTCTCTCTCTGCCCGCAGCCCCCTCTCATTTAATTGATGCACACATATGTAGCAGCTCCCTGAATCAAATCCCTACATTTTCTATGCTCCAGGAAGACACTGTCTTCCAAACACTGCCCATGCTCTCCTTTCAGGAATAGTGAGGAAAGCTTCTCAGTTTGTGCCTCATCTCTTACTGTAGCTATACTCTCCCATCATGACAGTCCTTAGTGCTTCTAAGTAATGTCCTCTAAGTTCGCTGTGTCACCACAGATTAGACACAGGCACTGTCTTCCCTAATTTCCTAATAACCTGTAAGATCAGACTGTGTGTAACCTATTTGTTTGTCTTTCAGGGCAGAGAAAGGAAGACTTCTACAGAGGATGAATAAGATACTATCCACCTGCATAAAAGATATTCAGCTAGATCTCATTGGTAAAGGTACTTGGGGGTTTATTCCCATGAGTTGTATACCTGGATCTTCAGGTAGTTTGGTTTTAATCATTCTGAGGACATTCCACAATGGTTTCTATGGTAGCTGAACCAAACAGACTTGCATTCCTATCAGCAATGGATGAGTGTTTCTCTTACCACAAGTCCTTGCCAGAAGGAGCAGACACTTGGTTTATTGATCTAAGACATTCTCATAGTGTAAGGTAAATCTCTGAATTCATTTGATTGTCATGTCCCTGAGAGTTTAGGATGTGGAACCATTTCTCTCTCTCTCTCTCTTTTTTTATAATTTATTATTTTACATGTCGATCCCAGTTCCTTCTCCCTCCCTCACTCTTACCCTATCTGCCCCCAAACATGCACCCTGACTACCCTCTCTTCCCATCCTCTCACCCCAATTCCACATGTAGGTCAACGCCATCCACTTGGGGTCATGTAGATCTGAAAGGTCATTTGAAGTAGGGACTAGGTTAAGGCAGTATCCCTCCATGGGGGATGTGTTCACCAGGCCCTTTTGTGCACCAGGAATACATCCTGGATCCTCTGTCTGAGGTCTTTTAGACTGCTCAGTCCTTCTGGCTGAGACCCATGGGCACTGATTCAGTCCCATGCTGGCTTCCCAGCTATCAGTCTCTGGGCGAGTTAGCTCCTCCTTGTTGAGGTCAAAGGTTACTATGTTTTTCTTCAGCCTGGTCTTCTCCTGTCCATCTGCATCAGGGTTTTAGTTCGACTCAGGGTTTAGGAATGGGTGTTTGCTTCTATTTCCAAGAGGTAACAGGTGAGGGCTACATGGATAAGTTAGTTGTTGATCTCTTTAGCTGGAACTTCAGGTACGATGTTGAAGAGATACGGAGAGAGAGGGCAGCCTTGTCTTGTAACTGACTTTTTTTTTTTCAATTTTATACCTTTTTAATTTTTGTATTTTTTTAATTTATTTCATATAACAAAGTCCAATTCAATGAATGCAAACATTGATACACAATATTTGGGAATTTGGGCGATGTTCTTTCCAAACTACTTCCTGCTGGTAAGGGGCACTGTCATGGGGGATTCGAAGAAGAGTCAGATCTCCTGGGTGTAGACTGTAGGGCTGCTTTGTCCAGCTGTTTTGAATGTAGGATCACCTGGTACTCTGTTTCAGGCGGTCTGGTGTGATCAAACCACATTAGTCTGGAAGGAATCCACATCTTTTCATTTTCTGTGGAAACAAAAATAGAAATCCTTTTCCCCAGTAACTTGTCCTTCAACTTAAATTTTGGAGTCAAAGCGTTTTTTTTATTTGATTTATTATTTTACATGTCGATCCCAGTTCCCCCTCCCTCCCTCTCTCCTTCCCTCTCTCCTTGCCTCCATCCTTTCCTCCTTCCCTCCCATTTACCCTCTCTGCCCTCTCACATGCACTCTAAACACCCTCCCCTCTCATCCCCCCACCCCAATTCCATATGTAGGGGAATGCCATCCAGTTGGGGTCATGTAGATCTGACAGGTAATGTCAAGTAGGGACTAGGCCTCTCTCCTGTCTCTAGATTAAGGCAGTTATCCCTCCATAGGGGATGTGTTGTGTTCGCAAAGTCCTTTTGTGCACCAGGGCTTCATCCTGGCTCCACTGACTAAGGTCCCTTAAACTCCTCACTTCTTGGGGCTGAGACCCATATTCAGGGGGGCCTGAGTCAGTCCCATGCTGGCTTCCCAGCTATCAGTCTAGTGGCCCTTAGCTCCTCCTTGTTCAGGTAAGCTGTCTCTATGTGTTTCTGCCTCATGGTCTTGTCCTCTCCCTCTGCATCTGGGTTCTACTTTGACTCAGTGTTTATGTATGGGTGTTTGATCCTGTTTTCAACAGGCATTAGTTGACGGCTCCATGGAGAAGTTAGTTGTTGATCTTACTCTCCGGGAAGGGCATTTATGATAGCCTTTTTAGGGAAGCTCAAATTGTTAGGTGGGAGCAGTCTTGTAGTTCTCTAGACCTTTCTTTGTGTTCAATTTTATCTTCAAAGCAGTATTGGCTCCGTCTTTTATGTTCTCTCTCTGTGTGTCTGTCTCTCTCTCTCTTTCCTGTCTTGTATTCCTAACCAGGCTCAATCTTCCTGGTCGCACATGGTTTCCTTTCCTCCCCCTCGTTTTCTCCTACTTCTCTCTCCATTCGCTGTCCCCACCCCCACTTCCCCTGAGCTCTGGGGGACTTGTCCATTACCAGTTCTGTGAGGGACTTAATATGAATCTCTTAGAATACACCTTGTATCCTAGTTCCTCTGGTGTTGTGAATTATAGGCTGGTGAACTTTTGATCTAGGTCTAAAATCCATATATGAGTGAGTACATACTGCATTGATGTGTAGTTTTCTTTCTTAGTTGTGTATTTGTGAGGCTTGGGTACCAAGGTTATTGTGGCCTCATAAAAAGAGTTTGGCAACGAAACTTCTGTTTCTATTCTGTGGAACATTTTGAGGAGTATTGGCATTAGTTCTTGGTATAATTCTGCACTGACTCCATCTGGCCCTGGGCTTTTTTTTTGGAAGTCTTTAATGACTGCTTCTATTTCATTGCATGTTATAGGTCTATTTAATTTTTTGTCTGTTCTTGATGTAATTTTGGTAAGTGATAGTTACCCAGAAATTTGTCCATTTCCTTTGAATTTTAATTTTTGTGGAATACAGGTTTTCAAGGTATGATTTGAAAATTATCTGGATTTCCTCTAGGTCCCTTGTTATGTTCCCCTTTTCGTTTCTGATTTTGTTAATTTTCTTGTTCTCTGCTGTATCCTTACTTTGGATATAGGTTTGTCTATCTTGTTGATTTTCTCAAACAACCACCTCATTTTTGCATTGATTCTTTTGTATTGTTCTCCTGGTTTCTATTTTGTTGATTTCAGCACTCAAGTTGACTATTTCCTGGCATCTACTCCACCAGGGTGCGTTTCCTTGTTTTTGTTGTAAGGCTTTCAGATGTGCTGTTAATTCTCTTATGTGACTATCCTGTTTTCTTCATATAGGCAATTAGTGCAATGAAGTTCCTCATAACACTGCTTTCAAGGTATCCCATAAGTTGGGGTATGTTGTGTCCTCATTCTGGTTGAATTTTAGAAAGACCTTAATTTCTTTCTTTATTTCTTCTTTGACCCAAGTGTGGTGCAATTGCACACTGTTCAGTTTCCATGACTTTGCAGGTTTTCTGTGATTTGTGTTGTTGTTGGATTCCAATTATAAATCATTGTGGTCTGATATGATAGAGGGGACAATTCCAATTCCCTTGTATCTGTTGAGGTTTGTTATGCCACCAAGTATGTTGTCGATTTTAGAGAAGGGTCCATGTGGAGCAGAGAAGGTATATTCTTTTGTGTTTGGATGAAATGTTCTATAGATGGCTGTTAAACCCAGTTGAGACATAACTTCTGTTAGTTCTTTTGTTTCTTTGTTGAGTTTCTGATTGGAGGTCCTGTATAGTGGTGTGAATGGTGTGTTGAAGTCTCCAACTATAACTTTGTGAGGTTTTAAGTGAGGTTTGAGATTTAGTAGCATTTCTTTTATGAATGTGGGTGTCTTTGTATGTGGGGCATAGATGTTCAGAACTGAGACTTTGTGTTGATGGATTTCTCCTGCGATGAATACTAAATGCCAGTCTTCATCTCTTTTGATTAATTTTGGTTTGAAGTCTAACTTGTTAGATATTAGGATAGCCACACCTGCTTATTTCTTGGGTCCATTTGAGTGGAAGATCTTTTCCCAACCCTTTCCCCTGAGGTAATGTCAATCTTTGAAGCTGTATGCAGCAGAAGGATAGATTCTATCTTCGTACCCATTCTGTTAGCCTGTGCTGTGTCTTTTTATAGGTGAGTTAACACTATTAATGTTGAGGGTGAGTAAGGAACATTGATTGTTGATGCTTTTTTGTTTTAGATTTGTTGTTGGCAGTGGTATTTTGAATTTATTTGTCCTGCTTTACCCTTGGTTTCTGGTGTAGTTAGATTGTCTGTTGCCTACATATTTGTTGGCATAGTTACCTTCCTTGGGTTGGAGTTTTCCTTCCAATACTTTCTGTAGGACTGGATTTGTGGATACGTATTGGGAAAATCTGGTTTTGTCAGTAATTATCTTGTTTTCTCCATTTATAGATGGAGTTCGAATCTCTCTTCCATCTGCTGAGTTCTGTTGGTTATGCTTCTGTCTGTACTTCCCGATCTTTTGCCCAGTTTTTCTATTTCCAGCATTACTTCAATTTGTGTTGCCTTTATTTTCTCTATTTCAGTTTTCAAGTCTTGAACTGTTTCCTTCACCTGTTTAATTGCTTTTTCTTGGCTTTCTGTACTTTCTTTAATTTCCTTAAGAAATTTGTTCATTTCTTCCACTTTTTTGTTTGTTTTCTCTTCCATTTCTTTATGTAATTTTCTCACATCTTCTTTGAGGGCCTCTATCATTTGTATGAGGATAACTTTTAAGTCATTCCCTTCTGCTTCACTTGCTTTGTTGTTGTGTTCTGGTCTAGTTGGTGTAGAATCCCTAGATTCTGGTGGAGTCATGCTTGTCTTTCTGTTGTTAGGTGTTTTCTTGTATGGCTGTCTTCCCATAGCTTCTTCCAGTAGGTGTTGGTGGCATCTCTCCCTCTCTCTATGGTACTTTCCCAGTGGGCTTATGTGGTTCAGAGGTTTGATGTCTGTAGCTCTGGGTGGTCCAAGCACTCTAGGAGGTCTCTCCACAGGCAGCGGCCCGAGTATGGGGGTCAGTGATCAGGCTCCAGGAGAAGGCTGGCAAAGGGGGTCAAAGATCCTGAAGGCCGGGTCTCTGGATGTTCCTTGTGCCTATAGGCAGATCTAGCCTGGGCCTGGTCATCTCTAGCTGAGGTCTCTTTAGCAGAATCCCTGCTATGGGGTCAAGGATCCTGCTAGCAGGAACTCAAAGTGGTCTGGCAGAGATAGGTGGATTTCTGGAAGGGGCCTGGGACTCCAGTAAAGGACCAGTGGTGGGTGTCAGAGACCAGGCAGGCAGAAATTATGGGTGGTCCCTCATTGATGGGCAGGTCTCCTGTGTTCAGATCCTCTCCCAGAAGTTCCCCGAAGTTGTCTGGTCTGTTGGCTCCACCCTCTGTCCCAGTGCTCAACCAGAGCTGCGGGACAGTGGGCATGGTAGGGCACAGGGTAGGAGGAGGGTAGGCTCTCTGTGTGGATGGGGGGGTGTATCTGAGCTCCAAGACCACTCTCCATGGGAATATGATACAGGAGAAGTGGGATCTGGGCCAACCCAGGGAGTTCTCAGGGGAGGGTGTAAGGGAGAGGACACCTGATATGGGCCCAGACTCACCTCTAGGAAAGGCCTGGCAGTAGAGCCATAGAATATTTCTTATGCTAATTTGTTTGGAAAACCTTTTCCCAACTTTTTACTCTGAGATAATGTTTCTCTTTGAAGTTGAGGTATGTTTACTGTGTACAGCAGAAAAATGGAATCTTTCTTCCTATCAATTCTATTACCTGTGTCTTTTTAGAAGCAAATTAACACATGAAATAGGGAGGGATATTATTTACCAGTGATTGTTGATTCTAGTTTGTTTGGAAATTTCTTATTATATATGGTATTGTGTGTGTGTACCCCACAACCTTTTTTAGTCTTTTGGTAATGTGGAATTATCTATTACCTGTGTTTTTATGAGTGTAGTTAACTTGATTGGTGGGAGTTTTCCTCCCAATACTTTCTGTATGCCCAGTTTTGTAAATATATATTGTTTAAAACTGGTTTTGAACTGGATTATCTTGTTTTCCTCAATAATAGTGATTGAAATCTTCGCTGGTTATAGTAGTCTGGGCTGGTATAGGTGGTCTCTTAGTGTCTGTAGAACACCTATCCAGTACCTTCTGGTTTTCAGAGTTTCCATTGATAAGTCAGATGTCATTCTGATAGGTCTGCCTTTGTAAATTACTTGACATTTTTTCTTTGCAGCTCCTAATATGATTTCTTTATTCTGTATGTTTAGTGTTTTGATTATTGTCTCAAGGTGATTTCTGTTGTTTTTGTTTGTTTGTTTGTTTTTATATATTTTTTAAATCCAGTCTTTGGTGTTCTTTTAGCCTCTAGTAGTTGTATAAGCATGCCCTACATTAGGTTGTGAAATATGTCTTCTATACTTTTGTTGTATAGGTTGTCTGAGATTTTGAGCTCGGCTTTTTTGCCTTCTTCTATTCCTACTATTCTTAAGTTTGGCCTTTTCACACTGTCCCAGCTTTCCAGGATAGTTTGTGTTAAAGAATTTATTGGACTTAACTCTGTCTTTGTCACTGAGTCTATTTTCTACAGTGAATCTTCCACACCTGAGATTCTCTCTCCTATGTCTTGTGTTCTTTTTGGTTATGCCTGAATCTCTGGTTTATGATTGTTTACCTGGACATTCTACTTGCAGCATTTCCTCTGTTTGTGTTTTTAATTGTGTCCATTTCACCTTTCAAGTCTTGGACTATTTGAATTATATTTTCCCCCTGTTTCACTGTTGTTATTGGCTTTGCTCAGCCACTTGAGTTTATCTCTTAAAACATCTCTATTTTGACCTGTGACTATTTTTCAAATTCAGTTATTTGTTATTCTGCTGCCTAGTTTGTGTTGTTCTATATTGGATATTGTTGCTCTACAAGTTATGTGGTTTATAAAAACAAAATCTTGCCCAATTCTACATGGAGGCTGCCACTTTGTCTGAATGATGGTGTCCTTTCCTTTGAAGAAGCTTCTCAGTTTCATGAGGTCTAATTTACTAATAGCTGTTCTTAGTATGAGTGCTAATAGTTTTCTGACCAGAAAGATTTCTTGTGCCAATGAGTTCAAGCCTAGTCTTTATTTTCTCTTCTACCAGGCTACCTGTGTCCGGTTTTATAAAGAACCATTTGATCCATTTGAAGTTCAGTTTTGTGCAGTGTGGCAAGCATGGATCAATTTGGGTTCATCCATGTGCAGGCAAGAAGTTTGACAAACACTGTTTGTTGAAGATACTGACATTTTTACAGTGCGTGTTTTGGGCTTCTTTTATAGTTCATGAGTTGGATTTTCCTCTGAGTTTTCAGCACCATGCCACAGATCACAGTATCTCTTTTTTGCTTGTGTGTTTATTTTGTTACCAATAACATGCCATGCTTTTTTTTATTATAGCCCTATACTACAACTTTAACTGGAAGGAATGATCTCCCCACAATCTTACATTATGAAGATATAGTGCTTTTAAAGACACTTGCATTATAGTGTCAGATGCCTGGATCCATGGAAATACTAAGACTGGGACAGGAGTAGTGGAAGTCACACCCAGTCAGGAGACCATATCAAGTCCATGATTCATACAATAACAAACAAAAGAAGAAACTTAAACCCAGACACATAGATTAATTGCACACTCTGATGCTGTGAGAAAACACTGATCAAATGCAAGGAATGACAATAAAGACTTTATTTCACTCACAAGTCATTGTCCATCATGCAATGGATTGGAGATTCCTAGTCTGTCAGAGCCATATTTAAGTCCATCTGCCCTGATGGCAACCAATGGATAACCTGAGATACATGGATGGGAGCACTGGTCATGCAGTCCCTAACATGCACTGTTTTCTAGAAGTCTTCCTAAGGTCTCCTTGTGATGTCACCACAAACAATTGATCAATCATGACATGTCAGAACTGACAGTGATTTAGATCAGGTTCTGTACGACAGCCAGTGCCTTGAGTATATTTCTCATGTCTTAGACAAGATCCCAGACCAGAATGTGTTGATTTATGGAAAGGATTTCAGGAGAAATGGATGCCATGGTGGTGGGAGCTTCTTGGTCCCTATAACCTGGTAGTTACGTGGCTGGTGATCCAGCATTGGAAGTTCTCTATCCCCCAGTGACATAGGTCCACACCCTTGTATTCAACAATTTCCCAAACTAGAAACCAAATGCTCAACACATCTGACATGAGTTAATGAAACCACTGTAGGACTTTGAATTAAAAATGTCACTTACAAATTGGCCATTTGAACACATGGGCACACAAGGGCAGTTGATGGTACACTTTGGGAATTTAATATGGTGGTGCTTGAGTGACAGAAGTCTATCATTGGGACTGTCCCTGAGATGAATGTGCACAGTCTGCATTTGTGCTCTCTACTTCCTGCTTGACACTGAGCTTGTGACACTCTCACTCTCCTGCTAGTGCCTTCAAGATTTCAGCTGGTTTCTACTCCTCTAACCCAGCAGCATGAGCTCTTATCCCTCCAGAAATAAAGCCAAGATGTTCTTTATTTCTTAAGATTCCATATGAACTTCTATCACAATAGAATAGGAAACAATAAACATGGGCTTTAGGAAATGTGGTTGAGACCTGGCATAGAGGGCAGGTGACAACACATCACTAACACCAGATATACACAACACCAACAGCAGATCAATTCTAGTGACTCAGGTCTCATAGGCATCTTCATCAAGAAAGCTTGGGTCTTCCTCCCACCAGAAGGGCATATCCTTTTCAGGGGCTCTGTGTGTTTGTGTCAGAAATGGTCAAAGACTATACCATACCTGATCATTGCAGTCCCCTAATGGCGTAGGTACAAATGAGACTAAAGTGTAGACTTGAACCACACTAACATGTGTTGACACTATGTACACAATTTACTGGTGTGTATGAGAGCTAGCAACAGAAGTGACCACATCTACAACCTGACAGCATGCTGCTGAGTGCAGCATAGACCAAGGCGGTGAGCACAGCTCTTACAGCTGGCGGTAAAGTTACCTGCTACCATCTTTGATAAACCACAGCAGAAACAACTATGACTTTCTTTTTAGCAATGTTGTTCTTTAACAGACTCATGGCCAAAGATGAAGGTTTGCAGTAAAGACAGATTCACATTAAAAAAAACCACTAAAGGTTTACAGCATTCTAAAACATATGTAGGCTTGGGAGAGAAAAGGAATAAAATGATTTTAAATAGAGAGGAGTTGGGTGTGGTGACACACGCCTTTAATCCCAGCACTCTGGAGACAGAGGCAAGAAGATCTTTGTCATTGCAAAGTAACCCTAGTATGCAGAGTGAATTCCAGGACAGATAAAAGTTACACAGAGAAACCCTGACTCAAAAAACAAAACAAAACAAAACAATACAAAACAAAACAAAAAAAAAAAAAACAAAAAACAACTAACAGAAACAGAAGTAAAAAAGCCATGTAAAGATGGAAAGCACAGAAAAACTGTGGATACTATATGCTCTTCTGTTGTCTTTATATCGTTTGACTGCTGAGAAAACAACCGTTAAAGAAAATACTCCTGGATTGATTCAATTTATATATTTTAAGAATGCTTTGACTCCAAAATTTAAGTCTAAGGACAAGTTACTGGGCAAAACGATTTCTATTTTTGTTCCCACAGAAAATGAAAAGCTGTGGATTCCTTCCAGACTAATGTGGTTTGATCAAGCCAGACCCCCAGAAACAGAATCACAGGTCATCCTACATTCAAAACAGCTTGAACAAGGAAGCCTTGCAGTCTATAGCCAGGATTTCTGACTCTTCTCAGGATCCCCATGACAGTGCTCCCTACCAGCAGGAAGAAGTTTGGAAAGAATGATGCCCAAATCCCCAAATAGTGTTTATAAATGTTTGTTTTCATTTAAATGTGGTTGGTTATAACTGGTTAATTATCACAACCAATTTTTATAAAGGTAAAAAGGGGATTATGGTATAGATATAAATACTTTGTTTTGGAATGGATTTTCATTTATTGATACAATTTAAGGTCAATTTTGTGATATGTATATTTCTCCTGTTGTTTAGGTATTGTGTTTATAAAGCTCATTTAGAAATGCAATGTATAAATTAGTACAGATTATAGATAGTTAGCTATGATAGTCAAAGCTTAGAGTTAAGTTAGTTAAGTTTTTCAAGATACACAGAGATGTATTTGAGATAGATAGGAATTCTTCAAACCTTTCAAAGACCTACATAATATAGCATTTAAAATGGTTTAGGGTTTTTCTTGCCAGTGAGACAAAACTGCTCTTGGCAACACCACTGTCTCAAAAAGGAAGATGAACATTGAAGAAAGGCATTAAGTTGTTTACTTTCAATATGGCAAGACTAGCCATTTGTCTGGACTGTTTGACTCTGTGCTGTATAAACTGGACATGCAGGACACACAGAAAAGTGACTGCTGATACAAGATGGACATTGCTACACAGTTCCTGCTTCATGGAAGAGTCTGCCAGACAGCTTGCAGGACAGAGAAAAGTGACTGACAAACTGCCAATACAAGAAGACAGTTTAAAGTATCCTATGGCCTATTGGCTGAAGATGGAAGATTACAAAAAAACTTCGGGTGACTGACAAGGCAAGATGTCTCTGTCATTTCTGAAGTTCATATACTATCCTTCTGTGGTGTTTTAAGGAGTTGAATACACATAGTTATGGTTATAGTTTTCCTTAGTTAGGCTTAAAGTTAAGTTAAATATAGAACTTTAGACTTACAAATAAAGGATAGATGATAGAATAATTCCTTTTAATCATGCTAAATATTAGTGGACTAACTATTGCTAACTGTGAATCTTACTTACTAACTGTTGTGTTATATATTTTGCAATGTAAAAGTTAAAACCCTTCTTTTTATTTAGACAGAAAAGAGGAGATGAAGGGAGATGTCATTCAGTATATATGATTCTCAAACTGCTTAATGAATAAAGCACTGTTGGCCAATAAAAAAGGAAGATAGGAGGGACTAGGAGACAAGGAGAAAAGACGAAGTAGCAAGGAGGAGTCAACATGGAGAGGTTGGGGAGATCAGACGTCTACCCCATTCCCTGGTAAGATTAAAACCACATGGAGATTAATAGAAATGGGTTAATAATTAAGACAGTAATGAACAAATACCTGTCCAACAGCATTACATCTAATACAGAGTATCAGTGTTTTAATTGGGGCTGGTGTGGCGGCGGGACCAGACCAATGGTGGGCAGAAAAACCCTACTCCTTACAATAGACTGTGATGTCATCAGCATGCTTGCTCACCAAAGGAGGGCCTGGCTTGTCAGTGACATCTTGAAAGGGGTAACAGGTGTAGGGTACCAGGCCAGTGATAAATTATACCACCATAGAACTGTTCCGATGAGGGAGACCTGGAAATTCCCATCTACAGATCCAAACAAGGTTTTTGGTAATGACATGTTTTACAATTGAGACACAAGTGTTATCTTAAAAGGCACCAGTGTGCCATGTGTCAGCATTGTGGTGTCAAATCAATGCTGAGAGACCTTCTAATTTGAGAGTCTTTCTGATTTAGGATTATCAAACAAGGGATGACCAATTAGAGTAGTCTCACAGCAGAGCACAAGCATTCCTTCAGGCTGGATATTTTGAGGATATGGATTATTTCCCAGCAGCTAAGGGATGAGGGGAGACTCTCAGGAAATACTAACCCTCACAACTCACTGTCTTATAAGGGTCTCTATTGCTGTGAAGAGATACTTGGTCTTACAAAACAAAATCATTTAGTTGGTTTGGTTTACATTTTCAGAGATTCAATCCATTGTCATCCAGATGTGGCATGGCAGCACACAGGCAAACTTGGTGCTGGAGAAGGAGCTGAGAGTCAGTCCTACACCATCACTTGCAGGTAAGAGAACATGGTTTGAGTTTCACACTGTGCAAAGAATGAGCAAAGGAGACCTCAGAATTTACCACTACAGTGATACATTGCCTCCAACAATGCGACACACACTCCTACAACTTCATGCACCCTAAGAGTGCCCCCCACTATGCAGGCCATTTTTTTTTTCAAACCACCACACTAAACAAACTCTGAATTAAACAGTAGTTTCTAGGATCCTACATCCTTATGATCATCTACAGGGTTACCAGTGGACAAATATTTTGGCACTGATGGCATTGAATGAATACATCATTTCCAAGCCTATCACCATGCTGTATTGACTCAAATTTACAAACTGAGACCATTGGTATAAGGTTTATGGACAGCTCCATTGTGTCATTTGTTCATGATAGAATGCAAAATTCAGGACCTCTGTAAAAACATTTTTTAATTTTTTCACGGGAAATAAAGGCTTCTTTCATACAATACATCCTGACCACAGTTCTCCCCTTTCCACTCCTCCTAGATT
The DNA here is from genome assembly GCF_943737965.1 of Phodopus roborovskii. Taxonomy (NCBI): domain Eukaryota; kingdom Metazoa; phylum Chordata; class Mammalia; order Rodentia; family Cricetidae; genus Phodopus; species Phodopus roborovskii. Next base: position 2,030,159 of record NW_026126629.1, on the reverse strand, counting down.
CCCCTATTTGCCCCTCCCCTAGATCCAGCACCCTTCTATTTCTCTTCAGAAAGAGTAGGCCTTAGAGTGCATGAAAATATACAATAAGACAAGGAACAAACCCTCATATTGAGACTGGATCAGACACCCCAGTAGGAGGTAAAGGGGTTCAAGAGCAGAGAAATGAATCAGAGACACTCCAACTCCCACTCTTCATAGTCCCACAAAACTGCCATGTTAACAACACTAATATATGCCACACTGTGGCTCACTAGGCAGATGCTCCATTGCAGTTGTTGTGCACTGGGCCAAAGTGCATGTCTAACAATGCCTCCACATCCAGAGAATTTTGTGGTTGACTCTGAGTACACTGGACCTGCTGATTCATGCAGGACCACCCTGAGTCCCTGTCTCCCTGATATTTGACCCTCATAGTCTTATCTCTGATGGAGGTGACTATGAAACTAGTTCAGGCGAATGCCCACAAACCGTAACATGGTTAACTCATTGGGTAACCCCCAAATCTCCCTACCCCCTATATCCTGGCCCTACACAGTACAGTCCTAGTAATCTGATTTACAACGACCCCACCCAAACCCTGCCTTCCCCCCATTGTGTGTCCTACCTGGCCTGCAGCTCCATTGCTCAGGATGAGCACTGGGCCACAGTGGGACTCCAACAACCCCTCCACCTCCTAAGAATTTCCTGGATCTCTTCTGATCACACTGGACTTGCCTATCCAAGTGGGACCAAACTCAGTCCTTCTACCTTCCTGATCTTTGAACCCCATCACCAGGCCTCTGACAGAGTAGAAACCTCCTAAAGAGCTTGGACCATGCAGAGTTACAGACATCAAAACCTGACCCACCTATGCCCGCCGGGAGAGTAGGGAAGAGAGAAAGAATCCTCGTGCACCCAAAGGAAGAAGCTATGGGAAGACAGCAATACAAGGAAACATCCAACAGGAGAAAGATAAGCATGGCATAACCTCAATCTAGAAACTCTACAACTGTACCTGAATACACAAACGCAGATGAAGCAAAACAGAACAACTTAAGGAATAACTTCATAAAAATGATATAGGCACTCAAAGAAGATATGAGAAAATAACCTAAAGAAATGGAAAAAACAAACAAAAAATTGCAAGAAATGAATACATCTCTTAAAGAAAATAAGGAAAGCCAAGAAGAAGAAGAAAAAATCACTCAGATGAAGGAAACAACTCAAACAGTTCAAGACTTGAAAACTGAAATAGACAAAGAAGAAAACACAAAACTGAGGGAATACTGGAAAAAGAAATACTTGAAAAACAATCAGGAACTACAGGTGCAAACAGAACCAACAGAATACAAGCCATGGAAGACAGACACTCAGATGCTAAGGATAAACTAGAGGAAATAGATTCATCAAAAAAGGAAATTTTAAATTCAACAAATCCTTCACATAAAAAATGAGGAACACCTAGAACAGGCCAAACCTAAGAATAAAAGGCATGAAAGAACACAAAGTTGTAGGGGTTTGCTTCTGTTTCCTAGATGAGGGCTCCATAATGGTGGATAACTTAGTCCTGGATCACATTATCAGGGAAGGAAATTTATGGACCTTTTCAACTGTTGCTCAATTTTTTGTTGGGGTCAGTTTTGTAGTTCTCTGAACATTTCTCTTGAAACCTATAATGGCTCCCTCTTTTATGGTCTCTCTCCTCTCTCTCTGTCTCACTCTTTCTCTTTCTCTTCTTTTTTGTCTCTTCTCTTGCTCCATTGACTCAATCTTCCTAGTCCCACGGGATTACCTCTCTTCCCCTTCTGTTTCTCCTAGTTCCCCCTCCAATCACAGACCTGTAGGATTTCCTTGGTAGAGTTTTCAAGCCATTTCTTTTAACTATCATATGATCTGTAAATAGTGAACGTTTGACTTCTTCCTCTCCAATTTATTTTTTCATTATTATTTTATTTAATTTTATATAACAAAGTCCAATTAAATGAAAACAAACATTTATACACAATATTTGGGAATTTGGGCGTCGTTCTTTCCAAACTACTTCCTGCTGGTAAGGGGCGCTGTCATGGGGGATTCGAAGAAGGTTCAGATATCCTGGCTGTAGTCTGTAGGGCTGCTTTGTCCAGCTGTTTTGAATGTAGGATCTCCTTGTACTATGTTTCAGGCGGTCTGGTGTGATCAAACCACATTAGTCTGGAAGGAATCCACATCTTTTCATTTTCTGTGGAAACAAAAATAGAAATCCTTTTCCCCAGTAACTTGACCTTGAACTTAAATTTTGGAGTCAAAGCATTTTTTTTTCAATTTAATTTATTATTTTACATGTCTATCCCTTTCCCTTCCTCCCTCCCACCCTCCCGCCATTCCTCCCTCACTCCTTCCCTCCCTTTTACCCTCTCTGCCCTCTCACATGCACTCTAAACACCCTCCCTTCCCATCCCCCCACCCCAATTCGATATGTAGGGGAATGCCATACAGTTGGGGTCATGTAGATCTGACAGGTCCTGTGAAGTAGGGACTAGGGCTTCTCTCCTGTCTCTAGGTTAAGGCAGTTATCCCTCCATGGGGGATATGTTTGCAAAGTCCTTTTGTGCACAAGGGATACATCCAGGCTCCACTGTCTGAGGTCTCTTAGACTGCTCAGTCCTTCTGGCTGAGACCCATATTCAGGGGGGCCTGAGTCAGTCCCATGCTGGCTTCCCAGCTATCAGTCTAGTGGCCCTTAGCTCCTCCTTTTTCAGGTAAGCTGTCTTTATGTGTTTCTGCCGCATGGTCTTGTCCTCCCCATCTGCATCTGGGTTCTAGTTCGACTCAGTGTTTATGTATGGATGTTTGATCCTGTTTTCAACAGGCATTAGTTGAGGGCTCCATGGAGAAGTTAGTTGTTGATCTCACTCTCCGGGAAGGGCATTTATGGTAGCCTTTCCAGGGAAGGTCAAATTATTAGTTGGCAGCAGTCTTGTAGTTCTCTAGACATTTCATTGTGTTCAATTTTATCTTCAAACCAATATTGGCTCCCTCTTTTATGTTCTCTCTCTCTCTCTCTCTGTCTCTCTGTCTCTCTGTCTCTCTCTCTTGCCTTCCATTCCTAACCAGGGTCAATCTTCCTAGTCGCATGTGTTTTCCTTTTCTCCTCTCTTTTTCTCGTACTTATCTCTCCATTCACTCCCCCCCCCCACTTCTACTGTGCTCTGGGGGACTTGTCCCATCCCAGTTCTGTGAGGGAGTATATATGAATCTCTTAGAATACACCTTGTATCCTAGTTACTCTGCTGGTGTGAATTATAGGCCTGTGATCCTTTAATCTAAGTCTAAAGCCAATATATGAATGAGTACATAGTATATTCCTCTTTTTGTGACTGGGTTACCTCATTCAGGATTGTTTCTTCAAGTGCCATCCACTTGCCTGCGAATTTCAAGATACCATTATTTTTTTTCTGCAAAGTAGTAATCCATTGTGTAGATGTGCCACATCTTCATTATCCATTCTTCAATTGAGGAGCATCTAGGTTGATTCCATGTTCTTGCTATTACAAATAGTGCTGCTATGAACATAGTTGAACAGATGTCTTTGTTGCATGGATGTGAATCCTTTGGGTATATTCCTAAGAGGGGGATTGCTGGGTCCTGTTTTAAACTAATTCCCATTTTCCTGAGGAACCGCAGTACTGATCTCCCACCAGCAGTGGAGGAGTGTTCCCATTTCTCCACATCCCCTCCACCATGAGTCGTCATTGGTGTTTCTAATATTAGCTAAGGATGTGGAACACTTTCTTAAGTATCTTACAGCCTTTTTGATATTGTCTTTTAAGAATTATTTCATCAGTTCTGTACCCCATTTTTCATAGGGTTAATTGGTGTTTTGTTGACTAGTTTCTTGAGTTCTTTGTATATTTTGGAGATCAGCCCTTTGTCGGATATAGGATTGGTGAAAATCTTTTCCCAGTCTGTGGGCTGCCATTTGGTCTTGTCTACTGTGTCCTTTGCCTTAAAGAATCTTCCAAGTTTGAAGAGGTCCCATTTTTTAATTGTTTCTCTCAGTGTCTGTGCCCCTGGAGTTATGTCAGGCAGGGGGTCTCCTATACCAATTTATTCAAGGGTACCTCCTACTTTCTCTTCTAAGAGGTTCAATGTGGCTGGATTGATATTGAGATCTTTGATCCATTTGGACTTGAGTTTTGTGCTTGGCTACAGACATGGGTCTATCTGCAGTCTTCTAAACACCCTCATCCAATTGTGCCAGCACCATTTGTTGAAGATGTTGTCTTCGCCCCATTATATAATTTTAGCTTTTTTGTGGAAAATCAGGTGTTCATAGGTATGTGGGTTAATATCAGGATTTTCAATTCGATTCCATTGGTCTACCTGTCTGTTTTTATGCCAATACCAGGCTGTTTTCAGAACTATCTGTAGTGGAGCTTAAAGTCAGGAATGGTGATGCCTCCTGAAGTTCTTTTATTGTATAGGGTTGTTTTGGCTATCCTGGGTCTTTTGTTTTTCCATATAAAGTTGATTATTATCCTTTCAAGGTCGGTGAAGAAATGTGGTGGGATTTTAACGAGAATTGCATTTAATCTGTAGATTGCTTTTGGCAATATTGCCATTTTTACTATGTTAATCCTACATATCCAAGAGCATGGGAGATCTTTCCATTTTCTGGTATCTTCTTTAATTTCTTTCTTTAGCATCACAAAATGCTTATTATATAGGTCTTTTATTTGTTCAGAAGCATTATCCCAAGATACTTTATGTTGCTGTGGCTGTTGTAAAGGTTGATGTTTCTCTGATTTGTTTCTGTGTGTCTTTGTTGTCTGAAAAAAGTAGGTAGGGCTACTGATTTTTTTGAGTTTATCTTGTATCCTGCTAGTTTGCTGAAGGTGTTTATCAGCTGTAGGAGTTTCCTGGTAGAGTTTATTGGGTTGCTTATGTAAACTATCCTATCATCTGCAAATAGAGACAGTTTGACTTCTTCCTTTCCAATTTGGATCCCCTTGAGCTCCTTTTGTCATCTTATAGCATTAGCTAGAACTTCTAGTATGATATTGAAGAGATATGGAGAGAGAAGGCAGCCTAGTGTTGTTCCTGATTTTAGAGGAATTGGCTTAAGTTTCTCTCCATTCAGTTTGATGTTGGCAGTCAGTTTGCTGTATATTGCTCTTATTATGTTGAGGTATGTTGCTGTTATCCCTGACCTCTCCAAGACCTCTATCATAAAAGTGTTTTTAATTTTGTCGAAGGCTTTTTCCGCATCTAGGGAAATAATCATATGGTTTTTCTTTTTCAATTTGTTTATATGGTGGATCATGTTGATAGATTTTCATATGTTAAACAATCCCTGCATTCCAGAGATGAAGCCTACTTGGTCATGGTGGATGTTTTCTCTGATGTATTCTTGAATTCAGTTTGCCAGTATTTATTGAGTATTTTTGCATCGATGTTTATCAGGGATATTGGTCTGTAGTTTTCTTTAATAGTTGTGACTTTGTGAGGCTTGGGTACCAAGGGTATTGTTGCATCATCAAAAGAGTTTGGCAATGAACCTTCTGTTTTTATTTTTTGTCTTTGAGGAGTATTGGTATTAGTTCTTCCTTGAATGTCTGGTAGAATTCTGCACTGAATCCATCTGGCCCTGGACTGTTTTTGGTTCGAAGACTTTCAATGACTGCTTCTATTTCGTTGTGGGTTATAGGACTATTTACATTGTTTGTCTGTTTTTGATTTAATTTAAGTAAGTGATAGTTATCCAGAAATTTGTCCAATTTCTTTGAATTTTCAATTTTTGTAAATGCTGATTTTCAAAGTATGACCTGAAAATTGTCTGGATTTCTTCTGTGTCCGTTGTTATGTTCCCATTTTCATTTCTGATTTTGTTAGTTTGCATGTTCCCTCCCTGCTTTTTCGTGAGTTTGGATAAAGGTTTCACTATCTTGTTGATTTTGTCAAAAAACCACCTCTTCATTGCATTGGTTTTTTTATTGTTCTCCAGGTTTTTATTTTGTTGATTTCAGCCCTCAAGTTGATTGTTTCCTGGCGTCTACTCCTATGGGGTGAGTTTGCTTCTCTCTGTTCTAAGGCTTTCAGTTGTGCTGTTAATTCTCTTATGTGACTATCCTCTGATATCTTCATATGGGCGCTTAGTGCAATGAACTTCCCTCGTAGCACTGCTTTCAATGGGTCCCATAAGTTTGGGTATGTTGTGTCCTCAATCTCGTTGAATATTAGAAAGTCTTTAATTTCCTTCTTTATTTCTTCTTTGACCCAGGTGTAGTGCAATTGCACATTGTTCAGTTTCCAGGTTTTCTGCTATTTTTGTTGTTGAATTCCAATTTTAAAGCATGTTGGTCTGATAAGATACAGGGGATTATTCCTATTCTATTGTATCTGTTGGGGTTTCTTATGCCATCTAGTATGTGGTCGATTTTAGAGAAGGTTCTTGTGGAGCAGATGATTATGTTGAATATGTTTTCAGCACCTTTGAGCTAGGCTTCTTCACCTTTCTCTATGCCTATTATTCTTAGGTTTGGCCTGTTCATGGTGTCCCATATTTCCTGGATGTTTTCTGTTAAGGATTTGTTGGATTTATGATTTTCTTTGGTCGATGTATCTACTTCTTCTAGTTTATCTTCTGAGCCCGAGATTCTCTGTTCGATCTCTTGAATTCTCTTGGTTATGCTTGTGTCTGTAGTTCCCAAGATATTGCCCAGTTTTTCTATTTCCAGCATTTCTTCGGTTTGTGTTGCTTTTATTTTCTCTATTTCAGTTTTTAAGTCTTGAACCAATATCTTCATATGCTTATTTTTTTTTCCCTTGGCTTTCTGTACTATCTTTCCTATCCTTAAGGAATATGTTCATTTCTTCCACTTTTTTGTTGTTTTTTTTTTCCCTCCATTTCTTTCAAAATTTTCTCACATCTTCATTGAGGGCCTCTTTCATTTTTATTAGGGTATTTTTTAAGTCGTTCCCTTCTGCTTCCTCTACTTTGTTGTTGTTTTCCGTTCTTGTTGGAGTAGATTCCCTAGATTCTGGTGGTGTCATGCTTGTCTTTCTGTTGTTAAGTGTTTTCTTGTATTTATGTCTTCACATAACTTCTTTTGATAGGTGTCTCCTCCTCTCTCTATGGTACTTTCCCAGTGGGCTTATGTGGGTCAGAGATTCAATATCTGTATCTCTGGGTGGTCGATGCTCTCTCTATAGGAGGTCTCTCTGCAGACAGGGACCCAGGGATGGGTTCAGGTCTGAGGATGCAGTAGAAGATGCCTCTAGCCAATGGCTCTAGGCAATGGCAAAAGGAAGAGGACAAAGGCTGAGCTGAAACTTGGGAAGTTTCTGCAGGATAATCTGATCTCACTTGAAACTGGCACTCTCCAGCTGAGGCCTCTTTCTTTAGCAGAGGCCCTGCTTTGGGGGTCAAGGATCTTGCTTCCAGGAACTCAGAGTGGACCAGCAGAGATAGGCAGATCTCTGGGAGGGGCCTGGGACACCAGCAGTGAACTGGAGGTGGGGTCAGAGACCAAGCAGGTGGAAATTACCAGTGGTCCTGCAAGGATAGGGAGGTCTCCTTTGTTCAGAGTTGCTCTGAGAAGTCTCTAAAGTTGGGTGGACTGTTGGCTCCACCCTCTGCCCCATGCTCAACCAGGGCAGAAAAGCAGGACAGTGGGCGAGGTAGAGCACTGGGTAGGTGTGGCAGGCTCAAGGTGCGGATGGGTGGGGGTGTATCAGAGCTCCAAGGGTGTTCTCGATGGGGAAAGGACACAGGTGCAGCAGGATCAGGGAACAAACCAGCGAGTTGAAGTTTTCTTTGCGAACTTTCTGTAGGGCTGTATTGTGATATGTATTGTGAAAATCTGACTTTGACATTGAATATTTTGTGTTCTCTGTCTACAATAATTAAGAGTTTTGCCTGGTATAGAAGTCTAGGCTGGCATCTGTGGACTCTTAGTACTTGTGGAACATCTATCCAGGAACTTATGGCTTTGAGAATTTCCATGGAGAAGTCAGGTGTAATTTTGATAAGTAATTTTTTACATTGTTCGCTTCTGCTTCCTCTGCTTTGGTGTTTTCAGGTCTAATTGGTGTAGGGTCCATAAATTTTGGTGGTGTCAGGCCTGTCTTTCTCTTGTTGGGTGTTTTCTTATATTGCTGTCTTTCTATCACTTCTTCCAGTCGGTACAAATGCAGGCTCTCTCTCTCTTTCTCTCTCTCTCTCTCTCTCTCTCTCTCCATCTCTCTCTGTCTCTCCTACTCTCCCTGTGCGCATAGGTGGAGCAGGAATTTGATTTCTGTCACTCTGGATGTAGCACATCCTCTCTAGTAGGTCTCTCCTCCATCAGAAGCCCTGCAAAGGGTAGGATCAAGCAGGCTGAGACACAGGGTGGTCTCGCATGGATAGGCAGACCCAGAGTGCTAGTGGCAGATCCAGGATGTTCCCCAGAGGTGGAGGCCTATTGGACCTTCACTCTGGCCAGGTACTCAACCAGAGCCATGAGTCAGGCAGCCCAGAACTACACAGGGTAGGGGCATAGCAGGTTCTAGTTGGGGTAGTTTGTGGATCAGAGTACTGGCACTGTACTATCTAGGGAAAGGATATAGGGGGGAATGAGATTTGGGTTAACCCAGGGAGTTCCATAGAAAGGTGTAAGGGGGATTCTGCCTGAACTGGTCCCACACTCACCTCTGGCAGAGGCCCACTGATGGGGGTCAAAGATCAGGTAAGCAGAGTCTCAGGGTGGTCTCACATGAATGCACGGATCCAGTGTGCTTAGAAAAGGTCCTGGAAGTTCTCAGGAGAAGGAGGAGTTGTGGAACCTCCAACTGGTCCAGTACTCAACCAGATTATTCGATCAGCTGGCCCAGTAGATCAAAGGGTAGAGGAAGGGCAGGTTCTGGGTGGGGTAGGGTGTAGAGCAGAGTATTAAGACTCTATTTTCTAGGCATAGGCTAAAGGGAGAGGGACATTTGGAACTAACCCAGAGATTTTTCAGGAAAGGGGTGCAGCCTGAACTTGCCCCAGCCACACCTCAGGCAGAGGCTTGGCCAAAAAGGGGAAAAAAAAAAAACAGAAAAAAGCAATACATTTCTTTTCTCAATTGGCTATATATACACAATAGCTAAACAAGAGAAAAATATACCTATCACAAAATTGATGTTAAATTTGTATCAATATGTGATAATGCATTCCAAAAAAGTATTCATATAAATGCCATAATCCCCATTATACATTTAAAAAGACTGGTTGTAGTACATTCCAAAAAAAGTATTCATATACATGCCAAAATCCCCATTATACATTGAAAAAGACTGGTTGTGGTCAATAACTATCTGTAGTCAACCCCATTTAATGAAAACAAATATTTATAGGCAGTATTTGGGAATTTGGGCAACGTTCCTTCCAAACTGCTTCCTTCTGGTAGAGGGTCTTTTCATGGGATTCTAAGATGTACAAACCAGGCTGTAGTAGTCTGCAAGGTGCACTTGTCCAATGCATTTGGGGTCTTGCTTTACTAACCATGTTAGTCTGGAAGGAATCCACAGCTTTTGATTTCTGTGGAAACAGATTTAGAAATCCTTTTCCCACTAAGCTGTCCTTGAACTTAAATTTTGAATTCAAAGCAATTTTAAAATATATAAATTGGATTAAACCAGCAGCTTTTTTTTAAAACAACTATTGTTATTTCCTCAACATTCAAACAATTTAAAGACAATGTAATAGTTTAGAGTATCAAGAATCATTTGGTGGTTTCCATCTTTATGTAGATTTTTTATTATTTTATTTTTTCTATTTCTATTTTTTATTTATTGAGACAAGGTTTCTCTGTGTAACTACTGCACATACTGGAATTAACTCTACTCACCAGGTTCACTTGGAAGTCACAGAGATCTTCTAGCCTCTGCCTTCTGGAAGCTGGAATTATGGCATGTGCCACCAACACCCAGCTACTCTCTTTCCATTTTTTTTAACCACTACATCATGTTCTCTCCCAAGCCAATGTATATCTTAAAACACATTGTAAACCTTTTGAGGTTTTTCTTAATCAGAATCTGTCTCTAGTGTAAATCTTTTTCTTGCCATGGATCTTTTATCTGTTAAACAACTATGATTATCTAAAACCACAGCTGAATTGACCGCAGTCTATCAAAGATGACAGGGGGTGTGTGGAGGGGGGTGGGCAGATCTGTGAGCTGTGCTCACTGGCTTGGTGTACTCTACCATATAGCAGCATGCAACTATTTGGAGATGTGGTCACTGTCATAGCTAGCTCTTGTAACACCATTAAGTTGATAGTAGAGTTCTTGTAGTATTTTGCCTATATGTTGAGTCAGGAAATATCTCTCAAAGGAACCACACAAATCTCTGATTGTCTACAACAAAACAGAGCCCGCTAGAAAAATACTATTACCAACAAGCCTTGCTTGTCTCTGTTCTTTTGTTTCTGAAGACCTTTTTTAAGGTTTTTGTTAAATGTAAGTGGAAGTTCTTAGTAGCCACATTGCAGATGCCATTTTGTTTTGAGCAGTTATTGCCCTCCCGGTTCCACTGACATGACAGCCACAAATAACACACGGAGATGCTGTAGCTCTTATAAAGCTGCTAGCCGTTTATTGGCTAACTCTGTCTTAAATACTAATTCATTTCTATTAATCTAAGTGTTTCCACATGGCCTATCTTACAGAAGAGAGGTTCTGGACACCAGTGCTCTCAAGACTTACATGTTGAATACGCTTCTACCTATCCCTGAATCTTTCTTGTCTCCTAGTCATAGCCAAAACAACCCTGTACAATATATAACTTCTACAGGCATCATCACCACAGATTTCAAGCTCTAATATAGAGCTATAGTCTTGAAAATAGCTTGGTAATGCATGAAATGGAATTGAATTAAAAACACCTATATTAACCCACACACTTAAAAACACCTGATTTTTGACAAAGCAGCTAAAATGGAAAAAAAGAAAGCATTTTCAACAAATGATACTGGCACAACTAGATGATGGTGTATAGAAGACTGCAGATAAACCCATATCTATCGTATTATTCAAAACTTAAGTCCAAATGGATCAAAGACCTCAACAGAAACCCAACCACACTGAACCTCTTAGAAGACAAAGTGAGAGGTACCCTTGAACAACTTGGCACAGGAGACCTCTTCCTGAACAAAACACCAGAAGCACAGATTGACATCAAAAAATAATAAATGGGAACTCCTGAAACTGAGAAGCTTCTGTAAGGCAAAGGACACAATGAATTAGACCAAACAGCAACCCACAGAAAGGGAAGATCTTTGCCAAACCTACATCTGACAGGGGACTGATCTCAGAAATACAGGAACAAAACAAGAAGCTAGTCACAACAACAACAAATAATCCAATTTAAAACTTGGGTACAAAACACAACAGAATTGTTGATAGAAAAATCTAAAATGGACAAAAGACACTTAAGAAAGTGCATAAGAACCTTAGCTATCAGGAAAATGCAAATCAAAACTGCTCTGAAATAGCACCTTACTCAGCCAAGATTGGATAAATTCAAAACCACCAATGACAGTTTATGCTGGAGAAGATAAGGAAAATAGGTACAGTGCTCTACTGCTCATGGGAGTGCAAATATGTACAGCCATTTTGTAAATCTATATGGTGGTTTCTCCAGAAGGTGGGAATCAGTCTACCCAAGATCCAGGGATTCCACCCTTAGACATATACCCAAAACATGCACATTCATGTTCATTTATATTCAAAGCAGCATTGTTTGTAATAGACAGATCCTGAAAGCAACCTAGATGCTGCTCAACTAAAGAATGGATACATAAAATGTGGTACATTTACACTATGGGGAACTTCAGAGTAGAACAAAATTAAAAAAAAAAAAGAAAGAAAAAGAAAAGAACAGGAAGAGTGATGGAATCTTGAAATTATCAGGCAAATGGATGGAACTTGAAGAAACCATTCTGAGTGAGGTAACCCAGTCACATAATGACAAACATGGTATGTAGTCACTTGTATTTGGTTTTTAGCCATAGAGCAAAAAATGGTAACCAACAATCCACATTTCCAGAGAAGCTAGGATACAAGGAGGACAATAAGAGAGACAATCATGGTCCCTCACAAAAGAAGAAAGGGACGAGATCTCCTGAGTGGGTATACAGGAGAAACAAAAGGAGAGAGGAGGAGGGTGAAAGTGTACATGAGCGACTCAGAAGACTGAGTCGTGGGAGGAATAGAGGAGACAAGAAAAGAGGTATCATAATGGAGGGACACATAATAGGTTTCAAAAGAAATCTCACTCTAGGGAAATGTCCAAAGATCAACAAGGATGACCCCAACTAACAATCAAACAATAGTGGTTGGAGAGGCTACCTTAAATGCCTTTCCCTGATAATGAGATTGAGGACTCCTTTATATGCCATCCTAGAATCTTCATCCAGTAGCTGATGAAAGTATGATTAGACACCCACAGCTGAACACTGAGAGAAACTCCGGTAATCCAGTAGCAGAGAGGCAGAAGTGATGAGCAAAATGGTCAAAGCCATGCTGGTGAAACCCACAGAAACAGCTTACCTAAATAAAGGGGAGCTCCTCTACCCCCGACTGATAGATGAGAAACAAGCATAAGACTGAACCAGACCCCATGAACATGGGTCTCAGTCAAAAGGCCTGGGATATGGTACCTCTGACAATGGAACCAGGGTTTATCCCCTACTGCAGGAACAGACTTCAGGAGCCAATTCCTCATGGAGGAATACTTCCTTAATGTAGAGACAAGGAGAAGGGACTAGGCACTACCCCCAAATGATTGTCAGGCTTTGATGACACTCAAGAAAGGCCTCACTCTCCCTAGGAAGTAGATGGGGGATGGCATGGGGTTCTGTGCAAGGCATGGGAGAATGGGAGGGAGCTGGAACTAGGATTGATATATAAAATAAGAACAAATTAAATCAAACAAATTTTAAAAATCCTAACCCATTTTTATTTATTTACATATTGTCAAATATCTCATAGCTTTTTGCCCTTTTCCTACAGGTCTGTTCCCTTTCTAAACAGCTGTCAACTCAACCTTCTTACTTGTGTTTGCTCTGTCCTGTCATTCCTGCCTACCTACTGAACATTCAGATTTTATTAAAACAAGCTGAGTGACACTTCTTCATGGTATACAAAAATATTATTGTACTACTTTAGTCTCTTTTTACCTAAATAAAAAGAAAAAGTTTTAACACTAACACAGTAAAACTACAGACAATCAGAACAATTATGGGGCAAGAATTATATTTAAAATATGCTGGAATACTTGGAGAATATACTTCTTTATTTGCTCTGTCTTGATAAGTTCAAAGCTCTTTACCTAATTTACCTTCTATAAAACTACCTACTGTTCAACTGCATCAAAGGTCCCTGGACATAATATTAACTTAGTAAAGAGGAAATGCATTGCAAGCCATTTCCAAGCCTATAGAAAGGACAGACATGTGGATGTCTGAACAGTCACTCAAGTATCTCTTGCAACATGGAGGCATCCATCTTCAGCATACAGGCCAAGAATATCTGACAGGCTTTTTATGAAGCAGGGGATTGAAGGACTCTCCCTCCTTGTTTTGGCAAACTTTGGGCATACCTTTCTTGTCGGTTTGCAGAATGTCTGCAGACATTTACATGAGGGGGGAACTTTTTGGAGCTTGCCCACCTTTGTCTTGGCAAAGTTCAACAGTTTTTTTTTTTCCTGTGTCTCCTTCGTGTCCACTGTGTACAGCACACAGTCAAGACAAGAGCAGTTTCTGGTCCATTGGCTAGTTTTGCCACATTGAAAGTAAACTCCTTATGAAGTTTGATTTAAATTGTTGCTACCAATAATAGACATGTCTTAGTATCATGAAAAGCTCTTTGTGAACAAAACATTATAAATGTTGTATTCTATAAGACGTACTAAGTGTTTTAAGGACATCTATATATCTAAAATATATCTGTTTGACATTGGAAAGATACCTAACATGACTACAAATTTGATAGTTATAAGTGACTAACTGCTAACCTATACTTTTTTACTTTCCTAGTTTGTAATAATGACTTACAAGGACCACAAATTCATATGAAATTGTTAAGTGAGCTACATTGCTACAATACTTTAAATAATAACAGAAATGGATGTACAGTATCTTCTAATAAAAAACCCTTACATTTTTTTCAGTATACAAAAATCCATACAAATATAAAATATTTGAGATGAATGGTTTTTCAAATGTAGATTCAACGAATCTTTATCTCATCATTTTTATGCTATATCCCCTCTTTTCTCTTCACAAAGACATCCTTGAAACTATTCTCCTTTCTTTATCTTTCTCTCTGACAATGACCAATAACAATTTGTAAGCAACACCCCTATAAGGTAACAAATATTCATAACCTACTGAATGACCAAAACCCACCAACCGTATCACTTTCAAATGACAGTTATAAGTTCCTTGGACTGGTTCCTGTTGTCTGGGGGTCCTTGAATCTTTGCGGAGAATCTGAAAAATGTAGGAAAATCGCCACGTCCTAGCTAGAATAGTTTGGTAGGGTAGATCATCTCAACCAACAGTCTGAAGTTGTTCTACATGCAAAACTCAGTGGAAACTGCAACACAGGCACTCAGAGAGAGTCTGGATCAACAGGGCCACCTGTTTCATTGGTCTGGTCTCATGGCTCTGAAAACACAGAAACTTTGAAAGGTAATGTACACATATCTTCATTCATACAAGTGTGCACTGTGTGTTGTACACATGCCACCCAAAGATAAATTTCTGTTTTAAATCTGAGTAGGTAAAATATACTTACACTTCTTGTAATTTTTATATGTATTGCTTTATGTCTGTAGCCAGAATGTTCAGGGAGTCCTCCAATCAAACCTGATCCTCTTCAAACTTGAGGGAATCCATAGCTTTTCATATTCTGTAGAAACAAAAGCCTGACCTCTTCCGCAATTTTGAAGTTAAGACATTTTTAAAATATATGGGTTTGTTTAATTTAGCAATTCCCATAATCCAATGTGTCACAACAGATATTGTTTGTTGATTAGCAATTTAAAAATTTAAACACCACAATAATATATAATATCGAGGCTCCCTGTTAATTTGCCATCTCTATGGGGTTTATTCTTATTTTCATTACTTTACTCTTTCTATAAATACTTTACTCCATTATGATTAAACTCTTTATTTTTTCATTTTTATGACTGTCTATACTGTTTTTCTCTTTTTTATCTTGAGCCCATCCACATTCTCAAACACACTGTATTCTATTTAGAGGGGTTTTCCCCAACTGAACTTGCTTTCATACATATTTGTAAACTTTTCTGTCTGCAGAAGCAAAATCGTAAACTACCATACAGCTTAGTTCGTGGCATGCTGGATTCTCTGGACTGTACACTGAGACTGGGAAGCAAATCATTCTATGGTGTGTACATGAGAGACTGAGAAACTAGGATGCCAATTTTGATTCTGTTTTTGTTAGGTATCTATTTATTTAGTGCTTTCTTGGGTCTTACGTGAAAATATGTGCCTGGAAATTGGGAACTACATGTTGTTAGTCCTTCTATGTCCTACCTGCCAGCTCACAAACAGACAACACAAAGACTTATTATTAATTATGAAAATCCAGATGGTAGCTCTCATAACCTAAATTAACCCATTTTTTTATTTATCTATTTTGCCACACGACTCATGGCATTTGCCTCTTTACTTGCCTGTCTTCTCTCTGTCCACCTGGCGACACTACATTCTTCCTTCCACATTTCTCTCTGCCTCCAAAATCCTGCTTAGCTATTGGCTGTTTAACTTTTTATTAAACCAAACTTTGTGACACCACAGAATCATTCTAAGAGCCATAGGATCTGTATGCTTGTTGTGAGGTGCCATTTTCTATATTTGACCTGAAGCTATACCCATTAGTATATAACAATATTGTCACCTAAATAAGAACTAAGCAGTGACATCTTGTAAAAACTCAACACACATGGGGAGAGATCCCATCCACAGTGAAGAGCTTGGACAACTAACTGCTGCTAAAAGAGGGAGAAAGATTTCCCCAGGGATAGATTCCTGTTGAGATAACCAATCCCAATTGGTGACCCTGAACACATATAATTCTGAGCAACAACACATCTACTTAGCAAATCTATCTCTCTCACACACACACACAAACCCATGCGCACACACACACACAAACCCTCGCACACACACACAAACACACACACACTTAACCCAAAGAGGATGTGACAATAATAATTAAAGATGTCAATAATTTGAGAGGGCGTGTGGGAGAAGTACTTGGAATGCAAAGAGATATGACTAAATATATTATAAATTCAGTACCCATGTATGAAATTCTAAAAGGAATAAATTTAAAAAATACATCTTTCTCAGCAGCCCATTGAAATGCTTCCAATATTGATCCCATATTAGGAAACAAAACAAGTCTTCTAAAATGAAGGAAAATGGAAATAACTGATATTAAATGGATATCAATAGCAATAAATTGTATATAATGTTCACAAACTGATGTTTCACTGAAGAAATCCAGAAGAAAAAATTTTAAATCCCAAGAGTTGAGTAAAAATGTAAATACAAATATCAAAACCTTTGAGATATAATTAAGGCAATAGTTGTGATATGCATAAAATTGGCCAAATTCGAACTTTATTAAAGGGATTAGGAGATATGGCCAGGTTAAAAGAGGTGTCTCTTAAAGATGGTTTTTGGATTAAAAAGTCTTTGTCATTCCCAGTTAGCTGTCTGTCTGCCTTGTGTTTGTGGATCAGATGTGATGTCTTAGTTACTGCTCTAGCAACATGCCTACCTGTCTGCAGCCATGCAACCTACCATAACTGCCATGGACTCTAACTCTCTGGAACCATGACATCCAAGTTTAAAGTGTTTTGGTAAGTAGTTTTTGTATTTTTTTTTCACAACAATATAAAACTAACTAAGACAGAAGTTGGTACTAGCAATGTGGTATTGCTGTGACAGGACTGATGGCACTGGTTTTGGAGGACCAGGGAAGATTTTAGGACTTTGAATTAAGAAAGTTATTGGATATTGTAACTGGGAGCCAAATGAGCCATCTAATTCAAGGAATGAAAGATAATATTGCTGAGAGCAATGTGGACTATGGGGGCCTAGCTCAAGAAGTTTCCAATGCAATAGTATTAGCAAGTGGGCTAGACACCATAATTGTGGTACTTTTGCAAAGTACGTGGCGGCTTTTTACCCTTCTCCTATGAATCATCTCAGGTTAAACTGAAATGCTTTGAACTAATCTCAATGGCAGAAGACATTTTAAAATATCCAGATAGTGACTCGGTCATGTGGTTATTAGCAATCACTCTTAGGCAGTTTTACAATGAAAATGAACAAGCAGGGCAAAATGAAATTCAAATATACAATTTAAGAATAAAAAGAGCACAGCAAAATTCAATATTGGCGCCAAAGCTTTGCTGAAGGACATAAAACCTGACACATAATGTAATTGAGGAAATGAGAACCTTATGGGCAAGGCTACCAGCTACCCTGCAACATATGAAAGTAAAGGGCCTAAGGAGTTTATGTTCCTAAGATCAGGGAAAGCATAAGCAAAGATGATTAAAGAGGGCCAGTTTCTGCTAGAACAGGTGGCTGCCTTGGTACCATAGGGCAAATGGATTCAGAGTCATAAAGAATACAGGAATAAGGATGTTATAAAACCTTTTCTGGTTAAGAAAATCCACAGAGATTCAGGGCTAACAAAATGAGTTCCCAGGAAATGTGGGGGAGGAGATGGCCTGAATTCAAGCAAGACAATAACAACGGTGAAATGGGGAAAATAGAATTCAAATAGTACAAGACTTGAAAGCAGAAATGAACTCATTAAAGAACACAAACAGAGGGAATGCTGCAAGTACAATGTCCAGGTAAACAATCAGAAGCCACAGATTCAGGCATAACTAAAAAGAACACAAGACATAGGACAGAGAATCTCAGATGTGGAAGATTCACTGAAGAAAGTAGCATCATAGACAATGAAAGTGTTATGTGCAATAAATCCCTAACACAAAATATCGAGGAAAGATGTGACACCGTGAAAAGGCCAATCCTAAGAATAGTAGGAATAGAAGAAGGCGAAAAAGCCGAGCTCAAAGTCGGAGACAATCTATTCAACAAAATCATAGAAGACAAATTTCACAAGCTAATGTGGGGCATGCTTATAAAACCACAAGAGGCTAATAGAACACCAAAAGACTGGATCAAAAAATAAATAAATAAAATAAACCCAAACCAAAAAAAAAAGTCCCCTAGAAACATAATAATCAAAACACTAAACATACAGAATAAAGAAATCATATTAGGAGCTGCAAAGAAAAAAGGTCAAGTAACTTACAAAGGCAGACCTATCAGAATGACATCTGACTTCTCAATGGAAACTCTGAAAACCAGAAGGTACTGGATAGGTGTTCTACAGACACTAAGAGACCATGAATACATGCCCAGACTACTATAACCAGCAAAGATTTCAATCACTATTATTGGAGAAAACAAGATATTCCATTTCAAAACCAGATTAAAACAATACACATCCACAAATCTAGACATACAGAAAATATTGGAAAGAAAATTGCAACCAAGCAAGTTAACTATACTCATAAAAATTTAAATACCTTTCAAATGAAGAATGCATACAGAAAATTTGATACATTTATACAATGGAGTACAACTCAGCTGGGAAAAAATTAAGTATTCAAATTCCTAGTCAATGCATGGAACTAGAAGAAACCATCACAAAGGAGGTAATCCAAACACAGAAAGAAAAATATGGTATGTACTCACTCAAAAGCAGATGTTAGAAACAGAGCAAAAGGTTACCCCAGAGTAGCTGACATTGGCCTGTAATAAAGGGAAAATGGACACGATATCCCAAGTAAATAGGGAGAATGTAGAGAGGGGGATGAAAGGAAAGAGGAGGAGAGAAAGGGAGAGAGAGGAGACCATGAGAGAACTAGAAGGTCGATTTAGGGAAAAACAGAGGAGAGACAGAAAAGAGATACCTTAATGAGGGATATCTCCAGTGAGCCACAAGGATGATCACATTAAGAATCTAAACATGGTTAGGATGGACAAGTCCCCTAGAGCTCAGGGGAAGTGGGGGGGGGGCAGCGAATGGAGAGAGAAGTAGGAGAAAATGAGGGGGATGAAAGGAAATCATGTGGGACCAGGAAGACTGAGCCTGGTTAGAAATAGAGGACAGGAAAGAGAGAGAGAGAGAGAGAGAGAGAGAGAGAGAGAGAGAGAGAGAGAGAGAGAGAGAGAGAGAGAACATAAAAGAGGGAACCAATATTGGTTTGAAGATAAAATTGAACACAAAGAAAGGTCTAGAGAAGTACAAGACTGCTTCCAAATAACAATTTGAGCTTCCGGGGAAAGGCTACCATAATGCCCTTCCCAGAGAGTGTGGTAACAACTAACTTATCAATGGAGCCCTCAACTAATGCCTGTTGGAAACAGGAGCAAACACCCATACATAAACACTGACTCGAACTAGAACTCAGATGCAGACGGAGAAGACAAGACCAGGAAGAAGAAACACATAGACACAGCTTACCTGAACAAGGAGGAGCTAACTGGCCACCAGACTGATAGCTGGGATGCCAGTATGGAACTGACTGAGGCCCCCCTGAATATGGGTCTCAGCCACAAGGAATGAGCAGTTTAAGAGACCTCAGACAGTGGAGCCAGAATGTATCCCTGGTGTAAAATAGTACTTTGCGAACACATAACCCATGGAGGGATAACTGCCTTAATCTAGAGACAGGAGAGAAGCCCTAGTCCCTACGTCACATGACCTCTCAGACCTACATGACCCCAACTGGATGTCATTCCCTTACATATGGAATTGGGGTGGGGGGATGGGAGGGGAGGTGGGTTAGAGTCCATGTGAGAGGGCAGAGAGGGTAAAAGGGAGGGAAGAAGGGAGAGAGGGAGAGAGGGGGAGGGAAGGACGGAGGGAGGGAGAGGGAACTGGGATCTACATGTAAAATAATAAATTAAATTATAAAAAATGTTGTTACTCCAAAATTTAAGTTCAAGGACAAGTTACTGGGGAAAAAGGATTTCTATTTTTGTTTCCACAGAAAATGAAAATATGTGGATTCCTTCCAGACTACTGTGGTTTCATCAAGCCAGACCACCTGAAACAGAGTACCAGGTGATCCTACATTCAAAACAGCTGGAATACGCAGCCTTACAGACTACAGCCGGATTTCTGAATCTTCTTCAAATCCCCCATGACAGCGCCCCTTACCAGCAGGAAATAGTTTGGGAAGAAAGATGCCCAAATTCCCAAATATTGTCTATGTTTGTTTTCATTTAATGGACTTGGTTACATTAAATGAATAAATAAATAAATAAATAAATAAATAAATAAATAAATAAATAAATAAGAATCTAAGCATTGTTGAGAGGCTACCTAAAATGAACTTCCCATATAATGAGAGAGATGACTACCTTGAATCCCATCATACAGTCTTCATTGAGAAGCTGATAGAAACAGGAGCAGAGATACACAGGTAAACACTGAGATGAACACCTGAAATCTAGTTATAGATAAGAAGGAAGAATGAGCAAAGGTTAAGACAGCTGAAACCAGTATATATTCCTACTGCATGAATGGGATTTGGGAGCCCTTTCCCTATGGGGGATGTCTCACAGCCTAGAAAAAAAGGGGAAGGTCAAACATCTACACCAAATGATGTAATAGAGTTTGATGATCACTTTGGGAGGTCTCAATCTTCCTGGGGACTGGAAAGGGTAAGATGGGGCACTGGAGGGAGGAATGTGAGAATGGAAAGAAGGGGGAGCAGGGATTGGCACACGATATAAGATTGATTTTAATTTAAATTGTATAACAACAAAACAGAATTATTTGTAGTCTAATTCTATGAATACCACTGAGATTGGTATTCTCTATGAATACCACTGTGTGACTTCAGTTCTCCATGATCATGACAGTGAGGAGGTCTGTGGACACTGCCCTGCTCAGAATATCCAGGCTAGAGATCTGAAAGAGAAGGACATTCATTTCCCAAGGCTCTTCTTAAATACTTTCTTAGGTTAGGAATGCTGTCAGTGTTGTCAGTGAGTACAAAAAGGCATGGGTAACTTTCTGCACTGTCAAAATGCAAAGAATCTTAGCTGTGCAGTGATTCAGGAATAACTAGCCACTGGGAGGCTTTCACAAGGAGACTCTCCTAAGGAGACTCTCCTAAGATTCCTCAGGTCTAGTAAACTTGAAAGGTGGAAGACCAACCATTGCATTGTCCTCATAATGTGGAGTGAACACTCTGAGCTTCTCAAGTGCTCAGACGATGACTAGTTAGTCTTCCAGAAGAAGGGGAGGTGACAAGTGCACTCCTCCTCCAATGTCAGTAATGAACTCTGTGCACATCCTCAGGTCAGGAGTTTTGGTGTCCATCATACAGGATGTGGCCAGGCACCTAAAAGAGAAGGCAGATTTAAAACCAAAGATGATGCTAGCAGAAAGATTTATACAACAAACCTAAACCCATTGCCATACAGAAAATAGCAGGTTGATTTTGATGCAATTTAGGAACAAGTAAGGTTGGGTCAATGTCCATTTTCTTCCTATATGACCTTCCTAATGGAGAACTCAGTGTGCTCTCTTAGAAAGCTCTGATTGCAGGGATTGGTTTTTCCTGCTTTCATGATCAAGTGCTGTTCATTGGCTCGAGAATTCAGGAGTTGAATTTTCCCGCTGACATGTCTATATCTGGGAACTGTGCTTCCTTCACCCCACCTCATTTGAAACTTGCCTAGATGATTTAGGATGCACATGTGGTAAAAATGAAGTTTGTCACAGAACATGTCTAAAATGACCTGGAGATCTGAGGAGGGAAAGGGTTGCCAATTAGCATTCTGAGGTTGACATTGGAAAATACAATTGACCCAGGATGGTACCAAAAAGGTTATCATGAATTGGTCAAAGGAATTTAAACTGTACACAAGAGCAAGCTATTGAGCATCTGAGAGACTCAATTTTCTCCACAGGGAGGTGAACAGTACTGGGAAAGTTTGGGTAGGGTGTGGAAAGATGTAGGCACAAATAGCTGGTATTGACTGCATCTGTTACTGTTGCCTCCATCATGCACACAGTCAGAAAGAAGGGTGTTAAGTGTGAGAGCCTGGTCACTAGCTGACTTCTCTCAGATAACAGTCTAAATAAAGGCTACAATATGTTCCCTCCAGTGACCAATGATATTAACAGTTGGCACAGTAAATATCTGAACACATGATCATGTCTACATTCTAAGATTCACATTCTTACAGACCATTATATGGGCTTGGAGACCCTGGTCCACTTGTGGTGTCTCTTCAGAGATTACATGGCCTGCCACAGGAGGCAATTATCCCTTGCCCAGGCACTGGTTTCAATTAGGAAGTAACACAGCAGGAAAAACAAAATGACAACCAGGCTAAAAGCCCTAGCTCTTAGTCAGAAAGGCTGACAACACCTGAATCCTTTACAGCGTGGGACCAGGGTACAAAGTAATTGTAAAAGTGCTGACCCCATATCTGAACACTCTTCCCTAGGCAAGGAAAGCTCTACCCACTTGCAAAGTGGAGCAAAGTCCCAGCATTCCATGCAAAGTGGTACCCATTTTCCTCCAGCTTGCTGCAGTTTCCTGTAAGAGAAAAAGATGTTCCTGAGAAAACTCCCTACAGTGAGGCCCCATCACAAACTACATGAGTATGCAGTGTGACAGGGCCTTTCTGATGAACAGGACTCAGAGATAAAAGAAGTCTACAAACACAACCACTGGGATGAGAGGAAGAGGAAGAAGGCCAAAGAGATCTTTTGCACTCATAGGGGGAAAACACTTCACTGGGACCAGAAACCAGAAGGGATGGACAAATTAGTGAGTACTCAGGTATTTCCCTGAGACTGGTGCACAGGGTGTGTTCATTCATGAGCACCTTGGACATGGTCTTGTCTAAGAGCATCCTCTGTCAAGGATGCTGTGAATTGCAGCCCTGAAACACTTTTCCTTATGAACTATGGTTTCCTGGGGAGAATCCTATGGTAAATGACTTACCTCCTCCTGTTCTGAGCAGAGACACACCATGGTGGTCAAGTGGGCACACTCCCATCTGGAACTCCTACATGGCTCCTACATCTGCTCTTTCAGGCCACAGATGCAAATCACATCCCTGTGTCTCCTGATTTACAAAGTTCATCACTTTAAATATGAAAAGGACGCAAAGGGAATCTGAAATTATAGCACTTAGTCTCCACTGTTCTTACCCCAGCACTCATTCCGCTCCCCATGGAGACTCCATTCTGTCTCCATCCGCTCTAAATCCTCCATCTGCAAATTGTCTCATGAGCCTCTGTACAATGCAATCTTATGTTCTCCAGCTCAACTCTGTCACTCATTTAGGAAATAGTAATGTGCCATGGATGATACTCAAGTCAGACCTGAAAATATGCATATCCACAAAGGGAAACTGTTAATAAGTCAATTGCAAAGGACACATGACAGTTTCAATACAAAAATGAGATTAATATATGAAGAGGATGTGGGTCAAAGAGCACACACTGAATGTCAGTATTTGAAAATTTCCAGAAAACATACACACGTAAACATGACTTGACTCATTAAGGCTGCCCACACTCTCCATATCTCTTGAAATTTTCTACCTGAAGTACTAGTGAGAGCAATAAGAAGCCAAACAGAGATCAAAAGGGTTCAAATTAGAAAGGAAGAAGTCAAACTTGACTATTTGAATATGATATGATAGTTTACACAAGTGACCCGAAAAACTGCAACAGGGGAGTCCTACAGCTAATAAAAAGATTCAGCAAAGTGACAGGATACAAGATTAAATCAAAAAATCTGTAGACCTAGGATATACACACAAGAACGGGGCTGAGAATGTAATCAGAGAAATATCACCCTTTACAATAGCCACAAGCAACATGAAATATCTTGGGTTAACGCTAAAAAAAAAAAAAAAAAAAAAAAAAAAACAACTGAAAGACATATATAGTGATAATTTTACATCTTTAAAGAAAGAAACTAAACAAAATACCAGAAAGTTGGAAGATCTCCCATGCTGTTGGATAGGTAGGATAAACATAGTAAAAATGGCAATCTTGCATAAAGCAATCTACAGATTCAATGCAATCCCCATCAAAATCACAGCACAATTCTTCACAGAACTTGAAAGAACAGTATTTAATGTAATATGGGAAAAAAACAGGATAGGTAAAACAAACATGTACAATAAATGAACTTCTGGATGTATAAAGATCCCTGACTTCAAGATTTATTATAGAGCTACAGTTCTGAAAACAGCTTGGTATTAGTGCAAAAAATAGACAGGTAGACCACTGGAATGAAATTATAATCACTACCACTAACCCACAGATGCTTTATGCTGGAGAGGATGTGGAGAAAGGGAAACACTCCTCCCTTGATGGTGGGAGTGAAAACTTGTACAGCAATTTTGGAAATCAGTATTGTGGTTACTCAGGAAATGACAATCATTCTACCCCATGATCCAGAATTCCACTCATACACACATAACCAAAACATGCACCTACATGCAATAAGGATATTTGTTCAACTATATTCATAGTAGCTTTATTTGTAATAGCCAGAATCTAGAAGCAAACTAAATACCCCTAACTGAAGAAATAATGGATAAAGTGTACTACATTTAAACAGTGGTGTACTACACGGAAGAGGGAAAAATGGAATCTTGAGAGTCTCAGGCAAATGGATGGAACTAGTAGAAACCATCATAGGTAAGGTAACCTTGTCACAAAAAGACAAACATGGTATGTACTCACTCATATATGTATGCAAGACACAGAGCAAAGGATCACCTGCCTACCTACCACACAGCAGAAAACTAGGAAGAAAGGAAGACACTAAGAGAGTCATACATTGTGTCCCAGAAAAGAAAAAAGAGACAAGACCTGATGAGCAAATTGTGAGCATATGTGGAAGACAGAGGGAGTTAAGAGAAACAGAATGGCAGAAGAGGAGGGGAAGGAGGACATGTTGGGACATGAGGATAAGGTCAGGGGAAGAATAGAGGAGAGAAAGAAAACAGAGACCATAATAGAGGGAGCCATTATAGGTTTAAAAAAGAAGTCTGGCACTGGGGATTGTCCAGAGATTTACAAGGAAGACCCCAAGTAATAATCTTAGCAATAGTGGAGAGGCTACCTCAAATGCCCATTTCCCACTGGTTTTGCACTACCTGATTATGTTCCTAAAGACAATCAGAAAGCAGTTTGGAGGGACCTGAGTGATCAAAGAGGATTGATGCCACAGAGCTGAATATATTCTGTCCTGTTCACAGAAGCAACCCTATTTGATGCATGGAAGCCTGGTTCTTCGAGACCACAAAAACAGGGAAGTATATCTTAACTGGCTACAAGCTACATGTGACTGTTCAGGAATGAAGAACAACATGAGAGTGTGGCAGAGGAAGGAACGCTTTGGGAATGTGGTAGCTGAGGCTGAATTGTTGCAGGATGGATACTAACTAAGTCCTGTAGCCCTTACATCTTGCTGCACAAGACACAGATTTGTGACCAAATTCCTTCCTATTTCACAGCAAGAAGCTGTGTTAAGTGGGACATTTCATTTCCTCCAACTAAACACCCAAAGAATAATGGAAGCACCTCAATTAGTGACTGGCAGACAGGATTACTCAGAACAGAGGAAGATGGGACTCCACTGGCCAAGACCTGACATTTACTCCAACAACATCCTAGCTCAGTGGGTAATAACAAGATGACATTTCCAAGGCAGCATCCTTTTGTGTACCTTACATGCTAGGATGACCAGAGCAGTTCCTGTAAACCTAATTGCTGGCTGCTCCTAATCTCTGTCCCAATATGGACTTCACGGGACCCTTGATCCTTCACTAGCTTGTACAGAAACCCTGTCAGAGATCAAAACATTTATCTCTTTCATAGCAGATGTTGACAGGAAGTCCCCCGACAGACTGTATTCATTACTCTACACTGCCCCACATTTCCCTTTTTCCTACTTCAATCCTGTTTCTCAATTAGTAACCATCTCCTTCCCCCAGAGGACTTACACATTTCTTGCTGTACTTTCCAAAACAGTCACAGAATAAGTTGGAATGGCTAAAGTGAAAATGATGATGAGCAGCCTAGACTGGTACAGAAGGCACTCCTGGATGTAGAAGCAGCCATTTGCCATGCCGTCTGTAGGTCCTAAAAGGAAAAAGCTAGGGAGATAGGGTCATTGGGTAAACGTGCCTAATGAGCACGTCTGGGTACAACAACAACTGCTGGTGCTGGAGGAAGCTGAAGGAGAAGCAAACATGCACATCACACAATAGCACGAGGATGGATGCAGGAACCTGGTGACTTGGATAGCTCGGTGTTGACATTCTGCAGATCTGTCCATCCATCCATCCTGGTTCCCTTCTGAGCAGTCACTCCTCACCAGAGTTGGTGTTCTACTAGGCCATTTCGTTTTCCACACTTCAAAGCAGAAGGAAACATGAAAGCATCTCTATTAGCAACTTGGACAGAACAAGGTTTGGTACCAATGTTCAGCTATTCTGAACCTTTGCCCACATTGGCCAAAATCACACCCTTCCTTCCTATCTGGCACTTCCCATGCTATGCTATCTCATTTTCCAGGCAATTACATGAAAAGAAAACTATGGCATATTGCGTCTAACGTACCAGACATCTTAAATTCTGTGCCCTCTCAGTGGATACAACTGTCATTTAACATGAGTGTAAAATAATTTCTTGAAAATACAATGGAACAATTCATCGGGGTGACTAAACCTACTGCAGTGCACTTAAAACTCCATGGTCCCTCCTTCCTCTGAAGCCCCAGAAACAAGGGGTCGAGGCTCACCTGGGGGTGGGCAGGCAGCAGCAGCAGCAGCACAGCACCCTCAGTGCATTGGAAATGTGCTTCCTCATCAGTTTCCAGCCCCTGAATGGCCTGGTGCCAGATCTTGGGTTTGCCACCTGGGACTGGTCACTCTGAATGTCAGACCCCATGGATGGCTCCTCTATGGAGAAGCCCATGTTCTCAAACCCAGTGGCTGTTTCATCCAGGGATGGTTCAGTAGAAGAGACACTGACAGGAAGAATGTCAGCTGAGTTCCTGTTGACTGCCATGTCCCTTGTTGCAGTATTGGTGATATCAGCCATTGAACTATCTCTTTCTGGGACTTTAATATCAGGACAGGGCATCAGCTCCAGGCAGGGGTGTCTCCTGACCATGGGGGAGCTTCTGCATCCCTTGCCTGTGCCTTCCACATGCGCTTGGTGAAAATGATTCTCCACAGCAGGAAGAGCTGGTTCACTAGCTCTCCTCAAGGGCCGAGGGAGGCTGAGAAGACCTGAAGAGACCATGTTTATCCGGGACTTATCTTGTAGATGGCTATGCCCACAGCTCAGTTTGAATTTGAGGATATTTATGGTTGCTGTTACATTATTTGCTTGCCGGTGCTTTAGGGATGATACAATCTCTTTACACGTATAGCCCATGCTGCACATAGTCTCCACGACCCTGGGAAGGATTTCTTTAGTGTCGGGTGGTACGTGTTCTGGAATGTGGCCCAGCCATGGTCGTTCCACAAGCTGACGTATTGTTATTCTGTACCAGGTGGGGACCATGAGTAAACGTGCCAGGATGATGTGGCACGATTTTGATAGGTGGTGGGGAATGGGACACATTGTGGTGGTGATGAGCCGGTGCATACCATCAGGGGTGATTTCGACATATGGGAAGTGCCCTGTTACCAGGACGTAGAGAACGACACCCAGGCTCCACATGTCACCTGCCATTCCATCATAGGGTTTCCTTGCCAAGATCTCTGGGGCCCAATAGAGCAAGGAACCACAGATCTCCTCCAACATCTGCCCCTCGGTGACTTTAGTTGCCATACCAAAGTCACACAGCTTGGCGTTTCCTGCTGCGTCCAGTAAGATGTTTTCTAATTTTATATCACGGTGCACGATGTGTCTTTGGTGGAGGAAGTACACTGCTGACACGACCTGCTGGAAAAGCGGTCTAGCCTCCTCCTCCTCTAGACAGCCCGCTGCCCTGACGCAGCTCTCCAGATCTATGCCTGCCACATATTCCATGATCATGTAAGTGGTCGTCAGTGTGTCGATCATGTGAAAAAATCGAACGATGTTCCTGTGTTCTACAGACTGAAGGATGTTTACTTCACTGCTGATGTCAGCCACACTGTTGATGCTTTTCTCCAGGACCTTGACAGCCACTCGTGTATGTGTGGGAAGGTGGCAGGCCAGCTTCACCTCCCCAAATGAACCAGAACCTAAAGATAGTAACATCTTGAAATCCTTTTCAAGAATGTCCTCTTCCATGTGGCTGGCCATGGTGTTATGCTCAATTCCAACCACTTTATCTCCTCAGAAATTTAAGAGGCACACAGTGCTAAAAAAAAATAATAATAATAATGTAGGTTTATGGGGAATGTTTATAGTTTTGAATTCTCTTAATGAAATGTGTGATATCCTAATGATGATCTCCTTTGATATAAAAATACTTGAAGAACCCAAACCCACAGCAGTAGATGGGGATCAAAGAAGGTTCTGTTGGAGTCAGTAAAGTGGGAGTGCAAAGCACATGTTGAGATCCCTGACAGAATGAGCTAGTTATTTTCATGGATGTGCCACAATGCAAACTGCTCAATCAAGCTCATCAACGGAGATCAGACACAGATTCCATTATACAACCATTGATGGTGTAACTGATAGAACTATAGTCCTGAGGGATTTTCCGGAATTTATACCCACTCAGGTATAAATATTGAATTAAGGTAAAATGAAAGCATGTAAACACATGAGCAAAAACTAACAATTTTGGACTTGCAATAAGCAGTGCTCCATTCATGGCAGAACCCAAATATTATGGATTCTGTGGATCGTTCAGTACTTTCTAGAAATAGGAGGACCAGTGATAGATAATAAATGAAGATAGAGGAAGCAAAGGAACACACCCAAACTCTTCCCTGTGCCACTCTTACTCTGCTGATCCCACAAACAAATAAGTTCAATGAATACAGCAAGTTAACTTCCTTTACTAAGTGAACACACATGAGAAAAATCTTCGATGAGAGTCTTGATAGTACACATCCATTTCAGCAACAAACTCAATAGCCTTTTTTTCACAAGGCAAACAGACTCACACGGCAGTTTAAGAAGAAAATATAGCAAGCAAATAGAACAACAGCAGAGCGTAGAAGGAGACTGTGGGGAAGAGTCCACATTCAATACAGTGACTAGAGCACTGTTGTGTTGTAGGAAAGAGCTAACTCTAGGTTCAGTTTTTCCTGAAACAAAACACGTGAACAGCTTTTGCGTCTGGAGGAAAGAAGGTGTCTGTGCAATGATACAAGTCATAATATCAGTTCAAACAATGGGGGAGTATGTAAATTTTACAGTGAAGTAGCATCAATGTACACTACAGAACTGTATGAAAGTTATAATGCAATTACTTATTGTTAATATACAAAATTTATATATATATATATATTTGTGCTTAGGTAATATAACACACATATTAAATAATTGTGATTATTAAAATAATATTGTTATATATTTTGTTATAATATACATAATAATCATTGGTATAATAAATAGAATATATACTACACATAGTACATATTATATGTACTATGTAATTATTTAGTTAAATACTGAAAATCTTTATAAGAGAAAAGAAATGGCAGAGAAATTAAATAATGAATTTTTGATATTAAAATTGGGTATTCTTTAATTATGAAAGTGTAAATAGAAGGTCAGATCAAGACTAGAACAAAGGCAAAATTTAAAAATAATCTTATTACATCTTCTTTTGCTGTGTTCAGGTGCTATCTGATGTTTTCTGAAGGGAAACAGAGAAGCAGTAGATCTGAGGGACACAGGAGCATTGGAGGGAGGGGAAGCTGCAGCCAGGATGTACTTATGAAAGAAGAATAAATATAAATGAAAAACATGAATATAAATATGAAACCGCAAACCTAAATCCCAGGATTCATGAACAACAAACTGGACAGCAACAGCTAATGGCAATGTTCCACAAGTCATTCAGTACTTCTCAAACCAAGGGAAGGAACAGTTCAAGTTCTGTTCGTAAAGGAAACATTACCCTAATTTTCAAACCATATGAGACATTTTAAAAAGATCTTATTTTCA
Source organism: Phodopus roborovskii (assembly GCF_943737965.1). NCBI lineage: Eukaryota > Metazoa > Chordata > Mammalia > Rodentia > Cricetidae > Phodopus > Phodopus roborovskii. Next base: position 1,999,931 of record NW_026126629.1, on the reverse strand, counting down.
GGCAATATCCTTGACTGAAAGGTTGGAAAACCTCAATGAGAATCATAGACAGTGCACATCAAATTCAACACCAAATTAAGACCATAACTCATGATCAAGGTATCTTTAACCAGGAACAAAACATTCATTAATGTGCACAAATTGTCAAAGCATAGCATGTACACATCACTGGGGTAAGTCCTATATATAGCCAGAAATCAGTGAAAGGCAATGCCTTCTTCAGGACATGCAGTTCCACAAACACAGGTGTCACAGTTTCTTTCCCAAAGGTCATGATCAGGCAAGGGGATAGATAACCTTTATACAGTGGGAAATACTTGTGAAATTCAGTATTGGTGGGAAAGGAAATATAGCAGAATAATATGATCAAATTAGAGGAAAGCAATATTTCAAAGTTATGATCAAATTTATCATTCTATACAGTTAATGAATACCGATAAATGTCTAAAATACACAAGAACACGGGTATGAAATGAAAAACAGTTTGACTGAAACCCAAACCAATTATGTAAATAAAAGCATAAATAAATGTCAAACGCCAAAGCCAAAAGCACACTAAAAATTGGGAAATACAGTCACTATGTCCAGATCCAACAGGATGGGGAAAAGGCTAAGTGTATGGCAAACAACTGAGACCAACTGCTCTCCCAAGAACCAACTGATGCTCTGAAGTACAGACAAAGCCAAGTCTCAGGCAATGCAATTTTATTGGCTAGGGACTAGCACACCTCACAAGGACTCCCTGTGATGTCACATGCGATGGACCAATCAAAGGTCAAAACAAAGCCATTGTGATTTTTAAATTTTTTTTTTCAGTTTACAAATTCCCCCCTGGGATAAATGTTCTTAGTAAACAGAGCTGTTTTCCATCCACACCCCACCCCTGCTCCTTCCCCAAATGTCAAAATAGATTCATTGCTGTCACACAATCACACATTGATAATACCTCTCCCATCTACACCCTGATTATAATCAATGAGCTCTTCTAGTGGCCTCAAGTCCAGATCCCTTCCTCTGTCCTGGAGTACAGGTCTCATGTTAACCAAGCCTCTTTCTTGGTGTTATACCATCTCCCTCTCACAAACCTTGAGTTGTGGACAAATACTCTGATGGGATTAAACTCCTTCAGACAACCACAGAGTGTCCATTAACATTAACAACATTTTTTCTGAAAGGAGGTTTGACTCCTAGCATCACTATCCCTCTGGTAACTCTGCCCCATACCTCCATCACCTGATAAAAGAGAAAATATATCCTACAAGGGGAAATAATAAATGAGAGTAAAACTTAATGTATATGAAACAAAACTTAACAAAACACTGAAAATACTGAGTATCAAGAAAAACTTTTTACAGTCACCGAGACAATCCACTGATGAATTCTTTACCTGACCATGTAAAAGCAACGTTCTCCAAGTATTTCACTAGCCTAACATGTGAGGGAAGGACCGTTTTCAACATGTTCATGGATATGCATTGCCCTTGTTCTCAGACCAACTGAATAAAACTTTAAAGGGACCTAGTGTAAGGCAATGGCTTGACTAGGAAATTAGAAAATCCTTAATCTCAGATAAACGCCCAGGAGAGATAGCTCACACCATATTCACACCACATTCACACTATACATCGTGATCCAGAAGCCTTCACACAGGAACATCATGATGCCTACACTCACACAAACTGATACACAAGATAGCATAATGTAACATTACTCAAGTCCCATGATCAGTCATCAAAGGTATGATCCGATACGTTTATGATAAAATCATGAAACTGGAGATAGTGTTACTTTCAAAATTCCAGTTCCACAAACAACAATGTCCCATTTTTTTCCTGGAGGGTCTTGAACAAGCAGTGGGGAGAACCTTTCTTCCTTTGGGTTTTCTCCTCACATTCAATGGATGGGAAAGTGAAAAAGATTAGGAAAATGACATCGAAATGCAGTATAGGCAGAAATGGGACTCAGACTAAATTCTTCATCCTATACAGCTACTATTGTAGCATTTCATATATAAATACACAGTAACAATCACAAAAATGAATACAAAAAGAGCTGATAAATGTTAATTGGGTGAAATGAGAAAAAAAAAAACTTACATGCAGAAATCAAAACGCAAACCAGTGATGTAAATAAAGGAATATATAGACCAGTGACAAAAGGCCAAGTTGAAAACCTGGGAAACTCACCCACTATGTCGCGATCCACAGGTTTGGAAAAGTCAAAATGAAAAGAGAAACAGCTGAGTCCAACTGCTCACTCCACCTTGACCAACTGCTTCTCTGAAGCACAATGACAAATGACATTCCAGGGTGGTGGTCTTTCATTGGACGATATGTATCTTACCTCACATGGAATCCAAGTGATGTCACATGCAACGGTCCAATCACATCTTGGCAAGGCACAGCGATTTTTTGAAATTTTTTAATCTTACATACTTGTCTCCAGCCATTCTACAACCAACTTTTCTAATGGATGATATTTAATACTTGTGAACGGTCTACTTGCAGGAGGTAGATTTACTTAACCTCAGAGTTAAGAAAACTTAAGTCAATGGGAACACTAATGGCATGGACATCAGCAAAATTGTTCAGTTGATTATATGGCATTGTAATCTCAATATTCTTCTGACTTGTCCCTGTCCTCTCCAATTATTATTTCTGCAATCATAAGCATGTTTCTCTTGTTAGGCATGGTCAAGTTACATTATAGGTGTCATGATGAACACAATCAATCAGTGGTTCTCTCTCTGCCCACAGCCCCCTCTCATTTAATTGATGCACACATCAAATCCCTACATTTTCTATGCTCCAGGAATACACTGTCTTCCAAACACTGCCCATGCTCTCCTTTCAGGAATAGTGTGGAGAGATTCTCAGTTTGTGCCTCATCTCTTACTGTAGCTATACTCTCCCATCATGACAGTCCTTAGTGCTCCTATGTAATGGCCTCTAAGTTCGTTGTGTCACCACAGATTAGACACAGGCACTGTCGTCCCTAATTTCCTAATAACCTGTAAGGTCAGACTGTGTGTAACCTATTTGTTTGTCTTTCAGGGCAGAGAAAGAAAGACTTCTACAGGGGATGAATAAGATACTATCCACCTGCATGAAAGAGATTCACTTAGATCACATTGGTAAAGGCATTTGGGGGTTTATGCCCAAGAGTTGTATACCTGGATCTTCAGGTAGTTTGGTTTTAATCATTCTGAGGACATTCCACGATGGGTTTTATGGTAGCTGAACAAAACAGACTTGCATTCTTATCAGCAATGGATGACTGTTTCTCTTACCACAAGTCCTTGCCAGAAGGAGCAGTCACTTGGTTTATTGATCTAAGACATTCTCATAGTGTAAGGTAAATCTCTGAATTCATTTGATTGTCATGTCCCTGAGAGTTTAGGATGTGGAACCATTTCTCTCTCTCTCTCTCTCTTTTTATGTAATTTATTATTTTACATGTCGATCCCAGTTCCTTCTCCCTCCCTCACTCTTACCCTATCTGCCCCCAAACATGCACCCTGACCACCCTCCCTTCCCATCCTCCCACCCCAATTCCACATGTAGGTCAATGCCATCCAGCTGGGGTCATGTAGATCTGACAGGTCATTTGAAGTAGGGACTAGGTTAAGGCAGTATCCCTCCATGGGGGATGTGTTCACAAGGCCCATTTGTGCACCAGGAATACATCCTGGATCCTCTGTCTGAGGTCTTTTAGACTGCTCAGTCCTTCTGGCTGAGACCCATATACAGGGGGCACTGAGTCAGTACCATGCTGGCTTCCCAGCTATCAGTCTCTGGGTGAGTTAGCTCCTCCTTGTTGAGGTCAAAGGTCACTATGTTTTTCTTCAGCCTGGTCTTCTCCTGTCCATCTGCATCAGGGTTTTAGTTCGACTCAGGGTTTAGGAATGGGTGTTTGCTTCTATTTCCAAGAGGTAACAGGTGAGGGCTACATGGATAAGTTAGTTTTTGATCTCTTTAGCTGGAACTTCAGGTACGATATTGAAGAGATATGGAGAGAGAGAGGGCAGCCTTGTCTTGTTACTGACTTTTTTTTTTTCAATTTTATACCTTTTTATTTTTTGTATTTTTTAAATTTATTTCATATAACAAAGTCCAATTCAATGAAAGCAAACATTGATACACAATATTTGGGAATTGGGCGACGTTCTTTCCAAACTACTTCCTGCTGGTAAGGGGCACTGTCATGGGGGATTCGAAGAAGAGTCAGATCTCCTGGCTGTAGACTGTAGGGATGCTTTGTCCAGCTGTTTTGAATGTAGGATCACCTGGTACTCTGTTTCAGGCTGTCTGGCATGATCAAACCACATTAGTCTGGAAGGAATCCACATATTTTCATTTTCTGTGGAAACAAAAATAGAAATCCTTTTCCCCAGTAACTTGTCCTTCAACTTAAATTTTGGAGTCAAAGCATTTTTTTATTTGATTTACTATTTTACATGTCGATCCCAGTTCCCTCTCCCTCCCTCTCTCCTTCCCTCCCTCCTTGCCTCCATCCTTTCCTCCTTCCCTCCCATTTACCCTCTCTGCCCTCTCACATGCACTCTAAACACCCTCCCCTCTCATCCCCCCACCCCAATTCCATATGTAGGGGAATGCCATCCAGTTGGGGTCATGTAGATCTGACAGGTCATGTCAAGTAGGGACTAGGGCTACTCTCCTGTCTCTAGATTAAGGCAGTTATCCCTCCATAGGTTATGTGTTCGCAAAGTCCTTTTGTGCACAAGGGATACATCCTGGCTCCACTGTCTGAGGACCCTTAAACTGCTCATTTCTTCTGGCTGAGACCCATATTCATGGGGGCCTGAGTCAGTCCCATGCTGGCTTCCCAGCTATCAGTCTAGTGGCCCTTGGCTCCTCCTTGTTCAGGTAAACTGTCTCTATGTGTTTCTGCCGCATGGTCTTGTCCTCTCCCTCTGCATCTGGGTTCTACTTTGACTCAGTGTTTATGTATGGGTGTTTGATCCTGTATTCAACAGGCATTAGTTGAGGGCTCCATGGAGAAGTTAGTTGTTGATCTCACTATCCGGGAAGGGCATTTATGGTAGCCTTTCCAGGGAAGGTCAAATTATTAGGTTGGAACTGTCTTGTAGTTCTCTAGACCTTTCTTTGTGTTCAATTTTATCTTCAAACCAGTATTGGCTCCGTCTTTTATGTTCTCTCTCTGTGTGTCTGTCTCTCTCTCTCTTTCCTGTCTTCTATTCCTAACCAGGCTCAATCTTCCTGGTCGCACACGGTCTCCTTTCCTCCCCCTCATTTTCTCCTACTTCTCTCTCCATTCGCTGCCCCCCCCCCACTTCTCCTGAGCTCTGGGGGACTTGTCCATTACCAGTTCTGTGAGGGAATTAATATGAATCTCTTAGAATACAGCTTGTATCCTAGTTCCTCTGGTGTTGTGAATTATAGGCTGGTGAACTTTTCATCTAGGTCTAAATTCCATATATGAGTGAGTACATACTGCATTGATGTGTAGTTTACTTTCTTAGTTGTGTCTTTGTGAGGCTTGGGTACCAAGGTTATTGTGGCCTCGTAAAAAGAGTTTGGCAATGAAACTTCTGTTTCTATTGTGTGGAACATTTTGAGGAGTATTGGTATTAGTTCTTGGCATAATTCTGCACTGACTCCATCTGGCCCTGGGCTTTTTTTTCTTTTCTTTTTCTTTTTTTTTTTTTTTTGAAGTCTTTAATGACTGCTTCTATTTCATTGCATGTTATAGGTCTATTTAATTTTTTGTCTGTTCTTGATTTAATTTTGGTAAGTGATAGTTACCCAGAAATTTGTCCATTTCCTTTGAATTTTAATTTTTGTGGAATACAGGTTTTCAAAGTATGACTTGAAAATTGTCTGGATTTCCTCTAGGTCCCCCGTTATGTTCCCCTTTTTGTTTCTGATTTTGTTAATTTGCATGTTCTCTGCTTTATCCTTACTTTTGATCAAGGTTTGTCTATCTTCTTGATTTTCTCAAACAACCACCTCATTTTTGCATTGATTGTTTTGTATTGTTCTCCTGGTTTCTATTTTGTTGATTTCAGCACTCAAGTTGACTATTTCCTGGCGTCTACTCCACCAGGGTGAGTTTGCTTGTTTTTGTTGTAAGGCTTTCAGTTGTGCTGTTAATTCTCTTATGTGACTATCCTGTTTTCTTCATATAGGCAATTAGTGCAATGAAGTTCCTCATAACACTGCTTTCAAGGTATCCCATAAGTTGGGGTATGTTGTGTCCTCATTCTGGTTGAATTTTAGAAAGACCTTAATTTCTTTCTTTATTTCTTCTTTGACCCAAGTGTGGTGCAATTGCACACTGTTCAGTTTCCATGACTTTGCAGGTTTTCTGTGATTTGTGTTGTTGTTGAATTCCAATTACAAATCATTGTGGTCTGATATGATACAGGGGACAATTCTAATTCCCTTGTATCTGTTGAGGTTTGTTATGCCACCAAGTATGTTGTTGATTTTAGAGAAGGGTCCATGTGGAGCAGAGAAGGTATATTCTTTTGTGTTTGGATGAAATGTTCTATAGATGGCTGTTAAACCCAGTTGAGACATAACTTCTGTTAGTTCTTTTGTTTCTTTGTTGAGTTTCTGATTGGAGGTCCTGTATAGTGGTGGGAATGGTGTGTTGAAGTCTCCAACTATAACTTTGGGAGGTTTTAAGTGAGGTTTGAGATTTAGTAGCATTTCTTTTATGAATGTGGGTGTCTTTGTATGTGGGGCATAGAAGTTCAGAACTGAGACTTTGTGTTGATGGATTTCTCCTGCGATGAATACTAAATGCCAGTCTTCATCTCTTTTGATTAATTTTGGTTTGAAATCTAACTTGTTAGATATTAGGATAGCCACACCTGCTTATTTCTTGGGTCCATTTGATTGGAAGATCTTTTCCCAACCCTTTCCCCTGAGGTAATGTCAATCTTTGAAGCTGTATGCAGCAGAAGGATAGATTCTATCTTCGTACCCATTCTGTTAGCCTGTGCTGTGTCTTTTTATAGGTGAGTTAACACTATTAATGTTGAGGGTGAGTAAGGACCATTGATTGTTGATGCTTGTTTGTTTTAGATTTGTTGTTGGCAGTGGTATTTTGAATTTATTTGTCCTGCTTTACCCTTGGTTTCTGGTGTAGTTAGATTGTCTGTTGCCTACATATTTGTTGGCATAGTTACCTTCCTTGGGTTGGAGTTTTCCTTCCAATCATTTCTGTAGGACTGCATTTGTGGATACGTATTGGGAAAATCTGGTTTTGTCAGTAATTATCTTGTTTTCTCCATTTATAGATGGAGTTCGAATCTCTCTTCCATCTGCTGAGTTCTGTTGGTTATGCTTCTGTCTGTACTTCCCGATCTTTTGCCCAGTTTTTCTATTTCCAGCATTACTTCAATTTGTGTTGCCTTTATTTTCTCTATTTCAGTTTTCAAGTCTTGAACTGTTTCCTTCACCTGTTTAATTGCTTTTTCTTGGCTTTCTGTACTTTCTTTAATTTCCTTAAGAAATTTGTTCATTTCTTCCACTTTTTTGTTTGTTTTCTCTTCCATTTCTTTAAGGAATTTTCTCACATCTTCTTTGAGGGCCTCTATCATTTGTATGACGATAACTTTTAAGTCATTCCCTTCTGCTTCACTTGCTTTGTTGTGTTCTGGTCTAGTTGGTGTAGAATCTGTAGATTCTGGTGGAGTCATGCTTGTCTTTCTGTTGTTAGGTGTTTTCTTGTATGGCTGTCTTCCCATAGCTTCTTCCAGTAGGTGTTGGTGGCATCTCTCCCCCTCTCTATGGTACTTTCCCAGTGGGCTTATGTGGTTCAGAGGTTTGTTGTCTGTAGCTCTGGGTGGTCCAAGCACTCTAGGAGGTCTCTCCACAGGCAGGGGCCCGAGTATGGGGGTCAGTGATCAGGCTCCAGCAGAAGGCTGGCAATGGGGGTCAAAGATCCTGAAGGCCGGGTCTCTGGATGTTCCTATAGGCAGATGTAGCCTGGGCCTGGTAATCTCTAGCTGAGGTCTCATTAGCAGAATCCCTGCTATGGGGTCAAGGATCCTGCTAGCAGGAACTCAAAGGGGTCTGGCAGAGATAGGTGGATCTCTGGAAGGGGCCTGGGACTCCAGTAAAGGACCAGAGGTGGGTGTCAGAGACTAGGCAGGCAGAAATTATGGGTGGTCCCTCATTGATGGGCAGGTCTCCTGTGTTCAGATCCTCTCCCAGAAGTTCCCTGAAGTTGTCTGGTCTGTTGGCTCCACCCTCTGTCCCAGTGCTCAACCAGAGCTGTGGGACAGTGGGCAGGGTAGGGCACAGGGTAGGAGGAGGGTAGGCTCTCTGTGTGGATGGGTGGGGGTGTATCTGAGCTCCAAGACCACTCTCCATGGGAACACGATACAGGAGAAGTAGGATCTGGGCCAACCCAGCGAGTTCTCAGGGGAGGGTGTAAGGGAGAGGACACCTGATATGTGCCCAGACTCACCTCTAGGAAAGGCCTGGCAGTAGAGCCATAGAATATTTCTTATGCTAATTTGTTTGGAAAACCTTTTCCCAACTTTTTACTCTGAGATAATGTTTCTCTTTGAAGTTGAGGTATGTTTACTGTGTACACCAGAAAAATGGAATCTTTCTTCCTATCAATTCTATTACCTGTGTCTTTTTAGAAGCAAATTAACACATGAAATAGGGAGGGATATTATTTACCAGTGATTGTTGATTCTAGTTTGTTTTGAAATTTCTTATTATATATGGTATTGTGTGTGTGTAACCCACAAACTTTTTTAGTCTTTTGGTAATGTGGAATTTATTACCTGTGTTTTTATGAGTGTAGTTAACTTGATTGGTGGGAGTTTTCCTTCCAATACTTTCTGTATGCCCAGTTTTGTAAATATATATTGTTTAAAACTGGTTTTGAACTGGATTATCTTGTTTTCCTCAATAACAGTGATTGAAATCTTCGCTGGTTATAGTAGTCTGGGCTGGTATAGGTGGTCTCTTATTGTCTGTAGAACACCTATCCAGTACCTTCTGGTTTTCAGAGTTTCCATTGAGAAGTCAGATGTCATTCTGATAGGTCTGCCTTTCTAAGTTACTTGGTCTTTTTTCTTTGCGGCTCCTAATATGATTTCTTTATTCTGTATGTTTAGTGTTTTGATTATTATGTCTCAAGGTGATTTCTGTTGTTTTTGTTTGTTTGTTTGTTTTTATATTTTTTTAAAATCCAGTCTTTGGTGTTCTTTTAGCCTCTAGTAGTTGTATAAGCATGCCCTACATTAGGTTGTGAAATATGTCTTCTATAATTTTGTTGTATAGGTTGTCTGCGATTTTGAGCTCGGCTTTTTTGCCTTCTTCTATTCCTACTATTCTTAAGTTTGGCCTTTTCACACTGTCCCAGCTTTCCCGGATAGTTTGTGTTAAAGAATTTATTGGACTTAACTCTTTCTTTGTCACTGAGTCTATTTTCTACAGTGAATCTTCCACACCTGAGATTCTCTCTCCTATGTCTTGTGTTCTTTTTGGTTATGCCTGAATCTCTGGTTTATGATTGTTTACCTGGACATTCTACTTGCAGCATTTCCTCTGTTTGTGTTTTTAATTGTGTCCATTTCACCTTTCAAGTCTTGGACTATTTGAATTATATTTTCCCCCTGTTTCACTGTTGTTATTGGCTTTGCTCAGCCACTTGAGTTTATCTCTTAAAACATCTCTATTTTGACCTGTGACTATTTTTCAAATTCAGTTATTTGTTATTCTGCTACCTAGTTTGTGTTGTTCTATATTGGATATTATTGCTCTACAAGTTATGTGGTTTATAAAAACAAAATCTTGCCCAATTCTACATGGAGGCTGCCACTTTGTCTGAATGATGGTGTCCTTTCCTTTGAAGAAGCTTCTCAGTTTCATGAGGTCTAATTTACTATTAGCTGTTCTTACTATGAGTGCTAATAATTTTCTGTCCAGAAAGATTTCCTGTGCCAATGAGTTCAAGCCTAGTCTTTATTTTCTCTTCTACCAGGCTACCTGTGTCCGGTTTTATAAAGAGCCCTTTGATCCATTTGAAGTTCAGTTTTGTGCAGTGTGGCAAGCATGGATCAATTTGGGTCCATCCATGTGCAGGAAAGAAGTTTGACCAACACTGTTTGTTGAAGATACTGACATTTTTACAGTGCGTGTTTTGGGCTTCTTTTATAGTTCATGAGTTGGATTTTCCTCTGAGTGTTCAGCACCATGCCACCGATCACAGTATCTCTTTTTTGCTTGTGTGTTTATTTTGTTACCAATAACATGCCATCCTTTTTTTTTTTATTATAGCCCTTTACTACAATTTTAACTGGAAGTAATGATCTCCCCACAATCTTACATTATGAAGATATAATGCTTTTAAAGACACTTGCATTATAGTGTCAGATCCCTGGATCCATGGAAATACTAAGACTGGGACAGGAGTAGTGGAAGTCACACCCAGTCAGGAGACCGTATCAAGTCCATGATTCATACAATAACAAACAAAAGAAGAAACTTACACCCAGACACATAGATTAATTGCACACTCTGATGCTGTGAGAAAACACTGATCAAATGCAAGGAATGACAATAAAGACTTTATTTCACTCACAAGTCATTGTCCATCATGCAATGGATTGGAGATTTCTAGTCTGTCAGAGCCATATTTAAGTCCATCTGCCCTGAAGGCAACAAATGGATACCCTGAGATACATGGATGGGAGCACTGGTCATGCAGGCCCTAACATGCACTGTTTTCTAGAAGTCTTCCTAAGGTCTCCTTGTGATGTCACCACAAACAACTGATCAATCATGACATGTCAGAACTGACAGTGATTTAGATCAGGTTCTGTACGACAGCCAGTGCCTTGAGTATATTTCTCATGTCTTAGACAAGATCCTAGACCAGAATAAACTCTAGGGAAAATGTGTTGATTTATGGAAAGGATTTCCGGAGAAATGGATGCCATGGTGGTGGGAGCTTCTTGGTCCCTATAACCTGGTAGTTACATGGCTGGTGATCCAGCATTGGAAGTTCTCTATCCCCCAGTGACATAGGTCCACACCCTTGTATTCAACAATTTCCCAAACTAGAAACCAAATGCTCAACACATCTGACATGAGTTAATGAAACCACTGTAGGACTTTGAATTAAAAATGTCACTTACAAATTGGCCATTTGAACACATGGGCACACAAGGGCAGTTGATGATACACTTTGGGAGTTTAATATGGTGGTGCTTGAGTGACAGAAGTCTATCATTGGGACTGTCCCTGAGATGAATGTGCACAGTCTGCATTTGTGCTCTCTACTTCCTTCTTGACACTGAGATTGTGACACTCTCACTCTCCTGCTAGTGCCTTCAAGATTTCAGCTGGTTTCTACTCCTCTAACCCAGCAGCATGAGCTCTTATCCCTCCAGAAGTAAACCCGAGATGTTCTTTCTTTCTTAAGATTCCATATGAACTTCTATTACAATAGAATAGGAAACAATAAACATGGTCTTTAGCAAATGTGGTTGAGACCTGGCATAGAGGGCAGGTGACAACACATCACTAACATGGACACCAACAGCAGATCAATTCTAGTGACTAAGGTCTCATAGGCATCTTCACCAAGAAAGCTTGGGTCTTCCTCCCACCAGAAGGGCATATCCTTTTCTGGGGCTCTGTGTGTTTGTGTCAGAAATGGTCAAAGCCTATACCATACCTGATCATTGCAGTCCCCTAATGGCTTAAGTACAAATGAGACTAAAGTGTAGACTTGAAACACACTAACATGTGTTGGCACTATGTACACAATTTACTGGTGTGTATGAGAGCTAGCAACAGAAGTGACCACATCTACAACCTGACAGCATGCTGCTGAGTGCAGCATAGACCAAGGCGGTGAGTACAGCTCTTACAGCTGGCGGTAAAGGTACCTGCTACCATCTTTGATAAACCACAGCAGAAACAACTATGACTTTCTTTTTAGCAATGTTGTTCTTTAACAGACTCATGGCCAAAGATAAAGGTTTGCAGTAAAGACAGATTCACATTAAGAAAAACCACTAAAGGGTTACAGCGTTCTAAAACATATGTAGGCTTGGGAGAGAAAAGGAATAAAATGATTTTAAATAGAGAGGAGTTGGGTGTGGTGACACACGCCTTTAATCCCAGCACTCTGGAGACAGAGGCAAGAAGATCTTTGTCATTGCAAAGTAACCCTAGTATGCAGAGTGAATTCCAGGACAGATAAAAGTTACACAGAGAAACCCTGACTCAAAAAACAAACAAACAAACAAACAAACAAAAAAAACCAAAAAAACAAAAAAACAAAAAACAACTAACGGAAACAGAAGTAAAAAAGCCATGTAAAGATGGAAAGCACAGAAAAACTGTGGATACTATATGCTCTTCTGTTGTCTTTATATCGTTTGACTGCTGAGAAAACAACCGTTAAAGAAAATACTCCTGGATTGATTCAATTTATATATTTTAAGAATGCTTTGACTCCAAAATTTAAGTCTAAGGACAAGTTACTGGGCAAAACGATTTCTATTTTTGTTTCCACAGAAAATGAAAAGCTGTGGATTCCTTCCAGACTAATGTGGTTTGATCAAGCCAGACCCCCAGAAACAGAATCACCGGTGATCCTACATTCAAAACAGCTTGAACAAGGAAGCCTTGCAGTCTATAGCCAGGATTTCTGACTCTTCTCAGGATCCCCATGACAGCGCTCCCTACCAGCAGGAAGAAGTTTGGAAAGAATGATGCCCAAATCCCCAAATAGTGTTTATAAATGTTTGTTTTCATTTAAATGTGGTTGGTTATAACTGGTTAATTATCACAACCAATTTTTATAAAGGTAAAAAGGGGATTATGGTATAGATATAAATACTTTGTTTTGGAATGGATTTTCATTTATTGATACAATTTAAGGTCAATTTTGTGATATGTATATTTCTCCTGTTGTTTAGGTATTGTGTTTATAAAGCTCATTTAGAAATGCAATGTATAAATTAGTACAGATTATAGATAGTTAGCTATGATAGTCAAAGCTTAGAGTTAAGTTAGTTAAGTTTTTCAAGATACACAGAGATGTATTTGAGATAGATAGGAATTCTTCAAACCTTTCAAAGACCTACAGAATATAGCATTTAAAATGGTTTAGGGTTTTTCTTGCCAGTGAGACAAAACTGCTCTTGGCAACACCACTGTCTCAAAAAGGAAGATGAACATTGAAGAAAGGCATTAAGTTGTTTACTTTCAATATGGCAAGACTAGCCATTTGTCTGGACTGTTTGACTCTGTGCTGTATAAACTGGACATGCAGGACACACAGAAAAGTGACTGCTGATACAAGATGGACATTGCTACACAGTTCCTGCTTCATGGAAGAGTCTGCCAGACAGCTTGCAGGACAGAGAAAAGTGACTGACAAACTGCCAATACAAGAAGACAGTTTAAAGTATCCTATGGCCTATTGGCTGAAGATGGAAGATTACAAAAAAACTTCGGGTGACTGACAAGGCAAGATGTCTCTGTCATTTCTGAAGTTCATATACTATCCTTCTGTGGTGTTTTAAGGAGTTGAATACACATAGTTATGGTTATAGTTTTCCTTAGTTAGGCTTAAAGTTAAGTTAAATATAGAACTTTAGACTTACAAATAAAGGATAGATGATAGAATAATTCCTTTTAATCATGCTAAATATTAGTGGACTAACTATTGCTAACTGTGAATCTTACTTACTAACTGTTGTGTTATATATTTTGCAATGTAAAAGTTAAAACCCTTCTTTTTATTTAGACAGAAAAGAGGAGATGAAGGGAGATGTCATTCAGTATATATGATTCTCAAACTGCTTAATGAATAAAGCACTGTTGGCCAATAAAAAAGGAAGATAGGAGGGACTAGGAGACAAGGAGAAAAGACGAAGTAGTAAGGAGGAGTCAACATGGAGAGGTTGGGGAGATCAGACGTCTACCCCATTCCCTGGTAAGATTAAAACCACGTGGAGATTAATAGAAATGGGTTAATAATTAAGACAGTAATGAACAAATACCTGTCCAACAGCATTACATCTAATACAGAGTATCAGTGTTTTAATTGGGGCTGGTGTGGCGGCGGGACCAGACCAATGGTGGGCAGAAAAACCCTACTCCTTACAATAGACTGTGATGTCATCAGCATGCTTGCTCACCAAAGGAGGGCCTGGCTTGTCAGTGACATCTTGAAAGGGGTAACAGGTGTAGGGTACCAGGCCAGTGATAAATTATACCACCATAGAACTGTTCCGATGAGGGAGACCTGGAAATTCCCATCTACAGATCCAAACAAGGTTTTTGGTAATGACATGTTTTACAATTGAGACACAAGTGTTATCTTAAAAGGCACCAGTGTGCCATGTGTCAGCATTGTGGTGTCAAATCAATGCTGAGAGACCTTCTAATTTGAGAGTCTTTCTGATTTAGGATTATCAAACAAGGGATGATCAATTAGAGTAGTCTCACAGCAGAGCACAAGCATTCCTTCAGGCTGGATATTTTGGGGATATGGATTATGTCCCAGCAGCTAAGGGATGAGGGGAGACTCTCAGGAAATACTAACCCTCACAACTCACTGTCTTATAAGGGTCTCTATTGCTGTGAAGAGATACTTGGTCTTACAAAACAAAATCATTTAGTTGGTTTGGTTTACATTTTCAGAGATTCAATCCATTGTCATCCAGATGTGGCATGGCAGCACACAGGCAAACTTGGTGCTGGAGAAGGAGCTGAGAGTCCTACACCATCACTTGCAGGTAAGAGAACATGGTTTGAGTTTCACACTGTGCAAAGAATGAGCAAAGGAGACCTCAGAATTTACCACTACAGTGATACATTGCCTCCAACAATGCGACACACACTCCTACAACTTCATGCACCCTAAGAGTGCCACCCACTATGCAGGCCATTTTTTTTCAAATCACCACACTCACTTAACAAACTCTGAATTAAACAGTAGTTTCTAGTTTCCTACATCCTTATGATCATCTACAGGGTTACCAGTGGACAAATATTTTGGCACTGATGGCATTGAATGAATACATCATTTCCAAGCCTATCACCATGCTATATTGACTCAAATTTACAAACTGAGACCATTGGTATAAGGTTTATGGACAGCTCCATTGTGTCATTTGTTCAAGATAGAATGCAAAATTCAGGACCTCTGTAAAAACATTTTTTAATTTTTTCATGGGAAATAAAGGCTTCTTTCATACAATACATCCTGACCACAGTTCTCCCCTTTCCACTCCTCCTAGATTCCCCTATTTGCCCCTCCCCTAGATCCAGCACCCTTCTATTTCTCTTCAGAAAGAGTAGGCCTTAGAGTGCATGAAAATATACAATAAGACAAGGAACAAACCCTCATATTGAGACTGGACCAGACACCCCAATAGGAGGTAAAGGGGTTCAAGAGCAGACAAATGAATAAGAGACACTCCAACTCCCACTCTTCGTAGTCTCACAAAACTGCCATGTAAACAACACTAATATATGCCACACTGTGACTCACTAGGCAGATGCTCCATTGCAGTTGTTGTGCATTGCGCCAAAGTGCATGTCGAACAATGCCTCCACATCCAGAGAATTTTGTGGTCGACTCTGAGTACACTGGACTTGCTGATTCATGCAGGACCAACCTGAGTCCCTGTCTCCCTGATATTTGACCCCCATAGTCTTATCCTGATGGAGGTAACTATGAAACCAGTTCAGGCGAATGCCCACAAACCATACCATGGTTAACTCATTGGGTAACCCCCAAATCTCCCTACCCCCTATATCCTGGCCCTACACAGTACAGTCCTAGTAATCTGATGCACAACCACCCCACCCAAACCCTAGCTTCCCCCCATCATGTGTCCTACCTGGCCTGCAGCTCCATTGCTTCTGGATGAGCACTGGGCCACAGTGGGACTCCAACAACCCCTCCACCTCCCAAGAATTTCCGGGATCTCTTCTGATAACACTGGACTTGCCTATCCAAGTGGGACCAAACTCAGTCCTTCTACCTTCCTGATCTTTGAACCCCATCACCAGGCCTCTGACAGAGTAGAAACCTCCTAAAGAGCTTGGACCATGCAGAGTTACAGACATCAAAACCTGACCCACCTATGCCCGCTGGGAGAGTAGGGAAGATAGAAAGAATCCTCGTGCACCCAATTGAAGAAGCTATGGGAAGAAAGCAATACAAGGAAACATCCAACAGGAGAAAGACAAGCATGACATAACCTCAATCTAGAAACTCTACAACTGTACCTGAATACACAAAAGCAGATGAAGCAAAACAGAACAACTTAAGGAATAACTTCATAAAAATGATATAGGCACTCAAAGAAGATATGAGAAAATAACTTAAAGAAAAAACAAACAAAAAATTGCAAGAAATGAATAAATATCTTCAAGACAATAAGGAAAGCCAAGAAGAAGAAGAAGAAAAAATCACTCAGATGAAGGAAACAACTCAAACAGTTCAAGACTTGAAAACTGAATTAGACAAAGAAGAAAACACAAAACTGAGGGAATACTGGAAAAAGAAATACTGGAAAAATAATCAGGAACTACAGGTGCAAACATAACCAACAGAATACAAGCCATGGAAGACAGACACTCAGATGCTAAGGATAAACTAGAGGAAATAGATTCATCAAAAAAGGAAATTTTAAATACAACAAATCCTTCACATAAAAAATGAGGAACACCTAGAACAGGCCAAACCTAAGAATAAAAGGCATAAAAGAACACAAAGTTGTAGGGGTTTGCTTCTGTTTCCTAGATGAGGGCTCCATAATGGTGGATAACTTAGTCCTGGATCACATTATCAGGGAAGGAAATTTATGGACCTTTTCAACTGTTGCTCAATTTTTTGTTGGGGTCAGTTTTATAGTTCTCTGAACATTTCTCTTCAAACCTATAATGGCTCCCTCTTTTATGGTCTCTCTCCTCTCTCTCTTTCTCTCTCACTCTTTCTCTCTCTCTTCTTTTTTGTCTCTTCTCTTCCTCCATTGACTCAATCTTCCTAGTCCCACGGGATTGCCTCTCTTCCCCTTCTGTTTCTCCTAGTTCCCCCTCCAATCACAGACCTGTAGGATTTCCTTGGTAGAGTTTTCAAGCCATTTCTTTTAACTATCATATGATCTGCAAATAGTGAACGTTTGACTTCTTCCTCTCCAATTTATTTTTTCATTATTATTTTATTTACTTTTATATAACAAAGTCCAATTAAATGAAAACAAACATTTATACACAATATTTGGGAATTGGGGCGTTGTTCTTTCCAAACTACTTCCTGCTGGTAAGGGGCGCTGTCATGGGGGATTCGAAGAAGGTTCAGATATCCTGGCTGTAGTCTGTAGGGCTGTTTTGTCCAGCTGTTTTTAATGTAGGATCTCCTTGTACTATGTTTCAGGCGGTCTGGTGTGATCAAACCACATTAGTCTGGAAGGAATCCACATCTTTTCATGTTCTGTGGAAACAAAAATAGAAATCCTTTTTCCCAGTAACTTGTCCTTGAACTTAAATTTTGGAGTCAAAGCATTTTTTTTTCAATTTAATTTATTATTTTACATGTCGATCCCTCTCCCTTCCTCCCTCCCTCCCTCCCGCCATTCTTCCCTCCCTCCTTCCCTCCCTTTTACCCTCTCTGCCCTCTCACATGCACTCTAAACACCCTCCCTTCCCATCCCCCCACCCCAATTCGATATGTAGGGGAATGCCATACAGTTGGGGTCATGAAGATCTGACAGGTCCAGTGAAGTAGGGACTAGGGCTTCTCTCCTGTCTCTAGATTAAGGCAGTTATCCCTCCATGGGGGATATGTTTGCAAAGTCCTTTTGTGCACAAGGGATACATCCAGGCTCCACTGTCTGAGGTCTCTTAGACTGCTCAGTCCTTCTGGCTGACACCCATATTCATGGGGGCCTGAGTCAGTCCTATGCTGGCTTCCCAGCTATCAGTCTAGTGGCCCTTAGCTCCTCCTTGTTCAGGTAAGCTGTCTCTATGTGTTTCTCCCGCATGGTCTTGTCCTCTCCATCTGCATCTGGGTTCTAGTTCGACTCAGTGTTTATGTATGGGTGTTTGATCCTGTTTTCAACAGGCATTAGTTGAGGGCTCCATGGATAAGTTAGTTGTCGATCTCACTCTCCGGGAAGGGCATTTATGGTAGCCTTTCCAGGGAAGGTCAAATTATTACTTGGCAGCAGTCTTGTAGTTCTCTAGACCTTTCCTTGTGTTCAATTTTTTCTTCAAACCAATATTGGCTCCCTCTCTCTCTCTCTCTCTCTCTCTCTCTCTCTCTCTCTCTCTCTCTCTCTTTCTGTCTCTCTCTCTCTCTTGCCTTCCATTCCTAACCAGGGTCAATCTTCCTAGTCGCATGTGTTTTCCTTTTCTCCCCTCTTTTTATTGTACTTATCTCTCCATTCACTCCCCCCCCCCCACTTCTACTGTGCTCTGGGGGACTTGTCACATCCCAGTTCTGTGAGGGACTGTATATGAATCTCTTAGAATACACCTTGTATCCTAGTTACTCTGCTGGTGTGAATTATAGGCTGGTGATCCTTTAATCTAGGTCTAAAGCCAATATATGAATGAGTACATAGTATATTCCTCTTTTTGTGACTGGGTTACCTCATTCAGGATGGTTTCGTCAAGTGCCATCCACTTGCCTGCGAATTTCAAGATACCATTATTTTTTTCTGCAAAGTAGTAATCCATTGTGTAGATGTGCCACATCTTCATTATCCATTCTTCAATTGAGGAGCATCTAGGTTGCTTCCATGTTCTTGCTATTACAAATAGTGCTGCTATGAACATAGTTGAACAGATGTCTTTGTTGCATGGATTTGAATCCTTTGGGTATATACCTAAGAGGGCGATTGCCGGGTCCTGTGGTAAACTAATTCCCATTTTCCTGAGGAACCGCAGTACTGATCTCCCAACAGCAGTGTTGGAGTGTTCCCATTTCTCCACATCCCCTCCACCATGAGTCGTCATTGGTGTTTTTAATATTAGCTAAGGATGTGGAGCACTTTCTTAAGTATCTTACAGCCTTTTTGATATTGTCTTTTAAGAATTATTTCTTCAGTTCTTACCCCATTTTTCATAGGGTTAATTGGTGTTTTGTTGACTAGTTTCTTGAGTTCTTTGTATATTTTGGGGATCAGCCCTTTGTCGGATATAGGATTGGTGAAAATTTTTCCCAGTCTGTGGGCTGCCATTTGGTCTTGTCTACTGTGTCCTTTGCCTTAAAGAATCTTCCAAGTTTGAAGAGGTCCCATTTTTTAATTGTTTTTCTCAATGTCTGTGCCCCTGGAGTTATGTCAGGCAGGGGGTTTACTATACCAATTTATTCAAGGGTACTTCCTACTTTCTCTTCTAAGAGGTTCAATGTGGCTGGATTGATGTTGAGATCTTTGATCCATTTGGACTTGAGTTTTGTGCTTGGCTACAGACATGGGTCTATCTGCAGTCTTCTACACATCCTCATCCAGTTGTGCCAGCACCATTTGTTGAAGATGTTGTCTTCGCCCCATTATATAATTTTAGCTGTTTTGTGGAAAATCAGGTGTTCATAGGTGTGTGGGTCAATATCAGGATTTTCAATTCGATTCCATTGGGCTACCTGTCTGTTTTTATGCCAATACCAGGCTGTTTTCAGAACTATCTGTAGTGGAGCTTAAAGTCAGGAATGGTGATGCCTCCTGAAGTTCTTTTATTGTACAGGGTTGTTTTGGCTATCCTGGGTCTTTTGTTTTTCCATATAAAGTTGATTATTATCCTTTCAAGGTCGGTGTAGAAATGTGGTGGGATTTTAACGAGGATTGCATTTAATCTGTAGATTGCTTTTGGCAAGATTGCCATTTTTACTATGTTAATCCTACCTATCAAAGAACATGGGAGATCTTTCCATTTTCTGGTATCTTCTTTAATTTCTTTCTTTAGAGTCACAAAATGCTTATTATATAGGTCTTTTATTTGTTAAGAAGCATTATCCCAAGATGCTTTATGTTGCTTGTGGCTATTGTAAAGGGTGATGTTTCTCTGATTTGTTTCTCTGTGTCTTTGTTGTCTGAAAAAAGTAGGGCTACTGATTTTTTTGAGTTTATCTTGTATCGTGCTAGTTTGCTGAAGGTGTTTATCAGCTGTAGGAGTTTCCTGGTAGAGTTTATTGGGTCACTTACGTAAACTATCCTATCATCTGCAAATAGAGACAGTTTGACTTCTTCCTTTCCAATTTGGATCCCCTTGAGCTCCTTTTGTCATCTTATAGCATTAGCTAGAACTTCTAGTATGATATTGAAGAGATATGGAGAGAGAAGGCAGCCTTGTGTTATTCCTGATTTTAGAGGAATTGGCTTAAGTTTCTCTCCATTCAGTTTGATGTTGGCAGTCAGTTTGCTGTATATTGCTCTTATTATGTTTAGGTATGTTGCTGTTATCCCTGACCTCTCCAAGAACTCTATCATAAAAGGGTGTTGAATTTTGTTGAAGGCTTTTTCCGCATCTAGGGAGAGAATCATATGGTTTTTCTTTTTCAATTTGTTTATATGGTGGATCACGTTGATAGATTTTCATATGTTAAACCATCCCTGCATTCCAGAGATGAAGCCTACTTGGTCATGGTGGATATTTTCTCTGATGTATTCTTGAATTCTGTTTGCCAGTATTTATTGAGTATTTTTGCATCGATGTTCATCAGGGATATTGGTCTTTAGTTTTCTTTATTAGTTGTGTCTTTGTGAGGCTTGGGTACCAAGGGTATTGTTGCATCATCGAAAGAGTTTGGCAATGAACCTTCTGTTTTTGTTTTTTGTAAGTGTTTGAGGAGTATTGGTATTAGTTCTTCCTTGAATGTCTGGTAGAATTCTGCACTGAATCCATCTGGCCCTGGACTGTTTTTGGTTCGAAGACTTTCAATGACTGCTTCTATTTCGTTGCAGGTTATAGGACTATTTACATTGTTTGTCTTTTTTTGATTTAATTTAGGTAAGTGATAGTTATCCAGAAATTTGTCCATTTTCTTTGAATTTTCAATTTTTGTAAATACTGATTTTCAAAGTATGACCTGAAAATTGTCTGGATTTCTTCTATGTCCGTTGTTATGTTCCCCTTTTCATTTCTGATTTTGTTAGTTTGCTTGTTCTCTCTCTGCTTTTTCGTGAGTTTCGATAAAGGTTTCACTATCTTGTTGATTTTCTCAAAAAACCACCTCTTCATTGCATTGATTTTTTTATTGTTCTCCAGGTTTTTATTTTGTTTATTTCAGCCCTCAAGTTGATTATTTCCTGGCATCTACTCCTATGGGGTGAGTTTGCTTCTCTCTGTTCTAAGGCTTTCAGTTGTGCTGTTAATTCTCTTATGTTACTATCCTCTGATATCTTCATATGGGCACTTAGTGCAATGAACTTCCCTCGTAGCACTGCTTTCAAGGTGTCCCATAAGTTTGGGTATGTTGTGTCCTCAATCTCGTTGAATATTAGAAAGTCTTTAATTTCCTTCTTTATTTCTTCTTTGACCCAGGTGTAGTGCAATTGCACATTGTTCAGTTTCCAGGTTTTCTGCTATTTCTGTTGTTGAATTCCAATTTTAAAGCATATTGGTCTGATAAGATACAGGGGACTATTCCTATTCTATTGTATCTGTTGAGGTTTCTTATGCCACCTAGTATGTGGTCGATTTTAGAGAAGGTTCCTTGTGGAGCAGATGATTTTTTTGAATATGTTTTCAGCACCTTTGAGCTAGGCTTCTTCACCTTTCTCTATGCCTATTCTTCTTAGGTTTGGCCTTTTCATGGTGTCCCACATTTCCTGGATGTTTTGTGTTAAGGATTTGTTGGATTTATGATTTTCTTTGGTCGATGTATCTACTTCTTCTAGTTTATCTTCTGAGCCCGAGATTCTCTGTTCGATCTCTTGAATTCTCTTGGTTATGCTTGTGTCTGTAGTTCCCGAGATATTGCCCAGTTTTTCTATTTCCAGCATTTCTTCGGTTTGTGTTGCTTTTAGTTTCTCTATTTCAGTTTTTAAGTCTTGAACCAATATCTTCATATTCTTATTTTTTTTTCTTGGCTTTTTGTACTATCTTTGCTATCCTTAAGGAATGTGTTCATTTCTTCCACTTTTTTTGTTTTTTTTTTTCCTCCATTTCTTTAAAAATTTTCTCACATCTTCTTTGAGAGCCTATATCATTTTTATTAGGGTATTTTTTAAGTCGTTCCCTTCTGCATCTTCTGCTTTGTTGTTGTTTTCCGTTCTAGTTGGAGTAGATTCCCTAGATTCTGGTGGTGTCATGCTTGTCTTTCTGTTGTTAGGTGTTTTCTTGTATTTATGTCTTCACATAACTTCTTTTGATAGGTGTCTCTTCCTCTCTCTATGGTACTTTCCCAGTGGGCTTATGTGGGTCAGAGATTCAATATCTGTATCTCTGGGTGGTTGATGCTCTCTCTATAGGAGGTCTCTCTGCAGACAGGGACCCAGGGATGGGGTCAGGTCTGAGGATCCAGTAGAAGATGCCTCTAGCCAATGGCTCTAGGCAATGGCAAAAGGAAGAGGACAAAGGCTGAGCTGAAACTTGGGAAGTTTCTGCAGGATAATCTGATCTCACTTGAAACTGGCACTCTCCAGCTGAGGCCTCTTTCTTTAGCAGAGGCCCTGCTTTGGGGGTCAAGGATCTTGCTTCCAGGAACTCAGAGTGGACCCGCAGACATAGGCAGATCTCTGGGAGGGGCCTGGGACTCC
This sequence comes from Phodopus roborovskii, assembly GCF_943737965.1. NCBI lineage: Eukaryota > Metazoa > Chordata > Mammalia > Rodentia > Cricetidae > Phodopus > Phodopus roborovskii. Next base: position 1,977,181 of record NW_026126629.1, on the reverse strand, counting down.
AGCAGTGGACTGGAGGTAGGGTCAGAGACCAAGCAGGTGGAAATTACCAGTGGTCCCACAAGGATAGAGAGGTCTCCTTTGTTCAGAGTTGCTCTGAGAAGTCTCTAAAGTTGGGTGGACTGTTGGCTCCACCCTCTGCCCCATGCTCAACCAGGGCAGAAAAGCAGGACAGTGGGCGAGGTAGGGCACAGGGTAGGTGGGGCAGGCTCGAGGTGGGGATGGGTGGGGGTGTATCAGAGCTCCAAGGGTGTTCTCGATGGGGAAAGGACACAGGTGCAGCAGGATCAGGGAACAAACCAGCGAGTTGAAGTTTTCTTTGCCAACTTTCTGTAGGGCTGTATTGTGATATGTATTGTGAAAATCTGACTTTGACATTGAATATTTTGTGTTCTCTGTCTACAATAATTAAGAGTTTTGCTTGGTATAGAAGTCTAGGCTGGCATCCGTGGACTCTTTGTACTTGTGGAACATCTATCCAGGAACTTATGGCTTTGAGAATTTCCATGGAGAAGTCAGGTGTAATTTTGATAAGTAATTTTTTACATTGTTCGCTTCTACTTCCTCTGCTTTGGTGTTTTCAGGTCTAATTTGTGTAGGGTCCATAAATTCTGGTGGTGTCAGGCTTGTCTTTCTCTTGTTGGGTGTTTTCTTATATTGCTGTCTTTCTATCACTTCTTCCAGTCGGTACAAATGGAGGCTCTCTCTCTCTCTCTCTCTCTCTCTCTCTCTCTCTCTCTCTCTCTCTCTCTCTCTCCTACTCTCCCTGTGCGCATAGGTGGAGCAGGAATTTGATTTCTGTCACTCTGGATGTAGCACATCCTCTCTAGTAGGTCTCTCCTCCATCAGAAGCCCTGCAAAGGGTAGGATCAAGCAGGCTGAGACACAGGGTGGTCTCGCATGGATAGGCAGACCCAGAGTGCTAGTGGCAGATCCAGGATGTTCCCCAGAGGTGGAGGCCTATTGGACCTTCACTCTGGCCAGGTACTCAACCAGAGCCATGAGTCAGCCAGCCCAGAACTACACAGGGTAGGGGCATAGCAGGTTCTAGTTGGGGTAGTTTGTGGATCAGAGTACTGGCACTGTACTATCTAGGGAAAGGATATAGGGGGGAATGAGATTTGGGTTAACCCAGGGAGTTCCATAGAAAGGTGTAAGGGGGATTCTGCCTGAACTGGTCCCACACTCACCTCTGGCAGAGGCCCACTGATGGGGGTCAAAGATCAGGTAAGCAGAGTCTCAGGGTGGTCTCACATGAATACACGGATCCAGTGTGCTTAGAAAAGGTCCTGGAAGTTCTCAGGAGAAGGAGGAGTTGTGGAACCTCCAACTGGCCCAGTACTCAACCAGATTATTCGATCAGCTGGCCCAGTAGAACAAAGGGTAGAGGAAGGGCAGGTTCTGGGTGGGGTAGGGTGTAGAGAAGTGTATTAAGACTCTATTTTCTAGGCATAGGCTAAAGGGAGAGGGACATTTGGAACTAACCCAGAGATTTTTCAGGAAAGGGGTGCAGCCTGAATTTGCCCCAGCCTCACCTCAGGCAGAGGCTTGGCGAAAAAGGGGGAAAAAAAACAGAAAAAAAGCAATACATTTCTTTTCTCAATGTGCTATATAAACACAATAGCTAAACAAGTGAAAAATATACATATCACAAAAATGATGTTAAATTTGTATCAATACGTGATAATGCATTCCAAAAAAGTATTCATATAAATGCCATAATCCCCATTATACATTTAAAAAGACTGGTTGTAGTACATTCCAAAAAAGGTATTCATATACATGCCATAATCCCCATTATACATTGAAAAAGACTGGTTGTGGTCAATAACTATCAATAGTCAACCCCATTTAATGAAAACATATATTTATAGGCAGTATTTGGGAATTTGGGCATCGTTCCTTCCAAACTGCTTCCTCCTGGTAGAGGGTCTTGTCATGGGATTCTAAGATGTACGAACCCAGACTATAGTAGTCTGCAAGGCGCTCTTGTCCAATGCATTTGGGGTCTTGCTTTACTAACCATGTTAGTCTGGAAGGAATCCACAGCTTTTGATTTCTGTGGAAACAAAATTAGAAATCCTTTTCCCACTAAGCTGTCCTTGAACTTAAATTTTGAATTCAAAGCATTTTTAAAATATATAAATTGGATTAAACCAGCAGCTTTTTTTTTAAAACAACTATTGTTATTTCCTCAACATTCAAACAATTTAAAGACAATGTAATAGTTTAGAGCATCAAGAATCATTTGGTGATTTCCATCTTTATGTAGATTTTTTTATTATTTTATTTTTTCTATTTCTATTTTTTTATTTATTGAGACAAGGTTTCTCTGTGTAACTACTGCACATCCTGGAATTAACTCTATTCACCAGGTTCACTTGGAAGTCACAAAGATCTTCTAGCCTCTGCCTCCCGGAAGCTGGAATTACGGCATGTGCCACCAACACCCAGCTACTCTCTTTCCATTTTTTTTTAACCACTTTATCATGTTCTCTCCCAAGCCAATGTATATCTTAAAACACATTATATACCTTTTGAGGTTTTTCTTAATCAGAATCTGTCTCTAGTGTAAATCTTTTTCTTGCCATGGATCTTTTATCTGTTAAACAACTTTGATTAAACTAAAACCACAGCTGAATTGACCGCAGTCTATCAAAGATGACAGGGGTGTGTGTGGAGGGGGTGGCAGATCTGTGAGCTGTGCATGCAACTGACTTGGAGATGTTGTCACTGTCATAGCCAGCTCTTGTAACACCATTAAGTTGTTAGTAGAGTTCTTTAAAAGACTTGTAGTATTTTGCCTATATGTTGAGTCAGGAAATATCTCTCAAAGGAACCACACAAATCTCTGATTGTCTACAACAAAACAGAGCCCACTAGAAAAATACTATTACCAACAAGCCTTGCTTGTCTCTGTTCTTTTGTTTCTGAAGACCTTTTTTAAGTTTTTTGTTAAATGTAAGGGGAAGTTCTTAGTAGCCACATTACAGATGCCATTTTGTTATGAGCAGTTATTGCCCTCCCGGTTCCACTGACATGACAGCCACAAATAACACACGGAGATGCTGTAGCTCTTATAAAGCTGTTAGCCTTTTATTGGCTAACTCTGTCTTAAATACTAATTCATTTCTATTAATTTAAGTGTTTCCACATGGCCTATCTTACAGAAGAGAGGTTCTGGACACCAGTGCTCTCAAGACTTACATGTTGAACACGCTTATACCTATCCCTGAATCTTTCTTGTCTCCTAGTCATAGCCAAAACAACCCTGTACAATATGAAACTTCTACAGGCATCATCACCACAGTTTTCAAGCTCTAATATAGAGCTATAGTCTTGAAAATAGCTTGGTAATGCATGAAAATAGTAAGGTATACAAATGGAATTGAAATAAAAACACCTATATTAACCCACACACTTATGAACACCTGATTTTTGACAAAGCAGCTAAAATGGAAAAAAAGAAAGCATTTTCAACAAATGGTACTGGCACAACTAGATGATGGTGTATAGAAGACTGCAGATAAACCCATATCTATCGCATTATTCAAAACTTAAGTCCAAATGGATCAAAGACCTCAACAGAAACCCAACCACACTGAACCTCTTAGAAGACAAAGTGAGAGGTACCCTTGAACAACTTGGCACAGGAGACCTCTTCCTGAACAAAACACCAGAAGCACAGATTGACATCAAAAAATAATAAATGGGACCTCCTGAAACTGAGAAGCTTCTGTAAGGCAAAGGACACAATGAATTAGACCAAACAGCAACCCACAGAAAGGGAAGATCTTTACCAAACCTACATCAGACAGGGGACTGATCTCAGAAATACAGGAACAAAAAAAGAAGCTAGTCACAACAACAACAAATAATCCAATTTAAAACTTGGGTACAAAACACAACAGAGAATTGTTGATAGAAAAATCTAAAATGGACAAAAGACACTTAAGAAAGTGCATAAGAACCTTAGCTATCAGGAAAATGCAAATCAAAACTGCTCTGAAATACCACCTTACTCGGGCAAGATTGGATAAATTCAAAACCACCAATGACAGTTTATGCTGGAGAACATAAGGAAAATAGGTACAGTGCTCTACTGCTCATGGGAGTGCAAATATGTACAGCCATTTTGTAAATCTATATGGTGGTTTCTCCAGAAGGTGGGAATCAGTCTACCACAAGATCCAGGGATTCCACCCTTAGACATATACCCAAAAGATGCACATTCGTGTTCATTTATATTCATAGCAGCATTGTTTTTAATAGACAGATACTGAAAGCAACCTAGATGCTGCTCAACCAAAGAATGGATACATAAAATATGGTACATTTATACTATGGGGAACTATAGAGTATAACAAAATTAAAAAAAAAAAAAAAGAAAGAAAAAGAAAAAAAAAGAAAAGAACAGGAAGAGTGATGGAATCTTGAAATTATCAGGCAAATTGATGGAACTTGAAGAAACCATTCTGAGTGAGGTAACCCTGTCTGTCACATAATGACAAACATGGTATGTAGTCACTTGTATTTGGTTTTTAGCCATAGAGCAAAAAATGGTAACCAACAATCCACATTTCCAGAGAAGCTAGGATACAAGGAGGACAATAAGAGAGACCTACATGGTCCCTCACAGAAGAAGAAAGGGACGAGATCTCCTGAGTGGGTATTCAGGAGAAACAAAAGGAGAGAGGAGGAGGGTGAAAGTGTACATGAGGGACTCAGAAGACTGAGTCGTGGGAGGAATAGAGGAGACAAGAAAAGAGGTATCATAATGGAGGGACACATAATAGGTTTCAAGAGAAATCTCACACTAGGGAAATGTCCAAACACCAACAAGGATGACCCCAACTAACAATCAAACAATAGTGGTTGGAGAGGCTACCTTAAATGACATTCCCTGATAATGAGATTGAGGACTCCTTTATATGCCATCCTAGAATCTTCTCCAGTAGCTGATGGAAGCATGATTAGACACCCACAGCTGAACACTGAGAGAAACTCCTGTAATCCAGTAGCAGAGAAGCAGAAGTGATGAGCAAAATGGTCAAAGCCATGCTGGGGAAACCCACAGAAACAGCTTACCTAAATAAAGGGGAGCTCCTATACCCCCGACTGATAGCTGAGAAACAAGCATAAGACTGAACCAGACCCCATGAACATGGGTCTCAGTCAAAAGACCTGTGATATGGTACCTCTGACAATGGAACCAGGGTGTATCCCCTACTGCAGGAACGGACCTCAGGAGCCAATTCCACATGGTGGAATACTTCCTTAATGTAGAGACAAGGAGAAGGGACTAGGCACTACCCCCAAATGATTGTCAGGCTTTGATGACACTCAAGAAAGGCCTCACTCTCCCTAGGAAGTAGATGGGGGATGGCATGGGGTTCTGTGCAAGGCATGGGAGAATGGGAGGGAGCTGGAACTAGGATTGATATATAAAATAAGAACAAATTAAATAAAACAAATTTTAAAAATCCTAACCCATTTTTATTTATTTACATATTGTCAAATATCTCATAGCTTTTTGCCCTTTTCCTACAGGTCTGTTCCCTTTCTAAACAGCTGTCAACTCAACCTTCTTACTTGTGTTTGCTCTGTCCTGTCATTCCTGCCTACCTACTGAACATTCAGCTTTTTATTAAAACAAGCTGAGTGACACTTCTTCATGGTATACAAAAATATTATTGTACAACTTTAATCTCTTTTTACCTAAATAAAAAGAAAAAGTTTTAACACTAACACAGTAAAACTACAGACAATCAGAACAATTATGGGGCAAGAATTATATTTAAAATGTGCTGGAATACTTGGAGAATATACTTCTTTATTTGCTCTGTCTTGATAAGTTCAAAGCTCTTTACCTAATTTACCTTCTAAAAAACTACCTACTGTCCAACTCCATCAAAGGCCCCAGGACATAATATTAACTTAGTAAAGAACAAATGCAGTGCAAGCCATTTCCAAGCCTATAGAAAGGACAGACATGTGGATGTCTGAACACTCACTCAAGTATCTCTTGCAAAATGGAGGCATCCATCTTCAGCATACAGGCCAAGAATATCTGACAGGCTTTTTATGAAGCAGGGGATTGAAGGACTCTCCCTCCTTGTTTTGGCAAACTTTGGGCATACCTTTCTTGTCGGTTTGCAGAATGTCTGCAGACATTTACATGAGGGGGGAACTTTTTGGAGCTTGTCCACCTTTGTCTTGGCAAATTTCAACAGTTTTTTTTTTTTCCTGTGTCTCCTTCGTGTCCACTGTGTACAGCACACAGTCAAGACAAGAGCAGTTTCTGGTCCATTGGCTAGTTTTGCCACATTGAAAGTAAACTCCTTATGAAGTTTGATTTAAATTGTTGCTACCAATAATAGACATGTCTTAGTATCATGAAAAGCTCTTTGTGAACAAAACATTTTAAATGTTGTATTCTATAAGATGTATTAAGTGTTTTAAGGTCATCTATATATCTAAAATATATCTGTTTGACATTGGAAAGATACCTAACATGACTACAAATTTGATAGTTATAAGTGACTAACTGCTAACCTATACTTTTTTACTTTCCTAGTTTGTAATAATGACTTTCAAGGACCACAAATTCATATGAAATTGTTAAGTGAGCTACATTGCTACAATACTTTAAATAATAATAGAAATGGATGTACAGTATCTTCTAATAAAAAACCCTTACATTTTTTTCAGTATACAAAAATCCATACAAATATAAAATATTTGAGATGAATGGTTTTTCAAATGTAGATTCAACGAATCTTTATCTCATCATTTTTATGCTATATCCCCTCTTTTCTCTTCACAAAGACATCCTTGAAACTATTCTCCTTTCTTTATCTTTCTCTCTGACAATGACCAATAACAATTTGTAAGCAACACCCCTATAAGGTAACAAATATTCATAATGTACTGAATGACCATAACCCACCAACCATATCACTTCGGAATGACAACTTTACGTTTCTTGGACTGCTTCCTGTTGTCTGGGGGTCCTTGAATCTTTGCGGAGAACCTGAAAAATGTGGGACAATGGCCATGTCCTAGCTAGAGTAGTTTGGTAGGGTAGATCATTTAAACCAGCAGTCTTGAAGTTGTTCTACATGCAAAACTCAGCGGAAACTGCAACAGAGGCACTCAGAGAGAGCCTGGATCAACAGGGCCACCTGTTTTCATTGGTCTGGTCTCATTGCTCTGAAAACACAGAAACTTTGAAAGGTAATGTACACATATCTTCATTCATACAAGTGTGAACTGTGTGTTGTACACATGCCACCCAAAGATAAATTTCTGTTTTACATCTGAGTAGGTAAAATATACTTACCCTTCTTGTAATTTTTATATGTATTGCTATATGTCTGTAGCCAGAATGCTCAGGGAGGCCTCCAATCAAACCTGATCCTCTTCAAACTTGAGGGAATCCATAGCTTTTCATATTCTGTAGAAACAAAAGCCTAACCTCTTCCGCAATTTTGAAGTTAAGACATTTTTAAAATATATGGGTTTGTTTAATTTAGCAATTCCCATTATCCAATATGTCTCAACAGATATTGTTTGTTGATTAGCAATTTAAAAATTCAAACACCACAATAATATATAATATCGAGGCTCCCTGTGTATTTGCCATCTCTATGTGGTTTATTCTTATTTTCATTGCTTTACTCTTTCTATAAATACTTTACTCCATTATGATTAAACTCCTTATTTTTTCATTTTTATGACTTTCTATATTGTTTTTCTCTTTTTTATCTTAAGACCATGCACATTCTCAAACACACTGTATCCTATTTAGAGGGGTTTTCCCCAACTGAACTTGCTTTCATACATATTTGTAAACTTTTCTGTCTGCAGAAGCAAAATCGTAAACTACCATACAGCTTAGTTCATGGCATGCTGGATTCTCTGTCCTGTACACTGAGACTGGGAAGCAAATCATTCTATGGTGTGTACATGAGAGACTGAGAAACTAGGATGCCAATTTTGATTCTGTTTTTGTTAGGTATCTATTTATTTAGTGCTTTCTTGGGTCTTACGTGAAAATATGTGCCTGGAAATTGGGAACTACATGTTGTTAGTCTTTCTATGTCCTACCTGCCAGCTCACAAACAGACAACACAAAGACTTACTATTAATTATGAAAATCCAGATGGTAGCTCTCATAACCTAAATTAACCCATTTTTTTATTTATCTATATTGCCACACGACTCATGGCATTTGCCTCTTTACTTGCCTGTCTTCTCTCTGTCCACCTGGTGACACTACATTCTTCCTTCCACATTTCTCTCTGCCTCCAAAATCTGGCTTAGCTATTGGCTGTTTAACTTTTTATTAAACCAAACTTTGTGACACCACAGAATCATTCTAAGAGCCATAGGATCTGTATGCTTGTTGTGAGGTGCCATTTTCTATATTTGACCTGAAGCTATACCCATTAGTACATAACAATATTGTCACCTAAATAAGAACTAAGCAGTGACATCTTGTAAAAACTCAACACACATGGGAAGAGATCCCATCCACAGTAAAGAGCTTGGACAACTAACTGCTGCTAAAAGAGGGAGAAAGATTTCCCCAGGGATAGATTCCTGTTGAGATAACCAATCCCAATTGGTGACCCTGAACACATATAATTCTGAGCAACAATAAATCAACTTAGCAAATCTATCTCTCTCACACACACACAAACGCACGCGCGCACACACACACACACACACACAAACTCACGCACACACACACAAACACACACACACTTACCCAAAGGGGATGTGACAATAATAATTAAAGATGTCAATAATTTGAGAGGGCGTGTGGGAGAAGTACTTGGAATGCAAAGAGACATGACTAAATATATTATAAATTCAGTACCCATGTATGAAATTCTAAAAGGAATAAATTTAAAAAATACATCTTTCTCAGCAGCCCATTGAAATGCTTCCAATATTGATCCCATATTAGGAAACAAAACAAGTCTTCTAAAATGAAGGAAAATGGAAATAACTGATATTAAATGGATATCAATAGCAATAAATTGTACATAATGTTCACAAACTGATGTTTCACTGAAGAAATCCAGAAGAAAAAATTTTAAATCCCAAGAGTTGAGTAAAAATGTAAATACAAATATCAAAACCTTTGAGATATAATTAAGGCAACAGTTGTGATTTGCATAAAATTGGCCCAATTCGAACTTTATGAAAGGGATTAGGAGATACGGCCAGGTTAAAGAGGTGTCTCTTAAGGATGGTTTTTGGTTTAAAAAGTCTTTGTCGTTCCCAGTTAGCTGTCTGTCTGCCTTGTGTTTGTGGATCAGATGTGATGTCTTAGTTACTGCTCTAGCAACATGCCTACCTGTCTGCAGCCATGCAACCTACCATAACTGCCATGGACTCTAACTCTCTGGAACCATGACATCCAAGTTTAAAGTGTTTTGGTAAGTAGGTTTTGTAGTGTTTTTTCACAACAATATAAAACTAACTAAGACAGAAGTTGGTACTAGCAATGTGGTATTGCTGTGACAGGACTGATGGCACTGGTTTTGGAGGACCAGGGAAGATTTTAGGACTTTGAATTAAGAAAGTTATTGGATATTGTAACTGGGAGCCAAATGAGCCATCTAATTCAAGGAATGAAAGATAATATTGCTGAGAGCAATGTGGACTATGGGGGCCTAGCTCAAGAAGTTTCCAATGCAATAGTATTAGCAACTGGGCTAGACACCATACTTGTGGTACTTTTGCAAAGTATGTGGCGTCTTTTTACCCTTCTCCTATGAAACATCTCAGGTTAAACTGAAATGCTTTGAACTAATCTCAATGGCAGAAGACATTTTAAAATATCCTGATAGTGACACGGTCATGTGGTTATTAGCAATCACTCTTAGGCAGTTTTACAATGAAAATGAACAAGCAGGGCAAAAAGAAATTCAAATATACAATTTAAGAATAAAAAGAGCACAGCAAAATTGAATATTGGTGCCAAAGCTTTGCTGAAGGACATAAAGGCCTGACACACAATGTAATTGAGGAAATGAGAACCTATGGGCAAGGCTACAAGCTACCCTGCAACATATGAAAGTAAAGGGCCTAAGGAGTTTATGTTCCTAAGATCAGGGAAAGCATAAGCAAAGATGATTCAAGAGGGCCAGTTTCTGCTAGAACAGGTGGCTGCCTTGGTACCATAGGGCAAATGGATTCAGAGTCATAAAGAATACAGGAATAAGGATGTTATAAAACCTTTTCTGGTTACGAAAATCCACAGAGATTCAGGGCTAACAAAATGAGTTCCCAGGAAATGTGGGGGAGGGGATGGCCTGAATTAAAGCAAGACAACAACAACGGTGAAATGGGGAAAATAGAATTCAAATAGTCCAAGACTTGAAAGCAGAAATGAACGCATTAAAGAACACAGACAGAAGGAATGCTGCAAGTACAATGTCCAGGTAAACAATCAGAAGCCACAGATTCAGGCATAACTAAAAAGAACACAAGACATAGGACAGAGAATCTCAGATGTGGAAGATTCACTGAAGAAAATAGCATCATAGACAATGAAAGTGTTATGTGCAATAAATCCCTAACACAAAATATCGAGGAAAGATGTGACACCTTGAAAAGGCCAATCCTAAGAATAGTAGGAATAGAAGAGGGCGAAAAAGCCAAGCTCAAAGTCGGAGACAATCTATTCAACAAAATCATAGAGGACAAATTTCACAAGCTAATGTGGGGCATGCTTATAAAAGCACAAGAGGCTAATAGAACACCAAAAGACTGGATATAAAATAAATAAATAAAATAAACCCAAACCAAAAAAAAAGTCCCCTAGAAACATAATAATCAAAACACTAAACATACAGAATAAAGAAATTATATTAGGAGCTGCAAAGAAAAAAGGTCAAGTAACTTACAAAGGCAGACCTATCAGAATGACATCTGACTTCTCAATGGAAACTCTGAAAACCAGAAGGTACTGGATAGGTGTTCTACAGACACTAAGAGACCATGAATACCTGCCCAGACTACTATAACCAGCAAAGATTTCAATCACTATTATTGGAGAAAACAAGATATTCCATTTCAAAACCAGATTTAAACAATACACATCCACAAATCTAGACATACAGAAAATATTGGAAAGAAAATTGCAGCCAAGAAAGTTAACTATACTCATAAAAATTTAAATACCTTTCAAATGAAGAATGCATACAGAAAATTTGATACATTTATACAATGGAGTACAACTCAGCTGGGAAAATTTAAGTCTTCAAATTCCTAGTCAATGCATGGAACTAGAAGAAACCATCACAAAGGAGGTAATCCAAACACAGAAAGAAAAATATGGTATGTACTCACTCAAAAGCAGATGTTAGAAACAGAGAAAAAGGTTACCACAGAGCAGCTGACATTGGCCTGTAATAAAGGGAAAACGGACAAGATATCCCAAGTAAATAGGGAGCATGTAGAGAGGGGGAGGAAAGGAAAGAGGTGGAGAGAAAGGGAGAGAGAGGAGACCATGAGAGAACTAGAAGGTCGAATTGAGGGAAAAACAGAGGACAGACCGAAAAGAGATACCTTAATGAGGGATATCTCCAGTGAGCCACAAGGATGATCACATTAAGAATCTAAAGATGGTGAGGATGGACAAGTCCCCCAGAGCTCAGGGGAAGTGTGGGGGGGCAGCGAATGGAGAGAGAAGTAGGAGAAAACGAGGGGGAGGAAAGGAAAACATGTGAGACCAGGAAGACTGAGCCTGGTTAGGAATAGAGGACAAGAAAGAGAGAGAGAGAGAGAGAAAGAAAGAGAGAGAGAGAGAGAGAGAGAGAGAGAGAGAGAACATAAAGAAGGAGCCAATATTGGTTTGAGATAAAATTGAACACAAAGATAGGTCTAGAGAACTACAAGACTGCTTCGAAATAACAATTAGAGCTTCCGGAGAAAGGCTACCATAAATGCCCTTCCCAGAGAGTGTGATCAACAATTAACTTATCAATGGAGCCCTCAACTAATGCCTGTTGGAAACAGGAGCAAACACCCATACATAAACACTGAGTCGAACTAGAACTCAGATGCAGATGGAGAAGACAAGACCAGGCAGAAGAAACACATAGACACAGCTTACCTGAACAAGGAGGAGCTAACTGGCCACCAGACTGATAGCTGGGATGCCAGTATGGAACTGACTGAGGCCGCCCTGAATATGGGTCTCAGCCACAAGGAATGAGCAGTTTAAGAGACCTTAGACAGTGGAGCCAGGATGTATCCCTGGTGCAAAATAGTACTTTGCGAACACATAACCCATGGAGGGATAACTGCCTTAATCTAGAGACAGGAGAGAAGCCCTAGTCCCTACTTCACATGACCTCTCAGACCTACATGACCCCAACTGGATGGCATTCCCTTACATATGGAATTGGGGTGGGGGGATGGGAGGGGAGGTGGGTTAGAGTCCATGTGAGAGGGCAGAGAGGGTAAAAGGGAGGGAAGAAGGGAGGGAGGGAGAGAGGGGGGAGGGAAGGACCGAGGGAGGGAGAGGGAACTGGGATCTACATGTAAAATAATAAATTAAATTACAAAAAAGTGTTTTGACTCCAAAATTTAAGTTCAAGGACAAGTTACTGGGGAAAAAGGATTTCTATTTTTGTTTCCACAGAAAATGAAAATATGTGGATTCCTTCCAGACTACTGTGGTTTCATCAAGCCAGACCACCTGAAACAGAGTACCAGGTGATCCTACATTCAAAACAGCTAGAATAAGCAGCCTTACAGACTACAGCCGGATTTCTGAATCTTCTTTGAATCCCCCATGACAGCGCCCCTTACCAGCAGGAAATAGTTTGGGAAGAAAAATGCCCAAATTCCCAAATATTGTCTATGTTTGTTTTCATTTAATGGACTTGGTTACATTAATTAAATAAATAAATAAATAAGAATCTAAGCATTGTTGAGAGGCTACCTAAAATGAACTTCCCATATAAAGAGAGAGATGACTACCTTGAATCCCATCATACAGTCTTCATCGAGAAGCTGATAGAAACAGGAGCAGAGATACACAGCTAAACACTGAGATGAACACCTGAAATCTAGTTATAGATAGGAAGGAGGAATGAGCAAAGGTCAAGACCCCTGAAACCAGTATATATTCCTACTGCATGAATGGGATTTGGGAGCCCTTTCCCTATGGGGGATGGCTCACAGCCTAGCCAAAAAGGGGAAGGTCAAGCACCTACACCAAATGATGTAACAGATTTTGATGATAATCTTTGGGAGGTCTCATTCTCCCTGGGGACTGGAATGGTAAGATGGGGCATTGGAGGGAGGAATGTGAGAATGGAAAGAAGGGGGAGCAGGGATTGGCACACGATATAAGATTGATTTTAATTTAAATTGTATAACAACAAAACAGAATTATTTGTAGTCTAATTCTATGAATACCACTGAGATTGGTATTCTCTATGAATACCACTGTGTGACTTCAGTTCTCCATGAACATGACAGTGAGGAGGTCTGTGGACACTGCCCTGCTCAGAATATCCAGGCTAGAGATCTGAAAGAGAAGGACATTCATTTCCCAAGGCTCTTCTTAAATACTTTCTTAGGTTAGGAATGCTCTCAGTGTTGTCAGTGAGTACAAAAAGGCATGGGTAACTTTCTGCACTGTCAAAATGCAAAGAATCTTAGCTGTGCAGTGATTCAGGAATAACTAGCCACTGGGAGGCTTTCACAAGGAGACTCTCCTAAGGAGACTCTCCTAAGATTCTCCAGGTCTAGTAAACTTGAAAGGTGGAAGACCAACCATTGCATTGTCCTCATAATGCAGAGTGGATACTCTGAGCTTCTCAAGGGCTCAGACAATGACTAGTTAGTCTTCCAGAAGAAGGGGAGGTGACAAGTGCACTCCTCCTCCAATGTCAGTAGTGAACTCTGTGCACATCCTCAGGTCAGGAGTTTTGGTGTCCATCATACAGGATGTGGCCAGGCACCTAAAAGAGAAGGCAGATTTAAAACCAAAGATGATGCTAGCAGAAAGATTTATACAACAAACCTAGACCCATGGCCATACAGAAAATAGCAGGTTGATTTTGGTGCAATTTAGGAACAAGTAAGGTTGGGTCAATGTCCATTTTCTTCCTATATGACCTTCCTAATGGAGAACTCAGTGTGCTCTCTTAGAAAGCTCTGATTGCAGGGATTGGTTTTTCCTGCTTTCATGATCAAGTGCTGTTCATTGGCTCGAGAATTAAGGAGGAGTTGAATTATCCCGCTGACAAGTCTGTATCTGGGAACTGTGCTTCCTGCACCCCACCTCATTTGACACTTGCCTAGATGACACAGGATGCACATGTGGTAAAAATGAAGATTGTCATAGAACATGTCTAAAATGACCTGGAGATCTGAGGAGGGAAAGGGTTGCCAATTAGCATTCTGAGGTTGACATTGGAAAATACAATTGACCCAGGATGGTACCAAAAAGGTTATCATGAATTGGTCACAGGAATTTAAACTGTACAAAAGAGCAAGCTATTGAGCATCTGAGAGACTCAATTTTCTCCACAGGGAGGTGAACAGTACTGGGAAAGTTTGGGTAGGGTGTGGAAAGATGTAGGCACAAATAGCTGGTATTGACTGCATCTGTTACTGTTGCCTCCATCATGCACACAGTCAGAAAGAAGGGTGTTAAGTGTGAGAGCCTGGTCATTAGCTGACTTCTCTCAGATAACAGTCTAAATAAAGGCTACAATATGTTCCCTCCAGTGACCAAAGATATTAACAGTTGGCACAGTAAATATCTGAACACTTGATCATGTCTACATTCTAAGATTCACATTCTTACAGACCATTATATGGGCTTGGAGACTCTGGTCCACTTGTGGTGTCTCTTCAGAGATTACATGGCCTGCCACAGGAGGCAATTATCCCTTGCCCAGGCACTGGATTCAATTAGGAAGTAACACAGCAGGACAAACAAAATGACAACCAGGCTAAAAGCCCTAGCTCTTAGTCAGAAAGGCTGACAACACCTAAATCCTTTACAGCGTGGGACCAGGGTACAAAGTAATTGTAAAAGTGCTGACCCCATATCTGAACACTCTTCCCTAGGCAAGGAAAGCTCTACCCACTTGCAAAGTGGAGCAAAGTCCCAGCATTCCATGCAAAGTGGTACCCATTTTCCTCCAGCTTGCTGCAGTTTCCTGTAAGAGAAAAAGATGTTCCTGAGAAAATTCCCCACAGTGAGGCCCCATCACAAACTACATGAGTATGCAGTGTGACAGGGCCTTTCTGATGAACAGGACTCAGAGATAAAAGAAGTCTACAAACACAACCACTGGGATGAGAGGAAGAGGAAGAAGGCCAAAGAGATCTTTTGCAATCATAGGGGGAAAACACTTCACTGGGACCAGAAACCAGAAGGGATGGACAAATTAGTGAGTACTCAGGTATTTCCCTGAGACTGGTGCACAGGGTGTGTTCATTCATGGGCACCTAGGACATGGTCTTGTCTAAGAGCATCCTCTGTCAAGGATGCTGTGAATTGCAGCCCTGAAACACTTTTCCTTATGAACTATGGTTTCCTGGGGAGAATCCTATGGTAAATGACTTACCTCCTCCTGTTCTGAGCAGAGACACATCATGATGGTCAAGTGGGCACACTCCCATCTGGAACTCCTACATGGCTCCTACATCTGCTCTTTCAGGCCACAGATGCAAATCACGTCCCTGTGTCTCCTGATTTACAAAGTTCATCGCTTTAAATATGAAAAGGACTCAAAGGGAATCTGAAACTATAGCACTTAGTCTCCACTGTTCTTACCCCAGTACACATCCCCCTCCCCATGGAGACTCCATTCTGTCTTCCATCCTCTCTAAATCCTCCATCTACAAATTGTCTCATGAGCCTCTGTACAATGCAATCTTATGTTCTCCAGCTCAACTCTGTCACTCATTTAGGAAATAGTAATGTGCCATGGATGATACTCAAGTCAGACCTGAAAATATGCATATCCACAAAGGGAAACTGTTAATAAGTCAATTGCAAAGGACACATGACAGTGTCAATGCAAAAATGAGATTAATATATGAAGAGGATGTGGGTCAAAGAGCACACACTGAATGTCAGTATTTGAAAATTTCCAGAAAACATACACACGTAAACATGACTTGACTCATTAAGGCTGCCCACACTCTCCATATCTCTTGAAATTTTCTACCTGAAGTACTCGTGAGAGCAATAAGAAGCCAAACAGAGATCAAAAGGGTTCAAATTAGAGAGGAAGAAGTCAAACTTGACTATTTGAATATGATATGATAGTTTACACAAGTGACCCGAAAAACTGCAACAGGGGATTCCTACAGCTAATAAAAAGATTCAGCAAAGTGACAGGATACAAGATTAACTCAACAAATCTGTAGACCTAGGATATACAGACAAGAACGGGGCTGAGAATGTAATCAGAGAAATATCACCCTTTACAATAGCCACAAGCAACATGAAATATCTTGAGTTAACGCTAAAAAAAAAAAAAAAAAAAAAAAAAAAAAACAACTGAAAAACATATATAGTGATAATTTTACATCTTTAAAGAAAGAAACTAAACAAAATACCAGAAAGTTGGAAGATCTCCCATGCTGTTGGATAGGTAGGATAAACATAGTAAAAATGGCAATCTTGCATAAAGCAATCTACAGATTCAATGCAATCCCCATCAAAATCACAGCACAATTCTTCACAGAACTTGAAAGAACAGTATTTAACATAATATGGGAAAAAAACAGGATAGGTAAAACAAACATGTACAATAAAAGAACTTCTGGATGTATCACCATCCCTGACTTCAAGATATATTATAGAGCTACAGTTCTGAAAACAGCTTGGTATTAGTGCGAAAATAGACAGGTAGACCACTGGAATGAAATTATAATCACTACCACTAACTCACAGATGCTTTATGCTGGAGAGGATGTGGAGAAAGGGAAACACTTCTCCCTTGATGGTGGGAGTGAAAACTTGTACAGCAATTTTGGAAATCAGTATTGTGGTTACTCAGGAAATGACAATCCTTCTACCCCATTATCCAGAATTCCACTCATACACACATAACCAAAACATGTACCTACATGCAATAAGGATATTTGTTCAACTATATTCATAGTAGCTTTATTTGTAATAGCCAGAACCTAGAAGCAAACTAAATACCCCTAACTGAAGAAAGAATGGATAAAGTGTACTACATTTAAACAGTGGTGTACTACACGGAAGAGGGAAAAATGGAATCTTGAAAGTCTCAGGCAAATGGATGGAACTAGTAGAAACCATCACAGGTAAGGTAACCTAGTCACAAAAAGACAAACATGGTATGTACTCACTCATAGGATCACCAGCCTACATACCACACAGGAGAAAACTAGGAAGAAAGGAAGACACTAAGAGAGTCATACATTGTGTCCCAGAAAAGAAAAAAGAGACAAGACCTGATGAGCAAATTGTGAGCATATGTGGAAGACAGAGGGAGTTAAGAGAAACAGAATGGCAGAAGAGGAGGGGACAGGAGGACATGAGGGAACAGGAGGATAAGGATAGGGGAAGGATAGAGGAGAGAAAGAAAACAGAGACCATAATAGAGGGAGCCATTATAGGTTTAAAAAAGAAGTCTGGCACTGGGGATTGTCCAGAGATTTACAAGGATGACCCCAAGTAATAATCTTAGCAATAGTGGAGAGGCTACCTCAAATGCCCTTCCCTGATAATGACATTAAATACTACCTGATGTGCCTTCCAAGAGCCTTCATCCAGTAGCTGGTGGAAGCAGAAGCAGACACTCACAGCTAAACACTGTGGCAAACTCCTATAATAAAGTTGCAGGGAGGGAGGAGTTATGAGCAAAGGGGTCAAAGCCATGGTGGAGAAAACCAAAGAAACTGCTAACCTAAGCAAGGGAGAGCTCATGAATAATACAGTCTGATAGTTAGAAACCAGCATAGGATGGATTCAGGCCCTCTGAATATGGGTGTTAGATAGGAGGACTGGGCAGTCTATGGGGGTCATGGTAGTGAATTTATCTCTACTATGGGAATAGACATTAGGAGCCCATACCACGTACAGTGATACTCTCTCAACCTATAACCATGGGGGAGGGCCTATACCCTGCTCCATATGATATGATTGGGAAGATTCCCAGGGAAGGCATCAATCTTCCTGTAGATCAGAAAGAAGATGGGATAGATATTGAGGGGACAAGGGAAGGGGAGAGTGTGAAGGACTGTGAATGACATGTAAAACAGCTTGTTTCAAATTGAAATAAAAATTATGAAAAACAAATTAAAAACATGACTGTAACATACATGACAATCAAGTCCCAAATAACAACATCTCTGTTCTCTCATATGCAAAATCTGGAGGTCTTTAGGATCCAGAAGATAAATGACAGGGCACTAAAGGCATGGATATTTCATTACTCTCCTGGAATTGCACACAGAGTCCTGGGGAGGGGAATGATCACTTGTCTCCTTACAGACACTCCACAGTGTGCTCCATAGAGTCCTAGTTGGTTCAGTATTAAGAATCCTTTATCCCTGGGCTGTTCACTAACCAACAAGTATGAACAAGGTTCAAAGGCCTAAAGCACTAGCCAAACAGGTTTTGACAAGAAAAGATAGCACTGTGGGGCACATGAGCAAAACTAGTCATAAAAGCCAGCAGGTGGGTGGATTATATCTTTGTGGTGATAGGGACACTGGGAGCTCCTATCCAGAATGAGTGGCTTTCTCTACTACCTTTACCATTGGTGACTTTAAAATGAAAGCTCTCCCTCCAAAATACCAATTGTCTCCATGGTCAACCTAGAGCCCAAATGGAAAGAAATCAATCAATCAGAACATAGGGGTCAATCTGGACTCTTCTGATTGGTCAGATTGAAGTCATGTGACCTGTGTCTAGACTACATGTGGAGATCCTGCTGAAACAGGGTCATGCCTTGTTTCCATCATCTATCAGCTAGGTCACACCTCCTTCAGGTCAGTGCACTGTGTTCACAGAAGAATTCATAACAGCACTTCTCACCTCCAGGTGTCTGTTCATGGTAAACACAGACTCTATTCTGAAGGTCAGGTTTGGAGTTTACCCCCTGTTCAAGTCCATCCTGGATGAATATTCCTTTCAATCCCTGACCCTGTCCTGTGGGAAAAAGCACAGAATTGGTACAATTCTACCTCACATATTTGGGGGTATTTACATTGATGGTATAAAGTACTTGAGGCCAGGCATGGCAGTGCACATGTGTGATCGCAGTACTCAGGAGGCAAGGCAGGTGTGGATCTCTGTGAGTTGGGGAATTCTCTATGTTCTACATAGAGAGGCTAAGGATAGGCGGGGCATATAATATCCTCTCTTTAACTCAAAACATAAAAAGTGCATTCATGAAATTTCCTTGTCTCATTTCCTGAATTCAGCCATTTCACAGCCCTGGCATCACTGATCTGCTAGAGAAAAAAGGCTTTTCCAGGATTGATTTCCACAACTCAAAATTGTTCTTACCCACTAAGCATGTTGCTAATTGCTCTGTGTACATGGGATCCATGAGGTGGTCAGTGTACTAGAAAGTAACTGATGGCAAAAGTGTGCTGCCATCCTGCTAAACAAATATCATCCAACGACTTCAATATGCACTAGTATTTGAGAAAGCCCAAGGTCTGGTGGTCAGAATAGAATCTGGGTTCCAAGTTCATGAAGAAGATAGCACCTCTCTTTCCACACCTCTCAGGTCTCTTCAGTCTGCCATTGCTCATAAGCAACCAATGGTAAGTTTCCCTCTGTGTTGGAGAAGCTGACATAGGCCACGTCATATGTAATTTTCTCCCAGACAACAAGACCTGGCCTGAGAATCTCATCCTCCCTCAAAACAGATACTTACTGTACTCAATCTTACCTTCACATGATGAATCACAGATTAGGGCACTGGATTCCCAGTAGATATCAGTTCCCCTTAACAACTCAGTGAGCTCTTCCCTGCCTGAAGGTGGACTGGAAAATAGTTTAGACACCATACTCGCCTCTGCTTCACACTTAACCTATGGCCCTTATCAAGGGCTCCACCATAATCAAAGATTTCATGAAAGCATGACCCCTTTGGTCATCATTGGTCATAGAGAGTCATGTCTGAGGGACTGTGAAGGAACAACTCAGCATCAGACTTGGCAAGGCCTACTTACCTCACCACTTTGGAGAATAACAATGGTAATGTAAGGTCAAAAGTAAGTTAAAAATACCTCTGTGAGACAGGAAAATGATGTCAAAAGCTTGGATCAGGTGATCAGAAGGAACATGAGAATTCTGGATGAAGAAGGCCTGAGAACAGAGACAAAGATGTCTTCAGGTCATTCAGACAGGACATGAGGAGACAACACTGCATGACAGAGCCAAACTTCTCTATTGCCACACTCTTCAACAGTAGCCCAGGAGAGTAACCCCTTCCTAAAGGAGCTTCACACTTCTACAGATTGACATGAGCCATAAATTTGAGCACAGGTATCAACTCTTTTGGTTCCCACTCTGGTCTGCAAGACACTTTTGTTCCTGACTTTATTTATTGAAAACCCCTGCCAAACAAACTTCCCTTTTTCCTGACTCTTTTGAGGTTAGATCTTCAGGACAGAATTTTTCACCATTTTTACAGGTCCTCTCATTTCCTCTTTATCCTCTCCAATTGGATTCTCCCTGTTCTTACTCGTAACCTCCCTTATCCCATTTCCCACTGGTTTTGCACTACCTGATTATGTTCCTAAAGACAATCAGAAAGCAGTTTGGAGGGACCTGATTGATCAAAGAGGATTGATGCCGCAGAGCTGAGTATATTATGTCCTGTTCACAGAAGCAACCCTATTTGATGCACGGAAGCCTGGTTCTTCAAGACCACAAAAACAGGGAAGTATATCTTAACTGGCTACAAGCTACATGTGACTGTTCAGGGATGAAGAACAACATGAGAGGGTGGCAGAGGAAGGAACGCTTTGGGAATGTGGTAGCTGAGGCTGAATTGTTGCAGGATGGATACTAACTAAGTCCTGTAGCCCTTACATCTTGCTGCACAAGACACAGATTTGTGACCAAATTCCTTCCTATTTCACAGCAAGAAGCTGTGTTAAGTGGGACATTTCATTTCCTCCAACTAAACACCCAAAGAATAATGGAAGCACCTCAATTAGTGACTGTCAGACAGGATTACTCAGAACAGAGGAACATGGGACTCCACTAGCCAAACCTGACATTTACTCCAACAACATCCTAGCTCAGTGGGTAATAACAAGATGACATTTCCAAGGCAGCATCCTTTTGTGTACCTTACATGCTAGGATGACCAGAGCAGTTCCTGTAAACCTAATTGCTGGCTGCTCCTACTCTCTGTCCCAATATGGACTTCAAGGGACCCTTGATCCTTCACTAGCTTGTACAGAAACCCTGTCAGAGATCAAAACATTTATCTCTTTCATAGCAGTTGTTGACAGGAAGTCCCCCGACAGACTGTATTCATTACTCTACACTGTCACACATTTCCCTTTTTCCTACTTCAATCCTGTTTCTCAATTAGTAACCATCTCCTTCCCCCAGAGGACTTACACAGGTCTTGCTGTACTTTCCAAAACAGTCACAGAATAAGTTGGAATGGCTAAAGTGAAAAAGATGATGAGCAGCCTAGACTGGTACAGAAGGCACTCCTGGATGTAGAAGCAGCCATTTGCCATGCCGTCTGTAGGTCCTAAAAGAAAAAAGCTAGGGAGATAGGGTCATTGGGTAAACGTGCCTAATGAGCACGTCTGGGTACAACAACAACTGCTGGTGCTGGAGGAAGCTGAAGGAGAAGCAAACATGCACATCACACAATAGCACGAGGATGGATGCAGGAGCCTGGTGACTTGGATAGCTCGGTGTTGACATTCTGCAGATCTGTCCATCCATCCATCCTGGTTCCCTTCTAAGCAGTCACTCCTCACCAGAGTTGGTGTTCTACTAGGCCATTTCGTTTTCCACACTTCAAAGCAGAAGGAAACATGAAAGCATCTCTATTAGCAACTTGGACAGAACAAGGTTTGGTACCAATGTTCAGCTATTCTGAACCTTTGCCCACATTAGCCAAAATCACACCCTTCCTTCCCTTCTGGCCCTTCCCATGCTATGCTATCTCATTTTCCAGGCAATTACATGAAAAGAAAGCTATGGCATATTGCGTCTAATGTACCAGACATCTTAAAGTCTGTGCCCTCTCAGTGGATACAACTGTCATTTAACATGACTGTAAAATAATTTCTTGAAAATACAATGGAACAATTCATCGGGGTGACTAAACCTACTGCAGTGCACGTAAAACTCCATGGTCCCTCCTTCCTCTGAAGCCCCAGAAACAAGGGGTCGAGGCTCACCTGGGGGTGGGCAGGCAGCAGCAGCAGCAGCAGCACAGCACCCTCAGTGCATTGGAAATGTGCTTCCTCATCAGTTTCCAGCCCCTGAATGGCCTGGTGCCAGATCTTGCGTTTGCCACCTGGGACTGGTCACTCTGAATGTCGGACCCCATGGATGGCTCCTCTATGGAGAAGCCCATGTTCTCAAACCCAGTGGCTGTTTCATCCAGGGATGGTTCAGTAGAAGAGAGACTGACAGGAAGAATGTCAGCTGAGTTGCTGTTGACTGCAATGTCCCTTGTTGCAGTACTGGTGACATCAGCCATTGAACTATCTCTTTCTGGGACTTTAATATCAGGACAGGGCATCAGCTCCAGGCAGGGGTGTCTCCTGACCATGGGGGAGCTTCTGCATCCCTTGCCTGTGCCTTCCACATGCGCTTGGTGAAAATGATTCTCCACAGCAGGAAGAGCTGGTTCACTAGCTCTCCTCAAGGGCCGAGGGAGGCTGAGAAGACCTGAAGAGACCATGTTTATCCGGGACTTATCTTGTAGATGGCTATGCCCACAGCTCAGTTTGAATTTGAGGATATTTATGGTAGCTGTTACATTATTTGGTTGCCTGTGCTTTAGGGATGATACAATCTCTTTACACGTATAGCCCATGCTGCACATAGTCTCCACGACCCTGGGAAGGATTTCTTTAGTGTCGGGTGGTACGTGTTCTGGAATGTGGCCCAGCCATGGTCGTTCCACAAGCTGACGTATTGTTATTCTGTACCCGGTGGGGACCATGAGTAAACGTGCCAGGATGATGTGGCACGATTTTGATAGGTGGTGGGGAATGGGACACATTGTGGTGGTGATGAGCCGGTGCATACCATCAGGGGTGATTTCGACATATGGGAAGTGCCCTGTTACCAGGACGTAGAGAACGACACCCAGGCTCCACATGTCACCTGCCATTCCATCATAGGGTTTCCTTGCCAAGATCTCTGGGGCCCAATAGAGCAAGGAACCACAGATCTCCTCCAACATCTGCCCCTCGGTGACTTTAGTTGCCATACCAAAGTCACACAGCTTGGCGTTTCCTGCTGCGTCCAGTAAGATGTTTTCTAATTTTATATCACGGTGCACGATGTGTCTTTGGTGGAGGAAGTACACTGCTGACACGACCTGCTGGAAAAGCGGTCTAGCCTCCTCCTCCTCTAGACAGCCCGCTGCCCTGACGCAGCTCTCCAGATCTATGCCTGCCACATATTCCATGATCATGTAAGTGGTCGTCAGTGTGTCGATCATGTGAAAAAATCGAACGATGTTCCTGTGTTCTACAGACTGAAGGATGTTTACTTCACTGCTGATGTCAGCCACACTGTTGATGCTTTTCTCCAGGACCTTGACAGCCACTCGTGTATATGTGGGAAGATGGCAGGCCAGCTTCACCTCCCCAAATGAACCAGAACCTAAAGATAGTAACATCTTGAAATCCTTTTCAAGAATGTCCTCTTCCATGTGGCTGGCCATGGTGTTATGCTCAATTCCAACCACTTTATCTCCTCAGAAATTTCAGAGGCACACAGTGCTAAAAAAATAATAATAATGTAGGTTTATGGGGAATGTTTATAGTTTTGAATTCTCTTAATGAAATGTGTGATATCCTAATGATGATCTCCAGTGATATAAAAATACTTTAAGAACCCAAACCCACAGCAGTAGATGGGGATCAAAGAAGGTTCTGTTGGAGTCAGTAAGTGAGAGTGCAAAGCACATGCTGAGATCCCTGACAGAATGAGATAGTTCTTTTCATGCATGTGCCACAATGCAAACTGCTCAATCAAGCTCATCAACGGAGATCAGACACAGATTCCATTATACAACTACTGATGTTGTAACTGATAGAACTACAGTCCAGAGGGCATTTCCGGAATGTTACAGTGCTTAGATACCAGTACATTAGTAAATGTGGTCTGAATTCCCACTCAGGTATAAATATTGAATTAAGGTAAAATGAAAGCATGTAAACACATGAGCAAAAACTAACAATTTTGGACTTGCAATAAGCAGTGCTCCATTCATGGCAGAACCCAAATATCATGGATTCTGTGGATCGTTCAGTACTTTCTAGAAATAGGAGGACCAGTGATAGACAATAAATGAAGATAGAGGAAGCAAAGGAACACACCCAAACTCTTCCCTGTGCCACTCTTACTCTGCTGATCCCAAAAACAAATAAGTTCAATGAATACAGCAAGTTAACTTCCTTTACTTAGTGAACACACATGAGAAAAACCTTTGATGAGAGTCTTGATAGTACACATCAATTTCAGCAACAAACTCAATAGCCTTTTTTTCACAGGGCAAACAGACTCACACGGCAGTTTAAGAAGACAATATAGCAAGCAAATAGAACAACAGCAGAGCGTAGAAGGAGACTGTGGGGAAGAGTCCACATTCAATACAGTGACTAGAGCACTGTTGTGTTGTAGGAAAGAGCTAACACTAGGTTCAGTTTTTCCTGAAACAAAACACGTGAACAGCTTTTGTGTCTGGAGGAAAGAGGGTGTCTGTGCATTGATACAAGTCATAATATTAGTTCAAACAATGGGGGAGTATGTAAATTTTACAGTGAAGTAGCATCAATGTACACTACAGAACTGTATGAAAGTTATAATGCAATTACTTATTGTTAATATACAAAATTTATATATATATATATGCTTAGGTAATATAACACACATATTAAATAATTGTGATTATTAAAATAATATTGTTATATATTTTGTTATAATATACATAATAATCATTGGTATAATAAATAGAATATATACTACACATAGTACATATTATATGTACTATGTAATTATTTAGTTAAATACTGAAAAACTTTATAAGAGAAAAGAAATGGCAGAGAAATTAAATAATGAATTTTTGATATTAAAATTGGGTATTCTTTAATTATGAAAGTGTAAATAGAAGGACAGATCAAGACTAGAATAAAGGCAAAATTTAAAAATAATCTTATTACATCTTCTTTTGCTGTGTTCAGGTGCTATCTGATGTTTTCTGAAGGGAAACAGAGAAGCAGTAGATCTGAGGGACACAGGAGCATTGGAGGGAGGGGAAGCTGCAGCCAGGATGTACTTATGAAAGAAGAATAAATATAAATGAAAAACATGAATATAAATATGAAACCGCAGACCTAAATACCAGGATTCATGAACAACAAGCTAGATAGCAACAGCTAATGGCAATGTTCCAAAAGTCATTCAGTACTTCTGAAACCAAGGGAAGGAACAGTTCAAGTTCTGTTCGTAAAGGAAACATTACCCTAATTTTCAAACCATATGAGACATTTTAAAAAGATCTTATTTTCAGGCAATATCCTTGACTGAAAGGTTGGAAAACCTCAATGAGAATCATAGACAGTGCACATCAAATACAACACCAAATTAAGACCATAACTCATGATCAAGGTATCTTTAACCAGGAACAAAACATTCATTAATGTGCACAAATTGTCAAAGCATAGCATGTACACATCACTGGGGTAAGTCCTATATATAGCCAGAAATCAGTGAAAGGCAATGCCTTCTTCAGGACATGCAGTTCCACAAACACAGGTGTCACAGTTTCTTTCCCAAAGGTCATGATCAGGCAAGGGGATAGATAACCTTTATACAGTGGGAAATACTTGTGAAATTCAGTATTGGTGGGAAAGGAAATATAGCAGAACAATATGATCAAATTAGAGGAAAGCAATATTTCAAAGTTATGATCAAATTTATCATTCTATACAGTTAATGAATACCGATAAATGTCTAAAATACACAAGAACACGGGTATGAAATGAAAAACAGTTTGACTGAAACCCAAACCAATTATGTAAATAAAAGCATAAATAAATGTCAAACGCCAAAGACAAAAGCACACTAAAAATTGGGAAAAACAGTCACTATGTCCAGATCCAACAGGATGGGCAAAAGGCTAAGTGTATGGCAAACAACTGAGACCAACTGCTCTCCCAAGAACCAACTGATGCTCTGAAGTACAGACAAAGCCCAGTCTCAGGTAACGCAATTTTATTGGCTAGGGACTAGCACACCTCACAAGGACTCCCTGTGATGTCACATGCGATGGACCAATCACAGGTCAAAACAAAGCCTTGGTGATTTTTAAATTTTTTTTTTTTTCAGTTTACAAATTCCCCCCTGGGATACATGTTCTTAGTAAAGCGAGCTGCTTTCCATCCACACCCCACCCCTGCTCCTTTCCCAAATGTCAAAATAGATTCATTGCTGTCACACAATCACACATTGATAATACCTCTCCCATCTACACCCTGATTATAATCAATGAGCTCTTCTAGTGGCCTCAAGTCCAGATCCCTTCCTCTGTCCTGGAGTACAGGTCTCATGTTAACCAAGCCTCTTTCTTGGTGTTATTCCATCTCTCTCTCACAAACCTTGAGTTGTGGCAAATACTCTGATGGGATTAAACTCCTTCAGACAACCACAGAGTGTCCATTAACATTAACAACATTTTTTTCTCAAAGGAGGATTGACTCCTAGCATCACTATCCCTCTGTTAACTCTGCCCCATACCTCCATCACCTGATAAAAGAGAAAATATATCCTACAAGGGGAAATAATAAATGAGAGTAAAACTTAAAGTATATGAAACAAAACTTAACAAAACACTGAAAATACTGAGTATCAAGAAAAACTTTTTACAGTCACCGAGACAATCCACTGATGAATTCTTTACCTGACCATATAAAAGCAACGTTCTCCAAATATTTCACTAGCCTAACATGTGAGGGAAGGACCGTTTTCAACACGTTCATGGATATGCATTGCCCTTGTTCTCTGACCAACTGAATAAAACTTTAAAGGGGCCTAGTGTAAGGCAATGGCTTGACTAGGAAATTAGAAAATCCTTAATCTCAGATAAACACCCAGGAGAGATAGCTCACACCATATTCACACCACATTCATACTATACATCGTGATCCAGAAGCCTTTACACAGGAACATCATGATGTCTACACTCACACAAATTGATACACAACATAGCATAATGTAACATTACTCAAGTCTCATGATCAGTCATCAAAGGTATGATCCGATACGTTTATGATAAAATCATGAAACTGGAGATAGTGTTACTTTCAAAATTCCAGTTCCACAAACAACAATGTCCCATGTTTTCCTGGAGGGTCTTGAACAAGCAGTGGGGAGAACCTTTCTTCCTTTGGGTTTTCTCCTCACATTCAATGGATGGGAAAGTGAAAAAGATTAGGAAAATGGCATCAAAATGCAGTATAGGCAGATATGGGAGTCAGATCAAATTCTTCATCCTATACAGCTACTATTGTAGCATTTCATATATAAATACACAATAACAATCACAAAAATGAATACAAAAAGAGCTGATAAATGTAAATTGGGTGAAATGAAAAAAAAAAACTTACAGGCAGAAATCAAAACGCAAACCAGTGATGTAAATAAAGGAATATATAGACCAGTGACAAGAGGCCAAGTTGAAAACCTGGGAAACTCACCCACTATGTCGCGATCCACAGGTTTGGAAAAGTCAAAATGAAAAGAGAAACAGCTGAGTCCAACTGCTCACTCCACCTTGACCAACTGCTTCTCTGAAGCACAATGACAAATGACATTCCAGGGTGGTGGTCTTTCATTGGACGATATGTATCTTACCTCACATGGAATCCAAGTGATGTCACATGCAACGGTCCAATCACATCTTGGCAAGGCACAGTGATTTTTTGAAATTTTTTAATCTTACATACTTGTCTCCAGCCATTCTACAACCAACTTTTCTAATGGATGATATTTAATACTTGTGAACGGTCTACTTGCAGGAGGTAGATTTACTTAACCTCAGAGTTAAGAAAACTTAAGTCAATGGGAACACTAATGGCATTGACATCAGCAAAATTGTTCAGTTGATTATATGGCATTGTAATCTCAATATTCTTCTGACTTGTCCCTGTCCTCTCCAATTATTATTTCTGCAATCATAAGCATGTCTCTCTAGTTAGGCATGGTCAAGTTACATTATAGGTGTCATGATGAACACAATCAATCAGTGGTTCTCTCTCTGCACACAGCCCCCTCTCATTTAATTGATGCACACATCAAATCCCTACATTTTCTATGCTCCAGGAAGGCACTGTCTTCCAAACATTGCCCATGCTCTCCTTTCAGGAATAGTGAAGAAAGCTTCTCAGTTTGTGTCTCATCTCTTACTGTAGCTATACTCTTCCATCATGACAGTCCTTAGTGCTCCTATGTAATTTCCTCTAAGTTCGTTGTGTCACCACAGATTAGACACAGGCACTGTCTTCCCTAATTTTCCTAATAACCTGTAAGGTCAGACTGTGTGTAACCTATTTGTTTGTCTTTCAGGGCAGAGAAAGAAAGACTTCTACAGCGGTTGTATAAGATACTATCCACCTGCATGAAAGATATTCAGCTAGATCTCATTGGTAAAGGTATTTGGGGGTTTATTCCCAAGAGTTGCATACCTGGATCTTCAGGTAGTTTGGTTTTAATCATTCTGAGGACATTCCACGATGGTTTCTATGGTAGCTGAACAAATCAGACTTGCATTCCTATCAGCAATGGATGACTGTTTCTCTTACCACAAGTCCTTGCCAGAAGGAGCAGTCACTTGGTTTATTGATCTAAGACATTCTCATAGTGTAAGGTAAATCTCTGAATTCATTTGATTGTCATGTCCCTGAGAGTTTATGATGTGGAACCATTTCTCTCTCTCTCTCTCTCTCTCTCTCTCTCTCTCTCTCTCTCTTTTTATGTAATTTATAACTTTACATGTCGATCCCAGTTCCTTCTCCCTCCCTCACTCTTACCCTATCTGCCCCCTCACATGCACCCTGACTACCCTCTCTTCCCATCCTCCCACCCCAATTCCACATGTAGGTCAACACCATCCAGTTGGGGTCATGTAGATCTGACAGGTCATTTGAAGTAGGGACTAGGTTAAGGCAGTATCCCTCCATGGGGGATGTGTTCACAAGGCCCTTTTGTGCACCAGGAATACATCCTGGATCCTCTGTCTGAGGTCTTTTAGACAGCTCAGTCCTTCTGACTGAGACCCATATACAGGGTGCACTGATTCCGTCCCATGCTGGCTTCCCAGCTATCAGTCTCTGGGTGAGTTTGCACCACCTTGTTTAGGTAGCGGTCTCTATGTCCTTCTTCAGCCTGGTCTTCTCCTGTCCATCATCATCAGGGTTTTAGTTCGACTCAGGGTTTAAGAATGGTGTTTGCTTCTATTTCCAAGAGGTAACAGGTGAGGGCTACATGGATAAGTTAGTTGTTGAATTCTTTAGCTGGAACTTCAGGTACGATGTTGAGAGATACGTAGAGAGAGGGCAGCCTTGTCTTGTTACTGACTTTTTTTTTTTTTCAATTTTATACCTTTTTATTTTTTGTATTTTTTTAATTTATTTCATATAACAAAGTCCAATTCAATGAAAGCAAACATTGATACACAATATTTGGGAATTTGGGCGACGTTCTTTCCAAACTACTTCCTGCTGGTAAGGGGCACTGTCATGGGGGATTCGAAGAAGAGTCAGATCTCCTGGCTGTAGACTGTAGGGATGCTTTGTCCAGCTGTTTTGAATGTAGGATCACCTGGTACTCTGTTTCAGGCTGTCTGGCATGATCAAACCACATTAGTCTGGAAGGAATCCACATATTTTCATTTTCTGTGGAAACAAAAATAGAAATCCTTTTCCCCAGTAACTTGTCCTTCAACTTAAATTTTGGAGTCAAAGCGTTTTTTTTATTTGATTTATTATTTTACATGTCGATCCCAGTTCCCCCTCCCTCCCTCTCTCCTTCCCTCCCTCCTTGCCTCCATCCTTTCCTCCTTCCCTCCCATTTACCCTCTCTGCCCTCTCACATGCACTCTAAACACCCTCCCCTCTCATCCCCCCACCCCAATTCCATATGTAGGGGAATGCCATCCAGTTGGGGTCATGTAGATCTGACAGGTCATGTCAAGTAGGGACTAGGGCTACTCTCCTGTCTCTAGATTAAGGCAGTTATCCCTCCATAGGTTATGTGTTCACAAAGTCCTTTTGTGCACCAGGGCTTCATCCTGGCTCCACTGTCTGAGGTCCCTTAAACTGCTCACTTCTTGTGGCTGAGACCCATATTCAGGGGGGCCTGAGTCAGTCCCATGCTGGCTTCCCAGCTATCAGTCTAGTGGCCCTTAGCTCCTCCTTGTTCAGGTAAACTGTCTCTATGTGTTTCTGCCGCATGGTCTTGTCCTCTCCCTCTGCATCTGGGTTCTACTTTGACTCAGTGTTTATGTATGGGTGTTTGATCCTGTATTCAACAGGCATTAGTTGAGGGCTCCATGGAGAAGTTAGTTGTTGATCTCACTCTCCGGGAAGGGCATTTATGATAGCCTTTTTAGGGAAGCTCAAATTGTTAGGTGGGAGCAGTCTTGTAGTTCTCTAGACCTTTCTTTGTGTTCAATTTTATCTTCAAACCAGTATTGGCTCTGTCTTTTATGTTCTCTCTCTGTGTGTCTGTCTCTCTCTCTCTCTTTCCTGTCTTCTATTCCTAACCAGGCTCAATCTTCCTGGTCGCACATGGTTTCCTTTCCTCCCCCTCATTTTCTCCTACTTCTCTCTCCATTCGCTGCCCCCCCCCACTTCTCCTGAGCTCTGGGGGACTTGTCCATTACCAGTTCTGTGAGGGACTTAATATGAATCTCTTAGAATACACCTTGTATCCTAGTTCCTCTGGTGTTGTGAATTATAGGCTGGAGAACTTTTGATCTAGGTCTAAACTCCATACATGAGTGAGTACATACTGCATTGATGTGTAGTTTTCTTTCTTAGTTGTGTATTTATGAGGCTTGGGTACCAAGGTTATTGTGGCCTCATAAAAAGAGTTTGGCAATGAAACTTCTGTTTCTATTCTGTGGAACATTTTGAGGAGTATTGGCATTAGTTCTTGGTATAATTCTGCACTGACTCCATCTGGCCCTGAGCTGTTTTTTTTTTTTTTTTTTTTTTTTTTTTTGGAAGTCTTTAATGACTGCTTCTATTTCATTGCATGTTATAGGTCTATTTAATTTTTTGTCTGTTCTTGATGTAATTTTGGTAAGTGATAGTTACCCAGAAATTTGTCCATTTCCTTTGAATTTTAATTTTTGTGGAATACAGGTTGTCAAGGTATGATTTGAAAATTATCTGCATTTCCTCTAGGTCCCTTGTTATATTCCCCTTTTCATTTCTGATTTTGTTAATTTGCTTGTTCTCTGCTTTATCCTTACTTTGGATCAAGGTTTGTCTATCTTGTTGATTTTCTCAAACAACCACCTCATTTTTGCATTGATTTTTTTGTATTGTTCTCCTGGTTTCTATTTTGTTGATTTCAGCCCTCAAGTTGACTATTTCCTGGCGTCTACTCCACCAGGGTGAGTTTGCTTGTTTTTGTTGTAAGGCTTTCAGTTGTGCTGTTAATTCTCTTATGTGACTATCCTGTTTTCTTCATATAGGCAATTAGTGCAATGAAGTTCCTCATAACACTGCTTTCAAGGTATCCCATAAGATGGGGTATGTTGTGTCCTCATTCTGGTTGAATTTTAGAAAGACCTTAATTTCTTTCTTTATTTCTTCTTTGACCCAAGTGTGGTGCAATTGCACACTGTTCAGTTTCCATGACTTTGCAGGTTTTCTGTGATTTGTGTTGTTGTTGAATACCAATTATAAATCATTGTGGTCTGATGTGATACAGGGGACAATTCCAATTCCCTTGTATCTGTTGAGGTTTGTTATGCCACCAAGTATGTTGTTGATTTTAGAGAAGGGTCCATGTGGAGCAGAGAAGATATATTCTTTTGTGTTTGGATGAAATGTTTTATAGATGGCTGTTAAACCCAGTTGAGACATAACTTCTGTTAGTTCTTTTGTTTCTTTGTTGAGTTTCTGATTGGAGGTCCTGTATAGTGGTGGGAATGGTGTGTTGAAGTCTCCAACTATAACTTTGGGAGGTTTTAAGTGAGGTTTGAGATTTAGTAGCATTTCTTTTATGAATGTGGGTGTCTTTGTATGTGGGGCATAGAAGTTCAGAACTGAGACTTTGTGTTGATGGATTTCTCCTGCGATGAATACTAAATGCCAGTCTTCATCTCTTTTGATTAATTTTGGTTTGAAGTCTAACTTGTTAGATATTAGGATAGCCACACCTGCTTATTTCTTGGGTCCATTTGATTGGAAGATCTTTTCCCAACCCTTTCCCCTGAGGTAATGTCAATCTTTGAAGCTGTATGCAGCAGAAGGATAGATTCTATCTTCGTACCCATTCTGTTAGCCTGTGCTGTGTCTTTTTATAGGTGAGTTAACACTATTAATGTTGAGGGTGAGTAAGGACCATTGATTGTTGATGCTTGTTTGTTTTAGATTTGTTGTTGGCAGTGATATTTTGAATTTATTTGTCCTGCTTTACCCTTGGTTTCTGGTGTAGTTAGATTGTCTGTTGCCTACATATTTGTTGGCATAGTTACCTTCCTTGGGTTGGAGTTTTCCTGCCAATACTTTCTGTAGGACTGCATTTGTGGATACGTATTGGGAAAATCTGGTTTTGTCAGTAATTATCTTGTTTTCTCCATTTATAGATGGAGTTCGAATCTCTCTTCCATCTGCTGAGTTCTGTTGGTTATGCTTCTGTCTGTACTTCCCGATCTTTTCCCCAGTTTTTCTATTTCCAGCATTACTTCAATTTGTGTTGCCTTTATTTTCTCTATTTCAGTTTTCAAGTCTTGA
The DNA here is from genome assembly GCF_943737965.1 of Phodopus roborovskii. Classification (NCBI taxonomy): domain Eukaryota; kingdom Metazoa; phylum Chordata; class Mammalia; order Rodentia; family Cricetidae; genus Phodopus; species Phodopus roborovskii. Next base: position 1,943,953 of record NW_026126629.1, on the reverse strand, counting down.
ACTATTTCCTTCACCTGTTTAATTGCTTTTTCTTGGCTTTCTGTACTTTCTTTAATTTCCTTAAGAAATTTGTTCATTTCTTCCACCTTTTTGTTTTTTTTCTCTTCCATTTCTTTAAGGAATTTTCTCACGTCTTCTTTGAGGGCCTCTATCATTTGTATGACGATAATTTTTAAGTCATTCCCTTCTGCTTCACTTGCTTTGTTGTTGTGTTCTGGTCTAGTTGGTGTAGAATCCCTAGATTCTGGTGGGGTCATGCTTGTCTTTCTGTTGTTAGGTGTTTTCTTGTATGGCTGTCTTCCCATAGCTTCTTCCAGTAGGTGTTGGTGGCATCTCTCCCTCTCTCTATGGTACTTTCCCAGTGGGCTTATGTGGTTCAGAGGTTTGATGTCTGTAGCTCTGGGTGGTCCAAGCACTCTAGGAGGTCTCTCCACAGGCAGGGGCCCGAGTATGGGGGTCAGTGATCAGGCTCCAGCAGAAGGCTGGCAATGGGGGTCAAAGATCCTGAAGGCCGGGTCTCTGGATGTTCCTTGTGCCTATAGGCAGATGTAGCCTGGGCCTGGTAATCTCTAGCTGAGGTCTCTTTAGCAGAATCCCTGCTATGGGGTCAAGGATCCTGCTAGCAGGAACTCAAAGTGGTCTGGCAGAGATAGGTGGATCTCTGGAAGGGGCCTGGGACTCCAGTAAAGGACCAGCGGTGGGTGTCAGAGACCAGGCAGGCAGAAATTATGGGTGGTCCCTCATTGATGGGCAGGTCTCCTGTGTTCAGATCCTCTCCCAGAAGTTCCCCGAAGTTGTCTGGTCTGTTGGCTCCACCCTCTGTCCCAGTGCTCAACCAGAGCTGCGGGACAGTGTGCAGGGTAGGGCACAGGGTAGGAGGAGGGTAAGCTCTCTGTGTGGATGAGTGGGGGTGTATCTGAGCTCCAAGACCACTCTCCATGGGGACACGATACAGGAGAAGTGGGATCTGGGGCCAAACCAGGGAGTTCTCAGGGGAGGGTGTAAGGGAGAGGACACCTGATATGGGCCCAGACTCACCTCTAGGAAAGGCCTGGCAGTAGAGCCATAGAATATTTCTTATGCTAATTTGTTTGGAAACCTTTTCCCAACTTTTTACTCTGAGATAATGTTTCTCTTTGAAGTTGAGGTATGTTTACTGTGTACAGCAGAAAAATGGAATCTTTCTTCCTATCAATTCTATTACCTGTGTCTTTTTAGAAGCAAATTAATACATGAAATAGGGAGGGAAATTATTTACCAGTGGTTGTTGATTCTAGTTTGTTTTGAAATTTCTTATTATATATGGTATTGTGTGTGTGTACCCCACAACCTTTTTTAGTCTTTTGGTATTCTGGAATTATCTATTACCTGTGTTTTTATGAGTGTAGTTAACTTGATTAGTGGGAGTTTTCCTCCCAATACTTTCTGTATGCCCAGTTTTGTAAATATATATTGTTTAAAACTGGTTTTGAACTGGATTATCTTGTTTTCCTCAATAATAGTGATTGAAATCTTCACTGGTTATAGTAGTCTGGGCTGGTATAGGTGGTCTCTTAGTGTCTATAGAACACCTATCCAGTACCTTCTGGTTTTCAGAGTTTCCATTGAGAAGTCAGATGTCATTCTGATAGGTCTGCCTTTCTAAGTTACTTGGTCTTTTTTCTTTGTGGCTCCTCATATGATTTCTTTATTCTGTATGTTTAGTGTTTTGATTATTATGTCTCAAGATGATTTCTGTTGTTTTTGTTTGTTTGTTTGTTTTTATATTTTTTTTAAAATCCAGTCTTTGGTGTTCTTTTAGCCTCTAGTAGTTGTATAAGCATGCCCTACATTAGGTTGTGAAATATGTCTTCTATACTTTTGTTGTATAGGTTGTCTGCGATTTTGAGCTCGGCTTTTTTGCCTTCTTCTATTCCTACTATTCTTAAGTTTGGCCTTTTCACACTGTCCCAGCTTTCCAGGATAGTTTTTGTTAAAGAATCTATTGGACTTAACTCTTTCTTTGTCACTGAGTCTATTTTCTACAGTGAATCTTCCACACCTGAGATTCTCGTATGTCTTGTGTTCTTTTTGGTTATGCCTGAATCTCTGGTTTATGATTGTTTACCTGGACATTCTACTTGCAGCATTTCCTCTGTTTGTGTTTTTAATTGTGTCCATTTCACCTTTCAAGTCTTGGACTATTTGAATTATATTTTCCCCCTGTTTCACTGTTGTTATTGGCTTTGCTCAGCCACTTGAGTTTATCTCTTAAAACATCTCTATTTTGACCTGTGACTATTTTTCAAATTCAGTTATTTGTTATTCTGCTACCTAGTTTGTGTTGTTCTATATTGGATATTGTTGCTCTACAAGTTATGTGGTTTATAAAAACAAAATCTTGCCCAATTCTACATGGAGGCTGCCACTTTGTCTGAATGATGGTGTCCTTTCCTTTGAAGAAGCTTCTCAGTTTCATGAGGTCTAATTTACTAATAGCTGTTCTTAGTATGAGTGCTAATAATTTTCTGTCCAGAAAGATTTCCTGTGCCAATGAGTTCAAGCCTAGTCTTTATTTTCTCTTCTACCAGGCTACCTGTGTCCGGTATTATAAAGAGCCCTTTGATCCATTTGAAGTTCAGTTTTGTGCAGTGTGGCAAGCATGGATCAATTTGGGTTCATCCATGTGCAGGCAAGTAGTTTGACCAACACTGTTTGTTGAAGATACTGACATTTTTACAGTGCGTGTTTTGGGCTTCTTTTATAGTTCATGAGTTGGATTTTCCTCTGAGTTTTCAGCACCATGCCCCCGATCACAGTATCTCTTTTTTTTGTGTGTGTGTTTATTTTGTTACCAATAACATGCCATGCTTTTTTTTATTATAGCCCTGTACTACAACTTTAACTGGAAGTAATGATCTCCCCACAATCTTACATTATGAAGATATAGTGCTTTTAAAGACACTTGCATTATAGTGTCAGATGCCTGATCAATCATGACATGTCAGAACTGATAGTGATTTAGATCAGGTTCTGTACGACAGCCAGTGCCTTGAGTATATTTCTCATGTCTTAGACAAGATCCCAGACCAGAATAAACTCTAGGGAGAATGTGTTGATTTATGGAAAGGATTTCAGGAGAAATGGATGCCATGGTGGTGGGAGCTTCTTGTTCCCTATAACCTGGTAGTTACGTGGCTGGTGATCCAGCATTGGAAGTTCTCTATCCCCCAGTGACATAGGTCCACACCCTTGTATTCAACGATTTCCCAAACTAGAAACCAAATGCTCAACACATCTGACATGAGTTAATGAAACCACTGTAGGACTTTGAATTAAAAATGTCACTTACAAATTGGCCATTTGAACACATGGGCACACAAGGGCAGTTGATGGCACACTTTGGGAATTTAATATGGTGGTGCTTGGGTGACAGAAGTCTATCCTTGGGACTATCCCTGAGATGAATGTGCACAGTCTGCATTTCTGCTCTCTACTTCCTGCTTGACACTCTCACTCTCACTCTCCTGCTATTGCCTTCAAGATTTCAGCTGGTTTCTACTCCTCTAACCCAGCAGCATGAGCTCTTATCCCTCCAGAAATAAACCCGAGATGTTCTTTCTTTCTTAAGATTCCATATGAACTTCTATCACAATAGAATAGGAAACAATAAACATGGGCTTTAGAAAATGTGGTTGAGACCTGGCATAGAGGGCAGGTGACAACACATCACTAACATGGACACCAACAGCAGATCAATTCTAGTGACTCAGGTCTCATAGGCATCTTCACCAAGAAAGCTTGGGTCTTCCTCCCACCAGAAGGGCATATCCTTTTCAGGGGCTCTGTGTGTTTGTGTCAGAAGTGGTCAAAGCCTATACCATACCTGATCATTGCAGTCCCCTAATGGCTTAGGTACAAATGAGACTGAAGTGTAGACTTGAACCACACTAACATGTGTTGACCCTATGTACACATGGATTATGATACGGTCACACAATCATTGTAGACTCTGTGTGAACTGTACCTGTTTCATGAGGGCAGCTTTAAAACTTATCTCTGTGGTGTCAAGTCAGTGCATATTTGATCACACAGACAGTGTTGCAATCCATCTAAGAGATACCACAACCTGAACTCTTCTCAATACTGAAGAAGAGAGAGCAACAGACAGACCCCATCCTGACTGGAAGTACAGCCATGTGGATACCACCATTGTCCAATCTCGCTGAGTATTATATAAAGTGTGGCCATAACCCCCTCCTCCTGAGCCTTAGAAATCCAGTAACTACCTTCTCATCTGAGACACAACCAGACACAAGTTCTGGGACTGATACACTCACTCTGTCCTTGAAGGTGAAGGGAAAAGTACTTGTTTGTTGTCTCTTGCAAAAAAAAAAACAATCCACCATACATGATGCATGTGGGCACAACATACCAATGACACATGGACAGGAGTTGACATTGACAACAACAACCCTGGCATGTGTGAAATGTAAATAGAGCCAAAAATGAAGGTCACAGAGGAGGATTCAGCTCAGTTTCAAATTGCAAGAAAAGGAAACACAGCATAGACTGATGGGAGATGTCATTCTGTATATATGTTTCTCATACTGGTTAATGAATAAAGCACTGTTGGCCAATAGGAAATGAAGATAGGAGGGACTAGGAGACAAGGAGAAAAGAGGAAGTAGTAAGGAGCACTCAAAAAAAAAAAAACCAACTAACAGAAACAGAAGTAAAAAAGCCATGTAAAGATGGAAAGCACAGAAAAACTGTGGATACTATATGCTCTTCTGGTGTCTTTATATCGTTTGACTGCTGAGAAAACAACTGTTAAAGAAAATACTCCTGGATTGATTCAATTTATATATTTTAAGAATGCTTTGACTCCAAAATTTAAGTCTAAGGACAAGTTACTGGGCAAAACGATTTCTATTTTTGTTCCCACAGAAAATGAAAAGCTGTGGATTCCTTCCAGACTAATGTGGTTTGATCAAGCCAGACCCCCAGAAACAGAATCACAGGTGATCCTACATTCATAACAGCTTGAACAAGGAAGCCTTGCAGTCTATAGCCAGGATTTCTGAGTCTTCTCAGGATCCCCATGACAGCGCTCCCTACCAGCAGGAAGAAGTTTGGAAACAATGATGCCCAAATCCCCAAATAGTGTTTATAAATGTTTGTTTTCATTTAAATGTGGTTGGTTATAACTGGTTAATTATCACAACCAATTTTTATAAAGGTAAAAAGGGGATTATGGTATAGATATAAATACTTTGTTTTGGAATGGATTTTCATTTATTGATACAATTTAAGGTCAATTTTGTGATATGTATATTTCTCCTGTTGTTTAGGTATTGTGTTTATAAAGCTCATTTAGAAATGCAATGTATAAATTAGTACAGATTATAGATAATTAGCTATGATAGTCAAAGCTTAGAGTTAAGTTAGTTAAGTTTTTCAAGATACACAGAGATGTATTTGAGATAGATAGGAATTCTTCAAACCTTTCAAAGACCTACAGAATATAGCATTTAAAATGGTTTAGGGTTTTTCTTGCCAGTGAAACAAAACTGCTCCTGGCAACACCACTGTATCAAAAAGGAAGATGGACATTAAAGAAAGGCATTATTAAGTTTACTTTCAATATGGCAAGACTAGCCATTTGGGCAAGATATAGCTCTTGTCTGGACTGTTTGACTCTATGCTATATAAACTGGACATGCAGGACCCACAGAAAAGTGACTGCTGATACAAGATGGACATTGCTACACAGTTCATGCTTTATGGAAGTGTCTGCCAGATAGTTTGCAGGACAGAGAAAAGTGACTGACAAACTGCCAATACAAGAAGACAATTTAAAGTTTCCTGTGGCCTATTGGTTGAAGATGGAATATTACAGATAAACTTCAGGTGACTGACAAGGCAAGATGTCTCTGTCATTTCTAGAGTTTATATACTATCCTTCTGTGGTGTTTGAAGGAGTTGAATACACATAGTTATGGTTATAGTTTTCATTAGTTAGACTTAAAGTTAAGTTACATATAGGACTTTAGACTTAAAAATAAAGGATAGATGAAAGAATAGTTTCTTTTAATCATACTAAATATTAGTGGACTAACTATTGCTAACTGTGAATCTTACTTAATAATTGTTGTGTTATTTATTTTGCAATGTAAAAGTTAAAACCCTTCTTTTTATTTAGACAGAAAAGAGGAGATGAAGGGAGTTGTCAATCAGTATATATGATTCTCAAACTGGTTAATGAATAAAGCAATGTTGGCCAATAAAAAAGGAAGATAGGAGGGACTAGGAGACAAGGAGAAAAGAGGAAGTAGTAAAGAGGAGTCAACATGGAGAGGTTGGGAAGACCAGACGTCTGCCCCACTCCCCTGTAAGATTAAGACCATGTGGAGATTAATAGAAATGGGTTTATAAATAAGATAGAGTAAGCCGATAATAAACAAATACCTGGCCAACAGCATTATATATAATACAGAGTCTCAGTGTTTTAATTGGGGCTGGTGTGGCGGCAGGACCAGTCCAATGGTGGGCAGAAAGACCCTACTCCTTACAATAGATTGTGATGTCATCAGCATGCTTGCTCACCAAAGGGGGGCCTGGCTTGTCAGTGACATCTTGAAAGGGATAACAGGTGTAGGGTACCAGGCCAATGATAAATTATACCACCATAGAACTGTTCCGATGAGGGAGACCGGGAAATTCCCATCTACAGATCCAAACAAGGTTTTTGGTAATGACATGTTTTACAATTGAGACACAAGTGTTGCCTTAAAATGCACCAGTGTGCCATGTGTCAGCAATATGGTGTCAAATCAATGTTGAGAGACCTTCTAATTTGAGAGTCTTTCTGATTAGGATTATCAAACACTGGATGACCAATTAGAGTAGTCTCACAGCAGAGCACAAGCATTCCTTCAGGCTGGATATTTTGGGGATATGGATTATTTCCCAGCAGCTAAGGGATGAGGGGATACTCTCAGGAAATACTAACCCTCACAACTCACTGTCTCATTAGGGTCTCTATTGCTGTGAAGAGATACTTGGTCTTACAAAACAAAATCATTTAGTTGGTTTGGTTTACATTTTCAGAGATTCAATCCATTGTCATCCAGATGTGGCATGGCAGCACACAGGCAAACTTGGTGCTGGAGAAGGAGCTGAGAGTCAGTCCTACACCATCACTTGCAGGTAAGAGAACATGGTTTGAGTTTCACACTGTGCAAAGAATGAGCAAAGGAGACCTCAGAATTTACCACTACAGTGATACATTGCCTCCAACAAGGCAACACACACTTCTACAATATAATGCACCCTAAGAGTGCCACCCACTATGCAAGCCATTTTTTTTCAAACCACACTCACTTAACAATCTTTGAATTAAACAGTAGTTTCTAGGATCCTACATCCTTATGATCATCTACAGGGTTACCAGTGGACAAATATTTTGACACTGATGGCATTGAATGAATACATCATTTCCAAGCCTATCACCATGCTGTATTGACTCAAATTTACAAACTGAGACCATTGGTATAAGGTTTATGGACAGTTCCATTGTGTCATTTGTTCATGGTAGAATGCAAAATTCATGACCTCTGTAAAAACATTTTTTAATTTTTTCACGGGAAATAGTCTTCTTTCATATAATACATCCTGACCACAGTTCTCCTCTTTCCACTCCTCCTAGATTCCCCTATTTGCCCCCTCTCCTAGATCCAGCACCCTTCTATTTCTCTTCAGAAAGAGTAGGCCTTAGAGTGCATGAAAATATACAATAAGACAAGGAACAATCCCTCATATTGAGACTGGATCAGACACCCCAATAGGAGGTAAAGGGGTTCAAGAGCAGACAAATGAATCGAGACACTCCAACTCCCACTCTTCGAAGTCTTACAAAACTGCCATGTTAACAACACTAGCATATGCCACACTGTGACTCACTAGGCAGATGCTCCATTGCAGTTGTTGTGTACTGGGCCAAAGTGCATGTCGAACAATGCCTCCACATCCAGAGAATTTTGTGGTCGACTCTGAGTACACTGTACCTGCTGATTCATGCAGGACCACCCTGAGTCCCTGTCTCCCTGATATTTGACCCCCATAGTCATGTCTCTGATGGAGGTGACTATGGAACCAGTTCAGGCAAATGCCCACAAACCGTGCCATGGGAACTCATTGTGTTAGCCTCAAATCTCCCTACCCCTATATCCTGGCACTACACAGTACAATCCTAGTAATCTGATGTACAACCACACCACCCAAAACCTGCCTTCTGCCCATCATGTTTCCTACCTGGCCTGCTGCTCCACTGCTCAGTTTGAGCACTGGGCCACAATGAGACTCCAACAACCCATCCACCTCTCAAGAATTTCCTGGATCTCTTCTAATCACACTGGACTTGCCTATCCAAGTGGGACCAAACTCAGTCCTTCTACCTTCCTGATCTTTGACCCCCATCACCAGGCTTCTGACAGAGTAGAAACCTCCTAAAGAGCTTGGACCATGAAGTGTTACCGACATCAAACACCTGACCCACCTATGCTCGCAGGGAGAGGAGGGAAGAGAGAGAGAATTCTCGTGCACCCAAAGGAAGAAGCTATGGGAAGACAGCAATACAAGGAAACATCCAACAGGAGAAAGACAAGCATGACATAACCTCAATCTAGAAACTCTACAACTACACCTGAATACACAAAAGCAGATGAAGCAAAACAGAACAACTTAAGGAATAATTTCATGAAAATAGGCACTCAAAGAAGATATGAGAAAATAACTTAAAGAAATGGAAAAAACAAACAAAAATGCAAAAAATGAATAAATCTCTTCAAGAAAATAAGGAAAGCCAAGAAGAAGAAAAAAAAATCACTCAGATGAAGGAAACAACTCAAATAGTTCAAGACTTGAAAACTGAAATAGACAAAGAAGAAAACACAAAACTGAGGGAATGCTGGAAAAAGAAATACTGAAAAAAACAATCAGGAACTACAGGTGCAAACATAACCAACAGAATACAAGCCATGGAAGACAGACACTCAGATGCTAAGGATAAACTAGAGGAAATAGATTCATCAAAAAAGGAAATTTTAAATACAACAAATCCTTCACATAAAACATCCAGAAAATGAGGAACACATTGAACAGGCATAATAAGAATAAAAGGCATAAAAGAACACAAAGTTGTAGGGGTTTGCTTCTGTTTCCTAGATGAGGGCTCCATACTGGTGGATAACTTAGTCCTGGATCGCATTGTCAGGGAAGGAAATATATGGACCTTTTCCACTGTTACACAATTTTTTGTTGGGGTCAGTTTTGTAGTTCTCTGAACATTTCTTTACGTTCAGTTTTCTCTTCAAACCTATAATGGCTCCCTCTTTTATGGTCTCTCTCCTCTCTCTATTTCTCTCTCTCTCACTCTCTCTTCTTTTTTGTCTCTTCTCTTCCTCCATTGACTCAATCTTCCTAGTCCCACGGGATTGCCTCTCTTCCCCTCTCTTTCTCCTAGTTCCCCCTCTAATCACAGGCCTCCTGCCACCCAAACTGATACCTAGGAATCCAGCATGCCACTGATTAAGGCCCCATGAAGATAGGTGTCAGCTAGAATACCAGAGCACTCTAAGGGAACTCATTCAGTGGAACTAGGATGTATCCTTTGTGCACAAAAGGACTTTATGTGCACATCCCCCATGGAGAGATACTCCCTAATCTAGATACACCAGAGAAGTCCTACTCCCTACTCCAAATGACTTAACAGATTTAGATGATCCCTCATGGAGGGCATCAACCATCTTGTGGAGTGGTGGAGGGGGTGAGAGGCAAGGGTGGTTGGGTTATATGTGAGGATGGGAGAGAGGGAAAGAGGGGAGAACAGAGAGGGAACTGGGATCGATATGCAAAAACAAATAATCAAATGAATTAATATTTCAAAAAAATGCAAAGAGGCCAGCTAAAAGGTACAGAAATCATATTCATCAAAACCATTGAAGAAAATTTTCTCAGTCTGAGGAAGTACAAAAAGCATACCAAATACCAAATAGAATGGGCCAAAGACAAAAGATCGCTAGACACATCATACTCAAAATACCTAACATAAAGAATAAAGAAAGAATATTAAGCGCAGCAAAGGAAAAAAAAAAAGCTAGATAACATATAAAGGCAGACCTATCAAAATTACACCTGACTTCTCCATGGAAACTCTCAAGGCCAGAAGGTCATGCATACATATTCTACAAGTACTAAGAGTCCATGCATGCCAGCTCAGACTATATGACCAGCAAATTTCTCAATCATTACAGAAGGAGAAAACAAGATATTCAATGACAAATCAAGATTTTCACAATAGTTATCTACAAATCCAGCCCTACAAAAGTTCTGGAAGGAAAACACCGACCCAACTATATTCACAAAACAACCGCCAACAACAAATCTAAAACAAACAAGAATTAATAATCAATGGTCCTTACTTTCCCTTAACATTAATGGTCTTAACTTGCTTATGAAAATACAGACATTACCTCAGGGTAAAAGATTCGGAAAACTTCTTCCAATTAAATGGACCCAAGCAGCAAGCAGGTGTAGCTATCCTAATATCTAACAAGTAAGACTTCAAACCAAAATACATCAAAGGAAATGAAGAATGTCATACCATATTCATCACAGGAGAAATCAACCAGTACAAAGTCTCAATTCTGAACATCTATGCCACAAATACAAAATACCCATATTCATAACAGAAACGCTACTAAAATCAAGCTCACATAAAACTACACGCTCATACTAGCAGACTTCAACACCCCACTCTCACCACTAGACAGAAACTTAACAAAGAAAAAAACAACTCACAGAAGTTATGTCCCAATTGGGTTTAACAGATATCTATAGAAAATTCCATCCAAACACAAAAGAAGAATATACCTTCTTCTCAGCTCCACTTGGAATATTCTCTAAAACCAACCACATACTAGGCAACAAACACAACTCAACAGATACAAAAAAAAAAAAAAAAAAAAAAAAAAAAAATGGAATAGTCCCCTGTATCTTATCAGACAACCATGCTTTAAAGTTGTAATTCACAACACAAATTGCAGAAAGCCTACAAACTCATGGAAACTGAACAAGGGGCAATTGCACCACACCTGAGTCAAGGAAGAAATAAAAAAAATTAAAGACTTCTTAGAATTAAAAGAGAATGACGACACAACATACCCGAACTTATGTGAACTTTGAAAGCAGTGCTACGAGGAACGTTCATTGAACTAAGTGACCATATGAAGAAAACGGAGGATAATCACATGAAAGAATTATAGAACAAAAACAAGCAAACTCACAACACAGGAGTAGATGCTAGAAAAATTAATTTAAGGGAGTAAATCAAGTATGTATAAAAAAGGTGAACAGTACAAAAAATCATTAGACCAAATAATTGATTTTTCGAGAAAATCAACAAGGCAAAAAAGACCTTTATCCATACTAACCAAAAGGCACAGAGAGAATGTGCAAATAACCAAATCAGAAAAAAAAAAGGTGGACATAATAACAGACACTGAGGAAATCCAGACAATTTTCAGGTCATACTTTGAAAAACTATACTGCACAAAATTTGAAAATTCTAAGAAAATGAACAAATTTCTGGATAACTATCACTTACCAAAAGTAAATCAAGAAAACATAAGCAACATAAATATACCTATAACCCCTTATGAAATAGAAGCAGTCATCGATGGCTTCAGTGCAGGTTTCAACCAAAAAATCAAAGAAGAGCTAATAGCAATATTTCTCAATTTTTTCCACACAATAGAAGAAGGAGGTTCATTACCAAAATCCTTTTACGAGGCTACCCTCTCGTACCCAAGCCACACAAAGACACAACTAAGAAGGAGATCTAGACACCAATATCCCTCATGAACATAGATGCAAGGATACTCAATAAAAACTGGCAAATAAAATCCAAGACCACATCCGAGAAATCATCCAACATAACCAAGTAGGCTTCATCCCTGGGATTCAGGTATGGTTCTACACTTGAAAATCTATCAATGTGATTAACCAGACATACAAACTGAAAAAGAAAAATCACATAATCATCTCACTGGATACTGACAAAGCCTTTGACAAAACTCAACACCTTTTCATGGTAAAGGTCTTGGAGAGGTCAGGGATAATAGGAACATACCTAAACTTAATAAAAGCAATATACTGTAAACCAACAGCCAGTATCAAACTGAATGGAAAGAAGGTTAATGCGAGCCCATCGAGAGCACCCTTGGAGCTCTGATACACCCCCACCCATCCCCACCGCCAGCCTACCCCCCCTACCCTGTGCCCTACCCCACCCACGGTCCTGCCGCTCTGGGACAGAGGGTGGAGCCAACAGTCCATCCTACTTTGGAGACTTCTTAGAGCAACTCTGAACAAAGGAGACCTGACTATCCACGTGGGACCACCTGTAATTTCCACCAGCTTGGTCTCTGACCCTGCCTCCAGTCCTCTCCTGGAGTCCCGGGCCCCTCCCAGAGATCCTCCTATCTCTGCGGGTCCACTCAGAGTTCCTGTGGGCAAGATGATTGACCCCAAATCCTGGCCTCTGCCAAAGAATGAGGTCTCAGCTGGAGAGCGCCAGTTTCCAGTGAAATCCCACTACCCTGCAAAACCTTCTCAAGTTCCAGCTCAGCCCTCGTCCTCTTCCACCAGCTATTGGCTAGAGCTATTGGCCAGAGCTATTGGCCAGAGGTCCACTGTGAGCACCTGCTGGCATCTTCTTCTGGATCCTCATCCTTGACCCCATCCCTGGATCCCTGTCTGCGGAGAAATCTCCTAGAGAGCTTGGACCACACAGAGCTACAGATATTGAATTTCAGACCCACATAAGCCCATCGGGGAAGTACCATAGAGAGAGGGAAGAGACACCACCAACACCTACTGGAAGAAACTATGGGAAGAAGGCAATACAAGAGAACACCTAACAACAGAAAGACAAACATGACACCACCAGAATTTAGGGAATCTACACCAACTAGAATGGAACACAACAACAAAGCAGAGGAAGCAGAAGGATACGACTTAAAAATTACCATCATAAAAATGATAGAGGCCCTCAAAGAAGATGTGAGAAAATCCCTTAAAGAAATGGAGGAAAAAACAAACAAAAAAGTGGAAGAAATGAACAAATTCCTTAAGGAAAGTATAGAAAGCCAAGAAAAAACAATTAACCAGGTGAAGGAAATGGTTCAAGACTTGAAAATTGAAATTGAGAAAATAAAGGCAACACAAACGGAAGGAATGCTGGAAATTGAAAAGCTGGGGAAAAAATCTGCAACCACGGACACAAGCATAACCAATAGAATTCAAGAGATGGAAGAGAGAATCTCAGGTACAGAAGATAAACTAGAAGAAATAGATTCATCGACCAAAGAAAATCATAAATCCAACAAATCCTTAACACAAAACATCCAGGAAATGTGGGACACCATGAAAAGGCCAAAACTAAGACTAATACGCATAGAGGAAGGTGAGGAAGCCCTGCTCAAAGGTGCCGAAACCATATTCAACAAAATCATCGAGGAAAACTTTCCAAATCTGAAGAAGGACATGCCCATGAAAGTACAAGAAGCATACCGAACCCCAAATAGGCTGGACCAAAGAAAAAAGACCCCTCGACATATAATAATCAAAACACCTAGCATACAGAATAAAGAAAGAATATTAAGAGCAGCGAAGGAAAAAGGACAGGTAACATATAATGGCAGACCTATCAAAATTACACCTGACTTCTCCATGGAAACCCTCAAGGCCAGAAGGTCCTGGATAGATGTTCTAAAACTATTAAGAGAACACGGATGCCAGCTTAGGCTACTATATCCAGCAAAACTCTCAATCAATATAGATGGAGAGAACAAGATATTTAATGACAAAACCAGATTTTCCCAATATGTATCTACAAATCCAGCCCTACAGAAAGTATTGGAAGGAAAACTCCAACCCAAGGAAGGTAACTATGCCCACAAAAATGTAGGCAACAGATAATCCAACTACACCAGAAACCTAGGGTGAAGCAGAACAAATATATTCACAATACCACTGCCAACAACAAACCTAAATCAAACAAGCATCAACAATCAATGGTCCTTACTCACCCTCAGCATTAATGGTCTTAACTCACCTATAAAAAGACACAGGCTGGCAGAATGGATACGAAGACAGAATCCATCCTTTCTGCTGCACACAAGAAACACATCTTAGCTTCAAAGATAGACATTACCTCAGGGTAAAGGGTTGGGAACAGATTTCCAATCAAATGCAAATAAGAAGCAAGCAGGCGTAGCTATCCTAATATCTAACAAGTTAGACTTCAAACCAAAATTAGTCAAAAGAGATGAAGACGGTCATTTTATATTCATCTCAGGAGAAATCCATCAACACAAAGTCTCAATTGTGAACATTTATGCCCCTAATACAAAGTCACCCACATTCGTTAAAGAAACACTTAAACTCAAAGCTCATATGAAACCTCACACACTTATAGTGTGAGACTCCAATACACCACTCTCAACACTAGACAGGACCACAAATCAGAAACTCAACAAAGAAACAGAAGAATTAACAGAAGTTATGTCTCAACTGGGGTTAATAGACATCTATAGAACATTCCATCCAAAGACAAAAGACTATACCTTCTTCTCTGCTCCACATGGAACCTTCTCTAAAATCGATCACATAATAGGTGACATAACAAACCTCAACAGATACAAGAGAATAGGAATAGTTCCCTTATCGGACCACCATGCTTTAAGATTGGAATTCAACAACCACACAAATAGCAGAAAACCTGCAAACTCATGGAAACTGAAAAATGTGCAATTGCACCACTCCTGGGTCAAAGAAGAAATAAAGAAAGAAATTAAAGACTTTCTAATATTCAACGAGAATGAGGATACAACATAACCGAACTTATGGGACACCTTGAAAGCAGTGCTACGAGGGAAGTTCATTGCACTAAGTGCCCATATGAAGAAAACAGAGGATAGTCACATAAGAGAATTAACAGCCCAACTGAAAACCTTAGAACAGAGAGAAGCGAATTCACCCCACAGGAGTAGACGCCAGGAAATAATCAACTTGAGGGCTGAAATCAACAAAATAGAAACCAAGAAAACAATACAAAAAAATCAATGCAACAAAGAGTTGCTATAGACCAATATCCCTGATAAACATCAATGCAAAAATACTCAATAAAATACTGGCAAACCAGATTCAAGAATACATCAGAGAAATCATCCACCATGACCAAGTAGGCTTCATACCTGGAATGCAGGGATGGTTTTTAACATATGAAAATCTATCAACATGATCTTCCATATAAACAAACAGAAAAAGAAAAACCATATGATTATCTCCCTAGATGCAGAAAAAGCCTTCGACAAAATTCAACACCCTTTCATGATAAAGGTATTGGAGAGGTCAGGGATAACAGGAACATACCTAAACATAATAAGAGCAATATACAGCAAACCAACTGCCAACATCAAACTGAATGTAGAGAAACTTAAGCCATTTCCTCTAAGATCAGGAACAAGACAAGGCTGCCCTCTCTCTCCATATCTCTTCAATATCGTACTAGAAGTTCTAGCTAATGCTATAAGACAACAAAAGGAGATCAAGGGGATCCAAATTGGAAAGGAAGAAGTCAAACTGTCTCTATTTGCAGATGATAGGATAGTTTACATAAGCGACCCAATAAACTCTACCAGGGAACTCCTACAGCTGATAAACACCTTCAGCGAACTAGCAGGATACAAGATAAACTCAAAAAATCAGACGACAAAGAGGCAGAGAAAGAAATCAGAGAAACATCACCCTTTACAATAGCCACAAGCAACATAAAGTATCTTGGTGTAACGCTTACCAAACAAGTAAAAGACCTATATAATAAGAACTTTGTGACTCTAAAGAAATAAATTAAAGAAGATACCAGAAAATGGAAAGATCTCCCATGCTCTTGGTTAGGTAGGATTAACATAGTAAAAATGGCAATCTTACCAAAAGCAATCTACAGATTAAATGCAATCCTCGTTAAAATCCCACCACAATTCTTCACCGACCTTGAAAGGATAATAATCAACTTTATATGGAAAAACAAAAGACCCAGAGTAGCCAAAACAACCCTATACAATAAAAGAACTTCAGGAGGCATCACCATTCCTGACTTTAAGCTCTACTTCAGAGTTCTAGTTCTGAAAACAGCCTGGTATTGGCATAAAAATAGACAGGTAGACCAATGGAATCGAATTGAAAATCCTGATATTAATCAACGCACCTATGAACACCTGATTTTCGACAAAACAGCTAAAATTATACAATGGGGCAAGGACAGCATCTTCAACAAATGGTGCTGGCACAATTGGATGAGGGTGTGTAGAAGACTGCAGAGAGACACATGTCTGTCGCCATGCACAAAACTCAAGTCCAAATGGATCAAAGACCTCAACATCAATCCAGCCACATTGAACCTCTTAGAAGAGAAAGTAGGAGGTACCCTTTAACAAATAGTTATAGGAGACTGCTTCTTGAACATAACTCCAGTGGCACAGACACTGAAAGAAACAATTATGGGACCTCTTCAAACTTAGAAGTTTCTGTAAGGCAAAGGACACAGTTGACAAGACCAAATGGCAGCCCACAGCATGGGAAAATATTTTTATCAATCCTATATCCAACAAAGGGCTGATCTCCAAAATACACAAAGAACTCGGGAAAGTAGTCAACAAAACACCAAATAACCCTATTAAAAAATGGGGTACAGAACTGAAGAAAGAATTCTCAATAGAGGAAATCAAAAAGGCTGAAAGACACTTAAGAAAATGCTCCACATCCTTAGCTATCAGGGAAATGCAAATCAAAACAACTTTGAGATACCATCTTACCCCTGCCAGAATGGCTAAAATTAGAAACACCAGTGATGACTTATGTTGGAGAGGATGTGGAGGAAGTGGAACACTCCTCCACTGCAGGTGGGAGTGCAAACTCATACAGCCATTTTGGAGATCAGTATGGCGGTTCCTCAGGAAAATGGGAATTAGTTTACCACAGGACCTGGCAATCCCCCTCTTAGGCATATACCCAAAGGATTCACATCCATGCAACAAAGACATCTGTTCAACTACGTTCATATCAGCACTATTTGTAATAGCAAGAACATGGAAGCAACCTAGATGCCCCTCAATTGAAGAATGGTTAATGAAGATGTGGCACATCTACACAATGGGATACTGCTCTGAAGAAAAAAAAGTATGGTATCTTGAAATTCGCAGGCAAGTGGATGGCACTTGAAGAAACCATCCTGAATGAGGTCACAAAAAGAGGAACACAGTATGTACTCACTCATATATGGATTTTAGACCTAGATCAAATGATCACCAGCCTATAATTTACATCACCAGACAAACTAGGATACAAGGTATATTCTAAGAGATTCATATAAAGTCCCTCACAGAACTGGGAAGGGACAAGTCCCCCAGAGCTCAGGTGAAGTGGGGGAGGACAGCGAATGGAGAGAGAAGTAGGAGAAAATGAGGGGGAGGAGAGGAAGGCATGTGCGACCAGGAGGATTGAGCCTGGTTAGGAATGGAAGATAGGAAAGAGAGAGACAGAGACAGAGACTGAGAGAGAGAACATAAAAGAGGGAGCCAATATTGGTTTGAAGATAAAATTGAACAAAAAGAAATGTAGAGAGAACTACAAGACTGCTCCCAACTAACAATCTCAGCTTCTGTGGAAAGGCTATCATAAATGCCCTTCCTGGAGAGTGAGATCAACAACTAACTTCTCCATGGAGCACTCAACTAATGCCTGTTGAAAATAGGAGCAAACACCCATACATAAACACTGAGTCGAACTAGAACCCAGAAGCAGATGGAGAGGACAAGACCATGGGGCAGAAAGACATAGAGACAGCTTACCTGAACAAGGAGGAGCTAAGGGCCACTAGACTGATAGCTGGGAAGCCAGCATAGGACTGACTCAGGCCCCCCTGAATATGGGTCTCAGCCAGAAGGACTAAGCAGTCTAAGAGACCTCAAACAGTTGAGCCAGGATGTATCCCTTGTGGACAAAAGGACTTTGCGAACACATCCCCATGGAGGGATAACTGCCTTAATCTAGAGACAGGAGAGAAGCCCTAGTCCCTACTTCACAGGACCTGTCAGATCTACATGACCCCAACTGGATGGCATTCCCATACATATGGAATTGGGGTGGGGGGATGGGAGGGAAGGGTGGTTAGAGTGCATGTGAGAGGTCAGAGAAGGTAAAAAGGAGGGAAGGAGGGAGGGAGGGCTGGGGGGAGGGACGGAGGGAGGGAGAAGCAACTGGGATCGACATGTAAAATAATAAATTAAATTAAAAAAAATGCTTTGACTCCAAAATTTAAGTTTAAGGACAAGTTACTGGGCAAAAGATTTCTATTTTTGTTTCCACAGAAAATGAAAAGATGTGGATTCCTTCCAGACTAATGTGGTTTGACCACGCCAGACTGCCTGAAACAGAGTACAAGTTGATCCTACATTCAAAACAGCTGGACAAAACAGCCCTGCAGACTACAGCCAGGATATCTGAATCTTCTTTGAATCCCCCAAGACAGAGCCCCTTACCAGCAGGAAGTAGTTTGGAAAGAACAACGCCCAAATTCCCAAATATTGTGTATAAATGTTTGTTTTCATTTAATTGGACTTTGTTATATAAAATTAAATTAAAAAAAAGAAAAAAAAAAGATCAGGTGGGGACTGGAAGCCCTGGTCTCTGATCATCCAACACAAGCCTACTATGCCAGTTACTTTCAACTCTGGCTAACATTAAAATTACTAAGGGGAGGACTTAGAATCAGCACCAAAACAGAGAAAATAAAATTCTCTGGATGAAACACAAGTAATCACATACTAGCTAGTATAGTACAAGGCCTGGGTATCAGTGTTTTTCTCCCCTAAACAATTTTAATGTGAAGTCCAAGGATGAGTAACTCTCAAAATACTGGGCAATGCTAATGTTTTAGAATCACACAGAACTGTTCCTATTATTAGAAGTTATAACTTAGTGTCTTAAGTACAGGAAGTTACTATGTGATGTTTACACTACTGGATGAAATGGTCTAGATTAAAATTCTCATTCAAAGGCTGAGGAGATAGCTCGGTTTGTGTGAGATACTTGACGAGCAAGAAATGTACTGTGTTTCATCTCTAGCATTGCATGAACCAAATATGACAGTTCATGCCTGTGATCCCAGTACTTGTGAGGTAGAGACAGGAGGATCAAGAGTTCAATATCACCCTTGAACTTAGCAAGTTCCAGGCCAGCTGGACTAAGTTAGACCTTGTCTTAAAACACTTTAACAAACAAAATTAGTTGGGACTAGAGAGATGGCTCATCAGTTTAGAGTACACATTATTTTTATAGAGAACCTGAGTTCAGTTCTCATGTCAGGTGGTTCACAGTCATCTGTAACTCCAACTCTAGAGGATCTAACAAATGTTTGCACCCAGTTAAAAGTAAAACAAATATATATCTCTAAAAGATAAATAAATAAAATCCTAAATTTGCCACTTTCTTACTGAGAAATGAGTGGTGAGTTATGCAATAGGGTTTATTAACCCACTCATCTTGACCTCAAGGAAGAAAGGGATATATTAAGTATATTTTTCCTTTACTTAACTGATAACCCAACAAAGCATGGCATCTTGTTGATAGAGGCATAGGCACTGCTAAATGTCTTCAGTGCAGATTCCCACAGCAAATAATTTTTTCTATTTCCCAATGTCAGGAGAACAAACGTGTACACACCATGGTCAACAGCATGGTGTTCTCCAGCTGCAATTTGAAATGCTAAAGGTTTTTAAAATAAACATATGGAAAATAGCTCCCTTAAAGTAGAAATAATATGAGTGTTGCCATGGCAGTGGAAAGGGGAGAGGGTGTTTGTATATAAGAATTACACGCATGCAGGGTGGTGGTAGTGTACTGCCTGTGGAAATTTTAAACACAGCAATAAACCACACAAATATTTTTCTGGTTTTTAAGATTATTATGACCAAGTAACAGAAATTCTAAACAGTTTTTTAACAAAGCAGATAACTTCTTCCACCCCTAGGCCATTCCATTTCCACAGCCTCTCTCACCCCTTTGCCTCTACATACAACTTATTAGGAATGAGACCTTTGCCCAAATGCTTTATATAACAAGACACTTACTTTTGTAACAAACTGTAAGAAAGGTATTAATGATAGCCACATTATATAGACAAAATGTCTAAACCATTCTAAGAACTATTAAAGGATTTTGAGGAGATTTGTTTATATGTCAATTTACTTGCTTGTTTAGAGATAGGGTCATGTGGATCCCAGCCTGGCCTCAATATAGCTATGTAATCAAGGATGACCTTAAAGTTATGATTCTCTTGCCCCTACTCCCACTTCCAATTAAGTGCTAGGATAACGTTTATGCCACCATACCCAGTTAAGTGGATGTTGTGGATTGAACCCAGGGCTTTATGCATACAGGACATAAGAATTCTGTCAACTGAGATATAAGGTATGGCAGCCCAAAGGATGTTAATATGTCCATAAACACACTTCATGTAGGTGACAGAACTAGACCTGAACAAAGTGGTTAAGCTTTTAAAACTATTTTCATAGCTACAAAGCTGGAAATCTTTCAAAAGTGGCTGTTGGGTCAAACTATAGACAAGGAAATCTGAGAAACAGTATCTCAGGTCTAATACATTAGGTTTCCTTCTATAAGAACATTGATTAATTCTCATTAAGAGGATGTCCATGTAATAATAACATACAGAAAATTTTATTTAAGTTGGTGGACCCCAGTATGTCTGTGCCATGATTTGGTTGACCAGATATCCCTAGCAGTAGATTGAGTAAACGTTGATTGACATGGTTGTTGGTCCCAAGCAAGATAGTGATCAAAGTCTTGGCTTCTACAGATTTATTGTTGTTACTGGCAGAAAACAATGCCTGTCATTTCAATCTGAGGTGTTTTGAAGGATAGTTGTCTAGTTGGTTTTTGTCAAGTTGGCACAAACCTAGACTTCTCTGAGGAGAGGGAATCTTACTTGAGAAAACACCTCCATCATAGTGTCCTGTGAGCAACTTTGTGGGGCATGTTCCTACAGGAGGGCCCAGTCCATTGTGGATGATGCCAACCCTGAGTAGCTGATCCTGTGTTGTACAAGGAAGCAGGTTGAGCAAGACATGTTGATCAAGCTAGTAAGCAGCACTCCTTCATGTCTTCTCTTTCAGTTCCTACCTCCAGGTTCCTATCCTCAACTGCTTGAGTCAGTCTTCCTTCAGGCAAGACAATATACTTTGCCTCCATTTATGCCAAATAATGATTCCATAGACTCTAATTGCACAGATAAAAATCACTATATGACACAAAGGTATTGAAGCAGGAAGTGGAGAAACACAGCTCCAGGGGAAAATAATGTTCTGCTTTTAATTTGGCTCCTGAAGATAACACAGGCAAACTAAATGAATGACTCAGTCAAGACTGTAACCATTAGTTCTTGACCATCTAAACAACAATTATAAAGAAAAGGGTTAAATCCAGGACACTTACTATTCAAGGGCTGGATACACATGTGCCCACTGCAATTCACAGAGATAGGCAGGATGACATTTAATACCATTTTCTCATAATGTGAAAGAGAAGACAGGCTTGCTTGGGCTTGCCTCTTTGCTTGGGAGATGTGATGAATAAAAACATTTCTGACAGATAAGCAGTACCATTCAGATGAATTTCCAGACAATAAACAAAGCCAACATTCTATCTTACTTTTTTGGAAAATATTTTTAAAATATGTTGCCCATTTTCCTACCACCTTCAAAAGCAGCAGACAGCATTTTGTATGGTTCTTTGGGGCTTGCTAATGATAGTTAATTGTGGAACTCCACAACATAAACTAACACTCTCCAGGGTTAACTAGTACATTCTGTCACTTATGTTAAGTAGCTGCAGGTTGTTCTTCTCTCTGCTCTTGAACCTCTGCTCTTAATTCTGTAGCCATTATGCTCTAATGCCAAAAAAGAAAGGTTTGTCCTTGGTGGCCTTGCCTTTGATTCTGTTCTTATCTTGTTCAGATATGAAACAAGAAATTCTTTGGAACATAATCATAAGCAGATTCTAAATGAGATGGTAGAGGGTTTGTGACTTTAGGAAGTCATGTGGCTTCTGTTTTTAGTCTTTAGTTATCAGGTTGAGGATGGCATTCACAAGCCACCTTCAGGTCACTGTGATTGTACTATAGTTTGTAACAACTTTTGTCATTGCTGTGTCTTGTGTTCCCCACAAGTTCACATGTTAGGAACTGAATCAACCAATTCACATGATAATGGTGTCTAGAGGTTAAGCCTCTAGGAGAAGATTGAGAAAATAAGAATTCAAGACAGTGAGTTCTTTGACAACATTAGTAGCTTTATAAAAAATGGAACACCTGAGTTACAAAGCCATCCTACTTTACCATTTGATGTCCTCCCCTGTTATGGTACAGCCAGAAGGCCCTGACTAGCAGCAGTGACCACCTTGTCCATGGAGTCTTCAGCCACCAAACCTGTGGTCTCAATCAATCTCCACTTTTTAAACTACCCTGCCTGTGGTATTTAATTACAAGAAAATAAATACACTAACTAGGGTAGCCACCTCCCTTTGAAAAGAAAATTGTGGATGCGGTGGCATGCATTTATAATTCCAGAACTTACAATGCTAAGGCGGGAGAGTGCCACTTCAAAGGCATCCTTGGTTTCATAGCAAACAATCTGCCTAGATAACATCAAAATAAATAAATGTGAGATAATCTAGGTCACATTGTTTTTCTTCTGAATTTTACACAACACCAGATTTGAAGCACAGGGCATTCTTAAACTAGTGAAGTAGATATTCAAATTAAGTATCTTCACATAATGAAATGCTGATTTGGTGAATGGAGATGAGGAATTAGATCAAGAGAAAGGTATTTGAATTTTGTAATTGTGGAGCTGTGGACTCACCATAAACTACCAACATCAGAATATTTATGAAATGTGCCTATACACTGCATTCTTTTAAAGCTACCAAGGTACCATTTTCTATGTCATGCTAACACATTAAATAAATAAAATCATAACAACAATAACCATAACAACTACAGCAATAATAATAGCTGCACAAGACAACTTAACACTGACTACTATAAAATGTTATAAAAGAAAACCTAAGTAAATATGTCATGTATATTCGGAGGAATACTCATTGTGGTATAGTTATTACCTCTCCCAAACTAAGCTATTTGTTCAATGCAATGCACATCAAAATCCCAGTGTGCTACTTTTAGTATAAACTGACAGGCTGATGCTAAAATTATAATGAAATGTGAAAGGAAAAAAAACTAAGATATTCTTAAAATAGAACATATCTTTAGGACTCACCTTATATAACATGAACCTAGCAACTGGAACTATCATCTGTACAAGGCTGCATACCTAGAGTAGGACAGGCTGCACGAATGCACACACACATGAAGGGTCAAGTAATAGTGTGGTACAGTTGGCAAAGATAACTGAGGCTGGTTCAAGTGGCTATCCAATGGAAAACAAAATCTGACACCAATTTCACACAATATCTAACTTGCAATGCCAAACTCTCTATTACAAAGGAAAAAAATAAGGGTTTTCTAAAAAAGAAATGGACACTCAAATAATTACCAGAACAGAAAAAAATGTGACCAATCAAACCAAACAATATTAAAATTAAGACCACATGATCATTAAGACAGCATTAAATGAAAAAGTAAACTCTAGAGTAAAAGGAAGCATTTTAAATCCATATATTAAGTAAGAGCTCATATCCAGAGTATATTAAGAACTTGTTCTATAAATCAAGAAATAAAATAAAAGGCAGAAAGTTTAATAAATTAAGCAAAAGGCCAAAAG
This sequence comes from Phodopus roborovskii, assembly GCF_943737965.1. NCBI lineage: Eukaryota > Metazoa > Chordata > Mammalia > Rodentia > Cricetidae > Phodopus > Phodopus roborovskii. The sequence continues at coordinate 1,919,990 of NW_026126629.1, read as the reverse complement.
TGTTACCTCAAACAATGATTATGTGAAATAAGAAAAGGTAATCAAATTTATTAATAACCAGGGCTATGTACCTTAAAACTGCAAAGTAATACCATCACATGTCTGCAAAATGATGGAAATGACTAGGAAATAAAACATCATGGGGGATCAGCTGGAATTCTTACTCAAGAAATGAGTGCCCAGTGGTGCAACTACTTTGGATTTGGTAATATCTAATGAAGTTGTACACATACAAGCATTATGGCCAAGGAAGTCAGTTCCTATGTACATGGAACAGCATTTCAAAGATGTTCCCAGTAGTACTGCTGAGTCCATCAAAAATGGGTAAGGAATGGATCATCTATACCATTCATACATGACTTTGTATTCATGCATCAAAACACCATGAAGAGTGTGGATGTGGGTTCTGATACCACATTCAACGGTATGGACAAATCTCAAGGACAGTGTTTGGTGAGAGAAGCCAGACACTTGAGAATATGTTCTGATCTTGCCATTCAAATGATAATCAAGATTCATCCACAGAGTTGGTAGTCCAGGTAGTGACAATATCTGACTGTGAGTAAAAGTAAAAGAGGAACTTTGGGATGCCCACTCATTCCCCTTTGCTTCTTGAGGTATGTATGTCCATAAAACTATACTAATGATTCTCTCTGTCTATGTCTCTGTGTCTATGAGTCTGTCTGTCTCTCCTCTCTGTCCTCTCTATGTGTGTATGTCTCTCTCTTTCCCCATCTTTCCCACATGTATATCTGTCTGTCTCTCTCCTCCGTGCATTTTCTAACTCTGTCTCTGTCTCTTTCTTTCTCTATATATGTGTTTGTCTGTCTCTCCCATCTGTCTCTCCTTTTTCTGTTTCTCCCACCTGTGACCTGTGTGTGTGTGTGTGTGTGTGTATGTGTGTCTGTCTGTCTGTCTGTCTGTCTGCCTGCCTGCCTGCCTGCCTTTCTTTCCTAGGTCATCTCTCTCTGTGTGTGTCTGTTTCCCATCTGTCCTCTGTGTGTGTTTTATATTCAGGTTTGCATAACAAATAAAGAGTGCACAAGCCGGAATTAAGAATTGCTACTGTGGAGCTAAAATCAGACTTCTTTCATTCCTTTCTTCCCTCTGTCTTCACCCATAATCCCATCCACATGCTGTCCTTTCTGCTCTCAGGGTACCTCACATTTTTCTGGGTACAAAGGAATGGAGAGAGACAAGCTATCATCTTTGGAGAATGATGTTTTCTTCTCAGTTAGCCTAAGTCTGCATCCTAACAATGACACTAACCTGCCTACACTGTGAGTTATAGGTTTGCACTACAATTATAAACCTAACACTAATTGTAAGTGCAAATGCCTCTATGACCTTACTGAATAACCACAGTAAAGACATGAGCAAATTCTTGTACAGTGATATCAATAACCAAGGACAATGTTCCCATTTCACTCCAGCCATGTGAAGTATGTAATGAAGAGCTGAGTTACTGACCCCAGGTGCTAGAATATGTTTATTTAAGTAACACCCAACATAAGGACCATTCTACCCCCAGGCCTACTTACTGTCCCTCAATACCAAATACACACCCGAGCATAAATTACTATAATCATTTCCCCTAGCCTGCCTTTTGTAATCTGAAAGTTGGACTTTATTCTGCCCTTATTATTTTCTCTGGCTCCATCAACACTCTTCTCCTGAAATAAATAAAGAGATATCTCTGTAGAACCGACACTGGATTTCCAGGGCAGGTCTCCTTGCTCCTATCTTTGTCTCCAGGCATTTCTGATAACCGAGTCACCATCTGACATAGAAGGCAGTTCAAATCATGTTTATATTTCACGCTACCTTCTGTCTCTTGAGAACAGGGCCATTGATCATCCTCCACGGCTATTATGTCAGGGAGTGCTTTCACAAACAGAAAATGCACTAACCTTGGCCTAAATTCTGCCTTTTGTTCATGCTCCCTCTGAGTGCTCTAACTGGGAAATCTAAAGGCTCAAATAGCAAAAGCCTTAAGTCACAGTGGCTTTGCTCTGGGACACACACTCCCTATCCTGCCTCCTCCTGTCCTTTAGCATGGATAAGCTGTCTGGGTAAAAGCACTTATAATGTCTCCAACAGAAAGACACCACAGATTGTGCAGTGACTCTAACTCACCCTTCAGATCCCAGACTAAATGTCATATTCCCTTTCACAGTAGCTCAGCATCCAGATTATAAAACCTGAAAGAGTTGTGGTGTTTTCCAACTGATCAGTTCTTATGACTGATTATTTATAAAACTCACCAATATGTCTCCAGAACTTGGCACAGCACTTGGCACATCGGAGATGCTCGGTGGCAGTATGAAGGGAGAAGTAAGTTTTAGCAAAGACCCCTGGACTGAGCAAAGCCTCACCTGCTGCTGAACTCCCCATGCAATGACTGCAAGCAATGAAGGAAGGAGGAAGGGAACAAAGTGAAGATGCAGGAGGAACCATGGAAAAGCCAGGGAGCATTGGCTGCTAACGCTGCTCCCCCCAAACTCAAACCCAAGCCTGCTTATGCCTCTGCAAGGAACCCAGAGAAGGTACTCTGAGGGAAAGGGAGATGAGCTGGTGCCGGCAAGGATGGGAGTAGCCCTACAGAAATTTGAGGCTCTGAAAAGCCGAGGCACAGAAAACAGCTGCTGGGGGGGGGGGTGTGAGGGGAGGGGACAACAAAAATGTGAGCATTTTAAAACTGCACTTTCGGTAAGTTTTCAAATGCTATTTTTCCATATTTAATAAAAATGCAGAATTTGCTTTCCTGGGTTTTTAAGCTTTGTTGTTAACACACAGTGTAGTGGGCTACTGAACTACAGTTATGCCATTTTGAGAAAGTATTCCTAAAGCTACTTTAAGTGCTAAAACTACCTTGGGTAAAATTGGTCTCTGAACAACCCATACATTCCTATGCAATGTGACCCTGAGCTCCCATGAACAATGGATTACTTGTTGCAGATGTCCAGAGCTGCCCTTAAAAACTTGAACCTTGAGGTTGAGGCTGCTTTGAACGAATCTGCTTGACACTGTCCCACTGAGGGTTGTTCAGACCTCTCAAGAGGTTTACCCTTCAGGCACCCCACAACAACAGAATAACACTTCATTGTTTGAGTAAGTGGGGTAGGAGCATGTGTCACTGAAGAGATATCTCCCAAGATGAATTGTTGAGGATGAAGGCCTCTCCAGGTCATTGAGGTAGACTTCCTCTCTGCTGGCAGAAGAAAGAATCCCTGATACAGATATATACAAGAACTTTGGCACTACCTTTGGTGTGGGAAAACTCAAATTTATTTTTATGTCCTCTTTTCCATATCTGTCATTAGCATACATTTTGTTTTCTTAAAAAGAGAGACCTGTTAGGAATGACCTCTAAACTGGCTTTGCAGTATGTCAGGGGATCTGGTCCTCGCAGTGACATCACCAAGACAGTGTTACTCAAAAGAGCAGCTGTTCATTTTGGACACAATTTTTCAGATTGATAATTCTGCTATTTTCACCTCATTTCCTGAAGTTCAAGCTTGGTTTCTAAGAAGCCCTTAAAGGCATGTCCAGTGCAAACCGGCAGCCCTCACTCTAGCTTTGCTTGGTCAGACCACCGAATAAAAAGCTTTTAGATTCTAAAGTGGTTTTCTGATTTTGAGAGTCCACACTTGAAGGGGGCAGTGGATGATAATCCTTGTCCTGCCTGAAATTATATTTATGAAAAGTATTATGTTCAGCAAAGTAAATAATTAGTTGAGTGTAGCGGAAGCCTCTAGACTGACAAAGGAATTTTGCTAGCTACTACTCAAGGAGAAGGAAGCGGGATAAATGAGTGTTTGAAAGGACAAAAGGATAAAAAGATGTTTGAAAAGAGCCATATTGGAACACATTTACTTAAAAATACATATAATGTATGTAAGTACATGTCTGGGGTCCGCACTTGGGGGACTGTATGTATAAGTGATCAGACCAAACATACCACAAAGCAGCGCTAGTTCAAAAATCCATCAGTGTACCCAAAGCATAAAACCCTTAAAATGGAGGCCATAGACATGGATTTTATAGATGCTTAATTATTTCAAAGCTGTGAGAGATCCCCACCATCTCTCTATGGTCTCTCATATAACTCATCACCAACAAAAATGGTACAGCCAGAATTAATCAAGCTGCGTTTTACTATTTATATCTCTGCAATCTGGAGTTGCAGTAGGTACTGCCTCCTCTGGAGTGTAGTTTCAGCTGACTCATTCCCGGGGTCACTAACACAAATGTCAGAGTGGCTCTGCTTCCCACTGAAGGCACCCAGGGAGCTACTGATCACAAGATGCACATTAGAGGGGTTAGCTCTTCTCATCTAATTCTCCATGCCCAGCTTGCCAGTGATCTCCAAGTCAGCTGGCTTCAGCTGGAGTAAGTCAGTGGTGTAAATGCTGTCAGGATCCACTTGCCAGTGATCTGCAAGTCAGTTGGCTTACACTGGAGTTAAGTCAGTGGTTGAAGTGCTCTCAGGATCCAGCAGAGAGAGCTTACCTGCAGAAACTTGGCTTATATTCAGAGGTGAGCCCCAGTTCTGTCACCTGTGAGTTACATGGTCATTTCTGCTTCGTGGTTCTTTGTCTGCAGCACAGGTACAATAGTAATAACTCATGACTGCTGTGTGCAATGCACTCCATGCATTTTAGCACAAGGCTGTCACTGTATTAGCAATTCAGCACGTTTAAGCCACTGACATAATCCATCTTCTCACATTTCTTCCTTGCATTTATTATCATGTCCCCACTTACTTTTATGCAATATCTTGGTGGATGATCGCATTAGTGCATCCTCCAGTCACCTTTAGGCTGGCACTTTTGGAGAATGCTAATCGAATAGTCTTTCAAGCCTCAGCCAGAGCAGGAGCAGATCAGACACCAATTTCACAATTATGTCCTCTTTGCCATACAGTGTTTAGCTTGCCACAGCAGACCAAAATTCATTCCCTGTTACAGGTCTGCAAAAGAGCATAGCTTTCTTCTATACACCAGCTTTGCACAGTGGGTGTGTGATATCTTAGATACCCTCCTCCCAGAGAGAAGCAAAGCCTTTTTTGAACAAGACCCATTCCAGATCAGCTGAGGGAGCAAACACCCCCATTTCTACTCCTGGTTCTACTCCCAAGCCAAGTGAGTTGGAAGAGTGAGTTGAGTTCTCTGTCTCTGCCTCTGTGGTAATAGTACTAATGGAAATACAGTAAAAGCATTATCAGTACATGGAAGTTCCTTGCTGTGGGACCTCATTCTAATACTCCTAGCTTTGTTGAAGGCATCTACACCATTCAGGATTGGAAAGGTTTCTGTTGTACCTCTTTTCCTTTTCCTTACTTAACTGAAATGCAAAACCTCCAATCCCATCATAGAGTCTATCCTTCTTTCATTCCTTAGAATGTGATAGATGCCTGGCAATTCATTTCTTACAGCTGTGGTCTTCAAACTTTCTGGCAACACTTAATAAGGCCTTTCTAGGGTTGGACTTTCATCTATATTGCCAGGACCTCATCCATAATAGGCACTCAATAAATATTTGTTGAATAGATGAACAAACACATGCAGCCAAGACATGCAAAAGTAATCATGGCATTAAGCTAAAAATAAGGCAGCTTTGTTCCTCTGTAGACAGGCATCGGGGCCAAATTACCACATCCACTTCAGGGAATTGTTCCGAGTCAGTCACTCCTAAGCAAGTGCACAATCCCTCTTAATCATAATGCAATTGTAAAATCCAACGGAGACTAGGGGATGTCTCCACTGCACTCAGTGTCTTTTAATTATTACTCTAGCCTGATCTCCATGTCATCTATATGTAGCTGAAATCTACGAAAACCTACCCCAGCACTCACTACCAGGTGTCTTTATGAGATGAAGATTGCAAAAACTTGACTGTGTAGTGTAGTGTAGAAACCCACATACTGCTAGCAACACATCAAAACCATCCTTTGAGATTCTCTAATGTTTAAATAAAACAGCCTCATCAGCCCAGATCAAAGAGCCCACTGGGTTCAGCCTCTGTTCTATTTATTTGCAATGACTTGTTATGCTTCCCAGGCTGGGTTCAGCTTCCGCATCTTTAGCATCTCTAGCACCTAGGAAAGAGCCTACCACATATCTGTTCAGCCATTCTCAAATGGCCAGGTTTTATAACACTTATGCCATCACTTACTCCTTGACCTTTCTCCAGTTGTCAGCACATTCCAGGCTTGGTCTCATCTGATGGAATCAGTGCTTGCCTCTGCCCCAAGACTGAATTATTCTCTCATCCACTGTCTGCCTCTTCCTTTCCTTTGGTCTCAAGTGAAAGGATACTTGTTTAGAGTTACCCCTTTTATTTCACACCCAGAGGTTAAAGTTTCCAAACCATAGCTACTTGTTCTTGTTTTCTAGAACACTTATTAAATCCTGGATTTATGCTCTCACTTAACTTTGGTGCACCCTCCCCAATGTCTAGCAAGCTTTTCCGTCTTCATTTTAAGACCTAAAGGAGTGTATGAGATGTGGATTTTCAATAAATATTTAGGACAGAGATTTCTAACATACATACATATATACATACATACATACATACATATATATATATATATATATATGAGCATCTTATTTAGGGTTCCTATTATTGTGAAAAGACACCATGAGCATGGTAACTGTTGTAAAGGAAAACATTTAATTGGGACTGGCTTATAGATACAGAGGTTTAGTTCATTATCATTATGGCAGGGAAGCAACGTGTCATGCAGACTGACATGGTGCTAGAAAAGGATCCAAGAGTTCTATATTTGGATTGACAGGCAGCAGGAAGAGAGAGACACTGGGCCTGGCTTGAGCTTCTGAAACCTCAATGTCCACCCCAGTGATACATTCCTCTAACAAGGCCAAACCTACTTCAATAAGGACAAATATCCTAACAATGCCACTCCCTTTGGGCCATTTTCATTCAAGCCACCACAATAAGATACCTAAAGGTCTTGTTAAGTTGTAAATTCAGTAGGTTATATAAAGGCCTTGATATTCCTCATGTCTAAGAACATCCTGGACAAGATGATGATGTTAGTTTATGGGCAACAACTTGAGCTGTGGGAGATCTGGGATATTTGGTGACTGGTTGGCCAAAGCATTCAATGCTAGGGGAGGAAGTAGGCAGAACATTGAGGATCTTTCAAAGGGTGGCTAGCCAGTCTGGGCCACAGATCAAAGAGAAAGAACTATCCATCCTTGCAAGCCACATCCAAGACAAAAGGATAAGCACAGATTTTCCTGAGTCACTTAAGTGGTTTTGGCCTCAACACCAGGTTGCTAATGAACAGGGACTGGCAACATTTTCCATATTAAATTTGTCTTGAAGATGCTGACTCATCCACAAAGAACCAAGATGCATCTGTCCTTATTCCACATTCAATTCAATTTCTAACCCTTTCTCCATTCAATTGCACAGATCCGGAGAAGGAGTGCTCTGCTCCTCAGTGACCCTGAGAGACCTCTTGCTTCTGCAAAGTCACCACAGACCATTCATTTAGTTTAGTATGCTGCAGACCAGGCCCCTAAGCAGCACCTGTCTCAGAGCCAATGGAGACTCACCATATGGCTGAATGATTATGAACAGTGACAGGGGCTTAGGTTACCATTTAACTTCTGTGTGACCTTGAGTGCGGCACCTACACTTTGAGTACTTGCCATTCTTCCTCACACGTGGGATGAGGATGGTACCTAGCTCATAAAGCTGTGATAACTGAGGGAGGTAATTTCTGAGGAACAGGACAGGAGTCACAGCAAAACTGCACTCCAGAACACTGTCTCTTTATTGAAAGTTACCCTGTACTCCAGAATTTACAATATAGTTTATTTAAAAAATACTAGCAAACACAATTGTCTTATAAGACATTTAAAACATGCAAGGCTTAGTATTATGCAATGCATTAAGTATTGCTTTTTTTCATTTAATCTCAAAAATAATCTACAAAGTAGGTGTTAGCATCTCCATTTTAGAAATGGAAAATGGAATTGCAAAAGGGTTTTTTTTGGAATCATTCATTTGGAGTAACAGTTTGAGCTCAGGTCTGGATGCCTTGAGGATCTACCAGTTTAGGTTTTCATATATTAAGTAGGCATTTAAAAGTCTTGGATGCAGATTTGAGACTTTTTTTCATCAGAACACCAGCTCCATAGGAGTTTTCTCTTGTGTGGTGACAGTTTGAGTTGAAGATACTCCAACAAAGTTTTAAGGCAATGTTAGGTTCTGAGTTCCTTTCTTATAGTATTATAACTTTCTTGTTTGCTTATTTTGCCTCTGTGTAAATCCATTCTTTGACAGAATTTTGCCATCACAAATATGGTTTTAACTCTCAAGAATGCTTCTTAATGTGCTTGCTTTCATTTCATTTGGATAATTTCTGTCACCTACTGCCAATTACTAGCCACCCCAGCACTTAATGGTATAAAACAATAGTAGATTCTTGGTGTCAAGAATTCCAAAACAGCTTAGATGGCCCACCTTTTCTCTGTACACAGCAGCCTGGGCATACGGAGGATACTGTGGCTGAGGGATGACTATGGTGCCTTGGGGCAGAAGTTATGAGGCAGCATCTCGAACTCACTTGCATTTACATGGGCTTCTTATAGTCTGTCAGCTAGATTCTGAAAGATGTGGTTTTGCATAAGGACATCTGGAGAACCCATGTTCTCAACCTTTGAAGTCATGTAACATTGTTTTCTTAATACTCTGTGACACAAGTAAGGAACTGAGAGATTCCCAAGCTCAGGGGAGGGAGATTACTTCTAAATTTAGTAAACATAGCCACAATGATGACATATTTGTAGGTGAGACATGCAACAGCTCCAATCATCAGAAAACACAGGTGTTGTAACCTTCAGTTCTTTTCTTTTTCAAGATAGGGTTTCTCTGTGTTTTTGAAGGCTATCCTGGAACTAGCTCTTGTAGACCAGGCTGGTCTCAAACTCACAGAAATTCACCTGCCTCTGCCTCTCAAGTGCTGGGATTGAAGCTGTGGGTTAGCTGCCATTACCACCACACTGCAAAGAGATGGCTTAGCCATTAAAAGCTAGGCTCAAAATGTGTGTCTTTTAATTGAATAGCTACTTACAAAACTATTTATGTATTCAGTCCTCAAAGACCATTCAAAAAAGACTGTTCTCTGGGACAATATTAAGACTGAGGAAATACACTGTAAGACATGACATGTTTCATCTAGACAGGAAGTAATGGAGCAGGGACCTGGGTCCAATTCTTTCAGACAACCAAAGGTTCCATCTTCCTTGGAGATGACTTAGTTTTAAAATCATTTTATCAGCAATGTTTCTTTGTTTCAAGTAAAATAAAATATGAAGTTAGCTGATAAAGGGGTAGGTCAAGTCACTCGTAGGGACTTCAGCCCCAAGTGGATCCCCAAGTACCAGCAAGAGGAGTGTGCTTTTTTTCACCCTCTGGACCTCCTCTGTTCCTCTCTGCTCATTACGAACTAGAGGTTCCCCATGAGAAAACAGACAGCTACCACCAGTTGCACTCCTGTACCTAACCACCAAGCAAAGACAGTAGTACTCATTTTCATTTCTCTACAATTCATAGATATTTATTTCTTTCCTCTTTTTGTCTGGACCTATGTGTAAGTGTTGTTTATTGAGGCCTTGTTCATTCTATTCCCACCAATCATGTATGATCAGGGACATGAAATCAGGTGTGGTCTAAGTAAAATCTTTACAAGCAATTTGGACTGTACAGTGTAACAGGTGATGATACTTGATTTCTTAAGAGAATCTCAAGGTGAAGCATACAGTAGAAACATAATGGAGATCACACAGCAGAAACATCAGGTGCTGAGTATGTCCTCATTTTGCAGATGTAAAATCTTGGAGCTGGCAAGAACAGATCTTTGTTCCATTTTTATGCTTTCCTTCCCCCTGGCTCTCAGTGTTCTATGATTGCATCTGTTCCTTCTTCCTTAGAGGAAAAGAGTTGACAAATTTATTCATACTAAAGTGTGAGTCACTCAATCACTAGGAATCCATGCATTCTAGCTTCTATAATGAGCATTTGCTTATTTGACTGATATCTGTTGAAAACTCACCATGTGAAGGGCTTTATGCCAGATAAGTACTGCAGACAGGGCTAAAATAAGACAACCACATCTTATATAGGTTAGAAGAAATAGTAATCTAATAAAAACAAGCCATCCCATATTATAGGAGAGATAAGGTCACAGAGAGAAAAGAAACACTCAAGTATTTTCATATTCAAGGAGCTCATAAAACTGAAAGTATTTTCTGTCTCCTGTGTCCCAGGAACCTGCCTCTGCAGGTATAAAACAACCCCAGGAATCTGATATTTATTTTGCTTACGGTTCAAGGATATAGATTTGGTCACTGATTGAACCTGAGGCAATTACTTTGTGATGTCTACATTTCCAAAATCCTTGGATCTCTTTGGAAGGAGAAAGATCTTGGAGCAAGCATGACCTACCCTTCAAAATACACTGTTCAACAGGCACTAATATGGCCTTTTCATAACCCACACATGTTTTCTATATGATCAGATGACATGTTATAGCTTATTTGGTGAAAATATCATCACAATAAAGGCTGCTACTGTGAACACTTTTGCCTTTCTGAACATGTTTTGTCTAGCTGTGGGAAAGCATATGCCTCTTGTAGGTCCAGATGAAAGGCTGAAGATGGATGCTCTCAGTGAAGCCCTTATCCAGTGTCAGACAGTCTTTGGTAAGTACCCATCTCAACCTCTTTCTCTATCATGAGGCTGCACCCAACCAGTGCTGCTTTGCCTCCACCATCTTTCAGAGCTCTCCAAGTAGACAGAGCTCTGCATCCCTAGAATGATAATCTGTTTTTGAGGGTGCATCTCATTGGCTGTTTTACCTATCCTGCCTAAATTCCACTCTTTTACTAGTGTTTTCTTGTCATTTTTCAGTATAAATGATAACATGTGTTTAAAAGTCTTCTTAGAAAGCCCAAAGTGAGTCCTCTTGCATGTTTGTTTAAACTGGTCATATGCCACCACGTTTAACATTGTCTTAAAAATGACATTGACTTCAGATATAATACCAACATGGAGGCCCCAAGTAAGTGTCTACGGTACTAAACTAAGGATTCCTCAATATCTATGACAGACAGAGTTGACCAAGTACTCTTGCCTGTCGATCAGGAAGTGAAGATGTTATTACTACATTATCCTCACCATTCATTCGGAAAGCTTCCCAAACCCAAATCATGCTGAGCAATTCTTCTGAACTCCCTGAAGAAGGCTTCAGGGAAGGAACAGGCTGATATTAAAATGGTATTGTACTAAAATAGTCATGGAGAGTGCAAAGAGTGTTTATTATGCAGAACGCATCCAAGCAAGATGAGAACTTCTATTCTTAGGAACAAGACAGGAATGGAAAAAGCCCAGCAAAACCCAGTCAGACCTGAAGATTTACTCCACGAGTGAGGAGAAGCTACTGGAGGAAATTTAATTTTGATGCTCAGTTCTTCCCTCCTTTATCTACTTTCAGATGGTAACAAATCCTTTGATGATAATTGCAGTATGTGTGTCTATTTGTGGTGATCTGATGGGGGTGTAGACCACCCTATTTTGGATGTTATTGATCACCATCCATACTGATTAACAGGCTTCCAGAAGAGCCTATAGACAAATCAGAAACTCCAATATTTTGCTCCCTTCATGAGCAGAGAACACACAAAAATAAATGTTGAATGGATACATTTATTTCCAAGTTCTTTAATACAATTTTCATTAAAAATGAATATAAATAAAATCAGTATGCAAAGAAATCTGGGGGATGACATGGATGAGGGAGGGAGGGAGCTATACAGAAGTGTTTGAGGGCTTTTTTTCTATTACTTCTGGGACTTCCAGGAAGAAATTACAATTGAGACCTCACCACATTGTGAAAGAAAACACAGTATGGAATAACGTTTGAGTAGCTCCTGAAAACAATCTTTCTGTGTATTTTTTAATTATATTTACTTTTTATTTAAGTGTAGGAATACTTTATGCTTGCTTCCCACACAGTTCAGAAGAAGGCTTAGATCCCATGGAGCTGGAGTTATGGGTTGTTGTGAGCCATGAACAACTAGTTCTCTTGGTCTGTAAGCCCCCAGTTGTGTATTGTTTAGTGAAGGAACAGAGAGATTTCTACCTCCCTGAAACTACCTACTAACTACTGTATCATTAAATTTATCATCTCTGGTAGATGATCCATGTCCCAATGGGTATCTCCTAATTAGTTTTATAGAAGGACTTGAAGTGTGGAGGGAAACAGAGAGGGGGCACTACAGGGAGTTGGAGGGAAGGAGTGATAGAATTGATAAAAATACATTGCATACATATGTAAATTGTTTTAAAAAGCTAAAAATTATTAAAAGAAAGCAGACACACTACTTGACTAGGTTTCTGAGTTTGAAAACAGCAGAAAATTTAATGCAAAATAATTTGTTAACTGGTGAAATTAAAGGAAAATCTGTAGAGTTAGACTGAATAAAGGATACTGGGATGCAGTAATGCTCTGTAGGTCTGGATGGATGCAGAAACAAATTGTCAGATTTGTAAACTACCATCCCAGGAATGAATGGGTTTGGTGCCCTCATGTCATTCCATCCAAGATCAGAAATACTGAGACTATATGCTGAGCTGTGTTGGACTAGCTTGACCTCTTAGTCAGGGACAGCAGGTTATCCAGACATAGAATTCAGCTGGGAAGAAATAATCCCCACGAAGAAAACATAAGTGAATAGCAGAGACTGAGCACTGGTCTGAGGGTCTTGAGAAATATGTCATAGCTGAGATCACAAGAACATCAATACAAGAGTACTAAACAGGGACTTACCATCAGATGCTTTGCCTAAGCTACTTCTATCTGAGCTTTAATGACCATCACACCAACATTCATTCATTTTGTTTAGAAAGCCACCATTCTCTCCCCACTCTTTACTCACCACTAGCTGTGCCCCTTCTCTAGCCAGCTTTGTTCCCAAACTGTGAAGCCCCAATGTCCTGTCTCGTTTATCCCTCCAAATTCTAGATAAAGGATCAACCCTATCAGTCTTCATATTGTACATAAAATACTTAAGACTTTTGCTAACAATTTTGACTTTCAAAGTTGTACAGGAACATGTACTATATATAAGCTATGGACAAGTCAGCGTGTGCTCAGTGATAAGTGGTTTTATCTCTTTATTAACCTACTGACAGGTGAGCCCAGTAATATGAAAGAAATAAAATAAAATAAAATAAAGGCAATGCAACACCCCGTAGGAGCCCAGTAGGGTTCTGTTCCATTGTCTTTAAAAATAATCAAACACTCAGACATATCACTTGTAATTATATTTTTCTCAAAAATGCAATAAATTGTGATCAAATAATTATAAATTACCCCCTTGTTCTTTAACAATTTTATAAATATGAAAGTAAAGCAATTAGGATAACTACTAGCTTAAACTTTCACTAAAACATGTATTTATTTGTTTTTTGGTTTGCTTTGATATTACAGGGAGCAGAAATCTGATTCATTGCTGAACACTACACTCTTATCTCCAGGTCTGTGATATAAGGATGTATTTTGTGATAAGATGTCTCAATTTTGTAATGCTCCTTGCATTCACTGAGGCAGGGTAGGTTAGGGAATGCCTTGGCTTGATTCTATCCTGCAGAGGTGGTTGGATTCTACGTGGAGTCTGGCATGACCTTATTCATACAAGCTCTGTTCTCCTCTTTAGCAGTTCCAGGGAATGATTTGCTATAAACACTTGGCAAAGCATCTGGTACTTTATAAACACTTGCCACCTGTTAGCTACTGGGTGTTTTCAGTGACACTGGGAATTGATATCCCTGAGCTATGATGCCAACCCTAAGTATGACTGCTTTTGTATTATCAAAATGCAAACATTAGATAATGGCCTCAGCAGAGATATACACAGAGGAACAGAACACTCAGAAGTATGAATACTGCATCCTCAAGTCCCACACAAGGTTAAGTAACTTGTTCCCACAATTCATAGTCATGACTTAGCAAAATTAAAAACATCCTTCTGGCGTGAGCCTTCTTTCAGCTCTGCTGCCACATGTAATTGAAATAATAAACCCGTATGCACCAAGCATCTACTTCAGAATTGACAGATGAACTGACCAGCAAAAAGATTCCCCAAACTCTGCCTAATGTTTGACTATGGATTCTGTATTTGTTTGCACCAGTTGCTGGATGAAGCCTCTCTGATGACAATTGGGCTAGCCACCAATCTATGAGTGTAGAAGAATATCTTTAGGCATTTTTACATTGACAGGTTTCCCTCCAGTTGTGTTTGGTTCTATTCTAGGTCTCTGGGCCATCCAGCTCTGAGTCCTAGAAAATTAACTAATTCATAGGAATTCATAGAGACTGAACCAACAATCAGGACTGACTCAGGCACTTTACATATATGTGACAGTTATGTAGCTTGGTCTTCTTATGGGACTCCTAACAGTGGGAACAAGGGCTGTCTGTAACTCTTTTGTTGGCTTTTGGTACCCTATTCCTCATACTGGATTGCCTTGCCCAGTCCTAATACAAGGAAAGATGCTTAGTTTTACTACAACTATATAATTCCATCTTTTGTGGAATATGTGGGAGACATGGGGGGTGCAGAAGGAAAAAGGGAGGGGCAAACTAGGAGGAGAGAGGGGGAGGAGAAACTGCAATTGGGATGCAAACTAAATAAATCTTTTATTTTTATTTAAATTTGAAACGAGCCTGTTTTACATGTCAATACCAGTTCTCTCACCCTCCTGCCTTCCCCTGTGCCCGCTAGCCCCCATTGCATCCCCATTCTGCTCCCCAGGGAGAGTGATCCCTTCCATGGGGAGTCTTCAAAGTCTGTCATATCATTTGGAACAGTGCCCAAGCCTTCCCCCATGTGTCTAGGCCAAGGGAGTATCCCTCTACATGGAATGGGCTCCCTAAGTCTATTCGTAAAACAGGGATAAATACTGATCGACTACCAGAGGCCCCATAGACTGCCCAGTCCTCTCAACTAACACCACATTCAGGGAATCTGGGTTGGTGTTATTCTTGTTTCCCAGCTATCAGACTGGAGTCCATGAGACCCTCCCTGCCTTGTTCAGGTCAGCAGTTTCTGTAGGTTTCTCCAGCCTGGTCTTTACCCCTTTGCTCATCGCTCCTCCCTTTGCAACTGGATTCCAAGAGTTCAGCTCAGTGTTTAGCTGTGGGTGTCTGCTTCTGCTTCCATCAGCTACTGGATGAAGGCTCTAGGATGGCATATATGATAGTCATCAATCTCATTATGAGGGAAGGGTATTTAAGGTAGCTAGCCTCTTCAATATTGCCTAGATTGTTAGTTGGAGTCATCCTTGTAGATCTCTGGACATTTTCCTAATGCCAGATTCTAAATCTTAAAAAAGTATGTGAACAAATAAATATTTATTATTTAACAACAACAAACTTCTAGAAGGAATGCCCCTGAAGAACCACCTTCCTCTGTGACAGAGGAGGAAAAAGTGTTTAAAAATCTATAACAAAGTAATTCAAACATTACAGCAACAAGATGCTGTCCAGGAAACTGCAATCCATGAAGCCAATTATTAGAACCTCAGGGTATTAATTCTCAAGATGATTAAGACTGTTAAGATGGCTGAAGCAATTATTCCATAATAATCACCTAGCACACCCCAGGAAATACAGTGAAGTTCCTGAAATCAAGGAAATCCCTGAAAAATAAATAAGAAACTCAGTGATCTACCCTTATTGGCTTTAAAATACCAAAGAGAAAACATTCATAGCAAATTCTGTGTCACTACTACTAAATTAGTGCCATAGTAAAAGCTAACTGATGACAAATATTTCCAAACAAGAATGTCCATGGAAAACATTCTTCCAAGTTGACAACCATAAGTTCTAAGTGCTAGATCCATTCCTGTGATGGAGTTTGTAATCAATGGAAATGCAATATAGTTTATAGTGGCCCCCAGGAAAATTTGTGACTTCACTTAAACCAGGAACTGAAAAATGTCAAATAAATATTTCTTTCAAGGTCTCTGCTCAGCCCAACAGATCCAGGAGATGTTGTTGAAGGGAAAATTACCAGACTTCATTTGCAACTCTATACAGAAATATCTGCTCACACTTCCCTTAGTCTAGTACTGAATTCGTTTAACCACCCCAGGTGTCACTAATTAGAGTGACAATTAAGTTTCCTGGCTGCTACACACTGCCAAGTCAGCGTACAGGCCACTCAGGCTTCCTTTAGCACTCAGCCTTTGAGGAAGCCCCATAAGATGAAAATACTGCTGGGAGGAGGCAGAACTTCATTACTACCACTTTTATGTCCCTTACTTCAGGAAACCAAAAGCCATGAAAAGGGAAACAATGCAAAGATATACATCTATACAAATATGCATTTGCCTGGGGTAGGGAATGCTGCCATGAACCAAAATGAAGCCAAAGCTGAGTTGAGTTTATTCAACAGGCACAGAGAAGACCCTCATCTACTTGGATGCCAATTTCCCAATTGTGATTTTAAAGGGGGGAGGGTTATCTTCAACAAGTAGTCATTTCCCTTCCCATTCTCTATTTTTCACTAGCATTATTTTTAGCTAGCATACTAAGTGCTGTTTTTGGCTGTGAAACTTTGACACACATATACTTACTTCAGTTTCACTTGCCTCCATTTTGACTTGTATATATATTTGCCTTTCTGAATCTGGTCTATTTTCCTCAACACAGTGATCACCAGTTCACTTATTTTCCTATAAATACAATAATTTCATTCATCTTTAGAGTTGAATGAAATACCCGCTTCTTATAGATTTATCCATTGACAGACATCTAGACTGCTCCATATCTTGCAAATGATAGATAGTGTGGGTATTCAGGTACCTCTGTATGTGCTGACTCAGTCCTTTGGATATTTGCTCAGGAATGGCATAGCAGGTCATACGATAGTTCTATTTTTAGTGTTTTGAGGAACTATCATCCTGACTTCCACAGTGGCTATACCACTTTGAGAAGTCATGTACAGTGTAAAATTGCCTGGGCTTGTTTGTTTTCTTTATGACAGCCATCTATTCCCCACCCTACCAAGTAGCCATGTGACTCACCTGAAAATATGGCCCTGAAGTGAGAGATAGCCTCTCCTATGTTTGCAAGGTTGAATTTGCTGTCTGTACTTACTACTATAAAAGAACTTTCACAGGGAGGCTCTGATCCAAGGACACAGACCTGTAGTCTCAAGTGACCAACAAATGTGTGCCCTGATAAATGGCCACTCTAGTTAACATCAGCTCTGTGACAAAACAAAATAAAATAAAATAAAAAGCTTTCTCTCACTGAATGCCACTAGACTGATGGCCGACTTGCTGTGCAGTGACTTGAAAAACAATGCTAAAAATTGAACAAAAGTTAGTGTACAAATGCCAATAGCTCACTTTGAGTTGTGTCACCTACCTTATGTTAGGAACTAGAGTCTTAATGGTGATGATTTATTTAAATCCATAAGTGATTTGAAGGGATGACAGTCATCCTATTGCAACTGTTTAGTGACTGCTCTTAAGCCACACAATGGAGAAGGGTCAGATGGTTCTGAACCTCAGCTCTGTCTGCTTCCTCCCACAGTGCTGAGGTGTGTTGCTAATGCTGCTTCTAGTCAGTGTGAAAGAGGCAGCGCTGCTGTTCTCTTCCACTCCAGTGTTCAGTTCAGTTGTCTTATGTTAATAACTGTGTGCCAGGTGTGATGGTGCAGGCCTGTCACTCCAGCTTCACATAGCTGAGGCAGGAGCACTGTAGCTTCAGGTCAGTGGGCTGTGAAGTAAGGTCCTATGTCAACAAATACAAAAGTGCATATCTTCACATATGATTGTGTGTATGTCTAATTACTTATTGATAGCGTGGCATGTACGCTCCTAGAGTCTGCTTCACACCATTTTACTTATATAATATAAGCTGCTTATTATTGCACTGCTTCACCACACAGATACATTTTTTAAATTTTCAAATGTAAAAATCTACTGTCTAAATTTTTTTCTTAAAAAGAATAAATACGGTTCAATGCAAAATAGAACTAGTGTATTTGAAGGAGACAACATATAATCATTTATGTTAAATAAATGATTGCCACCAAGTAATGTCTCAAAGGCTTAGTTTCATTATCAGAGCAAATAAATTCATTTGAAACAGAAACTTTTCTTTCTATCATCTTTCTTACCAACAACTGTGATATTCTAGATTATCTTTTTGTATCATAAGTTTGTTTTAAACACAAAACCAAAATGCACCCCATCCTTTCTCCTTCTATCCCTCTTCCTTTTTCCTTCCCTAACAAAAGAAATTATTAAACAGATTCCAGAAAGATTTTAGATAGTCCTCTATCCCTACAAAACAATAAATATCCTAATATATATAAGGAAGACACTCTTTCTAAAAATCAATACTTTATTTTTTAACTGTTAGAAGGAATATTTATGAACAACTATTAGATACTATAAATGAAAACAAACACTAATAATTTAACATCATCTGACAGAAAGACTCTGCTTTGCATGTAAGGAAATCATAGAGAGTATGAGCTCCTTGGTCACATGGCTGGCAATGTTCACAGGGACTTAAGAGTCAAGTTCTGGGGAGCTGACCAATCAGATAAGCATGGTTTGAGTCTGTGCACCGAAGGGTTAGTGTGTCAGGTTTTCTGGTTCCTCAATAAAGCCATGTTGCAAGAGTGGATCAGTAGGGAGTATTTGGGTCCTGGGAACAAAACCCCCAGGAACATACTGCTGCTCTACCCATGAGTCAATTCTGGCTCAGGACACTGGATGATACTGTTAAAGTGGATTGATAGAAGGGTTGGTTTGGCTCCCAGACTTTCTCTTGGCTCCTCTCCTGCTGTGTGATGTCTTTTGTTTCCTGCCCTAACTGAAATAGAAACAGACCCTTTTTAGCACCACCCTTTTAGCTTTCCAGGCCTTCACAGCTATGAAGTCTAAATACAATACATCTTTATTCTTTATAAATCACCAAGACTCAGATATTCTCTTATAGCAACAGAAAATGAAGTAAGGCACAAGCCAGTGTTAATCCCACCAGTAAAGAATAAGACTAAAATAAGTCAAGTTTGAAACAAGCTTTGATTAAATATTGGTCAGGTTCATGGACTCTGTAGAAAATAGCCCCAACTCACATTTTTCAGGGGCTTGAAAAGGCAAAACACATAATTCACTGCATTTTCCCACAAGGTCTAGTCAGAGGCAAGGATATGCCCTGACTATCCTGCATATCTCCTGCCTATATTTCCTGCTCACGTACCTCCCACCCACATGTGATCAGGCACAGCTGATACAGATGGGTAAAATAAAGGATTTTAGGGGAGTGAAAACATTTGGCTTGTTTTTTCTCATAAGTAATAGCCTACAACATTTTATGAACTATCTGTCCTTGGTCAAAGGGCTTGCAGAACAGGCGTTTTTATTTCTTGGATATACTAGGCATAGTAACTAAAACTTACAATGTAACTTTGGCTGGCTCTCACATCCCCCAGCTTAAGTTGTATCCTGAATCAAACTCTTGACTCTATGGTGGGTACTTGTTTATATTGGGAACTAATAACCATCAACTTAATGGTACCCAGACAGGAATTATCATTTATTTACAGGATCAATGATGCAACAGCCAAGAGCAATTAGCACAAGCAGAATGGCAAAAGGCCCTGTAGTGGCTGACATTAGAGTTACTATCTAGAAGGAACCTGGAAATGAACATGGGACCAGTTGTTATTTACTTCATCTCAGGTTCCCTTTTTTGAATTTTTTTAAATATAGCCAGATTATTTCTAATGACCCCTAAGTGGTTTATATAGAAACAGGAGATTTTTCTTAAATAATAACCTCTCTGTCTCATATAGAGCAGGTTTAGTGCCTTATCATATTGTAGAACTAGTTCAGCTACTAGATCTACTTGTTGATAGATCTATGTCTATTTGGTTTTAACACATACCTTTCCAGGTATTCCAATAGGCACTGTAGGAGCTATTTTGTCTCCTAAGCCACGGGTTATCCTATTGAGCTAACATTCCAGACTGTTGGGGGAAGGTGGTGACATATTCTCTTCTGTAACTGCTTCCTGCTAAAACCAGAACATTGTTGTCAGGGCCCAAAAAGGCTGTAATGCCAGGCAAAGGCAAGTATGGGATTCAGGAAATGAGGCATTCATTGGAAGCATCTGGTCCACTAACCCAGCAGAAGAGACAGTGAACAATCACATTGACTAGACTGGTCCACATCAGCCTTCAGCAAGTCCTGGGTTTTCAGTCATTTGGAGCAGGTTTTTGTCAGCAGCTGATGCTTAGATGTGTCTGTTATCTGTTAGCCAAGTGGGAATCTGCTGAGAAAGATATAAACTAGAGACAGAAGTTAAAATTTATAAACTTCAAGGAAAATCTTACATATGGAACTTTCAGGCACCTGTCATAGTAGTTGGAGAAGGGGAGGAGACCCAAGACTAGGGAAGAGAGAGAGAGAGAGAAAGAGAGAGAGAGAGAGAGAGAGAGAGAGAGAGAGAGAGAGAGAGAGAGAGAAAAGAGAGAGAGATCCCATTTTCAAGAATAGACAGGTAGGGAAACTTGGGGAAACATCTCAAGGTACGTGCTTCCTGAAGTGGCTTCTCAGTTCTGGAGTTCCAGAGTGAAGTCTTAGCTTTAGAATTTTGGTGGGTGGTCTGAGTTTTGCTGGGGCCTCCAGAAAATATTAATTCTACCAAGTGAGAATAAGATCACAACCACAATTTAAAGTCAAATTTGAAGCAATCTGTAATTAAATATTGGCCAGGTTGATGAACTCTCTGGCCAGGTCCATCTCTGTTTTCCCAGGAAACAGTCCCTAGTCATATTTTACAGGGGCTTAAGAAGGCAAAAAAAAAAACAGAATTCACTGCATTTTCCATGACGTCCAACTAAGGCAAGCACATGTCCTGATGTACCTCTTGCCTGCATATCTCCCACCTACATAGGGTCAAGAGTACATCCTGACATATTTCCTACCATGTACCTCACACCCATATGTGATCAAACACATCCAGTGGAGAAGGGCCCAACAAACACTTTGAGGGAAGTGAAAACCTGTGTCTTGTTTTCTCTCATAAACATTAACCTTCAGCATTTCAGGAAGTATCTGTCCTTGGACAAGGTGCTTACAAATCAGATGAATTTTTTTTTTCATGGATCTCTTAGGCATAGTAGTTAAAACTTAAAATGTAACTTAGACTCTCACACCAGCTTATTTTTTTTTTTTTTTTTTTAGAGCTAGATGAGAACTAGGGAAGTGATAAAAGTTGCAGAAACCTATCAGGGCCATTCGTGTGAAACGAATGAGATAAAGTGGTTGGGTAAAAGGATGAGCAGTGGGAGGAATGTGGAGCAATGAATAACACAAACACAAACACAGGGAAGGAATACCTATCTTACCTACCACCACTAACCTCTGAACAGAACCCTAACTCTTTTCAGCTAACATTGTTTTAAGGACTGAGTCCAGGTTGGTGAAAGCAAATAGTGGCAATCCCATTATCCTTGGCTATCAGCTACAAATAGTCATGTGATCAAGATCAGGTCAATAAGAGCCAGGGGAAAATCTGAAATGTCTTCTGGGAAAATGGTCCCTTAAAAGGTAACACTTCTGTTTTACACAATGGCGGTGTGTGTGTGTGGGGGGGGGGGGGGTTACACCCATAGAGGATCCTTAAGAAGATCCAGAGACTGGAAATGCCCATTTCCAGACACCTTGTTAAGAAAGCAAAAAATGTCTGTCATGCTTAACATTTGTGTTCAACTTGGTAGGATATAGTATCACCTGGGAGACAAGACTCTAGGCACTCTGTTAACTGAGTTAGGAATGTGAATGTGGACAGTACCATTCCATGGGCTGGGGTCCTGGACTGAATAAAAAGGAGAAATCTAGCTAAGCACCAGCACTCAATCAACCTAGCCAGGTGCCAGCACTTAGCATCGTCAGGCTGACTGCATTTGTACTGTGTCTAGCCTCCTCAGCCCTGCTGCTGTGACTTCCCTACCATAATAGCCTCCCTTTGCACCATGAGGTGAACAAATCTTAAAGAACAAATCTTTAAGTTCCCTTGGGCAGGTACTTTGTCCTGGCAATGTGTGAAAGCAACAAATACGGTATCCCAGTGGTTTAAACTCTTTTGCAGTGGAACACTTTGTTCAGGGCTCTGTGTACCCTCACAGAAGGCAACTGGCCTTCAGCCTCTACTGACAAAACGCACAGAAATTCAGTGTGCTGTACCAGTTCCCACAAAAGTTGGCATAGGGATTTATTTTTTTAAGTTACTGATTTTAAAATACTAACAACTAAATCCAATTATTATTATGACATTGTGCATACTCAATATATCATACCTCAGGCCAGTTCTGAAAGCTGTTTGTAACCATTTCTCCTCTTTCTTTGTTAAGCAGCATTTTCTTGACTTGCCTTAAAGGATACCTTCAAAGGGACAGCTGGCTGGCAACTCCTCTGTGAGCACTGAGTCCTGCAGACAATAAGAAAAAGGCCTGCCAGGCTCTAGAATAAAG
Organism: Phodopus roborovskii; assembly: GCF_943737965.1. Taxonomy (NCBI): domain Eukaryota; kingdom Metazoa; phylum Chordata; class Mammalia; order Rodentia; family Cricetidae; genus Phodopus; species Phodopus roborovskii. The sequence goes on along the minus strand of NW_026126629.1, from coordinate 1,897,389 downwards.
GGAACGGCTTTGCCACAACAGTTCTTAGATTTGAAAAGGAGGTTGCATTATTTGGTCACAGAGAGCATAGACTCTGGGCGGGCATTTCCATACACCTGCCTTTTCATCTGATTGTTATTTCTTTGAGAAGATCTTAGAAAGTGCTCTCTGCAGCTCCAACCTCATGCAGCTCTCATCAGAGAAAGTCACACCATGCCTTTGTCATTAATAAGCACAGGGACAGTCTGATAATCTTGGCTTCTGTCTGTGGCTCTCATTGTTTTCCCAGGATGGAATTATAGCAGCACATTGACAGCAACAAGAGAAACAGCAGCCTCCAATCAGTTAGCACTGAAGGACATTTCTGTTTTCAGGTTACTATGGGAAAGTTCCCTTCTCTATCCCTATGATACCGATTGAACCATTGATGTTACTATAGGACAGTTCCCTTCTCTATCTCTATGACACTGATGGAACCATTGATATTCCATTGATGTTACTATAAGGAAAATTCCCTTCTCTGTCCCTGTGATACCTATGGAACTGTTGATGTTAGTATAGAAAAGTTCTCTATCCCTTTATAATAAAATGGAACCATTGATGTTACTATAGGACAGTTCCCTTCTCTATCCCTATGGTACTGATGGAACCATTGATGTTACTATGACAGTTCCCTTCTCTATCTCTATGATACTGGTGGAATTATAAATCCGAGGGCTTGCCTATGTCATCCATGGTATATGGAGCATGCCACTCAGCCTGGCATATGGTGTCTCCTTATGATAGCCAATAGGAAATCCAACATTCTGAACCAAAAAAAGAGCACCCTAAAATACCACATATTTCTAATATTTTAATGAATTAAACCTCCCTGCAAAAGAAACCAAGGGACTTCTGTGTAACACACAGTGAGAAAAGTGGAATAGCCTGGAAAACAGGACTAAAATTTCTGAATCGGGCCAGTTAGATGAACCAACCTGAGTTCTATCCCAGGAACTCGCACAGTGGAAACAGAGAATGAACTCTTGTGAGTTATTCTATTGCCTGTCCTAGTCACTGTGACACACACATGTCCAAATATACGCACACACATGCACACACACACACACACACACACACACACACACACACACACACACAAATAAGTAAATGGATCAATCAACTGTGCCTGGAGGAAGCTTGCCTTCTCTTAGATAATCCAATGAAATAAGTCAGAAAATTCCCAGGGGAAAAGGAAAATTATGCTTTTCTCAATTCTCAGTTGTAGCACTATGTTAGCAAGTATTTCACTGTCCAAAGGCCTCAGTGTGCTGAAGATATGCAATAACTGAATGTAACTCTCATTGGTTGTGTGAGCTGGCTGAAGGGTAACCTGAACCTAGGTGCCCTGCTAGAAAACTCTCAAGGGAAGAACAGAGACTTTTTTTTTTTTTTGGAATCATGGCAAACATATGTAAACTGTATAGAAAAGTAACCTAGGAGAATTTTAATTTTAGAATCAGTTTCCCTATTCTTGACAAGTGATGTTTATTTTGTTATCTTTCCCTCTACCTCACAGGACATGCCAAACCTGACTGGCATTTTAGGTCGTTCTTCTTATCTGCAGATGGCAGATGCCTGGAGGAGCAGCTGCCTTCTCTGTTCCCAACTCTGGTTAAGACTTTGGAGTCTCTGCTCTGCCCATACCTAGCTGTGAGAGGCTCAGGTCAGTCACTGAGGCTCCAGGAGCCCAGCTTCCAGAGCAGGAGTGGGGTGGGGGGTGGGGTGGGGAATGGGGGATGGGGGTGGGTGGAGCTGTTAGTGAGCCCATGAGGGCAGCCCTGTGTGAGGTCAGTTAGAGCTGTTGGTCATTTCATTCCTCTGCCATCCTCTTGCTCTCACATTTTCTTTTAAATCTCTTAGCGGTTTTTTTTTTTTTTTTGCTGCTGGTGGTGTTTATTTTCCTCCTATGGAAAAAGCTTTCTCTGACTACATTTTATTTGTTTCCTTTTCAGAATAGTATGAATAAGACCACTTGCCAGACTTAGACTAAGTTTCTGTGCTGTGTCATTGCTTCCTGATGTTTAGCTGTCCAATGGGCACCCCAAACTTAACACAGACGAAACGACACTCCTGGTTTCCTTCATAGCCTTAGTACCCCTCTTGCTTTACCATGCTCCCTGAGAATGTGGCACCATCATTCACCCTCATTTTTGTCCTTGGTTCTTTTACCCTATGTAGGTTGTCTGCGAATCCAGCTAGCCTTCTGCCCTAGTATATCACATAGGCCTCATTCTCCCATTCAGGTCAATGCAACCAATCTACTAAGACACCCAGCACAGGTATATTGACGTCAGAGCTGCCTTAGGCTGGTTATCAAGAGAAGCTTCTAATGTGGCGGAAGTGATTTTGACAGAGACGTTTTTCATTTTGGATACATGCAAGATCTTACCCAGTGAAGGTCAATTTGCTACAGACTAGAAAGTCTAAAGGTGGCTTCATGAAATCTTGGTGTAGAATAAAGTCTAGGAATCCTTGGGAACCAGGCACTGTGGTGGCCTGCTGGGGAACAGTGAGCTGCTGGCACCTGGCATGGTGCCATTTCTTCAAAGCACAGTCAGTTTTCTCGGGTGATGTTCCCACTGCTGTATCACTAGAAGGGGTACCAGACTCTTACAGCCCTCAAGAAGCTCTGGCAGGCTGATGAATTAATTAGAATCTTGAAAGTCCAGTCAGTCACTGCCCAAAGCCATGTAGCAGAAGAAATTAATCTCAGGTGTCTGCTGCTCCCATAAAACAAAAGCATCCAGATTACTGAGTTACTACATACAGAATTTCAGAGCTGCCTTTTAGGATGATCAAACCCTGAAACCATAATTCTATATGGTTTCTATATGGTCTATTACCATGTTGCTATTATATATATATACATATATACATATATACACATATATATGCATATACATATATACATTATATGTATATATATAATATTGCATTAGTTTCTGTTATTTAACTTATTAATAACTGTTCATTATGTACTATGTTTTAGTAACCACACTAAATATGTTATGTGTGTATAAGGAAGTGCCTAGCTAAGTTAAAAATATCAATAATTGCTTGCAGCAACCATCATAACTAATACTACATTCCTTAATCTCATAATAATGCTATAGATTATTGTCATCCCATTTCATGGACAGATCAACTGAGAGTGGAGCAGTCTAACTTATCCAATCCATCAACCTGTGAATGGCAGGCATAGCATAACCAGCATCATGTCTCTCAACCTGAGAGCCACACTCAGTGCTGCCATGCACTAGACACATCAAACTCATGATATCTAACTTGCACTAAGGCTCAGGAAAGGCAGAGATTATTCACATTTAAAGAAAAGGACATTTCCTACAAGAAGACAAGGGTCCCAAAGCCTGACAAGGTAAGAAAGAACTGGAATTTATAACCATCGAGGTTGATTCTACTTTGGGAACCAGCAAGTGGCTTTCCAAGACTGTGTGCTTGGATTTGCTTTAGACAAACCAAACACCATTTTCTTTGATTCCTGGGCACCATATTATTTGTATAATCTTCCCCAGGGTACTATGCCTCTGTTAACCAGCATGGAGCTCAGAACCGAAAGTGAGGACCTGAGCCCCTGATCATTCTAGACAAAATTATCCGAAGGTTCCCATTGACCAGTGAACGTCAAAGCTCTTGCCTCTCCTTGGAGAACCTCACTCCTCTTCCCTTCGTCTCCGGAAGCCAGTGCCCGGAGTGTGTGTGAATGAGTCACAAAAACGTTGTAAAAATGAACAGATCTTCCTGAGCTGTCAGCCAACACTGAGAAACTTGGTACAGACAGTCAACCAAACGGAACTCAATTTGTCTATATTAGGATTGTGAGGATGAGTCAACTCCTGGGAGCCTCAACCATTCTTTTCAATTAGTCCAAATAATGTAAAGCAAGTGCTCTTAAAACCACTAAAATTCAACAAGGTGCCCACATACTCCAATAAATATTCTGCCTCCTTCCTCCTACCTGGCTTTACCTTCTCCACAGATGGGAGTCCAAAGGTAGCATTTGACCAGGTTGCTTCCCTTCTTCTGTGAGAACAGAAGCTCACAGTCATCAACATCATAATTCTGTTAGTTCAGGCTTCTTCTGAACATCACTCCAGTGAAAGAAGACTAGAGTTAGGCATCATGGCAAAGGATAAAGACAAATGAAGACATCTTGGATACATGTGTGGGATTCCAGATCTTTCCTATACATTTTGTACAGATGCTTTTCCATTTTCATAGTGTAAATGTTGAGGTAAAGAGCACATGGGAGGGGAAGGTGGTTGGGTGCCTGCAAGGGTGGGAAAGAGGGGAAGTGGGAGGGAGGGAGGGAGGAGGGAGGGAGGGAAGGAGGAAGAAGGAACTGGGATCAATATGTAAAGTAAAAATAAAAAAGAAATAAATGAATGTATAAAAAAGAGCACAAATCCTAAAGTCAGAAAGAAATTAGTTCAAATTCTAGCTCTGCCACTTGTTAGATCTGTACACAGCCACTCTTTTTTCAAACATTTTGCTTCACTTTTTTTTTTTTAACCTATAAAATAAAATAGACCCCAGTTCCTATTGTTAGGTACATGGTCATTATCAAGTACATGCTAAGTGCTTGATAAACATTACGTAGCATTTTTATCTTCACCCTAGATTTGGTCACCAATCTTGGGGTTATGAGCAAAAGAAGCCCAATGTAAATATGTGTTAAAATGATATAAAATAAAAATAATAAAATGGAAATTGAGGGCACACATAACACACATGTTAGAGAATAACTGGATTTGGATATAGCTGGCCCAGAGTCTGAACACGATGACTGACACAATCTCCCTTTGCCAGCTGTTCAGAACTGTTGGGTATGTCATATACGGAGAGTCTCACCTTCTCATTTCATTACCTGTGTCCATGGCTTTTGCTAAGCCTAGGCCTCAATATTATCCCTTCTCAGAAAAGTAGAGCACAGACCATTCGATCTTTATGGTCTGAGAAGAGGAGAAAAATGATCCCTCAGAATTATTCTCAGATAACATCATCAGAACCAAGAGGCATGACAGAGGGGCCACTCCAAGCCCCCAGGGTTTAATACTAAGTTATTATGTGAAGCATATCCAGGTTTGCTAATGTCCATCATGTAGAAGCCAGACATTTGAGCTGAGGCGATCGCTCAGTGAATAAGGACCAATACCTGAGTTCAGTTCCCCAGAACCTACACAGAGCTGGACATGGCAGAGCAGATCTTCATTCCTAGTGCTCCTCAGTATGCTTTGAGATAGAAACAGGAAAATCCCCTAGGAAGCCTGAGGGATGTCACACTGAAAAGAAAAAGAGACCCTGTCTCAGACAAAGTGGCGGGTAAGGGCCTACATGGCACCTCTAACCTCCACACACTGTGGCGCCACTTCTTCCATAACCTGCCTTGCATTCTGATTCATCTCAATACAACCATTCAGAGTGACAGGGCTGTCTGTGAGGTATGACTGGCCCCATACCTGGCATTTAGAGTCATTGATGATATAGTAAGACCTAGAGAGACAGCTTCCTCTTAATAAATCCTCAAACCCAAAAAGTAGACATCACCATTTCACAGACAAGGAACCAGACTGAGAAAATTACCTCCAATATGAAATTTCTAGGGGTATGAGTGCAGCCCAGTTGTGTTTCTAATCCACATCTGTCTAGTTTCAAAGACCATGCTGTTCCTTCAAAGGGCTGTCACCTTTCTCAGATTAACTGTGAGTAACTTCCTCTTTTTTCTTTTGCTACCTTTTCAGTGTTTGAAATACTTTGTGAAGAAGGTGGAATGGTCCTGAATGACAGGCTCTACAGATTCACGAACATTTTGAAATGACCCTGAGAATAGGTATAAAAGCAATTTCATAATAGCTGATGCTCGCCACTTCCAACAGCTGCTCTCTTCAAACAAATGTCTCACTCCTTCTCCCCTCAAGGGTGGGAGGTTACAATACTCCTGGGGAAAACCCTTTCAGCCATTTTGAGTCAAACAAGTATATGAAAGCAGACACAGGCTGTTCCACAAGGAGTCTGTATGATCGCCTTTTCTCACTGTGGAAATCCCCTCTTGTACTCAGCTGGGAGTTTGTGGTACTGCAGTTGTTAAGAGGTTTTATAGACATTTATTTTTATTTTAGTCTATAAACACAATGCTCCTAGACATTTGGGGATAATGTTGGACAATTTTCCAGATTAGAAGAACTCCTGCTCTAGAGCTGTCTGTCACGATGGTAGTTTCTAAGAGACAACTACAAATTCCAAAAGATCTCAAAACTTGCTGTTATTGTGAGCATCCCAGAGAGCTCATTTCTTGTGGATATCCTCAGCATGGGTGTGAGATCTGGAACTCAGTTTCTTCCTCCCAGAAAGTGCCACGTTCTCAGTACAGTTAGCAGAAGGGCTGGACAGGGATACCCCAATGGTAGCCTTGATCACTTCTTCCCCAGTATCATTCTGTGGGGGAAATATTGGCCCCAGCTGAGTCAACACATAAAAGCTTGGGTTATTACATTATTCCTCAAACAAAACAGAAAATTTCAGAACTGTGGTGGCAACTGCATATAATCTCAGCACATGAAAGGATTGGGAATTCTAGGTCAATGTGGGCTACATAGCAAGTTTGAGATCAAAATTCAACACACAGGCCAAAAATCTAAAAGATAACAACTACAAATCTTAATTCTTTATTTTATTTTAATTTTTTTTGTATAAGTATTTTGCTTTCTTTGGGACTAGTGTCTTTTTTGTTGTTGTTTGGTTCATATTACATATATTTCTTTCACGCTCTCAAAAGATACATTACAAAATATAAAAACACTTATGAACACAGAAACATGCATGATCAGGAGACAGTTTGCTGTTCAGTGACTAAATAGTCCACAAAATTACAACTAACAGTTAGTATAAAACATGATGAGTCTCCAGGCTTTTCTCCCAAGCCTACAGTCAACAAGAGTGGTTACAATTATTTAAATGTTTCCATTCTTGGGCTGGAATGGTGGCTGGACTGTGAAAGAGTACTAGTTGTTCATATATATATATATATATGTATATATATATATATATATATACATACACACACACACACACATATATATATATATACATATATATATTTTATAACCAAGTCCATTTAAATGAAAACAAACATTTATAGACAATATTTGGGAATTTGGGCATCGTTCTTTCCAAACTACTTGCTGTCATGGGGGATTCTAAGAAGATGCAGAAATCCTGGCTGTAGTCTGTAAGGCTGCTTTATCCAGCTATTTTGTACTGGTTGTTCTTGTAGAGGACCCTGGATTGGTCTCCAGCACAAATGTGTCAGCTCACAGCCATTTGTACTTACAGTTCCATGGGATTTAACACCATCTTCTGGCCTCTCAGGGCACAAGGCATGCATTTAGTGCACATACATGGTGTTTAGGTAAAAGCACTTATATACTTACAATAAATAAATCTAAACAAAACTCTTATGCCCCCCCATTCTTTCCTTATCTTAAAGCAGCCAATGAAAGGCAGAAATTGACATTTTAATACATTGGTGTGCAGTATAACAGCCGTGTAGTCCTTCAGGTCTCAAGTTGCTTCTGTTGCTTTGGGAATAGAAGTGTTTAGATTTTAGCTCCTGAGACAAAGATTAGAATTTAATACTCAGCAAAGAAGAGCAGAGTGAGATACAGCCACAGAGACAGCCAACATGGCAGCCATCCACAATCAGGTGGCCATGTGGGCAGCCAGAGCACACTGGGAGGCACTGCAGATCCTTCTCCCAGCCTCTCCTCACCGAGCTGCTCTTAAGTCTGTGTGTCCTGTCTGTGAGCCTGTCTTACTGCTGTGGCTGCAGAAAACCCTCAGGGTTGCAGGGGTTTGGTTCAGATACACTAGAGCTGTGCACATAAGGTATGCCTGCATGTGTGCTGCAGTAAAGTGTCTCCTGGTGGGCCAATCACACCCATACCCTGGTGTTCCCACTGTATAATACTCTCCCTTAGAGTGTAGGCTGAACCTAGTGACTTGATTCTAAGGACAGATTGTGTCAGATTGATTAGATGTCATCTCTAGGAATACATTTTAAAGAGACAGTCTTGCCTTCTATCACCAAAGCTGGCTGTGCTATAAGGAGTAGGAGATCCCTCCTGGTAAGTGGTAGAGGCTCATAAACTGTAAATAGAAGCCACCATTACCGCCATGCCATGAACCCTTTCAATGAGCTTGAGTGTGGATCTATCAGCTTCAGTTCAGCTCTGTGATGACTGCAGCTCAGAGAGATAGCTGGACTCCAGTCTGCAGAGACCCTGAGCCAGGGATGGTTGGCAACATCATGTCTGTATTCTTGACCTATAGAAATTGGCATGTCTATACATATACACATCATCACATACATATATCTATACATGTACACACACATTTTTTACAAATGTTTATTATAGTTTGCTTTAACACAACACTCATTCAAGCTATGGGTGGCTAAAGATGCTATGATGGGAAATACAGATGTTTAAATGGGAATGGAAAAAATTCACACCCATCTCAGACACAAGGAACAGTTTGCTTTTCACCAGATTTTTTTCTTATGTTTTTAATGAACTGTTTGAGAATTGCATAAAATTAATTTTGGTTTTATTAATCCCTTCCCCTAACTCCCCTAAGATGCACACCCTTTTCCTACCACTCAACTTTGTTTTTGTTTGCTTGTTTATGTTTTTCCATCCATCATTCTAATTTGTGCTGCCTATATATTCTTGGATATATGGTAATATCATCTTACCAGGAGCATATATGCTTAAAGAAAACCGATTCTCCCTTTCTTAGCACTAAAATTTGTGAATAACACCTCAGTAATGGGTATACTTCATGGCCACCTCCTTTTTGTGTTGGAGTTAGGTCTGGACTCGTCTTGCACTGGGCTTTTGCATGCTGTCTCAACATGTACAAATGTGAATTCATTTGTGCAGCTGCCCTTTTGTGTCTACAGGACACTGTTTTCTTGGATTCATTAACTGATTCTACCTTACAGTCTTTCCACTTCCCCTTCTGCAATGAAGAATGCAGGAGAAGGAGGGGATATGATGCTGATGTCCCATTTAGCGAAGAACATTGCTGCAGTCTCTTTCTCTGTACCTTGGCCAGTTGTGGGACTCGTTAGAAGCTTCTCTGCTGAGGGTTGAGATTTGCATTCATCTGCTCTGTTCACAATAGCCAGGTAACACAAATGTCCTGTGCATCTATCAGTTGATGAGTAGATAATGAAAATGTGGTATACTCATATGATGGAATCTAATTTCACTCTTTTATTCCAGGCTCATACATTTTTTACAAATTGAGTATTACATGATGGGTTGACATTAGCTTCTTCAGGCATGGGACTTAACAGATGAGGGAAGACATTCCAAAGGCCATTAGTGTTGCTTCACAGCTGGAGAAATTTTAGGCCTGAATTTGAAGTATAAGACCAGCAAAGCATTGCCTCCACATGTGGCCAGTAAACAATTTATGCTACCCATCAAAGCATAAGAGCTGAGATGTTTTTCAATACCACTGGACTAGGACTGGCCATCACTTTCTGGACCAGCCAAGACTTCAGTCTTCGCCCAAATCACACTATAATTTGGCTCTTATGAAAAGCAAAATCATAAAATTTGAAGTCAATGAATGGAATTAGAAAAAATATCATTCTAAGTGAGGCAATCTAAACCTAGAAATTCTCTCATTTGTAGATGTTAGTTTTATATCTCAGACATGTGTGTTTCAGTCCAGACATCCAAAGAGGCCAGGAGATTTCCCCAGGTTTCTTAATTCCACCTGCAATCCAAGGAACCTTCCCTGTGGCCTTTGATTGTAGCAGCTCAACTTCCCTCTGCTTCTCTTTGTTTCTGCTTGACAGCCTTGTCTTCCTGATCATCTCTTTGGTACAGATCAACATGGTACCAGAAGCCCATAGACATAAAACTGACTAAGAATGTGGTAGTATTTTACATGCTTACAATTGTGTGTGTGCGTGCGTGTGTGTGTGTGTGTGTGTGTGTGTGTGTGTGTGTGTGTAACTGCTATTTGGGAAGATCCATGTATTAACAGGAGTACATTAATTTACTTTTGACTTCTTGTCTTAAAGAAGGCTGACCCAGGCTCTCCTCAAGCTCAGTCTTGAGTCAAGGCTAATCTTGAACTCCTGATCCTCCTACTTTCACTTTCCACAAACCAGGACTAGGTGTGAGATGCCACACTTGATGGCTAGCATTATATTACTAGTAAAGCTAAATTGTTAATACCAGAAGTTTTATTTGTAGTGAATAGGAGGGAAAGTTGACTTGGCTTTACTGTCAAGGAGCATTGACAATGTTTATTTTCTACATGTATCTATTATATGTTAAGCATGTACACCATAATATAGATAATAATATGTATCATGTCTATAATATATGCAATCTAGAAACAACAAATGAGAGAAAACTTGTAATATTTGTCTTTCTGAGACTGGTATTATTCACTTAATTTGATTGTCTCTAGTAACATCCATTTTCCTACAAAATTTCCTGCCTGTAATTTCCAAGTCACTTTCAGAACAGTGACTCACTTATTTGGAACAGTTATAGAAGGTGTAATCTGAACAAATATATTTAAACAGAGGTGTGTTACAGTCAAGTGAGAATCAATTAACTTTACTCAATTGATTCCTGACTCCTGGGTTTATTGTTTGTCAAAGCTATTGACTGAAACTCAGAGCTCTGCTTCTTTTATTCCTAAAGTAACTAAAGTTATCAAAATACCTGCTAAATGGCATAGAGTCTGGGTATATTTAGTAGTGAAATACCATTTCAAAATTTTAAACTAAGGACCACAAGGGAGTATGTATATGTGGGTATGAGTGTGCCTGTACACATGTATGCACATATACATTGAGATCAGTGGACACCTTGGGTGTCACTCATCAGGTACCTTGCAACATTTGACTTGAGATGGAGTCTCTCATTTTTTGAAACTTCTCCCACAGGCTAGATAGCTAGTTAGCAAGCTCCCAGGGAACCATTTGTCTCTGCATCCCATCTTGCTTTCAATGAAGTAAGCAAACACACACAGTTTGTGTATAGGTTCTGGAGATCAGTCACAGTATTCCTTTCCTGAGTACATAGCCTTTGTATACTCCTCAGACTACATATACTCTATCATTATTCCTTGCCCTCAAAGATCATACTTTATGAGCCCAGTTATTGTGTTATGTAATGTGGTCATTTTGAGGATTTCCTCTTCATTGTGTTAAGGAAGGAATCCACATCTTCGGGGGATGGTCAAGCACATGCCACATGATACTTGACAGAAAAGACTGATAATAGTATGTTAGTCCATGTACTTACCAGCCACACAAAGAGGACTGCTGTAAGAAGCCTGAGAAGGCAGTCTGTGCTATGACCCTTGATCCTTGTATAGTGTAGATTTCTTTGTCTTAATACTTCTACTGTTTATTAGGAAACTGAAACCAAATACCCAAGAATAGTGATGGCAAAGAAGTATAGCTGGTCCATTTTCAGGGAAATGTTTAGCTAAAGGATACTTGTGTACAGAGGAGAGTAGGGAGGCTGATGGAGGTAAAACCCTCTTGTTTACCACATCCTTTGGAAAGGTTCTTTCAAGGGGCCCCAGGATTCTCTCTTCAGAGCTATTCTTCAAATGTTAAAGTGATAGAGACTGTAACTAGAAAATCATAAAATCATCTATATACCCTTTACTCAAAGATTGACCAATAGTTACAAAAGGATTATGTATGTTGCGTATATAAATTCATTGCCAGAATCCCCTTCCAGTGTAGCTAACTTGCTTGCTTTATTTATAGCTTCACACATGAACTCCAAAGTCACCAAGTCATAAAGAATATTAAAAGATATAACTCACTGGAGCCCAAGTCCACAATTACTGCACCAAAGGAAGCAATGAAAGGACTTGGATTACCAGAGTGTCCCAGGAAACCTCTCTACTGTCTGTTGTAGCCCTCTGACAGTAAGACAGCCTAGCTTCCAAAACCAATTAGGAAAATGAAGAATTTAAGAGTGGTATCACAGAAGACTATACTTAATAGGAAAGAAAGGTATGGTGCATTTCTTTTAGCAGGCCTCTCTCCTTAGTACATCTCATAAGATAATAAGGGAGGGGCTTCAGAACTGCTCCAAGAACAAATGACCTTAATTAGAATGAAACACCTTGGTTCTTAGGGCCAAGAAAACAGGTTTCTGTTGGAGTCTGAGTCCTGATTGGTCTTTACCTGCCAAATGTGTCACAGTAAGTGATTTTCAATCTCCCATCCTTGCTTTTCTCTTGTGAATGAAAGATTTCACAAAGTAATATTAAATACCTTGCCTATATTCACATGCATACCTATATTCTTATTGTCATTGAGCTAAAATGTCTACAGCAAACGTAGTTGACTTAGAGTTGTTGCCTGGAATATGTATGACTTTGAACTCACTATACACACAGTTTCTCACTAAGGAGCACTCCTGCCATAAATCTGTTAGAACTCCCTAGTATCCATGAATCTACAGATAAAGACACATCATAAGAAAAGCATTCTGGCAATATATTAGAACATGGATATAGCAATTGTTTCTCTCATAACACTGACATTCTCTTCCCCTTACCTTTGAAAATCAATCACAGAGTGGTATAATGAATACTTATTTGATTTGAATTCTTTTGAGTCTAAATGTGTCTAGAACTAGGAAGCAAAGGCAGATGATACATTGACGGATAGGTAGGCAGATTGCAATGGATCCGGAATCATAGGAGCTCGATACCTTGTACAGCTGCATAACATTTTGCAGTTTGCTTCCAGAGAATTGAAAGAAAATTCAGTCAGTGAATAATAGTGTGTGCCTAATGTGCTTACTGTGTGTCAGCTACATTTCTAGGTATCAAAGCACAATAGAAAGACATTCTGCTAACCTCATTCAGTTTTAATCTTAGTGAGCAGGCACAGAGGCTATAAAAATGAGGAAATGGCAAGGCTGGAGAGGTGCCTCAGTGAAAGGCACTCACTGCTTTTGTAGAGGACCTGGGATTTTGGTTCTCAGAATCCACATAGCACCTAGCAATCCACATGGCAGCTCCTGTTCCAGGAGTTCCAATACCTGCCCTCTTCTGGTCTCCACTGGTACTGCACACAACTCATGCCCAACACATGCATGCAGTCAAAATACTAATACACATAAAATAAAAAATATTTAAATAAAGTTTATTTAGAAAGAGATGATAAATAACAAATGACCATTTTTTTCAATACATAGAGAAAGAGGATTAGTGGACAATGAGTTGAATGCAAGATAGGGTAGCTAAGAAATGATCTTCTGAGAAGGTGACATTTTGATAAGGATATGAAAAACTGAAGAGATAATGAGTATTCTAGGCTTAGGCAGCAGTTAGTGGAAAGGCCCTGGGGAAGAAACAAACCTGTGATGTTGGCTTTCAGGAAGAGCAAGGATGTCTGTGTGGTTGAGGGAAAGGGGCAGAGAGGAGTAACAGAAAAGACCACAGGTGAAGGGCGGGGGGGGGGGAGGGGCAGCTGGGAAGGCTAACAGGTACACTGTGAGGGTTCTATAGGATTGTGTGAAGACTCTGGCTCCTGTGCCAAGTGAGAAAGGAAGGTTGTGGCAAAGTAACATCATCTTTGTATATGTGCAGGACCACTCTGATCGCAAAGAAGTAAGAAAGAATGGGGAACAGATATCTACTGAAGAAGTGACTTGCGATGTTCTCTAGAGAAGGCCTCTCATACATGAATTCAAACGAGCAGAAAGTCTTTATTAGTCTACCAGGTGTTCAAGACCTCAGTGCAGTCCAGAGCATTTCTCAGAGTGGTCCTGTAAGCAGAAAAAAAAATAACATTCTGGGTTGATTCACCTCACTTACCAAGAAAAGCTAGCCAGGCGTGAAACTATAGAAACCAAAAGTAAGGTTAGTGCATTTAGGGACTATGGGCTTTGGTGGAGTAGGTCCTTGTCCTCATTTTGATGGATGATGCTGCCTATGTGCTGGATTCCAAGGCTTGAATAATACTTCCATCATGGTGGTGCTGGTTGTACTAAGGCCTGAGGGCCTGTTACAGAAATTCAGAGAGAAACAACATTGACTTGTCTCATAGTAACAACAAAATGGAGCTAGCTATAAGTTTGATGATTCTGGAAATATTCTGAAGGAAAACACTAGGGCATGCTTAGAGAGAGAATGGGGCATTGAGAAGGGGGAGTAGGGCTTTTGGCTGAAGCTACTAAAAGGGGGATACAGCATCTATTGACTGTATGAAAGATGAATCAGCAATAGGCTGGGAGTGACATCCAAGTAGAACTTTTCAAGACACAGTTGTTTGGGGGGTGGGACTGGACATCAGCCCATGGGTTGACAAGAGATTTAAATCTTAGTACCAGAGCATGAGCTTAGAAGATTCTAGAACTCTCTGCAGGATTGAGGGACCAGTATTCATACTTGCGTGTGTGTTTGTCTCATGATCTCCGGAGACCTTAGGGATTAGGTCTCTCTCAAAATGCATTCTCTCCTGAACCTCACTTATCTGCAGGAACAGGGATGGGGATGAGTGGCCTGGGCAATAAAGAATTACTCCTCAGCAAGATGAAGGTGAATTCCAGGCACCTATGTTAATTCTTTGTAGCCTATGTCAAACTACCATGACTTAGGCCCCCTTAACTTCACCCACAGCGAAGGAAAGGACAATAGTTTATTTGAAGTATGGAAACACAGAAGCATCACCTGCCACCCCAGCACTGGGGTGTTTGGGACTGGTTGGAGTCCTGGGTATTTTTCCGCCAGTGGATGTGGTAAGAAAAACTCCCCAAGGATGACTCAGCTGCTCTGGGCTCCTGCCAAATTCATATTCAAAAGGGAGTTGAAGGAGGCTCAGTGGGGATTGAGGTAGGTGAAGGTGAGCCTGAAGTAGTGAGATCTCTGCTCTAAGCTTCCGTTCTTATCAACCAGCCCCACCATAACACCCACATCCTGCAGCAAGTGTGCTTAGACAAGCAGGGCAGAGGAGGGAAGTGTCGCCAGGGTCCATCAGTGCGGGGGGCTCTTGACAATGACAGAATACTCTAGGTTCACTTCTCAGAGTGGCAGATTCTGCCTGACAGCTCCTGGAAGGTCTTTACAGCCTTTCTTTGCCTGGGTTTCTCCTGAGACCCTGGTGAAGGAAGAGGCTTATAGCAGAAGCTAGTCAGCACTCCTAAGTAAAGAACATGGCCCTGGATGTGTTATTTGTCCTATACAAAGCTGCCTATATGTACAACACAGTTGGAGGCAGGAGTCAGCTAGGATTTTATACCCAAAAACATAGAATGATTTTTTTTCTTCAGTTGAAATTTTTTTGTCTGTGTATGTTGTATGTGTTGTACATGTCTGTGTGTACATGTGTGTGCATGGTGTGCATGGTGTGCATGGTGTGCATGGTGTGTGTGTGTGTGTGTGTGTGTGTGGTGTATGTATGTATGTATGTATGGTGTGTGTGCATATGAATGATATGTATGAGTGTGTATGCTTGCACATGTAGACGGCACATGATAACAGGAGTCTGTCCTCACTTTGCATCTTGTTTGAGACAGAATCACTGTTGTCAGCACTGTATGTACCTTACTAGCTAGTCAGCACACTTCCTGGGATTTTCTTTTTTGCCTCCATCTCATTGTTGAATGGCTGTGATTACAGATGTCTGCTGTGCCTGCTGTGCATGGGTTCTGGGAATTCACACTTAGTTACTCACACTTGTACCTCACATACCCACTGATGCAGCTCTTCAGCCAGAATGCTTTCCTTTATGTTCTAGGAAAGAAAGACCAGTATGATACCAGCCTAAGAAAATTAGTGTGTTCATCTTGACATGTATTTAATGTTTTATCTCAACCTGTCAGTGTATGCAGCTTCTGCGGAAGCACAGTGGGTCCCCAGGTTAAGACCATCTGCCTGGAGTCACAGGAAATACAGAATGCTCCTGGCTGTGACTTTCCACTGTTGCTGTCACCTCCAGGGCTCTGAGCCACACTCTTCTAGCATTCAGAGTCAAGAATGATTTCTCCCAAAATGGGAACAATGTTTCTGTATTTATAAATCAAAGAGAGGCAGACACATCTGCTCATATTTATACCAGTTCAGTTTCGGCTGCAAAATTACATATGCTATTTTGATGAAACTTTATCTAAATTTCATTACCAGCCTGAGTAATCATGTGATAATTGCCTGATATCCAAGTAACCAGGAAAAAGTGATATTTAGCCTTTTTGTTTTGTTTCTTATTTTAGGCTCACAATTATAATGGAATATTGTGTGGGTCTTTACATTTATACATCAAAGACGAACTAATGTATTTACAGGCTATGCTGGTGTCTGTGACTTCACCTTAAACAAGTGTTCATTGATTGTCAGTAACAGGAAATTGACGAGTCCAGGCAGAATGGCTGGGGGTTAGTTCAGTCAGTACTAGGCTATCTACCTCACAAGCCTGAGGTCCTGGGTTCCATTCCAAGCAAGTACACAACACACACCTGCACACATACATACACACACACACACACACACACACACACCAAACACACACACAAATACATACACCAAACACACACAACACAAACACACACAAAAATAGAAAAATCTATTGCTTGGCATGAGGAAATACATCATAAGAGAGACAGCTGTGGATCTACTACTACACCAGGTGTATTAGAAGCCACTTGCCCCTCTGACTGCACTACTAAAAAGCACACACACTTCTGAGCCCTATTCTCTTTATGTAGTTGCAGGCTATGTTTCATACCAGTAACTTTGATCTCTCAACAATTATCTTCATTCCAGGAGTGGCTGCACTTCACTTGGTCTGCTCCTACTCTTTGGAAAATCACATTTGATAGGTTTGGTTTGGCTTGGGAATACATATTGGTTTGAACCCTTTCAGTAGACTCCTGTTGCTTGTTTGAGTATTACTTTTAGTCTTATGTGTGGTAGGCAATGTCAACACCCTCTGTCTGAATATTCCCTTGCAAACATACATGGGGATGTTCAGATAATCCTCAGTATACCACTGTCGGTAGTCTATGATGCCCTTCCAATATACCTCTTTCGGCCTCTTTATCAACAGACCAGGAGGAGACCAGCTTAGACATCTTGAGGAAGTAAAGGAAAAGGATGATAATGTCCAGATAATGTTATTTTCTCTGGAAGCATGATCCCTAGATCCCCCTCAGAGAATTAGTAATTTTAGGACAATATATCAATGCACAAGATTCCTAGTATCTGCTCTAGCACCTACATAGATTCAGCTACCTGCAAGCAAAGCACCCAGGTCAGAAATAACCACCAACTACTACTAACCATAATGCCAGCTGATACTCATCCAGCACTTGGCTGGGTTGGGTAGTAAGCCAATGCTTTCCTGAATATAGTACAATAAGGTAGGTGTTTTCATTATTCCCATTTGATGGAAGAGGAAAACAGGCATAAGTAATTTGTCTGAAGATCAAAGAACAAGGAAATGTGACCCAGGGCCCATATTCATCAGACTCCAAATCCCACATTTATTTGTTGTGCCTTATAAACTTTTTAAAAATTTTTTCATATTTTACATATTGACCCCAGTTCCCTCTCCCTCCCATTCTCCCATGCCCCCAGATACACAGGGAGGGTGAGGCCTTCCAGTAGGGATCATCAAAATCTGTCAAATCATTTGGAGTAGGGTCTAGGCACTCCCTCCTGTCTCTAGATTAAGGAAGTATCCCTCCATGGGGAATGTGTTCCCAAAGTCTTTTTGTGCACCAAAGATATATCCTGGTTCCATTGTCAGAGGTCATGTACCCTGCCCAGGCCTTCTAACTGAGAGCCACATTCAGGGAATCTGGGTCAGTCAAATGCTAGTTTCCCAGCTATCAGTCTGGGGTCCATGAGCTCCTCTGTGGTTTTCTGTAGCCTGGTCTTGATCCTTTGCTCTTAACTCCTCCCTCTCTGCAACTGGATTCCAGGAGTTTGGCTCAGTATTTAGCTGTGGGTGTCTGCTCCTGTTTACTTCAGCTAGATTACTAGATTAGGGCTCTAGGATGGCATATAAGGTAGCTATCAATCTCATTATCAGGGAAGGGCCTTTAATGTAGCCTCTCCACTGTTGCTTAGATTGTTAGTTGGGGTCATCCTTGTAGGCCTCTGGACATTTCTCTAGTGTCAGTTTTCTCTTCAAACCTATAATAGCTCCTATCTCTTTTCTTGCTTTCAACTATTCTTCCCTTGACTCAATCTTCCTGGTCCCTCATGCCCTCCTCTCCCCTCCTCTTCTCCCCTTCTCTCTCTCCTAACTTCCTTGCCACTCACTGCCCCACTCCCATTCACAATATGGTTAGGAGAGCTTCTCTCTTTTCCCTTCTGTGGAGGAACTTGTATAACTTTCTTAGGGTCATCCTTGTATCCTAGCTTCTCTGGCGGTGTAAATTGTAGGCTGGTGATGCTTTGTTATATGTCTAAAATCCATATATGAGAGAGTACATGCCATGTTCCTCTTTTTGTGACTGAGTTATGTCACTCAGGCTGGTTTCTTCAAGTTCCATCCATTTGCCTGCAAATTTCAAGATTCCATGTTTTTTTCTTCTTTTTCTGCTGAGTAGTATTCCATTGTGTAAACATATCACATCTTCTTTATCCATTCTTCAGTTGTGGGGCATCTAGGTTGTTTCCAGGTTCTTGCTATTACAAATAATGCTGCTATGAACACAGTTGAACATATGCCTTTATGGCATGGATGTGCGTCTTTTGGGTATATGCCTAAGAGTAGAATTGCCAGGTCCTGTGGTAGACTGATTCCCATTTTCCTGGGGAACCCCCATGTAGTGAGATAGTCCTTCTGTGGCACTGACCACGCCCATTGGGGGGGTGGAGCCATGGGCAGAAGTGACCTGTGGAAGAGGTTGAAGGAAGAGCCGGGAAAAGCTCTCTTGCTGGCATGACTTGGACAGGAGAGCATCGGGTGGAATTTCCTGGTGTTCATCTGTCTAGGTTCTGCTGTTGCTGAGTGAGACCTTGCTGCTTAATGAGAACCAGCTCTTCAGCTTAGCTACTGTTAGTGCTCTTCCGCAATGTTGCACTGGCCTATAAGTTGAAAACAGAAAGAACCCTTAACATACTGAAAATTAAACTATTTAGGAACAACAACAACAACAACAAAAGGGTTGGGAATTTAGCTCAGTGGTAGAGCACTTGCCTAGCAAGCACAAGGCCCTGGGTTCGGTCCTCAGCTCCGAGGGGGGAAAAAAAAAAGACAAAATAACAAAAAGACCAAGATGCTATTATTTATATATGTTTCTCATACTAGTTAATGAATAAAGCACTGTTGGCCAATAGGAATGGAAGATAGGAGGGACTAGGAGACAAGGAGGAAAGAGGAAGGAGTAAGGAGGGCCAAGATGAAGAGTCTGGAGAGACTAGAACCACCAGCTGCCTCTCGCTGGTAAGACCATGTGGAAATACATAGAAATGGGTTAATAATTAACACAGAGCTAGCTGATAAGAAACTAGTAATGGGCCAACAGATTATATCAAATACAGAGTCTCTGTGTGTTAACTGGGGCTGGCGCGGCGGCGGGACAAGAGTCGGCAGCAGGCAGAGAAACCAAACTCCTTACAAATCCCCCATACTGATCTTCAAAATGGCTTTACAAGTTTGCACTGCCACCAGCAGTGGAGGAGTGTCCCCCTCTCTCCATATCTTCTCAAGCATAAACTGTCATTGGTGTTTATTATTTTAGCCATTCTGAATATAGAAAACCTGGGTAAACAATCAGGAACTATAGTACAAGCATAGCCTTACAAACTTTTGATGCTGTATCTGTCCATGCAAAAGCAATGATCAAGTCCAGAAAGATTGTCCTCTAAAATGAAACTGCTGTGACATATTTGGTCTGACTCCAGAGCACCCATAGCAGTGGTGTACTGGTGCTTTCCTTCTCCTTTCCCTCGGCAGAACACACGGTTCTATTATGTCCTCATTCCTTTTGTTCAGTTCCTCCTCAACCAGTCTGATTGACAGATTCTTAGAAATCCCCGTAATTTAATCATAATGCTTACCTTCTCCCTCATCATTTTACTTTGTTCCTATTCACAGCTGCTTGCATTCTGAGGAATAAAATAGGACTTTTGCTTCCATCTGTATTTCAGTGTGGAAAGACTTTGGGAGGTTGGCTTTGTTTGTCTTGTCTGAAATTCTACCATTGCTAGAAGGAAATCCACACATTTATAGGAAAGAACAGCAGGCACACTCAGCTTCAATCCTTTTTTTTTTTCCACAAAGAGAATGGACAAGATATTTCCACCCATTTGTGTATTTGATAAATATTCGTTGAGTACAAAGAGCACGAGCCTTTGATATGTTTATCAGACCAAAATGAAGGAAAATGATCACCAGTCACTAGTGATACTGACTGATGAACAGGACTGACTGACAGTTATGGAGAGCATCTACCAGGTCCAGAGAGCACACACACAGCAGTGAACATATCAAAGGGTGAGGAAGCCTTTACCAAGAGCAAATTTAATTAGGTGGGTTGGAGTCAAGAAAGTACAAGGCAGAGACATAAGCACAAGTAAGGGTCCTTTGGAAGAAGGGCTGAAAAGAAGAGCAAAAAATGAGCTGTGTGGTTTGACTGAAGAAGAAAACTCTAGGGCACAGGACTTGGGGAAGGGTACCCCAATGAAGAGCTTTCTGAACCAACATGAAGACCTGAGTTCAAGCCCCAACATTCACATAAAAAATAGTATGGTGCTGTGTGCTACTAATATCAAGGCTGGGAAGGCAGAGATGGAAGGATCCCTCAGGCTTACTGACCAAACACACACACACACACACACACACACACACACACACACGCGCGCGCGCGCGCGCGGCTAGGTTCAACCATGAAAAGAGGCAGACTTTTAAAATTTTATTTGTACAACATTGAAGGGCATTAATTGAGAGGCTGGTTAGTGCAGATTAAGACTGTGAAAGAATCACCTGGACTGCACTGACATCTGAAACACTTTCATTGGCTTTGGGGCAATAGTGACCAAGCCTCAGTCCATTTTGGTTTAGAAAGGCAAATTATATTTAGACTTCAGTGAGGTGACTTCAAGGACTTTAATACTCAAGCTCAATCCCAGCAACTTTGGTCATGGATGGACAATCATGATATTACATTATAAAGAAGACATGTTGTTCCCAGTTCCTGAGATTTAAAAATACCTCATCACAGGTTTCTTTCTGTTTCATTCAGTGATCAAACCCTTCAAGAAGCATCTTTTTGTTAGCATCTCTACATTCACATAGCCCTTGTAAAGTGCATGAAAATAGCTGAGAGTGTGTAATTAAATGTGTGTGCATATGTGCATGTGTATGTATGTAAGTGTGCATATGAATATTGTGTGTGTGCAGGTGTATATTGTTTGGGGGAGACCAAACACAGCTTTCGGCATCCTTCCTCAGGAGCTATCGCCATCATATTATTTTGAGTTAGGGTCTCATTGACCCGGGGCTCACCAAGAAAGCAGGACTGGCTGGTTTTCAAGTTCAGAGGATCTGACAGACTCTGCTTTCCCAGTACTTGGAATACAACAGCAAGCCATGCCACACTATCCGAATTTTTCACAAGTAGGTTCTGGGGATCAAACTGGAGTGTGACTGGATTTGATACCTGCTCCACAGGGCAGGATTTCTTGCCTGATATGTAACCCAGGTCAAATGCCCATGACTATGGAGGTCATAAGCCTTGGGGTAGAGTCTGCAATTGCTATTTTGATAAATGGGCATGTTGTCAAATCATCTTCCAAATATTTATGTTTATACCCATAGATGTAGGCTGCTCTCAGCCTTGCTCAGAGCAGTTTCTTTATGTAGTATGCAATAGTAAACTGGTTAAAATGTTGAGACTAAGTGACTATAATGGTAAGGTTTTTTTTTTTTTTTTTTTTTTTTTGTAACTTGACATAGGCTGGAGTCATCTGAGAAGAAGGAACCTAAATAAATCAAGAAAATGCCTCCATCAGACTGGCCTGTGGGGCATTTTCTAGATTAATAACAGGTGTTGGAGGCCTTAGCTTATTTTAAGTGTTTCAGTCTTTGAGCAGGTGGGCCTGGGGTGTATAAGAATGAAAACTGAGCAGGCCGAGAAATAGCATTCCCCCCATGGCCTCTTCTTCAATTTTTCACTCCAGGTTTCTGCCTTGGCTCTTCACAGTGAACTATGACCTGGGATATATAAGCCAAATAAACTATTTCCTCTCCAAATTGCTTTTGGTTGTGGTGTTTTATCATAGCAATAGAAGCCAAATTAATATAGTGACTGTAGTGATGTATCAAATACTATTTTCCTCACTCCTCATGCCCTCATCCCTTGAGTTTTGGGGGACATTGCAAAAAAGAGCAAGTAGGATGTAAGAGCTAGATGATGTGGAGGAAGGCTGTCTTCCAGGTATGCCATGGCTATTGCACTCAAAAACCCACAGGATCTGGGGTGACCTGCTCAAGATCAAGCCAGACAAAGGGACCAAAGGAATTATATCCAGATTGTACCCATTACAAAAGAGCTAATGGACATTGGTAATTGCAGGGGGAGGATCATTCTTTCTTGAGGATGTAGCCATTGATAGGATCCCCATGTTCCAGTGAATAGACATAACCCCAAGCACCTAAGGGCAGAACTAAGTATTAAAAGTTATTAAAAAAAGAAAAAGACATGAAGTTGGGAGGTTATACATTGAAGAGTTGGAACTTGAGGGAGGAAATGAGAGGTTTATATCACCATATTTGATTGTTCTTCGTGTATGAGGGGATGCTTGTCTCTTTCAGAAGAGATCTTCTCAAGTATGCTCTACATGAGTCTTTTTTACCATCCATTGGATTTGATCTGATGGCCCTGTAATAGAACTCAGAGCAATCACAGCTTCACCTGATGTGTGTAGTGTTTCCCACATAGCATGAAGCTGAAAACACTTAAAAGCCAAGACACATGGAATGGGATGTTTTCTTTTTACTATAGATCACAAAATATTTTTAAATTGCTGTGCCAGTCTTAACTACATAGACTAGGTTATTACTCCAGCCTCAGTTTCCAGAGTACTGGAGTTATAGCCATGTTCATGTCTGGCTAGAATATGTTCTTAATAAATAAATGTTCAACTTTTTGAGTAGTCTTTCAATAGTTGCGTTAATTATGACACATGGGATTGTTTTTGGAGGGTAAGTATGAAACACCTATTAATGATTTATGAAGTTTCTGGTGGAACTTATTATTATACAATCAGTATTCATTTATTGCGTACTTCTGTGCATGACCTCACATTCTTGTGCCTATCAGGTAAAATCCCTGAATAAAAATCAGAATATATGTAGAGCACGAGCTTCCACAAACCTCAAAGCTACAGCACAGATTTCCCTGCTTTGTGGTAACCATCTACCTGGAGTTGTTACCCATGGATTTCAGATCTATTTGATTCATGATCTTCTTCATTATGTTACTTCAAAAACTTCATGGCATTTTTACTGCATTAGAATATGGGATTAGGGAAACCTGAATTTGTGATACTGGGCCATGGCTCCACATTTGGCTCAAGAATAGCCCCTTATTCTCTTAAAAAGTTTTATGCATAATTTAGGACTTCAGGAAAAGTCTGGGACTTCTACAAGTGTGATTGTGGATTAATACATTAGAGGGGGTGGTCACACATGAAGGCTTATTTTTTACTTGCATAGACTTATCAATAATTCAGTGTCAAAATTATGTTTTGACCACACCAAAATTGATTAGCTAAGAATAGAGTTTAGTAGACAAAGCTCTTGAAATCTAGGGAAAAAACCTAGATGTGTCTAATTCTATCCAGTAATTGCTGCTTGTTAAACTGGGCTCTGTGCATGGAGAAATAAAAAAGAATGAGTTTGAGTGGAGCTAAACATAGGAGGCAAGTTCTCAATTCCATTGTGTTAGGATTCCACATGACTCAGCCAATCCCCATAGCTTGACAAGTAGTCTAATTTTAACTCTACAGTCTTTGTAGCAATAAAAGATTCTCCTAATTAGGCAAGGTTTTTGCCTGTCATTCCTCATTCTTGGTAGCAACATAAGAAAGTCATTTGAATTTTGAACTCAATATTTTTAGTTTCCAATTCTGTCCCAACCCCCACTTGACTTCTAGGAAATGGTCTAGTTGTCTTATACAAGATACAGTAAGTTAACCATTGTGAGAACTCAGGCAAAATTCCAGTAAGCAGAGCCTTAGTTACAGTAATAAATTCAACTGTCATTCATGCTGACCAGATTGCAAAGGGATAAAGAACGATGAAGCCTCACTTAATTACCATGTTCTTTGTGAGAGTCAAATTAGTGTATGTTATTCAGATGAACAACCCATCATGGGGAATCTAAGTCTATAATATTAAGTAATGTTGATTTAAGGCTTTATGAAAAATTTAATTACAAAAAAGGATAAAGTTTGCCCTCATAGTGACAATGAGATGTCTTCTCTTGTTCCAATAGTTCATTCAGTTCTTAATTCACTTACTACAAAAATCATAAATACTTACTTCAAACTAATTCTTGCGGTATTTGTTAAGGATCTGCTATGCACAGTACTTCCCATTAAGCTCTGGTTGTGAGGGCCACAATGGTCACATGGGGATGCACAATTTTATTACTGATCCATTTCTGGGAGAAATGAAACTGGGAAATGGCATTCCTTCCTTCACCCTAAGAACATGTCTTCCTGATTCTGGAAAGGTCTGCCTTCTAAAATCAGAAATTATTTAAAATGTCTGTACCATCAGAATCTCAAGTTCTTGCTTTGTACATTGCTGCATTAGGTGTTTGATTCCAGCATTAGTAACACTTCTTTCCTATTAGCCTCTAGTGCTTTAGAAATGGAACTGATGAAGGCCAGCACCAATGGCTAGGCATAGAGCAAGCTGACCTTGACAGAGGGTAACTGAGGGAGAGCAGCTTAGATAAAGCACACAGCAGAGAACCCAGAGATAAGACTTGATGGCCCTGGGCAGTCCAAAGTGCTGGGAGATGGTTTTAAGGAAAGACCAATAAAGTATGATATCAACCACAAACACAAACTATGCTTAACAACAGAGAGTTTGCAAAGCTTAGCTGGGCATGGTAGTGAATGCCTGTGATTCTCATACTCTGGACATGGAGATAAGAAGATCAGGAATTCAGTCATCCAGAATGTCTTTGAGGCTAGCCTTGACTATTATCAAGGAGGAAACAGGAGCTGGCCTGTGAGAAAGACCTACATTTGAACTTTAGCTCTATTATCTCCATGTTACTGTGTATAACCATCCCCCATGTTCCTGTAGGCAATCTTGCTATACTCACTCCTGATAAATAAAAAGCTTAGAAATTTTCAGATAGAACAAAGCTATTGCAGAGCTGATCACACTCCCCACAACCCCCCCCCCCCAGCTCACAGTTTCACACATCTGAAATTGATACCATTTGGATCATGATGAATGAGGTTAGTGTGTGTTCAGTTAACAACTTAATTTTCTCAAGGCAAACACCTGGAAATAATCCCATTACTCTTACCTGTCATATAGTCCCGACTTCCAACCATCTGAAAAATTGTATACTCATCTGGCCACCATTCTCTTTCCATAATTCCGAAGGCATCCAGTTTCTGAAATGACCATAGGGTCTTTAGATGGTCATTTTGCATTCACTTTTGACTCCCCACCCATTCTTTACTTAGCAGCCAAGCTTCCTGTTTGATGAATGAACCAAAATGACACCATTCTGGGTCATTCTCTGCACCTTAGTGTGTTACCTCCAAGTTTGCTCACTTGAGTGAAGCAGTTTCCTCCATGCTTCCTTCCAACTTCTGGTCATGTTTCTAGTCCCATAGAGAAATAAATATCACAAATGCCTGAGAGTATTTCTGCCTTTATTCATTACATGCATCTGCTCATTTCAAGTATGTTTCTCTTACTTTCTTTTTATGTTTGTCTTCCGGTGCTGGGATAAAAACAAGGAATTGCACTTAGTAAGACACTCTAGACACTGTCCTTCAAATGCAATTTCTGACCATAGGTCCCTTTCTTTAATCCTTTGACACTGATGTCATTACCTAGGATGTACTTACAAAATACTGAAAAACGTAAGACTGAATGAACAGATGACCACGCAACACAGTGGAGCCTGGATCTTGCCTCCTATGTTCAGCTCTACCCAAATCCATTCATTTTTGTTTCTCTATGCATACAGCCCAGTTTAACAAGCAGTAATTACTGGATAGAATTAAAAACACTTAAGGATGTTGTGGATTTCAAGAGCTTTGTCCATTGAACTCTATTCTCTGCTAATGAATTTGGTGTGGTCAAAACCTGATTTTGATACCTTACTAATAATTCTATGAAGGAAAAAAATAAGCCTTCATGCCTGCCCCATTCCCTTGTAGCAGTACAATTTTTTTTCTGAAGCCTTAAATTGTTATTCAAAGAAAAGTAGGCTGACTTCCTTCGTCTCTGCCAGTGTCAGCATCAGGAAGGAGACAAGCCCATGTTAGGGAATGTACATTTATAGAGCTCAGGGTTTAGAGGAAAATTGGCATTCCAGCTAAGATTTAAAATGGAATTCTGACATACAAACAAGTTCAGAGTAAGGAAGATGTGGTAGTTTGAATATATTTGGCTCCCATAAACTCAGAGGAGTGACACTATTAGGAGGTGTGGCCTTGTTGAAGGAGGTGGCATGACACACCTTTACCCAGACTTGAGGCTGCCAGGAACACCTTTAATCTGGGCCACACCTTCTGTTGGGAGTGTGTCACTGTTGGGGTGGGCTTCGAGGTATTTTTCTCAAGCTAATGGTGTGATAGTCAGTTGACTCCTGTTGCCTACAAGATGTAGGACACTTGGCTGTCTCTCAAACATCATTCCTACCTGCATGATACCATGCCCCCTGCCATGATGGACTGAACCTCTGAACTGTAAGCAAGCCCCCTCAATGAAATGGTTTCTTTGTAAGAGTTGCCATGGTCATGGTGTCGCATCACCGCAATAGAACCCTAACTAAGAAAGAAGAGGAGGGTATGTCATCAGCAAAGACAATGGTTGGGAACATCAAGGCTGTCATGTCACTTAAAGAAAAAATATTAAATTGCCAGATGTAAGTAAAAAAAATGAAAACAGGTCAATACACTGACTTCTCACTTTGCACTTTGTGGAAGTGTTATGTACAGAGTTAAGAGAGGTTCCCAACTGCCTTTTCAGTGTAGCTGCTGTGATCCCTAACCCACTTCTGTTCTGTATCTTCTCCAATGTTCAAACATCTCAGATGTCATTCAGGCTGGGTGACCTTAAACTCTGGCCACACAGTCACAGCAAAACTTGACGAGTAGTGATCTAGAGTTTGGTTCCTTAAATTGCCCTGGGGCCTTTGGGTGAGTGATTTTACCTGGTAAGATCTGGTTGTAAAACTATATTTCTGCTATGCCCTGGTTTGGGCCAGAATTATCCTTCACTAAGTCTTCTGATAACTCATTGAGCTTTTTAATCATGCTTAGGTTATTGTTGGGTAGTGGTGGGTTAAATAATAACAAAGAAAAGATACTTTATTGAAGAGAGCAAAAATCAAAATGAATATGATCTTTATTGGACACTGACTGTAATATAACAAAATTATATATATATATATATTATATAATCATTTACTCCTCTGGATATCTGGGAAGTGTTAGAAGTGTTTTTTTTTCCCCAAGTTTCAACCCAGGGTCTGGGCTCTGTGCACTTTCCTGTAGTGGATTAGACTGTTTTTCCACTAGAGAGGTTCAAGGTCTAACCTTGATTATGGGCTTATTTGGAAACCATTCCTCACTAGACATAACCAATCACTGTTTTCAAGATAAAAACCACACCATACTTCATGTGGACCCTAAGTCAACTGGCTGGCCTTCTAAGGAGAGAATCACACAAAGAAGGCTGAGAAAATACAAGCTTAGAGATCAGTAATTCTGATCAAGGGCTTCTGGAATTGGGAAGAGACAGGAACTACTCCACTCCTGAGCCTTTGGAGGGAGCATCCTGTAACACCTTGGCTTTGAACTTCTGGACTCCAAAGCTGAGAAAGAGATTCTTTGCTTAGCAATGGGTGATTGTGGAGTAGTTCTGGGAAACAAACCATGCAGAGAGACTGTCTTTCTTGACCACATTGAATGGATAAGTTTTCAATTGCCAACTTAATGATAATTGAAACAGACAAATGATGAATTCATAGTTCATTCAATACCTTTTTACCTTCTAGTCTGTAATTTCATGTGCACTCAGCCCTCATGGAATAGTGGTTAATATAACAAGTTTCTTGGTATAAGGGCCTAAAACAATATAGAGCCATCCTGCAATGACAAGACTGTTTGGTCAAGCCTCTGCTCATCTCTCTGACTTCATTATTCATCTGTGAATTCAGCAAATACTTCAGAGCAGTGCAGTCCATTCTGTGGCCACATTTTTTCAGATACTTTAGCCTATTTCCATAACTTGGTATATACACCAAATATAAATTCTTTTTCTAATGTTTTTGTGTAGTGAGGCTGGAATCAAAGGATTCTGACCATGTCTACTTGGTATAGTATAGGTAAAGTTATGATCTGTCAGAACACAGAGAAACATGGAGGTAGTATTTTCTATTCTCAAAAATCACATGCTTACAAGCTTGTACGAGGAGTGAGCTAGGATTTCTCAGAGTGGGTTTGATGCATATGCAGGTTTACAGCTTCTCAGAGCCTCTCACTGATGTTCAAATTAGTTCTGCATGATATTTTGTGTGGAGTACTCTCAAATCATAAAACTTGAACATTGCCTTAATTTTTATTATTCCATGACTCATGACACCAATGTTAGAACAAGGCCTGATTTAAGTCAACCACTTGTATTTGAGTGATGTAACTCAATACAGTGTCCACAGCCCTATCTGTCTTGTGCACCATTATATGTCTGTAACTTGGCATACAGTAAGTAGATAATAATAATAATCTTCATCCTGAAATGGAAAGGAAAAGGAAGGACAGAAGGGAGGGAGGGAGGGATGGAGGAAAGAAAGAAGGAACAAGGAAAGAAGGTGAACTACATTCCTTCAACTACAATTTGCTCACCTTATAGTTTATGTTATTCATGGTTTTAGGCTAGCAATTATCCCTCCCAAGCACAACTTATCATGATCTAATCTGGCAGGTTACCTCTATTATACAAAGTTACACTCCTACTAACTGCCCACCTCTCTGTTTCTCAGTTCAAGCTCCCAATAAAGAGAGGATCATGTTGACTATTTTCTGTTTCAACACTGTCAAATCTTAGGTCATTGCTTGATGAATTTTTGTTACAGCCTGATGTTAAGCCAATAAGTTGTGTTTAGATTGCTATAGGTTATATATTTTGTAATCTCTTCTGGAGATAAATGCAAATCTACCAAGGTAGGCCCATTTAATGGCTTATTGCTTGTCCTCATTAACCTCTCAATGCCATATTAGCCATTATTAAAAAAAAGACACATATCTAAAAACCTCATCAGAATGACAGTGAAGCCAATGAAATTCATTGTCCATGTAGCATGGGAAACTGAGCCTGACTCATTAAAAAAATATTAATTTGTCTGAATGAAAGTGCCTGAAAATCCCTCTATGCTGTTTTCCATGCTATGCTATCTTTATGTCAGTGAGCTATAGCCACACAATGCCATTGTTCACATAGGTAGAGCTTGGTGTGAGGATGCTCTCTCTCCTCTGAAAAGAACTTTGCTCACTTCAGCATTGCACCAAGTATAATTTATGTCATTTCCTGCATGGCTCTGCCCATTAACACCAGTAGAGAGAAGCTACCATGAAACAGTTTCCCAAGAGGTTACTGTCTTTTGTTAGGCAATAAATGCAATATGTGTGAATTCAGAAGACATAATTTCTTCATAATCTATCCATGTTTGGTATGTGTTGAAGTGGACTGGTGACAGGGATTCAGAAAGTGGAGGTACTGCACTGAAACCCACGATAATACCATGGTCTGTGCTCAGCAGCCCACTGTGTCTCCTTCTCCCACTTCCCAGAAGCGTACTGACAATGTTCTATTTGTTTTAAGTCATTCAAATGTCTCTAGAGGATTTCTCCATTAACTCAAATATAATTACATAAGCACAGAGGCTTCCTAAGTATGCACACTTTGTGCTAACACAAAGATGCATTTTCACTGTAGTACAGGAAGAGAAACTCTTACAAAAGACATTTGAATGCATTACAGATAAAAGCATTGGGCCTACAATTGGATTCATTGATCTCAGCAAAAGACAAAATAAGTATAAGAGATGTGGTTATAACCTTACTGTAGTGGACCCCAAAGTGAGCTCTCCTCCTCTAATGAAGTTTGCTTCATTCCAGTGTTCAGTAGCATACTTATTCAAATCCTAGAAAATTGCTAACTTCATCAGCAATGCAAAGGCCTGAGGGTATGAGCCAGTCTTTCATTTATTCATTATATTTCTGTAACATCTCTTTTCCAAAGAGCTCTAGGCATCTAGAGAATAGTTAACTGGTACTAGATTCTAGTTTCATGAAAATTAGAAATGGATTTATGTCTGAATAGAAGTGGCAGAAGAGAGAAAATAAGAGAAACAGAGTAAGAGAAACAGAGAGACTTGTAATAGAGGAAGTCATGAGTGGCCTTAAAATACCTGGAATGAACAAAGGTGATGCAGAGCCATCTGTCCTGGGTCCAGAAAAGGATATGTGACTGAGGGCCTCTTCTTTTGAACATCTTCCTTACAACTGCAGATCTAAATGTCTTCTATCAATCTTATTTCTAATAGATATGTCAAATGCATGTGCTATTTTGCTGATGATACTTGATGTTTGAGTTAAATTATGATACTTATTTTATTATCTCTTAATAAAATTATCCTCCTACTTCCAAGACAGACCCATTTTGTTTTATGGTCAATAGCTTTTGGAATGTACTAAAGCCAGGAAGCAGCAGGACTCCTATGTCTGGAGTTTTGATAGATTGTGGTATACTAATGTCTTTCACTGGAAATGCCACCATGACATGTGCCCCACAATTCTCAACCAAGGAGATGGGAAGATTAGAGATAGGCAACTCCTCAGACAGTAGCTGTTACCATCTTCATATGATAGTCTCTTTGGAACTTACTTAATAGTAGATGTAGGACTGGGAAGATGTCACGGTCAGTAAAGTGCCTGCTTTACACAGATGAGGACCTGAGTTCAAATCCTAAAATCCACACTTTTTAAAACAGTCAAGACTTGATAGTTCCATATGTAATCCCAGTACTGAGAAGGCAGAGGCATGTGGACACTTGGGTCCTCTGGGCAGCTAGACAAGCCTACTTGGTGATGTTCAAACCACTGAGAGACAATTCTTACAATTCTTCAATGTCAAAATTAAGGTGGATAGCACCTGAGGAATAATGCCCAGGGTTGTCTTTGGTCTACACTCATGCACGCATGCACGCATGCACACGCACACACACACATCCGGCTAGATTCCTGCCAATTTCAACCTTCAGGATAAAACAAAAAAGCAGGACAATGAATTATGGTAAGTTCATGGGCAATGGGTAGCATTTTGCAATTTTAATTCTGTGAGTAAATAGGAGATCAAAGTATATACACCTCATGACTGTGTTGATGTTAAACATAATTACTTATTAAAACAGTGATAATCAGTTGCGTTAAAAAGTACGCACTGATATTCCCAAAAATTACATGTGAGTAATGAAGTCTCCAGCTGACAGAGAGGGATTGGAAGGAATAGATGCTAAGATGTTGATTTTAATGAGATCTTGACTCCTGTGCAATGAGCAAGTGGGATAAGATGCTTGATCCCTGAAATGTCCTTCTTCTGAGAAAAGCAAGTGTTTTCTTATAGCTTCCAGATGGACTTAACTCAGCACAGCCCATTATCTGCTGGACAACAATGTTGCATGAGGAGGTGAGGCACGTATTCAGCCTTGTGGTAGCTGGAAACCATGAGTGATGTTACGGAGAGACTTGTTATGTCATATTATAGGAGTATAATCATCTCTCTCTCTCTCTCTCTCTCTCTCTCTCTCTCTCTCTCTCTCTCTCCCTCTTTCTCTCTCTCCCTGGTTTTCAAACTGTATTTTATCAAGTACTATGAAAAATCAGTAGAAGAAAATTTCCGTTCCCATTCTTTTATTTTAAAAAAGGCTGAAAAGTGTTTTAAAGGGTGAGAACTTTAGTATTTCTATTTTTTTCTTTTTTGGAAAATAATTTTATCTTTAGTGGCTTTCTGAATTAAACTAATTTTACTTCATAGATCAATAAGGGAATTTTCAATCAGGAGGATTAACTTGCAGCCTTTAATCAATTCACCATCTGCAAGGAATTGGCTGAACAAAATAAATGGTTAAGAATGCTGTTGGCAAATAAAACATTAAATTGAAGACAAAGCATGAAACTTCAAGACTTGCCTTTTCCTTAAGAAGAAAACTTCATGAGTCCTTAGAATGGGGAGTCGCCAGCTGAGTTGGGCTGAAGATGCCAGTAACACTGCCTAAATCCAGACAGCTAGGATTTCCTTTCTGTTCCAGTAGTTTGAATACTGACAGGCAGAAAAGCAGGAGTTGAGCATAGGTTTCCCTGCACTAGAAATAATATGAACTCATTCTTGGTGTCTGGAGCTGCCTTGGAGCCTCTGTGCCCAGGACAGTTACAAACCATCTATAAGTTCCTCCTGATGGACATCTATGGCATTTTCTTCAGCCTAAAACAAAATGTGCAAGGATCATTTTGCTATTAAACCCAAATCATTTTGGTCACCAATCATAAAAGAGCCTAGTGAACACATGATACGTTGTTGGAGGGGACAAAACACACAAAAAGATGCACTGGATGAGTGGAGATAGCTCAGGTAAAGGTACTTGCTGCTGTATCTTACAACTTGAGTTAACTTGAGTTAAATCTTCTAGAAATCTACATGGTGGAAAGAGAAAAGTAACTCCTAAAAGTCATCCTCTCACATCCTAACATACAACATTGCATGCAAGTACAACACACATGCACACACGCAAACACACTCACATACATACACATGTAATAAAATATTAAAAGTATTTACCATTATTTCATTTGGTAATCCAGCTGTCCATATACATTTCTATTGTTGTGATAAACACGAAGGAAGAAAGGGTTTATTCGTGCTTGTAGCTTATAATTCATAATGAAGTCAGGACAAGAAGTCAAGGCAGGAAAATCCTAGAAAAAGAAACTGAAGCAGGAGCCATGGGGGAATACTTCTTACTGGCTTTCTCTCTGCAGCTTGCTCAACCTGCTTTCTTATAAAACTTAGAGCCATCTACATATGTACAGACCCACCCACATTGCATTAGGCCTTCCCACATTAACTATCAATCGATAAAACTCTCCATGGCCTTGCCTACAGGTCAATTTGATGGAAGTGATTCCTCAACTGAGGTTCTTCTTTTTCCAGACAACCCTACTTGTGTCAAGATGACAAAAAAAAACCAACAATGAGCACACCAGCAAAACAAAGAAGATTGAGAGCCAGCCCACAGAAAGGATGCTCTCAAGTCAGGGAATTTTCAAGTTGTTTATTCTTAGGCCAGGGAGAAATTAAGATAAGGGAGCCTTCACTTAGAAAACAACCAAGGCTAGAGACTGTGAGGTATACTCTGGTCGTCTGCAATTGAACACTCAAAATCTGGTAGGTGGTGTACATGTGATCTTAAGTTCCTGATGTCCTTTTGAAACCGGAGACTGCCTTCCTCACTTATTCTCATCCTGGAGTCTTTCAAGATGGGTATTTCAAATACGTGTACAGGCACACACACATGATGATGCAGTTGCCTCTATTAAAAAAAATGGCTTTGAACCCTTGAAGAATTGCCTGGACAATTGCTATTGTCATAACCCACATATCAGAAGGGTAGCCAACAGGAAAGCTACCAAGGAACAAGTCAAACAGTGCTGAGCTGTGTGACAGCCAAATCATGGAATTAGAAGCAACTGAAAAAACATGGTTTAGTTAGGTTCATACTAGTTTTAGTGTCTGTTGAGTAAAACCAAGAACCTTGCTTTTATAAAAGCAGTGAACTGGACACCTGACTGTTGATGTCCCACGTGTGGATTCTAGGGGTGGAGGGCTTCTGTATAATGCTTCTTTGGGGGTATGTTTTAACCTGGGGTTAATGAGGATAAAAAGGAAAGACAGGTTTATTTACACAGAAAACAGCAAGGATGCAGAATTATTGTGGGAAATAAACAGATGTGTGACTGTCCTCCACCTATCCTACTCTGTGACCACCATCTGTCTTGCCAGAGTCTGAGCTGCTCTCAGTAGACAAAAGCAAACCATAAAGGATGAAAGAGGATTGGAACTCACTGCTCAAAGGCATTTACTCAGAAAACCACAACTTCTGAGTTTGAAGGAAAGCTTGAAACATGAAAACTAGAACTTCTAGACTTCCCCATCAAAATTCAAAAAGGGGAGGAGGGGAAAGAAGTAGAGAAATGGAAAGCCGTAAATATAAGTCTGATGATGCTGTGACAGTTGAAATGCTGCCAGTGAGAGTCTGAGATGTCTGAAAAAGATATAGTGTCAAATTACATAAAAAAAATGTTTAACTGACAAAGCGGCTGGTGTGCCTTGTGGGTGACTACACATGTGTTCTAAAGAAGCAATCCTGAGGGTGTTTCCAGACTCTGTGGTGATGATGCTATTAGAGGTAGCAGGTTCCATGTTCAATTGTGGTTGCTGATACTCTCTCCGTGATTTCCTTTGTTATTCATGGTGCTTATTTTATTTCTTCTTTACTTTTTTTTCAAAATAAAATTCAATTTTTATTTTATCATTTCAAACTTTTTAAAACATGTGAGATTGTCTTTCTTCATTTGCACTGGTATTTTTATAGTGAATTACAAATTTGTAAGATATGATTATAATTTTTGCAACCTTCTTTCCTTATGAAATAACATTTTACATTCAAAACACTACCTCATTTTTTCACGTTTCTTCTTATCTAGATTTTTATTTCTTTTGGATCAGAGTCTAATGCAAAGGTGAAACCATTTTCAGACTTTTTAAGTTGTTCTCTATAGCCTCTTACCTGCAATTGATCTCAGTAGAGGCTTAATGAGCCATTAAGAAGCTAATGTGCCAATATTTCTAATGGAGGGTGGCTTGCTGGTCAAAGCAATACCCTTGCAAATCACTGTCCCGAGAGTCCTTGAATTTGAAGATGAAAGTCCCTTGTTTACCATGGAGAGGTCCTAGTGGACAAATGGATTGTAAACATAATCCATGTATGAGGCTATGCTACTAAAAGCTATATGACTTTGTGGTGGCACATGCCTTGAATCCCAGCACTAGGAAGGCAAAAATGGAAAGATCTCTATAAGTTCAAGGACAGCCTGATCTACTTCCAGAATTCCAGGGCTATTCAGTGAGACACCCTTTCAAAAACCCAAACAACAACAACCACAAAATAAATAAATAAAACCAAGATGTGTGTAAGATGAAAAAATCACACTGCCCAAACCAACTCCTTGAGAAGCCCTACAGGGTCTAGTACTAAGGGTGGAATCTTTGGTGTCTGCTTCACAGGGTCTTAACCAATTCATGGCCTTCAGATCTTTAGTATGTAGAGAACATATTAAATAAAAAGAAACAGTGTCTTTTAGGCTAGAATCATGTTAAATCTGACAAGGTGCCCACAGTGTAAATTTGGAAGTAATTGATTCCCATTCTATTAAACTCACTTTGAGGCAGACATACTGATACAGAATGGCCCTGATTTCCTTATTATTTTAATGGTTCTTTCTCTAATACCTCCTTGCCACCTGCTTATATTTCTGTTTTTGTCAAGATTATTCAAATATATAAACAAGTTGAGGCCACACTGTGAGACCACAAGTCAGCCCTGTGTTTTTAAGCAATAATGGTAATGATCTTTTCTGTTTGGGCTCTTCAATATTTCTATCATGTCCTATTTAACTTCTTTCTTACACTATGAAAGTTTATAATAATATCAAATTCCATAGTATAAAACTGTCAAAGCTTCCAAAGAAACCAAAGAATTATAATTGCTATCACTTGGAATACACACTCAGAAGATGGTTCAAGATCTTTAGTGTAATAAGATCTCACTCAGAACCCCAGGGTTAACTTAAAGCAGTTATCAACCATGGGTCACAATCCTTTTGGGGTTTGAATAATCCTTTCACAGGGTTACATATAAGATATCCTGCATATCAGTGACTTACATTACAATTCATAACAGTAGCAAAATTACAGTTACAAAGTAGAAACAAAAATAATTTTATGGCTGGGGGGTCACAGCACTAAGAAGGTTGAGAACCACTGAACTAGAAAACTAATCTTTTCCAGATTAGTAGGTCATCTACACATGAAATTGTTTTCTGTACCTTTTTTGTCTCAGAAATGAGCAAAATCCTGGCATTTTGAAGATTCTTGTGAAGTTCACAATGCATAAAGAAAGAAAAGGAAAATAGGAATAAGACAAAGAATAGAGAAGGAAGAAACTAATAAAAGTAATGAAAGGAAGAGAGATGAAGGATGAAGGGAGTTAAGGTGTTGGAACATAAAAGCATGAATTTGAGGACTAGCTCAATGCAGAACTTGGGCAAGTTAAATTTCTGGTTTGAGTGAGTTCTAGTCTCTGTGGCTTCAATGTATGCTGTCAGAAAATACATGCCATGCAAAGTCTGCTACTGAGAGGTGCACCTGCTACACATTTATCAGTGGGACAAATTTAGCATTGGAAATTTTTCCTATATATTCTCCTTATAAAAATAGAGCCTGTCTGCTATAATACAGTCCTGCCAGACAAGTTGTACCTACTAGTGTAATAGTGGTAACACTGGTTATGGGGCAACCATGGCCTCTCTTAACTGGATTTGAGGGACACTCCATTGTTGTGGAATATTATTTTAACTAGGCAAATATGTTTATGCTTCATTTGTTTAATTATGTAAAGAAGTCTTGTATTTGAATGGCCAATAGCTAGGTAGGAGATGGGCAGGTGGGATTGGTGGGTAGAGAATAAAAAGAAGAAAAAGCCAGAAGGAGAAGCAGAAGGAGAAACGAACAAAGATGAAAGAGAGAGAGAAGCCCAGGACAAGAAGCCAGGTAGCTGCTAGACAGACAGACATGTGAAGTGGTGAAAGTACGATATATAGAAGGAAAACAGGTAAAAATACTTGAGGCAAAGTACAGATAAAAAGAAACAGGTTAAATTATAAGAGCTAGTAAGACAAGCATAAAATAAGGCCAAACATTCATTATTGATAAGAAGCGTCTGTCAAAATTTTGGAGCTGGTTGGTTTCCCAAAAGAAAGGCTGCTACATTTGGTGCCTAAATGTGGTGCTGGCTTTTTTGTTTTCCAGCTATCTCACACCCTATGTACAATATTGGTACAAATGTAGTTATGTTTGTTATGCTAAATGTATGTTTCTACTCTTGCTTGGGGTATTGGGCTTATGTAGCTCATTTAAAAATGTAATGTATAATTAAGAAATTCAGGTTAGTAGTTAGTCATTTATAATAATCAACTTGTAGTCATAATAAGTATGTTTTCAAGGTTAAACAAATACGTTTTAGACAGATTGATGCTCTTCAAACACTTGTAAGGTGTACAAAATATGGCATTTAAAATATTTAAAATGTTTTGTTAGCCACGTGGTGGTGACACATGCCTTTAATCTCAGCACTCTAGAACCAGACTGACCTATAGAGAGAGTTCCAGAACAGCCAAAGCTACACTGAGAAACCCTGTCTCAAAAAAATAAAAAATAAAAAAATAAAATAAAATGTTTTGTTAACTTGGACTGTCCATGACAGTCTTCTCCTGGCAGCACCAATGTACTTCAGAAAGGATGATGACCATTGGAAAACTTCCATATGAAGTTTTCTTGCTTTGTCTGCTTACAATATGATGTAAAATATTGACAAGCAGGGCAAAAAGTACAACGATTGCTGAACTTTGCCAAGACAAGGAGGGAAAGTCCTTCAAAAATTCCTGCTTCATGGAAAACCCTGATAGATATTCTAGACCTGTAGACTGAAGATGGATGCCCCAAATTTGCAGAGGAACTTTGGGTGACTATCTGGGAAGCCTGATGTCCCTGTCATTTCTATAGTTGTGGAAGGAAAAGCGGCTTGCACTGTACTTTCTGTTTACTCAGATAATATTATTTCCTTCTTGGGTCTTTGATGAAGTTGAAGACTAGAAATTTACAGTTATAGTTATGATAAAAGGTAAATTAGGTTAAAAAATTAGACTCATCAAGATAGGATTTATAGTGGAGTGTTTTTTTTTTTTCTGAATTTGCCAAATACAAATGAACTGGATATTGCAAATGCAATTCTTACTAAATATCTATTCTTATTGTATATATTCTTACTATGTTAAAGTTAAAACAAAAATGATGAAAAACAGGTTAAGTTATCAGAGCTAGCTGGATAAGCATAAGCTGAAGCCAAGCATTCATAACTAATAAGAAATCTCCTTGTCAGGATTTGGGAGCTGCTTAGT
The DNA here is from genome assembly GCF_943737965.1 of Phodopus roborovskii. NCBI lineage: Eukaryota > Metazoa > Chordata > Mammalia > Rodentia > Cricetidae > Phodopus > Phodopus roborovskii. The sequence goes on along the minus strand of NW_026126629.1, from coordinate 1,858,779 downwards.
GACCTAAAAGAAGCCACTCCACAGGAGAGATTCATTCTTGACACTGGAAAAAAAAAGGTTCAAAAATCATGGCTAGGGAAGTCATAGGCTCAAGAGGGAAGGGAAATTATTAGTACTGTTTTGATAAATGACAATATTGTCCAACTGCCTTCTAAATATTTATGTTTACCCATAGATCAGTGTTATTTTTAGGCTCCCGCAGAGAAACTAAATGCAGTAAGTCAGTGATTAATGCAGAAACTTAGACTGTTCAAAATACTTAGAGAAAGAGATTGTGTTTACTCTGTCATAGAAGTGACATCTATATCAACCCTCCACCCACAGGGCTTAGGGAATGTGATAGAAGATATAGAAAGAATGCAAAAGATGGTCTTTAGAAATATTTCAGTGGTTAAAAGTACTCCTGCTATTCCAGAGAACATAAATTTGATTCCTAGTACCCATATTCTAACTCCAAATGCACCACCCCTTGAGTTTGAAAGGATCTGATGCCCTTGTCTGTCTTCCACAGGCATCAGACATGCAAATGATGCATGGAAATACATGTAGTTAAGACACTCATGCACATAAAATAAGATAAATTAAATAAACATACAAAATAATGTCAGAGCCAGAATATAGGAAGGAGTTCTGTGAATTGTTATTATCTGCAAATGACATGGCTATTGCACATATGCAACTATGGCTACTGACACACCATCTGTAGAACATAGAAAACCAATTAAAAATCACACGAAGTGGGGTGGTTCTCAAGGCCCCTACCTCTAGCTGAGGAGCTACTGGAAATTGGTGTCAGCTTGAGGGAGAATCATTTCTCTTTGAGGTGTTGAATATTTACAGGTTCCCTATTCCCTGGTGAGTGACACACACCTACAGCATATGAATAGCATGTATTGACTCAATGAGTTACTTTTTTTAAAAGGAAGGTTGTTTTGATGGAGAGGATCAGAGATGTTTGTAAAAAACTATAAATCACACTGCACTGTGGACTAGCTGTATAACTATGAAGGACTCAGAGATGTTGGACTGGGATACCAGCCTTATTTCATATATAGAAACCAAATTTAGATTTGCAATGTAGGAAGCCCCTTTTGTTCCTTGATGTTATGGAACTTTTTCAGAGAGCATGAACCTGAGAAAAATGAAAGTGATTGCATGAGGGACATATGTGAAGTTCTTTCAAAGATAAGCCTTTCAACTGCTTTCTTCTTTGTTGCTTTGAAAAAAAAAGTTCAAACCTGTGTTTGGCTGGTTGATGTTGAAAGTCTACATCTTGCTCATCTTAGGCTAACATGTTTACAGTGTCCCTTCATGATGCAGGAAAGTAGGGACCTGCAATTCCCAGGTGTTCTGACTTATTAGCTATTTGAAGTATCAGAGAAATGGGAGTATCATAAGGAGCAAGAAGAGAAAAGAAATTCTCAAAGGAAAAAATAATCCCCTTTTTATTGAAAATTTAGCACACCAAACTTCTTCAATAAATTATCTCTTCCCAGGTGAAAGCAATATGGTTTGATAAGAGCAGGCACTGCTTATCTTTCTGGTATAGAAAGCTAAAGTATGCAGCATCCTATCCTACATCATTTTAGGGGCAACCTCCTTGAAACAGCTCATGCAAGAGAGAGGTGGCATGTAGTTGTTTTGTTCTTTTTGTTTGTTTTTGTTTTTGTTTTTTGTTATTACTATTTGCTCTTTGGGGGCCTACCACCCAGCTCCCAAATAAATGCAGGGAGTCTTATTCTTACTTATGAATGTCCATCCTTAACTTGGCTTGTTTCTAGACAGCTTTTAGTTTATCTCATCTACCTTTTGTCTTTGGGCTTTTACCTTTCTCTGTTTTATATACCTTTCTTTTCCTTCTTACTCCATGATTGGGTGTGACTGGATACTGGCTCCTCCTATTTATTCTCTCTGTCTGACAGCCCCACCTATTTATTTCTCTCTCCTGCCTAGCTACTGGCCATTTAGCTTTTCTCAGACAAGTTAGGTGTTTTAAGCAGGCAAAGTAATAGAGTTAAACAAATGAAACATAAAAAAAGCAACACATCTTTGCATCATTAAACACATACTCCACAGCATAAATGAATGGAACACTTTTTGAAATAATATTCGACAACAGTGGCATTTAGAAGCAGAGACAGTGTTATGCCATACCTGAGGCAGATCTGTACAGAGACTTCTCATTTATATGGTCAATTAAATCACCACTCCTCTCTCCCCTTCCTACATTTCCTATACTCTTTCCCTGTATTAGGCAGAGTCACTTAATAAAGTAGAAACAATAGAATGTGTATATACAGAGGGAGTTTTATTTTAGATTGGCTTTCACAATAGGAATTTGTAATCCAACAATACCTATGTCTAACACAGGATAATCTCTAGCTCCTTCATACGAGAAGCTGGGTACCTCAGCAGTTCATACGCAGCACTGAATGACTGGAAGCTCCTTGAATGGTCCACATTGCAAAGCTCATGGATCTGGAGTGTGGTGTGTGGAGGATCACAGCAGCAGCAACAGACACATTGCGCTGGCAGACGCTGTGAAGGCAAGTGGCTACACACTTTACTCCTCAAGCCCCTTTGTGTCTAAGCCAACCAGACATTGAAGGACATCTTCATCCCTTGGTCAGTCCTCTCTGAAAGCATCATACTGCCACACGCAGAGATACATCACAGATATTCATAGCTTCTTAAACCGAGGGTGACATAACTGAATTGGGGGGGGGTCATGAAAACTGTCAGCAGTAAAGAACCCAAATGTCTAAATTCAAGGTGATAAAAAGTAAATATTAATTCATGGGGCTGGTGAGATGGCTTAGTGTGTAGAGACATTTTTTTTTTAAGTCTAGCAATCTAAATTCAATCCCCAGGACCTTTGCTGACTGACTATAAAATCAAAACAACAATCAACTATGAAAAATGAAGTTGCCTTACATTTTGTGGTATCAAGTATTCAGGCAAGATTTAATTCTTTATGTAAAATAAATAAGTACTTATATCTTATTAGTATGTGTAACAACTAGTGTTATCAACTTGACAGAATCTAGAATCGCCTAGAAGGGTTTATGGGCATGCCTGTGGGGATTAGCTTGACTGTGTAAATTGAGTGGGAAGATTCTCCCATGGTGGCAGGGCCTATTATCTGACTATAATTCTGGGCTGTTCAAGTGCAGAAAGGGACTAAGTGTTGGCAGCTTGACTGACTGTGCATGTGATGTGACAAGACACTTCAAGCTTCTGCTGCCTCGACCTCACTGGCAGGACGAGCTGTATTCTGGAAGTACGAGCCAGAAATGATGCTTGCTCTCTTAAGTTACATTTGTTATGGAACTTCATCCAAGCAGCTGGGAAAGTAACTGTGCTAATTACATTCATCTTCAGTAAATACTAAAATTATATATACCAAGTAGTTCTTTTACATTTCTTTACATTTCATTTATTGTATATGTATGTGTGAGCACATGTGAAGATCAAAAGACAACTTACAGAAGTTGATTTTCTTATTTTACCATGTGGGTCTGAGGGACCAAACTCAGATTGCCAGAGTTAGCAGCAATTTGCCTGACAAGCCATCTCATTGGCTCTAAAATAAATTTCTTTATGATTACTTTCAATGAACATTTGGCTTGCCTATGTTATATACCTGAATACCAATTTTATATGCCTATATACTCAGGGTTACATACAAATTTCTTGGTAAAAATTAGTCATAAATGACTTAGAGCCTATTAGAGGGCTTAGCAGGTTAAGAATAATCTGCTACATTTAATCCCTGAAACATATGGTGGAAGGAACAACCTGACCTCCACACATGCTTTGTATACTCAGTCACCTACAAAAAAAAACACGCACAAATCCATTGGCGAATACACACACACACACACACACACACACACAATGATGATGATGAAATACTCCAAAAATAATTAAAAACACTTTCTTGGGTGATTTTGAATCTAGTAATGTTGACCATCAAGATGAACAACTACAAGTTCATCTCTTATAAACTTGATACCAGAAACATCTCTTTATACCAGGCTTAATTTCCAAATAAACCCAATAACAAGATCAGATGTCTACCTAATATTATATAGCTACCCATATAACAAGCAAGAGAACAATAATTCTTCTCCCAGAGGGGGATCGTGAAGATGGCAAAGTCCCTTGAGAAATGTTTACTCATTGAGATTTTATAAGCTAACAATGATACATCAGGTTTAGCAGGACTTAGGTAATGATATTAATTCAATCATTGTTGTGTCCCATGATAAGGAATAGAAGCAGGAAGAAAACTCAGATATCTGCTGCTTATATATGCGCAAATATGTTCTTCATAAAATAAGACCCAAATACTCATGACAAATATAAATCTTGTTTCTGTAACTGGTCACCTGGCTTTGGCTAATATTTATAACAACATTCTCCTACTACCAATTCTGTATTCCATTCACCTGCAGCAAGAACTTAAAGATTAGATATTTAACCCAGAAGGGTGATACCCCACTTTCATTCCTGAAGGGCCTGGGCCATTCATCATCTTGCCTAGGTTGGGTTGTTATAGTGTCCCGGCAACCTTAACATGGGACGTGGCAAAACTCAGAAGCATAGTAAGGAATATTCTCCATTCAGAACTTCCTTACTTCCACTGTGGAGTAATAATAAAATCCCCCTTTGCATCAATTACCCCCTTTAACACTGTAATTTGTTTCATAGCCTGGTGACTCAAGGCTATGAGGAGGCCAAAGGGACCAGGGGAGAGGTTGTGTTTCCTTTTGTCCTTTCCATGAAGGGAGTGGCCCAGTGACACTGCTTCTGGAAGATTTGGTAACCAGAAGCAGCTGTAGCCAGCGTAGCACAACCAAATGTGCTGATTCTGAAATAGAAATAGAGGATTATGCATTTTCCCTGATCGTAGGGGAGACTTGGCACAACAACTATGCTTTGCTTTAGAAGGGAAGACCTATGCACGCCCCATACCATGCCCCCCCACACTTTTTTTTCCTTTTTTGGTTCTGTCTGTGATTCTTATCATAGTGATAGGTGTCATGAATCTCTCCTTACATCTACCTTTAACCCTCCCCAAACTATTGAAAGTTTGCATCACACTATAGATTTCACAGGTCTATTCATAAAAGTCCAAGCACAGGTTTTCAGGACAATGGAGACTGTAGTACTATAGCCAACAGCTCCAGCAGAATCTCATTTTCTTGGGAGAATTGGTTCTTCAAATCGATATCAATAATAAAATACTCATGTACACAGTGTAGAATACAAGCTCGTTCCCCAGATTTATAAAACAAATTCCCTAGAGAGGTCCCAAGCTTTGCCAAGGCCTGATGGATTTCATGAATCCACGATAAAACGGGGAGAGGCAGTCATCTCCATACACAGTAAGTGCTTGTGATTCACAGGTCCCTTTTATCATATTGCGAGTGACACAAGGATCATTGATGCTATTGGGAAATTGAGAGAACAATTAAAGATTGTTTACACACCAGTTGTTCAAACAGAAATAGGGAGAACCATGATTCAGATCTTTATTATGCTTACCCTGACGTTCAAATGGAGAATTCAAGGCAAATTAGATTTGAACATAATCTGTTATCCTCCCCTCATCATGGAGAGGAGCAACTGCACCTGGCTTCCTAATGAAATCATTTAGTTGCCAGGCAATATGACTCATTGTGATTTGTGTAGACATTCATGACTATTGCTTTTTGTGATTGCTTTTATTTTTTTTATATAGTGGGGTGACCTCCATGCAATTTCAGACTAAGAAAGAAGAAAGATCAAACTCAGAAATCTGTGAAATCCAGAGTTCCTTATTTAGCTTACTATCAGATATTAATTTGTTCATTTGATGTATATGCATTAGATTGAGGACTGTAATGTAATACCAATATTCAGGAATCTCAAGCAGGAGAATTATGAGTTCAAACACACACACACACACACACACACACACACACACACACAAAATCTTAAAACCTTAGGAAGTAAATTGCTAAAGGAAAATGGATTTACTGAGTTTGAACAAATCAGGGACAAATGACTTGTGGTTTTCTGTTTCTCTTGCAGCTCTGTAACCAGTTTATAGAAGAGATGGCGAAAGGGCATGCAGAAAATGTGTATTTGTTAATTTGGATCAATAGATCGTCTCCAAATCTCTTTATGGGAGGCAAATTCCTCCTCTGGGTGGCACCAAGGCTTCAGACTCTTCCTTCTGAAGCCTGGGATTTCTGGAGAATTTTAATCCTTTGGTGACAACCAGGCTCTCTTTTCTAGAATATCCCCTCTTTCACTGGGTCAGTTACAGTTCCATTATGCATTGGTCTTAAGGGATTTGGGATGATATGCTTTCCTCAATATAAAATCCACTGGAATATGCAATGCTTGAAGTAGATGTCATAAACAGAATGCAGGTAAGGCTAGGCTTAGAGAATGTTCAATTGATGTCAGGAAGCCATGCATAAGAAACATTCCTCTGTCACCCCTCAGCTTTTACTTTTGGAAGACTTTTTTTCACTGGATTGGAAACAAAAACTTGCTATACTGTTAGCCTCATAGTCAGAGTCCTCCTTTATCCTCACAATTCCCCCTTGTCTCTGAAGACCTTCTTCTGAAGACGTCACTGATTAACTATCTGAGAGTTCGTTTTCATCATCACCCATTACAAGGATATCTGTCCTCATGTTGTGAACTGATCCACAGAGGAGCCTAGGGAGTGTCAACGACAGATGTCAAGGATTCCATGCCAGCAAAACCCTTTTGTATTCATTGCAAGCAACAGATGCAAATCAATAGCTCTTAGGATGAGTTCACCTAGTATCCATTCTCAAGTTTAGTTCCTGTGGGTAATGTCTTAGCATGAAAATACAGTAAAATAAAATACTTTTTCAAACCTGATCAGTTTGTTTGGCTAAAATGATAGTTCTTGTTGGAGTAAATTTTCATGGTTTTGCCTGTAAATTCCTTAGAGAATGATCAGAACCACAGATGACAAAAGCCTCAGTAGCTGTGCCCTGGTTAGAATTTTGCAGAAGCTTCACAATCAGCAAGGCAATCTAATTGTCTTTGTTTAAACATTTCACTCCTAATTAGGAACATATGAACATGAGCCTGGACAAGCTAGACTCTCTAACAATTCAGTCGAGAGGATGTAGTGTGCATTTTTTGGAGGCTTATATAACTGGGGAACATGAAGTCAAAAGGAAAGCTGCATGTGTATGAATTCAGCTTTTACTTTTGAAGCAGAATTTTAAGTCCTTGGTTCGGTGCATAGTAGATCAACAGCACAGCAAAAAGTAGAATTTGAAAGTCTAGAATTTTTTTTACATAGTTAAATAACAACACTTGGGACAACAGTAGATGATTCTTCTTTTTCCATTAATTTATTTATTTTATATCCCAAACATAGTCCCCTCCCTCTTCTGCTCTCATCCTTTCCCCACCCCCCCTTCAATCCTCTCCTACTCTGTTTCTATTCAGAAAGGGGTAGGTCTTCTACCTATCAACAAAGCATGGCATATCAAGTTTCAGCAAGGGAAAACACCTCCTCTTGTATTTAGGCTGAGCAAAGCAAACTAGTGTGAGCAATAGGTTCCCACGAATCAGCCTCTGCTCCTACTGTTAGGAGTCCCCCAAATAAACCACGATGCACAGCTGTTAGGCTCTTCTTTTAACGTGTAAATGCGTCTCCTATACACAATAGCAAAACACAGAGAAATCCAGCTGAAATGGAGCAGAAAGCTTCCTCCCTGCTATTGAGCATTTGTAGTTCTGGAAAGTGCTGTACAGACTACGGGGGAAGAAAGGCCATCCATGCTTTCACCCAGTCTGGGCCTTGTATATTATAATACTGGTGAACCAAGCAATAAGTATCTACTGCTACAATAATCATGACTGTTTAGTGAGATTAACAACTACTTTCTAATTGAAATTTCAGCCTGGTCTGTGGAATAGAATATGTGCCTAGTACTATAAACTTGTACAAATGCTAATGCCAGGGGATATAACAGACCCTAGGAGAGAACTTACTACTATTGTTTTATTGTTGCTGTTGCTTTTGTTTGTTTGTTTGTTTGTTTTAATGGGAACACAGTCAAATAGCCTTCTAAGTATTTATTTGTATCTATAGGTTAGTGTTGCCTTCAGTCTGTGTCAGAAGAACTTCTCCTTACAATGGGCAATGGTTAATATAGAAACACATTAACGAGTCAAAGTGCTGCAAGCAAGTGATGACTAAATATTAAGTCCCAAGAGGGCATCCCTAATACAACCCCCAAAGTCCAGGGAACACAGCTAAAGAGAGGGCAAAGGGTCGTAAGGGCTGGGAAAAGGAGAGGAGTGCTGTGAGGGACTGTGATCTGGACAGGACATGCTGTCTGGACAGGACATGCCATTGCAGTCAGGAAGGCACAGTAACTGGGACTGCATCAGAAGGCATGCACAGGAGGGATATGAAGGTAGGAGGAGAAGAAGTAACGGGAGGAAGTTAAGAGGACAATTAGTGAGTCAATATGATCACAATAAATCACAGACATGAATAAAATTGTCAGAATAAAAAGGAAAACAACAAAACTGACATGAAACCAGGAACAATTGTGAGAACCAAATTAATTATGAGAACAGTTAATCATATGGATTATGTCCTGAATTTCTAGGGCATTGTGTTATCTGTAGGGTCAGGCCATAACCATGACCAAGATGGTTAATAGCCCAAGAGACCTCTATGGTACCTGTATGAACAAGACCAGACCAGACCCTCCATAAGTCCTTAATCTAATATGGGTAGCTTATATCTAGAACCCATCTTCTTAGAAGAAATCACATGTACTTTGAGTTCCAATCCAGGGATTATATTACCCAGGGAACTTTTTTTCTAAATTGGCCTGTTATACATATGGTCTCAACAAATTGCCTGGCATCACACTCCTGTAGTTTGATACATTCTGACTAAGGCTGAACTTAGTTTTCATTCTCACCTTCTTGAGGATCATTTCCAGGCCAGCAGTGACACCTGCAGGGACCCCCACAGAATCCCTCCCTCTTTGGTCTGTAGGTACCTTATCTGTGATGGATAGATTGTATTTGTTTACTTCTTCCCAGGAAAAGAACACAAGTTGCATTAAATTTGATGTACCTAGGCCCCAGCAGGTGAGGAAAATGAGAGTAGATATAGAGAAGTTAGGCAGGCAGAGGCTACAGATCCAGACAACTGGGTCTCACTCCAGGGTAACAGCAATGGAGGAGAAGAAAAAAAGGCTGCATCTTTCCATGCACTTATTTGCAAGCTCCAAACCAGCACTAGCCATCAAACTGAAAAGGGAGTCTTTGAAAATATGCCCGAAAGCTGAAGAGACAAACTCTGAAGTCCTGGGATCACAGCAAGTAGGAACTAGAGGCCACACCATCCCATGAAAGCAGCACAGAAGTCAGGCTCCCATCTTGGGTCTTCAAACCACATTCTCTCCACCTTGCAATGAGTACATCTACTCTATATATCTTTGGCAGAACTGTCTGAATGGTCCATCTCCACCACAGGCAATTGATCTGTGAGCACACTCCATAAATCCGTAGGGCTCTGAAATAGGAGCACTGGCTCTGCTTCTAACCTTGATTCAGACCAGGTAGCCTAGGTAGCCTAGGTAGCAATCCTGGTCAAACTGAATATTGCAGGTAATTATCAATATTCTCTCCATAAATCACTTGCTGCTCAGAATCAGGAAAGTACTTAAAATATGCTTATTCTTAGGACTACACACATTTATTGCAGATCAAAGATAAAGACAATTAAATTGATATTTTTACTACATTTAAAAAATTTGTATTCTTTCACAATTTCATACTGAACATATAATGTACTTTGATTATATTCCCTCTCACTTTTCTACTCCCATGTATGTGTGTGCATGGATGCATGCATGCCCATGTATGCTCATGTACACATACATGCACCTGTGTGCATACCATGTTGTAAGTATGATAGCAAACACTTTCCTGGAGTTAATTCTCCCTTTTTACCATGTGGTCTTCAGTGTGAAATACAGACTTCTCATTGACTCTCTTGTATTTTTTCTGCCCTTTCTTCCATAATGTCTCTTGAGTAGTGGAGGGAGTGATTGATGTTTTGCTTAAGGCTGAGAATTCAGTAGTCAATTATCCTTATCACTTTACCCATTGTGAGCCTCTGCATTAACTGTCACTCATTGCAAACAAAAGCTTCTTTGGCCAAGGCTGAGATCAGCATAAGGATATGAATATATAAACAAGTATTTAGGTGAATGTTTTTAATAAAAATCAAACCAGTACATTTCAGAAATTAATACTGTTTATATAAGAAGATGTGACTAAGACTTAATGGGGACCACATAGGAAAATCATGAGGCTTTTTTGGTTAGTTAATATCAGTCATCAGTAAGCCGAGCTGAGAAACTGCATAAATTCCCCGGAATCAGAGCCAGAGAGGATGTAGAAATGAGGAATGGAGAAGGGAGGACACAGTGTGGTTACTCTATTGAAGTTCCAACAAATGTAGGCCTTTCCCATAGTTAATCTTGTGCTGACAAATGATCTTAGTGTTGGGACAGTTTCTGACAACCAGCCTTCTCTTCTGAAGCTATCTTGTGGCCATGAGGCAAAGATGAAATTGAAACCATGCAGGGATTTTTATTTTTCATAATCAATTCTTGCCTCCATTCTCAGAATGGAATTTGGCATGTGAGTCAACTGGTTTACAGAATCAAGTGGATGCATTTGTAACACATGTAATAATACATGGACATTGCTGAGTAACACCTACTCCATGACAAGGGCAAGGGCTCAGTGAACACTAGTTGTTTTTCAAAGAAAGTGGTAACCACTTCTCAGGTAACCAGGTATGTCTCAGAATTGGCACTCCCACACCCAGGACTAGATGCATCCTGAGTTGGCACATTTGCTTAGAATTGGGTTTGAAAAAAAGAAAATGAACCTGAATCACCCCATGGAATTTCTCTCAGATGAATAGAACATACTGTTTGCTTCACTGGGAAATTATCAAAAGCAAAGCAAAAAGAAAACCAGTTTTTCTGTGAGTCTACTGTCATCAATGTGAAGTCTGCAGACATGGGAATCATCAATCAAACCACTTGTACTTGGCATTGCCCATGGTTCTGCATCAAACCCTGTCTGTTTCTAAGTAGTCACTATCTGACATTTTTCTGCCAGTTTTCTAGAAATCAGAATCAAGTAATCCTCAGAAATACCCATAGCTTTCCCTCCCCTGCCCTGCTCAGCTCCCTTTCTATGAGAGTAATACAGCCAAATGCAAAAGTGGTTGTAGAAATCTTATGCCACCAGGAATATTTTATAGGCAGGAAATGCAGTCCAACTGTATCAAAACCAGAATATTGATGGCATAAGTTATTATCATATTTTATACTGTCGTGTCCTTGGTTTATATATTCTGTTTGATAGTTTATAAAAAGTAATTTAAACAAATTCCTAACTTGATAAGGAGTTAACATCTTGTCATTCAGATGACATTTTAATTTTTCATAAAAGAGAGAAATTAATCAGCAGAGCAACTAAAGAAGACAAAAGTAGACAAGCTCTTAAACCTGGGACCAGCAACATTCATGGGGAGATAAAAACAACTTGGGTTGAAATCTAGGTCAGAGCCCCATAAAGTACATACACTGTCTTTGGAAAATTGGCGTTAACAAGCCACAATAAAGGTATGCTTGAATTAGCTATATTTTCTGCAGAGTATCATGTAAACCATCCTCAGTGTCAAGCTTTTCTGTGTCTCCTGTGTACAGATAGGGCATTCTCTTCTCTGCAGAGTCCTTTGAAAGAACCAATAAACTAAATTTCTTCCCTTTGTAAGGCACAATTAGAATCCAGGTCTTAGAGATGATCTTTGTTTCCTTTTACTTAAGGTGGTTTCTAGTGGACAATAGGATATTTTCTATGAACTCAGCCTATTTGTCTTTAAATTGAAGCTTTTCTCTCTATTATGGCAGCTATCTATTTTTATTGAGACATAATCTTTGTACATCATTTTGTGTTTGTACGTGTGTGTGTGTGTGTGTGTGTGTTGTGTCAGGATGGATGCATATATGTGAGACTATAAGTGTGTGCATGTGTGTATATGTGTCTGAGAGGACAAGTGTGAGTGAGTGAGTGTGTGTGTGTGTGCATGTTTGTGAAGTCCAAATGTCAGACTCAGATCTAATTTTTTGATAACTTTTATATAATTAATTTAAAACAAGCTTGTTTTAGATGTCAATCCCAGTTCCCTCACCCTTCCTCCCTCCCCTGTACCCCCTCCCCAACCAAACCCCATCCCATCCCCTTTATGCTCCCCAGGGAGGGTGATGCCTTCCATGGGGAGTCTTAAAAGTCTGCCATATTACTTGGAGGAGGGCCTAGACGCCCCCCCCCAATGTGTCTAGGCTGAGAGAGTATCCCTCTATGTGGAATGAGTTCCTAAAATCCATTTGTATACTAGGGATAAATACTGATCAACTAACTACCAGAGGCCCCATAGACTCTCCACTCTTCCCAACTAACACCACATTCAGGGAATCTGGGTTGGTTCTATGCTGGTTTCCTAGCTATCAGGCTGGGGTCCATGGACTCCACTTTGTTCAGGTCAGTTATTTCTGTGGGTTTCTCCAGCCTGGACAAGACCCCTTTGCTCATCACTCCTCCCTTTCTGTAACTGGATTCCAGGAGTTCAGCTCAGTGTTTATCTGTGGGTGTCTGCTTCTGCTTCCATCAGCTACTGGATGAAGGCTCTAGGATGGCATATAAGGTAGTCATCAATCTCATTATCAGGGAAAGGCATTTAAGATAGCCTTCCCACTATTGCTTAGATTGTTAGTTGGGGTCTAGATATTTCCCTAGTGCCAGATTTCTACTAAAACTTATAATGGCTCCCTCTATTATGGTATCTCCTTTCTTGTTCTCCTCTATTCTTTCCCTGACTCAATTTCCCTCATGTTCTCCTCTTCTCTCCTCTTCTTCCCTTCTCTTTCTCCTACCTTGCTCTCCCCCCCATGCTCCCAATTTGCTTGGGAAATCTTGTTCCTTTCCCCTTCTCTGGGGGACCATGTATGTCTCTCTAAGGGTGCTCCTTGTTTTCTAGATTTACTGGCAGTGTGGATTGTAATCCTTTGCTCTGTGTGTAAAGTCCATATATGAGTGAGCACATACCTTGTTTGTCTTTTTGTGATGGAGTTACCTCATTCAGGATGGCTTCTTCAAGTTCCATCCATTTGCCTGCTAATTTCAAGATTCCATTTCCGCTAAGTTGTACTCCATATTGTAAATGTACCACATTTTCTATATCCATTCTTCAGTTGAGGGGCATTTAGGTGGCTTTCAAGTTCTGGCTATTACAAATAATGCTGCTATGAACATAGTTGAACAGATGTCTTTGTTGTATAAATGTGAATCTTATGGTTGTATGTCTAAGAGTGGAATTACTGGATCTTGATTTAGACTGGTTTCCATTCTCCTGAGGAACTGCTATACTGATTTCCAAAGTGATTGTATGAGTTTGCTCTCCCACCAGGAGTGGAGAATTGTGCCCCTTTCTCCACATCATCCCCAACATAAAACATAAACTGTTTTTGCCTTTCTGACAGGAGTAAGATTGTATCTCAGAGCTGTTTTGATTTGTATTTCCCTGGTGGCTAACAATGTTGATCACTTTTTAAAGTGTCTTTCAGCCATTTTGAAGTCCTCTATTGAGATTCCCTATTTAGTTCTGTACCCCATTTTTTAATTAGATTATTTGGTGTTTTGGTCAATAGCTTCTTGAGTTCTTTGTATACTTTGGAAATCAACCCTCTTTCAGATGTGGGGTTGGTGAATATCTTTTCCCATTCTATGGGCTGCTGGTTTCTCTTGTTGACTGTGTGTCATTTGCCTTACAGAAACTTCTCAGTTTCAGGAGGCCCCATTTATTAACTGTTGATCTCAGGGTCTGTACTACTGCTGTTATGTTAAGGAAGTGGTTTTTGTGCCAATTCATTCAAGGGTACCTCCTACTTTCTCTTCTAAGAGGTTCAGTGTGGCTGGATTTATATTGAGGTCTTTGATCCATTTGGTTTAAGTTTGTGCATGACAATAGATATGGATCTATCTGAAGTCTTCTACACACCAGCATCCAGTTATTCAAGCACCATTTGTTGAAGATACTTTCTGTTTTCCATTGTATAATTTTAGCTTCTTTGTCAAAAATTAGGTGTTCGTAGGTGTGTGGGTTAATATCAAGGTTTTCAATTTAATTCCATTGGTCTACCTGTCTGTATTTATACCAATACCAAGCTGTTTTCAGGACTATAACTCTATATTAGAGTTTGAAGTCAGGGATTGTGATGCCCCCAGAAGTTCTTTTATTGTACAGTGTTGTTTTGGCTATCCTAGGTCTTTTGTTTTTCCATAAAAGTTGAGTGTTGGTTTTTCATTGTCCCTGAAGAATTGTGCTGAAATTTTGATGGGGATTGCGTTGAATCTATACATTGCTTTTGGCAAGATTGGCATTTTTACTAAGTTTATCCTACCTATCCAAGAGCATGGGGGATCTTTCAATTTTCTGCTATCTTTAATTTCTTTCTTTAAAGGTTCAAAGTTCTTATTATATAGGTCTTTCACTTGTTTGGTTAGCATTACCCCAAGATATTTTATGTTGTTTGCAGCTATTGTAGAGGGTGATGTTTCTCTGATTTCTTTCTCAGGACCTTTATTGTTTGTATATAATAGGGCTACTGATTTTTTTTTTTTGAGTAAATCTTTTATCCTGCCACTTTGCTGAAGGCATCATTTTTACATCAGCTCTAGCAATTGAACTCAGGTCTTCATGCTCACACAGCAAGCATAATCCATTAACTATCTTTCTATCCTTTGTTTGTATAGGTTTGGAAGGAACATTATGGAAACTTGGTACATAAATTCAATCTGCAATCAGCAAGCCAGGATAACTTACATCCTATCTCTTCACATGCTTCTTTGTGTGGGTAGGAATTAACATAGTATAATGGTATAGTGATTTTGGAAGACACCACATGTTATTTTAAGCAGAAGTTACCTACTTCACAATAGAAAACCAGTCTAAAGCCCACTCCCCTTAACTGTTCTGGCAGTGGGTCAATTTTTTTCTTCCCTGCCCCCAACGCTTCCCAATCTCTGGTGAGCACCATTCTCTCTGATAAGTGAAAATTTCTACTATTTATAAATGTGTAGATTGCCTTGTCTGATATAATATGGCGATATAACATATGATCTTCAGTTTCATTGTATGTCACAGGTGTCAAGGGTCAATGTGTGCATGGAGGTCCCTTTGAAGGTTCTTGAAACCTTTAATAAAGCAAAACAAGACTACCAGCAACAACAACAAAACCCTTAAAACAGGTAGCCAACATGCATGGTGTGGACCAAGTAGACTACCTGAACTTTCTCTGTGTTCCTCCTCCATTCTACTTACCCTCCCTACATCCAACCCCAGCCCTTGCCTGGACACAACATCTTATGTTCAACTTCCCTCCAGTGAGTCCTCCTGACCCATGCACATCTGCACCATATCCAATTTCCAGTCCTATTCCAGATGTTACATATCTGCACAGACACAGCCTGATAGGTCCCTGGAACCTGTGGCCCATCCCCTGCCCTGGCCAACAATAACTCTCAAGAACTGCCTGAGCTATACAGATTTTATTCAGGCCTAGACAAAAGTTACTATCATGTATTCATTTTCCTGATGTGACCTGTTGGAAAGTGTTCTCCTTGAATAAGCCTAGAATTAAATTCTAGGGGCATTCGAAGGTGGTGATCATTGTGATCACCAGATGCAGAGCTGTGTTTGTCCAGCCATTTCTGACATTGTTTTTCCCTAGATTCTTGGACAAATTAGTGAGGCTATCTCAATTTCTGCACCCGCTTTTCTAAAATAAGGAGTTGGGACAAAGTATTCTCTACATTCTCTTAGATGTTGAAGTTTTTAATCAATTTCTGTCTTGATGTCAATTACACTTTTACACACAGACTTGTAAGGTCCTTCCTGGTAAAGAAGCAGAGTAGAATTTGAAGTCTAAACCTTATTCTGTCTTACCCTTGTGAAACTTGAAGCCACCCCCTCATAAAGGTATGATCAACCAGCCCACAGATGTGAGTGTGGGGTGGTGGAAGTTGTTATGCTTGTTTATTTATCCATTTAACTGACAGTATTTAGTTTCTTGAGATTAATTCATAAAACAATTAATAAAACAAAATTAAAGGAATTAGTGATATTGAGTTACATTCCCCTTGCTAATAATTGGCTGTACATGTCAGTCTTTCCAGCATCTACTCAACCAGGTCTCCATGGGCCTCACTAATCTGTTGTTTCAGACAACTTTCTTCCGTTCTTCCTTATGCTTTCCCTGTCCTTTGAATTGAGGAGTTTATTAGTCCTGTACATAGCTGTGAAGGGTTTATGTGTGTGTAGGACTGTGTAGACAGGAAGTAGGAGAGAACATACCTTTATACAGAGTATGCAAGGGCCTTGGAGGCAGCCAGCAGTCATGGAACACATGCTTATATGTGGAAGGAGCCACATTCAACATCAAGCATGAAACCATTAAATTGCTAAAATAAGGAGAGAACTATACAAAGTCACATATATATTTTATCCTCAATGGACAGATAGCTAGTTAATTGCTTTATTTCTGTGTCTCTGATTGGGCAAAATAGAATTGAAAATGCCATTAAAAGTTAGTTTTTATTTAAATTAGTCAACAACATGAGCTTTGTAGACATTTTTTCCTTTTTTACCCAATATAATAGTCAAAACAAGTATACTTTTAGGTTAAACTTTTACCACACCAAAGGAGGAAAAAACTTGTCAATGAGAAATGAGATATTATTTCCCTTACTGTCTGGCTGAATACAAAGGGTGACTGCCAAACTGTATCATATTCATGCACCTAGATTAATTAGAACTCAGCTTATGTGGCTTCCAGAGCAGGTTAGTTAATTAGGGAAGAAATTAAGCACAGTGTTCTCATCTCTTAACTGAAATTCCTCCCCTGTAAGTGTGAGCCATTTTCCTTATAGATGAGTAGTTAGCATTCTACTCTTAGGTAGCTTCATCAGTTTAGTATACATATTTCTTTATTTTTTGTTTTTCTTTATCTTGGCGATAAGCAATATATCAATAGGGAAAGCAAGAAACTGACAAAACAAATGTCATTCAGAAAGTGTTATTCTGTAACTTAATTCTTCATAACTAATGGAAATTTTAAGAAATTGTAAGAAAGCTAGTATGTTAAATATTTGCCTTACACGTTGACTGTGTTTAAGAGAAGAAAGAGCCACCTTCTCATTTGAACTTATAGCCCTGCATAAAGTAACCAACCATTGTGTTTTATTCTCCTTTGCATATACTTTGGGCTCTTCCAAGAAAACAATTTCTTTCTACAACTCTGATATTCCCAGCAGCATTTAGTTTTCACTGAGCCTGAATTAATAAAAGCAATTGTGACTAAGAAAAATTAAAACAATCATCAGTTTAATGTCCTTTATGTGTGTTCACACATTGTGCAATTATCTGTGTGGAGACCAGAGGGCAGTGTCCAATGACTTCTTAAACTGTTTCTGTACTACATTTCTGAGACAGGGTCTCTCACTGAACCTGGGATTTCTGGTCACATATGTCTTAGGAACCCTTTTGTCTTTACCTTTCCTGTACTGTCATCACAGTATGCTGTCACTACAGGCTTTTTTCCTTTTTGTCCCTAATATATGGGTGATGGGGTGTTCAAGATTGTTAGGCAGGCTCAATTCCAACAAAGCCATCTCTGTGGCTTTTAAAATGCATTTATATTTGTATTGTATTAATATACATAATATTTGTATTGATTCTTTAAGAATTTCATATATGTACATAAATTCATTTTGTCACTCTTCCATCTGAACTTCTGTACACATTCCCCCATCCTCCACCCTTTCCCAATTTCCTCTTTTATTTCTCTCTTTAAAATAACTTTGTGATTGTTCATATACTCATGAGTATACGTCTTCCACTGAATTATGGTTGATCTACTGAGAATCAGAGCCCTAAAAAAATTGACTCTCCCTCCCCTAGAGGTCATCAACTGTCAATAATGTCTTAGTCATGCCTGGGTCTCTGTCCCCCCTCTGAATTCTATGCTGTAATGTTAACTGGTTCGATATTATGAAGGTCTTATTCAGGTAGTCATAGCTTCTGAGAATTCATGGCTGTAGTGTTCTTGTCATGTCCAAAAGACTGTTTTGTTATTCTCCCCAACCACTAGCTCCTACAAACTTTTGTATTGGCCTCTGAGCCTTAGAGAAAAGGGATGTGATGTGTTTGTCTCTTTAAGGCCATAAAATATTAAACCTCTGTATTTTGAAAAGTTATCTCTGTTTTACCAATATCCAGAGCACAAAGGAACTTCTCTGATAAGGTCCGGGAAGTGTACTAATGCATGGTTATAGAGACACAAATTTAAATGTATCTTAGCAAAAATAACTAGCAGTAGGTTCACCATTGGGGTCTATGAGTGTCTCAATTATGGGTTCTTGGCCAGACTTAGAGAACTAGGCATGTTCTTCCTTCTGTGGTGCTGGCCTTAAATCTGTTCAGAGAACTGTTACCTCCAATACATATGTGCCAATCTTGCATCCATAGGCATATCTTGTCACAGTGGTTATTACTGCATTCAGTGCACCTTCCATTACTGTGACAGCCAGCAGAGAGGAAGCTTCTTCGTTAACATCAGTCTCTGTTTCCTATGGTCAAAGTCTATAGGTGTTATCATTAAATTCTAGTTGGTGACCAAGAAAAATGTATTGTTTGGGGAGGCTTCCAAGTGAGCTCTGACAAAATTCAAGGGCTGGAATTTTACACATAGCACTGGGCTATTAATTTAGTAATCTATGGGTTCTCGAAGAAGAATTATCCCACATGTATGGTAACTCAAATTAAATAACACACACATACACAGTATAGATGAGATGGCTTTGTTGGTATGTACATACAAACACACATACTTACACCCACATACATATATATTGCTTATAAAATAGTAGTTTCACACCCTCCTTTTCCCTACCTCCTCACCTGCCTCTCCACCTAAATGGCCATTCCCATTGTTTCCTCTTTCCTCTTGATGACCATTGAGAAGGTTCTAGGTTTAATTCCCATCCTGGCTTAAGAGCTAGGCTGGTAACTTAGTGATAGAGTAAAAAAATTTTAACAAGTTTCTCGAAGAAATTTAATAAACTATAATATGAACGGTCCCTTTGTGCCTCAAAAAGTTTTTTCCTTAAAGGCAAAGAACAGGCCTTTGAAGTTTGTGCACCCATCTTCCAAACATGGCTTCTCTTCTGAGGCTGAGAATTTCTGTAAACATCATGCTAGTTCTTATTGTGTCCTTGGTCTTCCCTTGGACCATGTGAAGTTCTGTATCATTTTCAAGGACTTTTTTCTCATAAAGAAGATACTTTCTCATAAAAGAGAATAATGCTACTTTAACACTTTCCTTATCTATAGATAAGAAAATTGTACTTTTTCTACTAAATTTCTTCCCTCAATTACCTGAAGGTGGGTTACCCACCGAATGGCAATGATGTGCCTCAAGACACCATCTCAGAGACAGAGCAGTTACAGTCTCATTGGGGAAGAGATAAGGGAAGGTGCACAGGCCAACAGCTGAGAAATCGAGTGACAAGTAGAATTTTATCTCTACCAGATGGACTCTTTGTCCTTTTGTATCAATGGTGTGTTCTTAGCTCATCACCATAAATAAGCAATTTTTGCACAGATTAAGATCCACTGGAATAGAATTCAAACAATACATTCTTAGATTTGGGAGCAGTATCATATTTTTCTTTCCAGATGTTAAGATAATTCAAAGTATATTTCTTTTCAAGATAGAAGTTTAAAAAAAAAAAGATAGTGCATTTTTAAAAAAATTCATACTCTTACATAAATAATATAAATACATACAATACTTAAGAACTTTGATACATAAGATCAGTGTGGTTTCCAGGATGCTAGCACTATAAAGTTTTTCTTCCTATGAAAGACCTGTAAGTTCTGTAAGTTCTTTTTTATTTTTTTTTTTACTTTTATTGATTCTTTGTAGATTTCATGCATTCTGATCCCATTTATCTTCCTGTCCCCTTGAATCTTCCTTCTGCCCTTGCAACCTCCCCCCTCAAAAAAAAATTTAAATGAAAAATCAAAAGCCTAAAAGCCCAAATAACCAAACCAAAATAAAATCAAAATCAAAAACAAACAGAAGATTCTTGTCATGGAAGCTGTAGTGTGGCCCAGTGAGTCACACAGTTTGCCCTTCAGTCCATGCATCTTTACCTGTGTTCACTGCTATGAGTCATTGGCTTCTACCATACCACAGGTAATGGGCTCTCACTGGAGCTCTTCTTGAATATCCTGTTGTTTCCCGTGTCATGGAGATCCTGCTGCTTTGGATTTGTAGGTCTGTCCACTTCACATGCTCCAACAGTTCATACATTCAGTGAGTCAACTCATAGCCATGCTTCTGGACCTGGGTGGTAGCTGGGCTTGGTCAACTCACTAGCTTTCCCTCACCATCATTACCCAGATAAGCTCTCCAGCATTGCCTGGAACAGCAAAGATCAAGACCAGTTCTCCTGCTCTTGGGCCTTCAGATCTGGGTACCCCTCACTCACATCGCCAAGGCTAGCTCCACTGTGTTTCCCAGTCAAGGTGCACGGCCTTCTCTATGGTTTCCTCCAGGAAGTAAAAACTCAGAGAGAATTGGGTGTTAATTTTTGGAACAGACCCAATAATGACAAGATCCATCCTTACCAGTTTAGAATCCTGGTGTACATTGCTGTGATTTAGCCAGTGCTACCTACTGCAAAAGGAAAGAAACTGAGAAGCCAAAGAAGTGTTTCAAGCTGAAAGTTCAAGATCACAGCAGCAAGGATGTCAAAATAAGAATACATGGTACAACAGGAGAGTAGAAAAAGGATAGGAAGGGTCAAAATTAACATACTGATTAGTCTCGGAGAAGCTAGTTAGCAGGACAAGACTGGAATTCCTCAGACCAGTCTGCACGGGAATGCTGGAAACTCTTTCCAGTCTAGGTGTTTTCTAATGAAGGGAGCATGCAGAAGAAAGGGTCAATATACAACCTGGGGAAGGCAGGTATTCTGTGAGTGTCCAGGGCTGCTGCTCCCAGGGCTCTTTCCCCAGCTCACTAGCCACTTCACTCTTGTGAGTGCATTCAGTTTCTTAGTAAGCTGTCTCTATTTCTAATTCTAACTGACTATCTCCAGAGTAATCCTTTGCCCAGGGATGCAAAAGCATGGAATAGGTTGGTGTCTTCTGAACTCGGCTCTGTGGCACATCATCGTGACTCTTCATATCTTCTCCTCTTCTGCTGTGTGGCTGTTTGCTGCTTTCAAACACTTAAAGCATTGCTTTCTCTCCCTTCTCCTTGTTTTCCTCCCCCAGCAGATGCCAAGATTTACAGCTCACCTGGCCTGTTCTTTATGCCCTCTCCAACTCCAGTAAAATTGTCCTTGAGCACAGCCTGTTCTAAGCTACTCAGTATTGTGTAACCATGATTCTTTGGGCTATGCCTTACCCTGGGAGATTCCATATAACAAACAGAGTTTGACTCACTTTGAAGGAAGATAAATGACTGTAGGTCCTGGATGGACACACAAGATGCTTCATCTGTCAGTCATCACCTGTCAAATAAATGATATAATCCACAGAGAAAGAGTTTATCAGGCTGAGTAGATACTGTACATCCACATAAGTATATTAAATCCATATCATAGAAACAAACTCCATGAACTTATCAGACACACAAGACTGAGGAATGGGTATAGTAGTTTCCTACTTGACCCCATGACACCTAAAACTGTGATGGCATGACCTCACACTAACCTATCATTTGATACTTACAGTGTGCATCAAGGACCAATAAGCAGAGGACTTCTTGTCACTAGAACATCAGCTTGTCATAGTCCCCCACTGTTGACATTGCCTATTCAACTGTCTGCTTGCTGGTCTACCTGTTTACCCATCTGTACCTGACCCTTCATTTCCTGCTCCAGACCCAGTATGACCTCTTAAAAGCTGGACTTAGCACCTTCACTCTCAAACCCTAATGGGACAGCACCCTTCAAATATCCTCCTTTGTTATTCTATCAGTACAGACTCCCTCAACCCGTTTTTAAACATTTTGAACTCTTCTACGGCCTTTTTAATTTGTATTATTCTAGAAAACACATATACACATGTGTATTTCATGTGTGCTGTGTGACATGAGAACCAATATTAATAACTACAATGGAAATAAAATAATCTATACATGAACATGTTTGTCTATGCTCCTGGTGTAGCACACACATGACATCAGACTGGGAAACCCTCATTTCCCCAGTAACAATGGAACCTATAAGCCATAAAGAAAAAAAAGTGTCTTTTAAAATTGTGTGTGTTTACACACACACACACACACACACACACACACACACACACACACACGGAAAGAGAAATCAATCCTTTAGAAGCAGTAATCCTGCATTGACTGTGCCCTCTGCCTCCACCTCTCTTCCCCATGGACCCACTAAGCTTCCAGTGTGGTTAATGGATAGGTTCAGAGTTTACCCGGCATTTCTCTAAAAGGCTCTGCAAACATTCCCAGCTCTAGTGATGATGACGGCCTTGCAAGAGTAAAGAAGAAAGGCCTCCTCCTAAATTCTGCTAAGTGCTCATCATTTTTATTAAGAGAGACATGGTTCATCTCTAAGAGTCCTACATGTCACAGCTAGACACAAAGGCCAGTATGTCTGAAGCCTTTAGCCTGATTAGACTGATTCTCAAGGGAACTCCAAAGAAGGAACTGAATTTATCTTTTCTCTGAAGTGCTCCATGGACTCAAGCCCTAGGTTGTTTTATTCCATCCTTCACAATATGATTTGCTGTTGAGAATGTGAACCTGTGTGTGGTCAGTTCACTAGGGCTATGATAAGTCCTGATTAAAATTAGAGGTTGCATTCCCTTCATGCATCCTGTAGTTTCATGTAGTTCATTAGCCAGAAACAGGTTACTTCTCTGTTTGTATGTTTTCTATTCCCAGAGATCTAGCTAAGGGACTTTTTGTCCCTATGCACCCAACTTTTGAATTCTGCTTTTCTTCTATCACCTCCACCCTCTTTCTTATTAATTTGTTTGGTAGAAAAACAATCCTGTACTTGCCACAGTAGAAAAATCACCACAGGTCAGATTAGAGTGTATATTATTTACTTGCATAAAAAAACTAAGCACTCTGAGCCACCCTACCTTTGAACCATCTAAACTGCTTTTACTCATTTAATATAACTATTGAATGATACCTTGAATTCTGTGAGTCCTTGTATTGACATCTGTGAATTGCTATACCCAGTCCCCACTGTGAAACCTTGGGTATCCATCATGCTCCTACTCACTAAAGGTGGGATGCTCCTGAAATTTTTCTTAAGCAAGTGGACTTAATTTTTATGAGCATGACATTTGTCTTCAAATGTCAAAACATTAGAGTCATTCCAACCTGCTGTAGTTTATTGTGGGTTGTTCCCCCAAAGCTCCCTGTACTGGAAACTTGGTCTCAATTATGGTGACATTACAAGATGGTGAAACCCTTAAGGTGTAGAATTTAACCAGGTTGATAATTCAAGCTACTAGAAAAGCTGAAGCAACAAGATACAAGATAGTAAGTCTGAGCCTAGCCTGGGCTATACAGATTAATGTCTTTAAACCAGTGCTAGTGGTGGGCAGAAACAGATGGATCCATGGGGCTAACCAACCAGCTTGCCCACCCCAAATAAATAACCACAAGCCAGGGAGAGACTCTGGCTAAAAACTAAATAAATAAAAAGAAAGTAGAGAGAACAGAAGACATCTGCTTTCTCTTGGTTATCAGTCAAGGACCCAGCCTATGGGATGATGTCACCCACTTTCACAGTGTTTTTCCCTACTTAATGAAGTCTTTCCAGAAACAACCAGAAATGTACTTTCTTGGAATTTCTAACACCAGGCAAGTTGATAATAATGTTGTCTTCACCCCTTGCCAGTTGACCCTCAAATACATTATTTTAACTTCTATTATTTCACCCTTTTCACTAGTGGACAAATTTTATCTCATATCCAAAAACTCCTCATGTCGTCCATCTTTAAACATTCCCACAATCTTTAACATTTCCAACACAGTTCAAAACTTATTCTCTTTTGAGACCCAAGAAAAACTCTTAACTGTAAACCCTATAATCCACTATACAGTGATATAGAATAAATATTCCCATTTTAAAAGGGAAGAAATAGATTAATAGCAGACAAAGGCAAGGCTAAAACCCAGCAGGGCTAACACCAAACCCTTCAGCTTCGTTCCAGTATCTGGGACTGCTGGTGTAACCACCCTGTATTCAACATCCCTGGGCAGCCCCACCCCTTCAATTCTGGCACCTTTAGCACACAGAGCCTCTCTTGACCTACCACCCACTCTGTGCTTGCAGCTTTCTACAACAGATGTCCCCTGGTCCTGTCATCATCAACACCCTGGGGTCTCCACTGAATCCCAGGCTTTTCCCTTCAGGGTCTGCTTTCAGGGAATCTAAAATTGCCATTATTGCTTGGCTTTGATGGCTGCCTGATACCTTGATGCCAGCCTTCATGACCCCATTACTCTTGAGTCACTCTCACATGAATAACGGTGCCCACTTCCAGCACAGAAGTTGCAACTTCTGTGTGCCATGAAGACTGAAGCTGGGGAAACTCTTCCCTAAGTGTTTGTGTACCACCAAGAAGGTGACATTCTTGGCTTAGGTGATTTCCTTTCAAATGCATTTACATTTTCAAATTATATCTTTCTAGGCTGGGGTCTTGCCCTTGTGCATCTTTTCTGTTGTCCCAATACAGAACATGAGGTTTCTCTTTAATTGTACCAATCTCTTTAACAATCGCAGCTGTTCTGTTGGAACCCTCCTTGTCAGTAACTCTAATTTTGCCCACAATCCTTTCCCTAGCTGCACAGTGTTCTTATCTTTCTTTTCTCATATAGACCTGAATAAGAGCAATAATCAGTAGCCAAACAATAGTCTGACTTCTACATTGTCTTAAAATTTCCTGTACTAAAGAAATTAGTCCATTTATGTTTGAACTTAGCCTCATTCAAGGTCTAAAAACATAAGCAGAATGACTCCACAATCTCTGCATTAAAATAACACAAGTGGGCTCAAGTTCAGTTCTAGATAGAATCCTTGTTCCTGAAGCTTCATGAGCCATGCCTCTACTTCTCACAATTATTTTGGCATTCTCGTCATCTGAGTCCCCACCAAAATAGTCCATTAAGTTCTATTTACAGCATGCTATAGATTTGCTAGCCCACAGATCCATACTCTTTTCCATTTTTCCTTCAAACCAGTTCCAAAGGCCTATATGCCACATGGTCTGTTTCATCTCAGTAACAGCCCAAATTGTAAATGCCAACTTAGTTACTTTTTTCATTATAGAAAGATAAAAGATCTGACAAAAGCAATTCGAAGGGGAAAGGTTTTATTTTTACTTACAGTTTGAGGGCACAGGCACTCATGACAGAGAAATTATGGCTACAGAAATGTAAATCAGATGGTGATGTCATACACACAATTGGGAAGCATCAAGAAGTGAACAGAAGTAGCTCACTTGCTTTCTCCTTTGTGTTCATTCTGGGGACCTCAGTTGCAAACTTTCAGGTTGGGTTTTTCGTTCTTAGGTAAACCTTCCTATAAACATCTTCACAGAGAAACCCAGTAAAGGTTGACAATGAAGATTAACCATTACAGTCAGTCACTAGGATGTTAGAGAAATGTGACTTTATAAGGAAAAAATGACTGGGTTATATCCTAGCTGGTCATGAGCCAAATAAATAGATTCCAAATTAATTGGCCTTTTGTTTTCATGCTCTCTGGGGACCCAAACCTAGTGAAACCCATGTAGAAGCTATGGGTAAATGATGTTAAGTGTTACAGTCCATGGACATCTGCCCTGTCTCCTAAGGTGCAGAGCCAAGCAAAAATATAAGGAGGACTAACAAAAAATAATCACAATGTAATAGAATGAGCCGCATCTGTCAATGCCAGATTGTGCTCTGCCATTGCTGAATCATCAGTTAAGATAAATATTCAACTGAACTGTATAGAGATCAATATACAATTAATTCATTATGATAAAACTGTCTTAAGCAAGCAGATGTTGGACCACTAAAGACTGTATATCTTACAAGAAGTAACAGTTGTCTTTAAAACTCATGTATTTCCCATGAAAAGTCATTCACCAACAAATCCTGATATAATGAGATTATAGTGTGCAATATTTTAGCAACTTCAAGACAGCCTGACAATTGTAGGAACAAACATTCTAAACAAGATTGCATCAACCTCTTGAGTGGCTGTTTGAGTCATTCAAGATGACAGGCTATGGTTGCTGAAGCTCTGCTTTATCTTGGATAAAATGAAAATTGCCTTCTGGCAAGTCTTGCATACATTTGTACTTCAGGTAATAAGTAACAAGATGAATTTTCCTTTCCAATCAAGTCATTTGTCACCCTTCAATCCATCTTCCATTATTTGTGCTATCTTTAGCATTTGAGATACATTTCTATAAATATGCCAAATTATAGGAAATGACTTAAGGGCCAGAAAAGAATCTTCTTTTTTTAATTTTTTTACTTCCTCTATGTCTATACATGAATGATTCATTTCAATTCAAATAAATTTCACATATCAGGTAGCATTTTTGTCAGTGACCATTTTTTTCAAGTTTTGATATACATTGGATATACCAAAACTACTTTGAAATGCTTTTAACTTACCCAACATGCATCAAACTTCACATGAGTAATTTTTTTCCTCCTGGTTTTGCACCCCTTTATCAGTCTGTCCCTTTCTTAACTAATATTACAGTGACACTCACAGTTATTAGTAGAATGTTTTCCCTTGTTTCCTTATGGATATTGACATGGCAGCTCTGCTTATTTTCCTGGTCACTGGGTCAAACTTTCTCAGGCCTTGGTCACTGGTTTGAGGGCTTTAGAATTTTCCACACTCTGCATGCTTCTTGCCAACATGCATTTGAGAAATGCAATGTTGACCATGCAGGCTAGAATGATTGTGATTCTGAAAATCAGGGTATAGTATTCTGCACCATATACTGTGGAGGCAAAAAGATGGCAATTACAATGTTTCTTCACTCAAGCAGATCTAGATTTATGAACAAGGAAGATAACATAGAATGACCTGACACACAAAGGAGAATGATTTAAGCAGAGAAGGAAGTTAGACTCTCAAATAGGCTAAGCAGATGAAGTGATGTTGAAGGCAGGAAGAAACAAAACAAACAAACAAAAAACAAGTTTCATGGATACAAGCTCAGTTCTAAAGAAGAAATGAGGTGCCTAGTGACTTCCTGTGGTCTAAGTGCTGCTTACTAGGGCAAGGAGATGTTTGTGAGGTGTTATGATTTATAGAGCAAAGTCAGTGGAATAATGTAAGTATACGTCAAACCCTGCTTGGCCCCTTATGTGAACCTAGACAACTTACTCAACTTCATTAAGCTGAGTGCCCTCATCTTTTGAATATGGAAGGGGTTAAGTGAATAAAGGCAATATTCTATCTTAGTGACCTTCCCAACTTCATTTTATTTTGGACTCACTAAATCGCTAAAGAGTGTTGATTTTCAATGTAACAGTTGTTCTGGTCATTCTAGACACAAAACTAAATATTACAGGGCATCTTCTCCATGTAATATACTTCCTTATCTCATCCACTTTTATGAAGAGAAAATAAAAGAACTCATAGAAGTAAAGTAAATGCTCAAAGACCAGGACATGGTAGGGAAGCAATTTCACAAAAGTAGTCTAACTCTATGCTTCAGGTTTGCCCTGACCAAGTAAAGTTTATCTGTTTTCTTTAACACAAACTCACTGAATCTATACTACAGACCAGATATTGCCAATGAATCCAACTGGTGATGACCTCCGTCCTTCTGAACCACATAGTTTGTGAAAGATTAATGTGAATTAACAAACAAGTAAGTTGTATAATTTCAAAAATAGTTACTAATGTGGAAATGTAATTAAATTACAAATTTGTGGGGTTAAGTATGGTATTTTTGTATATAAGATATATCAACAACACACCCAGCTTACCTTTTACACCTGCACCTGCTTCTTACCCTTCTCAATCTATAATGGTCTCTATTTTGACTTTTAGGTCAGCTTTGATTAGCTTTCCTTTGTGGGAAAAAGTCTTCAGGTTGGCCTCTCTGTATCTGCCTTATTTTATTTAACATAATGCCTTCCAGTTCCACTATCTTCACTACAGATGACAGAATTTCAGTTTTCTTTATGGGAAAGCAAGACACCATTTTGTCTAGATGTCTTACATTCCTCACATTCTCTGTGGTTTGACACTTGTGCTATTATCATATCTAGTTGTTTTGCACATTATTGCAGTCAATATAAGTCTTTATCTATGGCTTCATATTTGGATCTGTCTTGGTTTGTTTTGGGGGGCTCTCCATATTTCCCCTATGGCAGTCATACAATTTACATTCTCATTGATGGCACAGAGCTCCTTGTACTCACAGAGAAGCACTAAGAGAGTCAGGGAAAGTAATGACTCAAGGGTGTCTCCTCAATGGAGGAGAGAAAACACATACCTGCATCCCATTTAAAAAGCTAAGAGTGGATGTGTTAACAACCTGGTGACGTTTTTTGCAATCTGTGGAGGCAGACCTTACCGACACCCCCCCTCCAAAACTTGTTACCCATCCTTCTGGGAGGTGCCGCAAGTATTTTATAGTCTGCTAACCTCTATCAATCTTAGTCAGAGGCCACACTAGCTTCTAATTCTAGGCATTTTAGCTATAGAGCCCTCATGACCACATGTACTTTGTAAAAGAGTTTCTGTGTAGTCACATCTGGAGCTTTATTGTGCACCTGGAATTGAACTGATTGAACTGGAAACCTTTCCCAAAATGTACTGTGTTATAAATATACTGAAAATGAACTGCCTGGCATTAGACTCCCTGAAGTCTGGTCCAAGTTGACAAAGTCGATTTGCACCAAGTTTTCATTCTCATTTCTTTGCCATGGTGGTTCCTGTCCCCGTCTGACAGCTGCAGGGACCACCTCAAGCAGCATTCAACATGGAGGCAATGTATGTGAGTGCAGGTGCTTAAGGACAACGGATGTATCCATTACCCTGGCACTGAACTTCTAGGTAATTCTCAGCTGCCTAAAATATGTGGGTACTGGAAACAGAACTTAGGTTATCTGCAAGACAAGTATCTTTGAACTAAGGAACCATCTTTCCATCTGTTCTTTTGAATAGTTTATCACACATTCTAAGCATTATATTCTAATATTTAAATTTAGTTTTTTCAGAATCTCTCTGTGTGGGTGAATTTGTCATTCATGCTTTGCATTGTCTTTCTCATAACATTTAACTGTTTATTGGTATGAAGGTGAGGATGTAGTTATTTCACTAGACCCAAGATAAATAATGAATGGATAATAAATGGGTGTTTATTGGGGAACAAATACACAGAAAAATACAAAGGGAACGTATTTCTCTGCCCTTCCTACTGGATCAGCTGACCCACCAGAAAGACCATGCCAATGAAAGCCACACCTCAACCTTCCCTCTTTCTGCTTCCAGCTGCCTGAAGCCACACCCAGGGAGTGTGTGGCCACCATTACAAGATCACTGCAAGACACAGGCATTCTTTGACATCTCTTGGAGACTCCTAAATTCTTTACCAAGGATTTCACTTGCACAAGTTTCTTTGGGACTACGGCTAGGGTTTATTAATTTGTGTTGATTTTTCACATTTCTTATGCTCCTACTTTGAGCTGCATCTCTATCAATTTCGTGTGATGAGATTTGTAGCAAAAGGATTTCTCCTGAAGATATGTCTTGGGGTGTTGAATTTAATTCCAATACTCTCCCTGTGTCCTCTTTGTTGTGTTTGGTGACAGAGGACATAAGGTACTGTGACAATGT
Organism: Phodopus roborovskii; assembly: GCF_943737965.1. Classification (NCBI taxonomy): domain Eukaryota; kingdom Metazoa; phylum Chordata; class Mammalia; order Rodentia; family Cricetidae; genus Phodopus; species Phodopus roborovskii. Next base: position 1,828,704 of record NW_026126629.1, on the reverse strand, counting down.
CAGAGAGCCCACTCTCTCTGTGAGACATATGATTCCAGTGCACTTACACGGCACTCAGTGTAAGATACTCCTTGTAAGTCTGCTTCAGCAGGAGATGTGGTCACACTTAGCAGATGATGGGGGTTTCTCTAGCACTTCTGAAGCTACATTTGCTCCTAGCAAGAGCCTCTGGTGTTAGCATTCCCAGAAGTGGTAAGGGACCTGAAGGACTCTTCCTCTAACATGCACATGGTATGAGACCAGATGCTGCACAGGGAGAGGTGGCAGAGTGGAACATAGCACTGTCTCTGTGATGTTCACATAATCATGACAATAGTCTGTGGTCAGACAAAGCAGAAGTGGGATCTTATAAGAGGGATGCCAGTGACAACTGTGGTAGGGTTCTCTGGAGCTACTCAAGGATACTCAAAACTCAGCACACTGCCTGGGCAGGGCAACTGTAGAGACCAGCCCCCTGACAAAATGAAGCACATACAAGAATGATAGCATTGGAAGAAGTGATCCACAGCCACAGTGTAGGAAGAAAATGGAGCCAGGTAAGTTTGTTGGTGAGTTCAATGAAACATGAGAAAAACTGCATCAATGATGGATCCCAGAGTTCAATGTCACCTCGATAATGTTACAGCTCTATGGCCCTCCACAAGAATGATTTTCCTCAGGTTTTGACTTCTAGATTTAAGAAAGGAATACCCATTCCCTTAGGGCTGTCACATCCAGGGTAATGACTAGGGACAATGAAAACTAGAAGCAAAGAACACAGGTGGACCAGCATACATCTGAACATGATGGGGAATTCCTGTTGCCTCTAGTGGCAATAGAACAATAGGCTTTTCCAGGCGTCCAGGCTCACACAAAGCTCTTCAGTCTGAGAGGGAAGTGGGAGCTGCTGATAAAACGAGGGGTTTTATCTTGGGACTTTTGCTGCTTCTTTGCTTTAATTATTCTACATTTCTTAAGCTGTGTAGTCTATAAAGGCTTTCCCACTCAGCTGTTTCTCCTTCTGTGTCTGGTATAAAGCCATTTTTTTTCCTTTCCAGTCTATCTCTCTCTACACTGAATGCACACACTTTCTCTTTGAAGAGAAGCCCAAATTCTATAACCACAAGAATAGGAATATGCAGCCAGATCAAGCAGCAGTGATCCAGTGTGACCCAGGCCATACAGATAACAGAACAAGGGTATGTGTATGAAGACTGTCTCTCATGTCCCTAGCATGTGATGCCAGAGAAGATACTGCCTGGAAGTGCTCTACTCACCTGTTCCACAAAGGGTGAGGATATCATCCAACAGTTCAAATTTTTCTAAAGGAAAGAATAAAATATAATGCTGATATTAACTCAGAGTCTGGCTAATAAGGACTCTGTCAGTATTTTTGCCAATTTGTTGTGATTTTTGACACAGTTTGTGATTAACCTTACTAACAAGTTTTTCTAAGTACCCAGAATAAAAGAGACAACCATGAATATTAAGCAACACCTCCTTTCTAAACACAATTGGATTCAAAACTGGGACAAATTACAATGCTGAAAGGAAAGGTGTGAAGCACCAAGTGCTTCAAAGGGTGAAGGCTGGGCTGAGGAATGAAGGGAAGGATGAACTGAGATGTTTAGGACCTAGTATAGCAAGACTTGGTAACTAACAAAAAAGTGAAGGCAAGAATGTACATTACTATCTCTTGCTTCCAGACAAAGTTTGTGTGTATGTCAAGTCAATCATCTCTCCCTATAATAATGTTGCATAATATAAGGCATAAACCCTCCCTTGGAGAACAATTGGCTAGCATATGTGTTGCTATACCATGTCTGATTAATGCCCATGGAGGCTTGCTCTTTTCTGAGGAAAAACAGAGAAGGAGAAGTGGATTTGGCCAGTGGAGGTGGGGGTGGTATGCTGGGAGGAGAGGAGAGAGGAGGAAATGCATTTGCAATGTAAACACAAAAGAAAGAAAGAAAGAAAGAAAGAAAGAAGAAAGAAAGAAAGAAAGAAAGAAAGAAAGAAAGAAAGAGAGGGGGCAGGGAGGGAAGGAGGGAGAAGAAAGAGAGAGGGAGCAAATGAAAGAAAGGAAGGAAGAATGAAAGAAAGAAAGAAAGAAAGAAAAGGAAAAATAGAAAAGAAAGGAAAGGACTGTGTTCAGTCCTTGGCAGAAAGGTGGAGGGGTTTGGGGTCATAATCAAGGAAGTGGGGATAAAGGAAGTGGCCCTATGACATACAATATTAACTTTTGCTCAGGGTCAACCAGCAAGCATTGCTGATTCAAACCTGTATCAGCTAACAGAGGGCAGGCTCACTCAAGCATTTCTACTTGCCTGGCAGATTCCTAGGACCAACATGATATGTACTGACTGGGTTCTGCCTAGGTGGTTGGAGTAGCAGGACTCCTCTGTGTCATCCACCAGACAAGCAGGGTTTGATTACACACTCAGCAGAGTTCCCAGAGAAAAGGCTAAAGCAGGTTTCTTGAATTCCCTGCTTTGATCTTGTACACATTTCTTTCTACCACATCCAGTTGGCAAGAGCAAACCGGGAATCTTCATTGTCCATGCAACACCCATCTAAGAATATGGCAGAGAGGGGACGTGAGAGACAAAGAGAGTTTTGCAATCGATCCAGAGCATCCATCAGTTTATAGGGGTCAGTCTCTCCTGACCTCAACCACAGTATACTGTAGTAGATTTATGATGTAGTGGGTTGCCATCATGAGAGTTATTTATGTCCCCTCTGATGACTGAGAAAAATTAGTTTCAGATCCTTGAATTCAAGCTCCAGCCCAATCTCCTGTGCACTCTGAAGTGGCAATCTGGAAAATTATACAGATCACATCACTGTAACTGGTCCCGTTTCCCACGGGGACCTGGGGTTTTTGACCTCATTTCTAATTGACCTTGTCAGGATATATGACTCTGCTGCCCTCTCACCCTTCACTCCCAAATTACTCTAGCAAGCGTACTTATATGAATTTATGAACAAATACTTCCTGTTATTGAAAATGTCTTGTTCTGAGATAATACAAACCCTTGCTTAGATTATTCATCTGCTTTGGAAATATTTAGGACTTACTTTGGTTCATTTTTGGTTTGATTGTGTGATTTTACTGGATGTACCCTGAACACAGAAATCAGAATGCCTTCCTTAACCGAGTTTCCCATGAGGATTTCATTTAGAGTGATCCAGAATACCTTCCTTAATCTAATGAAGTGATGTCTGCTGACAGACTGAATAGTCAGTCCCTTGCATTTGCACAAACCAGCCAGAATGGACTACCTAGGCAGTTCACAAAGGCATTCATGACATTATTAAAGTTAAGTCTTAACTTGCCACTGTCCCTGTTGGCTCTAACACAGGGACTTGTTTGCATATGAATGTTACAATATAATGAGAGACAAACATGGCTGAGAGACGAATAGCCCATCTTTTATATGTTCACTCATTATTTATGAAATATATCCTGAGCATTTACAGTGTTTTAGGTTCCGTTTCTTCACCTGTCCTTTTACCGTCTGAAAAAAATTCAGACCTGTGAGATGGCGCTGTGGGTAAAAGCACTTGTTACCAAGCCCGATGACCTTAGTACAAAGCCTAGGCCCTATGTAGCAGAAATAACCAACTCCAATAACTTGTCCTCTGGTCTTCAGATGTGTGCCATGGTTACATGTATCCATGACACACATCTAAATTAAAAATTAATGTAATTAAAATATATATGATTATATACATTTTTAATTTCCCTTTTGCCATTATTCCCTCCTTTCATTTTACTCTTTAATACAAAGTAACATTTTTATCCTTAGCACCAACATTTGATGCAATGCTGTCATGGCTATAAAGGACCAAGTAAAAAAAGGTATTGTTCGAGCTGATTATGCCTACGTTCTGACTCACCAATCTCTTATCTCGTACTGACACTGAAGGCAACTGTCTTTCCAAGGGCCAGCTGATTCCTTGGAAGTAGTCTGTGTGTACAAGTGTGTATTTTTTTAACTTTCTTTATATTTATTTTTTGTGTCTTTCACATCATGTATCTCAACCCCATTCATTTCCCCATCTCTTCCCCCCAAAATAAAATAAAATAAAATTTAAGAGGAAAAAAAAATGAAAAGTCCATCTCACCATGGAAGCTGCAGTGGTACACAATGAGTCACGCAGTAAACCCTTTCGTCCATACATCTTTACTTGCAATTGTACATTGCAAACAGTCACTGGTCTGGATAGAGGCCTCTGGTCTCTGCTCCACTATCAACGCTGGGCCCTCCCTGGGCCTCCTCTTCCATATCCTGTTGTTGACCTGCTTTGTGGAGATCCTGAAGCTTTGGGTCTGCAGGACTGGCCCTTCACATGCTCCAGCAGATCACAGACAGGGTGGATGAGCGGGTGGGCAAACCCTAACCCTTGTCCTCACCACCAGGGTGAGCTCTCCTGCATTGCCCTGGATTTCACCTCTTGCAACTATGAGAAGGGGCAGGGCCCGTTCTCCTGCTCTCATACCTTCAGGGACAGCTCTACTGTGTTGCCCAGGCAAAGTGCACAGGCCACTTCTCCTGAGTGCTACAGCTGGTGAGGGGCGGGCACAGCTTCCCCATCCTTATGGCTTCAGGGTCAGCTCTCCCACCTGCCACAGGTAGCAAGGGGCATGGGCGGTGCATCTCTCCCTGCCCGCACCACTATAAGGCTCCTTATCTGAGGAGCTGGGCCAGATCTCCCACATTGTTACATTCTCCGGAGACCTGTTTACCCACACCCATGCCAATAGGGCCAGCTCTACTGTGCTGCACAGGTGAGGTACAGGGCCCAGTTTTCTAGTGCTGCATCGGGTAACGGGGATGGCCAGCTCCCTTGCCCACCACAGGTGGCAGAGAGACAAGGTGCCGGAAGGGGGCATCTTTCCCCTTCCGGGAAACGAGGGGGTGTGGCCAGCTATCCCAGTCCTATAACCTTAGGACCAGCTCTCCTGTGCCTCTGCCAACAGGGTCAGCAATACTGTGCTGCCCAGGCTAGAAGCAGGGCCTGCTTTTCTGAATTCTGTAGCTTGCTTGTATGGGGGAGGGCCAGCTCCCTCTGTTGCAGGAGGTTGGGGTAACCATAAGAGGAGCATCTCTCTGCCGCCCACACTGCTTAGTGACTGAAGATGTAGTGGGGACAAGCCCTCCCACCCTCACAGCTCTGGGGCTGGCTCACCTGCACCTCCGCTAACAGGGTTTGCTCCCCTGTGCTGCCCAGGCAAGTTACAGAGCCTGCTCCCTAGACTGCTGCAGCTGGTAGAGGCAAGATCAGTTCTCCCGATCTTATGACCTCAGAGCCAGCCAGCTTTCTCACCTGCATCAGGCATAGCAGGGTGCTGCGGAGGTGTGTGTCTGCGGGGGGGGGGGGGGGGGGAGGAGGACCTGTTCTGTCCCCATGCCACCGTATGGCAGATGAGAGGTGGGACCAGATGTCTCATGCTCCATTATGTCCCTCTCATCTAAGCCTTTATCAACAGATTCAGCTCTGCTGTGCTTCCCAGGTGAGGCACAGTGGCCATTCTAGGGAGTGATGCAGCTGGTGGGGAGTTGGGCCAGGTCTCCCACCTGCTGCAGGTGTGGAGGGACAAGGGGAGGAGGCCATCTCCCCTCACCCGTGCCACCACATGGTAGATGAGAGGGGTGACCTGCTCTCCTGTTCTCACACCCTCTGTGAACAGGGTCACCAATGCCTCTGTGAACAGGGTCAGCTCTATTGCCCAGGTGAGGTGTAGGACCCTCTCTCCTGAGTGCTTCAGCCAGTGAGGGGCAAGTGAGGGGGGAAACCAACTCTGCACAGGCCTGTCCTCTCGGCCTTGAGGGATATCAATCAGGCGTCATGGACATTTACACAGAATGCAGCCATGAGCCCAGACACAGGCCCCAGCAGCAGTCCAGGCCCAGACATCACCATGGCCCTGGGTAGCAGCAATCAATCAAGTCGGCAATCAATCAAGTCACTCACCTCAGCCCACTCCTCACCACTTTCACCTCTTCAGATATGCCTCTGTCCACAGAAATCTCTCTCTCTCTCTCTCTCTCTCTCTCTCTCTCTCCCTCACTCCCTCCCTCCCCTGCTCTTTCTCCCCCACTCTTTCTCCCCCATACCACAACATACATTTGCTGACCATAACAGTACCCATCTGCTCTGCTCAGTGCTGCAAGGTCCCCTGGTGAGCGGTGAGCCCGTGTTACCTTTTTCCCTCAGAGACTGGCGGGGATAGGCAACCATCCCAGGCCTATATGTGGGTCTCCTTGTCCCACTCAGTCAAACATGGCCCCAATTATGTGTGTTTTATATGTGTACCATCTTCTCTAAACACCATATTCTCTAACCACCTCCCCAATTTAGTTCCCTTATCTGGACCATTTGCCGCATCCCTTAATAACTCCCAGGGCAAGGTGACAGAGAACTAAGGAGAGTCTATTTTGAAGCCCTCAAACCATTGCAACTAGCTAGCTCTGCCCCTACCCTTTGCCTGTTGGCTGCATTTCCTCCTGAAAACCCACAATACAAGTCCTTGGTGATTTTTTTTTTCGTGACTTACCAAGCATCCACACTGCAACGAGTGGACAGAATGAGGATTCTAGCAAACATATGTGTTCTTCACTTTGTCTACCAGGCTATTAAACACAGACCCAGGAAACTGGGGTCCTCTCTGAAATCTCATTTTAGGAGAAGAGAGGTTGAAGTGGAGCTTGCTCCCAGAAAGCTTTGCAGCTCACCAGACAACCTTGAGGGAGAAACTGGAGCCAAGATGAACATGGTCATGGCTGAACCTTCACAGGGACCACCTGCTGCCTACATGTAGCTCCCACCTTTTCTAAAATCTAAGCCTTCTAACAGATCTGGAATGCAGGCTTGGAGTGAACACTCAATCTCTGTCCCTCCTCCCTGTGTGAGCCCATTAAATGAATCTCTTTTTTTCTGCCTTTGTTTTCTTTTGAAAATGTGTCTTTGTGCTAGTGTAACCTGGAGGGTGTGTGCTTGTCAAAGCATCCCTTGGGAGTCAGAGGACCCTGTCCAAAAAAAGTGAGGTGGGAAGAAATCAAGCAAGACATTTGCTAGCCACTCTGGTTTCCACAGAAAAGCAGCCTCCACCCCCAGCAACACAGCTGTTAAAGCAAACACGATTTGGCTAACCCCATTAATTCTCTAGTCCAGTTAATGTGAATAAAGTCACATTTAAAGTTCCAACTGTATTCATCCTGGGGTGTAAAATTGGAAGAAGCTTCATGTGTTTCCCTCTAGGCTCATAATTCTGGGGTGGGCTGAGAAAGTGAAGGCTTTATCTTCATTTCCCATAACTCTCAGCTGACCTTGTTAATGACAAAGGGCTGGGACTCCATCTGGCCCTACTGACATAGCCCAACTGCTGGAATGAAGGACAGGGCCCTCAGCCCTGTGGACCATAGGTCAAGCCTCTGGCTCTCCCTTCCCTGTGGCTCCCATTCTGGAACGCTTCATCACAAGCAAGTCATGAGATGAAGCTATGGAAAGCCTTTTATAGGGTTGTTCAGCAAACACAAAGGTTGTCACATAAAGCTTTTATCATATTGCCTCACACCTAGCAAATGCCTGGTAAATGCTGGTGATGATTTACTTTCAGAGTGCTTTGTTTTATACCTACCACCTCTGTTAAGGGACCTCAAAGACCTTTTTATTTATAGCAGCCTTGAATTTTAAAACATCACGCAAGTGTCAGCAAATTGGAGAAGTACCAAAAGTCCATTGGCTTCCACAGTGGATGCAGTAGTGAAGTTGTTCTAATAGCCCATGATATTGTCTCTCTGGAAACACTGCAGACTCAGAACCAGAAAGCCAGGATGATGTTTTACATTTTAAAGGAAGCTGCAAATATCTCTGCTTACAGGGCAACAGTGAAGGCCCTGCTCTCTCCTATCAGGCAGAGATTTATTTATTTGAGAAATGCCTCCCCCAGTCGAATGTGTTTAAACAACTAGGTAATTCTTTACCCAGTTCCAAAACTTTGCTGAGGGTTTGGATCACAGCTGGAGTTGATGTTTTTCATACATATTAACTTTAAGAATCCTTAAATTGCATATTGCCATAATGGTAATGACAATACTGAATACCCTGTGTATTCCAAAACTTGACCCATACCATTGCACTCAGTTGGTACTCAATGCACTTGACTGAATGATTTTATTTTCATAGATAACATCAGCTATTTTCTCTCCAGCATCCCTACTACCAATAAAGTGGGTTTTGATGTGAACCGACAAGAGTGATTTTTTTTCCCACACAAAGCAAATTTGCTGTTTGGGTTGGGGCAAGGAGTCCTAGCAATTGCATTAGACCTATTTCTCTCCTAGATCTTGTAAAACTAGATGTGGTTAATGTGAGTGGATATTGCACATTGATGGACAAGTCCAAGGTTGAGTCTTACATTTAATGAGTGATATTAATTAATTACCTGTAACTCAGAAATAGTAAGAGGTGACATTACCTCTGACTTTCCTGGAAAACCTGGGGTAGTTTCCTTCATTTATATTCCACAGTAGTCCGAGTCCCAGCACTTAGAAGCTAGAAGGTGTTCAGTAAATGTTTTTGAACTTGAACTAAATATAGACAAATCACTTTAATATCATATGTGAATATTTACTGTGTGTTTCTTCATAATAATTAGATTGGGAAATGTTAAAAGAAGTACTTACCCAGCCTGAATTGTAATGCAGGGCACATCTCTGAACTGAAATTGATGATCCCCTTAATATCTTCTGTGAAGGCAGACTAGCATTTAAAAACAGTATGCCAGGAGCAGTCTGGGAAGTGTCAGGAAGCTTGCATTGCCAGTTGGTCTAATTGAGGAAAACAAGCTGCCCTTAATAAACCAGCCTTACACAGGCTGCAGAAGTCTGTTCAAATGGAGGGAGGCTGACTTGACTAAACCATGTTATTGTGTATTAAAATTTATTTATTATTTGTGGAGTAAAGCCATCCAGAGGGCTCCATTTTAATGGGCAGCAGTAGACACTGACCTCTCAGGCTTTGAAATCAGTAGGGTTTAGCCTGTGTTTCCTACCTTGGCAATGTATCTAACCTCTCTATGTCTAAGTTTCCTTATCTGCAAAGGTGATGATAATATGATCAACCTTACCAGCTTACGCTCCCATGCTACTTTAGAGTGCCCTGCTAGTTACAAGTACAATGCGTCTACACCATCTGCAAGCTTGTCAGAAGCTTGGTACCTTCAGTCCTATCCCAGATTCACTGAACCAGTAACTTCCTCTTAGCCTGGTCCTCAGGTGACTTGTATCAACCTCACAGTTTGAAAATGTGGCGCTTCCTCATCCAGGAGCTGATAGAAGCAGAGGCAGATATCCACAGCTAAACACTGAGCCAAACTCCTAGAACCCAGTTGCAGAGAGGGAGGAGTAATGAGCAAAGGGGTCAAGACCAAGTCAGAAACAGCTGACCTGAACAAGGGAGAACTCATGGACCCCAAATTGATAGCTGGGAAAACAGCATAGGACTGACACAGACTCCCTGAATATGGGTCTCAGTTAAAAGGCCTGGGCAATCTATGAGACTTCTGACAGTGAAACCAGGATGTATCCCTGGTGCATGAAAGGATTTTGGAAGCACATTCCCCATGGAGGGATACTCCCTAAACCTAGAGACAGGAGGGAGGGCCTAGACCCTACTCCAAATGACTTGAAAGATTTTGATGTTCCCTCCAGGAAGGCCTCACCCTTTCTGTAGAGTGGGTGGGGAATGGGATGGAAGGGAGGGGGTCATGGGGGGATGGGAGGATGGGAAGGAGAAGGAACTGGGATCTATATGTAAAATAAGAAATAATACTAAGAAAGAAAGAAAATGTGGCTCTTCACTGTTTTAAAATTCAGTTCACACAGAAAATGTTTTATAATTACTAGCTACTACATAATGAATAAATGTGGGAAATGTCAGTATAAAACAGTTGCATCCTCTGCCAAGGGTTACTCAAATGCACGTTTTGGCTGGGTTATGTATGCCATTCACTTTCTGCTATTCAACACTGCAACCATCCTTGAACATGAACACTATCTTTGTAAACATGGTTTGATTTGTTTGGGTGATCATTTGTAAAAATTGGGGCTCATTGGTAGACAACCACCAGCTAAAGTGCACTTCAGGTTCCTCTGTGATGTCAAACATACAGCTTTATCAAAATTGGCAGGCTGGTGGTAAAACAAAAATATTAATTGACCTTCTCCTCTCTCTACAGAGTATATTGTTTTTAAATGGATTCTTCACACTCCAGCAGCTTGATCATTCCTTCCCACATCCAAAATAGATAGCAAAAGATGAAACATAAGGGAATAAAAAATGTAAGAGGCGATCATTTCTAGTTCCCTTGAGCCTATTTTATCTAAGACCACAGACAGAGTAAGCTATGGGGGCTGGGGTGGATAGGGAAGATAATGCTTTCCACTTGGTTCATGGGTCATATCCCTCCCCCATACATTGATGTATATGTGTGCACTGTCTGTAAAGCTCATACAGAAATAAGTAGCTCAGTGTTCGGCACTGAGAACTCCCATCTCCCCTGTGTGGAGAGCTGAGATGCTTGGCAGAAGCAATGCATTCTGTATGAGCTTGAAGCAGAAAATACAAACCATGACTACTTGTGAGAGCAGCATGCTGGCCCCAGAGTGGAGGTACCACTGACAGTGTCTGGCAGTAAAACGTTCACTTACTAGAGTCTTTTTGAAGACACGTCAAGTCATTTTAAATTCTAGTGCAGTGTTTCTTTCATATCTAAGCTGAAACAGAAGAAATGGGAGGCACTGGCAAGGGAAGTTTTAAGAAGAGAATTGGAAGGCTGCCTTCTTGAGTGTGTGCCAGAATGCTCTGCTATCTATTCCATCCTAGATAATGTTTTGGATTGTGTAAGACTCCTGTATAGGGATTAGGCCAGTCTCACTACACATGGGCACATTGCTTGTGTTGTATTATTTGACATCAAACTGAGAAAACATAGTTTGTTTTCAGCCACCAGCTTTACCTCATGTGCATACTTCCTCCTTGGGTATTTTAGTCCATTGTTTAATGAGTTTGCTTTCAGAGGGCCCTCCGGGTACCATGAATGCCTTTTCTAGTAGATGCCCTAGGAATTCAGTTAATAAATGAATATTATATTGGTGTCTGATAGTATTTTTCTTGTGTAACTTAAAGTAAAGGGGTATATGCCATGAATTTATTTATATCTAAGACAGATAAACAAGGCATAAATAGTAACATATTTCTATCAATGTACTGCAAAGACGTCCTTCCTTCTCAAGCATCCAAGTCAAATTCTGAACTCTGGCCTTGAATCACCTAAGATACTTCCCTTTGTTCTCAGTTCTTCTCTCGCTCCATCAGGCCAGTTCCACTTTCCAGGAATGACACACAGACAGGAACACTCCAAACTCTGTCCTTAATCTCTGCTACCTCCTTCCTGGGTGCCCCCAGTCCTCTGAAATGCCTCCTTATCAGAGAAACATGTTCTCAGGATTCTGAAGGAAATGTCTTCCTCTCCTCTCAGTGTTTTGTATTCCCTTATCTTGCCACATTGCATTGCTCATGACTTTATAAAGTATATACTCAGTTATATAATCATTTATTATCTGACTGCATAGCTAGACTCTTAGTTATATAAAGTCAAGAATTTTGTCTGGGTTTGTTACTGCTTCTGTATCTCCGGTGCCTAGAAAAGTCTGAGACAAATGTTGAGGATCAATACATAATTATAATTAATTAATGAGTTCAGTTTTATCTGTGTTCACTATCTAGCACAGGAGAATTAGATATATAACATGTATAATGAAAAATAGCACATGAATTTGTGTTGAAGCCAGCCTATATCCAACCTGATACCGTTTCCCCTTTCTCCTGGAAGTAATTAAACTGAAACTTGGCACTTACCTCTATGCACATCTTTATCACACAGGCATTTGTAGTCTCAATTAACAAATAACAATCTGTATCCCATGCTCTGAAAGAGCACAGCATAAGCCATCACAGCTCTGTACAGTGTCATGATGATATATACTATAACATAGCATTGTTACCTATAACTAGAAAACCAATTCTCCAACTCCGATGCATAACAAAATTGCAAGGGGAGTCGTCACATATTCCAGAGACCAAATCCCCAAATGAACATTACCCAAACATCTCTGAAGGAGAATCCTGATACTATTTACTAAAAATGTTCAATTGACACTTCTTGGGAAGCCACAGGCAAGGAAAAAGACACTCTAGCTACAGAGATTCACCTCCTCCTCAGCTTCCCAAGACCAGCCTCCAAGGTTTATTTCAGCTCTTTAGCAGACCACTCTTTGCCCCCATTACCCACCCCCACTAACTGTGTTATCTGAGCACCCAACCTCAGCAGGCATACCCTGGGAACTCTTAAGCCACTCCAGAAGCAAGTACACTAACTGCAGTTCTTCACTTCTCCCTTTATTCATCCAAGTTCTCAGCTCTGAATCAGACAACACCTGACTCTCCTTAATCCACTCTCATTCCCAAGAGCTAAGCAGATCCTGATGGGACACCCTGATTTTCCTCCTTCTGTGGACCCATCAGTTCTACCCTCCTAGCCCATCCCCATTTCTTAGTGTCAGATTTCAATACCTAGAATACCTTTACCAGGTACCCCTGGTGGCCACACATATCAGGATCCCAGAAGAATTTCTTATCAGGTAACATACAGCCACTTCTATCTCCTAAGAATTAGAGAGGGAAGCAAAAACCAAGGAAGAAAACACCCACACAGCAAATACAAGGCCTGGAATTACAATCTTCCCAAATTCATATGCCTAGATGCCCCCCCTACAAAAAAAAACCAAAATGAATAATAGCCAGAAAAGTATGTTTCCACTAGAGCCCAGAAACTGTATTATAGCAGGCCCTGAGAACTTCAACCTAGCTACAGCACAAAATAAAAACTTAAAGTAGCCTTTATGAATATGAGAGATGTCCTCTTTAGGAAATGAATACATTCCTTAAAGAAATATATGTGGGCTGTAGAGATGGTTCAGCTGTTAAAGGCTAGGCTCATAACCAAAAATACAAGAAAAATATGAAAACACAAAAACAGTAGAAGGAAATTCATAAAAGACTTCAAGACCACAACATAGAAATCAAATCAATAAAGAAAGCCCAAACTAAGTGAAATCTAGAAGTAAAAATTTAGGAATGGAAACAGGAACCTAAGAGGCTAGCCTCACCATCCAACTACAAGAGATGGGAGAGAGGATCTCAGTATTGAAGACACGTAGAAGAAATGGAGATGTTAGCCAAAGGAAATGTTAAATCTAAAAAATACATCCAGGAAATCTTGGATACTGTGGAAACCTAGTTCAAGGGCACAGAAAGTACCTAAAGAAGGAGACGCTTCTGAAAGTACACAAAAAAAAAAAAAAAAAAAAATACAGAACAGCAAATAGAAAGTCCTCTCAGTACATAATAATCAAAACACTAAAATTAGAGAACAAACATAGAACATTAAAAAGCTGCAAGGAAAGGGACAAAGTAACATAAAGACTTCTCAACAGAGACTCTAAATGCCAGAAGGGCCTGGACAGGTGTTCTATAGACTCTAAGAGACCACAGATGATAATCCAGCCTACTATTCCCAGGTAACTGTCAGTCAAACTAGATGGAGAAAATAAGGCATTCCATGACAAAAACTAAATATATATATATATATATATATATATATATATATATATATATATATATCCCTAAGGAAAGTGCTAGAAGAAAAACTCCAACCTAAAGTAGTTAGACATAACCAAGAAAACACAACGAATGAATAATCCCAGTTTAGTAAATTAAAAGAAGACACACAAACACAATATCACCACTGCTACCACCTGAACAACAACAATATAATAGGAATCCATAAACACTACTCATTAATATTTTTCAATATCATTGATCTTAATGTATTAATTAAAAAACACAGAATAACAGAAAGAATTTAAAAGCAGAGACTATCCTTCTGCTGCATCCAAGAAACACACCTTAATATCAAAGATAGACATCACCCCAGGGTAAAAGGATGGAAAAAGATATTCCAAGAAAACTGACTTAAGAAACAAGCTAATAGAGCCATTTCACTATCTAACAAAATAGACTTCCATCAAATCTAATCTGCATAGATAAGGAAGGACACTTCATACTCATGAAAGGGAAAATCTACCAAGAGGACATCAGATTCTTAACATCTATGCACCAAATACAATGGCAACCAAGTACATAAAAGAAAACCACAGCTCAAATCACATACATGCTGATCCTTACACACTGATAGTTGAAACACACACACACACACACACACACACACAATCAATATATTTCCCATTTTGTGATTCTTTAATTGCTCTGGGAAAGAGTCTCCTCTAAAATGACTGAACTGAATTTGGCATAGGGGCCTGTGAGAGACTCCTCAAAAAGTTTCCCTATGATAAAAAGTTACTTTGAATGTCCCTTGTTGATCTAAATTCATTAGTCCAATGCCTGCGTTTGCCACACCTTCTGCAAAATCCAGAAGGGAGGGACACTCTGTTTGAATTATGCATAGAAAACAATGTTTCTAGAAATGACCAACTTACAATTTCTTTTTTTATTATTTATTTATTTTTATTTAATTTTATATAACAAAGTCCAATTAAATGAAAACAAACATTTATACACAATATTTGGGAATTTGGGCATCGTTCTTTCCAAACTACTTCCTGCTGGTAAGGGGCGCTGTCTTGGGGGATTCGAAGAAGATTCAGATATCCTAGCTGTAGTCTGTAGGGCTGTTTTGTCCAGCTGTTTGGAATGTAGGATCAGCTTGTACTCTGTTTCAGGCGGTCTGGTGTGATCAAACCACATTAGTCTGGAAGGAATCCACATCTTTTCATTTTCTGTGGAAACAAAAATAGAAATACTTTTCCCTAGTAACTTGTTCTTCAACTTAAATTTTGGAGTCAAAGCGTTTTTTTTTTTTTTTTATTATTTATTATTTTACATGTCGATCCCAGTTCCCTCTCCCTCCCTCCCTCCCTCCCTTTTGCCCTCTCTGCCCTCTCCCATGCACTCTAAACACCCTCCCCTCCCAACCCCCCACCACAATACCAAAATTGAAACACTTAAAATTTTGATTTTTTTCTTCAAACTTCTGGAAATCACCTCTCCTATCCAAGCATTATCATTGTCATGAGATCCAATATTGATTGTATCTTGGAGCCATTCTTCCAAAGGTGCTTACATTGTCTTTAAAGCCATAATTATCATTTTGCATTGAAAATTAGTATTTTCAAAAGCCAGAGATTCAATTATTATTTGGCTAGCTTCTGAATTTGGTATCATTATATTTACTACTAATGCCAATCTTTGTTAAGAAATCAGTGACTTTAGCAAATAACTTAACCTTCTTTTCTATGTCTGCAACTCTATCCCAAGCATTCAAAGCTTCTGCATGGCATAAAGCCAAGGTTTGGCCATTACATAAGGATTGCCTTTTTATAGTAACATAATCTCCTCCAAGAAGTTGATTTTGAGAAATTTCCATACCTCTAGCTCTACTCCCTTGTTCAATGGTCTTATTCTCTTCTTTAAACCAGGTCCTTCCCTGTAATTGAAGACCAGGCTCCAAGACTACTGTAACGAAGTCTGCCTCTGTCTCCTGAGTCCTGAGATCAAAGGTACCACTATTGCCTGGCTGGTATGGCTAGCTAGTATGGCTGCTTGGATTAAAGGTGCATGTCACCATTGCCTGGCCTCTATGTCTAACCAGTGTGGCAACCTTTGCACTCTGATCTTCAGGAAAGCTTTATTTGTTAGAGCAAAATAAAATATCACCACTACACACCAGCATAGGAACACAATCAATAACAGAAAAGGCAATATGTCATGACCAGAACCAAGCTACCTAAAGATTCAATGCAGCTGAAGCACAGGAAAGGAACCTTATGAAGATGATAAAGGTCCATAAAGTACAAATAAAAATATCTTCAAGAAATTGAGGAAAATGCAAACAAAAATTGAAGGAAATCAATAAACCTTTGAAGAATGACAAGAAAAAAACACTGGTGAAGGAAACAGCTCAAGACCTGAAAATGGAAATAGAAGTAATAAAGAAAGCACAACTGAGAGAATTCTGGTAATAGAAAAGCAGGGTAAGCATACAGGAACTTCAGATGTAATCATTACCAACTGAGTACAAGAGATGGAAAAGAGAATCTCAGGTGCTGAATTTATGATAGAGGAAATAGATTCACCTGTCAAAGAATGTTAAATCTAAAAGAATTCCTAACACAAAGTACCAAGGAAATTTGGGACACTATTGAAAAAACTAAACCTAAGAATAATAGGAATAGAAGAAGAAGAAGAATTCCCAGCTTAAAAGCCCAGAAAATATATTCAACAAAATCATAAAAGAAAAATTTCCCATCTTAAAGACAGATATGTCTATAAAGATACAAGAAGCTTACAGAACACCACATAGATTGAACCAGAAAACAAAATTCCCTTGCCACATAATAATCAAAATACAAAACTTAAAGAACAAAGAAAGAATATTAAAAGCTGCAAAGGAAAAAGTCAATTAACATATAAAGGTAGACCAATCAGAATTACACCAGACTTTTCAACAGAAACTCTAAAGGCTAGAAAAACCTGGACAGATGTCCTGAAGATTCTAAAGGACCAAAATGTCAGCCCAGACTACTAACTGCTACACCCAGCAAAATTTTCAATCACCATACTTGGAAAAAACAAGGTATTTCATGACAAAGTCAAATTTAATCAATATCTATCCACAAATCCAGCATTACAAAAGGTATTAGATGGAAAACTCTTACTCAAGAAACTTGGCCACACAGACATCAAAAATCCCACACCAGCAAAACCCAAAGAATGGAAACACACACACACACACACACACACACACACACACACACACACACACACACACCACTATCACCACCAAACAACAAAAATAACAGGGATTAACAATCACTGGTCATGCCTAAAACAGAGTACAAGCTGATCCTACATTCCAAACAGCTGGACAAAACAGCCCTACAGACTACAGCTAGGATATCTGAATCTTCTTCGAATCCCCCAAGACAGCGCCCCTTACCAGCAGGAAGTAGTTTGGAAAGAACGATGCCCAAATTCCCAAATATTGTGTATAAATGTTTGTTTTCATTTAATTGGACTTTGTTATATAAAATTAAATAAAAAAATTATATAAAAAAAATCACTGGTCATTAATATTTCTCAAAATCAATGGACTCAATTTCCAAATAAAAAGACACAGGCTAACAGAATGGGTGTGAAAACAAGATACATCCTTCTACTGAATACAACAAACACACCTCAATATCAAAAACAGGCGAAATATTTTCCAAGCTAAAGTACCTAAGAAGTAAGTTATGTTAATATCTAACAAAACAGACTTCAAACCAAAATTAATTGAAAGAGATGAAAGAGGACATTTCATGAAAATACAAATCTACTACTAGGTTATTTCAATTCTAAACATCTATGCCCCCCAAAATAAGGACACCCATATTTGTAAAATAAATATTACTAAAGCTTAAATCAGATCCAGATAAATCTATACAGCTCTGGACACCTAATTTTTTACAAAGCCAAAATCTTGTAATGGAAAAAAGAAAATATCTTCAGCAAGTGGTGGTATCATAACTGGATATTAGCTCGTAGAAAAATACTAATAGATATATATATCTTTAACCCTGCATAAACTCAAGTACAAGTGGGTCAAAGACCTCAACATAAATACAGTTACACTGAACCTGACAGAAGAGAAAGTAGGAAATAGCCTTGAATGCATTTTCATAGGAGACAAGTTCTTGAATAGAATACCACCAGTAGCAAGAAGAGTGACAATAAATTGAACCTTATGAAACTGAAAGCTTCTGTAAAGCAAAAGTTACTATCAATAGGACAATACAACAGCCTACAGAATGGAAAAAGATCTTCACCAATCCCACATCTGAAAGAGGGCTGATTTCCAAAATATATAAAGAACTCAAGAAACTAGACATAAAAAAATAAAAGTAATCCAATTTAAAAATGAGGTACACACCTAAACAGAGACTTCTCAACAAAATAATCTCAAATGGCTGAGAAACACTTAAGGAGCTGTTCAACATCCTTAGTCATCAGGGAAATGAAAATCAAAATAATTCTAAGATTCAATCTTATACCTGTCAGAATGGCTAAGATCAAAAACACTAACGACAGCTCATGCTGGAGAGGATGTGGGGCAGTGCAAACACTCCTCCATTTCTGGTGGAACTGCAAACTTGTCCATCCACTGTGGAAATAAATGTAGTGATTTCTCTGAAAATTAGGAGTCATCCTACCTCAAGACCCAGATAGTTCACTTGGGCATATATCTAAAAGGTGATTAGTCATACCTCTAGGACACTTACTCAGTTATATACATAGCAACTTTATTTATAATAGCCAGAACTTGGAAACAACCTAGATATGCCTCAACCAAAGAATAGATAAAGAAAATGTGGTACATTTACACAATGAAGTACTACTCAGTTGTTCAAAGCAATGACGTTAGGAAACTTGCAGGCAAATGGATGGAACTAGAAAAAAAAGTCATCCAGAGTAAGATAACCCAAAACTAGAAAGGCAAATATGGTATGTACTCACCTACAATTGGATATTTGTTTTAAAGTAAAGGATAATCATGCTATAATCCACAGACCCAGAGAGTGTAGGTAACAAAGAGGGCCCAAGGGGAGATGTATGGAAAGGGAAAATAGAAGAGATACCCTGGGTGGACTTGAGGAATTGGATTAGAGGGTTGATGGAGGGGAAAAGTATGACAAGAGATGTCTAGAAAGAGGGAAACACATTTCAGGGTCAGGTAAATTACTGGTGCGAGGAATCTCCCAGGAATCTATAAGGATGACCCCAGCTAAGACTCCTAGCAACAGTGGATACATAGCCTTACTAGTCCTCTCCTATAATTGGATTGTTAACGATATCAATTGTCAGCACAGTGTCTTAATCTAGTCCTTGAGAGAAACAGATGCAGAGACCCACAGTCAAGCATTGGATCAATCTTGGGGAATTCTCCTGAGGAGAGGGAGGAAGGATTATAGGAGCCAGGAGGGTCAAGGACATCACAAGAAAACCCATAGAAACAACTAACTCTGTAGGCTCATAGGAGCTCACACAGTCTGCACCTACAAAGGACTGATCTAGGCTTTCTACACATATATGGCAGTTGTGTAACTTTGTCTACTTGGGGGACTTCTGACAGTGGGAGCAAAACTCTTTAATGCTTCAGCTGGTTGTTGGGAACCGATTCCTCATACTAGATTGCATTACTCAGCTTTAATAAAAAGAGCAATGCTTACTCTTACCACAACTTGATATATCATGCTCCATTGATACCCATGGGAGGCCTGCCCCTTTCTGAACAGTAACAGAGGAGGGGGGAGGAAGTAGATGGAGGGAATGGGAGGAGAGGAGGAAGGGGAAACTTCGGTCAGAATGAGAAAGAAAGAAAGGAAAAAATAAGGAAAGAACAGAAGGAAGAAAGAAAGAATGGAAGGCAGGAAGAAAGAATGAAAGAAAATATGGAAATCACATCCAAATGGAGTAAATGGCAAGAAATAAACTGAGGGCTGAAATCAATAAAATTGAAACAAACAACACAATCAAAACAAATGATCAAGAGTTGGTTCTTTAAGAAAAATCAATAATATTTACCCAATTAACTAGAAGGAAGAGAGAATATCTAAATTGAGGAAAATAAGAATGAAAAGGGAGACATAACAACAGACACTGATGAAATCCAGAGAAAGGGTAATTTTCTCGATAGGTACCACCCACCAAAGTTAAATCAAGAACAGACAAGCAATTTAAACATACCTATAACCTCTCATGAAATAGAAAAAGTCATTAAAAGTTTCCCAACCAAAAGGAGCCCAGGGCCAGATAGTATTTTCACAGAATTCTTCCATAATTAAAAAAAAAAAGTTAATGTCAATACCTCTCAAATCATTCATAAAATAGAACCAGAAGGAATATCGCCAATTTATTTTATGAGGTCTGATATCCAAAGCACATAAAGACCCAACAAAGAAAGAGAATCATGAACTAATTTCCATTATGAACACAGATGTAAAATTCTCAATAAAATACTTGCAAATGGAATCTTAGCATACACCCAAAGATCATCTGCCATGATCAAGCAAAGCTTAATCACAAAGATTCAGGGATCACTCAATATGCATAGTCAATAAATGCAATTCGCCATATAAACAAACAGAAGGCAAAAACCACATGATCATCTCATTAGATGCAAAAAAGTCCTGTGACAAAATCCAACACCCTTTCATACTAAAAAGCCCTAGAGAGGTTAGAAGAACAAAGGATAATAACTCAATGTAATAAAAGCAATTATAAGCAAGCCAGTGGGCAACATCAACGTGAATGAAGAGAAATCAAAACAATCCCACTAAAACAAGAGACAACACAAAGTTGCCCACTCTTTCCAAACCTATAGTACTTGAAGTCTTAGCTAAAGCAATAAGACATCTGAAAGAGAACAAAGGGCTACAAATTAGAAGGAAGAAATCAAAGTGTCTTATTTGCATTGATATGGCAGCATGCATAAATGTCCCTAAAATTCCACCAGGAAACACCTCCAGCTGATAGACACTTTCAGGAAAGTAGATAGATACAAAATTAACTCACAAAAATCAGTAGACTTCCTATATAAAATGACAGATGGACTGAGAAAAAATATGGAAACATCTTTCACAACAGTCTCAAATAATATAAAGTATCCTGGGATAACTCTTCCCAAGTGAATGACTTGCATGATAAAAACTTCAGGACAGTGAAGAAAAAAAATTGAAGAAGGTATCAGCAGATGGAAAGACTGCCCATGATCGTAGATCACTAGGATTAACATAGTAAAAATGGCCATCCTACCAAAAGCAATTAAAAATAACCCAATAATATCTTTAAAGAACAATTTTCAGTTTCATATGGAAAATCATATAAACAGGATAGCTAACTATCGCTGTTAAATAAGGATCAGGATAAACAAATAGGCCGAATAGATGTTTATTCAGGGAGAAATAACTTACAACCTAGACAGAAGAACACCAGGCAATTCCACTGGATGCTCTCCTGTCTGAGTCTCCCCAGCAAGAGAGCTTTTCCTGGCTCCTCCGACCTCCTTCCACAGGTCACTTCCGCCCATGGCTCCACCCCCAATGGGCGTGGTCAGTGCCGCAGAAGAACTATCTCACTACAGCTAACAATCCTCAATTTCAAGTTTACTATGGAGTTATAGTAATAAAAACAGTATGGTGTAGGTACAAAAACAGGTACAGTGATCAATGGAGTTGATTGAAGACCCAGGTATAGATTCACATATCTGTGGACATTTTACCTGTGATAAAGCTAGAAAAACATACCAGAAAAAAAAAAAAAAAAAAAACAGCATCTTCAACAAATGGTATTGGTCACCTGGACAGCTACACAGCTACATGTACAAAAATCTAAGTAGATTCATACTTATTACCTTGCGCAACTCAAATCCAAATAGATCAAAGACATTACCATAAAGCCAGATTCACTGTACCTTGAACTCATTGGCACAGGAGACAATTCTCTGAACAGAACACTTTTCCTGCAGGCACTAAGATCAACAACTACTAAATGTAATCTTACAAAACTGAAAAACTTCTGCATGACAAAGGAAACCATTATTCAGACAAACTGACAGCCTATAGAATGGGAAACGATTTTTACTAACTACATATACTAGAGAAGGCTAAAATCCAAAATACATAAAGATAGCCCAAGGACTTAAGGTAAAACCAAACACTACTGTTCTTAAAAGATGGTACTGGTAAAATTACTTCCAATGACATTCTACTATACTCATAGATTAGTACCTTGCTCGGCCATCATCAGGGCAGCTTCTACTTGCAGCAGATGGGAATAAACACAGAGACCCACAAGCAGCAGAGAGTGAGAGACCTGGGAACACTCAGCCCTCAGAGAGATGCCTCTATCAAATCCCACCCCTTTCTTGGTTCAGGCAACCCTGTGAAAGAGGAGGCAGAAAGATGTAACAGGACACCAAGAAGACAAGGCACTCTAAATCAACCTGTTCTAAGCTCACACAGGCTCACAGAGACAGAAGCAGCATGTACAGGGATGCACCAGGTCCTTTGTTTATATATAATGGATTTTAGTTCAGTGTTTTTATGGAATTCCTGAATATATGGATGAGTGGTTCTTTCTTGTGCCTTCTCTTTGGGCTCTTTTCCTTCTGTTCGTTTAGTCCAATTACAATGCATTAGTTTTGCTTCATCTTATTTTATTTTATTATTCACCTTTAGAAGCCTGTTTGCTTTCTAATAAGGAACAGAAAGGAAGTGGATCTGGATGGGAGGAGAGATATGGATGAGCTAATCAGACTATTGTATTGGAAAAATTATTTTCAATAAAAGGAAATAATAATAATGATAATAATAATAATAATAATAATAACAATAATAAAATGTTCAAGTGCTTCCAAGAGGAAGCCAGACCTGCCTGCTGTCAAGGGTGTGGTCAAGGGTTTACCACAGGAATCAGCTTGCTGGGTTTTGAATCTTGTCTCCAGTTCTCTCCAGTATGTCAAATGTCCCTTAGGTCCATGGAGCAGTGTTCAGAATCCCTTCTCAAGGGTAGCTGACCTGAATTCAGCCTGATGCCATTGACTAACTTGCAAACATTTTTTTCCACAATATTCATCTTTCAGCTACTTTAAATTGACTTTCCATCTAGAGTCCTTTTCATCTTCCAAAACATGGTCAGCTCCCTGCTTCACTAATTGTTTTGAGCTTGTAAAACTTTCCTGGAATGAAAGAAGAAGAATAGACATAGGACAGCTAGATGAAATTTTACAGACTGCCCATGGCCACATAATCAGCACCTGGATCAGGAAAGAACATCAGTCAGGTTTGGGATGTAGGCCTGTAATCCCAGCACAATATATATATACACATACATATATACATATATATATATATATGAGTGTGTGTCTGTGTGTGTGTGTGTGTGTGTGTGTGTGTGCATTTTATAGAAGGGATGACAAAGGGAAAGGGGAGGAAGAGGAGAGAAGAAAAGAGAAAGAAAGGGAAGAAAAAATTAGATAATGTCACCTCTTACCAAGAAGACACTTCCAGTCCCTTAGTCTCCAACTTCCAGAGGGCAGATGTATAATGGGTTAATTTTACCTGTTCTTGTGTTTCTAGAACATGCACTCTCTTTCCTGGTTCCTTCATTTGACATAATGTAAAATACCTTAAATTGCTTTGGGTTGTTTTTTTTTTTTTAATTATAAAGACCATACAGAAAAGCACTAATTATAAACTATATATTGATTCTCAGTATATAGAGCAATCAGCAGCCCAGTATAAAAGGTTCTTCCAATTATATTTAAAGGGAAATTCCCTATTTTTCTCTGAAGAGCAGGGAGCTTTACATCACCTATTTACTAACTCATCCATAGAACTGTCAGTGTGCTGTTGTATAATGTATGTTGCTTAGAAAACAGCATAAATATAGACTACTTGAAAGACATTGCTAGAAAGGCAGGTGAGACTAACTCTGGGTTCCTATTAGCAGGGTAAAGTAGTCCATAACCTAAAATTCATTCTTATTTCACCCAGGAGTATATGGTTTAAGAGAACATTTGTGGATTCAAGATGAGTTTATGTATCTTTAGGCTGATATTTTATTTATTTATTTATTTTATATAACCAAGTCCATTTAAATGAAAACAAACATTTATAGACAATATTTTACTCTGATCTCTTTCTTGGTTAATCTGCTGAACGATGCCTGAGTGTTAAAAAGACAGTGCAGAGCACAAGCAGATGTAGTCTCTGCTCTATGAGTATCATGGTTCTGATGAGAGGCATAGAAGGAAAAGGGGAGGGAGAGAGAGGCAGAGAGAGAAAGGGAAGGAAAAGCACAAAGAAATATTGTGATTCATCAAGGAATCGTGGGCATAACTTAAACTTTCCTATAGACTGTGAGGACACACTCACAGCCATGTGAGAGCAGTTCAACTGGCAACTGGTTTAGTTGGGGACAAGAAGAAAAAGATGCCCCAAGCACTCGATGGCAGAAGGAGTGCTTAAAAGCAGGGTGAGCCACAAAGAGCATTGGATGCTAAAACAAATCTACAAACTCCAGGCCACAGCACAGAAAAGGCTGTGACATCTCAGAGTTCGGCCTGAAACATTGTCCACCATCCCATTGTGAGGTACCATATACACCTTTATGCGCATATGCAGACAGTTGAGCACATAGATCAAGGCTCCTGGTTTTACACTATTACTCCTCACACAATTTTACAATATTACTCCTTCATGGCATGCACAGCTGTTTCCCTTCTAGCCCTGCACATCAAAAGAATATACACATCAGCCCTTAAAGCATTTGTTTGGTGTATTAATTCTCACTTGTTTTATAACTTTTGCTAAGAGTACTCTAGACTGATCTAGTAAATCCTATTTGGAATACAAGTTTGTTCTATCAACTCTGGGCCTCTCCAGAGAATCCTGGCTAACACAGGTACTCATAGCACAATGCTATGGGCAAAGGTGGTGGAGTCAAACTGTCCAGATTTGATCCAGTGGAAACAAGTCAGATGTTGATGATCTCTCACCTACATATTTTATCAGAAAACTATGGAATATGTCTCTAAAGGCCCAGCCTCTTACTCTCACCATGATGAGGTTGTTTCAGCATGAATTTAGAGTAAGAATTCACCTTCAAAGCATGATGTGTCTTTTCTATTGTTATCACTAAGGGGTTCAGTGATTAATGTAGTACTCTTTTAATACTATGTTGACATCTTAGTGTCATGGCCTACTCTTAGTCCAAACTCTCTGGGAGTCTACCATTAGAATGATTGGAAATTCTCTGTCTATTTGAATCTGGTCCTAGCACCTTCATGAGTCACTTGAATTTAATGAATTTGAATGGGCCAGAAATGAGAAATGAACAACAACAAAAAAAAAAAAAAATTAGTGAAGACCATGATTCACACACACTGTCAACAGTGGCTGAGTGATTTTCCTAGAACTGCTAGAACAGACAATGAACACATTTACTGTGGCATGGCCTGGAGATAGCAAAACTCAGGAGCATTTTAAATCCATGTCTGTCTTCCATACTTGTCTGCCTGACAGGATATGGGTTGAAGGCAAGTACTATCATTTATTTATCCTCCAACTCCTGGCTTGCTTGGTATCTGGCAACAGTAGGCGCTTAATATATGTTCATTAGGGGCCAGAATGATGGCTCATGGGGTAATGTGTCTTCCCAAAAAGTATGAGTACTCAAATTTAGATCCCAGCAAGCATATCAACACTGAGTGGGCATAAGAGGCCCATTTGGAATCCCACAACACAGGAAGCCAAGACAAGTGATCCTATGTACATGTTATCATCACACATTCAACACACATGCACATACACACAAATATTAGATAGGACAACAACTCATAAAAAACCCACTACAAACCTGAAATGGTCACAGGCACTGAACAAAATGTCAGGTGCAGTGATCTAACAGCCTGTGGGGCGGGTTGCTCTGGGTCTTGGTTGTGAAGGAGGAAGAATCTAGCCCTAGTGTCACACCACAGCCATCACTGCTTTGGATATTGCAGTCTCTGGCACAATGGCAGTGGTCATCAGAAGTGCCAGTGGAGTTTAATTTTCAGCATCAGGGAATCAGTAAGTGCAGTGGCTGTGGTTTGGATCCAGCTGGAGTGCATTTCCCACAGCCTCATGTGCTGGAAGCTTAGTCCTCAGTTGTGGTGATGTAGACACATGCTGGAACTTAACACAAGAAAATCAGGTCAAGTGGGCTCCATGTTCATGAAGAGATTAATGCTGGCCTGCTGGAGTGGACTGGTTCTTACAAAAGCAGGCTATTGCATAGTTCAAATATTACATATTTAATCTAACTTGTGTGGGGAGGGTTCCTTTTATCTTTCTCTACTCTATTGTGTCACAGTTAGGGAATGTCCTACAGAATACAGGCAGCATGCTCTTTAAATCCTTGAGCTGAAATTTCCATAAGCTAATAAATTTGTTTATAAAGTATTCAGCCTCCGATATTTTCTAAAGCAACAGAAAATGGTCTCAGACAATTATCAACTAAAACATGGACTAGGGCACTCAGTCTTACATTCCTTTCCCATTGCTTGAGGTTTGTCCTTGAGATAGTGCCTGATTCACACATATATTGGAGCCCAGCCACCCTCTAAGGTGAAAAAGTGGCTAGTCCCCAGGCATGCTCTTGAGGTGGTTCACTGACAGTGTGGGTAGAACAGATTGTTCTGTGATGCTAAGCAGGTTTAGGGGATTTCCTGCAGTGTTCAGCTCAGCTGGGAGTCTGGAGGAAGACTTCAGAATAAGAGGTTTGTGAGGATTGTGCAAGGGGAGCCTGCAGATTGGAATAGCCATGGCCAAATACCAGCCTTATCCAGCACGTGATCCCATCCCATGTCTCCTCCCCTTGGTCAGGTGCTATCAATGAATCACACAGAACCTGGAATTAGGTCTTTCTATTCAATAACTTTCTTGGCATCCTTGTGTGTGGTGGGGTCCAGAGCACATCTAAAACTTGGCTGTTTGGGGATAAAGGCAGACCTGCTAACTCATCAGAGTAAGCCTCCAGATGGGCCAGGGTCTTCAACTTGGCACATTTGCTCATAGAATACAGCAGCTGTTTGTTGAGCACCTGCTTGTATCACACGGTAGGTTAGACACTGCATATATAGGGCTGAAAAAAGTTAAGATTTCTGCCCTTCTGGATTCCACACTCTGGTAGGGGGAACTACAGAATGAGAAAGTCATGTAGGCAACAACAGGAGCTGAAACAGAAGGTTCTAAGTGAAACCTGCTATAGAGAAAGTGTTAGAAAAGAAGTCAGTTAGGAGAATCCAGTTGACTGAAGACACAAATAAGAATCCCGAGGAAGAGAGAATGACAGCTTGCTGCTGAGTCTGGAGAAGGCTCTGTGCTCTCAGACTTTAGAGTGTAGGGATTCCTAGAGTGGACTAGAGAGCAGGCATTTGACTCTTCCAGGTTCTGTGGCATTGAGCCATCATTTGACTTTCAGAACTTCAGTTTCCTCTCCAGCAAAGAGGAATAATTATGGTCTTGTGTATATGGTAATAATTTAAATAGTGTATGCTAATTATCATATTGGAACACAGGACTCTCCTAGTGTCATTGGCCAGATCATGACATTTTATTCTCTTAAAAATGTTTCATGTGGAAGAACACTCCAAGGCAGGTCTATGGTAGGGATGCTTTGACCCAGAGTTTCTTCAGAGTCTGGCTCTGGCTCCTGTGTGCTCTCAGTATTCTTCTCAAGGAGAGTCTGAATCCTAGTCCATCCCATCTTCACCTCATGGCAAAGATGGCTGTACCATCTCTTATATTGCTCATCCTTGCAGGTGTTTCAAGCCTCCAAGCAACACTCTTCTATTCAGAGAGGAACACACAAAACAGTGTCTTATAGAAGCTCTGGAAGTCCATCTGATTGGCTGAGGTTGCATGCCTATCTGATCTAAATCAATTGCTGCATCCAAAAGCTGGGCAGTCTTATTGGCCAAACTCAGATTGTATGCTCCTGGGAGATGAAAACACACAGTTGTAATTTTGATTTGATGGAAGCTGTAAGACTTGCATGCTCTGTTATGCTATGGAACATCAGTTCCCTTTTCGTAAATGTATTTAAGATGAGGATAGGGTAGAAAGCAGGAGAATGTCCCCTTACCTAGTAGAGTTTAAGTGTGGATTTTATTCTTTTATTAGGTTGCAGTGATGTGAGGCCCAGTCTGTTTATTTTGCCCTTGAGTCTCTATTATTCTGCTTTATTGTGTATGATGGCTAACCTAAAATATAACTCAAAAATAGGGTAAAGTTCATTTTTAAGCCTTTTCCTCCTGTTTAACGTTCATCCCACATTGGTTCACAATAGAATATTCTTCCATCATTCCCTTCTAATCTGATTTAACTACAAGTTTCTAGTAACACTTGGATGAGAAATCTTAAAATGTACACAGAAAGCAATAACACATAGAAACATGGTTTATTTGTTGAGAAAAACCATAGAGGTCCAATAGAGATTTATAGCATCCCTTGGGGGAAAGTATTTGCTTTAATAAGGAATCATTGTAATTAATTACAAAAAATCAGTCATAGCCAATTCCAAGCAATGAAAAAATCGACCATAGTAAATAAAATATGTAATTTGTTGCCTAAAACTCTGACTTCAGGTTCATTGAGTTTTAAAGCTAGCTTTCCTGGCTGGGCATGTATGCCAGTTGTGTTTTACAAAAATAATCTTTTTATTTCAGCTGAAATTTTATTTCACTTTATGAGAGCTGAGAATGGCAGTTCATTTTGCTATGAGTTCCAAACACAGACATTTTTAGTCACTGGAGAAAAGAGCCTAGCAATTATGGTGATGAAAAACAAAAGGACGTCTCCTTTGACCATGTCTACCATTCTGCTGAGAGAAGGATTAGTTTCTTTGTGAGTAGTACAGATGAAAGACCACATTTGGATTATTCTCCATTCACTTGTGACCACTTATATCCTCCTTCTGTTCTTTTTTGAGTCATTGACTTGGCAACCAGAAAATTACCACTGTGAAAGAACTTCTTTTAAGCAGCACTGAAACTTGGTCTTTTTCCACCAGGTCCAGAATTTTCCAGCAAAGCCAAGACCCTTGCCTGACATTTTCAGGAACATGGAATAGAGGCCTTCTTTCAGATCAAAAAATGGAGCCAAGAGCTTAGAGGTCCTCTTTCTCTTCTCTCCTACCGAAAATCTGCATCATCCTCTAACTCTGTGGTTCCCTAAGTTCGTAATGATGGGACCCTTTAATATGGTTCCTCTTACTATAGTGACCGTAGTGATCCCCAACCATAAGATTACTTTCATTAATACTCCATAATTATAATTCTGCTACTGTTATGAATCATAATGTAAATATTTTATATGCAAGCTATCTGATATCTAAATCCCGTGAAAGAGCTGTTGGACACCCCCAAAAGGGGTCATGACCCATAGGTTAAGAAACACTGCTTTAACTGAACTCAGACTTTAGCTAATAAAAACTCACAGGACAGTGGAAAGGTAGTTCAGCTGGTTCAGTGTTAGCTGGCTATGACTAAAGGCCTGAGTTCCTTTGAGGTTGTAAGCCTGTAGTCCCAGTACTTGGGAGGCAGAGACAGGAGGATCAGGAGATCAAGTTCAATAGTATTTGTTGTTCTCAGTTTTCCTGATGATAGTTCTGATTGGGGAAGAATAGAATGTCAATGTTACTTTAATTTTATTTATATATCCTTAGTGGCTAAGAATGTTGTACATTTTCAACTATTTTTGATTATTTTTATTCTTTTAAATTATTTGAGAATTTCTTGTGTGCATATAATGAAATATGATCATATCCACTCCCCCATTTCTCCCTTCCAACTCTCCTCAGAGCCCCTGCCACATACACATACCAAGTCCACCTCCCAACACCATATCCTATACTTAAAAACAAACAAACAAACAAACAAACAAACAAAAGCTGATAGTCCATTTAGTGCTCTGTGTCTGCGGAAGGGTGTAAGGAGAATGGCCAACCCACCCCCACAAAATAGTAAGAATTTCCCTGTTTAGCAGCTCTAAAATGCCAAGACCTCCTTGGGAGTACATGAGTTCTTCCCTGTCTATGCTGGAATTTTTATTAACTTCATCTTGTATAGATCTTGTTCAGGTAACCATAGCATTCTTCTACTTCTTATGACTTTTTCACTTTATAAAATTTTTTTTAAATTAAAATAAAAGCAATCTTATTTTACATACCAATCCCAGTTCTCTCTCCTTCCCATCCTCCCATTTTCCCCACCCCACCCCCACCCCAGCCCCTGTCCACTCCTCAGGGAGGGTGAAGCCTCCCATGGGGGATCATCAAAATCTGTCACATCATTTGGGGCAGGTTCCAGGCCCACCTGTATGTATGTAGGCTGAGAGAGTAAACCTCCATAGGGAATGGGCTCCCAAAGCCCATTCATGCACTAGGGATAAATACTGGTTCCACTGCCAGAGGCCCCATTGACTGACTACCCAAGTCCTGTAACTGATATCCACATTCAGGGGGCCTGGTTAGGTCTTATGCTGGTTCCCCAGCTGTCAGACTGGGCTCTGTGAGCTCCCGCTTGCTCAAGTCAACTGTTTCTGTGGGTTTCCCCCAGCACGGTCTTGACCCCTTTGCCTGTATGACAAGTACTTTAAGTCTTTAAGGAAAGAAATTAAAGAAGTTATCAGAAAATGGAAAGATCTCCCATGCTCTTGGATAGGTAGGATCAACATATTAAAAATGGCAATCTTAGCAAAAGCAATATCTAGATTCAATGCAATCCCCATCAAAATCCCAGCATTATTCTTCACAGACCTTGAAAGAATAATACTCAACTTTATATGGAAAAACAAAAAACAAAAAAACCCAGGATAGCCAAAACAACCCTGAAAAACAAAGGAACTTCTGGAGGCACTGCCATCCCTTACTTCAAGATCTACTATAGAGCTATAGTAATGAAAACAGCTTGGTATTAGCACAAAAACAGACAGGTAGATTGATGGAATCAAATTGAAGACCCTGATACTAATCCACACACCTATGAACACCTGATTTTTGACAAAGAAACTAAAGTATATAATAGAAAAGAAGAAACCATCTTCAACAAATGGTGCTGGCATAGCTAGATGCTGCCTTGAAGAAGATTGCAAATAGTTCCTTATCTATTGCCATGCACAAAACTGAAGTCCAAATGGATCAAAGACTTCAATATAAATTCAACTGGGGGAGAGCAGCTCATGCCCAGAAAAACAAACACCAAGTGTTCTCTTTTATGTGGGAATTCTAACTTCAGACCTTGTGTGTTTTTAATTGGCAGCACAAGTGGAAGCTAAGAGTCTAGCAGTGAGGTGGAGAAACACATTACAGAAGGATGGGTAGTCTGCTGTAGGACAAATGGAAGGAGAAAGACAGATCTTTAGGGGCAGACTAGTAGTGAGGATTTTGGGAGTGTGGGGAGAAACAGGAGGCGAGGTAGAAGGCTAACCCAAGGAAGGCTGTGTGAAAAGCCACATGGAAGCCTGCTGTCTCACAGCCAAATTAGAAGACAAATTAGAGGAGTAGCAGAATGGAATGCATAGTGCAAGGAGTGGGGAACCCTGGGATTTAAAGGGTTAAACAGGGTGGTGAGAAGGAAATGGCAGATGAATGAGAACTGAGCAGAACTGAGGATGTGTGGAGAAGCTTCTGTAGGCCACTAATTGATGAGCCGATTCCAAAGATGTATCTTTCCAATTAATTGTTTGAATGGTGTTTAGTGCTTAGTTTTTCAGTTCTTTTTAACTTTTGTACTTTACAAAGACTAGTTTTTATTACATTTTCCTACACATACACCAGAGCACCTTGGTTAGACTTGCTTCCCCTCTAACCATCCTACACACACACACACACACACACACACACACCTAGATTTCTCGTGTAAGAGAAAATAGTACTTTTTTTTTCTGTTCTCAACTACCCTGTCTTGTTCCTCTCTGTCCAATCCCTTCAGACCTGATCCAGCCACCAAATGGCTTCCTGATATTGTCAAGTCCTATACGCACACATAAATATATACTTAAGAGTTAAATCTGGATTCTACATATAAGAGAAGGCATAACATTTCTCTTTCTGAGTCAGGCTTATTTCACTTAACAGTTTCATCTATTTCCCTGCAAATGGCATAAATATTGTGTGTTACTGCCGAACAAAAATTTTTGTGTGTGTATATATACACAAAGGGGGTCATGTTCCATGTTCAGTTCTTCACTAAAATTAGTCACACTAATTGATGGGCTCTAGGGGAGGTGTTTTTGTTGGTGCTTGGTTGGTTTTCATGTTTGTTGGTTGATCGGCCTCTAATTGTAGATCCTCTCACCTCAGCCTCAAAACTGATAGGATTTCAGATGTGTGCTACCATATACACCTTCATAAGAGGCATTTTCATATTTTATTTAGTTGTATTATAAAGATACGTTTTACTTAAAATAAACTTGTAATTTATTTTTCCTTTTTACAATTTAAATTTGAAACAAGCTTGTTTTGCATGTCAATTTCAGTTCCCTCACCCTCCCATCCTCCCCTGTCCCCCTCCCAACACCCATCCCATTCCATTTCTGCAGGACCTAGGCTGAGGGAGTATCCCTCTGTGTGGAATGGGCTTCCGAAGTCCATTTCTATACTAAGATAAATAATGATCCATTACTAGAGGACCCATAGACTGCCCAGTCCTCCTAACTAACACCCACATTCTTGGGGTCTGGGTAAGTCCTATGCTGGTTTCCCAGCTATCAGACTGGAGTTTCCCCTTGTTCATGTCAGCTGATTCTGTGGATTTCTCCAGCCTGGTCTTGATCCCTTTGCTCATCACTCTTCCCTCTCTGTCACTGTATTCCAGGAGTTTAGCTAGTGATTAGGTGTGGGTGTCTGCTTCTGCTTCCATAAGCGACTAGATGAAGGCTCTAGGATAGTATATAAGGTAGTCATCAATCTCATTATCAGGGAAGAACATTAAAGGTAGCCTCTCCATTATTACTTATTTTGCTAGTTGGGTTCATTCTTGTACCCAACTTGTGATTTAAAACAATTATTTATGCATTATCAAGTGAAGATGTAATTGTCCTCAGAAGTAACAATAATGTATAGACTGAAGTACTTCTAGTACCCAGATTAAAAACTGGTGTTTGAGCAGCCACACAGTGAAAAAAAAGGGAGAATTTGGACCTGCACCAAGACAAGAACCCTCAGAACTGACATGGTAAATTGGAGTATTTAAAATTCTAACAGTTAGGAATAAGAGGCAGCAGCTCACAACACATTTTACAGAAATACGAAAATAATAAAAGAGAAATATGCAAGAATTTTGCCAATAAATTATTTAATTTAGAAGAGATGTGCAATTTCCTAGAAACACAGAAACTGATCACTCAAAAAGAAATGAACAATTTGAGTAGATGAGAGGATCTGTGAAACCCTCCAAAAACTGTCACATAAAGAAGCCCAGACCAAGATGGCTGTGCTTCTGTTTTCTTCTATACATTTAAGGGGTATTGAGCACTGAGTTTACTAGCTATTCCAGGAAGTAGAACAAGGGATCTTTCCAGCTCCTTCTTTGAGACTGCTGTATTGCCTGGATAAAGTCACACACAGTCATAACAGGAAAAGACAAGCATGGGTCAATACTTCTTATAATAATAGGGACCAAAATTTAGCAAAATTCTAGGAAACTGAGTCCAGTCACATTTTTAAATGATGATGATTCACTATGACGAAGGAAAATTTGTCCCAGGAACTCAAGGCTGATGCAACATCCAAAACCAATCAAGGATATATACTGCATCATTAGAAAAAAAGACTCATGGTTATTTCAATAAACAAAGAAAAAGCTTTTGAAAAAAACTCAAAGTCCTTTCATCATAATTATATCCTGGGCAAGTAAGGCATAGGAAGCCTCTGTGGGGGCTTGAAAGAGAATGGTTCCAATAGACGCATATACTTGAATGCTTGACCCCTATTAGGAGGTGTAGTATTAGGTGTGTCATTAGGTATTGTTCTCTCTCTCTCTCTTTCTCTCTCTCTCTCTCACTCTCTCTCTCTCTATATATATATGTACATATACATATACATATACATATACATATACATATACATATACATATACATATACATATATATCTTGTGGATAAGATGTAAGCTCTCAGTTACTTCCTCAGTGCTGTGTCTGCCTGGCTGCTGCCATGCTTACTGCCATCATGGCATAGACTAAACCCTCTGAAACTATAAACAAACCTTCAATTAAATGTCTTCTTTAACAAGTTGTCTTAGTCATGACATCTCTTCCCAACAACAGAAAAGTAACTAAAGCACCTCTTAAACTTGATAAAGTTTATATTTAAAAACTCTTGTCCAATACTTGTCCACAAGTGAAAGCCTGAATGGTCCACTAAAATCAAGAATGAGACAAATGTACTGTGGCTTCCACTTGGTGCTATCCTGGAGACTTAGCTAGGCCAATTGGGTAAGAAAGGGAAATTAAAGGCATCATGATTAGAGAGAAAGAAGTAAAACTAGTTTTGTTTACAGATGGCATGATCTATCTTAATTGCATTTATTTATCTATTTGTATGTTGGTTTGTGCATGCTTGTTGGGGGAAACAAGCTACAGTGTTCATGGAGGTCATGACAACTTGTGGGAGTTGTTTCTCTGAGATGGAACTCAGTTCAACAGACATGAAACTTTTCCCCGACAAACCTTCTTCATGGCTTATAAATGCTAATCCAAGAGACCCCAGTCATAATACTGGGGAACCAGCATTGGACCTAACCAAGCCTTCTGAATGTGGGTGTCAATTAGGAGGTCTGGGAAATCTATGGGATTTCTGACAGTGGAACCAGTATTTATCCCTAGTGCTCAAAAGGACTTTGGGAACCCATTCCCCATGGAGCTACTTTCTCAGCTTTGATGATCACTCATGGAAGGCCTCACCTTCCCTGAGAAATGGATGGGGTGGGGCCAGGGTGTTGGTGGAGGGCATGGGAACATGGAGGGAAAGGGAACTGGGATTGATATGTAAAATAAGATTGTTTCTAATTTAAATTTAAAAATTCAAAAAAATATGCTAATCAAAGAAAGCTACTGATTGAAGTATTGGAAAAACTTTAAATTAATTGTGCACTGTATAAAACTGATATGCAAAAATAATTTCACTTTTATACTAACACTATACAGAGTGTGTGTGGCATCTCTGGCCTATGATGAGCATGGGGTGGGGGAGGGGCTCTTCCTCAGAGCTGTATTATTCTGCCTGCAAAACACTGCTTTATTCTTTCTGCTTCCTTAGCATTAACCAGTGTTCCTGTTCATGTCAATTTCACCAATTACTTTGAGCCTGAGAACTCAACACATGATGTTCAACCATTCATGATTTTTGTCTTTTGAATGCAAACTCTCACCACTGTTTTATCATTTTTGAGCCACTGTGGACTGTTATCTGCAGACAGATTTTTCTTTAGACCACCAGCACCCACCCACACACACACACACACACACACACACACACACACACACACACACACACACAAATAAATAAATAAATGGAGACTTATGAAACCTTGGCCTATAGCTTAGGCTTTTCCCATTAGGTCTTATAATTTAAATTAACCCATTTATGTTAATCTAGATTTTCTTTGTGGCTTTTTATTTGTCTTCTATCTTACACCTGCTGTTTCCTCTCAGTGTCTTCTGGCATCTCTCCCTTGCCTTTTGCCTAGGTTCATCTCCTTTCCTTCTATCTCTGCCCGGAAGTCCAGCCTAATCTCTTCCTTCCTAGCTTTTGGCCATTCAGCTCTTTATTAAACCAATCAGCAGGCATCTTAGCAAAGACTCATCTTTACAGTATACAAAAAGATTGATCCACAACAGTTATCTCTGCTGTCTAATGTGACTTAGAATGTCATTTAATTTGAGAGGAATCAAGAGAGTAGGGGCATGTAAGAATTAGAATCTCTGTTTGCATGCGGCAGTATTTGTCAGCTTCTTCTACCTTGAGCCCTAGGGAAATTTATCTTTCTCTTCAAAATCTCTATAGATTGAAGTGTTCTTTGCACTTATTTCCCACACATGAAATTCATTTAAATAGATTCAGCCCTGCCTTCTTTCCCTAGTTTCATTTGTATTTATGTTCAGCCAGAATAGTTATTTGGTCAGTAACTCAATTGGACAAACTTCAGGTATAGTAAATAGAAACAGCTAAGCAGTCCATTGTCCTCCATGGCCACGGTGTCCCCAGCCCTTCCCACTTTGCTGTGCTCTGGCTTCTTCTAAAGGATAGTCAGAAACTTCTAGCAGTCATCTAACAGGTCCCTTTTTATTCAGTCAGAAATACCTGAAAATTAATGTACCACCAACAGCCTTTACACAGTGAATAAACGATTGATGTTGGTACATTAAACCCTCTAGCAGCCTCATTACTGGTGGATAATTCAGAGAAGTGTTGTCATGCCATTTCCCAGAGTCCCACAGCAGGATGGCAGCCCAGCAGCTCTCTGGAGGTAATGTCACTTGCCCAGAGACAACACAGCTGAACTTCCCTGCCTCCTCTTCCCTGCCATGGTTCCCCACTTGCATACTAGACATTTCTCTTTCAAAACAGACAGTTTAAAGTTGCATTATTGCTTCCAAATCTGCCTCTCAGCAACCAAAGTTCAGGTACATGTCCTTCTTGACCACAAAGAAACCACTGATAAAGAGATAGACAGATACAAAGTAACACAAAACAAAAGCATATACAGGCTTCCCTGACTCAAGGGTAATTTTCTGTGTCTTCCAAGTTTTCTTTGAACTTGAGTAAATAATAAATTAAAAATTCACTTCACCTGTTTAGCATAATGGCTGTCTGCTGTTACCCCAGGGAGCTGTTAGTGAAACCCATCAAAGGCTCATAGGCTGTCTCCCTTCACCCTCCCCACCTGATGCCTATGGAGCACCAAGAGAAACAGGGGAGCCTTGTTTCAACAACTGGAAATGCTGTTCTGCTTTGGTCTCAGAATCAAGGAGAGGTGGCCATTTCAGAAGCCAGAGGTGAATCGTTAAGCCTTCGTTTTGAAGTTGAAAGGAAAGCCACTTTCAACTCCAGTTTTTTCTGAATAGCCATGAAGGAAGTGGGCATAGGCTCACTAGTACAGATACACAGACACACTACACACACACACACACACACACACACACACACACTCAGAGAGAGAGAGAAGATAGATAAAAAACACACATGCACACAAACAGATATAACACCCATGTATATATACAGAGACACACGCAGTCACAGACACACACATACAAAGACACATACACACAGAAAGAGAGAGAGCCAGGACCAAAATTTATATTTTGTTTGTTTACCAGAAATTAGGTAACATGAGAAATCAGTAACAGACTTTGTGTAATTGCCAGGTGCCTGGAACTCTATTCACCAACATCCTTATCCCCATCTGGCAGACCTGTCACCTGAGAATTAAAGAATATAGCACTGGATCAGAAACCAGTACAAGCTCCAAGAAATAGGCTCACTCACATTTGTATTCTCACAGCACAATGTTCAATGTACATTGTTAGATAAATGTGTAGTATATAGCAGAGTCATGAAAAATCTGCCCTGAGCAGCAAGTATTGGCCTACAAAGAGATCATCTAGGGTGAAGTAGCAAGTGTTTTCTGTAAAGAGCCAGACAATAAACATTTTAGGCTTCGAAAGCAAGAAGCTCTCTCATGAACATTTGTCTATTGCAGCATCACAGAAACAGCTATAAACCATTTGTAAGCAATAGGACATGGCCATATTCCAATAAAACTCGACTTTCTAAGTTTACAGGGATCAGGATTTGACCCATGGGTTATATTTTGCTGACCTTGCCCTAGAACACAGCTTTCCAAAGTATTGTGGCCTCAGAGTCAGCATCACCTGGAGCAGAGTGGTACATCATGTCCCAGAACAGCCTATTCAAATAGCATCTGCATTCAACAGGTGTCTCAGGGATTTATGTGCACATTAACATTTGAGAAACACTGCTCTGGGAGATTCAAGTAGTTTGACTCTCAATCAGGACATTAGGTAGGGTTTAAATAAATGTTTATGTACAATCAGCACAGTTACGTATAATAATAGCAAAATTTGGTTTACATTATGGGATCACCCAGGTCTGATGGGAGATATCATTCTGTAAATATGTTTCTCTTATTGGTTAATGAATAAAACCCTGTTGGCCAATAGGAGAGCAAGATAGGCAGGACTAGGAAGCAAGGAAGATGCGGGGATAGGTAATAGGAGATTCAACATGTAGGACTGAGAAAACAGAATTCCGTAGCTTCTCTCCAGTAAGATAAGACCATGTGGAAATATTTAGATTAATAGAAATGGGTTAATATTTAAGACAGAGCTAGCCAATAAGGAATGCTGGTAACAGGCCAATAGCTTTATATCTAATACAGCGTCTCTATGTGTTATTTGGGGCTGGCGTGGCTGTGGGACAAGGCTGGTGGGAAAACCACTTGTAACACAAGTCCACACTGATCCTCCTCCTGATGAAGAGAGGTGTGGGAAACACGTGAAGTTTTGGAATACCATCATGCCTGCCAAGTCTAACTCCCTATTCCATGCAGGTAACCACATATGCCAATGATCAGGAAACTTGCCTTCCTTCCCTTCCACAGAGTAAAAGCAACTTCCTATAAACCAGACCACTCAATCTAGAATCTTATTTCTCAGATATATGTACAAATAATTCATGTGTCTTTGCAATCACAGGTCATGAAATGCCCACAGCATGTTCATTTAGTACCACGAATGTCAAGGCCAATATCCTAAATGATTAAATGTCTCTCCCAGCTAAAATCCTGATTAATATACTCACTAACTGTCCTGTGTCTTATGAGAGATGAATTTACAGTGAGAAGGATCCAGAAGGAAGCATTCTGGACAGGAACAGAGAGTTGAGTCAACTTTCTTTATCCATAGGTTCTGCATCCGGGTCTATAAGCAATTGGACATGATGTAACACAATTAAGTCTTCAACTGTTGCTATTTTTTTAATCACTGTAGTAAGATGATAATTTTTGTAGCCTTTACACTGTGATAGAGATGAAAAGCAATATGCAATGACTTAAAAAGAAGCAAATGCAAAGGTCCTCTGCAAATACTGTAGCATTTTATATAAGACACTTGAGCATCTGTACATTTTGGGATCCATGGGGGTCATCGAACCAATTGTTCTTGGATATTGAAGGGTAACTGTGTTGCCCTAGGCTAAAACAATCTTGACAACCTGCTCTGCCTCTTATTAGCAATGTGTGTCTGAGCAAATCATTTTAATCCATTGAGCCACAGTCATTGCAGGATCATGTGGATTTCCAATGACATCTGCCATTTCCTCTGCCCCTGTAAAGGGGCTACAGGATCATAATCCCCAGCCCCTGCTTAAGATTCTAGGACTATGCTTCTAAAATTGTCAGATATGTACATAAAGATTAATAGCAAAATCGATTTATCCAGAGGTATTAACAGTGAATATGGAAGCAACAACACAAATGTAACTAAATAAGCTATGAACAGCTACAAGGCTCACATTAAACAAAAAGATACACTTGTACTCAAGGGAAGTTATACATCTGTGCTACACTGTTACTTAGGCATAAAGATGAAAACAAGGTTGTGTCCACTAGTGCCAAGATGCTCATTTTTGTATTTTTTACACTGTTATAAATGTAAGTGCTGATGTCTTATAATTGCTATTTTTTGATGTGTGATATATGAGTTTATCAGTGTGGGTGTATGCACATGCAGATGCAGGTCCATATATGTTCCTTAATGTAGAGAGGACAGAGGCTGATGTCCATTCTTTTCTTGTTATCCCTTTACTTTCACTTGCAAAAATCAATTGACTTATTTATTTTTTATGTGCATTTGTTTGCATGTATGTATGTGCACTGGGAGAATGCTGTGGCCGGTAGAAACCAGAAGAGGGTATTGGATCTCCTAGAACTGGACAAAATGGTTGTAAACTACCCTGTGGATGCTAATGGATAAGTGCTCTTATCCACTGAGCCATCATTCTAGGCCCTTTAAAACTCATACACACATGAGGACACATGTACACACACACAGACATGATATTAATATTGTTTTTGCTTTACCTCTTGGGACCAAAGTGAGAATGTTCTTGAGCACAGGGAGTGCTGTGGATCTGATGCTGGCCTTTGTGCTTCCATCTAAATGCATTGCATAAGAGAGACAGTGGAGATGCTTGGATCTACTAGTTTACTGTATTTCCTAAATGCAACAGAGGTTATGGGAAAACACGTGGCAGGATGGTCTGTGGCTACAGGGAAGCCTCTCGTCTGCTGGCTCATTGGTTGGGACATTACTTCTAATAGTTAGAGTGTCATGAGGCAGTGTCATTCACCAGACAAATCAGTGAAGAGATGTCAAAACATCGAGAGTTGTGAGTAAATAGACTGAGCTGCCTTGATGTTTGCTTACTGTGAACAAGCCTGTGGTTCCCATCTGCCCTGCAGACTGGCTGAGAAGAAAGCCCTCATGAAGATTAACCCATTATCCATTTCACAGTGTGTAGTTGTAATACTGCCAACTCAGATCAAATGGCTTTGGGGTGGGAAGTAGCCCATTCAAGTTGGGACCTCAAAGTCTTGCATGCCCTAAGCAAAGTGGTTCTCTCAATGGGACTTTCATCGCCCTGGACAAATGGACTTCCTAACTATACTCTTGCTGTAGGTTTTTGGTGTCTACAGTTTTAGCTCCTAGACTTAGTTCCTTCTGCTGACCTTGAACTGTCTGCAAACAGAGCTCAGCCCACCGCAACAGGCGCTGCAGTACCAAGACCTCTGGCTCTGTTGTGCTGTTATTTCACCCTGAGGACTTGCTTAGTGTGTTGTACTTAGGTGCCCTGTGGACAGAAGGGTCTGCATAGAAAGTGGGAATGAAGAACACAATTGAAACTTGAACTTGGTCACCAATGGCACAGGACTGGGATGTATGATTCACTGACACTGGTGAAGTGCCCTGGGGTGGGGGACACTGTACTTTTTCTTCTACTTGGTTAACTTTGAGTTTTCATAATAAGGAGCTAAAATGGTAAGAGCTTGACTAGAGTGTATAGTCTCTGTGTCACCAGGAAGAAGTCAATTAGCATGTCAGCAAAAAAAAAAAAATATTACTTTTTTGGGAGATGGACTCATTATGTTTTAACAATTATAAGAAATGATTTTTAAAATAGCCCTAGAACTGCCCCTGAGAGTGAGTTACTGTACTAAAATAGAAAAAGTACATTTAAAATGACAATATAGAACTAACAAAAATAATATATTAATGTGGATTATTTATACTTGTTTTAACTCTTTTCCTTATTTTCTACTTTGAGTATATATCTCATTAAAATTCTGAAGAAACTAAATAATCTTTTCTTGAAATGACGGGTGCTTCATTTTCACTAAGACGTTGAAGAACTGTGGACTCTGAGATTGAAAACAGTCCTTGTAACTTTAAAGCTGCCTTCAAAAGTGACCATGTTGCCACATTTCCTGTATTGGCTCTCAGTGGCTCAGAAAGACAGACATGGCCATTTGGCCTTTTAGAGAAGGCTAGAATATTTTGTTTCCCCTAAGTTAACTGTGAAGTCAGTTACTGTAAGGCTCAAGTACCTAGGGGTAGAAGAAGGCTTCTCTAATGACCACTGATTTAGTCTGAGTCCTTCTAACTGATTAAGATGGACATGAATGACAGCTCCAATGAGGGCAGAATCTCCCTCCTTGGCTCCTTCAGGGAGGTACTGGCTGAGATCAAGAGGCCAGAGTTCTGCTCTGCAATTCTAAGCAAAATAGTCTCCCAACTAGAGAAAACCAGCTACAGAACAAAGAGTGAACATACTTCTTGACTAAAAATGTGTCTATGTCCCGTGCTCCCCACCCCCAGTGTTTTTTAAAGTTTCTGCTTGTGCTGTGTCAATACCATCTCTCATCCCTGGTGGCCAGACAAATCCGTAGGGTGGCTAGGATTCAAGGGTGATGAGGTAGACTGACCTTTTTGGGAAAGACCTTGAAAAGTGCTGTGACAAAATTTGAGCCTACAAAAAGGACAAAGAATAGGCCATTAGCTACAAAGTTAGACAAGAACTAGAGCTTCTCTATGATCTATCCATCCATTGCAAGCTCCACTTACCTAAATTAACGGTATAATGGATGCTTTCACTTGTGAGCCATGAGTCTGTTTTAAGGCTGGAAATTTCTTTTAATTTCCAGAATATAGTCATCTAGTTGGTACACTTAGTCTATCATAGTTTGAAGTTCACCCTAACCCTAACTCTAGCCCTAACCTTAACCCTACTTGTGAGCTCTGAGCAGGTTAGTTGATGCACCCTGTGATAACTTGATAAATACTCATTCCTTCTTCCAAATACATCTCCTGGCATCTCTCCCAGAGAGAGTCTTTGGTATCTTTAGGTAGAAATAATCATACCCTGCTCTGATATACCAAGGTGACTTAAAACTAATTTTGCTTTTATGCTTTCCTTTTCCTTTCTTTCTTTCTTTCTTTCTTTCTTTCTTTCTTTCTTTCTTTCTTTCTTTAAATTGTGATCTGCCTGAAGCCACCTAGAAAAGCAAAACACAAAACTAAAGTAAACTAAGACAGGTTCTAGGACTAGGTGCCAGGGCCCAAACACCTGATCTCCCATTTCCTATATGTACGGCTCTTAACAAGTGTGTCATCTGAAACTGCAGAGTTTTGTCTCCTCCTATGTGATAGAAGTAGTAATTTCAGATCCTTGAAAGTGACAGTGAGAGATTTAAATTGACACTAACCATTTTGGAAACTAACTGTACACAGTATTCAAAGTTATCTGTTGTTAGTTATAATTTTATTATTCTTCATATTAGTTAACTCCAGTCTGCCTTGGTGTCATTTTATAACATTGGATCTATACCACCAAAGAATTCATTGCTCATTTCATCTTGTCAAGGTTATTTGAGTCACATTACTTAGAACTGGTGTTAATGACATTGCAGTTGTGACCTGAGCTGAAGGAGACAGAAAAGGCAGAGCAGGATAGTGGAAGTAACCTTCAATACTGATCCTAATGTACAATTCTGTGAGGACAAGGAGAAGATGGAGGGACCAAAATGTACCTCATTAATATTTATCCTTATGGATCCCATTTTTAAGTTTTGATTTTGGTTTCTTTGTGCAGAAGGCTAGAAGTCATCTCAGTAGGCTTCCATTTGCCAAACCCAAGAGATACAATGGTGTAGGACCAATAGCAAATGAAATGGAATGGCACAACCCATCCTGGAGACTAGAAGAAGCAATGAAATAAAATTATGTAAGCCAGTCCTGGGTCCTTAGATAGTAAAATGGATTTCTTTTGTACTTCTCACCTCCAAAATAGGTGAGTGAAGGATTAGCAGAGAAAAACAGATGGTACCCTGATAAATTTCATTAATACTCTAAAAACAGGGAAAGAAAAATGGCATCTACAGAATGGGAGCAGTATTTCAAAATGAATTGTGTGCAGTTTCAAAGCATCTGAAAATGGTTTTAAAATTTAAAGGTTAACATTGCCTTCATTTTATCATAGTTTGAGAGAAAAGCGTAGTAACAAGAAAGATAAGCATTAACATTGAAGTACTACCGAGTGTCACATGCAAAAGATGAGTTTGCCTGTGAGTAGTAAATATGTCTTCTTATTGCCCATTAAGGATATGGTCTCAAATGACACTTGCCTGCAATTGGAGCCCTTGGGAGGCAGAAGCAAGAAGATTAAGAGTTCAAGGCCAACCTGAGTTATACAGTGAGATTTGGCCTCAAAAATCTGAAAGTCTAGAGAGGTGGCTCTTTTCTGATGTGTGCAATATCCTAATGTCGATTTCCAGACTGAAATAAGTAAAATGTCTGTAGAAACCTTTAACTGCAATTTTTAAAAAGTAACTTAGGATGTAAAGAATATTTAAAGCTTAAATTATGTAGAAATCTATTGGTGACAATTGAGCCTTCCAGGTCCTAGGATCCAACCTTCAAGAGGAAATATCATTACCTATTTCTTACACAGCCTTTCTTTTTGTATATGCTGACAAATTCTCATAACTATATTACATCTTGAGAGAATGACTTTTAATAAGTTCATTTTGCTTATCTTATTGAAAACTAAAACTTAATAGCTAGAGGATTTTAATGACTTGAGCAAGAATGCTCAGTGAATCAATTAGTATTATTTCAGTTTTAAGTAAAAAATATAAAATTGGTTCAAGAAAATATATACAAATATATACAAGCATTAATAACACACACACACACACACACTTCCAGTCTTGGCTCCTCCTCCTCTCTCACACACTCTTGCCTCCATTTTCAGATTCCTCAGGGTCACAAAAGTGTGGTCAGTACCTTAATCTCACACTTGCTGCACACTTAGCTCTAGTGAAGTGCAAAAGAGCTTTCCTCCAATCATCCTAGAAATCCAGACTGTTCCACTGCAACCAGCAAGTGTGCAGAAAGGGACGTTCTTCTATCATCTTTCACAGAAATACATAGTCCACATGCAAAGGAGGCTATATCTTCAAGAGAAGAAGTAGGTGCCATGGATTAGTGGGCAGATAGAAGTCACAGGGATTCAGGCACTCACCCAATTAGATGATAGGTGGATGTTACTATGTCTTGCCATGGGATAGAAACTGGTGAGACCTAGGATCAGGGAACTTTATCCCCCTCCTATCATCACACACAATGTTTATTTTCATATTTTATTTCATACTGCAGGACAAACTTCAATTGGTCATGGAATGTA
This sequence comes from Phodopus roborovskii, assembly GCF_943737965.1. Lineage (NCBI taxonomy): Eukaryota > Metazoa > Chordata > Mammalia > Rodentia > Cricetidae > Phodopus > Phodopus roborovskii. The sequence continues at coordinate 1,784,173 of NW_026126629.1, read as the reverse complement.
AATCAACTACATAAAGGTCAGTCTAATATTTTTATTTCTTATAATACTTAAATCTAATATTATGGTATTTCAGACTTTGATTTCTTTGCATTGCTTTTTTAAATATTTCCTAGCAAACACGTGAAGATAGCACAGTTTTATATGTGTCTCGTTCCTTTCAGGAAGCTTGTTATTGGGAAGTTCTTATCCACTAAAAGTAACAGATGTGGTCCCATCACTCAGATGACATGAACTTTTTCACTAGTGTCTAGCTTAAATCAAAATCATAAAATTGTGTTCAAATAACATCTATAAAATTAGGAAAATAATAAATAAAACTCAAATAGATGAAATCAACCAGTATGTAATTTAAGGCAAATATCTCTTCCTAAAGATGTACATTCCACTTGTAAACTTGTATTAGTTCTTTGAGAGTCTTGAATGTTTGTATCACATCTACCTCCCTTTCTTGTTCTTCCCATACCCTGTCTTCTTCCCCACAACCCTCTTGTGTTCTTCAATACCGATGTGTGCTACCCAAATATTCTTGGATATGTGGTCTTCCACTGGTGCTTGCTCCATTTAGCCAGGGGCTATACTCTTAAGCTATTTTTCCTTCTCCTAGGAGAAACAATAGATCCATGAGTAGGTATGGAATTGCATACTCATTTCCCCTCTCCATGTTGGAATTTTGTTTGGTTTGGGCTTCCATAGATTTTGTGCATGCTGTTATAACCATTGGGAGTTCAGCTAGTCAGCTAACCTGCTGTGTCCAGAAAATGTTGTTTCATCTGCTGCCTTTAATTTCTGCCCCTCTGCTATAATGATCCCTGTGGGGGTGGATATACATATTCCATTTAAGGCTCTTATTTTCTGCACTTTAGCCCATTTTGTGTGTCTCTGTTAACCTCCCACCATATACTGTAAATAGATGCTCTCTGATGATAAGAGTTGAGACCTATGATTCTAGTGAGGTCATTAGGAATCAGTTTAGCAAGATAATAGTAGTAGATTCTCCTCTAGTGCTTATGACAATTCTAAGCATAGGTTCTTGGCCCAGTAATAGTACTAGGTATGGGTTTCATCTTTTGAAGCAAAACTTAAAAGCAATTATTGATTAGTCTCATAATTTTCAAGTCAGCATTACACTAATAGTCATGTCATGCCAGATAAGTTATTTTTGTAGTACACATGGGTCAGCTAGGTGCAACAGATGATTGCTTTTCTCCTCCAGTGTCAAAGATAGTAGCTTCCATCACTATCAAAGCTAGCCAGTAGCAGTGAAGGTTCTATATCAGTGCCAGCTTGCTTTCACCATATTCTGTGACTCAGCATATGATGTCTTCAGCCATAGGGTCTTAGTGCAGTTGTTTTCAACTGTCCTAATGCTGCAACCTTTTAACAGAACTCCTTATGTTGTGGTAACACAACCATAAGACAAAAATAATTTTCATAAAATTGAAAAATATCATTGATGCTTCATAACTGTAATTTTGTTACGGCTATGAATCGCAGTGTAAATATTTTTGGAGATAGAGGTTTGCCAAAGGAGTAGTAACCCACAGGTTGAGAACCACTTATCTTAGTTTCAAGTTCTAGAGGCTTACCAAGATCATTGGCAATATCACATAATATTTGGGGTTGGGGTATCTGTGGGAAGTCACTGGCCAACAACTCCAAAAGAAGTACCCATTCCTAGAACTGGGTTTTTATTTGTTAGCCTGTTGTGAGATAACCATTTTAACTCTTTCCAGTTGTCATTATCTAAGCTCTGACATTACATACTGATTAATGTTAAAATATACTCTTTTAATTTCAAGACTGCAACAGAGGGGCTGGAAAGGTGGTTCAGCAGTCAAGAGTGTGCACTACTCTTGGAGAGGAAACAAGTTGTTTTGTTTTGTTTTTCTTAGCACATAGTGGGGTGGGTCCCAAGCACCTATAACTACAGATTCAGGAGATCCAGTGGCCTCTTTTGGACACCACCAACACCTGTATTCATGTGTACACATGTATTGTAACTTTAAAATGTAATAAAAGTATACTATTTTTAAGAAGATACCATCCATTTCTGACTAGAACCAAGACCACCTAGTCTAGTTATGCTGCTGAAATGAACCAGTGAATAAAACACTTACCCTGTCTGTAAGCCTTACAAACTCAGTTTGTTCCTTGAAATCCAAGGAAGGGAATCCAACCCCTGAAAGTTTTCCTCTGACTTCCACACATGTGTCATGACACCTGTGCCTATGCATCAGCATACCCACACACAAAATAAACACAAAAAAGATTGCAAAATCTTGCACATTGCTAGTTTTTATCTTGACCTAATGAGTTAATGATTTACAAGTAGGTCTGAAAAGCAGAATGTTTTTAAATTTTTTTCTTTTCTTTTTTTTTTTTGAAGATAGATTCTTTTATATTGCAATATATAACGATTATAGTTTCCCCTCCCTCTACTCCTCCCAGTTCCTCTTTGCCTCCTCTCCACTCCAGATCTACTCCCTTTCCGTCTTTCTCTAGAAAAGAACTGGTTTCCAAAAGATAACAAAATAAAATACAATAAGATGGAGAAAAAAAGATAGTATCAAAGTTGGGCATGGCAGCTCAACAGGAGGAAAATAGTCCCAAGAACAGGAACACAAGTCAGAGACACACTTATTCTCACAAAAAGGAGTCCTAGAAAAATTTTAAGCTAATAACTATAATATGTACACAGAGGACCTGTTACAAACCCCAGTAGGCCCCTTGCTTAGTTGATTCAGAAGCCTTGGAGAACCAGCATGTTAGTTAGCTCAGTTGGCAGCTCAAGCCCCTTATTTATAAACCAGCATGCAAGAGCAAAGAAAGAGGAAGTGAATGGCAACTAAATAGTCTAAGTGGTACAAAATGAGTGTTTAAAAGGATACCAATTGACTTCTTTAACTGTCCACCTTTCTGCCAGGCCATTCCTGCAGGGTCCTTGAGAACAAATCTGAGGCTGAGCAAATCGTGAAGGGCTGGTGTGAAATCCTGTCAGAAGACTGTCTGATTGGCAAATTACCATATCAATAATCTTTAACTATTCCTTGCAAAATCATTCTTCTCACTGTAAAAAACATCTGTGTTCTTTCGTGCCTAGGATATTCTTGGGAAGAAAAAAAGGAAGGAAAAAAAAAAACTGTTCTTGGTAAGAAATGTTTTTTTTCCTGAGTTAAGGGGACCATATTCCAAAGATCAAAACCCACGAGTGGGAGGGCTCTTTCAAGTTCCTGGTTCATCATCCTTGAAAAGGGGCCACCTCCAAGCATAACTGATTCATACTGTATCCGTACTGGTGAGGAGACAATGAGAAGACCATTATTCTGGAAAGTTCTGGCCTTTCATTTTTCTTGGTATTATAAGTTTCATTTTACCATCTACAGCATTACACCTAGACCATTTTTGTTTCACTATATTTTAGTGCATGTAAGTGTGTGGATCCTGGGGATTTAACTCAGCTCATCAGGCTTGGCAGCAAGCACCTTTATCCTCTGGACCATATTGCTGGCTGCACATCCATGCTTTTTGTATGTGATGTGTGAGGATTAAACTCAATTCCTTGCAACCATTGTTTTATCATCAACTTATCTCCTCAGGCTAAAAGTGATGAGTTTAGATGTTTATAACCTTTGTTTTCAATTAATTTAGGAAGAAATGTCTCTGATTAAACTTTATATGATGGCTTCATTTAACAATTAATACTCAATATCTGAACATTTGACAGTTGATTGCTCTGAGCCAGTAAAATATCCTCAACTATCACTAGGTCCAAAAATATCAGTGACTGAGCTGTTTCTTCCAGTCAGCCCTGAGGCAGAACAGACTCACTGCACTGTGCTTTCCTTGCATAGCAGCAGGGATAGAGGCAGCCACGATCTCATCAGGCTAGATGAGAGTACATGTAAATTGGTGGACCATTTAGACTCAGTCAGTCTGCATCTTTTGAAATAGGTGACCAATGGTCAATCAGTGACAGACAGGGGTAGATGGATAGATGGCTGGACAGACAGATGGGCAGAAAAATGGACATGTTTCAAGTGGGATGAAAATAATTTTATTAATATAAAAATATGAACTATATACAACCATAAAAATGTATCTGAGAAGAGAATGAAATCTGCCACTCTGAAATGCCAGGTAGATTGCCCAGCTACCCTACTCTCTGTCTACTACAGACACGGAATTATATGCTAAGAAACACAACATGTCTTGTAGAGTCAGATGCCACTGCAAAAGTGGGAATGTCTGTCATTCAGTCCCTAATACAGCAGCTCATCCATCCCCTGGGGGCATGTCTGTTAAGTCTACCAGACACTTGATCTGTCCACTGCCTGTTTCCTTTAGAAAAGGCCTGAGTCTGTCTTTCCCTGAATCTCGCCTCAGATAATAGCAGATGCCACTGCCTTACTTCCAGCTTCTGCTGTCTTTTCCGATAAGACCTCCTAAAAGCCAAGTGTTGTCAACCCAGGGTAGATTGATCCAGTATAATGCCCCAAGGGATTGTCTCTTGCCCAGGCAGAAAGTCTGACATATTGGAAACTGGCTTCCTCTCAGACTTGGTACAGATTCCTCCAATTTCCAGTCAGGCCTTCTGTTCATTTGCATAAGTTTCCTGATGCATCTTATATATTCTATGAAGTAAATAACAACTCAGAGAAAAATGAGGAGACACACTTAGCATCTAACTCAGCTTTGTAAATCCCTGGTGATGCTACCCAGATGAGAAGTGACCTGCACAGTGGCCATGACAGGAGCCTGTATTTATGAGTTGAGAAGAGAACTGTGGCCTGCGTGAATCAGTCTCAAACTCAGTGTAGACTGAGAACATTTTTCACTAGATTGTGTTGCCTTTTTCCTAAGAGATGGGGAACATCTCGGCATATGAGTAATGTAGTCATTAAATGCTGATGCCAGTTTATCCATTTTATCCTAATTACATGACGAAAAGACTCTAAATATATGTAATAACACTGGCAAAGAAGTGCTGGTCCTTGGTGGCACACACCTTTAATCCCAGAACATGGGAGGCAGAGGCAGGTACATCTCTATAAATCTAAGGGCAACCTGCTCTACAGAGTGAGTTCCAGGACAGCCAGAGCTATACAGAGAAACCCTGTCTCAAAAATAATAATAAATAAATAAATAAATAAATAAATAAATAAATAAGAAGAACCACAAGCAAACAACAATAAAAGATGGATTATAGCTTGTAGAGGTGGCAAACATTTGTTAAGTACAGCACTGGGAGGACTGAAACAGGAGGATTGCAAATTTGAGATCAGTCTTGACTATATGACAAGACTCTATTCTAAAACAAACAAATACCAAGGCAAGGGTAAAGAATTAGAAAAGATCATCTACCAAAAATGTCTAGGGAGTCCCATGGTGAAAGCTAAGGCATAGTCCCTGAAAACAGGATAAACATGAGGACAACCACTCCAAATCATTGAATCATCCTAGCGGTGTCAGAAATTGCAAGAACACAAAAATGGAGAGGCAAAGGGATACATATTGGGAAAGAAGAAATGAAAACATTTACAAATAATAAACAGAAAGTTCAAATGAAAATTTAGATCACAGAATTAACAATAGAGTTTTTAAAAGACAGTTGTATATAAAATCAATTAGTTAAATTAAAAAATATTTTAGTGTCACATATTTAGGAAGTTTGTTTTTTTCAAGTTTCCATTGGTATTTAGGCATAAAGCTAAAATAATATACCTTGTGAATCATAAAAAATAAGAATAAGCTATAAATTATATAAATTAAAGTTAACCCAAATATAATTCCTGTGATTTCCTTTAAATTAAAAAAAACCTGATTCTAAAATGTATGTCTATACAAATAAAGAGGTGCTATGCTCTCTGAATAATGGTAATTCTAGCACTATGGTTCCCTTTATCTTTGGATGGAAAACAAAATAGAAATGCAGAACTAGAAATGGGCCTAGGGTGTCAGGGGTTAGGTTATATCTTCAAGAAGTTAACTTTCAGCCCAAATCCCTGACCCATGAATGTAACTTTATTTTGGAAATAGGATCTTTACTCTTTTTTTTAATGTAATTAAGTCAAGATCAGTGTCATCCAGAGTAGGATATATCTTGTGAGGGTTTCTCTTACTGTGATAAAATGCTATTACCCAAAGCAGTGTGGGAAAGAAAGGGTTTATTTTAGCTTATAATTCTCGGGTCACACTCCATCACTGAATGAGGTACTGCCTGGGTCCCTGGAGGCCATGGAGAGGTTTGACTTACTGGTTTGCTCAGCCTGTTTTCTTATCCACCTCAGGACCACCAGAGTAGGGTTGCCACCTCCTTCCGTGTGCTGGACCCTTCCTATTAATCACTAATTAGGAAATGCCCCAAGGCTTGTCTTCTTTTCATACAACTATAGCTCTTGTCAAGTTGACAAACAGAACACCCAACCAGGACAGGCAAGGTGCCATCCTGTCTGCAGTGTCCTTATAAGAAAGGATACAGTGGTGCAAAGAGATGCACACACATGTAAGGAGAAGTCCAAGACTGCAGTTACACTTCTACAAGTCAAGGGAAGAAAGCAAAGGCTTCTCCAACAATACCCAAGTTACAAGGAGTCATCAAAGGACTATGGAACTGCTGAGGTTTTAATTTTAGATGTGCGCTGTGAGAAAACACTTTCTCATTATTTTGCAACTCCAAGTTTCAGATACTTGTTATGACATCTCTGAGAAAGCAGTGCAGGGATGTATAAAAATAAAATCTTAATGTCATAAGTCTAAAAGAGAAAGGCTGACAATTTTTACCAATGACTTAAAAGAGAAAATAATTCTTTAAAAGCTTTAAAGAAATCTAAATCTATTTTTTATCTTGTAAGATTCTTTATGTATTATGAATACTAATCCATTATTAGATCTATGTGTTGAATTCATTTACTTAATGACTGCCATCTACTCAACTGTTTGTGCATAAAATCTAGATCTCTTTCATCACTCTTTAGCATGCAATGGCTCTGCCAGTTCACGTATCTAATTCTTACTGCTGCTACTAACAAGGTCAGAATGACTACACTTACCCCTAGGCTGATGAAACAGACTTCTCATTTACCTGCCTTCTTCCATCAGAGACTGACTTCCATCTTGATCACATAATCCTATACCAAGTCACTTGGTAAGGCTGAAACTAATATTTGAGTCCCCACCCTCTGAAAATTTATACAGAGAAGCCATATCCTCCGTAAAATAGGAGGACATGGGACTGGGGTAAACATGATGGGATTAGTGCTCTAATAGGAGACGAAATATGCTTTCTCAGCCCCAATCTGTGCACCTGTCACACAGCAACCAGAGAAAGGCAAACCCTTGGGGACACTTTTATATTAATAAAAATATAGAAGTGAGGAGTAGATATCAGTAAAAATCATGAAGATGGTGGCCTCAGTGGCTCCCTGAGACACGGATTGTGAGCAACAAGAGGTGAGTGATCAGCCCCCAGCAGGGCAGCCCAGCCTCTAGGCCCCAGGCCCTGGGGAAAAACCCAGGGTTCCCCCCCACACACACACACCTCAGCCACACTAGCAGGTCAGCTGGCAATCCTCCATTAGGCAGGATGCTCCGGGACCACCTCATCAGACCCCGCAATCTACAAGTCCCACTCTGCCCCCAAACCCACCCATGACCTCAGTGGCTCCCTGAGTCACAGACAGCAACTGTACAGAAAAGACCAAAAACTACTCCCTGACACATAGACAGAAATTGCAAGTATTAATCCAAGAGAAGATCCCTGAGACACAGACACCAACTGCAAGAATTGTACCAAGAGACTGCACCAACTGGAGGAAGAAATGGGTAGATACCAATGCAATTATTACATTCAACAACCTGAAGAGCAATAATGCAACACCAGAGTGTAGTGGTCCTACGATGGGAAGAAGATTAGAACATCCTAACCCAGCATAAGCAGAAGAAAATGACCATAAATTTAACTGCATTAAGCTGATAGGACACTTAAAGAGAAAATGAAAAATTCCCTTATAATGGAGGAAAAGACAAAAATTGGAAATAAATAAATCTATTAGAGAAAACTAAGTAAAAAGAATCAAACGGGTAAAGCAAATGGTTCAAACAGTTCAAAACTTGAAATTTGAAATTGAAGCAATAAATAAAACACAAACTGAGGAATTCTGGAAATGGAAAATCTGGGTAAATGAACAGGAATTACAGATGCAAGCATAGCCAATAGAATACAAGAGAGGAAAGAGAGAATCTCAGGAGTTGAAGATAGGGGAAATAAATTCATCAACCAAAGAAAATGTCAAATCCAATGAATCCTGAACACAAAATATCCAGGAAATCTGGAACACCATGAATAAATGGGATATCAATTAATAAACAGAACCTCCAAAAACTGAGAAACTTCTGTAAGGCAAACAAAGGACACAGACAATAAGACAAAACAACAGTCAACAGAATGGGAAAAGATCTTTACCAACCCTAAATAGGACAAAGGACTGATCTTCAAAATATATAAAGAACTCAAGAAACTAGACATCAAAATACCAAATAATCCAATTTAAAAATGGGGTACAGATCTAAATAGAGAATTATCAACAAAAGAAACTCAAATGCCTGAAAGACACTTAAGAAATTGCTCAACAGCCTTAGCCATCAGGGAAATACAAATCAAACTGACTCTGAGAAATCAACTTACACTTGTCAGAATGGCTAAGTTCAAAAACATTGATGATAGCTTATGCTGGAGAGAAAGGGGAAAACTCCTCCATTGCTGGTAGGAGTGCGAACTTGTGAACTCAAACAGCCACTTTGGAAATATGTATGGCAGTTTCTCAGAAAATTTGGAATCAATCTACCACAAGAACCAGCCATACAACTCTTGAGCATATATATGCCCAAAGGATGCACAGTCACACCATAAGGACATTAGCTCAACTCTTTTCATAGTGGCATTATTTGTAATAGTCAGAATCTGGAAAAAACCTAGATGCCTCTTAACCAAAGAATGGGTAAAGAAAATGTGGTATATTTACACAATGGAGTACTATTTGGCAGAAAAAAATAAATGACATCACAAAAATTTCAGGCAAAGAGATTAGATGGAACCAGAAAAGAAAAAAAGAAAATGAAAGAAACATCCTGAGTGAGGTAACCCAAACTCAGAAAGGCAAACATGCTATGTACCCACTCATATGTGCTTATTAAAGGTAAAGGATTTCCAGCCTATAGTCCACAACCACAGAGAAGCTAGTTAACAAGGAGAATCCTAAGAGAGATATTCATGGATCCCCCTGGGAAGGGGAAACAGACAAGATCTCCTGAGAAAATTAGGAGCATATTGGGGGCAGGAGGAGAAGGGAAGGCAGAACGGGACGGGGAAAAAAGATAAGGGGGAGGAGAACATGAGGGAATGGGATGGTTGAGATGGGGGAAAGACAGAGAGATTGTGAGGAAAGAGTTATCTTGACTGAAGGAGTCGTTATGGGGCTAGAGAGAAACCTGGCACTAGAGAAACTCCTAGGCATACACAAGGTGACCCCATCTAAGACCCTAAGCATTAGAGGAATGGGTACCTGAACTGGCCTTCCCCCATAATCAGATTGATGACTACCTGTATTATCATCATAGAACCTTCATCTAGCAACTGATGGAAGAAGATTCAGAGATCCACAGCTAGCACTGGAATGAACTCCCAGAGTCAAGTTGAACAGAGGGAGGAATGATATGAGCAAATGGGTCAAGATCATTTTAGGGATACCCACAGAAACAGCTGACCTGAGTTAGTGGTAGTTCACTTACTCTGAACTGACAGTGGAGGAACCTGCATGGGACCAAGCTAGGTCCTCTGAGTGTGATTAACAGTTGTGTTGCTTGGGTAGCCTGTGAGGTCACTGGCAGTGGGATCAGGGTTTATCCCTAGTGCTTAAACTGGCATTTTGGAGATCATTCTCTTTGGAGGGATAACTTGCTCAGCCTAGATGCTGGGGTGGGGAGCACCTTGGTCCTGCCTCAAAGTGATGTGCCAGACTTTGTTGACTCCCCATGGGATGCCTTACCATCTCTGAGGAGTGGATGGGGTGGGATGGTGGGGTGGGGAGTACAAGAGGAGGGGAGGGAGTGGGAAATGGGATTGGTATGTAAAATGAGAAAAGATTGTTTAGAAAAAAATCATGATGTCAGTATGATGGTGAAGAAGACACTGAAGAGCAGACCAGTTGCTGTCAGTCTTCAGTGTGTCTGGAATATTCTGAAGGTCTGTATTAGTAGAGAGTTGGGGAAGGTGTATTTTTAAACAAAGGGGCTTATGCTTCTGTTTATTTATTTGGAGGGATGTATGCATTGCCATAGCACTTGTGTGGAGGTCAAGGGATAATCTATGAGAGTCAGTTCTCATCTTCTACCACACAGGGCAGGCTTGGTTGCAAGTATCCTTACTGGCTGAGCCATATGGTTAGCCCTCACTTTTACTATAAAATTTTAAAAAAATTAAACTTGTTTTTGTTTTCATTAAAAAAGGGTATTTCAACAACTTCCAGTTTTAAAGTCCATTGTTAACTTTTAATGCAGATAAATTACGTTGGCCAAAACATGGACTTTCTAGTTACAAAGTTTTATTGATTTATACCTATTATTTATATACTGCGAGGTTTACCCTCTCACTAACAGAATGAAGATGAGAGACTCAACAAAGACACTAAAAACCAATGTGATGGTTTATGTTCACTGTTAACTTGCATGATCTGGAGTCAATCGCATAGGTTACAAGCTTCCAGATATACATACAATGATAATTTAGATTAAACTGATCTCTGGGCCTACATTCAAGGGACTATCATGGCAAGTGAATTGAAGTGGGGAAGGCCCACCCTACCGGAAGGCAGCACCACTACTCCTGCTCATAGGCAAGTAGAGTAGATGATCATCTTGCCTTCCTATGTATACATATCATGTGACCAGATGCCTCTAGTTCCTGCCTCTATGACTTTATCCCCTTGGTGGAACATCCCTCTCTGCCTCCTTGGTATGGATGTCTTGTGACTAACTGCCTCCATCTTGTACGTCCATGACCCCTGCCCCATGGTGGATTTTACTTTGAAACTGTGAGGGGAAAAAAAAAAAAAACCAACAAAAACAAAAACAAAACAAAACAAAAAAACTTAATCTCAATTTTCTCTCCTGTTTTTAAGTTGCTGTTGTCAAGTGATGCATCACTTGACACATAAGAAAAATAATTAAACTGACCATAAAAACTGCACTGATCTACACTGTTTCCTCCATTGATGTCTTCCAGATCCGAACAGTGTCCCCCCGGACACATCTGCTAGTTTCTAGGGACACAAATGTCATTGCTAGAGGAAGTTAAGTGGCGACCATACATACTTAGCTTTCAATCTATTGAAGATAGAAAGGCTGCCAACCTGTGGATTATTTGCAGAAATATGTTACAAAAAGAAGACCTAGATTTTTTTTCTGATAACATTTTTTTCTTCATTTAAACTTGAAACAAGCTTGTTTTACATGTCAATCCCAGTTTTCTCACCCTCCCTGTCCTTGCCCCCTCCCAACCTCATCCCATCCTCTTTCTGCTCCCCAGGGAAGGTGAGGCCTTCCATGTGGAGTCTTCAAAGTCTGTCATATCATTTGAAGCAGGGCCCAAGCCCAAACCAATGTGTCTGGGCAGATCCCTCTAAGTGGAATGGGCTCCCAAAGTCCATTCCTATACTAGGAATAAATATTGATCCACTACAAGAGGCCCCATAGACTGCCTAGTCCTCCTAACTAACACCCACGTTCAGGGGGCCTGGGTCAGTCTCATGCTGGTTTCCCAGCTCTCAGTCTGGGGTCCATGAGATCTCCCTTGTTCAGGTCAGCTGTTCCTGTGGATTTCTCCAACCTGGTCTTGACCCCTTTACTCTTCACTTCTCCCTCTCTGCAACTGGATTCCAGGAGTTTGACTCAGTGTTTAGCTGTGGGTGTCTGCTTCTGCTTCCATCAGCTACTAGATGAAGGTTCTAGGATGGAATACAAGGTAGTTGTTGATATCATTATTTTGGAAGGGCATTAAAGGTCGCATCTCCACTATTGATTAGATTGTTAATTGAGGTCATCCTTGTAGGTCTCTGGACATTTCCCCAGTGCCAGATTTCTCTTGAAACCTATAATGGCTCCTCTATTATGGTATCTCTTTTCTTGTTCTCCTCCATTCTTTCCATGACTCCACTTTTTCTTCTCCCTCATGCCCTCCTCTCCCCTCTCCTTCTCCCTTTCTCTTCTCCTAACTCCCTACCTCCTATGCTCCCAATTTGCTCAGGAGATTTAGTCACTTTCCCCTTCTCCAGGGAACCATGTATATTTCCCTTAGTGTCCTCCTTGTTTCTTAGTTTTTCTGGTGGTGTGTACTGTACGCTGGCAATCATTTGCTCTATGTCAAAAAAATCCATATATGTGTGAGTACACACAATGTTTGTCTTTTTGTGATGGGGTTACCTCACTCAGGATGGTTTCTTCTAGTTCCATCCATTTGCCTGCTAATTTTAAGATTCCGTTGTTTTGTTTTGTTTTGTTTTGTTTTCTGCTGAGTAGTACTCCATTGTATAAATGTAACACATTTCCTCCATTCTTCAGTGGAGGGGGAGGTTGGTTGCATCCAGGTTCTGGCTATTACGAATAATGCTGCTGTGAACATAGTTCAACGGATGTCCCTGTTGTGTAAATGTATATTTTTTCAGTATATGCTCAAGAGCAGAATTGCTGCATCTTGTGATAGACTGATTCCCCATTTTCCTGAGGAACTACCATACTGATTTCCAAAGTGGCTGAATGAGTTTGTACTCCCACCAGCAGTAGAGGAGTGTTCTCCTTTCTCCACATGATCTCCAGCATAAATTGTCATTGGTGTTTTTTACTTTAGCCATCCTCCTGAGGGGAGTAAGATGGTATCCAGAGTTGTTTGGATTTGCATTTCCCTGATGGCTAAGGATGTTGAGCACTTCATTATTCCTCTATTGAGAATTCTCTATTTTTCTGTACTCCACCTTTTAATTGGAGTTCTTTGTATATTTTAGAAATCAGCCCTCTGTCACATGTGGAATTGGTTAAGATCTTTTCCAATTCTGTGGGCTGCGATTTTGTCTTATTGACTTTGTCCTTTGCCTTACAGAAGCTTTTCAGTTTCAGGATGCCCCATTTATTAATTGTTGATCTCGGTGTCTCTGCTACTAATGTATTGTTTAGGAAGTGGTCTTCTGTACTAATTTGTTCAAGGGTACCTCCCACTTTCTCTTCTAAGAGGTTCAGTGTGGCTGAATTTATATTGAGGTCTTTGATCCATTTGGGCTTAAGTTTTGTGCATGATGATGATGATAAGGATCTATCTACAGTCATCTACACACCAGCATCCAATTGTGCAGCACTATTTGTTGAAGATACTTTATTTTGTCCATTGTATAATTTTAGCTCCTTTGTCAAAAATCAGTTATTCATAGATGTGTGGATTAATATCAGGATTTTTAATTCAATTCCATTGGTCTACCTGTCTATTTTTGCTTCAATACCAAGCTGTTTTCAGGATTATAGCTCTATAATAGAGCTTGAAATTAAGGGTGGTGATGCCTCCGGAAGATCCTATGTTGTACAGGGTTGTTTTGGCTATCCTAGGTCTTTTGTTTTTCCATATAAAGTTGAATATTGTTCTTTTAAGGTCCTTGAAGATTTGTGCTGGGATTTTGATGGGGATTTCATTGAATCTGTAAATTGCTTTTGGCAAGATTGCCATTTTTACTGTATTGATCCTACCTATCAAAGAGAAAGGAAAATCTTTCCATTTTCTGGTGTCTTCTTTAATTTCGTTCTTTAAAGGCTCAAAGTTCTTATTATATAGGTCTTTCTCTTGTTTGCTTAGCATTACCCCCAAGGTATTTTGTGTCATTAGTGGCAACAACATAGTGTTGTAAAAGGTGATGTTATTCTGATTTCTTTCTCAACCCCTTAATCGTGTGTATATAGTAGAGCTACTGATTTTTTTAGTTAATCTTGTATCCTGCCACTTTGTTGAAGGTGTTTATCAGTTGTAGTAGTTCCCTGATAGAGTTTTTGGAATCACTTGTATAAATTATCATATCATCTGCAAATAGTGAAAGTTTGACTTCCTTTCCAATTTGTAACCCCTTGATCTCCTTTTGTTTTCTTATTGCTCTAGCTAGAACTTCAAGTACAATATTGAAGAGATATGGAGAGAGTGGGCAGCCTTGTCTTGTTCCTGATTTTAGAGGAATTGCTTTGAGTTTCTCTCCATTTAGTTTGATGTTGGCTGTTGGTTTGCTCTATATTGCTTTAAATATGTTTAGGTATGTTCCTATTATCCCTGAACTCTTCAAGACCTTAATAATGAAGGGGTGTTGGATTTTTTCCAAAGGCTTTTTCTGCATCTAGTGAAATGATCATGTGGGTTTTCTTTTTTCAGTTTGTTTGCAAGGTGGATTACATCGATGTATTATCATATGATGAACCATCCCTGAATTACTGGGATGAAGCCTATCTGGTCATGGTGGATAATTTCTCTGGTGTGTTCTTGGATTCAATTTGCCAGTGTTTTATTGAGTATTTTTGCATCAATGGTCATGAGGAATATTGGTATGTAGTTCTCTTTTTTGTTGGGATTTTGTGTGACTTAGGTACCAAGGTAATTGTAGCATTGTAAAAAAAAAAAAGAGTTTGGCAATGACCCTTCTCTCTCCTCCCAAAGTGGATTACTTTGAGGATCATTGGTTATTATCTGTTCTTTGAATTTCTGATAGAATTATGCACTGAAGTCATCTGGCCCTAGGCTTTTTTTTTTTTTTTTTTTTTTTTTTTTTTTTGGTTGGGAGACTTTTGATGACTGTTTCTGTTTCATTTGGTGTTATAGGTCTATTTAAATTGCTTATCTGCTCTTGATTTAATTTTAGTAATTGTTATCTATCCAGAAAATTGTCCACTTCCACTAAATTTTCAAATTCTGTCTGGTACAAGTTTTCAAAGAATGATCTGAAGATTCTCTGGATTTTCTCAGTGTCCATTGTTATGTCCCTCTTTTCTTTTCTGATTTTGTTAATTTGTATGTTCTTCTCTGCCTTTTGGCTTGTTTGGATAAAGTTTTGTTTATGTTGTTGATTTTCTCAAAGAACCAATAGTTAGTTATATTGATTCTTTGTATTGTTTTCCTAGTTTCAAATTTATTGATTTCTGCTCTCAATTTGATTATTTCCTGGTGTCTACTCCCTTGTTGTGAGTTTGTTTGTTTTTGTTCTAGAGCTTTCCCGTGTGTTGTTAATTCTCTAATGTGACTATTCTCTAGTTTCTTCATGTGGGCACTTATTGATATGAACTTTCCTCTTAGCACTGCTTTCAAAGTGTCCCATAAGTTTGGTTATGTTGTGTCTTCATTCTCATGGAATTCTAGGAATCTTTAATTTATTTCTTTATTTCTTCCTTATGCCAGGAATGATGCAATTGCGCACTGTTCAATTTCCATGAATTTATAGGTTTTCTGCAATTTGTGTTGTTGAATTCTAACTTTAAAGCATGGTTGTCTGATAGGATACAGGGGATTATACCAATTCTTTTTGTACCTATTGAGATTTGCTATATTGCTGAGTTTGGGGTTGATTTAGAGAAGGTTCCATGTGGAGCTGAGAAGAAGGTATTTTCTTTTGTGTTTGGATGGGATGTTCTATAAATGTCTGTTAAACTTTTGTCTAACTTCTATTAGTTCTTTTGTTTCTTTGTTAAGTTTCTGTTTGGTGGTCCTGTCTAGGGTTGAGTGTGCGGTATTGAAATCTCCCACCATAAGTGTGTGAGGTTTTTTTTTTTTTTTTTTTTTTTTTTTTTTTTTTTTGGTGAAATATGAGTTTTAGTAAATTTTCTTTTACAAATGTGGGTGCCTTTGTATTTGGGGCATAGAATAAATGTTCAGAATTGAGACTTCATCTTGATGGATTTTTCCTGTGATGAATAAGAAATTACCTTCTTCATCTCTTTTGGTTGATTTTAGTTTAAAGTCTAATTTGTTAGACATTAGGATTGCCACACATGCTTGTTTGTTTGGTCCATTTGATTGGAAAATCTTTTCCAAACTTTAATTCTGAGGTGACATCTGTCTTTGAAGTTGAGGTGTGTTTTTTGTATGCAGCAGAAGGATGGATTCTGTCTTCATATTCATTCTGTTAGCCGGTGTCTTTTTATAGGTGAGTTAAGACCATTAGTATTTGGAATATTAATGACCATTGATTGTTAATTCTTGTTTGTTTTGGATTTGGTGGTGGTGGTGGAATTATGTGTGGTTTTCTCCCCATTTTTCTTTTGGCTGTTGGTAAAGTGGGATTATCTGTTGCCTATGTTTTTGTGGCTGTATTTAACTTCCTTGGGTTGGAGTATTCATTTCAGAACTTTCCGTGGGGCTGGATTAGTTGATAGGTATTGATTAAATCTGGTTTTGTCATGGGATACCTTGGTTTTTCCAACTATAGTGATTGAAACCTTTTCTGGGTATGGTAGTCTGGGGTGTCATCTGCTGTCTCTTAGTGTTGGTAGAATATCTATCCAGGACCTTCTGGCCTTCAGAATTTCCATGGAGAAGACATGTAATTCTGATAGATTTGCCTTCATATGTTACTTGGCCTTTTTTCTTTGCTGCTCTTAATATTCTTTCTTTATCCTGTATGTTTGATGTTTTAATTATTATGTGGCAAGGGGATGTTTTTTGTGGTCCACTCTATTTAATGTTCTGTAAGCTTCTTGTACTTTCATTGGCATGTCTTTAGGTTGGCAAAATTTTCTTCTGTGATTTTGTTGAATATATTTTCTGTACTTTTGAGCTGGATTTCTTCACCTTCTTCACACTGTCCCATATTTCCTGGTTATTTTGTGTTAGGGATTTGTTGGACTTAAAATCGATGAATCTTTTTTCTTAGTGTATCTTCAATGTCTGAAATTCTCTGTTCCATCTCTTGTATTCTGTTGGTCGTGCCTGCATCTGTAGTTCCTGATTGTTTACCCAGCTTTTCTATTTCCAGCAGTTCTCCCAGACTCTTGTTTTTGTTTCTATTGCAAACCTTGTGCTGTTTGAATTGTTTCTTGCAAGTTTTTGGTTTGTCTTTTCTTTCATTTCTTTAAAGGATTTTCTCATTTCCTCTTTTAGGGTCTCTATCATCTTTATGAAGTTGTCTTTTAGGGTCATTCTCTTCTGCTCCATCAGTGTTGGGATATTCAAGTCTTGCTGGCATTCAGTGCCTAGACTCTGGGAGTGTCTTATTGATCTTTCTGTTGTCTGTGTAATTATACTGTTGTCTACCCATCCTTTCTTCCAGTGCATACAGATGGGGTCTCACCCTCTCCTAGAGAGTATGGGGCAAAGGTTCTCTTCCAGGAGGTGCAAGCATGATTGCTATCCTCCAGTGGGTGGAGATGGAACTAGGTCACTGGCATGTTCTGGATGGGCTGGTCCTCTGGGACAGGATCCCTGTTTCATGTGCAGTCCCCAGGCCTCAGGAGGCTCTGAGCAGAGCCCCAGAAGGCAAGCCAGAAACAGACCATGCTTACCCCCTCCTGTGAGTGGATATAAGACTAGGAGGCAGGGAGACTCTGGATGGGCTGGTCCACTGGGAAAGGCTCCCCTGCAGGCAGTCTTCAGTCCTCAGGAGGCCCAGAGCAGGCAACCGATGGTGGGCTCCTGCCATTGGTAAAGGCAGGACCAGGACGCTGACAGACTCTGGGTAGAGCAGTCATCCAGGACAGAATCCCCTGCATGTAGTCCTCAGTCCTTAGGAGGCCAGACAGATTTTTTTAAATTCTTCATTTGGAGATGAAACACCAAAACATTAAAAATAGACCTGCTATGTTCAAAGAGAAAAATTCAATGATTTCAAACAACTGAGTCATGAAGTCATTTAAAAATCTATTTTTGGTGCTGTAACATCTGTTAAATACCATTCTATACTTTAATAACTATTAAACCCTCAAAACTAACAGGATACAATATCCTTTAGAAGGTAGGTTTGTAAGAAATAGTGTGAAGTAAATTAAGAATCTATTCTGTTAAGGGGAAAAGTTGGTGTTTCTCCTTCCTTATAAGGAGGCATCTATGGATGATTTTGAAATTCATTATTTTTTGCAATCTAAAACTAATATTTTGAAATAAAATGACATTTCATAATATGCAACAGAATACATGAAGATAATGTTCATATGCCTGACATAGATTGCAGAACATGCTTTGGGGAGGTTCTGCTTTGTTCACTTGGTAGTGTTTTCCTTCCTCCTGATGACATGATCTGGGGTTCCTGGCTAACAACCACGACAAGCCTGATACTGTGTGGTTGTAGAGAAATGGTCTAACTTTCAGCCTGCTGAATAACAGGCTGAGTCTTGTATACATAATTGAAGTGGCTGTAAGAGGTTATCTAATCTCATAAATTCTCCGCCCTAAATGAAAAATGTTCAGGGACTTTTTTGTTTTATAGACATGACATCTTAATTTGATGGAGCTCGAGGGCAAATGCCCCAGTTAATTTAATCAAAGACACTGTATTCAGCCTGTGAACTGCTCTTCAGTAACCTTGTCCTGTGAGATGAATAGCCCCAGAAGTTGTCTACTTTAGTCATACACCTGTTTGATGAAATTCCACTTGTACAATTTATCTAATGCAAAGAAAGGGCCTTTATGTAATATTTCATAGTTTAATAATTCTTTGACAGACAGCATCCTTATCCCCTGCTAATTATCTCCCCCAGAAGGAATGGTATTATATTTCCCAGAAGATGTTTTACAGGTAGAAATGCTTTGAAAAATATATAATATTTTGACCTTTGAAGATAAAAGATCTGTTGTGAAACTAGCCCTTTTTATTACTAATGTGTCATTCAAAATAAAATAATACCTTTCGACATGTTGTGGCAATTCACTTGCCATTGCTCAGATCTTACCCTCTAATTAGCAGGAGAGATATGGATCCTCATCAGTGCATAATTTAGCAAACTCAATGTCAGAAAATTACCATATTTTATTCTTGCTTAGTACCAAAATTTGTGAGCATGGAGGAAAAACATTCACTGTAAGAATGTGACTTACAAGAAAAGCACACCACAGACGTGAGAGTGTATGTTTAGGCTAATGGGAGGTTTCTCACTGGAGCCAAAAGGCAGATTGTAAAATATCATTCCACTTCCAATCCCCACCTGCTTTGGCTGAAGTACAGAGAAGAAATGAAGATAAGGAGAGAGAAGAGTGTGAAAACACTTTTTAAAACTTCAATGGAAATGATTAAAAAACAGCGGGGACTCCAGGGAGAACCTTGGGCTAAGAATTGTGTTTCCATGTAGTTGGCAAAGATCTTCCCAGGCTGGAATGACTAATTCACTTAATCACCTCTCCACCCACTATTAGCTTATACAGCTGATAGCATAGGTTTTGGGCTTAGGCAGATAACTCTCAAATTATAGATATACAACATGACCAAAGTCAATCCTTGCTCCCATGATAGTCTCAGAAGAATGAATCTTGACAGGCAACCTTCTGCTTGGTTTGGGGCACTCACTCATCTTCCCCTAAATTCATGGAATCCTCTCCATTCATCAAGGCATTCAGAATAACACAGGAAAGGCAAAATCACCTCTCAGCTGCTTTGGCATCTGAAAGTGACACAAACTCTCTTCTATTCCTCTTCCATTGGCCAAACAAAAACAAAACAAAACAAAAACCAAAAAACAGTCTGATGCCTGCATTCAGTTATGAACAAGTTAAGGAAATAGAGTCTAGTGGTATGCCCGGAGGATGGAAAGTGAGTGCTGGTAAACACCCTAAAGGCACAGCCTAAGCCAGGCTGCCTGGCTCAGACCCTTGTTCATACAGTATGCTCTTAGAAGCTATATGATACTGAGCATTGTACTAGGTTTGGGCATTATCTGTACAGCATGAATAAGTAAAGGAACTTCTTATAGCACTGAATATTAAGTCGATTAATGCTGTAGAGGACTCAGAATATTCTGGGAATTTAGTGATTTCTCCATATCTGTACAGGTCAGACTTGTAGTTTATAAAAGTAACAATATTGCTTATATAACCAAAGGACAATTGTGGTTAGACTAGGAACAATTAACAAAACAGGCCTAGAAAAGAAGCAACTATTGAAGTCAGACATCAGGAACCAGAACAACAACCCAGCAGAACAGATCCACCCAGTGATTCTCTGGTCCCTTGTACAGTTCCATCTCTTCAAATGTCACAGCACCCTGGATCATTGCTCCAATTCCAGGAGCTACAATAGGCTGCCTGGCTGGCCAAAGTGAAGTCAGCTGTCTGCTCACAGACTTAACCGAGGGTACAGACAGGGGATTTGGCTCTACTTGCTTCCTAAAAATCCTAAGAATGCGTATAATGGCACACTCATATAGGGATAATGAATTTAAACACCCGTGCCCCTGACCATTATCAAATGCTGAAGAAGCAAACAATTATCTACCCTATCTACTATGTCTCAGCACCTCACCTTGCTCCTGCCATCCACCCATCTATCTCCACAGACATAGGCACATCAGTGTTTACCCGTAAATAAATGTCCTCAGATTTTAGTCACGCTCATTCCATCTTACTGTCCATAAAAACGAGTCTTTCTAAGGAAGCTTTTATGAATATTTTTCTCCCCATGTCTTATGTCTTCCTGAGCAATAGATGAAAAAAGTGTTGTCTGAAAAGAATGAAGATCCCTGGCTGCCTAACCCAGCACAAAGGAGTGACCAACTCCAGGAAAAGGGCTCCTCATGTCCCATCAGGCAAAATGTTTGTTGTGGTAGGACACAAACTGACCTTGGAATCCTATCTCCAGCGCTAAAGTAAGAAAGTCACTTTCATGCTCAAATTAAATAATTTAATTAATGGCCAAGAATATGTAAAAATACTGTTTAAAAATTTCTTCATTAGGTCTTGCATAGAGGCACATACTTTTAATCCCAGCAGAGAAGCAGGAGGAGCTCTGTGAGCTCCAGGTCAGCTTGGTCTACACAGTGAGTTCCAGGCTAGCTAGCCCTACATAATGAGACATGTCTCAGAAAAAAAAATCTTTCTAAAAGACGATTAGAGTTGCCACTGATATAAAGCATCTTTTCTACCAGGGTGAATTCAACACTTTAAGCAAAGTAAAGTCTTCCTCTTAGAGCTGATAACTTCATTTAGTTTGCAAGTTCCATTCTTAGGATTGGCATATTTAAAATGAAAAATTACATTATTCTTCAGTGGAATTCTAAATTAGCACTCTGGATCTCCAGACATGACAGCCCCCACAACTGATTCTGTATTTTAAGGGAATTCGCCGTTTTGGCATTTTAATGCCATGTGTTTGAAGAATTAAAATTCAGTCACAAGAATGAGCTGCAATGCAGTTGTAAAACATACTTTATTATGTCTTCCTCCCACACATTAATGATCAAGTGCATGGTACCATAGCTAGAACATTACATAAATCAGTTATTTTGTTCTTCACAATAATCCAGGATGTAGGGGTTGATTTTCCATTGAATCTGTGGAGAAATAGAGACATGAGAGTTGCTTACCCAGCCTTCTATTTGATTAAATGATGAAAGTGGAAGCCAAACCCACTAGAAGCCAGATGTATGCACTACAGCTTTGCAGCCTCACCTACACATCTCTCTTTAGCTGTTCTCAGTATGTATGATCCTTTGGTCCTCTCTGATCCTGTGTTCTCCAGGATTATAGAAGCCAACATAATTGCTGACATCAATTTCTGGAATCAGAACAAAGAGCAAGTCCTACTCTTTTGAAAAACGTAGGCAAGGAATGAGTAAACTCTGATAGGAAAGAGATGGTGCACAGAACACTACACCTTTGTTTGCTGTCTCCTTTACTAGGATCTTTGGCCACAAGGAAAAGGCTCAGAACAAGTTGAGGAAGAGATTGATACAGTCTTCGTGCGAGATGGGGATCCCAGGTCCAGCTTCAAGTATGCATAGACCTTAAAAAAGCAGAAGACCAACAAAACTCTATAGACACCTTGGCTGTGGGTTGTGTGGACATCCAGTGCTGATCCCTATAGAAGGGACCTTGTTCCTTCTCTTCTGGTTGTCAAACAGCTTCCATACTCACTTCTCTGTTTTTATTTCTCTTTCTGTTACATAGTTTGCATTACTCAGGACTTTTCTTTTCTCTCAAGTTTCAGTTAGAACTTCTTTTGGAGACTTGTCCTTATGAGTGGGCTCTTTATTTAATTCTTTGAAACTTTCATAGATATATGTGATGTATCTTAATCATATTTGAAACACAGTCCAATCAGTGATGAACATAAGCACAAGACACTGGTGCCTGGGGAACCTGTCCATGGCCACCCCACTAAGAAAGTGTACTCTTCTTCCCCAAACATCCATTGACTGACATTAGTTCTTAAACTGGCGTTGCATTTCAGCATCATCTTTCTGCTCTGTACTGAAATTTTAGCTTGCTTGATCTTGCTCAGATATTTTACAAGTAAGCACAATTTCTCTGGGCTCATGTGTGCTACAACCATGACATGTCCAGAAGACTATATTTCACAGATACACCCTTCAGGCTTTGTCTTAGTCATTTTACTTTTCTATTTCTGGGATGAGACACCATAACTGAGGCAACTTATTGAAGAAAGCATTTAACAAGAGGCTTGCTTACAGTTCCAGAGAGTTAGAGTCCATGGCCACCACAGCAGGGAACAAGGCAGCAGGCAGGCAGACAGGCATGGTGCTGGAGCGGCAGTCTAGTACTTACATCTGAGTCACAAGCAGCAGGTTTAAGCCTGGTATGGACTTTTAGAACCTCAAAGACTATCCCCAGTGACAAACCTCTTTTAACAAGACCACACCTCATAATCCTTCCAAGTGGAAACCAAGAATACTAAAATTTCAGGCACACCAGTCTATAGAGGCCATTCCCATTCAAACCGCTACAGGCTCCCACATTCTTTCCAATTCCTTTTACACCTTGAGTCATTGGAGATGGGGGTTGATACAGAGGCAAGCAGATCCATCTATGTCTAAGCTTTCACATTAACTAATTCTCAGCACTTTGAATACTTGTGTCTGCATTAGCCACTAACCACTTCAAGAAGAAGTTTCTCAGGCAAAGGTTTGAAAGCAGCACAAACCTAATATGTAGATGGCAGTTCCACAGCCTGGCCATTTAGCAAAATGGTGTTAATAGGGTCTCCTCTTTGGCCTAGACTTCCCTAGATATGTGTTTTAACCATGTACGAATTCCATCCTTCAGAGCAGGCCTTAAATCCATTCAGAAAGTGGTCAGTTACCTCATCAGTAATATTACCACTGTTGTGCCAATAAAAACATCTTGCCTGACAGGTCAGTATTGTGACATGCAGGAGCCAGTGCCAGGTAAGACCATTGATAACTTTTCTGCCTGAACATCTCACATGAGGCATTCCAGCACCAAGAAAGGCAAACAATAAGAGAATAGTTTTCTGATCAGTTAGGACTGATTATCTCTATGCCCTGCATCCAAAGTGAGTGGTCTCTGTAGCAATAAGATCCTGCTGTCTACCTATGCAAGAATGGTGACAATAACCTCTGTTGATCTGAGTGTCTCTGGGGCTTTGCTGGCCAATAATTACTCACAAAGAAGTATCATATGTCTGGCACAGAGATTTTTACTTAGTAGCTCATGTCCTTTGAAGGCAATACTGTGTTTGCTATTGTTATAATTTTAATAAACTTACAAACTAGTGGATTTAATAATAAGGATGCTCTTCATATGTCTTGTGCTTTGATTAACCAGCCCTTTTATCTCTCCTTTACATCACTCTTCACCTTTCCCTAATAAAACTTTTCCTCCCAGTATTCTGTCCCCACAATTCTTTCATATCACATGTGTTCCGATATTATCTTTTATTATTTTTTAACTTGGGTGGCAAGATCATGAGCTCCCATGTGGCATCTTCATGCATATTTCATTTTGATTAATCTTTCCTTGGCCTTCATTTCCCTATCCCCATCATTCCACTACCTGCTTGAACCCTTCTGCCCACTGCTGAGTAATCCCCTTCCCTACTCTCATTTTACCTTAGGCTGCCATCCCTCCCTAGATATAACATACATAGTTCATTTCTGATCTGGTTTCCATGTAGTACCATGTAGTTTAAACATAAAACAAAAAAAAAATGAAGCTGGGACCCACGTATGAGAAAGAACATGCCATATTTGTCTATCTGGGCTTGGGTACCCTCATTTGCTATGAATCATTTTTTTCCAGTTCCATCCATTTGTCTGAAAATTCTATCATTTCATTTTTCTTTCCAGCTGAGTAACATGCCATTGTATATATGCATCACATTTTTACTATTGATTTATCATAGGGTGGACATCTAGGTTAATTCTATTTCCTGGTTTTTGTGCATGAAGCAGCAATGATCATGGATGTCCAAGTATCACTGCAGTCAGATGTAAAATCTTCTAGGTATGGTAGGGGTGGTACAGCTTGGTCATTCTATTTCTAGTCTTCTGAGAACTCCCAGGCCAATTGGAAATGTGCCTATACTAATTTATGTTACCCCAACAGTACATAAAGGATATCATTCTGACACTGCTGGTAATGCAATATCAAGTAGGTCCATTTTGGAGCAATTTTCATGTAGATGTAGAGCCCATCATGAAGCCTTATCCTCATTTAGAGATGGAGACACGGAGGTCCAGAGATGCCTTTAATTACATAGCAGTCAGAGCTGGGGCATTACTGTTCATCTTTGAAACTTCTGATTCCTGATAAGACCTGGGTGCTTCTGAAGCTCAACAAGCTTGTGGCCAGCCAAGGCTGAGGAGTGCTTCCCTGTGCAACACAAATAACAGCATATTCAGCATGATGTTCAGGGCTCACTCGTATAGAATCTGAACCATGGGGACCACTACAAAAATACATTCTTCTACGATGAACTCCAAGCAAAGCCATGAAGGATATTTAGGTCTCAATCCCTCCTAGTCTGAATCTGCTAAGAGAACAGATAAAACTCATGCAGATCCCTCTCAGTCTTAAGAAATATGCTACTCCATTTTTTAAAAATCTCTCGCACCTTGGGATGCCCAATGAAATTTTGAGGCTGATGCTGTGTGTAGTAAGTATATGCATACATGTATATATTCACATTGTATATATGTATTTGCCACACAAATATGAATATATGAATTCATATATATATAGAATAAGTAAATGTGCTTTCAGGGTCTGGTGTACCTCATTGAAGCTTTGATTCTACCCCCAGTAGGACCAACATCAGCTGCCAAAATATTATTTAATGGTTAGGACAGATGCCAAAATCCCAGAGCAGGCAGGGCATCTGAGGCTTTTAAAAATCCATGCTGCTGTTTGCAGGCTGCTGTGGCCCTCTCCCTCTTCTAGTCCGTGTGCCTGTTCTCTCCCATCCTGAGGAGGCTGGCAGATCTGTGCAGCCTGGTCAAAGACCATTCTGTCTGGGTGAGTCCACTGAACAAGTGTGCAGAGGGAAGGATGCAAACACAGCCACAAAATAAGCCACTCATATGAACTGGGGGAAAGAAAGCAGAAGGGCATAAAGAGACCACACTGGTCACTGTGTATTTCAGTCTTTTACTTAATACCACCAAATAAAAGTCCAGGGGTTGTGTACCTCTCATGCAACAGCAGAGGCCTCCCATGGTGAATGGTGTGGTCTGTTCTCTTCCTAGATAAGAAATGTGCAATTATGTTCAAATCCATTCTCCCACCCTCCTGCCTTTTCCCTGCCAGCAAATAGTTACCACTCCATTTGTATCAACTGCAGTTCTTCAGTAAGGGAAATGTACAAGAACCTTGTTTTTGTTTTTTTCCCTCAAGGTGTTTTGCTCAATCTGTAACCCTAAATTTTCAAGGAAGAAATTTCCTATAGAAGCTGAGTAGCACACACTGTATTACTTACAGGTTTTATACATGCCCATTAGTCATAGAATCAGAAAACGCAGATCAGAATGAGGTGTGTGTATTAGAGGTTTGTGTGTAGTGTGTAGTGAGAGTATGTAGGTGTATGTGTAAGTATAGATGTGTGTATGTATATAGGGGTGGCATTTTTTTTTTGTATGTGTGTTTGTTATTGATAGAACCCAGGGCTTTGTGTTTTACATATCTGGCAATTGCTCTTTCACTGAGACACCTTTGGAGAACTGTTTGTATGTTTCATTGAGATTAAAATTTTCTAGACTGGTGTGGTGCACACCTTTAATACTGCACTCAGGAGGCAGAAGCAGGCAGACCTCTGTGGAGTTTTAGGTTAGCCTGATTTACATAGTGAATTCTAGGACAGGAAAGCTATATAGAGAGACTGTCTGAAAAAGAGAGAGACAGAGAGCAGGGAGAGGTTAAATTTTCTTTGCTAGCAAGAGAACGCTGGTCATTTAAAGAAAAATCATCAGGATCCAAATAAAATATTATTGTTGTTTTGATTTGGGGGACATTGTATTTGGGAGAGTTGGAGGGATGTTTTTGTTCATTTGCTTTTAGATACTACAGAGGGCTTCCCTTTGGGAGAATGTCGTTCTTTCACTTGAAAAGTGAACCTTCACTTTCTCACCAAAGCTGCTCAGAGCATCCTTGCCTTAGAGATCCTCTGTTGTAAGGGGCTGTTACATGATTGTGGGGTATTTGGTGATAGTGGTGACTCTTCCCATTGATGCCAATCTCCATGCTTTCATCCCCAGCTTGTAACAAGCAAGAAATATTTCCAGATGTTACCAGATGTCCCAACTCATATGAGTAGCAAGCACAGGATCCAAACTTGGCATTGAAGGCTGGTGTGATGTGGTTTGTGGTCAGTACAGATCTCAGCTCATGTGGTCCCTGCTCTCCATGCCTGCCACACTCTGCAGCTGTGGGTTTTGTTGCAAGCTGGTGACTCTGTGTGGAATAACCTCTCCTCTTCCCTTGCACACTTGCTCCAATTCATCCCTCACAGCTCACTCCCTCCTGTGGAGTTTAGAAGGGAAACTGCAGTGAAGCCTTCCCTTACAACCTCTGTTAGAGCACTCTCCATGTCTTGCATCTCAGCTCATTTTAATTGAAAGTTAACATTCATCTGCACCTCCCCCATACTCCACAAGGCCACCAGTTCCTTGAGGACAGGGACAAGACCAGGCTTGTTTTGCTCTTTAGTTCTCTTTTATTCCCCATTCTTGCCCTGGCAACAAAGTATTTAAATAAATGAATATATGAATATGACTTAGAAGGTAGCTTCTTAACAGAATATTTCAAGCATTCAGTCCTTTGTTCTCACAGGGACTGAAAAGTGATTTCAAATATGTGTTACTTTCAAAACCATCCTTGTATTTTATTTTTCTAATTAGATTTTTTTTTTCATTTTATGTGTGGTTTGCCTGCATGTATGTATGTACACCACACATGTGTTAGCATGCTTGGCACTGTGGAGTTCCCAGGGGATGCTGCTGATGCCCCCGGATTAGCCCACTTTGACAATCTGTATCCATGGAAGCCTGGGGAGAGCTGAAGATTCTTACAATGTGCCTTTCTGAGGAAATCTCTTTTAATAACCATTTCACTAGAAACTGAGTTTCATGACAAGAACACAGGATAGCAAAGGATTGGTGCAGTTAGGTCAGAGCAAAGCAGGTATCACTTCTGGCTCCTCTTAAGCCACCAGATCTGTCCAGAGCTGAAGCTGCCTAATGTTAAGAATGACTGAAGGCAGCTGTTCAATCTACATGTGAGTTTCATGATTCAGTGAACCTGGGAAATTGCCCTCAATGTATTTCCTGTTTTGCTCTCAGGAACACAGTTCCGAGAATGAGCTGGTCCAGAATTTCTTCCTCTGTCAACCCCAAAATGGCTAGCACTGAACATTTACCCAAACCAGCCTCTTGGTACTTTATCAGCTGGGATCATCTGGCCAAAGCAAAGCAATCAGCAGCTTCTGGAGTCATGTGTGTCTGTAGGTCTGTTTGAGGTAAAAACAGATTTTAAGTGAATAAGTGCTTGAGATCCAAATTATTATTCCCCATGAAACAACCCCAGCCAAAGGATCTTCCTTTGTGTCTATGGAGTAATTGAGCAGTGAGACTGATTTGCTTTTTGAAAGGATTCTAACATCAGCCAAGGGAACAGATGATCTAGGAGAAGGATCTTCTCCAGCAGGGGTTTGAAGACCACATTCATCCCGGAAAGGCAAATAAAAAGGTCAATCAGACATAGCACCAATCTTTATTATCCTCCTGATCTCCCCACTGCAATCCTGAGTAGGACATGTGAATAAGTATGCACTTAATATATCGCTGATACTGTTGGATAGTAAATTTGCTTCTAGGGAACTACAGAAGAAATCTTCTCAAAGAGAGACAAGTTGCATGTGATTGAGGTACCATAAAGGATGATGATAGCAATCATAGAAGTGCTATTGAGCCTTGAGGAATAAGCTAGATTTGGGAGAGATGAAGTGGAGGAGAGTGTTCCAAGCATGAGGAAAGGATGGGAAGGTCTGACTCACAGAGCATAGACTATGCACTGAGGACAGATAGATGCATAGGATTGAAAGAAGCCAGGGTGCAGGAAGCACAGACAGTTGAGGATGTTAGGATTCATCAGTGCCATTAGTTCTGGGCACACTGATGCTTGGTAGCATCTGGGCTTTAAAGGTTAATCTAGAGGGAGCTATAGCATGGACTAGACTGGTATCTAAACTCCAGTTGAGGCATCCATTCCCCTGGCTTCTCTTAAGGGGATTATAACTACAGGGAATTGTAGACTCCAGCCAGAAAGACATGGAATCTGGTAGCCAGTGCTGTTAGATGGTTGTCCTACATAAATAATTTAGAATGAAATAAGCCTATTCATTGCTCAGCCCTTTTCATAGAAGCCTCTAGAAGAAAATGGCAACTACCAGAGATCACAAAACTGGGTATTGTGAAGAGACTGAGAGACTTTGGAGCATTCAGCTCTAAGTGGAGAGTTGTCTTTATCAAATCCCTCCCCTCAGGGATTGGAGATCTTTGTACAAGGTGAGGCAGAAAGATTGTAAGAGCCAGGAGTGGTGGCAACAGAGAAACGGAATTTTTCAAACACAAGACTGATGCACATGGGAAATCACAGACTGTGAGAGCATTCACAGGCCATGCACATGTTCAAACCAGACAAGACCACAGCATGAGATGAGGAAGTGGGCACAAAGTCCCACCCCTAACCAAAAAGCTATTTGCAATTGATATCTACTGGAAAAGGAGAAATCAGTTTTCTTCAATAGAGTGCTACCGGGTGTATCAACCATATTCCAAGGCAGGCCCTGTGCCTAGGAGTAGTTTTTCAACACAAAATGGACTTCAAGGTTATTTTGTGAACTTTTTTGTTTGTGTTTTGTTTTTCTTTTGTTGCCTTATTGGTTTTCTTTCCTTTTGGTCTGTTTTGCATCTAGCATTTTGGTTTTGGTTATTGTCCTTTCTTGTATTGTTCATTTCTCTTGTTTGGAAAGAGAGACAGAGAGAGACAGAGAGAGAGAAAGCATTAGTGGGGTTGATGGGAACATAGTATATGGAAACAAATCTTTAAACAATAATTTTTTAAAAGTATGAAACAGGCAAACATAAAGGGGACCACCCAGTACCCAAGACACAAGATAAGATCCAGAAAAGCTACCAATAAGCAGAAAAAGTCCTACTGTGTTTCTCATTTCCAGTCTCAAGCCTATAAGGCTATATGGCCCTGCTGACTGCTTCCCTTGCATGGCTGTAAGGTTGCCTGTTGGATATGAGTGTTTCTTTTTGAAGCAAATAAGCTGGAACAGGCCCAATTCTTCATTAACAGTTGTCATCATGCTAAGGAGACCCCTTTGGATAAGAATGATGTCAGTGAGTGGCTATAAAAATAAATAAATTGGGCTAGAGTGATATCTCAGTCATTAAAGGCTAGGCTCACACCCATAAAATAAATAAATAATAAGTATTTAGTTCCTGAATCCCCCTGAGGGCTATATTTGGTTGTCAACTTGTCTATATTTAGAATTAACTGAAATCCAAAAATGGAAGACAAACATACAAGTGACTTTTGCTTAATTTGAAGTAGGAATATGTGGTGGCATATTATTTATGATTTATTAAAGCATGTCTAAGGATTCAGAAAGCAAAGTCAACCACAAGCTATAGAGGGCAGGCAGTGATGATATACACTTGAATCCCAGTAGTCATGGAGCTAGGCTGTGGGGGTATACCTTTAATCCTAGGACTCAGAATTAATAGTAGATGGATCTCTGTTAGTTCAAGGCCACATTGACTACACAAAATTGATCCAGCCCTAAAAGAAACAGCTCACACAAAGAGGATCTCAGCACCTGGGATCTTATGCCTTTACTCTCAACACTAGGGAGGTAGAGACAAGAGTGATATGGAAGAGAAGGGAATAATAGGCAGGAGGAGACAGGAACTGAGCAGATTGCCTCTGAGGATTCATGGAGACAGTACTACAATTTCAGCTGGATAGAGGTAAGATCTCCTAGCTTGGCTGCTTTGCTTCTCTGATTTTCAGATTGAAGCTTGAACCCTAATACCTGTCTCTGGATCTTATACTTTTCATATAAGAGGAAAGTCCACTTCTAATCTAGATCTCTGAGGTCTGAAGACACATCTGTTGAGCTGGAAATTAAAAAAAAAAAAAACTATCTGGATCTTGAGGTAGGAATATATACTTTTAATCTGTGCCACACCTTTTTCTATAAGCCTACATAAAAGTGGTTCTCAACTTTCCTAATGTTGCAAACCTTTAATATAGTTGCTCAGGTTGTGGTGACCCCCAACCATAAAATGATTTTCCTTGCTACTTCATAACAATAATTTTTCTATTGTTATGAATCATAATGTAAATATCTGTGTTTTTGATGTTCTTAGACAACCCCTGTGAAAGGATCAGTTGACCCCCAAGGTGTTGCAATGCACAGGTTGAGAATCACTGCTAAACAAGGGCATGGAAGGAGGAAGCTTTTTGCTCTTTGCCTGCTTGTCCTTCCCTTGCTAGCAAGTCCATTCCTTCCTTGGTGTCCAAGCCTATTGCTTTAGGATCACAGAGTATGCCAAAGACCAGATGAGACACCCAGTCTTGTGAACTGAGCAACTGCTGGATTCTCGGCCTTTCTTTCACATCCAGCCATTTTAGATTAGCTTTTTCCTTTCCAGTTCTTTTCGGCTTACATTCTGAATGCAGCCAATTGATCATGAACATGAGCTTTCCTTGGTGTGACCCTAAAATAAGTGGAAATGACTGGCATATTGCTAATTTGATCAGCAGTCAAGCCACATCCCTCCATTCAGGCTTTCAAAGGAATCTCTTCTAGAATGTACTTCTCTGGTCATTGGTCTAACACAGTGTAGACCCAAAGCTCAGTCTCATGAGATTGCTTTATATGTTGCCCGCTAGTGCCAGAAGTGCACTTCTCCCCTCTGCCTTCACTCACTGTGTCCCTTTGTGTATTCCCACCTGACTTCTCTCAATTGTTCTAATTGCATTGTTCTTGAAAACATCTGTACTTGCACGGGTACCACTAATGCATCCTAGACATTGGTGAGTGTAAAATCACCAGGGCTTTCACCCACATGTATGCACTTGTCCCTCTGAACCTTCCTAATGTCAGTCAAGGAGGAACCAGGCCTCCATTGTACTGTCTCCCCACTCCAAATCTTTAATGGTTCATTTCTTAAGGATATAACTCATAACCTTACAATTATTATTCACATCATTCTAGAACTTGAAGCCTAAGAACTCCTAACTTACTTTTCAAAGGTCATGCTTATGAAATGCATACCTACATTTACCTACACAATTTGTGCAAAAAAAGAATGTCTTGTTTTCTACCTGATGTTGGCTCTGATTTAGATACTGGACACTCAAATATTAATAGTAACTCTTATTTACCACATGTCTAATGCAAGGTAAGCAATTTATTTATGCTAACTAACTTTATATCTGAGTACCATAATCATTCATCTTGAGAAACCCACAACATAACAAGGGTAATTGCTTCCCTTATGGCCACACAACAGGGTCTAAATCTGGTCCAACTCTTTCTACATTCAGAATCTAAATGTCTTGAGAATTAAACCTGCTTCTTCCTATTCACAAGCAGCTCATTATCTAGAGGACAAGATGAAGGAGTAAACAGAATTAAATGCCAACTGAACTTGTTCTGATAAGAGTGTGTGGGGGGTGGGGAGGAGACTCCATCAGTAAAGCTGATATATTCTAAGTGTGTAAGCTTCAGAGCAAATGTGAAAGCTGGAAATCTGAGCCCGGTGGCTTAGATCTTTGATCTCAGTATTGGAGAAGTGAGGACAGGTGAATTCCTGAGGCTCAGTAGCCTAGTAAAGTGAGCCCCTGTCCAAATATTAAGACAGATGACCTCTAAGGAGAAACAAAGTGTGGGGTTGTTCCTTGACATCCACCTGTACATTCATAGTGCACACATCCAAAACACATAAACACATACATGAAAACACTCAAAATATATCTGAAGGTTTATCTCCATTGGCATCTTGACTATATTGAGAAATCTCCAGGAGGGAGATTTGTGTAGCTCATGTCTGGGTGTGTCTGTGAGGGTGTTTGAGTGAACAGTTGAACCATGAAGTGTTTGGTCTGATAAATTCCCATGATAGAATCTTAACACCATAGCTTTCTTGGGAGATGATAAAATGGAGTGAGTCAGACCTAGTTTTAAGAGATGGATCCTGGAGCTGTGCTCTTGGGGGTTTTATCATGTTGTGGCTCCTTTCCATATTCCTTTGCCTCTGCTTACTATGTATTGAGGAGTGAATCATTTTTCTGTGTTCTCCTAACTCTGTCATCACCTACAGTGCCCTTTATAACCACGACCAGAATAAAGCATTCTTTCCTCCCTTTATATTGTTTTAGGTTTTCAGTCTTTGTTGTGAAATCAACACAGTATAGACACAGGGCTCAGTCTCATTAGATCACTTTATATGGCACCCTCTTCATCCCAGTGCCAGAAGTGCATTGCTCCGTGTGTATTTCCACCTGCCTTCTCCCGACTGTTCTAATCATACTGTTCTCGAAGATGCCTCACTTCCACAGATGCCCTCTTCTCCACATCAGAGCAGAGCTCTTTCCTGTCAATCCTAGTTCTACCTTCCATCCTTCTTGACACTGCCTTCAAAGTAGCCATTGCTTATTAATGAACTTCGAACATAAGAGAAACATATTCTGTGGCTTAGAGCCAATTTACCTCAGTTCATTTTATCAATGGGGAAGTTGGGTCTTGGAAACCTGGTATAAGAGGCTGATGTCACAAAATGAGTAAGAGGCAAGCAGCTTCTAAAGTTCAGGCCTCTTTCCCTGCCTCACACTTTCCCTGTTCTTAACTTGCCTGTGTCATCTATTACCAACCAAGAGAGGCAATATTAAAGAAACCCATGTGTTCTTGGAAGAAAGGAAGTAGATGCCAATTACTCACTCCAGCAGACAGAGTGCACCAAAGCTACACGTAGTACACCTACAGAAACTGTCATAATTAGAGGTGTTCCAGGAGAGGTTGGCAGCATCTCTGAAATCCTTGATTGCATTTAAGTGCACAGAACACTATGCTTTGACATCATTTCCAGGCCATTTTATTTTTTCAGTCAAGGAGCATTAAATATTTATTCTTCATCAATTCCTGTTACATTCTGCTCAGCCTTCCTGCTTACTATCCAGACTCACCTACTTAGTTCAAGGCTGCTTTGAAGTTAGATAGCTGAAATACCACTTTTGCATGAGATTTAGCAGCCTGTAAGATAATTGAGGGTCTTTGGCACTCCCCAGCACTGTGCACTATAGGACCAAGCAGTCTGAATTCCTTACTATTTCATTTCTTGCTACCTACAAGGCTTTGGAGAATTTCAGTAACTTCTCAGAGCCTGGTTCTTCAACAAAGAGGCATCAAACTAGTATTAGATGGTACTGTACATCATGTGACTCTAAAAATGATGGCGATTGCTGTTATCCATCCCACCTCCCTCTACTTTTTTATTTACTGACTATGCTTGAAGGCAAATTTTCTCTTCACTTAAAATTTCCACTTCTAGGAGCCCATCTCATGCCCCTCCTTATGAAGTTTCTCCTATCCCTTGAGCCCACAACCATCACTCTCTCGTGAAGCTTCCCACTATTAATCTCAATCAGTCACTTGGGAACCTGAAGCACCGCCTTGGGTTGTCCTTCAGCTTTTCGTGTTTATTTCTGGTTTTCCTTCAAATGGTCACATTTGCTCCACTCTAAGCTGATTATAACCAACAGTAAAGGCTTATGACATACTGGAATTTATGGAGCCAACAGATATCTGAGAGATGTAGATTTGCTCTCTTATTATGTTGTGGGGGTGGGGCCCCAATAGCAAACATCTTAGGCCACATGACCTTGTCTGAAAGTCTACAAGCTCTCTCCTAACAAGCTACCCCAAGGCCACCTCAATACAAGGGGAGAGGTAAGAGATTGACTTTAAAAGAGAAAGTGAAAAAGACAAGGAAGAAAATGC
Organism: Phodopus roborovskii; assembly: GCF_943737965.1. Lineage (NCBI taxonomy): Eukaryota > Metazoa > Chordata > Mammalia > Rodentia > Cricetidae > Phodopus > Phodopus roborovskii. The sequence goes on along the minus strand of NW_026126629.1, from coordinate 1,749,641 downwards.
AGAACTGGAAGCCTCACTATTTGGGGTTACAAGATCCACCATTGAATGGAAGAAAGTACCATGAGGACAAAAATCTGCCCCCTCACTCTGTGTGCATGTGTGGAGGGGTGGTCTGGAGGCAAAAAGTCAAGTCAAAATGTCTTTCCTCTTGCCCTTCACCTTGTTTTTGAGACAGGATGTGTGTGCAACCCATCATTAAGCTGAAGTGGCTCGCCTATAAGCTCCAGAAATCCACCTATCCTGCCTCCCCAGCATGGGCATTTACTGTGAACTGCCATGCCCAGGTTTTACATGGGTAATGGAGATCTAATCACTTTACCAACTAAACTGTCTCCTCACAATCAGGCATCTCATTCCTATTTGTTCCCTTTCCCTGGCAGAACATGGTTCGACTGTGTTCACAATAGCAGTTAATTTGCAACCCCTGTAATTCCTCACTTTATTATTGGAAGATGAAATCAAAACTCACTGGAGAAAATGCATCTGACAGGGGCGGGGTACACAGCTGAAACTAAGCCTGGAATTTCTATTTGTAGTCTGAGGTTCTCTCTACACCTCAAATTCTACATTTCTTGAATGAAGCTACCAGGAAAACTCACAAGTAAAAACTGTATTGTGATTTGGTGTCTGGTGGTAATGACCAATTTTGGAACTCCCAGAAAGCTCCCAGAAATAAGAAGACTTTTCCCAAGAAAATATCAGTTCTGTGAATTGCTAGAGTTTAAGATGCTTGTGAGAGTACACCACATTCATAGAAATAGCTGAAAACCCAGGGAACAATTCTTATGAAATAGATAGCCTGTGGCTCAGCCCAGTGAGATTCATTCAGATTGTCCCATGTTACAAGGTAGAAGAGAATCAATGGTGTGATATTTTGGAAGGACCATCAGTTGGCCACTGAATGGGATTCTAAGTAGTTGAAGGCAGAAAGAGATGCTCCTGGGACCTTGGTAGGATTTTATGTAGATCCTGTGCAAATGGTGTTCAGAAAGTGACTGCAAATTTTTGGTAGTTTTAGTGTCTGGTTTTAGAAGGCTGCACACTGTTGATGTTACCCATGTTATTATCAGTTAGTGTTAAGGGACACCACCACATAGCATCTGGAGCCAATATCTTAAGTATAAAGCCAGAGCCAGGCCTGCAACTTTCCCCATAAAATAAATAGTGATGAAGTAAATGAAATGAGAACTCAAGAGCCACAATGGAGAGTGTTTCACATCAATCCTGCCAGCATGCTTCCTGAGCTCTCACAGCTCCTCTGTCATCTGTAAGCTATGTGAGCTTCGAGAGGCCTTTGAGGTCGTCTCTACCCACAGTTTCCACAAGGAATAAAATCATATACCTATAGCTTTATTTGAAGATCATGAAGATAAAGCATCACAAAGCATTCTGAGCAGTGTGTGAAACATAATCTAGGCACAGAAATATCAACTGTGATGGTCATTGTACAAGAGGGGGTTAAACCTGAAGAATTACTTATGCCACTAGCCACATACCGCTCAGGTGGCAGAGGAAGAACAACACTTCTCAAGTCTTCAACCCAGTATCTTCTTGACATCATTATAGAGTTTCACAGGCTCTTCTAGTTTTCCCTGGAACTTGCTCAGGCCTCAGCTGGATGGTCATAAAGGATGGGGAGATCAGAAGCTGACTTCTCGAGAACCCAGTCTCCTGGGTGGATTTCTAGAAATGGTGATGATCAGACAAAGAATGTCAGGAGACATCCAAAAGCTACTGAACCTGGAAAAGACAATGCTGGCAAGAAGCATGGGGTCTGAGGCTGTCTCCACAAAGGGCTTCTCCATTGATCTCACTGCCTCCCTTGTGGTGCCTGGGTGCACATTTTTCTCTGTTTGCCCTGTAATGTTCACTTAGACAGATATGCAGAAGCATTTCCTTCCTTGGCTACTCTATTAAATCCTCTGGGATAAAGGGTTTCTATGGAATCCTAATGTTGAAGGGGTACATCTAAGTTTCTAGATCCAAGTCACTTTACATACAATTTTAAGCTTTCCTTTAAACTAAGTGGTCCGTGTGAATAATCCCCTCTGTAGATGGGGAAGAGTGGGCCAAAGAAGCAGGAAACCTCTTCAAAGTTACATAGGTAGAGCAGAGCTGAGATCAGCTTCACCTGTCTCACTCCAAAGTCCAAGCTGTCAAATCTTTGTGAAGTAGTCCACAATCCAGCACCCTTCAAAATGACCTGCAGGTGCTGGTTGCCCTAGCCCAAAGCTCCTGTCAGAACTCTTTTCTTCTCTTGCTATTGTCATTCTACCCATGCTGACCTCCTCCATGTTCCCCGAAGATGTCAGAAGTGGTGGTAACCCTAGACCCCTTTCTATGGCTGTTTCCTCCACTTGGTATGTTTTTGCTTCAAAGATTTGTTGACTTGTTCTTACCTTGAGCCCTTGCTCCTGTATCAGCCTCTAAGTGAGGCCACTGTCTCATGTGTCTTTTTGAAAAGTGCCTCCTCACCCCTTCTCAGCCTCGCCTCCTTAAGGCTGTCTAACTTTCTTAGTTTCCATGACACTTGTAACTTCCTGGTAGACTTTCTTTCTAAGGATTTGTGCAGCACCCCTCAACTGAAAAGTGTGCCTGTAAGAGGTTATAGCTGACTTCTTAATAGCAGCACGAATCACATAGTAGATACTCAATAAAGAGTCCTTACACAGGGATGAGTAGTGTTCTTTGATGTTCATTTGCTGCTCTTATCCTTTCTCTCTTGCAGTTTTCATATGTCTGAAGAGAGGCCACAAAATCTCCCAAGTATCTCTACCTAAGTCAGATAGATTCTCTTCATACTTAGATATCCTTTGGTCATGATCTTTAAAATTTCCTTACTTCAGCCTTATAAAATTTGAGGAACCATTTACCCTATGATTTGCATTCGACCAGTTCCTCAGTGTAAAATGATGAAAAAATATCCATGTCCTTGGACCTTTATGAGGCTTGGATTGATCCTGCCAGGAAGGTCTGCCATCTATCTTCTTTCTAAGTTTGTCTGGTTGGACTGGAGGCAGAAATATGGGCTTTTCCAGTCCATACACTGGCCATCCTTCATGAACTTCTACCTCTGTAAGAAGTAGTTTTCAACCTATGGGTCGTGATCCCTTTGGGGGTTTAATAATCTTTTCAGAAGGGTCACTTAAGATCATCAAAAAACATAGATGTTTATATTATGATTCATAATACTATGGAAATTACAGTTACAAGTAGCAATAAAAATAACTTTATAGCTGGAGGTCACGACAACATGAGAAACTATGAGAGGGGTGCAGCTTTAGGAAGGCTGAATATCACTGTTCTAGAGGCTCCAGAACAGAGGAGCGGGGCCTGCTGACTATTGAAACGTCATCACACAGAAGTGGGAGGGACCCAGGTAAGGCAATCTTGGCTGTGTCTATAGGAGACAGATAATCAAATACTTCACAGATAAGGGTTTGTGGTCGAATAGCGCATCTACCACTAGCCATCTGTCTTAGGGTTTCTACAGCTGTAATAAAACACTATGACTGATAGTAACTTAGCAAAAATGTTTGTTTCAGCTTGCAACTTTCAGGTCACAATCCACTGCTAAGTGAATTCAGGTAGGAACTCCAGTCATGAATCTGCAGGCAGGAACTGATGCAGAGGCCATGGAGGGGTGCTGTTTACTGGCTTGCTCCTCATGGCTTCCTCGGCCTGTTTTGTTAGAGCACCCAGAACCACCTGCCCAGGAGAGGCATTACCCACAGTGAGCTGGACACTTCCAAATCTATCATCTATAGAAAAAATGTACCACAGACTTGCTCACAGAACATTGCAATACGGTGATTTCATGGCAGACTTTGTCACATTCATTTAACACAATCTGGTCATTCTGTGCTAGCAAACATTCTCTTAATTTCATGGAGCCTCCTGTAAGTAACAAAAGTCTTAGTGTCAGACCCTAAGTGTGTCATGTTTACTAAAACAAAACATTCCTAATTCTATTCTTACTCTTTTTGCCTACAGAATGGGGAGAGTGAGATAGTGGGTATGAGGAGGATATTAATGGAGACAAAATGCAATCAATCTACTACAGACAGACATACAGACAAAGGGGCAAGCACGCTCACATTTCCTTCTTCCCACACATTCTCTCCCTGGCTTTCTCTCCCTATACCTCATGATCTATACTGTCCCCCATTCCTCTCCAACTTTACTTTAATCCTTATTGGTTCAGACTGCGACCTTGCTTCTGTGGCTTCCCCACCTCAGCTCCCAGGAACTGTGCTGTCCCCTCCCACTCACCCATTCAAGCCCTTATTATGTTTCTGGTCATATGTCCTCCTGCTGGCCACCTGAGATGTCTCATTCCTCCTTTTCTAAATAATTAGTAGCACTGGTTAATAGCTGCAAGAGAATCAGGTCACATTTGTTCTCAAACCCAGTGGTTAAATAAAAGTGAAAAGACACCACAGTTTTTATAGACTGGGTAGCCAAACATGAAGAAGATGCTGGGGAAGAAAGCCAACAGGGCAGTAGCATAGACTTTGCAACATCTTGGCAATCTGACCAACCAAATGTTGAATCCCTATGTATGCAAGCAGTGTGACTTTGAACAACTTACCCAAACTTTTCAAACTTAAAATTTGCATTTTTAAATATAACACTGTATCACACAAAGATTTCTCAGGTAGTAAACAATATTCAAATCACTCTGTGTGTGGCTAGTGTCTTGAGTTCAGCACATGAGCACAGCAGTCACTTGTGAGCAGTGCTCACTCTCACCCCTCCTCAATGAAAATTTGTGTCAGTCATTGGCTCCCTTCCTGCCATCATCTCCTTCCCCTCTTCCCCTCCCTCTTTCCTCCCCCTGCCCTCTCCTCCTTCTTCCCACCCTGGTGAGTTATTAGAAGGATTCATTTCCTTGTATTATTAAAGCCCTACTCCAAATGTCAAGATAAACTAATGGCAAATGCAGAGACCTAACTGGTTCTAGTGATACTTGCCTATACAGTCATTCTGGCTTATTTGATTACATTTAATTGGGCACTAAGTGCCAGACTAACTTGTACTATTTGCCAGTTTGGCCTATGATGATTGATTATTTCTTAAGAATTGGGTCCCTTTGGTCCCTAATTGGAGCAAAATTTTCCTGGAATAATGTGGCTCCCAGTCTTCTGGTACCATCCTAAGCAGAGCAGTGACAGAGCAGTATTATGTATTCTGAGCTTCAATGTTTGGTAGGTATGGCATTCTCAACAGGATTTGAAGCTAACCATTATACATCAAGCAGCCTGACTCCTTTCAACCTAACACTGATGATACTTTTTCATAAAATAAAGTATCTGTAATAAACTACCTGGCAGAGGTACTATGTTTTCTGAAATGTATATGATCCCAAAATGTGAGATGAAACATGTTGACATGTGCTGAATCAGGTGGAAAATTGGCCAAGTATGCAAGTTCTATCATGTGACAGGAATCTAAATAAACTTTATAACTAAAAGGAATCTGTTGGAAAATACCCTGAAACAGCTGTGAGATATGGAGGACATACATACTTCTTCATTCTTTATTTTACATGTGGTACACATGTATATAGATTGTGTATATAGAGGGATATGTGTGGTGTGTGTATATATTATGCAATATGTATGTGTATGTAGGTATATATACATGCATGCATTTTATTTATGGCATGCATAGTAAATCTATACAAAACTTACTATAAAAATTGTTGAAAATAATTTTAATGAGCAGACTGCCCAATTCCCCTGCAACCCAAACTGAGTCAATTAATTTAATAAAAAATTTAATATTTTAGTTTTGAAAATATAGAACATAAGAAAGATAAGGGCAGAAAGATGGGAGATGCAAGGGCATGTGGGATGAAAGAAAGGAGGTAGAGGAGGAAATATGTTTAGAATGGTTACTCATGAGGGCTTAACTTAATGCACCAGCATTTCTTATCCTGTTCAAAAGGCTTCAAACAGTATGTCTTTTTTAAGTAGACAGAAATTGGGATGTACTCCCACATTTACACAATGCTTTCTAAGGAAAAAAGCTTCTAAGGGCAATATGGCTTGGTTCTTCATAGACCATAACCATCGTGCCAGTGCCTGTAAACAGAGTTTCTGTTAGCCTGGTGCTGCTACTCTTCGGCCCCAAATGAACACACTGATGCTGTATTAATTATAAACTGTTTGGCCAATGGCTCAGGCTTCTTATGGGCTATCTCTCCCTTAATTATTTACCCATTTATATTAAACTATGTTTTGCCACAAGGCTGTTGCTTACCTGTAATCTGGAATGTTATTCCTTTGGCAGATACAAGGTGTCTCTTTCTGGGCCTCTCTCTATATCCTCTCCATAGAATTATCCTTGCCTGACTACTGACTAATCAGTATTTTATATATCAACATATATATATATATATATATATGTATGTATATATGTATGCATGTATATATCCCATCAGGTGCCTCATGGGGACTCCATCATCAGGGCGAGTGGCAACAGGCAACACTTTGCCTGGTTGCTTACTGATTCAATCATAGGAGCTATGCTCTGATCATCAGAGTGGCCCTTGTGCCAGGCTCTAAGCTGTCAGCCAGAAGCAGAATTTATGTGAATTCTACTGCACCTCTTCATTGTAGAATTCATTTCGGGAGACTATATTTTAAAATATGTATATATGTATGTATGTATGTAATTATAGTGGCTAAGCTTAATTTTCTCATTGATTAGATTTAGGATCAATTAAGAGACACATCTCTGGGCAAGCTAACCCCCACTGATTATTCCAGTAAAGATGCTGGGTTCTTGTTAATCACAGCAGATTCTTCAGCCTCATCTGACCAGAACCACATTTTTTTTAATTCACAATGACACAAACCTCTCTGACAGTCTTTGTGGCCTTCCAAACTTTTCTCTGAAATTTCATAGCCAGGCCTTCATCACCCATGCTTGTCTCATCATTATCTTCCACTTTGCCACAGTGCTCTGAACACTCACAGCTTTCCTAAACCAAGGTTCTGAACAACATGGCCAGGCCCTTCACAGAAATATCCCTCTGTTGGTAACGATTACTGTCCTGGTTGGCTTAAAGCAAGGCGAGGAGGAAAATATTTATTTCATCTCACAATTCCCAGGTTACACTCTATCACGTAGGGAAGTCAAGGTATGGGAACTTAAGGCAGGAACCTAGAAGTGCGTACTCAAACAGAAGTCATGAGAAACACTGGTCCCCGTCCTGTTCCCCATAGGGAACATCCTTATAATCCCCAGACTACACCCATCATTAATTAACATGACCCCACATAACTTGCCTACAGGTCAAGCTGATGGAGGTGTTTTCTGTGTTTAGGTTTCCTTTTCCCAAACTACCCTAGCATATGTCAAACTGATACAAAACTAAACCAGCATAACTTCTTTTGCAGGTTACAGCTTTTGGAAACAGCTTTCTAAACCATCGGTTAGGGCAACACAGATTATAAAACAAAGTTATCATTTAGGTGCATACCCAGGCAGCCCTGTTGACCTCAGCTTCTCCCTCTCCTCTCCATCTCTCTCTTTGTCTGCTTCCCCCTCTTGTTGTCCCTTCTTCCCTCCTCCTTTCAATACACAAAAGCTGTCCTATTATTGTGTATTAACTGTACAGAACTTTGTGCGTCATTGTGACATTTTCATATACACTTTGATCACATTATCCCCTCCCCAGTTACTCTATCAGTGTGACCCCTTCTTCACAGTACCTTTCTTTTTCAAAGGACCCACTATTCTTTATCTATCTATCTATCTATCTATCATCTCTCTCTCCCTGTGTGTATATATGTGTGTATTATTCTAGAGTGCACATAAGTAGAATATATGTAATATTTTCTTTTTAGTCTGCTTTATTTCATTGTACAAGATAATTTCCAGTTCTATTTTCCTGGAAATGAGATGGTATTTTTTTCTTTTATACAGTTGAATAATATTCAAGTGTGTTAAAATGCATTCATATTTATTAAAATCCCTCTATTTATCAATAAACACCTATACAAATTCTATAATTTGTCTATATTCTATAATGTTTCAGCTCCATCAAGCTGCACTTTGATGTGTGACTGTCTCTGTGGTGAGCTGACTTACATTCCTTCATGTTTATACCCAGGAATGGTGTAGCTGGATCACGTGATAGAGCTCTAGTTAGATTCTTGAAGAATCAGAGTACTGATTTTCCACAGGACTGCACTGACTGACATTCCCACCAACAGAGTATAGGGGATGAATGTGGCTCCATTAACCGCCACACCCTCTCTATCATTTGTTACCAACTACATTCTTGATTATGGCCTTCCTGACTGGGGTGAGATTTGCATTACCCTCATGGCTAGAGATGCTGGACATGCTTTCATTTGTTTATTTATTATTTATTGACTAGATGTTTTGGGCCATTTATCAATATTGTCATTTGTATTTCTGTTTAGCCTTTGAATCTTCATATATTCTGGATATTATTCTCCTGTCAGGTGAATTTATGGGAAATTTCCCACCATCCTGTAAGTACTCTTTCCCAACCCCACCCCACCACACCCCAACCACCAGAGACAGGGTTTCTCTATGTAGCTTTGGAGCCTGTCCTGGCTCTCACTTTGTAGACCAGGCTGGCCTAGAACTCACAGAGATCTGCCTGCCTCTGCCTCCTGAATGTGACACCACCACCCAGCTCTGAAGTTAGTCTTTTCACTCTGGTAGTTAATTATTTTGCTGTAAGATACAAACTGCCAGTTCTTGTTTTGTTTCCTGATCAATCAGAGTTCTATTTAGAAAGTCAGCGTCTATGCCTTTATTTGAGTGCTCTTCCTCTCAGTGTTTTAGTGTTTGCTCTTTTGGTGTAAGTTTAGCTTTACATTATGAAAGGATGAGAGAGTATATAATTGTAACCTTCCACCTGTGGACACCAGCTTTCCCAGCACTGTTTGGAAAGGGCTGTCATTTCTCCAATGTATATTTCGGGCTTTTTTTTTTTTTTTTTTTTTTTTTTTTTTTGTCAGAATCAAATGGCTACAGCTGCATGGGTTTAGGAGTGTGTCTTCTATTCCACTGGCCTACACATCTAGTTGTGTGCTAATGTTGTATAGGTTCTGTTATCTCCAATATTGCTCCTTTTGACCAGGGTTGCTTTCAATATCCAAGGGCCATTGTGTACCACATGATTTGGGACTCTCCCCCTAGGCCTGTGAAAACTGCAATTCAGATTTTGATGGGAAATTCATTCAATCTGCAGGTGATTTTCCAAAATATGAACATTTTTTACAATGCTTAATTTATTGATGAATGAACATGGGGAATCTTTGCATCTTTTGGTATCCTCAGTTTCTTGGTTTGGTGTTTTATTATTTTCTTTGTAGCAGTATTTCACCTCTTTGATGAGGTTTATGCTAGGTTTTAGGTTTTTATAGTATTTTTTTTCTGTTTCTGGGGGAAATGCCATTGTTTTCCTGATTTCTTCCTGAGAAAGCTATTCCCTGAAACTGGAATCAGTTGAAATACTGTACTCCATACAATAAATGCCAACTGCCACATGATTCTTAGTACCAGTCTCAATAGAGACCTTGCTACAGATCCCACTGAGAAAATAGACCCTTCCCCAGCATTTTTCAGATAGCTAGTGGAGGGGAATTTGTGTGATGAGAACCCTGGTTGGGACCCTCACTTGGGAACTTGCTTTTCTCACCATGGTAGAAACTTCCTTACACCAAACATGAGGAGATACAAGTAATACTGGTCAAGGACTGTATGCTCTATGTCTCCTTTTCCTTACCTGTAAAATGGAGTGATATATATATATATATATATATATATATATATATATATATAGAGAGAGAGAGAGAGAGAGAGAGAGAGAGAGAGGTCAATACCCAGTACCTTCCTGAATCCCTCTCCACCTTATTTTTTAACGTAGGGTCTCTCACTTGCCTAGAGGTCACTCAGTGATTAGGCCAGATAGTTAGGAAACCAGTCTCTGCCTATGTCGCACTGGGATTACAAACATGTATCACCAAAAGTGCTCAGGATACCCATTTAGGTCTTCATGCTTACATCTCATCTCCCCACATGAGCCATCTCCCCAGCTACCTCTTGGACCTTTCAAGTCATGGCTATGCATCAGTGGACATGCCTGGAGGACCCAGAGCCAAACTAAAAATGGAGTTAGAGAATACAGCTGAGCTAAGTCAACCTTACATCATGGTGTGGATAGGTTCTATCCATACACACACTTACATGACTAACGTAAGAATAAGAATAGATCATACATTTGGGAAGGCATGCACAGTACCTGGTATACAGAAAGAAATCAAGAAAAGATAATTCTTCTCTGTAAAGTGTCTCCTGGATATGATCCTTCCTCCAGGAAGCTAGATTTCTCCAAAGCTTTTACTTCCATTCAGTGGCTGCTTCTTCTCCTCTCCTGGGCCCTCTGTTCTTGCTGAGTATCATTTTCTTCATCACTGAAGAATTAATGAAGACCTTAGTACTAGAATTAAGGTTGCAGAAAATGTTAGGAATATGGCAGGCAAATTGTGGTTTGATTGGAGAGCAAATACTCAGGAGCCCCCCAGCACACAGTCTGAGCAATGCATGAATAGCATATTGCCTTCTCTATTAGAATAGACAAAAAGAAGGAGGAAAAGGAAAGTAGCAGACAGGGCTCAGTACTGATGGAGAAATTCCTTTCACTCCACTGAGGCTTAGGATACAAGGATGCAGTTCTAACCTTTATGAGATGCTATGTAGTCTTACTTCCCACCCACTGTTCTTAAGACTAGGTTGTACAGTCATGTAACAATGGGGACACATTGAAATGCATTGTTAAATGGTGTCTTTTCATCACTTTGTGAACACAATGAAGTAAATTTATACAAGCTAAAATATATATGCATCCATCATAAGGTGATAATAATTTTATGGCAATGACACTGAACATTCGCTCACTGATGACCAGTTATGTGGCCTATTGCTTTATATACATCCGTCTTTCTTGTATAAGAATGGAGGCCACCTCATATTTGGCTGGATTGGGGCAGATTCATCCTCTATGAGCTCTGGGTTAAGTCATAGCTCTGTCTGTATAAGGCAACACTGGTCAGCCTTATTTTCCTATGAGGGAGATAGGAAGATTTATATGTGATAATAGACCGAAGGGTCAGGAGTCCTTCCCAAAGAAGTGTTGTGTGCAGATGCCTCAAAATGTATTAGTTACTACCCAATGTTAAATTTTCCTTTTCTCTTTGTAATCTCTTTTTCATGCTCCAGTCAGGTCTGTTCTATATCACAGTATGGTTGGTGCTATGTTTTAAAGGGCTAAGAAAATGGTTTGTGGTAACACTTGGAGTGAATAAAACATCAGATGATGGTAAAATTACCCACACTGTCGTGAAGATGTAGTCGGAGCTAAGTGATATTTGAGGGCTGGTTCCATGAACCTGCTAAATGGCTTCAGAGTGTTCCAAACAATCACCTGGGAAAGAGACTGTGTTCTGCTGAGAGTTGACCCAGCATGTAGCCCTAGCATGTTGCCCTGTGAGTGTTCAACTTGAGGGTGACCCCCAAGGAAGGGAAGCTATGAGTCATAATCATGAGGATGGTAGCTGGGTAGCCATTGATTATTGGTCAACAGGCAATATTTCAAAAGTATCTGTGTTGGGGTGAGGTTGATGGTTTGAGGCCCATTTTTCAGGTGAGGGACTGACGTGTCAGGATGCAGTTGTGTCTCTAAAGAGCAAGCTGTTCCTTGTACCAGATAATGGCTTGTGAGTCAGCATGTTCAGAATTTGTGTCCAGCCCAAACCTGCAGCCAGATTACCTTAAAAGTTCAAGTGTAACTTCAAGTGAGGCAGGAGTTATGAGCAGCTAACTCCTGCCACGTATGATTGCAGAGGTGCTCCAAGCAGTATGTAAAAGGAAAAGGACATGGAAGGGTACAGGCCACTCTGTGTGATAAGGGAGTGGATTGTGAACATGGATAGGCAACTGATATGCTGGGTCATGTGGGTTTGAGTGGGGATGTCCTGTGGAAAATAGTTGGCACATTCCATGTCAAGAATGGAAAGATACTTAGGATCATCCCACTGCCCCACATGGCTGTGGTGTAGCTGTTGGTCAAAGGGCTAGACCCACTTCCATGCTTGCATTACCAAGAATAAATAAGAAGAACTCTGAAGCCTTACCACCTCATCTAAGCCAACCTCTTGCTTTCCATCCATGTTACTCCTTTGTATCTCAGTTTCCCCATCTTCAAACTGGGTTTAAAAACTGTAACAACCTTATTGGGTTGTTGTGAGAGTGACATGTATTAGTTTTAGGAAATTGCATTACATAGTATCCAGAATAAAGTAAAATAAAACAGATGTTAGCTGGGCATGTATTAACTCCATCAATATTGGTGTCTCTGCTATTGGCCAGGCTCTGTGTACCATTAATTGATGAGATGCAGAAAAAACCCAGATACAGTCCCTTCCTTCAAGTAGAGAATTTAATCACTCCCTTATCTTTAGACATTTACTTGCTCTGCTTCCTTTATTGTCAGAAAGTGTACAGTGTGCAAAGAGAAGCAAGGAACTGAGGAAGAAGCATGTGACAACGCTGGCACATGGCAGATGTCCCACAGGTAGCCACAAATGTTGTGTGAGATCTCACTTCTGAGTGAGATTCTGTGATCTGCAAAACCAGAATGGAGCAAACTTCAACTATAGTTCTGACATCACGTACCCTGGGCTCTCAGGCATGGCAAGTAAGTGGTGTCAGTATGATTTTCTTTGCTGCACTTCTTCCCCAGACCATATTTCAGACAGAGCCTAGTATCTGAGGATGTGTAGGCCATGGAAGTCATGGGTGCTCCAGAAATCCAGAAGACCAGCAAGGTATAGATATTCATTGTATGATTTATTTAATCAAATGCTAAGTAACAAGTTTCCCCTCAGCATCCATTATCCCTTCTTCAGAGGATGCTATGAATCTGTATGTCCATCCCAATTTCCCATGTTAGAACCTTGATTTCTCAGTGCAGCAGTGGAATTCAGCAGGAGAGGAGCCCTTACAAGCAGACTAATTTGTCAGAAATCAGCTTTCCAGACATGTGCTCTCATTCTCCTGTGACTCCATCAGTTATCACTATGGCACAATATGGTGGTTATGGTGATAGTGTATGTATTTGTATGTACATGCTTACCCATGTGTATGCATAGAGGGCAGATGGTGGTGGTGGTGCTGGTGCTGGTGTGTGTATTTGTATGTGCATGCTTACCCATGTGTATGCATGGCGGGCAGATGTTGACATTAAGTATCTTTCTCTATTACACTCTATCTTTCTTATTTTATTGTGACAGGATCTGTTATTGAACCCGGAGCCCACCATTTCAGCTAGACTGGCTTGCCAGAAAACCTGTAGTATCTGCCTATCTCCAGTCCTCTCCTTGAGCTGAAAGTTACAAGTACTCACTACAGTGCCTGATTTTTGCATGGGTGCTGGGAACCCCAAAGTAGGCTCATGTGCTTGATCAGTAAGCTCTTTGCCCACTGAACCATATCTCCAGTCCCTAGAGCACACAGTTAGAAAGCAACATTACCCTCATGCTTTGGCTGCTTACAGTCATTATTTGGCTCATTAATGTTCCTTACAGATGGGGTTGCTTGACCTTAAACTCAGAAACTAACTAAATAGTCTTCTTTTATATTACATTACATAACCTCAGATTTTCTAAGATATTGACAGAAAATAGAATATGACAGTGGGTGAAATCTATATCTCTGGGGAGATTCTAGTTTATGCTCTTAAGTGGCCGATGCTGATTCTAGGAATGGTATGTAATTTTTGGTCACCTAATTATACCAGGGCATGTCCTTAGCCAATATGACAAACAAAAATGGTGTTTAGCTCAATTAAATGCAATGATGTTCAGATCAAAACTTTTGGGAAGAAACAATATGTCTTCCCAAAGACCTTCAACAGAAAGACTACTGTATAAGTTGCCGGGTGATGTCAAATGAAGAAGGTCTGACCAAGGGTGAAGCGAGCACAGAGCAAGATATGAGCCTAGACCTGAACTTGTCCCGCCTACATTTCTGCATTTGAATTTGATGAACTAGTGAACCACTAAACTTGGTTCTGCCAACTTGAGTTGGAGCTTTGTTCCTCATGTCCAAAGCACAATGCTTCTTCTGCAGCTTCCTTGGTGCCACTAGGGCTGTACCCAATCTCTCTGAGAAGTACAGCTGCCAAGTGACCTGCTCTGGTTCCCATGGCAGCAGCCTCTGCAGACCTAATCAGAAAAGACCAAATGGCAAAAGCTGCTCACAAGCTCGTGGCTGCAATTTTAAGGATGTCCTGTGTGGGGCTGACCCTACAAAAGGATTCTAAAAACGATGCTTCTTATGTAATTTAAAATCTTAAAATAACCACGCATGGAGTCTGAGAATCCCTCTGGGGCTAGTGACAGCCTAACCTGGGACAGAGAGGTCAGAGATTTTCAGTGAATGAAAAATAGGCTACGAACAGAATTATTTCTTATTCACAGTGAAGCACGAGAGTAGATCAGGACTCCAAGCAATGAAGTGGGGACTGAATTTAACAGCTTCTCACAAATACCTTTTAGCAATGGAGGAGGAGAGCTAACCCACTTGGGGGTTTTAGAATCAATAGACTAATAGAATTTGTTTTCTAGTTGCTAACTCAATTTCCTATGGATTAAAACAGCAAGATGGGACACTAGGTATAGTGGGTGGTCACTGGCTTGGACACTGTACACAGAGGCTCTTTTCCTGAGTGGGGACCACACTGGGGTTACCTAACTCTCCGTGGTGCACATCTCATCAACCCCTGACTGCGGAAAGTGGTCAAGTCCACTGAAGCTCATGGACCATCATTTTGTCAAGAAAGAAGCACTAGTGTTCACATCATATTTCCATCAAACTGGGACCGACACCCAAGAGTAGGAAGCTGAGAATGACAGGAGTAGGAAGAGCAGGGACACTCCTAGGGTAGGCAGGAGCTCCTTATGTTGTCCTGGGCTGAGCAAAGGCGTGTGAAGGAAGCCATTACATAGCAGAAACAAACCCTTCTGGATTGACTGTGGTTTGGCCTGTGTGGACAGTGATTTTTCCTGGGCCTGTGTATTTTTCTCTTTTTGACTTCCTAAAAATGATATTTCCATTAAAACCTCATTTGTCATTTTTGCTATTTGCACAAAGAATGCTTTTTTTTTCTACAAATGTAGAAGGCAATGACTTCCAGGTACTATCCAACCCTTCGTGGACTAGACATTTTCTCCATCCATGTGTCACAGAACTGACATTTCCATAAGACACACTTCTTCAAGTGGAGCCCTTAGATGTATGTGTGCATTAATTCTCCCCAAGGCACCGAATAAAAAACTCTCAAACCCCATTGCAGACTCAATGCATACAACTATTAGAGAATAGACCAAGAAACTTTTAAAGATGTTTCCCCAGATGTTCCTCATACACACTAAAATTTGAAAAGCACAGTCTCATGGTTACCTCAGGTAACATATGAGCTGCTCCAGGGGGTTAATGCTATGCTAGTGGGCCTGTTACAGTGCCTGCCTTTTCCTGATCTCCAGATAATACCCCATTTGGGTTGAGATATTCAAATGTCGAGGAGAAGAGAAATGAAAATGAAAGTTACAAAGAAGCTGCCCTTTGGCATTGTTCTTCTCACTTCCTTAGAGCTATTTCATTGTAGTTGATGGAAAGAAATCCAAAAGCTCCAAGGTCCTTCATAAACTCAACTCAGACACTTTGATGAAATCTGTAGCTAATGTTGGTTTATGGACTTTGGAGTTCCTGTTGTCTTCTCTTCTAACCAAGATGGTAGCATACTATGACATTTAATCTCTTAAAGATAATAGCATGTATTTTTGGTAAAAGGGATGGTAGTCATTTTGTGACCAATGTCCCTTATGAGGGACAAAGTAAAAATAAAAAATCTGCTTCAAGATTCCATAACTGGAATTCAGGAATAATGAATAGAAGCCAGCAATGACAGCGAGCCCGACACTATTAATGGGCACACATTAAACCAGAGGCTGACAGGGGCCACATAATATGAGATTCTTCCATGGTTAGTGGGAGTTTCAGTGAAGCCATGGGACAAAAATGGTAAAGTTACCATGCAGTGGTGGCACAAGCCTTTAATCCCACTGCTTAGGAAGCAAAGACAGGTGGATCTCTGTGAGTTCAAGGCCAGCCTGGTCTACTGAAGGAGTTCCAGGACAGCCTCCAAAGCTACAAAGAATTCCTTTCTCCAAAAACAAAAACAGAACAAAACAAAAAGGGTAAAGTTTTTGAAAAAGATCTTCCTGCTATGTTTTGAATATGAAATGTCTCCCACAGACTCAAGTGTTCAAGTCTAAGGCCTTTAGTTGGTGGCACTGTTTTGGGAGAAATTAAAAGCTTTAGGGGTATGGCCTAATCAGAAATTGTGGTTCCCTTTTATGGATTCATAATCTCCTTAATAAACGAATTGGAAAAACAAATGGTAACCTGAGTACAATTCATTAGAGTCTAAGAGAAAAACAGAAGGGCAGGGAAGCTGTAAATCTTGGCAGCAGCCAGGAAGAAGGAGATAGAGAAAATGAAAAGGAAAAAGCCATGCCACTTATATGTAGCTTCATTGAAGGGTATAGGAGCCAGTCAAAGATGGCGCCAAGGGGAAGTCAAGAGGGTAAGTCCTGAGATGTTTACAGAAAAGGATGATTGGTTGCCAAGATCGAACCAAATGAGGTTACTGCAAGAATTAACTCTGAAAGGAGCAGACTGGAATGCCATGGCTCTGCCCAAGGTGGGAAGTAGCTTTATTGTTTTGACCAGAAGGAAATACCTCAGGTTTACTAATTTCAGCAATCCTGATATCCAACCTCAGTGGCTTCTAAGGCTCCTGTAACAGGTTACTGGGGGCATGTTCTTAGACTGTATCTTCCCATTTTGATCTTTGTGTTTCCATGCTGAATTCTGATGTCATGATGTTCTACCACATGACAGGCCCATAATCCAGGAAGCCATAAAGAATGGACCAAGATCTCCGAAATCATGAGCCAAAATAAGACTCCCGCCGCTCAAGTTATTTATAGCAGACACTTTCATAATGATGAAAATTCAAAGTTTGACTAAGAATTTGCTTTAAGATGATAATTTTATTGAAATGATTGAAAAATAAGAGTTGAAATATAGCTCAATGGTAAAGCACTTGCCTGGCATAATTGCAGACCTAAATTCAATGCTTAAGTACTACAAAGAAAACAAAAATGAAAACAAAGAGGGAGTCCTAGTTATACCCTTACCAGCCGTGGCTATGTTCTTAAAGAATGTGGGGAAATAGATGATGGTTATAATGACACATGACACACTTAGCAATTACATTTCATAAACCTTACTACTCCTTGGAATAATCCTATGAAATAAGGATGGCAACAAGGAAAATGGGCACTGAAATTGAGTAACTCACCTAAGATACATGTGTGCACCAGGAACATATGTGGCCAGTATCTAGATGCAGTGTGCAAAAGGATTTAAATTTACAATTTTCAATGATGGTAACTCTAATGACCAGGAACCAAACTACAAGCTAGATCTAACTTATAAATTCATTTGCTCTGAGAATAGGGGCGTTTCTAAGAGTCTGGGTTCAAATAAAGGCTATGGTCACTTGTGGGGGTGGAGGGGAGTGAGAGAAATCTATAAAGCCTCATGTTTATGTTCTCAAAGGAGCAGAACCAATGGAGATTTGGGGTACTTCCCTCTCAGACCCTAGTGGGAGATTATAGTTCTGACACCAGTAAGCTGGAGCCTCAGTCCCTGCAAAGACAGATGCAAATGTGGTCAAAATGGGGGGCAGGGCAAGTGAAGGCCAGTGCCCCAGAGAACATTATTCCATGAGAAAAGCTCCCCCTGCTCCAGCATCTGTGATTCATTTAGGCCTTCACTAGACTGGATGAAGGCCACCTGCAGTAGGGAGACTCAAGTGTAAATCTTGTCCTACAAGTCCCTCACAGACATTCATGGGGGATTTTTAATATCTGTGTACCCCCCCGACTATGAATTTAGCTGTCTCTGGCACTTAGGACCTACCTAGGGTAGGCAGGCACCCTAAGTATTATTTCTATTGTCGCCACCTTTAACCTTCTCTACTGTTCTTATCACATTATCCCCACATAAGGGAAAAGTTATGGGCTGTTTAACCTTAGAATTGATAATGTTAGCAAAGTTTAAATTAAATTGTGAATGACGATGCAGACAGTAAATCTATCTGATATAGGAAACTTGTAGTTTGAGGCTAGATCTCTCTGCTTCCAGCAGCTGAGAGAACTTGCAGGAACCATTCTGTTCAATTCCCTCAGTCTCCCTGCCTAGAAAGCCTCTGTTTTCATTCTCCAGAAAAGATGTCAACTTCAAATGTTTTTGGCAAGATCAAAGAGGCAGATTTAAGCAAGAATAGACATCCTGGCCTATCCCCAGTTCCTCCCTTGGCACTTTCCTCTTTGAGATACACTGAATCTTAGCCTGCTTTCAACATGCTCCTCTGCTTCATAGTCCTGTTTCAGGAACCCTTCCTGGGGGACCCCATGACACCCAAGTCACAGCTCTATCATTGATCATTCCACAGACTGTTACCTTTATTCTCTTGTTGTCTGTATTCCCTACCAGACTGCAAGCTCATTAGAAGCATAAAAAAAAAAAAAAAAAAAAATGCCCCATTTCACTTAGCTTTTCCAGGACTGAAGCTGATACATCCCAGGACTCAGGGTGTGTATACTAAATCAATGAATGATTACCTGAATTCCGAAGTCAAGAGTTATTTTACCAATGGCATACTCTTGCTATAAATGGTAAAATAATCATAGCCCCTTCCTCACAAAAATCAAACTCAAATGACAGGTGGCAAGTGGCACTGCCTTTAAAAGCTAGAAACGTCTACATTTCAATCATAAGAGCTGAAATGCTTTTGGGCTTTCAGGGTACACACAGGAGAACTCTGGGCTTGCCTTGTGCTTTCTTATACAATTCTTGTCACTTTGTATCCTCAGACTTTGAAGTTGGCACATGCTGAAAGGACTCTAGGGGAGGAGAAAATACCAACTCAGTGATATGTTCCAACAGGGACAGAAGGATTGCTACTTCATTTCCTGCCAATTTTTAAATTATGAATATTTTGGTATGATTATAAGTAAGCAAGACAAGCCTACCAGGGAACCAAATAATCCCTGAACATGAAAACATAGATTATTGTTTTCCTTCTCTCTTCCTTCAGTTGATATATTTTGCTTTCACAAAACAAAATAGGGTCAAGTTAGACAAGAGAGTTACGCTGAAAATTTTAATTCATAAAATTCCTGCAATAGGAAATTCATTGTCAATTTTCTCAAATCACTCAAGCACATCACTTCCCCATGATTTTCTTGTAGTTTGTAAGTAAATTATTAAATTAGTTTGTCATTCCTTTTAGTTAAGAAATTATCTTATTTGGGCTATACCCCCATTACCTCTCCAGCTTGGGGATCCACTTAAGAAACACCTTTTGAGATATCCCTAAAATATAGGCTGCTTAAAAAAGAATTCCTAGTTCAGAAGAATAACAAAAGGTGACAGTAGACTTCCTTTCAATTTTCTGAAGTAGAAGAAAAAAGCTTAGATTTTATAGCATATTTCTGTAGTAATCTGGAGTGTGCCTTTTGTTATGTTAATGAAGCACACACTACTTATTTGAGGGCCCACTCTGTTTCCTTTCTTAGGAAATCACTTTCAGAATCCAGACAGATTAGGTTAAGTCAAGACTACCTTTGTCATCATCACATTAGAAGCAGATCTTCCAACATCAGCATATGCTAGTTAGCAGAATTAATGAGGATAATAAACAAAGAAATCAAGATTAGCAGTGAATTCACTCAATGGAAAAATCCCATCTTTACTGCAAAATCTTCTCTTTTTTGTCACTAGAATGTCACTGCTAAATATAAGATGGGGATGCTTTGCCGTATAGTCTCACTCCTATTCATGATCAAACACACATTTCACAAAAGGTTTAATTGCATCTAGCCTTAATAACTCTTCTACTTGGAGTCTGCAAACAAGACTCTAGGAAGGTGGGGTATCTTTTTGATATGCAAATATAAGCTGGTAGGAGCTGAGCCCTCCAAACCAATGTTTGAATGGTTTCTTCTTTCTTTTTCCAGGGATGGAATCCTCATCACATGCCCAGTGATGTCATGTTATTTTATGGTCACTTGGCAAATAAGTTCTTCCTAAGATAAATTTTGATTATTATCATTATATCTATAATGATAAATTCATATGCTTTTACAAGTTGTCTCTAAGAAAGTGCTCTGCTTTTTGTTTGTTTTTCAGGAATGAAAGATTAAATTCTTTTTTATTTAAAAATTATTTTTTATTTTACATACCAACTCCAGTTCCCTCCCTCTCCCTCCCCTTTTCCTATATGTCCTCCTCCCCTCCTTCCCATCCCCCATCCACTCCTCAGAGGAGGTAAGGCCTTTCTTGGGGAGTCAACAAAGTCTGGCATACCAAGTTGAGTCAGGACCAAGCCCCTCCCCCTATATCAAGGCTGAGCAAGGTTGCTCACCACAGGAAATGGACTCCAAAGAGCCAGTTCATGCACCTGAGGACAGGTCCTGGTGCCACTGCCAGTCAGCCCTCCAACAGATCTAGCCTTCTAACTGTCAACCATATTCAGAGGGCCTAATCTTGTCCCATTCAGATTCCCCAGCTGCTGGCCATTGTCCCTGAACTCCCAGTAGCTTGGGTGAGCTGTCTCTGTGGTTTACCTCATCATGGTCTTGAACCCCCTTGTTCATATGATCCCTCTTCCCTCTTTCCAGGAGCTCCAGGAGCTCAGCCCAGTGCTTGACTCTGGGTCACTGCATCTGCTTCCATCAGTTACTGGATGTAGGTTCTATGATGACAATTAGGGTAGTCACTAATCTGATTAAAGTGGAAGGCCCATTTTGATCCCTCTCCACTATTATTAGGAGTCTAGGGTCATTCTTGTGGGTTCCTGAGAATTTCCCTAGTATCAGGTTTCTCACTAACCCCATAATGATTCTCTATCAAAACATCTCTTTCATTGTTCTCACTCTCTATCCCTCCTCAAACTTTGTCTTCTGGATCCCTCATGTTCCCACCCTCACCCCACCCTTTCTATCCCACTCCCAATTTATCCAGGAGCTCTTAACTATCTTCCCTTCCTGGGGCCCTCCATGTATTCCTCTTAGGGGCACCATTTTTGCTTAGCTTCTCTGGGGTTGTGGATTGTAGCCTTATATCTTACACCTATCAGAATGGCTAATATCAAAAACACTAGCGACAGCTTATACTGAGGAGGATGTGTAGTAAGGGGAACACCCTTCCATTGCTGGTGAGAGTGCAAACTTGTACAGGCTCTTTGGAAATAAATATGACAGTTTCTCAGAAAATTAGGAATCAATCTAACTCAATACCACTCTTGGGCATATACCCTAAGAATGCACAATCATACCACAAGAACATTTGCTCAGCTAAGTTCATAGCAGCATTATTTTTAATAGCCAGAACCTGGAAACAAACTAAATACCCATCAACTGAAGAATGGATAAAGACAATGTGGTACATTTGGGTAAAAGTATTGCTTGGTGATATTAAAAAAAAAAAAAAAAGACATCTTGAAATTTTCAGGCACATAGGTGGAACTAGAAAAAACCATCCTGAGTGAGATAACCAGACACAGAAAGACAAATGCTGTATGTACTCTGACTCTGTACTCACTAATAAATGGATATTAAATATAAAGCAAAGGAAATGTTAAATTCTTAATAACAAAGTGGAATTTATTTTTCAAAGGCTTCTCCAATAAGACCTGATTTATCTGCAGAAGACAAATCTTGGATATATCTCTTTTTGTTGCTCTCTTACTCAGTGGGACACAAACTCAGGCATAATGTTCTTAATGGCCTCCATTTCCTGGCTACATACAGATATTATGCTAAGTCTTGTAGAGTCACTAGCAAAGAGTGTCTTTACCAGAAACCTACCCACTGTTCTGATTCCAGGTTGAAGACATGGAGGTCAAAGAGCTAGTAAGGCAGAATTTGAAGCCAAATGTGTCTGATTCCAAGGACCCTTTATGGAGTAGAGTGTTTTAAATTCTTTTTGAAAGTGTGTGTGTGTGTGTGTGTGTGTGTGTGTGTGCATTGCTGCAAAAGTCAGGAGAGCTGTAAGATTCCTAGGGCTAGAGTTACTTACAGGCAGTTGTGAGAATCCCATTATGGGTGCAGGGAACCAAAGTGAGCAGCAACGTGGAGCCACCGTTATAGCCCCTCATTCATAATGTTATGATCTTTGTTTAAATAAAATATTTCCTTCTAATAACAACTAAAGTATTTTATTATGAATGTGGCTCAACAAAATTTACCCTCTGAGCTGTGTCTGTACAGCTTAAAGATCAATATATAAAGTAAGGAAATAGGGCCTGGAGAGATGGCTTAGTAGTTAAGAGTACTGGCTGGTCCTCCATAGGACCAGGGTTTGATTCCCAGGACCCACATGGTAGCTCTCACAACTCTCTGTAACTTCAGTTACAGGGGATCTGACACTGTCTTCTGATGTCCATGGGCAGAAGAAGTATGTACATGGTATGCAGACATATGGAGTCAAAACACCCATACACATTAATTTTTAAAAGTAACTAATTAAATTTTCAAACAAAGCAATTATAGGGGTTACTATGGAGACAAACTAATTATTTAACACTTGGACTTTAATGGTAAATGTGGAATATAAGGGCAGCTATACAGATGTGAAAACTTTCCCTTTATCACTAAGATACCAGGCTACCTGGGCAAATTTAAGGGAAAATCCAAATATTCATAGATTCGAATTTCTCTTTAATTTTACAACTAGTTATTCCTGTGGGGAATTAATGTTATCAACATCATTTGTGTGTGTGTGTGTGTGTGTACGTATGTATGTACACATATGTGCAGGTGCCAAAGCAGGCCATAAGGGGGCACTAGGTCCCTCAGAGCTGGAGTAACAGGCATTTGTGAGTTGCCTTAAGTGCTGGAAACTGAATTCTAGTCCTGTGATAGAACATTATATGCTCTTAACCTCTGAACTATCTCTCCAAAAGTGGGAAATAAATTTTAAAGTCACACATATTTTATTATAAGTTTGGGTACAGTTTGAACATTCATCATTTTTTAAATCACCTGTCTTATAAATTGTCACTCAGTTTCTGTGACCCATTTGTCCTAAACAACCCTGAATACACACCCAGGAAAAGACATTCCCATACCACCTGTGATATCACCAGAGGTCATGCATATGGATGGATGGGGGAAATGATAACTCTATTTTAATTAGTCACTCAACCAATCATCTGAAAGTATCATGATACACATAGTTGATTTTCCCCTTTCTACACATTTTCTTCAATAATCCAAACATACTGGCCACTGTATAGAAAATGTACAGCTTAAAATCCTGGCCATACAAATGACGTAGTGACTCACAGGTCCCTTGTACTGTTGCACAGTATAAATAGCATTGCAAGGGAAGATGTAGTTTTATGAGTTCAGTCTAACTCTCTGCAGATCTTCGCTGTGAGCACAGAATATCATCTGACACATATTGCTTTTGCTATGATGAAATCACTGGGATGCAGATTGCTAGTCACCAGCCTAGCAAAGCCTGTGCGTAAGTCCTTTACACCATCAAGTAAACCTTGTGACATAAACATACCCTTTCCTGGTTGGGTTGTCATCAAGCTTGACACAGAGTTATCTGGGAAGAGGAATCTCAACTGAGAAAAATACCACTATCAGACTGGCTTGTGGGCAAGGCTTTGGAGAATTTTCCTGATGGATGATTGATGTGGGAGAATGCAAAGACCCAGCCCATTTTGTGAGTGCCTCTCCAAGACAGGGTGTCCTAGATGATGTACGAAATCAGCCTGATCAAGCCAGGGAAGCAAATCATTAACAATGTCTCTCTGTGATTTCTGCTTCAGTTCCTGCCTCTAGGCACCTGCCTTCACCTCTCTCAATGATGGAGTATGACCTTAGAGCTGTAAGCTGAAATAAACCCTTTCCTCCCAAAGTTACTTTTGGCCATGGTGTTTATCACATCAATAGAAACTAAGAGGCACTGTAAGGGTTATGCTTGGAGTCCTGTTCAACAACCCCAGCCAATTGCTTGTCACTATCCTGGTTCACTTCAGTCTCCTCCTTATTCTTGTAACTCCCAAAAGTGTAAAAACAGAGTAACATGTAAGGGTGAGTACAAAAGGAACAGGTATTAAACATGTAGTGAAAACCCAACACGTACTCCCTGAATGACTTGTGCTGGAGCCATGATCTTCAGAGCCTAGAATAGACTACAAATCCCCACTAGTCTCTTTCAAGAGTCAAATATTTTCCATTGTTCTTAGTAATCAACATTCAATTCCCCTTACAAGTAACTGGGGCCTGGCAGTGTCACTTGGAATAAAATATGGTTACAATAGAATCCCCATGTCTGCTGGTTTTATCATGGGCTTACTGCAGGCTAGCCTATGCTCTAAGCTATGTCTTAGCTTGACATCCCCTGCAAGGACATTGCCAAGAATGGTACCAGAATTATGAACAAATACCACAGACATGGGAGAAGTCTGCTCCTGTGAAACAAAGGCATAGCATCTTTCAAATCTCTACCGGTGGGGCAATCAGGGGAAGCTGAGTCTCTTGGAGGAAAATGGTAGCTAATGGTATGATATCACTGGTGGCATGATGTCACTGGTGGCATGATGTCACTGGTGGCATGATTTAACTGGTGTTGTTGTGATGTCAATGGGAGGAAAGTGAAAGTCTTCCTGTTCTCTGGCATATGAGAAAATAGAGACAAGAAGGCATCTCCTAGGCTTCACCATACTTCTCTTAGCAAGCTATAAATCTAACCAGAATTCTCTCAACCTATTCTGATGCATGTCATACCAACTTCAGGTGAAAGGAGTCCAGAAAAATGTCCTTGCACCTACCAATATAGGAACACATAGACAAGTAGCCCAACAGACCTTATCAAGTTCCCTTCAGCTTACAGCATCAGTTCATCCCACTGTTCAATGATTCTTCTGTATGACTGTAGGAATTCTGTCAAATCTGAGCATTCTTGTATCTTTGGATCTCCACACAGAAGGCTTGTGAAGGCTTCTGTGTCATGCAAAGTTTATGTTAAATAAATTGGTATGTTTCTCCTCTTGTTATCATTTGTAATATATATATATATAGTGAAGAACCTAGTAACAGGTGAGGAAAAATCGAGTAGTTTCCTCTTATGTATCCTCCTCAAGATGTAGAAAAAGTGACCAAGTCTCTGGGGTAAAGCTGGAAGGTGAGGTGTTTGTGAGTAGAAGGCTCTCCTTGTTGAAAAGCTTTGTTACCTCTTGGAGTTTGAATGAAATTGTTCCCAATAGGTTCACATGTTTGAACACTTGGTTCAAAGCTGGTAGTGCTGCTTTTGGAAGGTTGTGGAACCTTGAGTAAGGCTGAGGAAGTGAGACAGCAGGAACTAGCTTAAGGCTGCAGAGCTCAGCCCCACTTCCTATTCTCTTTTGGCTTCCTGACTGTAGATGTAACAAATATTCAAGCCAGACTCTTGCTCCTGAAACCATGCCATCCATGTCAGCTTCCATGCTTTCCCCATCAGGATGGTCTGTATTCCTGTTTTATCACAGTTGCTTTTATAAGGGCATTTAATCACAGTGGTGAGAATGTAACTAAGACACCACACATATTTTTCTAGGACTCTTTTTCCAATATCACTAGGATAAGTTGATTTTGGTCCTACAGTCTTTGAACAAGCCTTTCTACCTCATTTTTGCAGGTACACCTAATTGTGCCTATTGTTACTTTAGTATTTTATACCTTGCAACTGATTAGATGATTGTATTACAATTCTGCCTTTGAAGGTAGAAATTCTGCTCAGGTACAAGGCCTAAATTACACAGTTAATTCTAACATTATCAGAGCTCTATGCAGGAGAACATGAAGCCTTGTCTCAGTTTCATCATAATAACATTGTGATGTTTATATACAATTTTTCTTTGTGTATCTTCCCAAGATTTACACAAGATTAAGGACAATGAAAGAATAAGATTTATAAATACCCAACAGAACTCCAACAAAGACCAATTTTGGGAGATGGCTAAGTTGTATTAAGTTTTTTCTGAGTTTTGACCCCAAGCACTAATGTAAAAGTCAGGTGTGGCCGCATGTACCTATAACACCAGCATTTCTGATATGGAGATGTAAGTATGCCAGTGACTTGCTGGCCCACAAGTCAAACTGAAATGGCAAGATCTAGGTTCAATTAAAGATCCTGTGTAAAACAATAGGGTAGAAAACTATAAAGGAAGACACCCAATATTGACCTCTAGCTTCTACAGTCTCATGAATAAGTAAACACAAATAAGTAAACACACACACACACAGTGGCTTGAATAAGAATAGCCCCCATGAACTTATATTTGAATGCTTACAGAATACCATTAGGAGTTGTATCTTATTGGAGTCTGTGTGTCCTTTTTGGAGGAAGTGAGTCACTAGACATGGGCTTTGAGGATTCAAATGCCCAACCCAGGCCCAGTGGCTAACTTTCTTCCTGCTGCCTGCTGATCTTAATGAAAAGGGTCTAGCCTCCTTCTCCAAAACCATGTCTACCAGCATGCCATAGTGTTTCTGTCATGACAGTAATGAACTAAACCTCTTAACTTTAAGCCAGCCCCAATTAAATGTTTTCCTTTATAAGTGTTGCTGAGGTCACAGTGTCTCTTCAGAGCAATAAAACCCTAACACACACACACAAACACACACACACACACACACACACACACACACACACACAGAAATATACCACACCTCATTACAATGAAACCCCTAGCTCTTATATAACCCTTTGGTTCTTATATTAAATCATTATATATGACTTGTTAGTGCATAATGAGAGATGTCACCATCTCCTTACAGAATCTTTTGAAACCTAAGTTGGCTGAAAGCTTTTACTGATAATGCAAACACAGAAGGAGAAACAAAACCTTATAAACA
This sequence comes from Phodopus roborovskii, assembly GCF_943737965.1. NCBI lineage: Eukaryota > Metazoa > Chordata > Mammalia > Rodentia > Cricetidae > Phodopus > Phodopus roborovskii. The sequence continues at coordinate 1,722,543 of NW_026126629.1, read as the reverse complement.
GTGGGCTGAAATAGTAGTCTCTCACATGGAAAAGAGCCAGTGTCACCCTCAGAAGAGAAGAAGACTTTCCTGAACAGAAAGAAAATATTGGTACATGGAATTTCTTCTCCTGGTTTGTCGTGGCACATAGGTAACTAGTGCTGGCTGAGACCATTTCCTTCATTGTGTTTATCTAGCAGATCCCTAATCAGGTGAACCCACCTTCTTCTCTGGGATCTGGATATATCCTTACACCTTTTTATTTATGCCCCTTTATCCCTTAAAAATCTTTCAGCATCCCTCACCTACCCATTTTATTCCTCCTAAAGACTCAGTAAGATTATTATTATTTATGGATATCTATACTAAGGCACCCTCCATTTTCCTTATTTAAAGCTGAAGCTTGTTATTATGAAAATATTCTTATTTTAGTTACTTCTGTTTATAACCTGGATAACTGTCTTCAGACTGAAGCAACTAGAATTTGTGAAAATGGCTAAACATTAATTGAATTAGTTCAAAAAATTATTTTGAGGCAACAAAGACAACCCTTATTGGAGAATTGTGTTAACCAACAGATTATTTATCTAATTCCTTAACAAGAAATGACTATTTGAACATTTTCTTCCACTCTCTGGTGTCATGTCACTATCTCAATACAAAAAAGACAAAAGTCTCCAACTTCTCAAGTAAATACCAACATAAACTGTATTCCCATCAAAACTAGACCTAACTCCCACTTTTACAAAAGGAAATTGCAAACTCAAGAAATATGACTGCTTTTGTGAAGAGTTTTCAGAATTTGTGTTAAATATTTACTGTAGAACATGTAACTTTTTTCTTTCATCTTCTTAAAAGTAAAGAGTGCATTACCTAAGGAGTCTGGCTGGTATATCTGTTTGAGGTCTCTTAGAGTTAGAATACTTCCAAGGATAGCAAACTGATCTTTTCCTTAGCTAAGACATATCTTGGAAAGATATATATATATATATATATATATATATATATATATATATATCTTAAGCCTCTGATATTCTTGGGGATTCACTTGAAAATATTGTCAGGTTTATCTAAGAAATGTTTCATATAATATCCAAATTGTACATTCATATTTTTAATAAAAGGTGATTATTCAGTTTCTTCATTAAGGACTATTTCAAAAATTAAAAATAAAACTGCCAAACAATCTGAAAAAAATATAAAACTAAGCAAAACCTTGTTGTATCATTTTATAAACTTAAAATAGACATGCAGACAGGATTCACACTACTTTGTCTTCACAGCCTGATAATTTAATGTCTAAACGTGTATAGGGAAGACATATTTGATCAATAAAAGGTCTATGTCTGCCTTCCAGCATGCCCTCACCAAATCACCTCCTCCTCCCTAATAAGCTCTCTATATGCTCAGTCTCTCTGTATGGTCAAATAGATTATAATTCAGATGATTTCTCTTTCCTCTTCACTCACCCATAGGGGAGCTCTATAAAACTCTGTATCTTGCTTCCTCTGTATCCTGTCATTAGACATTCCTAAACCATCACTTCAACTTGCAGTAGTCCCCACTCAGTTTCCTCTTTAAAGTTTCACTCTGGTGTTTGAGAACCATGTTTCCCTGTATCAGATGTTGCTTTATTTATGAGAACCTTTTACAGTTTACAATCCTGGGTTTGTTGATGTGTTGCTTGAAATAAATGACGCCACCCTTCTTCATATGTTTACACTATATCTCCCAAAGGAGAATACACTCGAGAGAATCTTCTAAATGTTCCATCTCCATAAGCACTTAGAACAGTTCATTAACAAAAATGCTGACTAAACGTTGTTGATCCACGGATATTTTTCCACTCCAGCGAAACTAGTAAACCATTATTTGAATGTATTTTGTTTCCTTGGAAGGGTTTAAGGGTATTAGTATATCGTAGCAGTTTTCACACTATTCAACTTTTACATTTTAAATGGATAAAGAAAATGTAATGGCCACAAAAATTGTATACTTGAGGTAAGGTAAAGCTAAATATATTAATTCAAAATAGAAGAAGAATTTTGGAGTGATATACAGCTATGTTTTGTTTTGAGTTCATTCATGTATTTAATCAGGTTTGCCAGAAAGCTTATAGTAAAACTCACAGTAGATTGGAAAACACAGAACAGCAGTTGTGGTAATAAAAATTAAAGTCATGCTACACATTTACAAACTCAGATAAGGAAATTAGAAAATGTGTGAATATACAAGCTAAGGTGGAGGTTGTTGACAAGTTTGTAAAAATAGTGTAAGGTTTAGACTTTAGGCTGTTTTTCAATGCAACTGAAGGACGCTGGTTAGGTTCAGCACCCTGGCCAGCTCCCAGTGCAGGGTCTATTGGTCTAAGATGGAGTCAGGAAGACACCATCTGTTCTTTGTATTGATAAATACTATCCCACAACCTAGAGTGAAGTCGGTGTAACAGAGTCAGTGCATTAGACTTTTGCTGCTGCCGGGTTTGAGGGTGCCTTATTTGGGGTGTGGGGTTTTTATTTCGACCCTTGGATCCTTCACGGAGGAAGGCCTTAAAGCCTGCCTAGGCTCGCCAACCAGAAAGTGCTCTGAGTTCTAGGGACTGAAGAAATCTTTACTGGCTTCGGGGGGAGGGGGAGGGGCTTTATTTCTACTTAAATAGTTGTAGTTCGTGATACATACATACATCAGTTCCTTCAGTTATGATGCATTTGTACTTTACAGCGGACACAGGTGCCGTTAGTTGCTGGAATGGTGCCCTTCCTCCAGACCCCACATCACAGGTGTGAAGTCTGAACTGGAAGATGCATCTTTCCTTGAAGGTACCATCTTGCCAAATTCCTCTGAAAGCCTGCTGAAAACCTGCTCTCCGAGATGGTCAGAAGTTACCATTGGCTTCTTTATTTTTTCCTCCTCTACCCCCCCCCCCATAAAAAACTTTTTGTCCCCGGGAGGGGCAGAGAGGTCGAGGCAAGGACAGGTGGTCTACAAAACAGGAGACAAGGAGTGCTGGCGGGGGGGTGGGGGCTGAGGGTCAAAAGTAGTGTCGCTCCGAGGCTTTGGGGGCGCTCCGTGCTTTCCCCCCTACAGGCCTTTGCAGTCGCCCTCTCCGCTGCGGACACTGGAGAGTTAAGCCAATAAACACGTAAGCGCCGCTCGCTCCCCAATCGGCAAGATGCCTCTCCGGCTTTTGGCTGCATCGACAGCTTGCAACACTCGGCATCTTTTCTGGAGGCGCCTCCTTCAGCGGCTGCAGATGGCATCCGGCTGCGGGCTCAGGGCTCGCAATTGATTCTCGCCCTTGCCCACCTCGGGTGCACACACGCGCCTCTCCCTTCTCCTCCTCCCCTCGCGCTCCTGGGTCTGCGCCCAGCTCGCGCTCGCCCGGCGGAGGAAGCGGTCGCGGCGGCCGAGGCTGAGCAGCAGCGCGCTCTCTCTCTCTGACCTAGGAAGAAGAGTCCACCGGACAACCGACCCTCTGCTGTCTCCAGCGCCCTCCAGCCTTTTGCATTCCAAGCCGAGGTCTTCAGGGACACCTCCCTCCCAGTCGCCACCATGCTGGACCCTTCGTCCAGCGAAGAGGAATCTGATGAGATCCTGGAAGAAGAAAGCGGCAAGGAGGTTCTGGGCTCGGCCGGGTCCGGAGCGCGTCTGTCTCCCAGCCGCACCAGCGAGGGCTCGGCCGGCAGCGCCGGGATGGGGGGCGGCGGCGCCGGGGCCGGGATGGGCGCCGGCAGCGGTGGGGGTAGCGGAGCGAGCAGCGGCGGCGGGGCCGGGGGGCTGCAGCCCAGCAGCCGAGCCGGCAGCGGCCGGCCCTCCAGCCCCAGCCCGTCGGTGGTGAGCGAGAAGGAGAAGGAAGAGTTGGAGCGGCTGCAGAAGGAGGAAGAGGAGAGGAAGAAGAGGCTGCAGCTGTACGTGTTCGTGATGCGCTGCATCGCCTACCCCTTCAATGCCAAGCAGCCCACCGACATGGCTAGGCGGCAGCAAAAGGTAGGTGCGCTGCGAGGCCAGGGAGCGGCGCCCGGACGTCGCCAGGCGGGCGGGGCGAACAATGGGAACCGGCGGCGCAGCTGGCGAGGAGGAGCCCTGGAAGGTGGAGACCGCGCCCTGGCACTGGGGGCCGGTGTCGCCGCGGCCCAGCTTGGCTCGCCGCAATTCGGCTCCGCCAGCGCGGAGCTCCCTAGGATGTGTCAGGGGCCTACAGCACGGTGCGGCGCACACGAGCCTCCCTGCGGGGGAGCGAGGCGGGAAAGTCCCGCTTTGTGACCTGTGTGGCGCGGGGAGTGACTTGCAGCGGGCAGCGCCCACAGAGGCCTTGCTCGCTTGCGGGGTTGCTTGCGCTCTCCCGTGGCAGCGGCTGCGCTGCGCTCTGGCCCGCCCTCCGGGGCGTGCGCTAGGCGGGCGCAGGCTCCCAGCAGGTCCGGTCGCGGGTCGGGAGCTCGGGCTGCGCGGGACTCTTGGGGCAGCGGGCAACCGCAGGGGCAAGTGGAAAAAAAGACAGGTCTGGAGGCGAGGCTTCCCGTGACTCAGCCAAGGGCGCCTCCTCGCAGCCTGGTCAGCTGATTGCCACCTAGGATAGCCTAAGGGTCCTCTTGACCGCGCTTTCCTCTTACTTGGCTTCTCTCCAACCCATGTTTCCCTTTCCTCATGGATCCCAGAGCAGAGGCGCACCTGGTGGGTCCTTGTGCCTGGGTCAGCACCTCCACCATACTCCCTTTGACCCTCTTCTCCTCCCAAGGTGACTTCTCTGCCACCTTCTGGCTCACCAAGGATCTCCAAGCCTGGCTGTTACTGGCTTGATAAGGTGCAGCAGCAAACAGCTTGGCTTCTCGATTATAGTCATCAAAAGCTTTTTGTGTCTGAGGCAGGGGCAAGGCCAAGCCGGCTTTGAACTGCTTTTGACGGAGTCCGGGGAACATTACTATTCCCAACCAGAGAAAGGAAGAAGAGGAGGAGTGGTCACTAAGGGCTGAGGATCTTTGGTGAGGATAGCCAGGAAGGGGTCAGGAGCCCAGTGGCAGTGAGTTAGTGAAGAAAGTCAGCGTTCTGTTTAGCCTCTGGGAATGACTGAAGCACTTAAGCTTGCATGAGGTCAGTTGAGCCTAAAGGCCATGGGTTGTTCCAGCTGTAACCCTATCAAGGTTGAGATGGGTTTCTTCAAATAGTGACTTCTACATTCTCCCATTTACGTCTAAATTACATGTTACTCCAGTAAGGTGTTGGATCTTTCCATATTTACCTTGCATCCTTATCTCAAGGTAGCACAGATTGCTCTGTTTGCTTTGCTTGCATGTGTACACACACCACCCAACACTATCTATCTTAGCTACAATAAGCTTCGATGACAGTTTTATTAAGTCAAAAAGAATCATTTCAGATAGACATACACACTACTCTCCACCCCCATCTGCACAATGACCCCTTCCGAGGCCTTTTGCTTTCCAGCTGTATTAGAGAGAGAAAAACATATCCTTAGAGAAGTAAAATTTTGATACATTTTTTAAGGTTGAATGTGGCTCTACATAGCCAGCTAATCTTAATTTCTGCTTGGAATTATGTTAATTGTCTTTATAGTGTGGGAAATGCTACCTTCAAAATCTCAAGGACTGTATTCCCCAAAGATGTCCTAGCCTTTCAATATGCAAACTGTTTGACTTTAAAGAAAATGAAACAAGACCTTCCATTTATCTGCCAAAGGCTTTGTAGCTGTGTCCTTTAAACAGATGCTTAGGTCAAGCACTGGGAGAAAGGAAAAAGTCTTATCAGCTGAGGAAGGCCATCCTGAGACGATTTCCCCCAATGTCACTGCACATTTCACCTCAGTCCATCCAAAGCTCAGGGGCAAGCCTGTTTTTACACATGACCTTTTCATATCACAGAGACTCTAGGACAGACTGATAATGCTGGGCTTCTGTCAAACTATTTTTAGGTACTGGAAAAACTGTTGCTAAATATACATCCCAGCAAAATAGTCCCAGGATTAGTGGCTACCCTGGGAAGAATATATACATATACATATATTAAGTAAGTGTTCCCTGTTGCTTTATCTTTTACTGTTTAATGCACTCTGGAAATGATGTTCTTCTCTCCAGACTCAAAGTTTTGAAACTCTGTAAGTAATGAAAAGGTTTTCATACTCACTGTGGTAAAATTTAGAGAAAATAAATTAAACTGGTAATTTAATATCAGTCTGGATCCCTATATAATGCTTGTGAGCTAAAGGTAAGCTTTGAACGGACTGGGAACAAATGAACCAGAAAAAGGCAGATGGAAAGACAAATTCAGAGATCAGGATAGAGCAATGCAGAAGGCAGAAAGAAAGAGAACTGCATACAAAAAGGAATTGTGAAACAGGAAAGGAGCATATTTGAGAATACAGTGTACCTTCTGAAACCCAGGAGTCTACATCATGCAGACTTCAGGTGTCTGCAATGTGCAAGACGTTCCACTTAGACCACTTTTCAAACGTCTCACTTTATTTTTAGAGCAGTTTTAAGTTAATTGGAAAACAGACGCAGTTCTCACATGCACCAAACAAATCTCCTACATTGTTAATCATTCAGAAGTATGATTCATGTTACAAAGTTACTAGTAAAGTCTATAGTTTTGTCTAAATTTGTTTTCTGTTCTGAAACCATATTCATATTTGCTTTTGGTTTGGTGATGCAAAGACTCAAACTCAGGGCCTTAATGGGCTTGTCCTTGCATCCTCAGTCCCTGAGATCATTGTTAGTTCTTTTGAAAACCCTGGCATAATTACCAACATCACTCTGAAACTCAAAAGAGCTTTAATAATTTGTCTAAAGCACCATGTAGGCAGATAAAAGAATAAGCATTGAGCCAAGGGGTGGTCTGATTTCCAACCCTTTATTCTGAATAGGAGACACTGGCCAGAAATAGTCTAACGTGTACAAACAGGAACCTGGCACCCAGATACCATGTCATGTGTCCATCTTTACAAAAGGGTGTTTCTACTTGCCCTCAGAAGGTCTTCTCTTCCTCTGAACACCAATAAGATAGTCAAACTTGAGCATAATGAACACAAAATAAAAAGAAACCTCCCTTAAAAAGAAGGGTCCAATAGCTGAGAGATCTACACACTATTCTGTTGTCAGATTTTCTGTTCTTTTAACATTGTTCAAACTGAAAGAAAAGGTACATTAGCTCAGGAGAACAAATGAGAAAAGGCAGAGGGAGAAGATAATGCTGTGTGGACAATACTGATGTTTAATTCTCCTTTACTGAATGCTTGGGCATGCAGCCAATCTCTTCAATGTAAAGAAAAGTCTATAAACAGACTATGTGAAAAATATATTTATTATTTATATATTTTGTCTTCATTACTACATATTAATGTGATGTGCTTTTACTGACTGTGTATGACCCAAACCAAAAATTTCCCTATGAGGCTCTCGTGATACCAATCCAGTAACTCAAAAAATGCCAACAGATCTTTGCTTTTTCTCCCCCTTCTTCCTCAGAATGGTTAAGCAAATACCTAGAGTTGGCAGGGCAGAGCTGTACCATCTGTTTCTAAGTTACATAGTAATGGTGATGGGTGGCTACCTCATGTGAACCAGCTACTTATAGGCACTGCTAAGGGAATATGAAATCAGGCACTGTAAACAGTGATGTGTAATATTTAGATCGACAGGATGATTTTAATTAGGTAGCCATTATTTATAATGCCTGGATTACAGATAGCCTCATGTAGACCTTTTGTGTGCATAAACATATGTGAGTGACCCCATATGTATGTTGTATGTATGCATACATTAGTGCACATGATAGTGGAAAGGGACAGTCCAAAATTGAGTCTACTTTAGCAGAACTATTTTATTTAAGAGGACTGTATCCTTGGTTGAAATGTGTCTTAAATTGAAACTCTTTCCTACATGATTCAGCTTATATTGTTCCATGAAATTATGGCTACCATTGAGCCACATTTTGCTAGAGAGATTCCATCTCTGTTGTTTACTTACTTTCCTTTATTTGGGCATGTTTCAAAAAAAAATGTTCACAAAATTCAAGACCCAGTACCAGTTAACTCTGTATGGTCATGAACATCTTAGTGATTCCTTCATTTCCAGCTTTAAGTACCCAGATTGCTCTACTATTCAAAAAATTTAATCTTTGCCCTGCCAAAGGAAAACATGATTTTCATTTTAAATAAAAACTACTCTAATATTTCAAGATAACCAACTGACTGTTAACCTAATTTCCTTCCAGCAGAATTATAACTTTATCAGGAGAATAATTAAATTATTTAAATCTGCCTTTTGCCCCTGCTCCCAGTCTATTTGGTGCAGTAAGAAGGAACTACTTATTATATGTGGTCCTGGCATGGACTGCCCTCTGAAGATGCAGACTGTAGAAAAATAATAAGGTGTCCTTGCCTCGTTACATACCTAAACTAACCTTCTGCTACCCTACAACCGGACTTAAGAACAAAGGAAATTAAAGTTTTCATTCCTGAAGATTCGTTCCTATAAGGTAATACACGTCAAAAAAAAAAAAAAAAAAAAAAAAAAAAAAAAAAAAAAAAAAAAAAAAAAACTCAGAGATCTTTCCTCTGAAAAAGCAAATGAATGCCACATCTGTAACCTATCACATTGACTATGACAGAGTTTAAAACCGAAGCTGGGATGATGGAGAAAGTGATACCTTAAAAATAAACCCTAAGCAAGGGAGCAGACACTCACTCCAGCAAGCCCTCATCTAGGCTGGGCAGTAGAATTTGTGGTGTAGTTTGAAAGATAGTGGGCATAGGACTCAAATAAGTTGAGAGAGGGATAGAGTTTATTAGAAGATGTTGGTTGCAGGTGCTAAAGAAGGGGAGGGGTGGTGTCAAGCTCACTCAGATTAGCTTGATACTGGGGAAATCTTCGTGGTAGCTGTGCACTAGGGTTATAGCTTATAGAATTTTCAGACTTTTTCTATAGTGGGTACAAGAAAATTCTAGTTTTAAAAAAAACTAGAATGTACTAGTCAGAGGAAAACCTTGAGGTAACAAGAATGTAGAAAAGAATCACTAACACTGATAGATGGATTCAAGTAACAGAAAACCAACTTAAGTAACTTAATCAAAGCAAACCATTAAGCAGAGATTAGATTTATCAGGGCATGTAGTTAAAAGGCCTGCTTCAGAGGTAATTGAAGGCATGACTAGTTCCGGGAATTCAGATGACTTTGCACAATTTTTAAAAACTAAATAATGTGGAGTATATATTGAAACTACTGTCTGAAGGCAAGTGTAAAACTAATGGGTCATAGATTCTAGGCAAGTCTATTTCTAGGGTAAGTACATCTGTCATTTGCAGCAAGAGGCAGGGCACCTTTAGATAATTGCTCATTTCCTTTAAATATAATTGTTGATTGTTCCAGAAAATGTAGTTGCTCATTAGCAAGACATAAAATCCTTTGAGCTTGGAGTTGGCATGTTTTCATGTTATGAAATAAGGCACTTTCCAAATAATCCAGGGTGTTGGAGATAAATTCAATCTGGCCAACTATGCAAGTCTTCAGATGAGGGTAGAAGACAGGCTACATAGGAGATTTTAAGCTGTAATTTTAACTTGGAGCCAACCCACAAAGTTATTTTGTCTATGAGCCATTTCCCCTGTTTTTAATTAGTCCTCAGCTCTTATAACTCCTAGATACTTCACAATTAAAAATTTGAATTTCTAACTTTGCTTTTGGTTAATGCCATGGCAACACTAGGACAGATTTTTTTTGTAGATTGATAAAAAAGCAATACAAAGAGATTCCTCTGCCATCGCTTAAACAATAGAATGTGCATCACTTTTAGTTATGGCAGAACAGCAGTGCTCTGCATCTTGCCAAACCCTTTTCTTCTTTATGTTGCATAGCGGATCCCGATGGCCTGACCCTAGCCCCTGGGCAGCATTGCTGAGAGACAGTCTGGCACCGGGAACACCATGTTCCCTGTTTCTGGCAGTGGTTCCTGTTTTCTTGTTAGGATCAGAGTCATCATTTCTGCAGAATTCAGGGCTTGATGGTCAGCACTATCTTATTAATTTTTATTGGTCAGTCCAAACCTATAATAGAATTGCTTCTCTGTTTTTATCAGATAATAAAGGAGGGAGACGGCTGATGGTTAGTCTATTCATATCTCCATGGACAGTAAGGACAGTGGTTAAGAGCTTAAACTCTGAGGCTTGTGACTATTTCCTACCTGTAGCAGTCAGTTATAGACTCTGTGATCGGCAATTTATTTATTCTCCCAGAGGTTCAGTGTATGAACCAGCAAAGTAGAGGGTGGTAGTTGTACTGTCACCTTTGGGTTGTTATAAAAATTAAGTGAGATAATATAATGAAGTTCTTAAAACTCAGGCATTTGGTTAATGTAAAATAAGTATTAGTTCTTGCACTAGAAAAGCTCATGTATGTGATGTATGTACAATTGCATGCACACACATACAGCATCATTATTTTTATCTGTAAGGCTTATGAGAATTAAAATATGTGATGTATTTCTGCCACAGTAAGGGATGTATTTCTAGCTTCTATCATCAGCAACATAACATCTAGAAAAGCAGGTAGCTGTCATTATAACATCTTCTACAAACTAGGTGGAGCTAAGCATGCCATATATCTCTGTCTTCCTTTTGCCAAGATGTTTCACTAATTTTATTAAAAGAAAATGGATCCATTTCTCCAGCTTAACCCACATCCTTTGAATATGTGATTTGTTAAATGACTAATGGTAAGCACACATTAATGAAAAGACTTACTTCATGTGTAACAGTGTCTGAGGCCACTCAGGTGGCTTGTGGCAGGACTTTCAGAATTCCTTCTTCTCCTTGTCACCTTTATTCCCCATCTTATGTTTTCTGTCATTCAATAGGACACTTAATTTCATCAAGTCTTGATATTTTGTTCTTGATACAAATAGCTCTTTTATAACTGTTGGCTTACCATTGTAGTATCAAACTGTTGGTATCACTAATGCACTTATAAAGAGTAAATTCTAAGCATATGTGGCTAATATTAAGTGCATATATATGTTCATGTATTTAGGCATGAAAGACTTACAGGGACAGACAATGTATAACAAGCACAGTTATAAAGTCCTCCACATTCATACTCTTTCATTCCGTAGTAGTACTCAGGTGGTGAACTATGTGACCTAAATTAAATTAAATTTTGTAGTCTGGTGGCTATGTGACCTAAGTTACTTTTCATGATGCTGTGAACAATTACCTTCCACTTATCTGAGAAATGATGGAGATGGCATACTTAAAGCTGCCCTTGGAGCTGGGTAGTCATAGTGGAGTCCATGGGGATTTGAGGCTATGGCAATGAGAGCATGAGGTTGCTTGTTTACATCTCAGCCAGTCAAGAATCAAGACTTGAGTCAGAGCTAGAGTAGGACTATGACCCATGAGGTTCCCTGCCCCCCCCACATCTTCCTAAGAGATGCACCACCCATCAAAATAGTGCTACCATCCAGGGACCTACACTTCCACATGTGAGCCTGAGGAGGGCATTGCATGTTCAAACCATAACAGGTCCACTCGCCAGTCACTTCTTCTTTTGTAAGATGGAGAAACATTATCAAGAATTGCAAGAGAAAGCATAGCAAATGCTTACAAATCTTTTTATATGGGCCCATGTTGAGGAAATACTCACAGTAGCAGTCATCATAGCATTCATCAAGTTTAGTACCCCCTGCTGGGCGGTGGTGGCACATACCTTTAGTTCCAGCAGTTGGGAAGTAGAGGCAGGCGGAGCTCTTGTGAGTTTGAGGCCAGCCTGATCTACAAAGCTACACAGAGAAACCCTGGGTCGGGAAAAAAAAATAGTTCCCCCAAGGTTCCTACACTGTTTCTTATTGCTGTAACCTTCCCAGAGCTGGTTCTTATGCTAAAACATCCAACTCCCCTTTCTTCTCTGATTCACTCCTATTTGCACTTTAATTAACTCTAGCATTAGCTCCTTAGGAAACCCTCCCAAGCCTTTACATTGGGCTAACTCCCACCACACTCTGTGATATGGGTCATTCTACCTGTGTACACAATATTTAAATTACTGTGTTGTGTGCCTCTCTTCTGCCAATGAGAACATTTATTTTTCTTCCATTCCTTGCCTATCAAACAATGTCAGGCACGCAGAAAGTCCTTGTTGAAATTCTACACCAACATTCTATTTCCTAGCAAGTTTTCAAAGGCAAGAGGCTAAGGACTCTGAATTCTGCCTATTAGAGATACACAACTCTATTTTACTTTTATGAAATAGGTAATCAATTACCAAAGAACTTCAAGTAATTTATTTCAGAGAAGCCTGTTATCATTTACCACCACACTTGCCTTGTTTATCCTGAGAGCTGACAAATTTTTAAATCCTCCATGAAGAAAAGTCTTTTGAAACAACATAAAAATTATAGATTTCTTACAACTGTCGAATTCCAGTTAAATCTCAGTCAGTATGATGTGTGTTTAAATGGACACAGAAAACTAATAAGTGCTGTGGTGAATGTGTCTGTACTGGGTATATGTTTTATGATTGGATGCATCCAACCTGCCATTTCTGAAGAAAAGGAAAAGGCAGTCAACAACACTATAGTGACAGTTGTAGAGTTGCCAAAGTTCTGGGATCTGTAAGTTCTGTATGTTTAACATAGATAAGTATATTTATTTTGGCTACATTTAGGAGACTTAGGAATTACTTTATCTGTTCTTTTAGTGTAAGTTATCTCTTCCAGATTAGGTTGGATTATGAATAAGTAATAACTTCAGGACTTTTGCATATTGGTATAGTAATAAGAATATTATAGGTATGAAATGTCTATAAAGGAATAAATTATTTATGGGTATGGCCTCTTTCTGGTTAAATGAGAAAATGTTCTTTGCTGTTTCAATACTTTCATTTTAACAAGTGTGTGAAAGGTTTTAAAAGTTATTTCTATGATAAAGTCCACAGGTATTTCCATCTGCCAACTATTCTGAAATTGAGAGGTGGGTAGTATGCTGGTGCTTTTCATTGTCACAAACTGGAATCACCTGAAGGAACTTCAGTTGCCTAAATCACAACTGGCCTGTGGGCATGTATATTTGACATTGTCTTGACTGCCAAATGATGTACAAGGGCCTGGGCCATCCCTACGGGTGGTGCCATCCCTAGGCAAGTGGTTCTGGGTTATATAAGAAAAGTCGCTGAGCATAAGCCAGTAAGCAAGCCAGTAAACTCCTCTATGGTCTCCATGTTCCTGCCTTGCCTTCCTTTGATGATAGGCTGTGAGCTGTAGGCTAACGTAAGCCCTTTTTTCCCAAGGTTGCTTTTGTTCATACTGTTTCATCATAGCAACAGAAAGCAAACAAGAATAGGGAGGAAAAAGATCGTGTGTGTGTGTGTGTGTGTGTGTGTGTGTGTGTGTGTTGGCACTGGTTGTGTTGTTATAGTATTTATTCGTATTATTTGTGAATTATGCACATGAGTTTGTAGGCATATGTACCCAGGAACCTAGACATGCATATTCAGAGGCCTTAGAAGGACATTTCTACCTTATGGCCATGAGATAGTATCTCTCCCTGAAGCAGAAACTTACTGTTTCAGCTAGGCTGCTCAGTGAGTTCTTGGGATCTGTGTCTCCATCTCCCACCATACAAACTAGGGTCACTGGCACCTTTAACATCCTGTATTTTTATGTGGATGTGATTTCAAACTTGGGTCCTCATGTTTACAGAGTAAACACTCATTGCCATTGAGTCATCTTCCAACAACCTATGAAATGGAAACATTTTTTAAAGTTGTTCCAGGAGCACATGCTAAGTTACAAACCCTCCAAAGGGTGTAACGCTTTCAAAAAGACAATGGGGTTTGACAAAAGTACAGAATGGTTCAGGCAATTGACTGTGCCACTTCTGAAGGCAAAAGGAAAACAGTGAAAATTCTTGCAAATAATCACGCCTTCTGTTGCCCATGTAGAAAAACAGCCTTTTGGTGTGGATGGTAGGCATGGCGTTGTTTAAGCAAATGAGTTGAAATGTAACTTGAATATCTACTTTGGCGATCTTTCTGACAAGTATAGCAACTGTTGTCTATAAGACAGTGTGTCATAACATACTGTGTTTAAAACATTTCTTGGGGGCTCTTCCATATTCAATTTTTGTTTGTTAGACATCATCAGACAATGTTATACATTGTTTTGAGCCACTTCTATAAATAAGAAACTCACTGGATCCTGTAAGCAAAACACTCAAAGGCATTTTTAGACAGCCCTCCTCACCTCTTGTAACCTAGCAGTCTGACTAAGACATTGGAGTGTGCCCATATAGAAAAACTAGTGTAAGGCAAAACGTGGTGAGTTCACTTTATTAGTGTGTGTGTGTATACTGGCACATGTTGCTGTGGCATGTGTGCAAAAGTTAGAAGATATTATCCAGAATTGGTTCTCTCCTTCCACAATGAAATTGAATTCATGTTATCATGTTTGTGTGCCAAAAGCTTTTATCCGTAGCCATTCATTCCATCAGCTATAATTTTTAAATATTAGTTTTTTCTCCAGATACCAATTTCGGCCTTTGATATGGATTATTATGTCTCCTATATGTCTTCATATAGGAAAGAACTAATTGAAAACCTCACAATGACTTTAATGAAAGTAACATACTACTTGAAGATGAGTCTGTCCTAATTCATTATAGCTGGTGTCCTTATAAAACGGGATAATTTGGACCTGGAGACATGCACATTGGGAAAATACTCTGTGAAGAAGAAGACAGAGAACAGAGTGCTGCTTCTACAAGCAAGGACCATGGAAAATCACACCCCAAATAGAGAAGCTAGGGCAGAGACACAGAGCAGATCACTCCTCACATTTCTGAGGAGCAATCTCTCCCACTACCATGACCAGCATTCTTAAAGGCACATGGCTAAAAAGCTTAGTTAGAGCAACCCTTACTAATACAGCCCTCTCCCAACGTATGTCTCATCTTTGGCAGCATCAGTACTAACAATGACATTAGCCACCCAAATCAGAACATTTCCAATTCTCCTCTCTGTCTCCAATACAGACCTTTGACCATTCTGCCAGTACTGGATGTCCAGATGCTTGCATTAACACTGCTCAAGGTCTGGATGCAGACTGTTGGAAGCCTGTGGATGGCTTCTGGTGATTTATGGTGAAACAAGTAACTATCCTATGGCTTTTCCTATGAATTATCCTATGGCTTTTCTCTTGCTAGAAGGCCTAAGAGGATTTTCAGTCAATTTGGATGCATTTATTTGAAACATATTTTAAAATATTTAGTGATAAGGCTTATACACTTTGAGTGTAAGTACTTCATCTTGACCACAGCCAATAACATGTAGCCCACTGAAGGCACAGATCTACAAGCCACTTATAGAAAACCACTTCCCATGGCATTGTCCCTAGATACCCTTAAACCACTCAACAGTAACTGTATTTTCTCAACCAGATCTTTTGCTTCAGTGTTTTCTGCTTGACGAGTTCCCAGTGGTGCTGTGATACATCTAAACTGTCCAAGGCAGAACCATGCAACCCAGCTTTACATCTCTACTATGCTCATCCTCACCACTATGTCCTCCATAGATTCAGTTGATACACCTTATTTAATTATTCATTTCTTCCTCCCTCCACTTTCATTTCATAGTTCATGGGCCTACTTTGAGACTTCAAGTTTGCTTACATGCCTGGTTGTATGAACCTTTTGTTTTGTTTACTTTTCTTTTTCCTGTGATTGAAAAAAAAAAAAGCAACTCAGAAGCGAAAGGATCTATTTCAGCTCACAGTTTGAGGGCATGGACTATTATGGTAATGAAGTCATGGTGGGCAGAAATTGAGGCAGCTAGTCATATTGCACCCACTGTCAGGAAAGAGAGAACTAAAAAATTATGAATGTTGGTGTTCAGCTAGGATTCTTCCTTTTGTGAAGTCCAAGATCCAAGCCCTTGGAATAGTATGACACTCCTCCAGGACAGGTCTTAGCCCCTTAATTAGCCTAATCAATAGAATCACTCATAGGCATTTGAAGGCCAATCTAATCTAAGTAGTCCCTATTTGCTGTGCCTCCTTAGTTATTCTACATCAGTCCAGTAAATAATTGTCATTGACCATCACACCTGACTGCCCTCTGACCTCCTATCTTGTCCAAATATCACACAGCTACCAGAGGAACTTTTTCTGAAACACAATTTCCAACGTGACCAGAGTTCCTTTGCAGCTTCCTATTGAAAACACAGGATAAAACCTGAATTTATTTGTATTCTATCACTCCCTTTCCATCCATCCTCAGTTCCTACAGTTTTCCTGCATGTCACTTTGCCTATGGCCATTTCTGAACATTTGTGTTCACTTGGGTCTCAGGGTCCTTTGCACTCTTGTATGAAAGTCCCCTCCTCTCACTGTGACTCTTACAGAGATGATGACACTCAGTTGTTAAAAAGAATAGTGAAGACTTCAGGGTGTTTACTTTGTGTAGCCTTTGTTCTGGATATTTGCAAGGCTTATGCAATTTATTAACTGTACACTGCAGTGATTAGTCATCCCAATCATACAGAGGTGAGGAACTAAAGTAGTTAATAAATTTGCCTGGGTCACACATTTAGTAGACAGCAGTGTAACTCAAGCCTGTGTGTGTCACTCTGTGCTCTATTAAAAACATCCAACCATTGGGTCCATGAGATCTCAGTTTTTTTCCATCTTTCCTTGGCAGAAATCACTCATTTACTGTATCCAGGTGGAATCTGGCAGTCCTTGCGCAGAACAGGTGCTCAACAGTCAATGCTTGCATCCATGTTCGTTTATGGAATGGTCATATTTACAGCATGTTTCTTAGATTTCATTCACCAAAAGAACCCTTTGCATAGGTAGAACATGAATTGTGAGTCCCTGTCTGGTAATGGACCATCTCCCTAGCAGAAACAGACTAGAGAGAGAGAGAGAGAGAAAGAGAGAGAGAGAGAGAGAGAGAGAGAGAGAGAGAGAGAGAGAGGAACTCAAATGTCTTCATGTGGTGACAAAAGGTCACAGATTAGGTTTGAATGTAATACTTAGTACTTTACAGTTTTGTGGGGAAATTTGGGGAAAATCTCATGAAATTATTCCCTATATATAGAAGCAATATTTATGGGGCACTTCCTCAGAGCTGTTGTTGATCCTCAGCTTTATTTATTTTTTTTTTACCATATTATTAGCTTTTCTGTATTTGTCATCACGTGTAGAATTAGAATGCTCATTTTCTGTAAACCCTACTAATGAGAAGCAATTTATATTTACATGTAAATTCAATGATCAGGGCCCTGATGCAAGCTTTCTTCTAAGCAACCAGTGGGAAACCATGATCAAGTTAAGCCAACCCCAAAAGGGCACAATGCTACAATAAGGACATGTGAATACCAGGTCCACAAAAGGACATAGGGAGGCCTGATTTATGCTGTAGGGATAGAGTCTGTCTTAGTTAGGGTTTCTATTGCTGTGAAGAGACACCATGACCACAGCACTCTTATAAGGAAACATTTATTTGTGGTGACTTGCTTACAGCTCAGATGTTCAGTCCATTATCATCACGGCAAGGCAGCATGCAGGCAGACATGGTCCTGGAGAAGTAGCTGGGGGTCCCACATCTTGCAGGCAACAGAAAGTGGTCTGAGACACTGGACAGTATCCTGAGCATAGATGAGACCTCAAAGCCTGCCTCTACAGTGACACACTTCCTCCAACAAGACCACACCCACTCCAACAAGGCCACACCTCCTAATAGTGCCACTCCCTTTGGGGGCTGTTTTCTTTCTTTCAAACTATCCCAGGCTCCTTCCTAGAGAAAGAATTTATAAGAACACCCAGCCATAATAAAAGTGTATCTCTGCCCCACTGCCTTGTGATTCCATCCTGCTATGGAATGCCTAGGCACTGGGGAACAGAGTACTTCTCCTCTGTGTTTGTCACTGCCTCCCCCCCAAGTCTGGTGTTAAGTGGTAAGATTGGTGAAAAGTTCTTTGACCAAGTCTGCTAGTGATAAGACCACTTCCTTCTTAATATTAGCTGGTCTGATCACTAACAAACGTGGTCAATGCCAGCCCAGCCTTCCAAAATTCCAATATAAAATGTAGGCCTCCTGGGAGAGCAGGGAATTTGGGCCTAAAGTAAGATCCAGACGCTCTTGGGTCAACAGGTCATATACCATCTTAAAAACTTCAGAACAAGTTGGTGCCTATCAGAAGGTCACCTGAAGCTTCCAGAAAAGGTGAATTTTGAGCTGAGAAACAGGGAGGATCTGGACACAGGGAGGCAGAATAGATGTCCTTGGGAAAAATATGAGCAAAAGCACAGAAGCCAAACAAAACTTCAGCAAAGAATACTTAGAAATCTTGTGACTAAACAGACAAATCAGAACCAGAGAACAGTCACACTGAGCAAGACATGGCTTTGCCAGTTGTCTGTGTCTGGTAGGGAACAGGGTGACTGAGAAGATGCATATGCCTTAGTGACTCCTATGGCACAGAATTGAAGACAGACAGAGGATCTATCAAAATTCACAGGCTCCCGGGATTTCCAGGTGGAGAATGCCCTTGCTGTGGGTGCTTTGTTTTCCCATAAAGCTTTAGGGCTCTAAACACATGCCTAGGGTCTTATTTTCAGAGGACATTCCCAGCACCAGCATTTTCTATGACAGTCAAAATAACTTTCCTAGGGTCAGCAGATGTCCCATGTGATCTGCCCACTGGCAGAGGAGAGGAGGAGTTCTTTCTGCTCTTCTTCAGGCAGGCTGGGGACTGCTATAATGATTCAGCAGCCTAGGCATTCAAAAAGAACAGACTGACTGGTTAAGCTTGGTCTTCATTTAATTAATCAGAGGCATGTCCTCCTGCCCCAAGCAGCACTTCGAAACAATCCTGGCTCAATACTGAGTCCAAATAGCTCTTCATGTTTTTTTGCTCTTGGTTTCTCTGAAGAGAGCTCAAAGCTCTCACTCAGTCAATATTCAATTAGGATTTGACTCAGAAGCCCGTGTTGGCTTCATAGAGGGCATCACTTGAATTTTCCATATACCTTCATTTGTTACAGTAATAAAACTAATCCATCATTTCCCCCCAAATAACAAAGGATGATTCAGCCTAATCTAAATATTATTCCAAATTAACTGTCTACTTCCTTATGATTTGACAGTTAATGACAGCAAGGGATCAGAGTGTTTTCTTCCCATCCTTGTGTTTCCAGCAGCCATTATTCAGCATTACCTTTGTCACTGAGCTATAGTTTCAGAAAAATAAAGAAAAAAATCTTTGACCCCAAGGATTACAAACATAATCCCAACAAAGATTTTCTACAGCGTTGAAACATAGATATCTAGAGAATGCAGCTACTTCTTTTGACTTAATTTATGCCAAATTAACTTGCTTCCCTGAAAACCAGATCCCTTCTGGCAACAGTGATATGAGGAGATATTTGTATCAACCTGGATCAGAGTTTATAATGTTCTGCAACCCAAATCTCAGCAGCTGTACATACTTCACTGAATTGAAGTAAATAATTTGAATATACTCAGCATGGTCATTCCACACAGAAAGAAAGCCCTTTAAAATGACCCAGTAAATCTACTGCCTCACTTTGAAGTAATATATCCACTTTAGCTAAAAGTAATATTTGTGTTACTTCATAAGAATTTTTGCCTATTAAATGAAGAAAATGTTACCAGGTCATTGAATATAAAATATTGGTTTACCTTCTAATTGCCTTCTTAGCAAGTCTTGTTATAAATGTATCAAAACTAAAAAAAAAAAAAAAAAAAAAAAGAAAAACTCATGCTTTTATATTTCCTTCCCTGGTACTGAGACTACAGGCACATGTGATTTGTGTAGGGATAGGGATGACCCCGAGCATCTGGGAATGTTAGAAAAACACTATCAATGTTCCATCCTCAGAAAGGCATGTTATTGGTGGAAACCCTACTTTCCTTCTGTAATTGTTTGAATTGTTTGGGATTTTACACAATGAAAGAACTTCCTCGCTTAAAGATTATGAAATCACTCAAGCATTTTCTACTACTTGTATTCGTTTTTTCGGCTTTACATTTTGAACTCATCTGAAATTTATATTTTAATTGATAGAGTTAATAGCTCGTGGTATGATTTATTTTCTTTCTGAATGTTTTAGCATCATGGAGTAAGTAATCTTTGTTTCCAGCATTCATAAATAACTTCTTCATAAATCTCAACAAATAATTCTGACTAGTTTGAGGGTTTAATTTTCTTTGTGAGATGGAGTTCCCTTAAATAACCCAGGCTGGCTTAAACTTTGAGTCTTCTTCCTTCATCCCTTCTTCAGCCTTCCAAAACAGCAAATTGCCCCACCCCTCCCCACCCTGCCATCTATCTGAAGCAAAAGCTATTCCTTCTAACTTTTCCTTTGGAAACAGTCACAAAGATTTCACTGCTGTTCATGGATGGCAGGTACGGGTATCTATTAGTATGCAGTTCCTTACATTATAATTCAGAATATCACTAATCTTTTTGCATTTTTAATTTTGAAAAATTGTTGTTTCTATTAGTTTAAAATAAAATTTCATTCTGATTTTGATTAAAATTCAATTGTACCCATCTGTGTGTGTTTGTGTTTAGTGTTTAAGGTGTGTGTGTGTGTTTAGTGATGGGTGTGCATGTTTAATGATTTGTGTGTGTTCAGTGATGTAAATGTTTAGTGATTTGTGTTTAATGACTGTGTGTTAAAGATTGTGTCTTTAGTGATGTGTTTAATGATTATGGGTGTGTATTTCTGTGTGTGTGTGTGTGTGTGTGTGTGTGTGTGTGTGTGTGTACGTGCAACATGCATGTATGCAGGTCAGACAACAACTTTTAGAAAACAACCGTTTCCTCTTCTCCATTGTTTAGAGTCAGGTTACCTCTTGAGTACTCCAGGCTGGCTGGTTAGTGCTTCTAGTGACTCTCTTGTTCTCCTACAGTCACCGAGGAGAGCTGGGCTTGCACGGACACCTCACCGGCTTTTTAAAGGTTCTGGGGTTACCAGGCTCATAGTAAGAACTTTTACTCCCTGAGATAATCCTCCAAACTTTAAATAAAGCTAATGTCATTATGACATCATGTCCCTCTATCCAGAAATCTGTGTTGTTCAAAGTTGTTCATGTTCTAAGTTATTTTATTCTTGAATTTTTTTTAAATCCTTAAAGTTGCTGTTAAATGTGCTCTCAAGTAAAATACAATATTTATTAGACTATTTCTTCTTACTAACTGCCTCCTTAACTAAAACTTTCTGTTCCTTCCTGAAAACATAGGATCTGAGGGTTGATGGCTACTCCAAACAATCTGGCTACTGGCACCTCCCTCAGCTGAGGTATATGTTTAGAATAATTGGACTTCCAGGTTTGTTTGAGCTAGCTTTGGTAACTGTAATGTAATTTCAGTAATTACAACCCTGTAATTCAATCACATTTTGTATAACCTAACTGTGATTGGGAAAAGTAAGAAAAGCCCTTTTTTACATTAACAAGTCAACTGATATGACCACATTTAGAAAACTAATAAATCATAGCTGGTGGAACTAGTAAAATCTTGAGGACAAGGATTTTTGAATTTTTGTTGTGTTGGCATTGGAGATACAGACAGGAAGCCCAGCTCTCCACGGTTACCCCTGTGGACTGAGGAGTTCCCCTAGACATTTAGAAATCTCCTCTCAGGTCACATGGGATTGGTGGCTTCCATGCTGTAAAGAATTTCTGAGCAGCCAGCTCAAGGAGCAGAGTTGGCATTTAATGGAGGTGTTTTTAATATAGGTTTAAGCACAGGGTTAAGAGAAAGACAGAGGTGATTGAAAGAAAGACTGTAGGTATCTTGTCTATGAACCTGTATTGGTGGCCACACTCCTTTGGGTATGGCTTCAGGCAGACATTGAAAGAGGAAAGCTTGAGGCAAGGCTTCTGTTTGCAAGCTCTTTTTCTTGGGTCAGCCAATCTGGTAGGAAGGGCAGAGAAATGTTCCCACTTTTCTTTGTATTTTTCTGTGTAAGTGTTCCCCAATAAACATCCATTTATCATTTATCTTGGGCCTAGTGAAATCATTACATCAACCATCGCACCAATGCCTTCAAAAGACAAACATATGAACTTCTCAATGAAGAATCATGGAAGTAAGAAATATCAAGATGTGGGGACAGGCTCCTCAAGGGAGAAACTCAGCTAACTGAGTTTAACTAATTAATTAGTTTAACTAATTAAAATAATAATAATAATAATAATAACAACAATAACAATAATAATAATGTAGTCATAGAGAACATTTGGGCTGAGCTTGAAGTTTATATTTAGGTTAAGAAAACTAAATGAGGGATGGGAAGAATGGGGAGGGGGATATCTCAGTGGTTAAGTACACTTGCTGCTCTTGCAGAGGATGCAAGTTCAGTTTCCAGTATGCACATGGCAGCTCATCACACTGTATTTCCAGTTCCAGGGGAGCTGACCCCCTCTTTTGGTCTCCAAGAGCACCATGTCTAGAAGTAGTCACTTACATACACCCAGGCAAAACATTCACACACACACACACACACACACACACACACACACACACACACACACAATCTTAAAAAAAACCAACGTAAACTCAACGCTCTTATTTGTGATTCTCAGACTTATCTGAGGAAAACACACAAGGTCATTCTAGCACCTGGGTCGTTGGTCCTTTCCTGTGGAATATCTGCATCTGATGTAACTGCTAGCCTTAGATCAGCCTCTATAGGCTGGTGGCAATTGTGCTACAGTTCTTCTTTTCAGATGGCAAAAGGCTCCAATCTAACCAGGGGAGGGGCCATTCCCTTCCTTGCATCTATAACTTCCCCATCTCTTCACTCTGCATCTGGACATACTGTCTCATAAATTTTCGGGGTTTCCCCTCTATTTTAGGAGTAACACCTAGAAATTATTGACCATCTACTATTATTTTTAACAAGGGCATGAGTGAACCCATCTATAATAGCAAAACCTACAACTAAAGCTAGAAAGGGAATAATTGTAACTTGTAAATAAAATTAGGTACCTGTTACTTTGTGATTTATCTGTTTAACTAAATTTTACAAAGCCATCTCTAAAAATTGCCCCCATGATTGCTTTGGGTAAGAAGAATGCTACCATATTTTTATGTTTTCTGTTGGTATACACAAAATAGAAATTAAACTATATATCTAGAACCCTAAGAAGTTTTAAGAAATGTTTTGTGTTTTGAAAAAAATCACTTATGTCAAATTAAAATAATAAATTGCTTACTACCCATAATTCTCTTGGCTATCAATTATCCTTAGAATCAGTTATGACAGGGCAACATGATGAATAAATGTAAAAAACTTAAATCATGATAATTTTATTTAGTCATAGTTTAGAAGTTATTAATAAATAATTGGAATATATGTCTAGTAAAAACTGAGGGTTCTCTAATAAAGGAAAATTTCTGTGCTGACAACTAAATAACATATCCTATCTGGCCTGATGGCTCCAGAAGAAAGCTATTTGCTGCTAAGCATAATGGCTTGAGTTTGGTTCCCAGAACTCAGATAGGAGGAAGGAACTAACTTTCAAACGTTGTTCTCTTAACTTCCACACTGATGCCATAGCAAGCACATACCCAACCTCCACAAAGTCAATAAATGTTTAAAAAAATAAAGAAAATATTGAGTTGAGTAAATAGTTCTACATTTGAATCATTGAAATGAAAATAACAATATAAGACATATCCAAATTTTGAAAAACTCAAGTACCTGCTATCCTTAATTCCATTTAAATTTTATTGTTTGCCTCCTTTGTGAAGACTTTATGCACAAAGGAAAATGTTTTCAGATTCTGTACAAAGACTACATAGTGGGAAGGTAGAAGTCTACATTCTTATACCTATGTAGTTCTAGTCAACAAGACATGTAATCTTTTGTAACCTAGGCCATTCCCAATTTGGTGATATTTTTCACTCACACACCCATACAGGAAATTAGCATGTTAGCCTCACATACCACTAATACTCTTCCTACTGCCCTCCATATGCCTTGGCAGTGGAGAATACCCAGCTCAGCAGGCATTTTCCAGCATCCTATATATCATAAATAAGAATGTTCTCTCGGCCAGGCAGTGGTGCTTCACACCTTTGATCTTGGTCCTGCCTCTGCAGTCCTATAAGTACAAGTGTGTTCCATGCCCTGCTGGCTTGTACATTCTTGACTCGTGGTATGCATTTAGTGCAATTTTGACAGATGCTTCAGACTTAATCTTTTAGAGTTGTATTCTATTATTAGGCAGATAGTTCCTTTTCTTAAAAAAAATCTCCATTCAGAAAGAGATGACAGAAGTGGCCATGGTTACAATGTTTTCTGTGTATGAACCTTTCTTTCAGGGGTTTATCCTGGAAGCAAATTTTGGCAGATTGACTGCAAGATAAGACATCTTCTCTACTTAAGTAGAGCTTCACTTACAAGTGATGAAAGAATTAAGAAACAGGATCCAGAAGGAATCAATCCAGCATCATTTTAACATTTCTCAAAAATACTAATAATCAGATATTAGAATATCAGCAACATAGCTTTGGTCTAAGTTTGAAATTCTACATGCATATGAAGGGTTACTGGAAGGAAGAGGCTAATGAAGGTAGTTTACAGCTTGTGAAGTGACTAAGCCTTGACATAGGCTGAGCAGCTTCAGCAAACCAGTGTAGGTGGAAACGTGAACAATCTGTGATGCAGTTGTGCTGAAAATGGGATATGTTTCCTGAAATCCCAAGTTAAAGGGGAGCCATTGGCACCAGGCCAAGGTGAATCTCCAGACTCACCAAGTGACTTTGTATTTCTTTTGTATATAAATAGAGATGGGTCAACGATGATTTCTCAATAAGGGAAAGTTGGGTCTATGACAGGGATTTTCTGCTCTGCTAAGTGTTTATGGTAAGGGCAAGGACATATTAGAGACAGGCATCCAGTGGAAAATAACAGGGATATTGTGGGACTATTGAGAATGGACAAGAACCCTTGGCTAAGGCAAAGAATAAATAGATGCAAAGGCTGTCTCTAAGGAAACGCAAGTGGGATTTTGTAACTAGAAATGGCAGGAGAGTAATATAGGATGATATATACATATTAAAAAAGATCATTCTTGACGGTAGTACCTGGTCATGTCTTCCCAGTTCAAGAAAAACATTGGAAGACAATCTTCCAGTGGAATACAGATGAGAAAACTTCATTTACCTGATGGTTTGTTAGGAAACCTGATGAAGAGCTGTCATTTTTATTTCAAACACATTTGTCATGGGCTATAAAAGTAGCATGTTTTCTAGTAGATAGGAAGAAATGGCTTCTTCATTAGCAATCTGGGCTTGTGTATGGAAACATTAGTTCAGTAGCATAAACACACTACCTCAGTGTGTTTTGTCATGTGTGTTAGGAAGGCTGCGCAACTGTTGAGTTGTCATAGTTCCAAGCAAAGGCTCTGTGTCTTTGAGTATGGTGGGGATGTTACATCCTGGTCACAAGGTAAGGGCCCTAAAGTCATATCCTGACTCTCCTTCCTTATACTTGACCTTGACAAAGACATAGCCACTTCCCTCTCTATAAAATGATGAATTTATTTGCCTTGATGGATTTCTTTTGAGAAATTTGTTAAATGAGAAAACCTAAGCTTTTCACTATCATATTGCTAGACCCATCATTGACATGCATTAGAAGCTACATAATTATTATTGTTAATATGATTAAATGGATAATTGAAGTGATCATGTAGGAAGTTAGACACATAGTCTTGATGTAAAATTAAAAACATGAATATCTTGACAAGTTTCATGTTAGACTAAGGGAAGAAATCTTCACTCCAAAATGATTAAGGCTGACTTTGGAAAACAACTCCCCAGGTTTTGACCACTTATACTTGTATGACCTTGAGCAACTTACCTAGCTTCTGTCTATCTCACTTTCCTTATCCAAAAGAAAAAAAAGTGAGGGCTCCTATAAGATTTCAGTAGAAATATCTGCATTCCACTCTTTGACCAAGGATCTAGCCCTGATTATTGCTAGTGTTGGTTCTTAGTATTACCAAGAGTGTATGCAGGGATGGTGCACTGTGGTGCATGATGAATAAGAGGCCAGGCTGCTTTTGCTTTCCATATAAGTTATCCCAAACTTCAGTTTATTTCAAATAGGATTATCTACTTCTTAGAAATGGTTTAAGTACATTTTAATGTTTGGCTTTAATCTGAGGCTGTATAATCTCTGTATTTGGACTGTAGTCTAAAAATAGAAGTCCCAAGACAGCATTCTCAGTAACTTAATGATTGCTTCAGTTAGAGGAAGTAAGTTGTTTGTTCCTCAACCCTCATTTGTAAGAGAAGAGAGCGATGAGAATAAAATGCATTGACATATTTGGGAAAGAAAATTATAGTTAGCAAACATGAATCCAAAGCCCCTTCTCGCTGAAGTCCTAGCAGCACTTAAGGAAGTGGGGTGCTACATATGACTTGCCACTTGCTCTGCTTGGGAGCTGTTCTGTAGCTGGCTGGCCCCATGGCAAACAGGAGCACTTGGAAAAGTTCTGCAAGATGGTGCTTGTGTAAAGCACCCATAGATCATGTGAATGTGCCATGTCACCAAAGTGAGAACCAGGCCTGGTAGGCCTCCTTTCGTTGGTGTTGTTCCCTCCTAATATTTCCCTTGCTGACTGGTGCCTAAAATGGATGTAGAGGCAACTCAGAGGAGGTGTGTGCTGACATTAAGGACTGTGAAAAGGGAAAAAATGTTAGAGCTAGAAATTTGAGGTTCTCATTTGCTTCCTGAAGACTGGCACAGGACTGAATGCTCTAAGGTGAATGCATCTATGGTAGATGTTTGTGTGCAGAGCACAGAAATTACTGGCACGATACACCTGGGTTTCAAGGGACTGACACTATTGTGATTTCCCACCTGGTAAATGTGCCAGAAAGGTTGAGGAGTAATCAAGGTAACTAGATATATTCATAAAAATCTACATATTTAGAATCTAATGGGTTTTCTCTCAGTACCTTAAGTGATTGTCACTTAATAATTTTAAATTATTATTTCCTATGAGCCAGTTTTGCTGGTTAGAACATTAAGTGTCAAAAGCAAAAATGTGAAATTATTTTCATAAAAATCATTAATTGTCTTAGTTTTGGTTTACTTTACCAACCAATTCTAAAACTTGGGTATTCAACTGTATTATATATTTTCTATCTGTGTTATGAGAGGCTACAGTCTCCCAAATACAGAACATACAGAAGTGCGTGTGCACACACGCGCACGCGTGCACACACACACACACACTTGTATACACACTTTCACACACTTATGCATACTCACACACATACCCCACATACTCACACTCACTCACACACATTCTGGTGGGAGGAGAGGAGATTACTTTTTTCCAGGAGAAAGTCTTAAAAATAGACATGTAAAATTTAGAAAAAGTTGATTTTCATCTGTATGATTATGAGTGTAGGGACATGGCTTGCATGTTAGGCTGTGCATTGCATGGCTGTAATTGTCTCCTTGTTATTAAATATTAAGGACATTACTGATTTAAGCTGTCTTATTTCTTTGGCTTTAACATCATGTAATAATATTGTGGTAGATATGTATAATTTCCTCACAAAAATGATGTTTCATTGACAATTTCATTTCATACCTAAACATCTGTATGAATTTGAAATAAGGGGTAGTTGTTGAACCCATGGAAGTAAATGGAAAACTTAAGGCCCTGAGAGGTTAAATCAGAACTCTGAGGTTTGCAATATACACTAATGGCAACCATGACTAGGGTAATTCGTTTTCTGTAGCTTGAGAAGCTTCTGTGTGCATTATCTAATGTAATCATTATTAGAAGCCTACTCTGGATTGGCTCGCTGTGCCATGTGGCCCACACTGAGCTCATCAGCCCTTCTTGTCCCCCAAACATGTGTTTCTGCCCCTTCCACTCATCTCAGCTGATGGCATCACAGGCACCTAATGCCTCTGGCTGGAATTTTCAGTGGTTATACTTAAACATGTCTTCCTCTCATGCAGGCCGGATTCAGCATCTAGGTATGTTCTACACATGCATCTTCCCTGGCATACCCCAAAAGCCATGCACACTGCTTACATCTTGGTCCTCATTTTCTTTCTCTCCTGATAGACTCTAGTGGTAACTCTTAGCCATCTCACGCCTGTACCCAGTGCAGTCTTTGTCCCTCTATGTGGACCCTACTGAGAGGCTTACCTCTTCACCAAGGTTCTCAAGCCCTGGGTGGTCCACGCCCCTCTTAGTATTCCATCACATCACAGCCCTGTCCTTCATTTGGACTCTTATAGCATGAACACACATGGCACTTCACGCTTGTAGCACTTTTTCTCACCCACTGGGTTTAGTTATCATTTCTGCTTGAAAAACCTGGACCATTCCCTTTCTCACAAATGCTAGTTCTTAATCAAGGCTGTCCTGACAAATGCTGAAGGTCATTTGTCTCCATAGCTTCATTAACATTTGTCATTTGTCTCCATAATCCTCTGAATATAGCCCTGCCATTGAACCATCCAATTAATTATGATATCCTTATGTATATTTTATCTATTTCTGCCTACCCCAGACATGTAGCTTCTCCAAAGAAGGCATTCCCTTATTCCCCTTCCTATTTGAGAGTCTGGAGCAAACCAGATAATAAAGATAGTTGACCATGAAGGCCATCCTTTGATATACTGGATATTTAAAAAGAGGCTTCTATTTTAGGACAAGGTCAGTTCATGGCCTAGAAATATAGCACCTCAGAAGGTCCTTGTATATCCAAAATGATCATTCTGGAATGCTGTATTCCAAATACCTTTCTAAGGGCTTTGTAAGTATTAACTCAGTTAATTATACTCTACTATGGTTTTTTTCCCAAAGAGATTATGCAATGTCCTTTATAATCACAGTTGAAAATCTTTACAGCTACACAATGGAAAGATAGTGCAGCTAGGATTTTAACTTAGAATCTGTGCCCTTAACCTATGCATTTTATGCTCAAAATTCACACCTTTGAACGATTTTGCATATGGTTTTAATAGCAGTTTCACAGCTTCCCAGTGGCCACAAAAGAATCCCTTGCCAATGAATAATCCCAGCGCCTAAGAGTGTTGTCTGCATAGTGTTGCTTGGTTTACACTGAGTATGTTTTGCCTCCCACTTTTGACTCTTTCATTCACCTTCTGTAAAGCCAGCACTGCCTCTCCAGAACACATCACATGGTGCTGCCAGCCTCTGTCTCATCAGGAGACTGGCACACAGCTCCAAGCTGCCTTGTCTCCTTATCCATTTATAAGTAAGGTCAAAAGTGCATTGAGTGACAAAAAAATAGCCTCCAGGAGAGCCGTAGCCCTAGTCAGTTCTCTTCTAGCATACATAGAGGCTGACATCTTATGGAGTAGATACACCTCCAGGCTAAGCCCAGGCGAGCCCCAGCTCTAGCCATATCTCTCCCAGCATGCACAGAGGCTGACCTTCTATCCAGTAACTAAGCTCTTGGGATTTCTTCCCTACACCAAAAAGTGACATTGGTTTCCAAAAAGATGTCCATCCATGTAGTCATTCCCTTGTAGAAGTTTGAACATGTCTAGTTTGGAGACTGTTTCACTGATGCTTAATTATATCTTTCCTTAATTTGGAAAAGGGAAATTCAGTGTGGACTGATAGCTCAATTAGTGACAAGACTTGAACTAGAGTGCACCGTGTGATATAGTCACAGGCCTGCTTTTTACATATGAAGAACTGAGAAGGCCTCAAATGGGTAAATCTTTTACACAAGCTAACTCAGCTGACAAATGGAGATATAGAGACATAAGCTTCTATTTTATTCCAAGTGCCCATTCTTGGCTCTGTGATCCTTAACTGTGAATACAGTCTGTCCCTTGGCAATGTGCTTATACTCTGGCATGGAGTCATTGGATAATTCATTGCAAAACATGATGCATGGAAACTCACACAGTCTAAAGAAAATACTATGAAGAGGCAGGAGCACTGAGGAGCCCAAGCCATGAGACAGGGGCCATTTATCTATTTTCAGAAGATGTACCCAGCACAAGTAACCTAGAAAATGAGGTCTACTAAGTGAACTTGCTCATCCCTAAAAAGAAGTCAAAAGCCTCCTTTGATGCTACCAAAGAGACTGGCTGTAGCCATGTGCTCTCTTTCTTTTTGAAATATCTTTCATAAGGCTCATGCAGTGCCTAGCAAATTGTCAATATTTTGGTTCCCTTGTTTTGCCCTCTGCTGATGGACCACAAAACTGGGAAAATTGGGTAACTGATAAGCATAAGATGAAAGAGGCCCAACTTGGCAGTCCAATATGAATATTTATCCCAGCTGAATTGCATACAAGTCATGTGAGCTTGGGGAAGTTGCTTAATTTTATTGAACTTCAGTAAGTGGGTAGGGTGGTATCATTATAGAAAAGCTTTCTATAAGAATTAAATATATATTGTTAAGCATTCTTGTACATACCTTTAAGATCCAGAAACTCAGGAAGCTGAAGCAAGGGATTCATTTGAGCCATGGCATTTGAGATTGCCTCAGAAAGCATAGTGAGACATCATCTTATATAAATAATTAAAAATTAAACATGTGTCAATACCTATCATAAAAAATAGGAAAAGGGATGTACATATCAATATTATAGTTAATGATTTTTGTACTTGGAATAGGAACATCATGGCATTTGGATCCTAAGTAATGATGTAAGAGTTCTCCCTTCACTATGAAATCTTAGCTGCAACAGTATTTATGGAAATTGTGACTAAGCATCTAGGTGTCCTTGTCATATGAAGATGGGTTGATGAGCTAGCTTCTGAGCAGGTAGATCATCACCATGATGCGATTGGATGGACCAATGTATCCTGTTTGCTTCTTTTTTTTTTTCTAAAGAAATTTCTAGGATTTGTCTCAAAGCTCAAATTATTTTATAATTTTTCAGAATCTCCTCCAGAGCCTTCTGGATGAAGGTTCATACCACCAGCCCCACCTACCAACTCTGAGCGAGCATACAGAAAATTTCTTTCTAATTGTATCTACATTGTCCAGCCTTTATCTCTGACCTGTTGATTAACTCTTGGCTCCAGAGATAGACAGCTCTTGCTGATTTCATATTTCCCTGTGACTAGAATTACTTGATACTAAATATACACATTTACATGTGTATGTATGAGCTAACTCAAGCTTGAAAGACCCAGATCCATGTCACTTCCACAAAGAAACATTTACCTTAGCTTGTATCCTAGAGGTTCTTTGAAACTCAGTGCTTACCCTTCTCCCATCGTATTACATTACCTCTGTCCTCCACCAGATCTTGAATTTGGACAGGGACCCAGTTCTTGTTGTCTTGGCCTTAGCATGTAACAGAAAAGAAGGTAACAAAAGGTTCCAGTAATGTCCATGATTGGCACAGTTCTTGTGTAAAGTTGAGAGCAACCTGTGGGAGTCAATTCTCTCTTTCCATGTTGACTGGGGATACAACTCAGGCAGTAGGACTTGGCAGCAAATGTCTTTCCTTGATGAGCATCTCAACAATATTTTATGTTAGTTTTTCTAATTATCTATTTGGGTCTGATTTAGCTTGATCATGTAGTTACTGTCTTGACAGTGGAAATGTCTGACTCATCTTGGAATTACATGTGTTAACAGCAGTAACTTTTTTTTCATCGTGGTTACATAGTGGATCTGTCCAGAAACATCTAAAATAATCCAGAAGCCTAAGTACAGTTAAAGACCTCCCCAGGTAGTTAGAAGGTGCCTATAAGGTTAAGAATGTCAATATAACCAGGAGGTGCTCAACACCCTAAATCGATTAGTCAATAAACCTCACCCAGGCAGGGTGCCTAAGTAGATGCAGTCATAGATAAGTAAGGAAATGAGACAAGAAAGAAAAAAGATACTATTATATTTTTATGGAATCACCTAAAATGTTTCACTTCCCCAGTAATACAAAATATTTTGCAAAAAATAGTTAAATATAAACAGTTATTATTTCTTTTTGTTTTTAATTCTTTTAAGCACTATCAAGTCTAGATTTACACTTGGGAAACTGTATTCCTGAAATACCATGACTCTATTTTTCTTCTTTTCTTTTATTTAAATAGTATTTTTTCAATTTATTTTACCTACTGACCTCAGTCATCCCCTCCTCTCCTCCTGCCCAGCCCCCAGCATCCCAGTGCATAGGAGGGTATCTGATCTTCCCTCCTGTTATCACTACAAAACTCAGTTTCACTTCTCTGTGATTCCTCTGTAGCCTTTGTGAAGCCTGTGCACCTGCTCCCTCTCTCATAAGACAGTCAATACTGGCTTGCATAGTTTGTGTTCACTCAGTGCATATACACGAGATAAAGGAATGGATGTTTAATATACAGGGCCCCATAATTCATATAAAGAGCTAGGAATACCAATTACATGTTCAATAATAAAAATGCACCTAGGAGAATGTGCTTGTGTCATTTTACCAACATGATGTCATCAGAAGAATTGAATTTGAAAACTTTATAATTAACTAGATGAAAACAAGGTTCTGAAAGTTCAAATAAATTTTGGTATTTGCATGGAAATTCTGGATTTGATATACCAATCTCTTTTCCTTCTCTTAACTATCTCAAGTTGCTGCAAGTATGCAGCAAGTATGATGGAAGTATGTAGCAAAGAAGTTCCCTATCTTTGTTTTCACACAATTAAAGACATTCACTAATGCACATTTTCCCCATTTCAAAGTCTATTTCTTGCTAGGATATTCATGAAATCTATTTGTATTTTGAAAAGTTTTAAAGAACTTCTAAGTTAAACTGTGACATCTCTGTGTTACCAGACCCTTGTGTTTACATTCCAAACAATGACTTGTTTTTCTAAATATTATCCCCATCTTCCTAAAAAAAAAAAAAGAAAGAAAGAAAAAGAAAAAAGAAAATTTTCTTGATGTCAAATCCCATGTTTTTTTATTAATTTATTTTATTTTACATAACAAAGTCCAATTAAATGAAAACAAACATTTATACACAATATTTGGGAATTTGGGCCTTGTTCTTTCCAAACTACTTCCTGCTGGTAAGGGGCTCTGTCATGGGGGATTCGAAGAAGATTCAGAAATCCTGGCTGTAGTCTGTAATGCTGCTTTGTCCAGCTGTTTTGAATGTAGGTTCACCTTGTACTCTGTTTCAGGCGGTCTGGCGTGATCAAACCACATTTGTCTGGAAGGAATCCACATATTTTCATTTTCTGTGGAAACAAAAATAGAAATCCTTTTCCCCAGTAACTTGTCCTTCAACTTAAATTTTGGAGTCAAAGCATTTTTTTTTAAATTTAATTTATTATTTTACATGTCGATCCCAGTTCCCTCTCTCTCCCTCCCTCCATCCCTTCCTCCTTCTCTCCCTTTTACCCTCTCTGCCCTCTCACATACACTCTAACCACCCTTCCCTCCCATCCCCCCACCCCAATTCCATATGTAGGGGAATGCCATCCAGTTGGGATCATGTAGATCTGACAGGTCCTGTGAAGTAGGGACTAGGGCTTCTCTCCTGTCTCTAGATTAAGAGAGTTATCCCTCCATGGGGGATGTGTTCACAAAGTACTATTTTGCACCAGGGATACATCCTGGTTCCACTGTCTGAGGTCTCTTAAACTGTTCATTCCTTGTGGCTGAGACCCATATTCAGGGGGGCATGAGTAAGTCCCATGCTGGCTTCCCAGCTATCAGTCTAGTGGCCTAGCTCCTGCTTGTTCAGGTAAGCTGTCTCTATGTGTTTCTGCCGCCTGGTCTTGCCTTTCCATCTGCATCTGGGTTCTAGTTCGACTCAGTGTTTATGTATGAGTGTTTGCTCCTGTTTCCAACAGGCATTAGTTGAGGGCTCCATGGAGAAGTTAGTTGTTGATCTCACTCTCCGGGGAGGGCATTTATGATAGCCTTTCCACGGAAGCTCAAATTGTTAGTTGGGAGCAGTCTTGTAGTTCTCTAGACCTTTATTTGTGTTCAATTTTATCTTCAAACCAATATTGGCTCCCTCTTTTATGTTCTCTCTCTCTCTCTCTCTCTCTCTCTCTCTCTCTCTCTCTCTCTCTCTCCTGTCTTCTATTCCTAACCAGGCTCAATCTTCCTGATCGCACAGGTTTTCCTTTACTCCCGCTCATTTTCTCCTACTTCTCTCTCCATTCGCTGTCCTCCCCCCACTTCACCTGAGCTCTGGGGGACTTGTCCATTACCAGTTCTGTGAGGGACTTTATATGAATCTCTTAGAATGCAACTTGTATCCTAGTTCCTCTGGTGATGTGAATTATAGGCTGGTGATCCTTTGCTCTAGGTCTAAAATCCATATATGAGTGAGTCATACTGTGTTCCTCTTTTTGTGACTGGGTTACCTCATTCAGGATGGTTTCTTCAAGTGCCATCCACTTGCCTGTTAATTTCAAGATACCATTATTTTTTTCTGTAGAGTAGTATTCCATTGTGTAGATGTGCCACATATTCATTAACCATACTTCAATTGAGGGGCATCTAGGTTGCTTCCAGGTTCTTGCTATTACAAACAGTGCTGCTATGAACATAGTTGAACAGATGTCTTTGTTGCATGGATGTGAATCCTTTGGGTATATGCCTAAGAGGGGGATTGCCGGGTCCTGTGGTAAACTAATTCCCATTTTCCTGAGGAACTGCCATACTGATCTCCAAAATGGCTGTATGAGTTTGCACTCCCACCAGCAGTGGAGGAGTGTTCCACTTTCTCCACATCCTCTCCAACATAAGTCATCACTGGTGTTTCTAATTTTAGCCATTCTGGGAGGGGTAAGATGGTATCTCAAAGTTGTTTTGATTTGCATTTCCCTGATAGCTAAGGATGTGGAGCATTTTCTTAAGTGTCTTTCAGCCTTTTTGATTTCCTCTATTGAGAATTCTTTCTTCAGTTCTGTACCCCATTTTTTAATAGGGTTATTTGGTGTTTTGTTGTCTTGAGTTCTTTGTATATTTTGGAGATCAGCCCTTTGTCGGATATAGGATTGGTGAAAATCTTTTCCCAGTCTGTGGGCTGCCGTTTGGTCTTGTCCACTGTGTCCTTTGCCTTACAGAATCTTCTAAGTTTGAAGAGGTCCCATTTATTAATTGTTTCTTTCAGTGTCTGTGCTCCTGGAGTTATGTTCAAGAAGCGGTCTTCTATACCAATTTGTTCAAGGGTACCTCCTACTTTCTCTTCTAAGAGGTTCAATGTGGCTGGATTAATGTTGAGGTCTTTGATCCATTTGGACTTGAGTTTTGTGCATGGCGACAGACATGGGTCTATCTGCAGTCTTCTACACACCCTCATCCAATTGTGCCAGCACCATTTGTTGAAGATGCTGTCCTCGCCCCATTGTATTATTTTAGCTGTTTGGTTGAAATTCAGGTGTTCATAGGTGCGTGGATTAATATCAGGCAAATCCCATGTTTGAACCCTGATGAGAGGTCATATTATGATTCTGCTAGTGAGAGTCACTACATACTTAAATGAATTGTAATTGAGAATACTGTGGTCTCTTTTCTGAGTTTCTTTCCCCAAATGGCAAGGAATTAAACACATATTTGATGTTGTCAGGAAGACACCGCAAGTGGGTGGTGTAAAGTTAATTTGATCACAGTGCCAATTCTGCTATAAATATTTGGTTATCTCAGACTAAGTCCAGAGTCCTACATGATGTGGCAAACTGATGTAATTATATATAAGATTCATTTCACTATGTGAAATGGATCATGACTTTAATGATTCAGACAAGGGTGGATAGGTGTGGAGAGACTCTTGGTGGTTATAACTTAGAAAGGATAGAAGTCAAGGCTTTGACCAGTATCTGATTTCAAAGTTGGTCCATGTAACCACTGTACCCTTGCTTCTCTTATAGAAACCAGCATCTAGTTAGCTTGGGAAATTCAGAAGACACAAGAACCAGTCCTGGTTTCCTATAGCCAGTGTGTGGTAGGTAGTAGCAATCAAACACTTTGTAAGGTACCTGTTCCATGGGTAGTCCATAATTCAAGTCTACCTATTAATAGATTCATTACTAATTTCCATTTGGCAAATGGGCAGATGGAAGCCACCAGCCTTCCCCCCCCCCCTTTTTTTTGGCATTTGGTATCACTTTTAAGATATCCCAAAGCCAGTGTTCCATATCAGAGGGAAGGCCTGCCTGTAACCTACACATTTTTGAAAGGTGTTCTACCCATGTTTATGTGGCCCAAAGGCTCAGACTTCCATATCACCAGATATCAGAAATACAGATTTTATTTTTCATTTACTTCTTATTTTGGGCAGTGTTGTGAGTCAGGCTCAGGGCCTCGTGTATACTATATAGGCAATCTATTGAGCCTTAGCCTTAGAAGTACAGATTCCTTAAAAATGTTTCTGCTTTTAATTTACACTTGTGACTTCTTCTTACACATATACATGACAAAAAACGTAGAAAAATGAAAATATGAATCATTAGCAAGGACTTTAGTAAGAGATAATGTGTACCTTTCTACAACATTTCTTTTCTCCATGTATGTTAAATTATTGTTTTATGTATTTTGAAAATCATATCATACTTGCTTTAGAAACTGTCTTTTTTTCCTAGAAGATATTTTTGCTGACTAAAATGGTTTTTGCAAAAGAAACCCTACACAGAATTCCCATAGATAAACAGATAAGAATGAGCGTGTTCTTTTCACAAGGAAGGTCATGGTGGGAGAGGAGTGAGCCAGGACTCAGCCCTGCTCTTCTGTTTTCCTGGTACCCCTGTGGGGATCCTCCAGAATTTCAGGTTTTGCTGAGCAGCACAATTGGGAAACCCTTGTTCTTTCATGTCAATGAGGATTTTATTTTATAAGATTCTAGCACAAATCCCAGATCTTTCTGAGCTCCTCCAGGACAAAAGCAGTATTCAAAGTACCTATAGCCACAGTAAGTGAAACTCTCATTGTTACAAATCTAAGAATAATAGACAGTCCTTGCTGTCTGCTCCATGTCTAGACTCTGCCTTAATATCAGACACTAGAAGGGAGTTGTGGTGGAGGGGGTGGGGTTGAAGGGTAGCTCAACTAGTAACGAAATCATCAAAGAAGCACAAGGACCTGAGTTTTATCCCTAGCACCCATGTAAAAAGTCTGCCACAGTGATGACATATGGTTGCATTTCCAGTGCTGGGGAAATGAGACAGGATTCCTGGGGCATACTGGATAGTCAGCCTAGCCTAATTGGTGAGCCTCAGGACCCTGCGAGACCCTGTCTCATAAACAAAAAAAGGCAGATAGTTTTCAAAGAATTATAGCTGTGGTTGAACTCTGACCTACACACACACACACACACACACACACACACACACACACACACACACACACTGCATACACAGGCAATTTGGAATGAGAAAGCAGACATTTTGTTATTTCCCTAATTCTAGACATTCAAATATGTGTGTGACAAATGTCCCCTACCTACAGGAAGCAATTTTTACAAAAATGAACAAGAAGCTGTTGTTTGCTGTTGTTGTTTGGAGGAGTGGAGAGCTCTTTATTCCACTCAAGCAGAGAGGCATCCATAGCCAGCATGAAGCAGATGGCCCCTTTCTCCTCTGCCTTTTAGTTTCATAGCTGTGTGGCTGGGAGAGTTTTTAGCAGTCTCAGTAGTTGGCTTTATCCATCATCTGTGGCAACGCCTCAGCGGCAGCAGCTTGTCTCCTTCCATTGCGATCTATAGATATGGACTAAGCAAAGATCTGTGTTTTCACATCAGAAGCTGATGATGAGTGATGTCTGGAGAGACAGCATTAAATAGATTCTTCTCCACTCTCCATTCCTTAGTCCTGTTAGTAGCAAGTGTACATCAAGAGGGAATTTATGACTGCAGGTAAGCACTCGGCCCCAGAGGTGAAATTTATTCTCTGCTCTGTCCTCTGATGCAATGAGAACACAGTTCTGGCCACATTTTATGCTGTCTGAAGTAGTGGCACTGTCTTATCTCACAAACATTGCCAAGATGTGAGCACAGGGTGTCTGGATTCTGTTTGAACTTTGATATTATGCTATATAGCCTTGGCTAGGTTCTTTGTGAAGATAATGCCACTTACCTGAAGGATGCTTAGCTTAAATCACTGCTTTAAGAAATCTGTATTGCTTGCTAATTCGTAGCCTTTGCTGCACAATGGGATTGCAAAGGGTAGACTTTAAAACTAAGGGATTGGGAAGATGGCTTAGAGCAGTGGTTTTCAACCTTCCTAATGATACATCATATTGTGGTAACCCCAAACCACAAAATTATTTTTGTTATTACTTTATAGCTATATGAATTTTTCTACTGTTATGAATCATAAATACCAGTGTTTTCTCAATATCTTAGGTGACACTGACTTGGAGGAAAAGCCATTCACCATGAATGTATGAAGACTTAAGTTCAGATCCCTGAAGTTATACAAAAAGCCAGGCAGGTATGCCAAGTACCCGTAATTCCAGTACTCGGAAGGTATAGGCCTAGGATTCCCAGAGACAGTTGGCCAGAAAGACAGACCAGCCAAATGAGCTCTGTGTTCAAAGAAAGTCCGTGCTTCAAATAAAATGGAGAATGATTAAGGGAGACACCTGACATCAACTTTGGTCTCCCCTCGAACATATACATGTATGCACATACATATATGCACACATGTTGACAGTGTTTGTAAGATGTACAATTTGCATGAGAGTTTCTGAAGATGTTAAGAAGAGACTGCTTAACAGAAATTCTTTATAGTGTCTATGGCCAAGCTTTGGATAAAATGCTCAGATATGTGAGCAAAGGCATCTGCATTTTCCTAAAGTAAGAATGCTCTAATCAGCTCTCCACAGAACAAGTTCAGTATTATCTCAGCACATATGTTCTGACCAAGTATATCTAATTATTCAGTGTGATAACTGCATCATAGGAAAGGCCATGTGCTGAAAGAACCCAATCATGGAGTGTGTTCAGCTGCCTTACAAGTTTCCTGTAAGGAGACCATTTTCACTGACTGGGCATCTGAGGTCTTGATTAACTTAGCTATCTATTCATCACTTTTCTTTTTCCTGTATTACCTCTTTTAAGAAAACATGCAGGGCAAGAAGAATAAAGACCACATCACACACAGTTTCAGTATTTCAACTTTAGGCTTCCAAGTACAGCCAAGGGGGAAGGAGATTGTTAGCTGATGATTATGGCTAAAATGGACCAGGAGGAAGCACTGGGCACTTATTGGGGTTAGGGGATACGCTTTATGTTGAAGACAGTTCTGGTTTGTAAAAATATGAAATCTCAGTAAAGCAACATTGGTGACTTAAAATGAACTTAGAACACAGAGGATGCTTCTAAAAGATAAGCAAGAATTGCATCTTTCAAAAGCTATCAAAGGTGAAGGCCCATAAAATGTCAAGTCTTTATCTGGAAACACCACTGTGTGAAGATGTTTGTGGTCTTCCCAGCTGGAAAATGTAATGCCCTGTGACAGATGAGTTGACAGAGCCAAGTACAGGATAACACAGAAGCAAACTAAAGAAGCCATGTTCCTGGTAGTGGCACACAAAACAGAGAGAAGGAACATCAATAGAGAAGGGTCCTTGTTAATTGATGGCAGGTTAACTATCAAGCAGTGCTACAATCCTGTGAGAGGTTAAAGCTCAGTATCTTCCTTGACTTCTGTATTCATTTTCATTCTTCTTAGGAGCAGCTCTTGCCTTTATATTCTGGTGTGGAGGAAATAGCTATCAGAAAGTGTTCATTGAGCAGAGAGCTCTCAAAACTCACAGTAGTTCCATGAAGACTTGTCTTGTGTAATGCTATTGGGCAGTCCCTTGGGAGATCATCTCAGAAGTGCCCAGACCCACACAAAGGCAGGCACTAGGTCTGAGATGCTCAGAAATAATTATTCATTTCCAGTCATTTGGTCTTCACAACAACTTGAATCATGGGTTAACTAATAGTAGTAACCTCACGAATTCTTGTTGCTGGTTTATTTTTGTGAGAGATAGTGTCATTATAGGTCAGACTGGCCTCAACCTCATGGAAGTCCTCCTGCTCCAGCCTCTTTAAATCTGAGATTACAGATATGAGCTATGTACCTGGTTTTCTAATCTCATTTTGTCAAGAAACCAAGGCCTAGGAAGGAACCAATCTCATATACTTTTAGACCATTATTATCAAACCCCTAAGATTTAATAAGCCATTATTTTTTATATAAAACCTCAATGCTCTTATAAGAAACCCTGTACTAACACGCCTCTACATAACTATCTAATTCAGTTATCTATGGGGATCAAACATCAGGATAATTGATGATAAAAGACTAACATGCACCCAATATAGATGGGAATGACAGGGACTGTGATAAAATGGAGAATGCTTAAACCAGCAAGATGAAATCAAATGAAGTTTTTGAAGTGAAAGGTAGTTAGGTGAAAGGGAAACTTTCGGTGTGTCAATGAGACTGGATCTGAAGCTGTCAGTTTTCAACCCCAACTGGAAATGGAGGTTCAAATAAGAAGTAAATCTGAAGCCTAATGGGTATGAGACAGCTTTTAAGACTCTGCTGGGTTATAGTCAAATATTATTTTTAAAAAAGCGTATAGTGACAGACCTAGTATGCTCCCCACTACTGCAAACATATAATCAGAACATTAAAGGGGTAGTGATATGAAAATATGTTGTGTATCTGTTTACCTTTTACACATACAGTTGTAGTGGGTCCCTGAAGCATAGTCTTGTACTCTGTGAACTTTATCTCCCTCCTTTATAAAATGCCCTTCTGGGTGTAGTGGACTAGTGTGAAGGTCAAATGGAATGAGATAAGATGTGGACATATTTTATAAGTTTATGGTAATGATTACCCCAAGAAGCAAGAAGTAAACTCTGTCACCACCAGGACCCACATTGCCATTGTTTCCCTCTCTTTGTCATATGGTAGAGTCTGGACCATTTATGTCAGGATGGTTGTTTTAATATATTCAGGGCTCCTGGTTCTCCCTGCTATTGGGAAACCTCTTAGTCATTTATCAGCATCTGATTCAATAATACAGCTACTCAAAAAACTTACTTTCTGATCATTCACTGAGATTTTAAAAGATTTGGGCTAGAGAGCCCTATAGCACATACACATATGATAGTTTAGGTATGTGAGTCTGGAGGGCATTGAGTTAGAAGCCATACCTCACTAGTTCTTCACTGGTGATGAGATGATGATGAACAAAGCAAGCTACTTACTTATCCTCAATTATCCATCAGATGGGTACTTAGCTCATGGGTATCCTGAGGATTAGATGATAGTGCATGGCTACAACACCGGGTGAGTTCCCAATAAAAGATGCACTTGCATATTGTGAAGCCTCCAACATGTGCTTGAAAAGTAGCACTACTGACTTGGTTCCCATACTTTACCAATGGGAGATATGTTTATCATATTTTCTGATTATTGGAAAGAAGTGGTAGGGATAATATTGTATTTCCAATTATGAGATAAAGTTTTTGTTATTGTTGTTTT
Source organism: Phodopus roborovskii (assembly GCF_943737965.1). Classification (NCBI taxonomy): domain Eukaryota; kingdom Metazoa; phylum Chordata; class Mammalia; order Rodentia; family Cricetidae; genus Phodopus; species Phodopus roborovskii. The sequence continues at coordinate 1,681,075 of NW_026126629.1, read as the reverse complement.
CACACAACAGGGGGTGTCAAATCAAAGAAGGGACTCTCCTATTGTGCAATGTGTTGACTGATCTTGTCTGCCATCAAATTATTTACTGGGTTGTAGCATGTCATATGAAGCCTCCCATCAAAACCATTCACAAGCAGTCAGTTGATGTGAAATTTTTGGCACTCAGCAACAGCTGAGGTGTATTTTTAAGTACTCCGTCTGGCAGCTCAACAGAAAAAAAGAGAGAGAAAGAAAAAAGGAATAGGCATCGCCAGCTGATTTCTTTCCAGCAAATATTTCTTCACTACAACCTGTCTGCTCCTTTCAAGGAAAGAATAGGTAACAAGCTAGCAGAGTAGTCATGTTACCTAGCAACCAGGATTAAGGTTGTAAGCTAGACATGCCCACTTCTGGAGGATCAAAGCAAGGAGACAAAGAGAAGCTTCCTGGAAGTGTCACTTGCTCTAGGAACAGGAGCATCTAGGTCCCAGTGACTTTCATAGATGGTTCAGAAAGATGCAGATGTCCCCTCTGTTTCTGAGCTTGATTTTGGCTCAGGATATAGAGAGAGGACTGGCATTTACAGACATGGATAGCACAGGTTGCTATTCTCAAACCATTCTCTGCCCTTTCAGACTTGCTACCCCTTTGAAAAGGTTTTTATTTTGAGAACTTTCAAGGTTTGGATGAAGCTGTTAAGAAAAAAAAAATCACCCAGAGAGACCTTACACATCCTTCAGCCATTTCTTCCTAATGGCATTAGTTTGCACAGTTGCTACATGCCATCTCAAGCAGAAAAATAGACATCGATGCAATCAAGCAACCTCACTGAAGGCGCACCAGCTTTGCCTGCACTGCCGTCAACATTCAGGAGAACAGAAATCTGTTCTCTTGGTGGAATAAACACATCTCCAGAGTTCTAGAAGGGATTTCTGTTTGCTTTCTGGATAGCTCTGATCAGTTGTAGACATGGCCAGAGCAGGAATCCTCCCGTCTCAGCAGTCTCCGTGGCTCCGTTTATACCTCTCCCTTCCTCTTGTCTTCCTCTCTCTGCTTCACCATTTGCTCTATACCTCCTGACTTGGAAGACTTGGATGAAACATTAAGATTTAGGATCCAGATCAGCAGCTCATGTATCAGTTACTCTAAGTCCATGTCTTTTGTGTGTTTGGCTGCGTAAACTTAACTCCTCTGGGGTCAAGGAGCTTCAAATGGCAGTGGCTTCTCCCCATTATTTGTTGTTAAAACTTCCTGCTGAGGGGTGTGGTTCTGTGTCTCCCCCAGTAATTGTGGTGTGGGGGAGTAGGAGCAAGTTTGACTTGCATCTGGAGACACAGCATCCCACAAGGGAAGACGTTGCTTACCTTCCAGATAAGGCCTGGCAGAGGTGATTATTGAGTTGAATGTTCTGTGGCAACAGCAAGGATGCCTCTGGCTAAGTGGAAAAGGTTTCATGGCCAGAGCTTCCTCCTGTCACTAACCAGCTAAGTGACAAATGGCCTCACCTTTCAGAACCACCTTTTCTTCCTGTCTAAAAGATCAGAGAAGGAGATGACAGTTTGTACAACAGTTGTAAGACATTTGTTAAGTTTAAATGACAGAGGGCAATGAATCTCAGGCTTGGGATTTGGTAGGTCTGGGGTGAAGTGTAGTAACTGGCATTCCTACCAAGTCCATGGTGTATGTTGCTTCTGCTAGTTAGTTATGGAGCCACAGGGGGTTCTTGTAGTCCCTGATACTATCATACCTTAGCAAACCTTAAAATTTTAGCAAAGATTAAGTTGCTGGATAATATCTCAACATTGGGTATTGGTGAAGGGAGGTGAGTTCTCTTCCAAGTGCTAAGGATTAAGATCACGCACACACACACACACACACACACACACACACACACACACTCACACACACACACTAGTCCAAAGCCCAAGCCTGTGCCTTTCTAGAAATATTCTTCCTGATATATAGAAAGCTACACATAAGGAAGAAATATGAAACAAGATACTGGCAAGTTATTAAGCATGTTGGACATGGGCACACAGCTGATTTTGTTGTTTTCCTATTTAAAAGCAATGCCATGAAACTGGGGCAATAGCTTGGTAGTTTACATGCAGGCATCCATGCCAAGCAGCTCCTGTAACTCCTGTAACAACTGCCTGTAACTCCAGCTCCAAGAGACTTGATGCTCTCTTCTGGCCTCCGTAGGCACCTTTGTACACACAAGTGCATGAACACGCATGTGCACACATGCACATGCGCACACACACACACAGTTCTCTGCTGTGTCTGCATGTACACCTATGTACCTAAGAGTCTCTGCTTCTTGCAAGCCAGCCTTATCTCAATTCAGTCTTCTCCCAAGGCAGGCCTCCCTCTTCTGCACGTTGTCTTTTAGCATGTGTACGTGGGAGAGAACGTGGGAGAAGGAAGCACAAGAAAACAAATGTTCTTAGAAGAACTGCATAGAACCTCCCATCAGAGAAGCAAATTAAAATATTTCAGTCCCTAGGCTATTTTCTTTAAATACATCAAATGACATCAGTTCTTGGTAGAAGACTAAACTGCAGGCTTTATAAAATTATCTTTTAAACAAAAATACTGATATATTTCACTTGTGCTATGAACATTATAAAGAAAAACACTCTAAATATTATTTTCTTTGTCACTAAGGTTTTTTTGTATAAGAAACCCAGGTATAAACCTGAGAGACTATTTTAATAATCTTCAGTATCATAGACATACTGACATCAAGTGCAACATTGATTTTGTTTTATTATTTTTTTCCAATCTCCTTCCGTGCCCTGACTTTCATCATTCTCCCACCCTCTGAGAAACCTCAGATGTTCGGCTCTAACCCCTTCCATAGTAAGGTGTAATTGAATATGAGTTTCCACAAATGGGGTTGTAGGCTCCATTTTTAGCAGGTACAGTGAGCACTCCTACATTACACAAACCTCAGTAGCTTTACTTTCCCATGAAAAGCTTGCTGGCTTTGAAATATGGAGATACATCAAGATTTGGGGGACTTATTTATTCATTTGTTTTTTTTCTCAGAGGTATCAAACACAAGCTAAAAAGCATTCCATAGCAATTACCTTTGAATGACAATGGCAGGTTCAACTGTAGATAGCAGTTGGAGTTTGGCTGCATGTCCTCTGAAGCTGATATTATTACAAACCATTCTCCCTCTGAGCATTATGTAATGTCTGCAAAGAAAAGAAGTGGGTTGGCGAACCAGGCAGGAGCCAGACTAGAAAAGCCTTCCTTGTTCTCCAGGGCTACCTAATCCTTCTGCCTCAACCCCCACCCCAGGATCCAGTAGAGGGGAGCTTTCATATTTACAAGGAGGCTGATTTAGCAATTTTGTCAAGGACTACAGATAGGGTTTTAATCTTAGTAGCTCAAGCATGCTGTTGATTTAAACCAGAGTGGCTATGTTAGTGTCACTGCAAAGTGCCCATTCTGTCAGTGCCTATTCATTTTGTAAAGAAAATATGTGTTCCTAGGGAAAGTGACAGAACAAGTACCATCCATTTCTCATGTGGTGGCTGACAGTTCGAGTCCAAAAGTTTCTGACTTACATCAGTGGAGGTTCTAGGTTCAGTACCTTAACCATGACACCTGGCTTCCTAATCAACAAACTCGGCTAACTAGGCAGTTTATTTCTCTGCCTGAAAACTAAAGTCTGATAAGTCAAACCAATGTCTCATGCTGTTCCAGTACCTAATGAGCAGATAAATAGATCAAAACCAACCTTGAGTCATGAGAAATTGGTCACTTTTCTAGTTATATATCCATTACTTACTTATTCAAGTACCTACTATGTCTTGAGTTTGAGGTTTAAGTCTACAACTGTGAACAAGAGACCCTTGTTCCCTAACCTCACAGAACCTTAGTTTAATACAGAAGACAGATGTTGAATTGATAATTTGATGTTTAAAGAAACCTATATAAGCAACTGATAAGAATGATGTGGTAGGCGGAACTATGAGAGTGATCCCTAATGACCCTTTTCCTTATATAGGCCCTCTGCTTTGCTTAAGGGTCGAGCCTGTAAATGTAAGTTGTCAATCTCAGGAGTATGTTCAGTTTTATGACACAATCATCCCAGTGGTCTTGATCTAATTATAAGACTCTTTTAAAGAGTAACACCTTTTCTTCAGCTATGACCACAAGAAATGCCCGAGAGATGCCAAGCCTAGAGGGGATTCCATGCAGATCAACACCTAAAGGGTACAGGAGCCATGAGATGAATGCCAGTAGCCTCCAGATCCTAAATGGGTGTGGCCTCTGGTGGACAGACACCTCATCATATAACACACTGCACTCTGCTAACAACTGAATGAAGTTGGAAGTGAATTTTTCCAAAGTAAGAATCAACCCAAGTTATTACCTGAATTCAGCCTTGCCGGGTTTCTGTGGGTTGAAACCTGCACACCCAAAAAGGACATGCTGAATTTCTGACCTCCTGGACCCTGTTGTCATAAGAAGAAGTGTCTCTGCAGAGTTAATAAAGAAAGATGACGCACTAGAATAGAGCCTCAATCTATCATGAATGGTCCCAATGTGTGAAGACTGATTCTGACAGACACAAGGGAGAAAATTACCACATGAAGATGCTGAGATACAGACATGGGCAGGGGGCATATGAAGATGGAGACTGGGACTGGAGGTATGGTAACACAAGGCCAGTGCATGAGGTTTCTGGATTCTGTGACAGGCAAGGAAGGTTATTTCTAGAGACTGCAGATAGATTGCATTGGTGGTGTGATAGTGATTACAGCCACCTTACTAGAAACTTTGGGAGAAACCCCTCACAGGACCTCTAGTTTTTATTTCAAAACTCTGGAATTTATGAAGAATGAATTCCTGTTATTAGTAACCTAGTTTGTGGCCCTGTGTTTCAGCTGCCCTGGGATACTAACATTAAACACCAAATGCAGGGGACCAGTGGAGTTCAGCCAGACTTCTGGTCCCAGAACAGGATTTAAGTGGGTGTTGATTTAAGGCACCAATCTTAATGTGTTTGTCATGTGGGATGTAGGGCAGCTGACATGGAAGAGTATGGGAGTGGTTGAGTGACAGGAGTGTTTCAGATGACAAAGATGAGTGAGTAGTAGTTATCTAACAAGAAAGGAAAAGTGAAGATTGTTCCAGACAGGAAATTGCTTATGTCAAATTCCTAAAACAGTAAGACAACCGTGTGCACATAATTCAATTATTCTGGCTTTAACCCTTCAAATGATACCATGTGCAAGGCCAGACCTACATCAGGTGCCATCACTCTTGTTCTTATAAAGCTCTTATTTTAGTAAGAGACATTCAAATACACAGACTCAGAGACAATTACCTTTTATTAGATGGGCTATTCGGAGATGCACATGGGTCTGAGACAGAAAATCATTGACTGTTGAATGCAGTGTTGAATATGGAAGCAAGAGTGGAGCGATGGTCTAGAGAGGGGAGTCAAGGAGCTGCTGTGATCCTTCCCCTTTAGGTTTTGGGGAAATTTGTCTCTCATAGAAAATACATAGTAACCATGATTGGTGTTCTCTTCAACATGTTGTAGAGTAGCACCTCTGCTTTCTTGTTGAGGTCAGCATAAAAATTCTAGACTAACTTATACAGGATTGTATCCCAGGATGGTGATTCTAGCCTGATCATTGAACCATCCACACTACAGGCAGGCATTGTTTTTCTAACTACAATCTACTCATGTGTGAACATGCATACTTCAGGGCACCCTGAGACCACCTCATCTCATTGGTCCATTGAAAGTACTCACAGCAAGAATTCACACTAAAATAAGCACAGGAAGACAAGGGGGAGTCCAGGAGAGCTCCCAAGCACCTTCCCTGTAATCTCCCACAGAGCCACAGGGCATTTCTTTCTTCAGAAGAAGTGTATGGCCTGCATGCAGAATATGAATAAGCAGGGCTCACATACGCCTTACTCTATAGGGTTTTCTTCACATGGAGATGGAATGCTGACATGAATAATGTTAGTTTATCATTGTCAGTCCTAATTACATTGGTGCAAATTTTCTGGCTCCAGATTATTCCTAACCCAAAACCTGGAGAAGAGGTGGTTCTTCTCCTGGGATTATGAAAAGTTTAAGTGTCTCAGACCTCTTCTTACATTGTATCTTTCATTGTACCTCAGACAGAAAGAGGGAGCAGATAGTCATTGAATAGCACCATCTTGGAGTTAGAGCTAAGTAATGAAAATAATTTTGTAATGCCTTTTAAACTCCTTGACTTAGACAATATGAATCACACTGTAAAAAATGTGAATGTGTAAGAACATTTTCCATTTAATGTTGATAAATTTTTGATAAATTTGCATCTATGTGACTAAACAGATGTAAGTGTACAGGTCACTGTATGCCGACAAATGTGCACACCCATATAGCCCATGCTTCCTTCAAGATGTAGACTATTTCTACCACTCTACCAAGTTCCCACCTACCCTTTCACAGCCATCCTCTACTCATCCATCGATGCTATCTAATAAAGCCAATCACTGTTCTTACCTCTTTCACCAAGAGTTAATTTTAGGGGCCAAAGAGGTAATTCAGTAGGTAATGTGCTTGACATTTAGGCATGAGGACCTGAGTTTGATCACCAGAAACCACGTAAAAATGCTGGTCATGTTTATCTTGTATCCTGCTAGTTTGCTGAAGGTGTTTATCTGCTGTAGGAATTCCCTGGTAGAGTTTTTTGGGTCGCTTATGTAAACTATCATATCATCTGCAAATAGAGACAGTTTGACTTCTTCCTTTCCAATTTGTATCCCCTTGATCTCCTTTTGTTGTCTTATAGCTTTAGCTAGAACTTCAAGTACGATATTGAAGAGATATGGAGAGAGAGGGAAGCCTTGTCTTGTTCCTGATTTTAGAGGAATCGCCTTAAGCTTCTCTCCATTCAGTTTGATGTTGGCTGTTGGTTTGCTGTATATTGCTCTTATTATGTTTAGGTCAGGGCAGGAACTCAAGGAAGGAACTGAAATAGAGACAAAGGTGAAATGCTCCTTACTGGGTTTGCTCTCTGTGTTTTGCTCTGGGTGCTTTTTTATATAACCCAGGACCACCTACCCAGGAGTAGCACCATCCATAGTGAGTTCTGCCATCCTACATCAATCATTAGTCAAGAAAATGACCCCAGAAACTTGCCTATATAGCTTCAGATAGAGGGAGTTCCTTAATTGGCATTCCTTCTCCTAGATGACTCTAGCTTGTATTAAGCTGACAAACTATGCAGCACAAAGGGTAACAACAGTTATCCTCTGTCAATTCTGAATTTAGAGAAAAGGCTTTCAGATTTCCCATTTCAGTATGATGTTAGCCATGGGTTTGTTGTAAATAGCTTTTGTTCTGTTCAGATATGATCCTTATATCTTTAGTATTTTCAATGAATTCATCATGGAGGTTTTTCCTTTTCTGCATTCATTCAGAAGAGGATGTGATTTTATTATTGATTCTATTAATGATGTACTATATTTGGTGATTTGTGTTTTCAACCATTCTTGAATCATTGGGATCAAACCAACTTTATCATGATATATGATTTTTTTAGCTTGTTGTTGAATTAAGCTTATAATTTTTTTTTGTGTATATGTTCATGAAAGGTGTCAATGTATAGTTTTCTTTTTTGCTTGTATCTTTTTCTTTGTGAGGGTTTGGATATCCAACTTGTCAAAGGATTACACTGATAAATCCTTTTTATCTCTAATTATGTTAATTTGGGCTTTATTTCTTTTCATTTAACTAATGATTTTTACAATTTTGTTAGTGTTTCATTGATATTTGTATTATTCTTTTTTACTTAATCTTAAATTTAAGCTTTGATCTTTGTGATTAATTTCCTGCCTCTGGGTTTTGGGTTGACTTGTTCTTATATTTCTAAGACTTTGATATCTATCTATCATGAAGGAAATAATCAAAATATCTCTTGTTTTTAATTGAAGTCACAACTAGCTATAAAGTTAAGAGGATGTTCTAAGAACTGCCTTATTGTATCCTACTAACTTTTCAGTGTTTCCATTTTCACTTGTTAGGATTTTTTACCTCTACCCCCGCAATTATTTCTTCAAGCACATATCAATCATTCAGATGTTTACTATTAAGTTCGAGGTAATGGTACTTACTTATAATTCTAGCACCCAAGAGGACAAAGAACAAAAGTTACCATGAGTATGGTACAGGCCAGCTTGGAATACAGACAGAAACATCTTCTTAAACAAAAATAAAATGAATGTTGTTCAGTCTGAAGGTGTTTTCATAGCCTCTGCAGTTTCCCTTGCAGTTAAATTGTTGTATCATTCCATTTTTGATTTGATGAGATGTGAGAAATCAATCCTTGATGGGAGATGTCCTTCTGTATGTATGTTTCTCTTATTGGTTGATGAATAAAACACTGTTTGGCCAATAGAGGCATGGAGTTAGGTTGGACTAGGAGACAAGGAGAATTCTGGGAAATGTAGGCAGAGGGGCACCACAGAAATGGACACTGTGAAGTTGCCAAAGGAGAAACAGGTACAGGCATTGTCTGGTAAGCGAAGACCATGTGGAAACACAAAGATTAATAGAAATGGGTTAATAATTAAGACAGAGATAGCCAATAAGAAGACCTAACCATTGGCCAACAGTTTGCTAACTAATATAGCATCTGTGTGTTTATTTGGAGCTGAAGTGTGGAGGAACCTAACAGGACAAGAACCTCCAGCAACAATTCCTATTTATTGTATTAGGTAAGAATTGCTCTAATGGTATGTAATATAATGTCTTTTAGACAAGTTCCATGAGGTAATGAAAAGAACATTTATTCTTGTAGTAGTTGAGTTGTATATTTTATAACTGCCTCAAGTCTGTTTTATCTATGCTGTAATTTAACTCTGAAGTTTCTTTTATGTTTCTGGTCTAGACTACTTATGCACTAGAGAAAGTGGGTACTGAAGTCACTTGCTTTGTTATATAGGGACATAACTGTCATTCTGTCTGTTTATTCCAGTTGTGTTATTTTATATGATTGAATGTACCAACATTTGCTTATATATGTACTTATAATTCTATCCTTTTATGTATTGTTTCCTCTACCAATATGTATTGATCTTTTTTAAACTATTGTAATCTATTTGGATTGAAATGTACTTTGTGAGATATAAGTAGAGCTAGTATGCTTAATTCTGAGTTCCATTTGCTTGGAATATAATTTTCCATTGTTTTAAACTTTCAGTCTATGTTGTTTTTGCTGGTGAGGTATATTTGTTCAGGCAACAAACAGTTAAACCTCAATTTTTAATTCAGTAAACTTGCCTATGATTATAAATTATAAAATTAACATTTATATTCAGTCATAATAATCCCTACTACTGTCATTTTTGTTTTTATACTGTTCTGTTTTTCCCAATTCCTTACTTGATCTTCTAGTAAGATGTCTTCTTTCCTCTGTTTTCTAGTTGTTAATTACATATTATTCTTTATGATCCTGTATCCTCTACAGTGCTGCTTAGTAACTATAAGTTGCTTTAGTTTTTGCCTTTCAAGGCTTTTATCTTTTCTTTGATTCTGAGAGACAACTTTACCAGATGACAATAAGCTAGGTTGGTAATTACTTCCTTTTAGAGCTGGAAATGTGTAATTCCAAGATCTCTAGCCATTAAAACTTCTGGTGAGAAATCTGGTGTTTTGATGGCTTTAATATTATAAGTGAGTTGACACATCAGTGTTCTTTCTATCTTGATGATAAGTGTGATATGATGTTGGGAGGTTATTTTATGGTCATGCCTGTTTGGGCTCTAAAGACCTTCTGTACTTAATGTCCATATCTCTACCAGACATTAGGGAAGATGCTGAAGAGGTTTTCTGTGTCTTCAGTCTATACCTCAGCACCATCTGCATTAATAATTATATAAGTTTTGTCTTTTAATTGTGTCAGAGAGGCCTTGTGTGATCTGTTAATAAGTATGTCCTTAAGTTCTTATTCTTTTATATTTATTACAGGATTAATGTTCTAGGTCATCAACTTTGTCTAGAGTCCTTAAAATGATTTATTCCACATGATTCGGTCAGTGGGAGTAGTTTGAGTCTAGAGCTGATCAGGATGGCTTTCAAGTTCTCTGCTTAGTTGTATACAACCATATGGAACTAGATTTTCTTTGACTAGAGGTTACATCTACTGTAATACCTCCATGGAACCCCAGGAACGTCTTAACATGGAGCTCTGTTGAATGCTGAAATCTCAGGTCCCCAGTTGAAGCTCATACAAAGAATGAGCAATAAACTCTTCTAGAAAAAGAGGGAACATACTGTGTCATCTGTTTTCCATTGCCTATAAGCATGGTTTTCTGAGGTCTAGTCTCTGCATAAAATTAGAGTCTTCCTTGTGCCTACCCTCTTTCACTGAATATCACTCTCTGACATGAATTTCACTACATATAATGTTCACATAGCTTTCTTCAATGATCTTTCACTATGGCCACACTAAAATATAAGGCAAGTGCTGGCAGGAACAATATGACAGAACTTACTGTGCTTCATGGAAAGAGACAATGTAGTAGTGACTTATATATCCTAAAGGAACAAACTTGTGTGTCATCTTGCCAGGATGTCTTCTTAGTATAGTGTTAATGTTTTTATGTTGCTTGCCAGAACTCTTGGCAAGCAACAACACACTGCACACCATCAAGTTCTGCTGATTACAGACTGTACTTCTGCTCTTCTTCTGCCAATGCTACTTTCTTTCTCCTCTCTCTCTCTCTCTCTCTCTCTCTCTCTCTCTCTCTCTCTCTCTCTCTGCCTTTTTGTACTACTCCTTTCTGTGGATGGAGTTTCTGTTCCACCTGGTCCCACAATCCTTCAGTCCAAAATAAACACACAGAGGCTTATATTAATTATAAACTGCTAGGCCAATGGATTAGGCTATTTTTTGGCTAGCTCCCTCTTAATTATGAACCCATTTCTATTAAACTATGTATTGCCATGAGGCTGTGGCTTGTCTGTAATGGCATGTTACTCTTTCAGTGGCTACATGGCATCTCTCTCCTGCAACTCTCTGTCTTCCTACTCTGGTAACCCCACCTATATTTTCTGCCTGCTTACTGGCCTATCAGCATTTATTCACTAACCAATAAGAGAAACATCTGTTCACAACATACAGAAGAATATCCCCTATCACCCTTATGTCCTATTGTCTGGCTATAGAGAGTTCATCATGAAATAATTTCTTGCCCCTTGTTCAGATAACGAAAATGAGTCTCTCCTAGTCCATATAATATTAAATTTCAATGCATCCCTCCGTCTTCCATCCTGGGCAAATATTGTTTTCCTGCTGTTTTGATTCACAGGTACTGAGAAGCCAAAAGAAAAGGGCACTTGCTTCTAATCTATCATCCTATGTCCACCACTATTTTTCTGATTTCTCACTGGCAAATGGGTAGGGATGAAGTACTATCTCCTAATATAGCAGAGGTAAATCTCACAAATCATTATGCAGAGTGGTCATACATTTACACCTTCTGGAAAAGTCTGAGAGATACAGTTCATTCACATCTTCTCCAGAACTGGCTTTTTAATTACTCCAGTATCTACATCTACAGATATCTCATAGTAGTTTGATATTTATTTTCCTAGTGGCTACTAATGAACATGCTTGTTGCCTATCAATACATCTCTATGAAGTGCCTATTTAAGCCTCTTGCATATTTTATACTTTGGATTGCTTGACTTTATATTATTGCATTGTAAGAATACTATCCCTTGTCCACCTTCTCCTGAGAAAATTCAGATACAGTAGGGTGTACACTACTCTATAACTCTGATGCCGACATGTCCAAGGGCTAGTATACTAGTTGGTATGTTAGCAACTTGCTAAGACAGTAACCAAAAGCCTTTCTTGAAATCTATTTATGTTGCCAAGATAGACATTAGATAAACAGCACCCAGTGGGCACTTTTCTTCTCTTCCTGCACTTACTCCCAATTTTACCATGGTATTTTAAGAAGAACATTCTCTAGAGTTGGACAGAATCATTCAGCAGATATGGGCTGAATACCAAGTATTATCATAGTTATTAAAGAGACTTCAAGTTGGTTTGTAGCAATATCCCTATTTCATCCCCCCCCCCAGAGAAAAATATTGTCATGGATACATTTGGCTTTAGAAGTCCACATATAATCTGCATTTATTTCAAGTAAAGTTGAATCTTAAGTTAATACTTCTGTGAAACAGTATGTAGCAAGACAGACTTCTGAACCCAAAATGTTGTCTTTTGCTTGATGGGTCTTTGAAACTTTATTCAGATTCACAGAGAGTACCAAGTAAGCTCCCTGCTTAAGAACTTTTGTTTACCCTCAGAGGAAGGAACTGAGCAAACAATTCTATTCAGATATTTAATAAATCCTGGTATTTTCTATGTAAAGGAAAGTCTAGGTTTGGAATTTGTTTTGAACCATGGTTCATGAGTCTAGAGGATTATAATTCTAAATCAGAATGTTCAAAAGATAAGAAAGTTTTTTGAGCTTATATCAGAAAACATTCCAGTACACTTCCTCTTTTCAGAGATGGTCCAATTCCTTAGTAAAGGTAGGGTGCAGGTTTCATCATCTATGAAAATGTTAATTGCTGTGGTTTCATTTAGGCAGTATATACAGTAATTTTCTTCTTTCTTGGGAAAGAGTTGGCAGTTGATATTTGATGCCCACTGTCCCTCAAAGAGAATAAACATTTGGACTGGGGAAATGTCAGTTAGTAAAGCACTTGCCAAGCAAACAAGAGGGTCAGAGTTTGAATCTCTAAAAACCATACCTGTAATCCCAGAGCTCCTACAGTGACATAGGGATCATAGATAGCAGAAACCCTAGAAGCATGCTAGCTATCCTGGAACACAGCTGTGAACAACAAAGAGACCCAACTATGGCATATATATGGAACAATCACAGTGCACCTAGAACATATACACACATGTGCACACTCATGAACAAAACATACTTTTCTCAATACTGTGTTTTTGACTTTTTAAGATACGAAGTTTTAGGTTTGCTAGAATGCCAAATGCCCAAATAATATAGCATCTGTGAAACAGTCCATCATCCTAATATTTGGGGAGACCCATTGGTAACCTTTAGGCTTTCCATGTACAAGAAAAGAATAACTTGAGTTCTTGGAGAGGTGTGTGTTCAGATCCTTGGGGACTCCAGATGACCTTTTGCTGTGATTCAGATCTTCAGTATTACACAGAGATCCATGTAGTAAAAGCCTCAGAGTGGCCCTGTTGGGAGGTCATGTTGCAATCTTTAAAAGGTGGGACCTAGAGGGAGGTCACCAGGTCTTTGTGGCATTCTTCTGAATGGATAGTTGGACCCCAATCCCTTTCCCTGTTCCTCTTTCATCCTCAGTCATGAGGTAAGTGGTTGCATCACCATATGTTCCCATCATGATGAGCTGCCACAGGCCATGGAAAAACACCATGAGCAGACATCAACACTTTGTCTTTACTAATTGATTATCCAGGTGTTTGTTGTAGAAATGCATCTTGACTCTGGGGGGCCTTGCTTGGATTTGTGTCTGCTACTTTGTCTTAGGTTATTTTGTGTAATTATCCTGTTATTGAGATGAGATATTACAGCCAGATACTTCACTACATCCACAACTGAAGTGGGAATACTTCATGGAGGAAGATGAAGGAAGGTTTGGCCTCTACCTGGGATCTGTCTGCTGGTGATTTCCATACTTTGTTGCTGCGGATGAAGAGATTTGAGAGCTGGGAGTTTAGTTCAAGACACCGACATGTGAAAGAAACATGGACTGTCTCATTTGTGCTTGGTCTATTCTCAGAATTGCATTTATACCTGTCATGTGAAAAATGTAGAGTATTACTTCATAATACTCTACAAAGAGGTTGGCTTCTGCAGAGACAGTGGGTCATTCTTAAACAGGACTTCACTTGCTTTTTGCTTTTTACATTTCTAACAAAAGGACAATCTTTCTTACCGTGGAGCAGTGTGCTTGTAAATGATCATAAGATACACACACACACGCACACACACACACACACACATATATATATATATATATATATATATATATAATATATAATATATATATCCTTTCTTTTTTTCTGCCTTCTTCTCTTCTAAGATCTTCTGCTGTTGTATCCATAGGATGTTCAGAAATGGCTCACTTTAATATGTCACATAATGGGATAATGGGAAGCAGAGACTAATAAAGTGCCTACCCTCTTTTGTAAACAAATTTGAGGGTAATTAGGAAAGGGGTGATACCTTTTGTGTCCCCAATATGGCCATGTCCTTGAGAACTGCATCCCAGCACCCATGGCCTGCTGTCAGGGTCTCCCTGTCTTAATGAGGCAGTAGTTGAAGCACAGCTGAGATGGGAGAGAATTTCTGTTACTACTTATAGATTCTGGTACACATACATTTTTTTTTAAATCAGCCTTTTAGCTCTCCATGTATTTAATATAAACTATAAGGATTCACTGCAGGGAAAAGCCAGAGTCCTATCATGCAAATGATAATTTGGAGCTTTTTCAAATTATACAATGGTGAGGTGGTTCAGCAGATTACATGAAAGTGTGGGCACTGGAGTTCATGTCACCAGAACCTACATAAAAACTTTGTGAGTGTGACAGCTCAGAAGTCAGTGACAAGGAATCCCCTGGAGCAATCTGACTCCTAGATTAGTCCATATTGGCAAGTTCTGGACAAAGTAAGAGAGATTGGCCCAATAGATAAGGTGGAAAGTGATCTGGGGAGACATCTAGTGTCAACCTCCATGTGCATCCATATAAACATACATGACCCAAACACTTGCACACATATACACACCACACACATGCACATCCAAATCACACACACACACACACACACACACACCAATCACTCTCCACAGGAGTAGTTCTATCTTTCAGCTGATGATGGGAAGTGGCATGAGCAATCAACAATAAATACTTTTGGTCTCCTGTTCTTCTTACCATCACAATAAGGCTAATGTGACAATTTTGGAGATATTGCATGTCTGTGGTGACTGAGCAGAATGTTTGCAATATTACTGATCTCTCCTTTTTCTCCAGTCACCTGTTGACTTGGACACAGGGACCTGGGCCTGTGGAGTCAAGGAAGAAGGGAGGGAAAAACATGAGGAAATGCTGCATAGGCATCAACCTGTCCTTGAAAGTCAGCATTTTTCTTTGTTTCTCAATGATTGCAATGGCAGAAGCATGTGTGAAGTGACCAGTTTCTGATTGACAGGAGGAAGGGATGGAGTATAGTCCTAGTTTCTTTATGTATCCAGTTGGTTTGATGTGAACAGTATCCAAGCAAACTGAGCCACAGAAAATCACAAAAACCTCCAAGCGTGCTTCTGTGTCATCTGTACCCAGATCAGAGAGTCTCCATCTATAAGATGACACCTGTACTTCAGGAGACCCTTTGCCCTTCTCTGTGATCTACCCAAACACAGTATCCCGACTGTAAACACCGTGGATATGTTTGCCTGCCTTGTACTTTATATAAATGAACTCAGTGTAAGAGGGCTCTGTATCTGGCTACTTTTTCCTCACTATACTATGGATTTTATCTGCAGTGTTGTGGGTAATAGCAGCTGATTATTGTTCTGTGAACCAAATAGCCCATTTGCTATCATAATCTTTCACTGCTTCTATTGCTGATAGATATTTTGGTTGTTTCTGTAATATAGCTTTCAACATTCATGGTGCCTGGATCTAATTTATGAACATCTGTTAGTGAGTATTTATCTCTATTTACTTCACAGCTGTAGTCCTTGTACTCAGGAGGCCAAGGTAGAATGATCCTGAAATCAAGGCCAGCAGAGAGAACATAGGGAAATAACCCTGCCTCAAAACCAAAACCAAACAAGAAAGAGAAGCAGTTGTGGTCTAACAAAAGTCAAAGAAACAAAAATGTGTGGGTTTTTTTTTAACTTATGTTTTTTGAAGGATAAGGAAAACATTTCCAAAGCTTCTGATGGCTGACTAGTCTCTAAGCGAGGGACTGGCAATAAGAAGGTGGCTGTGATCTATGTCTCTACAGAGCCCTCAACCTTGAGTTAAGTTTCAAAAATGTTAAGATTTGCTGAATGAATCATTCCATCGACTAATTGCTTTGATCTTTAAAGCCCACAAACAGTTGAAGGAAACAGACAGTGGGAACTCCTTGTGCTCACAGACAGAGAGACTCTCTGTGGAGAAAGCACTCCGAGGTCTGGAGCACCAGCTATCTCCTGGAAGAAAACCGCTTGCATTTACAGAATGTGGGCTGGCTAATTTTGACAGAATTGTAAGTTTGAGAACCATAGTAGTTCAGGTTCTCTTAACTTCTGACTGTGACTTAATAAGATACTCTGAGAAGTTATAAACCCATGCTGAGTTATGTTGTATAAGTGAAACACTCATACACACACACACACACACACACACACACACACACACACACACCATGCACACATATGCACACAGAGTTAATGTTGTCTAAAACATAAAATTGCTCATTAATAACTTTTTACAGGATTCTCTCTCTCTCTCTGTGTGTGTGTGTGTGTGTGTGTGTGTGTGTGTGTGTGTGAGTGTGTATGTGTGTATGTGGTGATATGTGTACATTTCCATATGTGTGTGCAGGTAATGTGCATGAGTGAATGTGTAGAGTTTACATGACAAACACAAGTGCCACTCTTCCCTCACCATCTATCTACATTGTGGTTTGAAAGAGAGTCTCCCACTGGCCCACATAACAGCCTGTAGGCTAGGCTGGCTAGCCAGACAGTCCCAGAGAGCTTCCAGTCCCCTCAACACTGAAAAGCAAGGCCTCCGTCCTGCTTTCCACTCGTATTCTGGGGGATTAAGTGGCAAACACTTTACCAACTAAGCTATTATACCAGCCCTGATTTCATTCTAAAATGATGATATTATGGACCTACTGAGTTAGACATATCATTGGAATTTATCTCATCTATTTCATCTGACATAATTATGGAAGCTGCATAATATTTAAATGACATTTGTGGGTTGTATCTTGTGTGTCTAGAAGAACATATCATCTTTCAAATACCGTTGACAAGGAAAAAACAGTTGTGTACCACAGGATTGGGGAGTACTACATACATGCTTCCTTTGCTTGCCTGCCCATGATTCCACCATACATATGGGCTCAGTTTGGTTGCAAATTTTGCCTGTTGCCATGTCATAGTATTTATTATAAGATTAATACACATTTATTAAGTGTAAACTGTACACAGAGATAAGAGAATAATCTATGACTATGGACACTTGATAAAATGAAAAGCCCATATAGGTTCATTCATTCATTCATTTATTCATTCATTCATTTGATTAAAAGATATTGAAGTTTTTTTGTTGTTGACAACAGACAGTGCATTGGGGATTTGGTGGCCAGCAAAGCTTCTTCTGCCCAGAAGTAGCTTAGAATCAAATGGAACAGAAAACAAGAGGAAGTGAGTTCACAGAAAGTGCAGGCCCTGGGGGACTTGAAAGGCTTAATGGAGTGTGGCTTAGACAGAAATCCTTCCTCCCCTCCCCTACTGGGCTCTTTCTTTCTTTCTTCCCAAAATAAGCCCATTTACTTTCCATAGAGAAATATGAATGTTAGGAAAATAGGAGAAAGCATACATGTGTAAACCAGTTACTAAAGAAGCATCTTCTTACCTGAGGCCTAGGATGCTCTTTCAGATGCAAAGGTGGAGAATCCAGGCACAGTCATAACTCAGTAAAAGATCAGCATGGGTTTCTTAGAGGAGCCTGTGTGCTTTTCCTGGTACTCACTTGGTCCTGTGAGTGACCTGCAAAATGTAGGAGGAACCTTCCTCCATGAATCAGTGATCTCACCTGTTGAAGAGCATCCCAAACAAGCAGAAGGATGGAGACATAAAGACACACTAAGATTGTTATTTGTGGTGGCTGTGATACACCACCATCTATACTTGAATATGTGGCCCCAGATATTGTACAGCCTTGAAAATGAGGTTGTAGGAAGCAAAGAGACTCGATGCATGACTACCTCTTGGCATAGATTCAGGATAGCAGAAATGGATTTCTGTGAACTCATTATCTAAAGGAAAGGATTATCTCTACAGAGTGATGCTTTCTAGGCTCAAATTATCAGTCCTGACATTCATTGGCTAATTGTTAATCTTGGGCATGTTAACTGAATGACTTAAGTATTAGTCCTTCACAATTGAAAGTCAATTTGCACATATAGGGGAAGCAGCTTTGAGTAAGTCATATTTATGTGACCATGACAGTCAAATTTTATTTTGTTTTGTTTTTTTATAAAGTGTTGACAAACAAAAAGGCATGTTACCTATGGACCACAACATTGACCCAAGATACCCCTAAAGGTACAACAATAGCACTTATATTTTAGCAGTAACCAACTGCTGCCTAATTTTACTTAAGGCTTGCCCAACAGGAAGAAAATCATACCTGGCATGGAAATCTATGTAACAATCTGAGACTAGTCAAGTCGTGAATCTTAGAGGAGAACATACTACTGCCACTTCTATAAACCCGTATAATTTCTCACTGCATTCGGAATACACATCCTCATACTCACAGTTAAGTATACCTCTCTTTTCCCCACTGATGAAGCTTCTTTTCGTAGTACACTGAGACTATTACAACACTGGGGAGGCAGAGGTAGGAGGATCTCTGTGAATTCAATGTCAACCTGGTTTACAAAGTGAGTTCTAAGATAGCCAGAGCTATTACACAGAGAAACCCTATCGTGAAAATAAAAGGAATAAAGGAAGGAAGGAACAAAGAAAGAAAGGAAGAGAGAAAGAAAGACTATTGCAAAAATCTACAATTTGTCAAAATGCACCTAACTGTGGGATATCTAGCCCTATAGTATATCTATCTACAAGACAACGACTACACCCAAGGCTTAGGGAACATAATGGAAGTGGGGCCAGAAATTAGCTGGACAGAGGACAAGGAAATTAACTGTGAGAGTGTGTCTCCTAGAAATTGTAGGGTTATAACCATCATACCTCAAAAGTATGGCTACAGACCCAAATAAAGAAGTCGTCAATAGTCATGGAAAGAAGAAATCTCATGGGCTGACCCCTAGACAGAGAACTACAGGGAATTAATGACCAGAGAGAGGGGGGAATTAGTCTTCCCCCAGGGATAATTCCCCTGGTTGGTTCTACAATTCTAAGGGTTCCACCCAAAAACAAATACAAGCAACACTAAAGATACTCAGTAGATTGTTGTTTTCATATAAAATGAAAAGACAATAATTAAAGAAAAAGGCAATGAATTTGAGAGGGAGGATGTGGTATGGGAAGTGTCAGAGGGAGGAAGAAGAGGGATAAATGATATTAGTATATTTTAATACAAAAGAATTTAAAGTGAAAAAGCACCTGAATTCTTGTATTCCCACCACCCCCAATAGTCATTCTAACTTGTCTGCATATTTCCATCAGTTGCTTGCTTTGGATGCTTTTTAACAGCTAAGGTCACTATTTACAGAGAAAAGCATATAACTTTTTCATTTGAAGTTATTGCAGTGTAGATCTTTTAACTCAGCCTGACACATCCTCTTAGTCACGTCCCTTTGATTTTATAGTTACTATTGTGTAGGATAAACATACATCAATCAGTTGTTCATAGAGCATTATGAAATAAAAGGCAATTTTAAATCTGCACAAAATATTAGCATCTTTAAAATTTATTGTAACATTCTAATGATGTAAACTTCAGTGTAAGAAATTCTTTGCAGTTTTCGTTTATAGTGAGTTCATCTTAACTGTACATTCCTCCCATTATCCTGTCCTAACCATTCTCCCCATGATGCTCTCCTTTTCCTCAAAAAAGCTACCAACCCAAGATGTTTTAAATCTTGATTACACACAGGAAAGAAGCACACTTTTGTGCTTAATCTGATTTAGTTCCCTTATATGACAATCTCCAGTTGTATATATTTGTCAGCAAACAACATGGTTTCAGTTCTTTATGGCTGGATAACATACCACATTCTCCACATCCAGTTCCTTGTACATTTGTGGCTTCCTAAGCTGATTTTACAAGTTGGGTATCATGAAGAATAACACAATAAGCATGTATAGATATCTCTATGGTGTGCCAACTTTTATTGTTAAGATATAGACCCAAGAGAGGTATATTTGGTTTTAGTTGTGGGAGGACACTCTGTACTGGTTTTCATGGGGCTGTATGAGTCTACATTTCAGTCCCATGGATCCAGTTTCTTCCCCCTTCACATGCTCACAAGCATTTGCTCTTCCTTCTTGATGGTGACTGCAGTAATATGTACCTTCCCTACTAGTTTAAAGATACTGGACACATTTTCATGTTTATTCGCCATTTATATGTAATCCTTTCAAAGTATCTACTCAGTTCATTTACTGCTTTATTGATTGGATTATTGGAGAGTCGCATTTTCTAAATTTCTCTTTATATTTTAGATGCCTGTCCATCAGATATTTGGAGCAAAGTTTGGGTCACATTCTGTGGGCTGTCTTTTCTCTTCACCATTTCCTTTGCCACACAGAACACTGGACTTCACAGAGTTTCATTTGTCAGTTGTTGGAGCCCTTTTCAGAAAGTTCCAGTGTATACCTGTCTCTTCATGTCTTGTGCTTTCCTCTAGTAGTTCTGGAGTTTTAGATCACACATGAAGGCCTTCATCCATGCTGAATTGACTTTGGTAGGAGGTGAGACAAATGTATCCAGTTTTGTTCTTCTAGATGAAAACATCCAGTTTCCTGAGAGCATAGTTTGTTTAACAGGCTTTCTCTTCTCCAACATATTCTTTTGACACCTTTATCAAAGATTGGGTGGCTATAGTTGTGTGTGTTTATTTCTGGTTTGTTGTATTCTATTCTGTTTACATACTTGACTTTTTTGTATTAGCATCTTGTTTTAATTGCTATGGCTCAGTAATGTAATTTGAAATTTATATTGTGGTACTGTTCTATTATTCTTTATGTTCAGGATTGCTCTAACTATTCAAGGTCTTTTGTATTTCCATATGAGTGTTAGGATTGCTTTTTCTAGTATTGTTCAGAATGTGATTGGAATTTTGATAGTGCTTCAATGGAATTCACAGATTGCTGTCAGTAATATGCCAGTCTATGAGTAGTGAAAGATCTTTCCATCTTCTTTATCATTGAAGTCTTTTATTACTTTGGCTAGGTCATTCTTAAGTATTTTATATTTTGCAACTTTTATGAATGATATTTTATTTATTTCTTTTTCATATTATTGGTACATATGAAAGTTACTGTTTCTGGTATGTGTGTGCGTTTGTGTGTTTTGTACATTAGTGGAATCAGATCTTAGAATTTTCTGGCAGACTTTAGGGTTTTGTATTTGTTTGTTTGGTTGGTTGGTTTGATGTAGATTTAGGTTGCTCAGATGGCCTTTATATTGGTGTTGATGGCCTTGAACTTCTAATTCATCTGTTCAGTTTACTAAGTCCTCAGATTATAGGTGTTGCCATCACAACTAGTTTGTGTAGTGCTGGAGATGAAACTAGTGCTACTAGGATATTTTTTCTCTTTAATTAATTAATTTGATGTAACTGTGACAGTCGGGAACATTACAGCCACTGGAGAGCATTTTTAGGAAGAGGTGAGTGGACCTGAGTGAGGCTTTGATGGTAGGCTAGATTCCAGTAACCCTTGCTAATGCATGGCTTTTAAAAGTCTCTCATGGGGGATGTGGGGGTGTTAAGTGTACTTCTGCCCATGAGAAAACTGCAGTAGCTACTCCACAATATGTACTGAAGCCTTTGTGAGTATTGGTTTGTAGAATTTTAGTATTGTTTTTTATTTTAGGAAATTGGGGCTCATAAGAGGAGTGGGTGGGATATGTGGAGCAAAAGGGAAAAATTAGATAAAAGTGTTAGACTACTCTTTTGGTTAATATTACCAGCATTGTAAAGGTTTGCAATGATTCAGTCCAATAGGTTTTGCATCCATTACTTGAAGCATTTTGTATGACGGAGCTTTAGCTTTTGTTGGAGCATTAACCTCTTTGAAAGTTTGATAAAAGCCAAAAATTTGCCCCCTACCCTTAAAAAAAGTCACATGAATTTATCTAACCATTGCCCTGTTTCATGGGGCCTGGGTAGGTAAGATGCTAATTTATAAGCAAAGTCCCCCCAAACTATGAACCGTGTTCCACGATTCTGAAGTTGTGCCTCACAGCTCACCCCAAACACACACACAGACTGCTTCGGGGTTCATTTCAGGCCTTTGATTTAAAGGAGGAGCAATGTCAGCTTGCTTGAGCCCTCCTTTGTTTGGCTCTCTGCTAGGTGCCCAACATGGAGGAATGCAGCCCAGAGATCAGCACTTGCCTCAGAACATAGGTGTTCACTCTCTGTCATTTATCATGCTGAGTTCCACTCAGAACTCTGTTTCAGGTGACTCTGGAATGTCTGGTCTTGTTATTACTTTAATGTCAAATTAAGGACTGGGAAAGAATAGGCTCTTGGTAAGAACTAGTCATTGTGATGAAGTTAATAAGATATGTCCCATAGCAGTCTTCCTCATGTGGCAGATATGCTTGGAAAAGCTGCTCCTTGTTAACTAAATTTCAACAATAATGACATTAATGATATCACAATAACATAACCCTTCTCCTGCCAGTTTATGCACTCATTATAAATGGGTGGCTGCATCAGGTGCCCATCTGAACAAAACCTCTGAATTATTTAACTGTAGATAGAATTGTTCATATCTTTTAAGGGCAACTAAGGCCTGGGTGTTCAATAAACTTACCTGCTATGAGTTCCCAAACTTACTTTTTTATTGTATTTCTCCAATTCGTATTAAAGCCTGAAGAGACCATAGAAGAGGCCTCCTTATATTGCATGAAACAGGTCCCTGGAAGTAGAAGCTTGGCCAGCACCACACAGCAACTGAGCAGGAGAAATGGATACTACTAAGAATTATGGCTGAACTTCCATTCAGACAGTCACTGAAAGCTACTTGAAAATATCTTGGTATTCAAAGGTCATTTGCAGCTTAGGCTGAGACTATGGTTGTGCGGGTAAAGTGCTGTGCATGTGTGAGAATCTGTGTTCAGATCCCCAGAATAGCCATAAAGCTGGTGTGGTAGTACATACCTGCAATCCCAGAACATGTATGGTGAGATGGGAGGCAGAGACAGGAAAGCTGAAGAAGCTCTCATGGCTGCCAGCCTAGCATATACAACAGCAAGAGAGACTCTGTATCACACAAGGTAGATGGTAAGGACTGACACCCATACCTGTGCCATGGCACACTCACACTAATGTTCATTCACACACACACACAACAGGCGCAGATGCATACATGCACATACACATGTAAATGCAACATTATACACATATACACGTATAAACATTATTTATAGATAATCTGGCTATACTGTAGCAACGACAGAAAAATTAAAATCAGTGTTTCTTGGTAAAGTAGTTACCTGTATTTATAATGGGGATGCTGAGTGTTTATTAAAGAAATGCCCACGATGCATTTATAGTCTGATGCATAGGTCTTACTACAATGCAGCTCTCTTCACAGTCTTCACATCATCTCATGCAGCAGGCACCATCTAAGCTGTGGAAACTAGTTCCTCTTCTCATGGGCTCATTGATCATCACAGTGGTATTAGAAAGATGACAGCTTAGTTAATTAATAGCAAGTAAAGATTAGATGGTGCCGTGTGCCTGGCACCATGTTAAAGGTGGAGGATGTGATACAGGGTTCCTGGGTACTACATCAAATTGATGCTAGTGACATTTAAGCTGAAATTAAAAAAAAAACTGAGACAGTTACATGAAGATGAGAGAAATGAGTATTCCAGATGTAAAAGTACAGTGAAATAGCCTCCTACAGGCAAGCTCTGAGATTGCTTGCTTGAGGCAAAGAAAGAAGGCAAGGACCCCATCACATGAATAGTCAGGAATTTGATACTGTGGGTTTTGGTGGGGTTGTTTTGAAACAGAGACTCATTGTGCTTCCATAAGCTAACCTAAAACATGTGGCCATTCCCCCTGGGAATATCCCTGACACAGAAGCATCAGTCTGGATTGTCCTCTAAGTGCAGTGGATTTTGGTTGGCTCATTTCCTTGGTTTAGTGATGCTGGAGACCCAACTTAGAATTTTGCTCATGCTAGGCAAATATTTTAGGCTAAATGCAGCAGGAAGCCACTGGGAGCTTTAGGCTAGGAGACAAGCATGCTTTGATTATTTTGGAAGCAGTTTTCACAGCCAGGGAACAGAGAAAGAAAGAGGGAGAAATAGGGTATCACTGAAGAAACAGCAATTCATCAACCAAAGGTTGTATCACAGGCTCCAGGGGAAGCAGCATGGCTGAGGAGAGGCGGATGGTTCCTTGTTATTTTTAGCTATTTTAGTTATGTTAGTGTATTATTTTAGTTATTTTAGTGTATTCAACAGAATATTACAGTGGATTAAATGAGGGGGAAAAATGAGAAACTAAACTAAGGCTTGCCTGTTTCAATTTGCAACAGAGTACAGGGCAGTATTGCTGACTGATATGAGAGAGGAAGACACTTAGGATGAGAAAGATCAGAAAATGTATTGAGCAGTTAGATGAGATATACTTGACTCCATCATCCATATGGTAACTCCACCAAACACTGAACCTCCAGTCTATACCTCAGTGGGATGGGAAGCCTAGAGGAGTGATTTTTGAAAATACCTTTCATAGGAAGGAGCACTGAATGAGAACATAGAAAGAGAGAAAGAGTGTTGAGAAAGGGAGACCAAAGGCAGTGCCTGGCACTATCCAACATTTGACATCAGACAGTAGAGGAGGAATTAACAGAGGTTGCTGAGAAGGAAGGCCAGGGCATTGGAGATACCACCAGGAGAAACGAAATGCTTAGGTGGGTGAGAGTTGTACAAAAGACAACATGGATGGATGGGTGATATCGAGTACATGAATAGTGGTGGTGCTGGGCCTGCAAGAGAGCTTAGGGATGCTGTGGACTTGGAAATCACTAATTGAAGCAATTGGGCTGTTGCTCTTCCCGTGAAGAGTGAGCCCATCTAATTCTCACTGCTTGGGAATGGTTCTTGGAAATTGGCACTCTACCTTTCTCATGAGGTGATCCATAACTGCTATGATTTTTATTCTATCTGGAAATACTCAGAAAGATGATGAAGATGTTCAAAACTGCCCAGATAACACATTGGTGCTGCCTAAAATGGTGACAGGAATAATATATATAAATATATATACATATACACATACATACATACATACATATATATATACCACCTTCTTGACAAAATCTCACATGAGGGTATGAACTCAAAAAGATGCCCTTTGACATTTATAGTGGCTAGTGAAAAAATCATGGTAGCAAAAATACAATCTTTGAAATCACCATACATAAAATATCATTGGTGAATCAAATATTTCTTCAAGTGTTTCCTTTCCTTTTATTTTATAATGCTGGCTCTCCTGGATTCTTGTGCATATGCAAGGTATATCGAGCCTGCCCCCCTCATGACCCTCTGCACTCTTGCCGGTCTCCTTTGTTCCTCTACACTCTTGTTTCTACATTCATGAAATCTATACATACATGATTTCAGGTCTCATAGGAAATCCAGGACTCAAAAGGAAAGAAAAATGGAATGTTTATCTTTCTGAGCCTGGCTTAAGTCACTTGTGTGATGCTCTCTAATTGCATCCATTATCCTGCAAATGACATAGTTTTGTTCTTTATTTTTATACTTATGTCTTTTTTCTTATGTGCATGTGCATGTACATGCATGTGTATTGCTATGGTGTACATGTGGAAGTCAGAGGACAACTTATGGGAGCCATTTCTATCCTTCTATGTGGGTCCCAGTGACTCAAACCAGGCATAAGGGTGGTGACAAGTGACTTCACACTCTGAGCCATCTCACTGAATTTCATATTCTTTATGTGTGAAAACATTTCATTATGTATACAAATCATATTTTCATTCTTTTGTTGATAGACTCATTTTTCAAAAGAACTGAGCCTACTCCCATGGGAACAATGATAAAATAAAAATACAATAATTAGAAATGATTCAGTTGTGCCAGATAGAAATTGAATTAAAAAAAAATTAAATTGCTTAATGATGTTTCTCCAAGAAAAAAAACTGCCTTGATGAAGAATCTGCAGTGCTGATTTAAATCTGACTAAGGATTGTAATCAAGACACTGATGGCATCTAAATGGTTGGGGCCATACCTGGGGTCCTATTTCCTGTCAAATTGAGTAGAGTGTGTCATGTGCTAGATTCCGGGAACAGAGAAGCTTGAGGAGACAACCCTGCCTCCCCTGCCTTGGATTGCAAATAGCAACCTAGCAGAGGGAGGAAATACTAATCCCAGTAACCATTCAGTAGAATTTCACATTCCTGGTCTGAGCACAGAATTTGAGAATCGACCTCATAGCTGTCAGAAGCAGGGCCTTTGTTGCTGGGAATGGTTCTTTCTGTTTGTGTTCTGTTTTATTGTTGTATTTGGTCAAAATTGCTGGTAAACCACAAAAAGTAAATAGGTGACTTGTATTTGGTATCACTTGAGGTTAATACTAGTTCAAGTTTAACTTTACATTGATCTCTAAATCCAGTAACAGGCTCCGATAGCATCTAGTCGTATGGCCTTTCACAGCTTCCCCATCTCTCTGATATTGCTTCTGTGACTAAGTGAGACCAAAGAGATCTTCCCAGTAGTGCCATCTGGAGGACCAAGAAACATCTCCAATGCCCATTTATATGCTTGGTACACTCTTGTCTTTCCTACTGCTGCTGTTTCCTGGGTCAGCATTTTGACCACACACACACACACACACACACACACACACTGTGCACAGTGGATTTACTTGTGCTGTTTGGTATGGAAGGCTTGTCCCCCAGTGAGGTCAGAAACTGTTTAAGGAGAGGTTCTGGCTCCCCCTTCATCAGATTACTTCTCTCTTCTATCAGACAGAAAGCAGCTGGCTCACACCTTTATGAAAGGGTTACTCCACACAAGAGTAGAGAAGGCTCCCAGGGTTAAAGTGGCCCCCCCTGGGGTTCAGAATAGCAAGGAACTTGTGAAGCCATATTTGAAGAGACAAAGAGTAGGTGATAAGTAAGAGGCTGAAGAGGGGAAGAAACCACACAAGGACTGAGGGGACTGGCAGACAAATATCAGACAGCCAAGCCTCGGCCAAGGGAAGCAGTACCAGTCCTCCTGGTGTTTTTCATAGGCTGAGCCCAACAGAAGACTTAAGAGCAGTACGCAGGGATGCTGGTTGAGAGAAGTCCATAGCTCTGAACACTGAGGTGGGAGAAGCTGAAAAACAAACCAAGAAGAGACAGCGTCAGAATCCTGTAAATAAATGTAGTTGCTAGACGACATGTCATTGGTGCTGATAAACACCTGTGGGAGACTAGAAGATGGATCGAACTCTTCCACATGGGCATCTCTCTTTAACTGTAGCCTGAGATTTTTACCTGGTACCATTGTAGCTTGAACCATGCCTGCTTTCTGAATGTTTGGTGAAGTGGTTGCTGAACCACCATGTCTCCATTTCATCCCTAGAAAAGGACCCCCATAGGTTGCTTTTGTGGAATAAATGAGATATTCCATGGAGAATGCCTGCTACTAAAGGAAATGCCCAAGAAATGTTAGCATAAGCATTCTCTACAGGAGTTGTTCTGAACATGGGCAATTTTGATGCCTCTCCTCCATACCTTTTATGCCTAGGGCAGCCACCAACATGGAGTGTCCACAGTGCTGAAGTTGAGAGACCCTGTACTCACTTATACATGTATTTCTTTTCACTATTATTTTTTTATTTTACATATCGATACCAGTTCCCTCTCCCTTCCTTCCTCCTTCTCTTCTTCCCTCCCTTTTTCCCACCCTCCTTTCCTCCCTCTCTCCCATCCTTTCATGCCCCCCAACTGCCCTCCCATCCCATCCCCCCACTCCACATGTGGGGTGATGCCTTCCTGGAGGGGTCATCTAAATCTGTCAAGTCATTTGGAGTAGGGACTAGGCCCTCCCTCCTACCTCTAGGTTAAGGGTGTATCCCTCCATGGGGAATGTGCTCCCAAAGTCCTTTTGTGCAATATGGATACATCCTGGTTCCACTGTCAGAGGTCCCTTAGACTGCCCAGGCCTTCTAACTGAGACCCATGTTCAGGGGGTCTGAGTCGGTTCAATGCTGGATTCCCAGCTATCAGTCTGAGGGCCCATTAGCTCCTCCTTCTTCAGGTCAGCTGTCTCTGTGGGTTTCTGTAGCCTGATCTTGTCTTCCCTCTCTACATCTGGATTCCAGTTCGGCTCAGTGTTTAGCTGTGTGTGTCTGTTTCTGTTTCCATCAGCTACTAGATGAGGGCTCTATGATGGTGGATAAGTTAGTCATCAATCTCATTATCAGGGTAGGAAATTTATGGTAGCCTTTCCACTGTTGCTCAAATTGCTAATTGAGGTCAGTCTTGTAGGTCTCTGGATGTTTCTCTGGAGTCAGTTTTCTCTTCAAACCTATAATGGCTCCCTCTTTTATGGTCTCTCTATCTCTCTCTCTCCCTCTCTCTCTCTCCTCATCTATTCCTTCCCTGAATCAATCATCCTAGTCCCATGTGCTTTCCTCTTCTCCCCTTCTCTTTCTCCTAGCTCCCTCTCCACCTACTACCCCGCCCACTCCTAATATGCTCAGGAGATCTTGTCCCTTTCCCCTTCTGTGAGGGACCTTATATGACTCTCTTAGAGCCTCCTTGTATCCTAGTTTCTCTGGCAGTGTGAATTATAGGTTGGTGATCCTTTGCTCTATGTCTGAAATCCATATATGAGTGAGTACATACCATGTTCCTCTTTTTGTGACTGGGTTACCTCATTCAGGATGGTTTCTTCAAGTTCCATCCATTTGCCTGTGAATTTCAAGATCCCAATGTTTTTTTCTGCAGAGTAGTATTCCATTGTGTAAATGTGTCACATCTTCTTTATCTATTCTTCAGATGAGGGGCATCTAGGTTGCTTCCAGGTTCTTGCTATTACAAATAATGCTACTACAAACATAGTTGAACAGATGTCTTTGTTGCATGGATGTGGATCATTTGGGTATATGCCTAAGAGGGGGATTGCTGTGTCCTATGGTAGACTGATTTCCATTTTCCTGAAGTGTATTTCAAACTCTGTGTGACATGATATTGGTTCATTTTTACCCATGTTTGTGTGCATGCTTATGTGTATTCTCCTATGTGCAGATGTGGTACATCTGTATGCACACATACATGGAGGCTAGAGAAAATCTTAAGTGTCATTCTCAGCAACCTTATTCATATTTTCTGAAACTGGTACTCTCATTGGCCTGAAGCTCACCAGCTAGGTCAGGCTGGCAGCCAGGGAGCCCTCAGAATCCTCCTGCCTCCATTCTCCAGTACTGTGGTATCAGGCCTAGTTTTATTGCATGCATTATGGTGACTGAACCCAGGTCCTTGTGCTTACATGACAAATACTCCATTGGCTGAACTGTCACTCTTGCTCCTTGATACTGATTATTAACCCCAAGGTTACTAGACTTTGCTCACCCCCAGTAAATGTGAGGTTTTGTCTATTCCCTCCCCACTATAAGATGTATATCTCTATCTATATATTATATACATATACACTCATATATAATACTTTATACTTTAGCTTTGTCCTTTCACTATTTAAAATATCAAAATAGCATAGAATTGCAATCACCATGAAGTGCTATAATCTGAGATACCATTGCCCAATAGTAAGTAATGTCAAATGCACATTATAGATTTGCAAAGCAACTACAATACAGAGCTATTTCTGGAGTCACTTCAGAGCCCCAGGGAGCAATGGATTGGGACACACTGTTATTTCTGCAGCTAAATTCTCGGGCAAGGTGTTTGGAGAAGCAGGTCTGAACTAGGTCAGTGGAAGTAAACATTCATTTAAATAAGAACTGTCCTTAAACACAGTTCCAATGTGTTTTTACCTTGTACCCCAGGGTCAGTCTCATGCTACCAAGGGTTTATATTCTTGGGAAAATGGCCTTTCCTATTAGACCATCTGATCTCAAGGTGGTCCTGGGTCTTGGCTACTCATTTTATTTCTTCCAACCTCAAAGAACAGTGACCATCTCCATGCATCTGTTCACTCATGTGCTTCTTCCTGAATGCACTTGTCAAGTGTTTCCTGTGTTCTTGCCCAGACTTCCTTCCACTCATTGCTATTGCAAATATTAGCTATCTTCAAGGTAATGGTTCTTTATGTCTCTACCCTGTGGTCTTCCCAAACTCAATACATTACTCAGCCAGGGGGATGATGTGGAGTCACATAGCTCATTTCTCTTAAAGGTGGAAGAGTGGAGGAGCACTAAGAGGAGTTGGGGTATAGCAAAGAGACACACACTCCTCTTCATGCTCAAGGCACTCTTTGGCTTGTAAGGCTGCTCAACTCACTCCAAGAAAACCCAAATGCACTGGAGGTCCAGGGACTAGCACTTCTGCATTGCAGAGATACCACTATTAATGATCTAGTTTGGAACAGAGATGAGTTTTTCCTTTATCTGGATCAATAATTATAAGAAAGAGAAAGATGGCTGTGGCTTGCTTTAGAGACTTCTGGGGGCAAACCATATGGCATATTGGGTGTCTGCTTAGGAAGCATCCCAGAAATACATGTTTATTTATTCAATGTAGCCATCACCCAGAACATAAAGGGATGCTGTTGGGCCCCTTTCATCTCAATCGCACTTCTATTATCCAAGGTTTCATCCACTTGGGTGCAGCAGCCACGGTCTGATGACTCTTCAGGACAAAGGTTCAATGTGTCCTCCACTGGAAGGGAAGATGTTGAGACCAAAAGGGTTTGCTCTAGTTTTGCAGTAAGGGGAGTGGAAGATAGCAAAGTGGAAGGGAGAGAAGAAACAGTAGAACTGAGTCTGGTAAGGACAGTGAAAATGAGGAGAAGCTGGACTGAGAATAACATGTGTGCTACCAGCAGACAAGTTGACCTTATAAGGCACAGTGTACAGACAGTGTCTCAAGAAACGTATGAGTGGCTGGAGTGTGTGTGTGTGTGTGTGTGTGTGTGTGTGTGTGTATGTGTGTGTGTGTGTGTGTGTGTGTGTGTATTCTCACTGGCTGATACACCACACAATATAAAGCCAGGCTGCTGTACAGATTGGGCCTGACTTTCAGTGTCCTGTGCTATGATCATGCTGAGTCACCCTGATGTCCATCATTTGCTTTAATGGAATAGACTACTTCCATGTAAGTAATCTTTGGAAGGCAAGGTTGAATGATTGCTTCTGTTCAGGTGAAGAAAGTTCTCAGGGAAGGACAGCATTACCTGGAAACCTGAAAGGAATGTTTTACTCTAGTCTTCATTGAGACCACAGTGAGCACATCTTTAGCACAGTTGGCAGGGCACAAAGGAAGCAAATATTATCTATCTCTCTTTCGCATCTTTCAGATGTAGCAGAGTTAGTCAAGATCATAAACACAAAGAAAAGTTGTGGGGCATGAATCATCTGCAACTGGGCCTCAAGCTCATCTAAAACTCCTTGCATCAGCAGCACTTGCTGTGTAGACTGTGCCGGCTTTCTCACTTTATAGACACATTTCAGGACTGCTAATAAAGTATATTTTTAGTTAAGCCTTGGATCACTAAAATTTGCATTAAATGCCCAATTTATACACGAGAAAACTGAGGCTCACAATGTAGAGTTACTTACCAAGATTGTATGTGAAGGAACCAAGACAACCTATATTCATTTCACTTTGACTCTGCTCCTATGGTCTACTTCAAGCCCTATTAACAATGCAGCAAAGCTATGCATTCTTCTGTCGATGAACAAAGATGACTTTGTGTAAAACATAAAAAAGGAATTAATTTGAAGGCTGTAGGTGTAAAAGCATTTACTACTAAAACTCGTTAAGGAAAATGTTTTGTAATGAGTTTCCTGGGAGAGACATTTTAATCTTTTTGTTGATGTTCTGGTTTATTCCAAACCATTTAGCCATTAGCTGATGTGACACAGATAGAAAAGATGTAAAGAAACACATTGCACAAAATCCTGGCAGTACAATAGATACTGAAAAATTGCACATACAGCTATGGTTTTTAATTCCATGCCCTTAAAAAAAATAAGCAGAAACCAGTGAACACACTCACATTAGCAAGGATAACACAAAACTAAACATTTTAGCTTAAACATAATTCTATTATTTGATCAGTCAGTTTTAGTCATATCAAGTAAAGAAAATTAAATATCTTTCTGGTTATCTTAATTTCCAGTTTTCTAAATGATTCTGAGTGGATAATACATCACCCTCCATATACTAAAGTGAAATGACTGCTGCCTTCAAAGGGAATCATCATCAGAATTCATACTTAGTAAAATACCTCAATGTTGTCTTTCTTTTCCTCAAAGAATGAGGGCATGAAGCCAATTATGAGACAGTGAAAGACAGTGGTGATGGTGATGATAGTGGTGATGGTGATGATAGTGGTAATGGTGATGGCTGCTAACGTTTCTTGAGCTACTGCTATCCAGACATTATTCTAAGTTCTATATATATAAAATCTCATCCCTCCCCTTCACAGCAGCCATAGTAGACCCCGTCACCTACATTCACATATAAACATGTTTGAGACCCAGGGAAGTGAAGACTCTCCCCAGATCACATGCCCAGAAAGCAGAAAAGCCCATGCTTTCATGTGATTTCAAATCTGTGTCTGTAGCCTGGCATTAGCACACTGCTTTATTTAGACCTAAATGTATTCCACAGAGGAGAAACCTGGGTTTTATTTAAAAATGGAAGTGAATTTTAAATGTGTCCCTAAAGGTATAATTTTTTTTTACCAAGATGTCAGAGAAACTGCTTCATTGGTGGAATAACATTTTTAAACGTTGTTTGTTTATTATTTATTTTTATGTCAGCCATAAAGACATGATTTTTTTAATATATTTGTAATAATTCTTTAGAATTTCATACTTTCATGCAGTGTAATTTGATACTATTCATCCAAATTTACCCCCTAAGGAGGCCTGATATGTTTTGGGGGTTCTAGGAACTAAGCCCCTCACCCATGCTTAAGCTTGTAAGATAAATACTTTTCTGACCAAGCCCCTCACTCAGTGTTTTCTCTGCATCATCTACATGAAAAGCACCGCATGTTGACTAGATGGGAAAATGCCAAAGTCTCAACCCTTTACTCACAAAGAACTCAAGCATGAGGTGAAAAGCACAGGCACACTGTACACAAAAGAACAGAACCGAGAGAGGGAGCACCATCACTACCAACAACAACAGGAGGCACACTGTACACAAAAGAACAGAACCGAGAGAGGGAGCACCATCACTACCAACAACAACAGGAGGCACACTGTACACAAAAGAACAGAACCGAGAGAGGGAGCACCATCACTACCAACAACAACAGGAGGCACACAGTACACAAAAGAACACAACCGAGAGAGGGAGCACCATCACTACCAACAACAACAGGAGGCACACTGTACACAAAAGAACACAACCAAGAGAGGGAGCACCATCACTACCAACAACAACAGGAGGCACACAGTACATAAAAGAACACAACCGAGAAAGGGAGCACCGTCACTACCAACAACAACAGGAGGCACACTGTACACAAAAGAACAGAACCGAGAGAGGGAGCACCATCACTACCAACAACAACAGGAGGCACACTGTACACAAAAGAACAGAACCGAGAGATGGAGCACCATCACTACCAACAACAACAGGAGGCACACTGTACACAAAAGAACAGAACCGAGAGAGGGAGCACCATCACTACCAACAACAACAGGAGGCACACCGTACACAAAAGAACAGAACCGAGAGAGGGAGCACCATCACTACCAACAACAACATGTGCAGGCAAAGAGTAGATTCCTGAATATTCCTACAGAGAAACCCAGTAGTAGTCAAACTGCTTTTCTAGGAGGAGAATATTTGACTAGAGTGTGGAGAGTAGCTATGCACTGGTGAATTTCCACACAGTGTCTCTACTTCCCTCTCCTTTCTCTTTTCCCTTCTTACAGAAGAGGAAAAAATCATGCAGCTGGTAAAAACGTAAATGTTCAAAGTAAAAGTATGAGTTAAGATTAGAAAACTCCCTTTTAATTAGCATTTGATCACTACATATTAAATTAATAATTACTAGTATCTTCATCACAACTGTTTAAACAGATTTTCTGTCACATATCTTTCAGTTCTAGTACCTCTTATATTTGAATTTTATTTTTTTCCTGCATCATTAAAGCACATAGGCTTATTAAGTAGTCTTGCTTACCAAAAAAATATGCTGATCGTGAATGGTTATGAAATATTCATGAAAGTCATTTAAGTTGAATCTGAAATTATTTCCAATTGGAGTGAAATCATCCCTTTGGTTTAAGCAAATGATGCCAATATAAAATAAAATTGCCATTGTGCTCAGTATGAGAGTCTTTGGGGAAAGTTATCTGTATCTTTATCCATATCCATATTTGTACCTACACTTTAAAAGTCACTTAACATGCCATTTGTCTTCATATGTCACTCCTTCATGGCTTCCATCACTCTTTGTCTTGTCCAAGTAAATATGGCTGCCCTACAGAGGCTGGAGAGAATGTATTAAAGGTACTTCTTAACCATGCAAAGTATGCCAACACCTGCTCCAAGAAACCCATTTCCCCTATGTAAAACCATCTGTAGCTCCCACTGTTTACAAAGCCAAGTTCATGACTCAGGCTGTGCTCTTCATACTATTGCCATGCTACCCTGGGCTAAGATCTAACTATGTTGTGCTTTTTCATCTGCTCTTGACCCTCTCTTCCTTGAGAAACCAGCCCCTCTTTCATCTCCTTTCTGCCCTGCACAGGCTTCACCAAGTGTCACTGCACACTCCACAATACTGATCACAGGTAGAATTTCCCATTACAATCTTTGTTTTGTTTCTGTCTCACCCAGTAGACTGAAAGTTCAACAAGGATAAGAATTAATCCTGGTGTTACAATATTTGATGTTTCATAGACAGTGAATAAATATTTGTTGAATAAATGGATGATAATCTATGAACCTAAGAAAGTGAAGGAGGAAATCAATGAAGTAGGAAAGATTCTACAATTAAGAAGTGCTGGAAAGCAGGAAGGGAACTCTGAGGAATACAGATAATGAAGAAGTAGTTGATTTGATGTGTGCTGAGTGACCACAGGCTACAATATAGAAGAAAAGAGGACCAGAGAAAAACCCATGGCCTCCGTGTGTAGGGTTTACCAAAGGGCACATGCTAATGAAATTATTAATGTTAATATTTTCCAGTAAGTATGAGGACAGAAACAAGGAACAAGTGATGGTGAAAGGGTTACCTGGGAAGAGGCTTAAATGGGTGATTGGGACAGGTTGCTGTGAGGTGATCTTGAAGTTGACACTGGAAGCACAAAGAAGGAACTGGTCTTGCATTGTGAATAGCACTGTATGGAAAAGACCTGTAACAAGACAAATCAAAATTCTGAATAAAAGGTGAGTTAGTACACGGAAATCCTTAATTATATCAGTCTTCTCTTGAGTCCAACTCAAGTGGCTTAGGAGTGAGTCCACACAAGAGGACTGACTCATCAGTCTACAGTCTGAGAACATGCCTCTGACAGGGTAGCAGTGATCTGAAAGAGAATCCACCATAGAATAATGGCTGTGGGTGCATTTTGTAAACAGGTGTGCAAGACAAGGGAAACAAATTCCAGTCAGGAAAACTCCTTACCTAAATAACCTTGATTACTCACCAGAAAGAGCTCTTGTGTCTCTGTTGCTTTTCTTATAAACCTATATAAACACAAGCCACAGATGTGTAGTCCACAAAACAGGATTGCCAGTTCCTTCTCTCCCCTAGGGAAAGCAAGTGGTGGAACGAGAGACATTTGAAATGGTTTCTGCTCTAGTGGATTTCCTCTTACATTTGTTTATTGTGTGTATCTGTGTCTATGTGGGTGTGTGGGTATGTGTGAATGCCTGTGTGCATGCTCAGGTGAGAGGGCAACTTACAGTCCATTCTCTCCTGGCTTGTGTAGCCCAGGGATAGAACTCAGGTTCTTATATATGACATCAAGTGCCCCTACACACTGAGCCACCTTACTGGTGCATCATCAGAAGTATAATATCACTGTCCCTAGTTACCAATGGTTACTCGTTCAATGCTGAGATTTTACAAGCATCCCACAGCAAATGCTTCACCTGTGGTCTTCAGGGCTGGGATCCCTAGGTTCAAGTGCCACTTTCTTTCGTCCAAGCTTCATGGTTTTCTAAGACTTACTAAGAGTGTGCTTTTTGTTGCCTCATCTGTAAAGTAGCAGAATGTGCATGCCCTGTGTTCATTGCAAAGAGTCATCAAGCCAAATGTAAAAGGTCCTTAAAACAGTGCCTCACCATGTTGCTTTAAATACACAGTTCTCATGCTTCTCATGATCACAACACTGTCCTGCAAGCTCCACAACACTCTCCACTGATTGGATGGTCATTCTCACAGTTCAGCATAAAGGAAACTAGTGGCTTCGTGTCAAGTGACTCACTGGAGCCACACAACTAAGAGCAGAAGTGGGAAGGACACTCTCTAATCACAAGTTTCTTGTCTTTACGCCCTTGTACTTTTTTGTTTAAATTAGTAGTATCTGGGATGGGGGTCAGCCCATTGATTCAGTTATCTTAGTAGACTTTAATTGTAGATTTTTTTGTTTTTTGGCTACTTTGAGGGAACTTAGAGGAAAGAAAAATGAGATAAGGTCTTTAATCCTGCCCAGGTTTCAGGTGTCCAGGGAATCCAGGAGAGTTTGGACAACGGATTGCATGTTAGGGAAGATCTTACTCTTCAAGGGATTGATGCATTGTTCTATACCACTAATTGTGATGATTCATCAAAGATATGCACACATACAGAGACACACAGATTCATGCATGTTCATGTGCTTGTGCATGTGTGTACGCACACACGCATGCACACACATGTTCAAGATGATTTAAAGTATAAATCTACAAACAAATCCATTAAAATTCTCTGAATCTACCCTCTGGAAATTACTCTTGAATCAGAGAAAGACAAACAATGTCATTGTTGCTGAGGTCAGATCACTCAGGGAAGAATGTCTGTTATTTGTATAGTCATTTTGCAGCAATGACTGACCTGAAAAGGTGTACATGCCAAGTTAAGAGTGATGTTGCATGGTGAATAAGGGTGCTTCCTGGGACTGGCCATGTATATCCTGAATCTTAACAGTAATGGCCTTAGTAAGTGAAACATCAGAAAAATGAGCTACTTCTCGAGTAATTGTTGAAAGTATGCCAGGTATGTGACAGGTATTTACTGTACATGATGTCATGGCCAAAGTGTTTCTGTAGAAGCAGAGGAAATATAAGGAATAGGCAGGCAGGAGTTAGGAGCATGGAGTATTGTTGCTGACGGCCTGTACCACATTGGGCAACTCAGAGCCATGTATGACTCCAGCTGCTGGGGATCTGACACCTCTGGACTCGGAGGGCACCTTCACTCACGTGCACACACCTGCATGCAAACACAGGCATGCATATGCACAGTGTATGCAGACACACACACACACACACACACACACACACACTTGAAAAAAAAATTAATGAAAAGAATAAAGCTGGAAAATGCTCACCCAGTTCTTTCTTTCACCTACCCTGCACTACTGCCTCCTGCCCATTCTGCTCTGCCTTCTCTGCATCACCTACTCTGGTCCGTGCTGTGGTAGTCACTGGTACCCACTTCTCAAGTAAAAGATGGAGTGCTTATTCCCAAGGTAGCGCTCTTCATGTATGAATCCCCATGGGACCCACACAGAGAGCTCATGAAAATGCATGCTCTGCTTCTGTGGGTACCTCAAGCTCTAGTAATGCCATTTCCAGCGTCTAGGTTATAAAGATTCAGGCATTATGCTGGCCTGTCACCCATTTAAAAGAAAGAACTCAGCCCACTTACACCCTTTCCTTCCTCTGCTTTTGCTCTCTTTTCCCTCTCCCTTTCCTGCTTTTTTCTCTCTCTTTCCTGCTGTTCCCCTGGAGTACACAGGACTTTTCCTGTCTCCCTCTTGTCTTCTGTCCTCCCCCAATCTCCCCTCGCTTCTCTTTACCTCTTTTCTCTTTCCTCCCTCCTGTTCCCTTTCTAATAAAACTTCTCATTTAAGCCCTGACTGCCAGGCATGTTTGTCCCTCTGCCTCATTCATCCTGCCTGCTGTGGAATCCGCCAAGGTTCACCACACCTTTATTCCTACGCAGATTATGGTAACACTGTCAGGCCATGGACCATGCTGTGTCAGCTGAGCCACCCAGTTCTGGAGCCTGAAGCCCCACATGTGGTTGTTCAAACTGAAGCAAAATGACAGAAAATCCTTTTCTTCTAGCACACTAACCACTTTCCGAATGCTCAGCTCAGCAGCCACCTTCCTTTATTATCCATCATCTAGGAGAATGCAGTTGAAGAGTGTTTTTCCTTGCAGAAGGTCCAACAGGAATGTGTTGCCATAGAATATTTAATTAGTGAAAACATAGAATCTGCTTAAGGATTCCTGTATTCATTCAGCCTTATCTTATTGGTCCCAAATTACCTCTACTCTCATCAGCTCCTAAGTGTACCCATCTATACATAGGGTACCCTAATCTCTGGGGAATTACAATCCCATCTATACATAGGGTATCCCAATCTTTGGGAAATTGCAATCTTGCACAAAGAATACTAACAAATTCCACTGTACTTTTTTCTTAGAGGAAACAGTTTAGGAAAAAACAGTTTAAGCTTGTCAGGATTGTGATTAAAGTGCAATGACTTTATTGAAAATGTTTTAATTATGTCCCCAAAACATCTGCAAACCTTAAACTCTCTGACCCCTTTAATTCATAAGAAATTGTGACTTTTCCCCATGTTTCCATGAAGGCCTTGGGGTCCAGAGGCTGTGGTCACTGATAGCAGAGTGATCATAGCCTCCCATTTCCAGATGGACAAAAGAGTTTAAACTACAAATGAAAAATGAAAGCAAAAAGAGGAAATGACTTGTACTTACTGGTTGGAGTTGGTCTTCCCATACACAGTGAACCTGTTCTCTGCCCAGCCTCCCCATTTGACTGTCCATGCTGTGTGCAACAGAAGTTACTGGCATGCCAGACCTTTACCTCTATCCCCATACCATTTCAGGGATGTGTATACACTCATTATATTTTAAAGGAAATGTGCATGCATGTTTGAGACTCGGGGCAAGTTGTTTGCCTGGAAACAAATAGGTCTATAACAATGGAAAAGGCATTTGCCTTTGTGCCTGTGTTAGTTAGTCATTATAGGTTTTGAAAATACAAATTAAAGAATGCAGTTTCAATCACCCACAGTATACTTAATGAGATACTTCTGTGTGTTTAACAAGTGTGTAGCTTTTTAAATTATTTTCTGTATATCAGTTATAAAAAGTATAGCATTCTGAAAAATCACTACCGTTTTCCTGGACCCTTCCACAAAATTCAAAATCATTTGTACAAGCAGAAGTAATATTCCATTATATGGTAATTTCAAAATAAAGCCATTTGAATAGCAATTGTTCATCACTTTATTGTAAACAACTCTGAATATTATTATAGGAAAAAGTGATAAAACTTTCTTATGATAAATCTCTAAGGTAGAATACTCAAATGTTTTATAATACTTTTCAACGTTTTGATGCAAATTGTCAATTTTATCTGAAAAGGCCTTGTATTGTCCACAAGGACAATTTATAAAAACAAATACCTTGTAAATACAGACACTCACTGACTTACTCAAATCTCTAGCCATGGAAGCTGGATTATTACTAAACACCTACTAAGCCTCCCATGGAACAGAAGGCAGGAGGAGGGGTTCTGCTTGCCCTCACTTCCTAGGGTATTTGTAAAACCTCTTCCTTCCTGTCAACTGATGCTAAATCTGTCTAAAATCATAAAGCACATGGGAGAAATTAGCCTTCCAAAATATTAAATTTATGGAGAAAATACATACATGGAAAATATAGGCTTCCCATATCTAATGCATGTTTGGAGCAATATATTGTTGTTTGACAACAATTAGCTTTAATAGCCATTACATTACTAGTTTTATCTTATATAGAATTTTATATAATAGTGTAAAGTAATGTACTTAGTTTTCAGAATCTGGAATCTTAGGTTTGGCACAAAGTGTTTGATATTCATCTACTTTGTTGTCAGAATGAGTAGTTGATTTTCTTTTCATAGTATTGCATTTTCCCTAATTAATTTGTCCATTACCAAAGATGGATTTTGGATATTTCCACCATGGAACTATTAACATAACCTAGTCTGAAATGAAACTGAATTTATAACTTGGAGATAGTCTCTTTTGGGTATATGACTTTGAGGAAAACACACGGTCTCCCTAAGTCTTAGTTTTCTCACTCATGATAGCAATGACTGTTCCCGCAAGGTTGTCAAGAGAAGCCCTTAAGATAATTCATGTGGAACTCTTGGCACCCATCCTTGCTCAAATCCCACTGATGATAGCGCTTCAAGCAGCAGTGATTGGGATGGATATGTGCACAGCTTCTGATGCTCCTGCTTCATGGACTCAGCATTCTCTCCAAAGTCAGAGAGATAAGTGCATTCAATTTTGCTGGGCTTGCCACTCAGGGAAATCTTTCAGCAGACTTTATGGAGCTCATTTTCCACTCAGAAAATGAGACCCAAGTTACAGAGCAGCTGCATCTGGCATGCCAGGAACCCAGCAAGAATGCTGGCACTCGGCCACTGGCACTTCCACATCAGCATGGCAAGCTGTTTCTGGAAGACTATGTGGTGCTGCTGCTGACCACAGCTATCTCCACGATAGTTATGGGGGAGCTCGCATCACACAAGTACAGTTTGGGTTCATCCACATTTACACATGTGGTCTCATCCTCATATTAACCATGAGTACAGACACTGTTTTTATTTAAGTATCAGCTGGGGGCTGAACTGTCTACACAGATGTGAACAAGAACCAGTTCTGTTTGACACACAGAGCTCTGCTTCCCCCCACCCTCACTATATCCTCAATAAACTCTTTTAGAATACCATCCCTCCATTCTTGGCAGAAGCCAGGGAGAAGATTGCTGACACATCACCACTATGCAGTGGGTAGTCATATTCACATTAGAGCCAAAACTCTGCTTCCTACTTATAGTTCTCCTTAAGTCTCCTGAAGCATGCCCCAAGCTACTAGGCTTCTGTCTTTGAAGTTTATTTTTAAAGTCCTCTTGGAAAAATACTGCTTTCTTTTTCTCATGAGGGATTTAATTTTGCCCATATTCATTAGCTCTCTATCGAGCACACAATGAGCTGCAAAACAACAGATTATTCAAAGACGTCATCTCATTGAAAGACATAAGCCATGTTGTCTTTTAAGAGACACACAGTCTACAGGGAGCCTCCAACAATAAGCTATGTCATGAAATCAAAAGGTAAATACTGACTATGTATGAAATAGCTTTTTGAATCTTAAAATGTGACTGTGTAGGTAACCAAGTTATTGTGGTAGGTCTTGAAGATACATAGAGAAGCAAAGATCTTATTTAAGTAGACATTGGGAATTGAGTAGGTTTCCGAGAGTAACTGACTTTCTTGGCATACCCACAGTGAAATGTCTGTTTATCTGAAATTTTTAACTCATTTACTGTAATGTAAGGAAACAGGGCTTCAGATCTGCAGGCAGAAGCTCAGATGGGTAGGAAAGGCATGGCATGGAGTCCTTTCTGACTTGTTTTTAGAAGCTCAAATGTCCATGTGTACTTTTTGAGTAAACTGAGGAAGGTCACTAGTGAGGCGCTCTGTTCCCAGCACTTCTATGATGTCAGTACATGCCAGTGTCATTCAAAGTGAGCCCTGGGAGATACTGATCTAACTGAGCAGACATGCCCAAATAAAACTACCAAGTTTTAAGAACTGCAGGGTTCTTTTAAAGACACTCTGAAATATGCTTGTTTTTTTTTTTTTGTTTTTTTTTTTTTTGATATTTAGAGAAGAAATTGTTGATAGCAACCAATTAGCTTGTTCTCAGCCTGTTGATAACAAGGGCTGTGACTGCTAATAACAACTAATATGATTGTTGTTGACAATAAAGAAAGTAATTGTTTTGATAACAAGGATTGTGACTATTGATAACAAGCACTGTGACTGTTGACAACAAACACTGTGACTGTTTGGTGGGAGATGTCATTCTGTAAATATGTTTCTCTTATTGTTTAATGAATAAAGCACTGTTGGCCAATAGGAAAGCAAGATAGGTGGGACTAGGATAGGTGGAGAATTCTGGGAAATGGAGGAGAGTCATGATGTGATCTCAAGAGGAAAGGACACGAGTCTGGCATTCTCGGTAAGATAAGACCATGTAGAAATACATATATTAGTAATTATGGATTAATACTTATACAGAGCTAGCTAATAAGAAGCTTGAATACTGGCTAATAGCTTTATAACTAATAGAGTTTTCTAAGTGTTATTTTGGGGCCGATGTAGCTCTGGAACCAGGCTGGTGGGAAAGTACTCATAACAACTATTGGTAACAAGGACTGTTGGTAACAAGAACTTTGGCTGTTGGTAACAAGGACTTTGCCTATTGGTAACGAGGACTATGAATGTTGATAACAAGCACTGTAATAGTTTGTTGATAGCAAGGACTATGATTGTTGACAACATGAAGTAATTATTTTAATGGCTGACTGAACATTTTGGTATATCACCCAAGTGCCAAAGATACATCTGCAACTCCACACAGTGTTTCCCTAGTAACCACAAGATGCATGATAAAGATACGATTGACAAATATTTTACAGACAGAATACTAAAGAAGCCAAGTTCTTGTCCAAGGTCCCAGAGACAATCAACAAGGGATCTGCAATTCAAACTCACATACTAATCTCAAACCAAAGAACCTTAGTCACTCCTATATACATGATCCCCAAACCGTGTGTGTGTGTGTGTGTGTGTGTGTGTGTGTGTGTGTGTGTGTGTGGACACATATGTTTAGGTGCCCATGTAGGCCAGAAATGGGTGTCATATCCTCTGGAACAGAAATTAAAGATGGTTGTGAGCCACCTTGTGAGTGTTGGATCCACTGGAAGAACAGGTCCTAGCTGGCTTTTCATTGCTGTGATGAAAGTTTTATAAAGAATGAGATACAGAGGAAAGGATTCATTTCACCTTTTACTTTCCAGTCCGTGATGGTGGAAAGTTGAGACAGGTACTGTAGCAGAGGCCTCAGAGGAAACTGATTATGCAATGTGCAGGGCTGGCTTCCTGATAACCTCAGAGTGTTTTATGAGAGAGTGTAGAAATTCTGATGTCTTTGTATTTAGCTCACTGTCAACCAACCTCCATGAGCAGTGCTGTTAAAGGAGGCTGGTGAATCTTTAACTTGCAAAGATCTCACTATTATAAACTGGGTTGGTTCTAGTTTCTTGAGGAAGCTACTTTCGTATCATCAACAACAATACAATCATTTTAGGGCTCTTTCTGTGTTCAGTTGATAACTTGCAAGGCTTGAAAGCATCAAGATCTGAGTTTGACACCCAGAACCTACATAAAAATAACAGACATGATGGCACATGCTTGTAATCTCAGTTACATAAGCAGAGATGGGATGGGTGAGTCTCAGTGTCCTACCAGCCCAACCTATTTGACAAGGATTTTGTCATAAAGACACCCTGCCTCAAAGGAGGTGGCTGGCATTCCTAAGGATATCACTCCAGGTTAACCTCAAGCCTTCAAATGCAATCCCACTAATTTGTGTGTACATGAAAAAGTTTGTTAAGTAAATGATGATTAATAAAAATAGTAAGACTCAAGGTATCTAACATTTAAAAGGCAATTTCCCATTTACTTCCATTATAGCAAATGAAATGTATGGTTCTGAGAGACCGAGGTTCAGAGCATTGCAGTAGGGACATTCATTTGTTTCCATTAAACCTAGCCATGTTCATTCCCATACTTAGCTCCATCCACAATTACTCCTTGAGTCAAGTAACACACATCAGTACACCACTGGTCAGCCAGCCTGCTAGTCTCACCTTGTGTTCTGTCTATCTTAGCATACCTCTAGAGTTACCCTAAATAGCTAAAACTCAGAAATAGCATCTTTGCATCCATGTGCATTTTAAATCTTACATTTAATTAATTATTTGTCATGTGCACATGCACATGTGTGTCCACTTGCATGTGTAAACATGTACATGTATGCACATGCCAGAGTATGCATGTCCTAGGTAAGAGGAAAATAGTTTTCTCATTCTACCTTGTGGGGCCTAGGGAATCAAATTTATATCATCTTGAATTGACAACTGTCTTTACCCACTGAGCCTTCTTGCCAATTTCTGAATAGAAGAACCTATATTTCCAACACAACTCAGGATAGCATCATTGCATCTGAAAGTTATTGGCTTCTAGTAA
Organism: Phodopus roborovskii; assembly: GCF_943737965.1. NCBI lineage: Eukaryota > Metazoa > Chordata > Mammalia > Rodentia > Cricetidae > Phodopus > Phodopus roborovskii. Next base: position 1,636,608 of record NW_026126629.1, on the reverse strand, counting down.
CATATATCCAGTCACCACCATGCCTGATTCCCCTGGTTCATTTTTATGTGACATGGTATTCAAAGATTATAGTCTAAAGAGAATATTAATTTTAACCTTTGGCTTACTGTCTGTTTTATAAGTGTGCCTGTCTTCCCCCTCGCCCCCCGCCTGCCAGATCTTAGATAAAACATAGAATGTCCTCCGCTCATTACTCATTTCATCTTTTTTCAATTAACAGTGTCTTCCAGAGATCGCTTCTTGCATCCACAGCTATTCTTTACTCCTCTAAATAATTGCATAGTATTGCATTGTGTGGTAACACCATGTTTTATGTACATCATCTCAGCAGTGAACGCCTACTCCTACACTTCAGGGAAAAGCCTTCCCTATAGTCTGAATGTGGATTAGTGAATTCTCTGGGGTAGATCATGTGCTGAGTAGGGATTAAGGAGCACATTGTCTAGCCACAGAGTGCAGTTTTACAATTGCACTGGGCCTGGAGGTTTACTAATTGGATGTAGAAGCTGTGTTGATCTGAAGCTAGGATCAAGGTTTGCTGAATGTGGAACTGGTAAAAACGGGGATCTCGCTTTGCTTACAATCACCCCATAAATATAGCATTAGGAAAAGACAACTTCTTGAGCTTGAATCCACAAGAGAAAAGGGATAGTTCTTGGGGGTGGTAATGGGAGATGTGATTCTGTAAATATGTTTTTCATACTGGTTACTGAATAAAGCACTGTTGGCCAATAGGAAACGAGATAGGAGGGACTAGGAGACAAGGAGGAAAGAGGAAGTAGATAAAGGAGTCAAGATGGAGAGTCTGGAGAGAGCTGGACACCAGCCGCCTCCCTGGTAAGAGAAAGCCACGTGAAAATATATAGATCAGCAGAAATGGGTTAATACTTAAGACAGAGCTAGCCAATAAGAAACTTGTACCAGGCCAACAGAATTATATCTAATACAGAGTCTCTGTGTTTTAATTGGGGCTGGCACGGCAGGGTGGAGACATTAGGACTCAACGTTTCTAGCTAAAATGAAATATAGTGCTGGCCTATGTCAGGGTGAGCCAGAACACAGGCTGCTGAGTGTCTTCTCCAGGCCTTCCAGACATTTTGTCTGTTTTCTTCCTGGAAAGATGGGTCTTTTGAGAAGAAATAGAAGAAGCTGTTAATGAGAAGACAGTAGACTGGACTGTTCAGAAGTTCTGGTTCCAGTGCTCAGAGAGGAAAGACAGCTACCAGGCCACTTCCCTGGAGCCCAGGGTTTGGCCCTCTGCTTGGCAAATCAATACACCCTTCCACTGCAGAGTATGCTATGGTGCTACACAGCTTTATCCAACCGAGGAAGCCCTTGTCTACATTGGTTCCTCCAGTGAAAATCGTGGGTGCTATTTACCTCTTCCTTGTACATTAAGTAAAAAGTTGAATGTGAACGCATAGGGAACTACAAGACTGCTCCCAACTAACAATCTCAGCTCCCGTGGAAAGTCTATCATAAATACCCTTCCCGGAGAGTGAACGCATACCAGAAACAGAGTAAAATGGCACTTCTGACGGACAAGGTCTTTAGAATTTTTTAAATAACCAGTCAATTCTCAGTGTTGAGTGAAATACTTATTACATGAAAATCCTCAACCAGTAGCTGAAAGGCTGGTGGGTAATTGAGCTCCAGAAGGTTGTTTGTTTTCGCTGTGTGTGTGTGTGTGTGTGTGTGTGTGTGTGTGTGTGTGTGTGTGTGTGAATGTGTATAGTGTATTATGCATCTGTATCTGTTTATGTGGGTGAATGCACTGTGTATATGCAGAAGCCAAGGAGGGCATTGGATATCCTCGTTCCCTTTAGATGGGGCGTCTCACAGAACCTGGTCCTCTGAAATTTCATCTACACTAGCTGACCAGTGAGCTCACAGGATCCTTCTGTCTCTTCCACCCAAAGCACTAATGTCAAAGGTATACATATTTATTCCAGCATAGGATCTAAACCTCAGACCTGCTGTGCAGCACGTGTTCACCCACTGATCCAACTCTCCAGACCTGGCTCCAGAAATTTACACATAGCTACTGCCGTTTAGTTTTAAAGGTACAACCCAAGAGTCTGCCATATGTAGAAATTGCTAAATACATGAAGCTCCTTTTTACCCACTTTCATTTCTTTTCGATTTCTCACCTTTGAAAATTCTCTCCCCTCTCCAAATCTCTCCAGCCAGTGCTTCAGAATTATGTCTCTCTGTTCACACCAAAGGCTGACTCTCGGGAGAGGAGAAAGCAGTCAAGTGTTAGGAGAAGAGAAAAGATTAGGGAAGAATGGGGTGGAAATGATATTAGCAGTTAGAAAAGCTTCCCAAGGCTGAAGGTTCTCAGCCAGATGATAGCTGTAACCAAACAGTATGGATTTTAGAGAACCACATACAGGTTCTGCTCTGGTCTCCTGCTGTTTTATAAAATCAAAGAAGCAAGGTTCTATTAGGTAGTCTTGGAGAGGCAAAGCGCAGCAGGTGTTGTCCCTGGCATCCTGAGGCTTTGGGTCCCAGTTTCCCTGGGGCATCACAAATATCTCTGGCTATCAGCTGCCTCAGCCATCCTTGGTATATCCTGGCTCACTAGAAATGCTGGGTTTCCAGCTGTTGTGCCCTGCTGGCAAAATTTTATAAATATCTTTTAATTCTTATAACAGTTTGCCACAGCTCAGTTCATTTGCCAGTATCTCTTACAGCCGCTGCCAAATTTGTACATCAAAATGTTTGTAAAGTGTCGGGGAAGGGGCAATAGCTCAGTGCAAGAGTAACTTGTTGCATTCATGAGCCCCCCCCCAACACACACACAGAGGGAGAGAGAGGAGGGAGAGAGAAAGGAAGGGAGAAAAGGAGAGTGGGAAGGAGGGAGGGAGGGAGGGAGAGAGAGAGAGAGAGAGAGAGAGAGAAGATACTAAACTTGTTCAACCATGAGTTCCTACTTCCAGACATTCACAATAAACAGGTCTGTGATAGGACCACAGCCATCTATATTTTCTACAAAGGGGATTCTGATGTAATGCAGACATTAATTAACATTAATGAATACTTAGACTACATATGGATGACCTCTATTCTTGGAACACTTTGCAAATGATCAACAGTATAGAAGAGGGGATTGTCTTCCCCAATCATACTCTACCTTAATTTTTTAGATAGAGTGCCTCACTGAATCAGGAGATTACCAATTTGGCTGAATTGACTGGCCATCAAGTCCCAAGAATTCTTCCTGCCTCCTCGGTGCTGTGGTTTCTAGTGTGTCCTACCATCCCCAGTTCTTTGCATGATGCTGGGATCGAACTCCATTCCTCATGATTACACAGCAAGCCCTTTGTTGACTGAGATACTATCTTCACATCCAGCACTTCATATTTTTAGAGAAGTTTTAGTTTCATAGCAACATTGAGCAAAAACTATAGTATCTCCATGTACATACTACCTACACATACACCCAACATGGTTTTTCCTATCACCACATTCTTGCACTGGTGTGGTTAATCTGTTTATTATTGTTGATGGACCACAATACACTCAATACTTTTAGCTACAGTCCATATTTTCATTACGGGCCTACATTTCTACTTTTAATACTTTCCAATTTCAAACGTGGTTCCCCAAGTAATCTCTCTGCCTTTCTGGACCTCCTCAAATGGAGTGATTAGATTAAAGCAGTCAGGATCTCTGTGGAACTCCAAATACCCAGCAGCCTGTAGAGTGGCTGGCCATCAATTGTCTCTGCTGGTGACTGATAGGACAGGGTTCTTATTGAAGTCAGTTTCAGTGACTTAGACACTGAATTCTTGGTCACCATTTGTAAGGTGTTGCTTTGAAGAACTCATGTAGCCTAAACATAATCTGTGTTCAGGTTTGTCCACCCTGTTCTCTGAAAATAATTGCTACCAATAAATTCTCTAGTAAACTCCCGAGGCCCTTCCTATGTTGTTGGGCTGCAGTTTTTAACCTGGTCTCCAGCCACAGGGAACTGTCTATCATCCCGTCTCCAGTCCTCAAGGGTTTGTGGCAACTGCTTTTTTATGCTTGTTACTCTGAGATCTGCCCCTAGAAACTGACAAAAGACCTTCTTGATGTGTCGTCCAAAACCCCCATATTTCCCCACGTGTCTGTTCATGCATATTGCACTTCTAACCCCACAGACCCTTCTCATGCCTCTCCATCATCCTTTCCTCCAGCTTCTTCTCCCTGCAGTCCCTGTCTCCGTAACCTGAGATTGTATTCAGACCCTGTCCTCAAATGTCACAACTTCCATGGAACACTGTCTCAATTGCACACTGATTCCCAGGGCTCTGAGCTATGTCCCTCTCTTGCAGAGAAAATGTGAGTGGCTTCTAAGTGTACTAATTAAACATTCACTTTGACATGCAAGCAAGTCCTGCACCACACTCCATTGCCCACAGATGTGTCCTTCTGCCTTGTGCTCCACGATCGTGTCCTCCCTTCTCCTCCTAACTGCCATGCATCGTTCAGGCTGTTCAGTTAAGAGTCAGAGGTCCTTAAGTATAGTCCATACCCACAGAGATCTTCAAGATAATCTTGCTAATATTGATGACACAATTCTGGCTTTTCCCCTCAAGTGTGTTGCTCTCAATAATGCAAAAGCTGTAGTGAAAAGCTAGGATGCCTTAGCCCCAGAGGAGCAGCGAATGAATAATTTCTATAGATGCGGCGGGAAAAGAATCCCATGGACACGCCAACTTCTCAGCATCTAGTGTGTGCCACGGGAACATGGTTTGGTGCCACTGCCTTGATGGTGCTGAGGCAGCAGCAGGTTCTCATGTGGATATATCACATACTGTGACCATGTTCACTCCACATGGTATGCCCATTCATCTCTCCCTTACTTCTCCCAGGGCGTCCCACTCTACCCCATGTCAGGTTTACTAGATCACACTGGATTTAATAGAGATAGGTACATAGCAATGACTCTGTTTACATATAGTATCTGGAGTTCACCATGAGAAAAACCATGAAACATTTTGTCTTTCTGAATCTGCTTTACTTCCCTTAACATGATTGTCAGTTCTATCCACATTGCTGCAGAATGGCATCCTTTCATGCTTTTTGGCTAAATAAAGTTTTAGTGTGTATTTCTACCACGTTATCAGTTTATCTGATGCTCACCCGAGCTGGGTCCACAACGTGGAGTCTTTGACAGTGCTGCAGTGACATGGATGCAGCTGTCTGTGTGCTGTTGTGACAGAACTGCAGTGACACGGGTGTGCAGAGTTTGTGCTATTGTTACTGGAGCTCCCTGTGTGAATTCCTAAGAGTTGCACAACTGGATTGTATGGTAGAACTACTTTTAAGTTTTGAAGTAACATTCTTAGTTATTTTAACATCCTTAGTTGAAAGAACAATGAATAAGCAAATTTAAGTATTTCACAGATACTTTCTAAAAATTAATAATGGGAACCAATGTTAGACTTGAAGATTTAAACCCACCACCATGAGCAGGAGGGTGTTCTGCCAGCTTTCTTTATCCTTTGTAGGCTTCTGGGTAATACTCATGAGGATATTAAATAATCTGGCATTTTGGAGTATTACATAATAACATTTGTTGACATTTGAAATACTTGCTTGACTCAATGAACAAATGTTTTTGTATGAACAAATGTCCTTGACTGGCATGATTCTTTCAAAGAGATAAATAAAGCAATAGATCTGATGCATTGACAGTAATACATTTATTGATATGGCTTCAAATTTCATATTTCTATTAATATCTAAAAACTAGCTTAGTAGAAGCTCACCCTTGGTGGTGGAGAAGATGGTCATGTTTACCCAGCACGGCTATCAAATTTTTGCTGGGAAAACAATACCACATCCACAGCATGGCAGTTCCTGACCACTTGCATCAACGAGATCAATACTGGGAAGCAGAACTGAGCATCCACCTGTCTTCCTTTCATCCAAAACAGATTTGAAATACTTTTAAATGTTTTGAATGTTTTCACTATTAATTTTTAAAAATATTTTCATATAGTGTATCATTTATGTTAACACATAATGAGCTTATTCTTGTCAGTTTTAATGAGTTACTAAATATTTTAAAGCACCCGGTTTAAATCTCAGCTACAGTAGACATCAAGAGTTATAACTCAACTTGCCTAATGGAAGCACTATGGGGCCCTCAGCCGTGGTTCATGATATGAAGGGACAGAAACAAAAGCTCGGGACTTTGAACAAGCCTTTGATCTGACACTACAAAGTGCAGCAAGAGTTTACATCTAAAGAATGTATTGTTTTCAAGGGCAAGACAGACAATGCCCTGTTCTGTAAATGGGTAGGAACCTTCTCTCCTTCCTTGTCTTCCTCTTCCCTCTCTCCCTTCCTTCCTCTTTCCCCGTCGTCCTTTATCAGTATGTGACCTTGTTATCTGGATACTACTGGGCTGGAATACAGTGTTTTACACATGCTCACTGTACCAAAAGTTAACATGCTATACCCTAAGCATTTCACCCCCTCCTCCAGCCAACTGTTAGCCCTGTCTCTAAAGTCCTTTTCCTGTCCCTCACTGTTAGGGGGCTTTTTTCTAGGAGAAACAGCCTCTGTTTTAATCAGCATTCACTTATGTCTTCTAGAATGTGTCTGTTAGGTCCTAGACCTCTCTGTGACAGTGTCACGCAGTGTGCCTCTGTCTTTATTCTTTCTTTCTTGTCCAGATAGATCTTTTTTAAGAATTCCATGATCACTGGGTTTTTCTATTACTTAATGATTTTAAAATCCAGTATTAAATTATGGAGTATAAATGAAAATGTATTCAGCTTCCATTATAAAATTAAAACACACACACATGATAGGTAGATGTACTATGACAGATCATATATATTTTAATCATAGCTACAAGAGAAAGCCTACTAATTTTAGACTTGCTTAAGACAACTTTTAATTTTGAAAATGAATTTATTTGAAATATATTTCCAGCTAAAACAAACAGCTATAGTGGAATGTTAGTGTGTGGGAAGGTCTTGTCTCAAAAAATATGGTGGAGAATGAGAGAAGATGTCCAATGCCAATGTATGTGCATGTGTGCACACTTAACACTACAGGGATATATACATATACCAAAGAAGACAGACACACCCCACCTCTAACACCGAAGGACAGCCTCCTACTCTCTCATCTTTGTGCAGAATAGTAGATGCAGGCTTATAGGAGGGAAAGACTTCCTTCTTCCCTTGTCATATAGTTTGTGATAGGAAGCATGATAACCAATGGATACCACAGCAACTCTGCTTTCTTCTGTGACAGCACAAGAACACCAAGACTCATTCCTTGCTCCCATCATTAAGTCTAGAGATCGGTGTTAAGAAACACTGATTAAAGTTCCTGTAATGTTCATGGTCTTAGCTCCAGCTGTGGATACAGTATCTGTTTTCTCAGTCCAGAAAAGAGGCAACAGTCAGGGACCAATGATGTCTCTGAGTGATGTCCTCCTTTTTGTGGGGATTTCAAACGTGTCCTCCAAAGTCCTTAGATGTATGCCACTGTCACATGACCACCCCAATTTCAAGGAGATTTGAAATATAACAGGCTTTCTAACCCCTAAAATAGAAAGGCTAAGGAAGAAATGAAGATTACCAATCACATTCATGTGATTTTGGAAGTGAGTAAATATGCAAAAAGAAAGATGAGAGGTGAAAAGGGAAATTAAATGACAGCAACAATACTTTTAATACATAGTAGGAGCCCATCCTGTACACTGGGTAGTGGTCTGTGTGACTCACATATATCATCTTGCCTGGGCCTCAAGAAACCCTGTAAGTACAAAGCACTATTGTATAAGGACACAGCACTGCCCCTTGTTTTCAGGGGACAGTGAATTATTTGCCCATGATACTTTAGTATAACCAAGGTGCAAACAGAGCAGGCTCTGCCTTCAGTTTCTTCTTTTGGGACCATGTCCCAGAACACAACGCTTTCTCCTCACTGAAGATCCATATCACACTCTGCTGCGTGCCACAATGAGTTACCAATGGCTGAAGTGCAGCAGGAATTTGCAGACCTTGGTTAATGAGGTATATTAAGTGCATACTGCCTGAGTGGTTCTAGCAGCACAGCTGCATGTCCCTCTGCACAGGACCTTTCTGCTCTTGGAAGTCATTCCTGCAGTTCTCATTCTGACCTTGATTTGCAGGTACTTCTGTGAATGTTAGATGCTGTTGAATGGAATGCTATTTTTGGAGCTTGTTGGTGAGTGGCTTGTACGGGCCTATCTGTTTGTATAGAGTGAGGCTGCATCATCAGCTCCTGCATTTCATTCTGTCTGTGCAAGGTCATCTTCTGGATTCAATCTATCTACCAAATCAGTTAACTTTTACCCAGACAGAAACTTTGCCGCACCAATGATTCTTAGACTAGCTGTTTCTTAGCTTTCTTTTTATTTATTCTATGTATCTTTCACACCATACATCTTGATCCCATTCATTGCCCATCCCTTCATATATGTCCTCTGCCCCTGCAACCTCTCAAAAAAAAATTAAAGAGGAACAAAAACAAACTCTTACCATAGAAGCTGCAGTGTGCCATAGTGAGTCGTAGAGTAGACCATTGGTCTGATTTGAAGCCTCTGGTTTCTGGTACATTATCGATGCTGGAACATCACTGGAACTCCTCTTTGATACCCTGTTGTTGCTCCGTGTTGTGAGATCCTGCAGCTTTGAGTCTGTGGGTCAGGTCCCTTCATATGCTCCAGCAGATCATAGAGAAGGTGGATGTTGGGACAGGCCATTTCATAACCCTGGTTTTGGGCCTGAGTAATTGCAGGGTTGGTCAGCCTGCCAGCTCTCACCTGTCCTCACCACCAGAGGGAGGTCTCCAGCATTGCCCCAGCTAATTCACCCCCTTGAAGTAATGAGCAAGGGGTGTTGCCATAGACTGGCTATTTTTATAAGCATCTAAGATTCTCATTTTTAAAAGGCAATGTTAGGAAGTCAAGTGAACGTATGGTCTCTGACCTGAGAGCTAAGATTATACATTAATAATCCCCAGAATCTAGTATACATGAAGCATTCAATAAGTTAAATATATTCACTCAACAAACATTTGTTGAGAGCTAATTATGTCCCAGGTGCTAAGCACATTAGTGTAGGTAGAAGGGGCTGTTATACCTATGAAATGTGTTTTTGTGGGAGGCAGACAATGATCAAATACAGAAGGCTAAGTGCCCATCAGTTAGAAACTAGAGGAGCAGCGGTAGAGTTGTACATTGGAACACCACTCAACAATAATGATGAACAAGCTATTGCTACTCCCAACCCTGTGGACAATTCTGCTGTGCATGACAGCACCAGCATCAATGCGGAGAAGCTGGTAAAAATGATATGTGCTGAAAAAGATAGGAATCAGGCTGTTGGTCATCTTTGAGGAGTGTTATGATAAAACGGGAAGGGCGGTGAGATGAGGAAAAGCCACCTGCTGCCAAACGGACCCATATGGTAGAAGGGTGTAACTGACACCCACACGCTGCTTTCTAACCAGCACATGTACGCTGTGGCACATGTGCCTACATATGCACACACACACACATAATAAACAAACAAATAAAAGTGTAATAAAATGACTTTAGAAAGAAAAAGGAGGTCCTATTGGTTTGCAGAGAAGGAAGACAAATTATTCAGAAATGAGCTCTGTTAGGAGACAGAACTTGTGACAAGGCAGGCCATGATCAAGACTTGAGGTGTGAGAGCAATTAGTTGCACTAATAGGGCCTTAAAGGAAAAGAGGCTTCCCCTTAAAACATGTAGAGGAGGTCCATTAAGAGAAAGAGCTTAAAATAAAAGAGTAAGAGACAGATAGCTGCCATGGACAGAATGATGGGAGCTGAAAGGGAAAGAAGGAAGGAAAGAAATTGGGAATTAGGGGAGGGGCAATCACTTTTACAACTTTTCTCTGAGACTAGAGAGCCTGGCCAGTGTAAATAGCAGAGGTAAGGAGTAAAAAAAAAATGTCTAAAGTCCCTCCTACACAGGGACTACATCAATAGGTGGTCAAGACCAGAACACCAGGGGAGGCGTGGCCTGATTTCTGACAGAAACAAGATAGCTAGGATATCTGTGATCTAGCAAAGGGCCATCCATGACTCCAGAGTCCTTCAGGGCAGAGCAGAATGGGGCCAGGCTGAGCAGAGAGTGTGGTCTGGGCCGGCGCCTTGGGACTATTTTCTTAATATCTCCCCTAATTCACTTGACTGAATGTGCCAGGCAGTGTACCAAGTCCCAATTCCCTTTTAGTATTCCAACCAATCCCGGGGCACAGGTTTTATTTGATCCCCCACATTTTTACCTGAGGAGCCAAGGCTTAGAGGATATAGCTTTCCCAAGCTTGGAAGTAAGTGGGCATACCAAAATATGAACCTATGTCCCTTTGATACTAAGTATGTGGTCTGAACTCCAACCCTTCCCCCTGCCTCTGAGTGAAGTACCTTGTGTGACTCCTTCAAAATGCTGAGAAGACAATGAAACTCTTCACAGGGGATGGGGGGAGTGTACTCTGGGAAAGAACACATGGGCTGAATTTGGTAGATATGTATAATTTTTCAGTCTGGCCCTATCAAGGGAATACTGTGTGCAATCACAATGGTAAGAATCCATCCACAGTGGCTAGCAGAGGTTATGCACCCATCCCATTTGAGCCTTTGTATAAAGTATCTAACTGCAGTCCTTTGCAATCAGAGCTGGCTCTATGACACAGAACAAACTTGGAGGTAAATGCAGGCTTCTATTTGCCCAGTGAGAAAAAAAACTAGAGAGTGTACAAATTAAGGGCTATATAGTCAGGAAATGGTAAGCATGGATGGGAACGAAGCAATAGAAGACATCAGCGTCTGCTACCCGAGCTACCCATGCCCCCCTGTGTCTGCAAGCTTAATGTGCCCAGAGGAGTGTGAGTTGCTTTGTGTGGCTTTGTGGTGTTTGTTCTCTGAAACGAACTGAGGTTAATGCTCTTAAAAGCTTTTTTAAACCAGAATTGGGCCCATGATACCAGTGACTTTCAGAGGCCAATTGGCAGAGACAGAAATTGAACCTTGAATGTGATATGTAGTGGTGAAATCATACAGGGAAGGAAAGCAAAGGCAGCTTTATCCCAAACATTAGTCTTGTTCTTCTGGTCCATGGCCAGTCTATAACTCTGAGGCTTATATTGATGAGGCCTTTCTTCTTATCTTGTACTCCATACACCAAGGACAATGAGGCTTGAGTTTGAATTGCAAGGTTAGTTCAAAGCAAATAAACTGTTAATAGTATATACTTGATATGCTATTCACAATGTGTGTGAGCACCCATATCTGTCCCCCTATCATTTTTTCTCTTGACACTTTTATGATCTCTAATTTCTCTCCTCAGAAATCCTAGAACATAATTTGGTCAGACTCTTTATGCTTTTTCTTTAACATATAGATGGCAGGTCCCTAGGGATATGTCTTGATATCTGTAGAGTACCAAGTGCTTTGGTTTGTCAAGTGAAATCAAGGGATGACTGTGTTGGGTTGACTAGTGAACCTTTAGGTCCTGGAGGAGCTCCAGGGGCAGACTGGGCTCTTTGTAAATGGCTGTATATAAATGAGCTTCATGCACATTCATGTAAAGGTCAGATAGTGGATTTGGCTTTAGTCAGCAATCAGTCTTGATCACTCAGATGGTGTGTGCCCCTACTTTTATTTCAATTACTTAAGTACTAAAGACAAAAGCTTACCCAAGATTGCATGCCTCCCACATCTCACAGAGCTAGGGTTGACCTGACTTGGAAAGAATCCTAATAATGAAGTCTGTGAAATGGCTTGGTTTGTCCTGAATGGCTAGCAATTCTGATCTGAATGAGGTCCACCTAACCTGCTTTGGAGGGATCCATGCTACAATGCCATCATGTGAGTGGGTCCCCTGTGGCTACACAGATCTTCTCAGTTTCAGGGACATACACTACGCAATATTCTCGGGTCTGAACAGGACAGCTTAAGTGAAAATGTGATTCTTTCTATGTTCTAAGGCTATACTACTTAAATGGTACCCCAATGCCTGCAATGGCTCAACTAGAGTGTCTTAGAAGAGGAAACAGTGATATGTTTCTAATATATAGCATTGTACAAGTGAAATATCTCATCAGAAGTTCCTGTCTCAATTACATGTTAAAGTGGTTTGGGACATATTGGTTAAAACACAGCATTTTATAGATCATTTAAACTATTTTAACCTTTGACTTAAAAATGAGGCTGCTGTTGAGTGGTGGATCTCCTGGGGCATAGAAAGTGTGGGGAGATGGCTCAGTCTGTAAAATGCCTGCTGCACTAGTATGATGATGAACTTGATCTCATCCCACATACATGTGCATGCCTGTGATACCAGCACCTGTTGACAGGTACATATCTATAATCCCAGTCCTACATACAGGTCGACACCTATGGTCCCTGCCCCAGCCATGGGTACACACTTATAATCCCAGCATAGGAGAGGCAAAAGATGGATCCCCAGAACTTGCTGACCAATCCATGAGGAACCCTGCTTCAAAAGACATGGTGGGTGGCTCCTGAGGAACTAGACCTAAGCCTGATCTATAGCCTCCTCATACCCACATACACATACATACATATGCAAGAAATTAAAAAAAAAGAACAAGCACGAATCTCCTCAAACTTACATCCTTTTATCTTCACTTGCCTCCATATTCCCCTGGTTCTTCAAAATTTACAAACTTTAATCAGAGCTCTCCAGGTACCAGTTATGAACATTCTGAAAACTCCTTATTTTATTTCTCAAGTGGATAAGGTTTCAGTCTCCTGGAGCTTTAAATTTTATCTTCTACCTGTGTTTGGTCTAGTAGTGATAGTATTTGAAATCCATAGAAAAACACAATACTGCTTTAGTTAACAGACACGATAATGATTGCTGTTTGCAACCTGCTTAGATTATACTCCTGCTAATAGAATGGGTTAAATCTAAGTGGCAAAGGCATAACCTCACATGAATAGCATTGTTGTGCTAGAAACGGCTACCCTCTATGCTGTTTAAGAATATAGCATCTGAGCTGAAGAGGTAGTTCTGTGGTAGAATGCTTACCTAGCATGCAAGAAGATGCAAGCATGAGAAGCATGGGCTTAATCTCTAGCACATCACACACACACGCACGCACGCGCACACACACACACACATACACGCATGCATGCATGCACACACACACACACACACACACACACACACACACAATATTAGCTATAGTTGCCCTATCACCTTGCTGGGTAGTACACCTTAATATACAAAAGGATTCATGTCATTGAAGAGATGTGACCTCACGAGGCAGTGAGCAGTTAGAATGCTTACTTTATTCCAAAGGAGAAAATGGATAGCAAGATCAAATGCACTCATTTAAGCTAAAACCCATTCCAGAGAAGCTTCGGCTCTCTGGTGAACCCAGAATGTAAGTGGCTTTTCCACAATGCTGTGATGGCAAGGCATTGTAGTGCTACTGGAATGTTCTTTTTCTATTAGAACAGTTGTTCTCAGAAGCATCTCACCCTTCATGTTAGAATATAACTTTTTTAAAGTGTTTACCTTTTTAGAAATCAGGAACTTGAATTTTAAGCAGTTTATTAACGTAATATCAACAGAAACTAAGCTGTTTTAAGGCACCCCCAGAGAGCATCTTTCCTGCACTTTATTCATTCAGTTAAATCAACATTAATTGACTGCTTGTCACATGTAAGGTACTAGTGCGGTCCCAGGGAAACCTTAGAGAAAAAGCAAAATGGACCTACCACATTTAATCATAACCACGAGTTGTAAAGACAAATATTCACCTTTGAGTCATGTGTGAGGACGTATTAGTTGGAATTTCAAGTGATTCTTATACCTGTGCTGATCATGTTTGAGGGAAGGAAGGAGAGACGGGGTGTTTTCAAGCACAGGAAGATATGGCAGGGGTCTCATAGAATTGTTTCCCTTGGAAACAAAGATGATTGGGCTGGGAGGGTAGTGAGTTGTATATAACCCAGAGCCCAAATAAGTCGCCTTGCTCCTTGCACCTCTCTGCTACTCTTTTATGTTCAGGGGTAACCCACATCACCAGTTGTTCCAAAGCTTCTGCAAGATGCATGTGACAAGGCATGCAGACCACTGAAGCGTCTGCAGGTGGAGTGTCCGTTACACATGGTGAAGTGGCTGCTACACATGGTAGAATGTCCACTAGGCAATGTTCCAATGGCTGGCTCTTCTTCACAGTTATAAATAAATAAATAAATAAATAAATAAATAAATAAATAAACAAACAAACAAGTCTGCTTATTTGCTTGTTGATATTTGCTGACTTATGCAGTATAAATAGTTCCATGTGGCTGATTACACCAGCCAGTGATGCATCCCTAAACATAAATATGGAAAGAGATGTGACCCAGTTCTCTACAGTTTCTATCTTACAAGCTCTGTGTCTATAAATAACCATGGGCACAGATCAAAGTAAAGGATGAAAAAATAGCAACTTCTGAATATAACCAAGCATTATCTCCTGTGAAATGCTTCAACGGCCAACACTTTTTTAAAAACTTAGGAATAAATATATTTACCTGCTTGTTAGCACTTGCTGGTTTCTGTGGTATAAGTAGTCCTCCATGGTTTAAAAGCAATGTATTTAACTATGACTTGTATTATTTTTAGTGCTGATTGTGTTCCAAACTGGTCCAGAAAGTTTGCTCATTTATCAGGCAGATTCCCATTCTGATAGGTGGGCATCTTTGTTCCTGTGTACATAAAGCCTTCATGAAATAGTCATGTTCCTGTTTACATGAAGCCTTCAATATTCTCTTTCTCTCTCTGCAGATCAGCAAACAGCAACTGCAGACTGTCAAGGACCGATTCCAGGCTTTCCTCAATGGGGAGACCCAAATTGTGGCTGATGAAGCCTTTATGAATGCTGTCCAGAGCTACTATGAGGCAAGTATAACCGGCAGGATGAGCCAAGGCTACACAGGGATTAGCCCAGGCTACTGAGCTGAAAAGTATAAAAGGAATCTCACTTTAGCTGATGTAGAGGGGTCAGCAGTCAGCTGACAAGAATCTCTAGAGATTTGTTGTGGGGTGTGCTGTAAACAGAAGCTGAGTAGATGACTCAGTAGCCAAAGTGCTTGACACACAAGCCTGGAGACTTGAGTGGAACCTGTAGCTCCACATACAAGTCTGAGTTAAATGCTGTATGCATGTGATCCCAGGTTGAGGAGGTAGAGACAGGAGGATTCTGGAGTTCACTGGTGCCTTAGTCAGTGTTTTGTTGCTGTGGAGAGACACCATGACCACAGCAACTCCTATAGAAGAAAGAATTTGATAGGGGCATAGGGGCATGCTTAAACTTTCAAAGGCTTAGTCCATTATCATTGTGGTGGGAAGCATGATGGCACCCAGGCATACATGATGCTAGAGATGTAACTGGCATCCGCAGATGACAAGAAGAAAGAGAGACCCGGGGCTTGGAGGGGGCTATTTGAAACCTCAAAGCCCACTCCCAGTGACACACTTCCTCTAACAAGGCCACACTTCTGAAACCTTTCAAATAGTGCCATGCCACTCCCTGATGAACAAATATTCAAATCTATTCCCACAACCACCACAGCTGGTCAGTCAACCTAACTCTTAAAGCCTTACATTCCTTTCTGCAAGAGGCTCTCTAGCATCCGCATGCACTGGACACATATATGCATACACACACATGAATATACATACATGAAAAAAACTGCTGTTTTCAAGCTGATTTTTATAACAGCCAATGTGCTGAGTGTTATCCTAGAACATAACACAGTTACAGTTAGTTACCAATAACATTTTCCATTTTGTTAATAGACAGAAGCTTGGAAAGAGCAAATCAACTACTCAAGGCCACACAACCATTAACACGATGGCACTAAGACTTTAAGTCTAAGCCTTAGACCATTTCCAATGCATGGCAGCACCTCCTAGGGTTCCCGGGACACTTTTCTCTTTCCTTCTATTGAAGTGGTACTGGTAGTATCTCTTTTGGAGTTTCAGGCACTTCTCAGAATTCTTGCCTCCTGAGAAACCCTATCAAGGAAAGAGTGTATCTTTAGTACACATCTCAAGTAACTTTGCCTAAGAACCTGTTTACCACTGAACCTTGGGGTTTTCTTGGCAAAGTGGACTTGTAGTTCCACAAGAATTTGTAACTTTTATAAGCATTCTTCCACCAAGAATATCTGATATCATGTGGGTATCACTAACTGTGACTCTAACACACCCTCCAATGGGCAATATTTTCCTGATGTGTGTTTTCCAATGTGATTACTAAGTCATTGCCAAGCACTTCACTTTATAGAGTGCTTTGTCAATGTGAACCATGTAAAAGTCATCTGTGTTTGTAATTGCATGCCAAAGGTGATTTACTCGTTTTCAGAACAGATAACAATCTTTGTTGGAGTCCAGTTCCAGGAGGTCAGAGAAAAGGGAGAGATGTGGAGTTGGCAACTATTAAACACACAGGAGACTTATCTGAGGAGCAAAGCTTAATTCCCTCAGTATTTATTTTTCTCTTAAGCCTTTTATACCACATAAGACACTCTCTCACTTGACTCCTCCCCCAATAAACCTCTTGCACTAACTCCATTGCATGTGAAGTATTTGTGTCCTGGCATACCTTGGCAGGGCCCACCTAAAGGCACCCACTTTGGCCCTCTTTTTTTATCACTAAAGTTTTCATTTTCCATCCTTCGCAAATCTTGCATCTCTAAGCATTGTTGCTCTATAAAAATCATCTTCATTATGATCTGCATGTAAATTGCACAGTGAGGAGTGAGATTTTCCCATTGGGGGGAAATCACACTATGCTAGATACAGTGGGATTCTTTTACATAGTAACTATGACAAATGCAATAGGAACACAATAGCAGCAGATAGGAGAAGGCCCAGCAGAAGCAGGGGGCATTCAGGAGATACCCCTTGGGACTTTACCTCCCTGGGGTGCACTCACCATATAGCTGTGCCCTCCAGGGAGCTGCACTCCTTAAGCTCCAATATTGACTGTATCTGCTCCAACGTGTCCACTGCCAAACCCTAAGAAACTAATTCATCAATATTCACAATATGGGGGCACCATGCCATCATTAGCACATAATAATCATGACAGACTGTGAAATAAATATGAAGAAAGTTAACACAATCTTTTCCTTATGGGGTTACTTCCTGTGTGTTCTCTCTACTTCCCTCCCCCCTCCCTTCCTCCTTCCCTTTCTCCCTCTCTAGTTAGGTTGCTGTTAAGTGCATGCAGCCAGCCCACCAGTCAGTTCCATCCATGTGCTTTCAATAGAACTGACACCTTGTTACATTGTTGCAACACTCTCCAGTTAGAATTTCCCTCCTGTCATGGAGAGAAAGGAAAAAGTTTGTAGTGAGCTTTTGTGAGCCACATGTTGTTCCTTGGCTAGCTAGGTAGCATTCACTAAGTTTAGAGCCAGAGATTCATTTGATGTGCTGTGTTCTTAATGGGGTTTCTGTATAGGGGCATTCTAGAAGTTGAGGTCACTTTTATATACGTCCCAATTTAAACCTTTTCTTTTAAATGCTACAAATAATGCCTACCATTGCTAGTGATCATCCATCTTGTAGCTTTATTTTAAATGATACAAGCCTTCAGTTGTAGAAATGAGATTTGGGTTCTCAGTCATATATGGCTTTGAATAGCTTGAATATATCTAGCAAAGTATTTTACACAGATACTGCCTGGAAATGAAATTGATCCCCTCTGTTATGATAAACCTTGAGGGGGTCCTTGCATGGGGGACCATGGGTGATTCCATGGCAGAGACAGAGCTGAAGTGAGAAGCTTTATTAGAAAGGGGAGGGAGGGGGAAAGAAAGAGAAGAGAGGCAAAGAGACATAGAGACACCGAGAAGACAGAAGAGAAGACGGAGCAGGAAAAGTCCTGTCTGCCCCAGGGGAACAGCGGGGAAGATCGCAAGAAGAGATCTGGAAAAGAGCAGAAAGAGAAGAGAGAAAAGAGCCAGAAAGAGAGGATAAGTGGGTGAGGGTCTTTCTTTTAAAGGGGTCCTTGGCACCTGCTTGCAGACCAGTACTCTTGGAACCCTGGGCTGACCAGAGCACTGCCTGAGTGCATTCTGTCAGGTGACTGGGGCAGGCCAACATGATTCCTGAATCCCTACACTTTCGGTCCCCAGATTCTGATAGCCAATGAGAAAGCAATGAGGGAATGCCTGTCAGAACATGCAGCCCCTCCTCATGTTTATGCTCATCTACTGGAGTTTATAAATCTGTATATGATAAATCCTAATTAGGATGCTCATTTGACTAATGATGCAAATTAAAAGAAAGTGCCATTTCTATTAATTAAATTTGAAGATTAATCAGCAGCAGCATGCTAATGAATGAGTCTTTGGAAGTTATGAATTCCATAGTGATTTGTTATTTTCCTTGATAGTGGCTAGTTTTATACAAAAAAAAAAAAAAAAGCTCCTTATGGATCTGTTAAGAACACGAGTGCTTGAATCTTCCTGCTAGGATTTGAGTAGCACAGGAAAGAATGTAGGGATTAGAGATCCAGCTGCTGTCTTCATTACTGAGGCTTTAGTGAGCCTTAGATTGAAGTTTCTGGAAAGTCTAATCCGCTACCAGAGGTGGGAGATCAGGATTAGTACTGTGCCTGCCATACCTCTCAGGGGGTGGTGTATCCCTTTCTCCTTTTCCTTCTCCCCTAGGCTGTGAAGAAACCCGTACCTCTTCCTCACCCTGCCCAAAGATCATGTGCACTCCTGGTAACTTTCGCCTCTGCCTGGACTTGGTGTTGTAAATGATCTACAGCTAACACAAACTGGTTTAAACCTAACAGGGATTTTTCTCAAACACGCGCACACACACACACACACACACACACACACACACACACACACACACACCAAAAACAAATTCCCAGGGTTAGGGCTAGTCTTGGCCATGATTACATTCAGAGATGTCAATAATGTACATTCTCCCTCCATCCTTCTGGAGGCTTTGCCATGCATTCTCTGCGGATATACATACATTCTCCACCACCATAATATTTCTTCCTATTTCAACCTAACAATAGCAATGGCATGGCATTTTAAAGAACTTGTCGCCAGAGACACTGAGAGTAGTAAGTAGAGAGTCATCATTTGCTAGGGAATGAATTGTATACTATAGTCATAAGGAGCCATTATGGCAAAAGAAAAGGAGCTAGGAAGCACTGTCTTCTATCCACTTATTTGCTTACCCAGCCCACTCTGACCCAAACCAGCCACCCTTAGATTCCAGGGAAAAGGGGGAAGTGGGCACAGACAGAACCCAAGCTTTCCGATGGCTGTACAGAGCACACAGGTTTATTTTTTCCTTTCTAGTGGCCCTGATTGCCAGGAACAAATCAGACAGGCTGTAGATGAATCCTTTAATCACTTGAATTATGGCTACGAAGTCTGAAGGCTACAGTAGATTGATTCTCTCAGGTGTGCCCCAATCATTACATCATTTTCTTTTGACATCCATATAGTCCTCCGGCCAGCCATGAAGGCAGTATCAGGATGTCCAAATGTTCAAATGTCTCATAAGTTTAAGCCTTAATCTCTTCATCTACAAAAAATAATGTGTGTGTGTGTGTGTGTGTGTGTGTGAGAGAGAGAGAGAGAGAGAGAGAGAGAGAGAGAGAGAGAGAGAGAGAGAGAGAGAGAGGCCATATGGTAGTTTCATTTTCTTTTCTTTTCATATCAAGCTTTAATCCTATTCATGTTGGGACACTTTATTTTTTGAAAAGGTGTGTGTGTGTGTGTGTGTGTGTGTGTGTGTGTGTGTGTGTAATCAACACACAGAGCATACATAGCAGTCAGAGGACAACTTACCAGGAGCCTGTTTCCTCCTACATTATTTTTGAGGCAGGGTCTCCCTTGTTTCTGCTATAGATTCATTTTTATAATTTATTTGTTTTTATTTTATGTGTATTGCTGTTTTGCCTGCATGTATGTCTGTGTGAGGATGCAGGATCCCCATAACTGTAGTTACAGACAGCTGTGAGCTGCCATGTGGGTGCTGGGGATTGAACCCAGGTCCTTTGGAAGAGCAGCCAGTGCTCTTAAGCACAGAGCCATCTCTCCAGCCCCCTCTGCTGTAGATTGTTATGTGGTTCAAGGAATTGGATATTGGGACTTGTGTTGCAAATTCATATGCCTATTAGGCCATCACCTTCACCAAGGATAACTTCCTTTTTTGAAAGAGAAAACTATCTTCTCTAGCCTCAGTCTGCCAGCCCTCAGTCTGCCAGTGAGAGAGTGGGAGCTTGCTCAACCTGCCCTGCAAAGGGCACATCTGTTAGGTGTGAATGTGCTCCTTTACAAAACAATCTGGAGGTTGCTTAGCAATCACTGGGGAAGGCAAGGCTAATGTCACCATGAATCTGAAAATCTTCCATCTCTCAATGAGGCCTGTCTGGAGATGACAGAGGACCAGGGTAGGTTTATGGATGTCCTGGGTAGAACTGTTGGAGTCGCATATCACAGCCGCTAAGAAAGGGAAACAAAAATAGAGTACAAAGAGATAAGATAGTATTCATGCAAGCTGATGCCAGCCTGAGCCTCGATTCTCTTTTGGTGGACTAGGAAGCCAAGGAAATTAGTTTCCAGCTAGTGTCCACAGCCCTTCTTCCCACACTGATGTACTCATGACTCCTGCAGGGACTGAAGTCACGTCTACTTCTAAACTGGTAGATTACATCCCTATTCAGAGTCCTCTTGGCTCTACTCTCATCAAAGATGGAAAGCTGTATTGCCATCACATGTTGGTGAAAGACAATGAGGTGAATAGGAGTGAAGGGACTTCTAAAGCCACCACAATGGGTTTAGCATATACTGAGTGAATACTCTGTTCAAGAAAGGGACCAGAAGCAGCATATCCAGAATATATTGTTATTATTCTGTCTTCTCCTGGCTATGGCTTCCACAGACCATTGTTCCTAACTCACTTGTTTGGAAGCCCATGTATATATCTGCCAACTCCCATTTTCCCATCTCACCCTCATATAATCTGGTTAATCAACAGGGTTTCTGCTGGGAGAAATATATGTGATTCTCATCAGTGCACTCCAACAATTATCTGGCATCAGCTGGGTGCAAGACAGTATTTTAGGTACCAAAAACCAATTTATAAACAAACAAGGAGTTTGTGAGATGGCTTAGTTGATAAAACACTTCCCAAGCAAGTTATGATATGAGTTTGGATCCTTAGGACCATGTAGGAAAAGATGTGCACAGTAGCATAGCATGTGACTGTAATCACAGTATTTCTAGAACAAGATGGGAGATGGGGAAAAGAGAACCCTTAGAAACTCCTGGGTTAGCTAGTCTGGTGTAAGCAGCAGTGAACAAGAGGCCTTGTCTCAAACAAGGTAGAAGGTAAGGACCAAAACTGGAAGTTATCTTCTGGCCTCTTTATGAACACAGTAGCACTTATGAGTACACACACACACACACACACACACACACACACACACACACACGGGGATGGGGAAGGTTAAAAATTAAGAGTAAGAGAAAATATAATACTATCTTCCCAATCTACCTTGAGATTCAAATATTTACCAAATAGTCATAAAATTATGATGAGTAGAAGCTAGGGGAAAGAGAATGTGATATCAAGAGTTTAATTAGGCTGTCTTGGTTTATAGAACACTGGCATGGGCAGCCGAGGAGGGGGATGGGGATCATGACTCCACTGTTGAATATTTCTAAACTTCTTGCAATCATTAGAGTTGAGATCAAAGAGCGAGTCCCTTTTGTTTATGCCACCACTTCTCTTTACCTGGCCCCTCTAAGGACCTCCAGGTGGCTCCTTCCACTCTTGTGCCATGTCCTACTGCTGGCCAGTGACTGTATTGCCTATGCCCCGGCTTCTGGATATGTAGCCTTTCCTTTTCCTCTCATGCCAGCACTCTCCAACACCTCACTACCATGGCAGAACCTCCATTTTCCCTGTTTCTTCCGACACTTGGCATTGTTACCCAAATTGCTCCCTCAGCCTGAAATACCTATGTCTTCTCGGTTCTGTCCTTTGCTCACATGCACTTACCATCTCAGAGCTGTTTACTGCTGGAAGGTTTTCACGACCACCATAGACTCCTGCATAGGCTCCCCATCTGCTGTGTTCTCATTGGCCAGTGTAGACTCCCACATAGGCTGCCCTGTCTGCTGATTCTATGTTGTCAGTGATCATCCCAGATTGTAGTTATTTTGTATGAGATTATTAAGATAATTCTGTTGCACTGTGTGAGTGTTCAGTCTGTACCTTTCTGCTATTGTACCCTCGGTACCTAGTACAGGGTGTCCTATCTAGTAAGCACTAAGAGAAAGAATGAAATGGTTCATGAAGACATTGCAGCTGTAAGGATAATTCTAAGACCTCATAATTCAATTTTCTCAGCATATGGATGTGAAATTTGCGAATCAATCAGAGAGGGAAGTGATTTAGTCCAGGTGACACAGCATCATGGTTTTGCTTTCTAGTTCAAAATGCTGCATTATCTTCCTAAAGATGTCTCAACTTTTTACATTATTATTCTTCTGTATATCTACACATGATTTCTCTCTCTCCCTCCCTTCCTTCCTCCCTTTCTCCTTCCCTTCTTTCCTCATTGACCTCAGGTGTCTTCCTCAATACCTCTCCAACATATTTCTTGAGACATGATCTCTCATTGAACATAGAACTTACATATTTGGCCAGCCTGGCTAGCCAGCCAGTAAGCTTCAGGGTTCACCCTGTCTTCATCTTGCCAGTGCTGGGAATATAGCTGTACATTACCATGCCCTGCATTTTTACATGGCTGCTAATGGTCAAAGTCAAGTCCTCATGTTTACCCACCAATCAAGCGCTTTATGGACTGAGCTATCTCCCAAGCTCCCTGTTCTTTCAGACCAAGGCCAATAGCTGGATTCAAACATGTAGGGTTAAGCAAATCCTCATTAGGCAGAGCAGGTTCTCCTGGGAATTCCATAGATCATGAAGGCTGGGTCGTACATGAAATGTATTTGAAATATTTCCTCTAGCTGACTTAAAAATTAATTCTTAAATATAACTGAACTCCAGGTCCCAGGCAGTCAGAGCACGCCAGGAAAGCAAACCCTCAGCCCCCTTCTCTAAATCACTTCATTAAGTCAACAATAGATGGAGGCCATAATAGTCACAGTTTTCTACCCTGTATAATGCTGACATAATGTACAAAGCTACCTCCTTTCCACCAAGCTCCTGGGTGATACCTTGGGAGATTACAGGTCCAGTGCTGGAGTCTGGCAAGGGATGAATGTTTGCACGTCCTCTGCAGGACCTTTATGCACCTTCTGGAGCATGACCAGGACACAGCTCTGGGGAGTCAGTTATTTTCCTCTCTGTGAAGCAGTAGCCGCAGTAGTACACTCCATAACTGCATGTGAGCTTCCAAGTGTGAGCAGTGGAGCAAGAGAAAACTAGTGAGGTGCACCCTCCTGGAACTCAGGCAGCAAAGCTGGAAGACTTATTTGAAGAGCCTCAAAGGGAAGGAGGAACCAGAGTGAAGGGAAAGACCACATGGAGATTAAGGAGATAGTTTTGCTGGACAAGCATGAAAACCCAAGTTTGAATCCTCAAAACCCACATCAAAAGCTTCTGAGTATAGTTTGCATGCTTCTGTAACCTTGGTCACCATGGGAAAAAGGAAACCACAGCAAGACTGGGCCTGCTGGCTACCAGCCTAACTTCAGGTTTAGCAAGGGACTCTGTCTCGAGGAATAGGGTGGAATGTGATCAAACAGGACACTGAATGTCCTCCCTGGGCTCTAAGCATGCGCTAGAGTGGATATTCATACATACATGCTCATGTCCCCATCCTCTCCCTCCCCTACTCTTCCTCTATGTCTTTGTCACCTTGTAAGAGGTTGGGTGCACTTTCCAGAGTAGACTGAACCTAACAGCTGCACTATTTTTAGTTCACTTTCACAGCACCATGTGCTATCCGGAGACTGGAGATAATTTGAGGAGCATGGATGTACTCCTTATACATGTAGAATTGCATGTCAGTCATGGAGGCATAAAATTAACACATGTTTTCCTGATACTTAATTCCATTTACCATAAGTATCCTTTAGAGAATACATGCGATGTGTGTAGTGGCTAACATTTAAGTGCTGTATGCTAGATACTTAATGACAATAATAACAACCCCTGTGGCATTTAGGGATCCAGGCACTGTTGTAAGTGCTCTTTTCAAAATGACTCGTTTAATTAAAACACCTGTATGGAGTCGGTTATTACCCAGTTTTATAGACAGGACATTAAAGTTTCCAAGAGGATCACTTAGTACAGTTCACACAGGCACTGAGTGGCAGAGGCTGGGGGAGGGGGAGCCCTGCCCAGTCAAAGCACAGCCTGTGCTCTGCATGAACCTGGCATGAGCTCAATCCTGTGGCCACCGGGTAAGCTCAGTAGTTCTCCCTTCTGTTGTGGTCTCCACTTTCACAGCTTCATTTAGACTGAAGGTATTAAATGAAAAAAAAAAAAAGAAAGAAAGAAAAGAAATCTCAGAGCTAAGCAATTCACACACTTTAAATAGCTCTTAGTATAATGTATTGCTATAATTGTTTTCTCACTGGAATTGGTGCTAGTCTTTTTCAGACTTATAGATTAAACTTTATCAAAGTAGAACAAACAACACAGTGCAAGGAAGGAAAGTGTAATAAGACCTGTGGTTTCAGGCCGTCAGTGAGGGTCATGGGGCAAACCCCGGGCATAATGGGACATACTGTTATTTTTTTTTTTACTATTGAATTAAGATTGGGGCATGAGCTGGGTGTTGGTGGTGCATGCCTTTAATCCCAGCACTTGGGAGGCAGAGGCAGGTGGACCTTTGTGAGTTCGAGGCCAGCTTGGTCTACACAGCTAGTTCCAGGACAGACACCAAAGCCAAAGAAATACAGAGAAATCCTGCCTCAAAAAAAAAAAAAAAAAAAAAAAGATTGGGGCATAAAAAAGTATACAAGGGACTTGTTTGAAATTGCAGAGCAAGGACTTAAACTGTGGGAAATGATCCACACTGGTACATTGTATGATACATGTGAAGGGTGCAGACATGAGCACAGGCACCTTCATGGCTGACATCATCTTTCTTGGCCCTCTCTTGCTCAGGTGTTTCTCAAGAGTGACCGTGTGGCCCGCATGGTGCAGAGTGGTGGCTGCTCAGCCAATGATTCTAGGGAGGTCTTCAAGAAACACATTGAGAAGAGGGTGCGCAGCCTGCCTGAGATTGACGGGCTCAGCAAGGAGACCGTGCTGAGCTCATGGATGGCCAAGTTTGATGCCATCTACCGTGGTGAGGAGGACCCCAGGAAGCAGCAAGCCCGGATGACAGCCAGTGCCGCTTCTGAGTTGATTCTGAGCAAGGAACAACTCTATGAGATGTTCCAGAATATTCTTGGCATCAAGAAATTTGAACATCAACTCCTGTATAATGCCTGTCAGGTAGGTGCCTCTTCCTTGATTCTTGAGCTATGGGTCAAGCAGACCCAATATGGCTTATCTGGGTGATCATATTTTATAAGTGTGCTGATGAAGATTGATTTTATTGAAGACTAATTATAATTGTGGTTTTATAAGATATTAAAAAGCACTGAGTCATTCATGTGAGCCCTTAGATGGCTCCTGGTTTCATGGATTCTAGGACTGGCCTCATTGTGGCTAAATTGGGGTAAATAGGCCCCATGAGAATGGGCCTTAGAGTATAACAGATCTAACAATGCATAGTATACGGTTATTACAAAGATAGTTCTGCCTTAAAGTGGGCAGTGTGTTCAGGATGAGGCATTCCTGTGTCTTCAGCCAAGAAGAGAGCTAGGAGACACAAAACCTGAGTGTCCAGGGTGATTGGCACAGAAATGCTGCTCAACTTTGAGTTGAATTATAGCTCAATTCAGTCACAGCATTAATCTCTGAGTGCATCAGAGTGAGAGGTGGACCTTGGGTTCTGCTCAATACTAACCTACACAGGTTTACATTTCCCTGGCTGGAGGCTTGCAGAACATGCTATGGGAGACTATGATTTCCTACACGCCCATCTAGTGCCATGTATTCCTTCAGCACATAGTCACATGACTTTGAGCTATTCTGTGTGTGATCCTTGAGAGCATGTTGAAAAGGTGCATTCCTGTTGCATCCAAAGAGAGTTTTAACCTGCTGCCAGCCCAGGAATTTGATTTTCAAACAAGGGCATCCCTTCCTGGTAACAATGTTGTCCATTCCCCACTGAGAACTGTCAGAATACTGGAAACTTTGCTCTGATTCGCCTGGGTCAATGCTAGGCCAGACACAGGATAAAGAGAAACACTTGTAATGGATTAGCCAAGGGCTTCCAGTGCTCAGACTTGCAGAGCCTGAGGAAATTCTCTTCTGACCTCTCACTAGCTTTGAGGCCTTGGTGTTTTGGGGCCATCTCCATATTGATTTGAAATTAGAAAAGAGTTAAACATTGATTGAACCTCATGATGGTATGCACTTCATGAAGTAAGAGTTAAAGAACACATCCCATTTTAAAGTGTGCGTTAGCTATCGCTAGGTCAAAGGTGGTACTCTAAAAGCAGCCGTGCACTTAGCCTTGTTTTTTTAATGGGCAGAAGGACGGGAGCAGTAGAAGGCTGATGGTGCTTATCTCTAGAAGAGCCATGGGTTTGGTTTTTATGTTTCCTGTTTGTGCTTTTCTGTTTCTAAACTGTCTTAAACATATATCTGTTTTATAGATAGGAACAAATAACAAAGACATTAGCAAATAAGTAGTGAAAACAACAGGAAGGGGAGAAAATGACCATCTAAACCATTTTCTAGTCTTCAGCTGTTACCACCGAGTCTTCATGCCTTTGCCATTTCCAAGGTTTGCCTGTGTGACTATTCGGTATGTCTCACTACACCTACTCAAATTCACTTTCTTTCTTACATCTTTACCTTAAGGAATAATATATGTGAATTCCCAACTTTGATGCACTAGCTTTTCTCTTTTAAAAATACACTCATTAAAGTAAAACACAGCTATTGAAATAGAAGCCAATCACCACTAAGCCCTCCTAAGTCATTTCACAGTACTGGGATGTGTAAGACCAGCCAGACTGCCAGACCAGCCAGTGCTCTGACCTCTGACATAATGAGAGTTGGGGGCAGTCTATTGCCAACTTGCCAAAATAATGCCACCCTGACCATAGCAGCTTTCACCTAATGAATGCCTGAGCTGGCCACAAAGGATAGATAGCATTTACCCTAGACCACCACTGCCTGGTAAAGTACATAGGTATGCCAGAGTGAACACTGAACTTCTCTGAGCCCTGTTACCAAGAGTCACAGATGAACGATTCATACTCCCTGTTTCCTGTTTCACTTTGCAAAACACAGCCAGTGCACAAGCGTGAAGATATGTAACTTAGTTGATTTCATCCTCAATTGAGTGACATTTTTTTGTTGTTTAATTTTAAATTTCTATGCCTTTTTGCCTTGCAAGACAAGCAATTCCTAGTTGCTTCCAGAGAAGAAAGTGTACATAGCATTTACCTCATGTGCACAGCACTTCTCAGGGAAAGCTGCCATCTACTTTCCGGAGCTGGGTTTTTTTTTTTTTTTTTTCAAGTTCCAGTGATGTCCCTCTCTGAGAATTTGCCAGTGACTGCTAATCTCCTCTCAAAGGATAGATACAATTTATGAAAGAGCAATTATATCAATTCTGAATCAGATGTCTATTATAACACATGCTGTCTGTCTATCAAAACCCAAGAAGAAAATGAGCTGTTCTAAAGTCTCTCTATTTGCATATGAAATTGTTTAATGGCTCAATTTGTGTGAAAATATGTGGATTGATCTCAGAAAAAAACTGCTCATACCCCACCTAATTTTATCGTCAGTATTGCTTTTGTTTTCCACAGTGCTGGGGATTTGTGTTGGATTCCTACACTAACTCACAAACCCATCTCTCGGAGATCCATTGTGTCATCCAAGAAATGAGACAAAGACTGTCCTGCTCCCCCTTCATGAAATCCAGGATTGGTACTGGTCATAATGACACAGTACTGGAAGTATTTCGAATATAGAATCACTATCCCCTTTCTTTCATGTGTTATCAATCTTATGCCCAGTTGATCAGTCTTTTGTTATACTTGTGTTTAACATTACAAGTTATTCTTAGTTCCATCATGCTAAAGTGTGTGAACATTTCTCTTGAAAACACATTGTAGGGTCTGGTGAGGTGTTTCCTTCAGAAGTATGCAAACTAACCCAGCATGAGTGTAAAGGAAAGCAAGATGGTATGCAATTGTACTCCAACCCTGGGCATGTGGAGAAAGGAGGATCCCCTGGCTCACTGGCAAGCCAATCTAACCAAAGTTTTGATTCCCAAGTCCTCAAAGAGACCTTGTCTCAACCAACAAGGTAGGAAGCACCTGAGAAACAACATCAAAGTTTACCTCTGGCCTCTGCATGCATATGGACACACCCACACAAATATGCACCCATAAACTCTCAGGCATGCACTTGATCTCTCTGTTTTGCACACACTCACTTGCACACTCTCTTGCACACACACAGGCTCTCTCTCACACACACACTCACTCTCTCTTGCACATACACATTCTCTTACACACACATACTCATTCTCTCTTACACATACACACACACACACACACACACACACACACACACACACACACACCAAGAAGAAAAACACCATTGAGTTATGTGCCTATGTTTTAGAAGACACAATGGTACACTCTTACAAGTGCCCTGATATCCAAGGGATATGGATGAAAAGGAAAGATGTTTCCTCTGGCTTCACTTCTGAGTTTTGAAAAGTGACATCCTGATCACATGTTAACAATGGAACCATCAGCAACAGCCCTTTCTCACCTTCTCCAGAGTCAGTGTCTGTGCCCAGTGGGCAGTGTGGATGACATGAATGTTCCCACTCTCAGGAGATAACATTGGTCACCTATAAATTTCTAGAGTGTTTTCAGATAAACCTGGAAGACACATGAAATGTGGTTTCTCAATCTATAAATGCCTTTACATTTTTAATGCTGAGTTATTCATCACTATAGAATTCTAACTCTCTTAACATTTCATTTCCTCCAAACCACCATGCCTTTGATGGTGCAGTTTATTTTATTACTGTCTTGATTAATACTTGGCAGCTTTTCACATAGTTTATTAGACTCTGAAGAGAAACCTCAAATTATCAGGCTTTCAGCTGTGACCCAGATTGCTGGCTTGTATCATACCTCATTACAGAGCCCTTAATCGTCACATAACAGCATAGCTTTTTCCTGGGTCACAAGTTCCCGAAGATGTGTTGACTGAAAATTTGCTTCTTAGTTCTAACTCTTTTTAATAGATACTTTTAGCCCTGTAATTGCGTTCTTTGTATATAATGGTCTTACAATAAATATTTGTTGAGATAGTTTGAAATATTGTACGAGGCTATTGTAATGGTAGTCTTTTAATGCTATTTAGAAACATACTTTTATTACTTATTTAATTTCTCAATAGACTTTTAAAGCATTGGATTGTGACGCCAGCATCATTTATAATGGTCTAAGGACAATGCCTAGACTCTTACATTGCCCCAGAATGACCCATGGCATGAGTCCAAATGGTCTTATTTGCCCACCCCACCCAACCTGATGATTTTATGAGTGCCACTATACTTGGATATGTTTATTACATTGTTGTGTAAAACTGACCACAAACTTAGCAACTTAAGGCACACTTATTTGTTACCTCCCTCAATGTTTTTCTCGGTCAGAAATCCAGCCATCTCTCTGCAGGTTCTCTGTTTAGGGTCTCACAAGACTGGAATTAAGGTTATCAGCCAGATCCTCTTCTCATCTGAAGGCTCAGCAGGGAGGGATCCACCTCTGAGCTCCTTCACACTGGTGACACAGCTCATATCCTTGAGGGCTCTATTCAGAATTGTTAACAGGGAGACTCTTACTGCTCCTGATCCCTGGGTTTCAGACTTGCTTTTATTAAGTGGATTAAGTCAGTCACCAGAATAAATCTCCTTTAAATTCAAGTGATTAAGACTTTGACATCTGCAGAAAAAACTCTTCATTCTTTCCATTGAACAATGATTACAAGCGAGTTATGAGCTGTCTGCGGTGATAGGAGGGACTATCACAGGCAACTCTCATTGAGGTCATCCTAAGGTTGTGCCAGTTGTTTCTGTGACTAGTTCTTCTGTGTGCAATTTAAAGGAAACTCTCCTTCCAACCCTGCTAAAATTGGCTTCTTTAAGAGTCTTCGTTTTTCTGAAACAGCCTTTCTGACCAGGATAGTACTCAATATAGTTCAATTACCTTCCACACTGCACTCTCTTTTGTTTCTGTGCATCTGTCCCTCCCCCTCCACCAAAGATATTACTGTGAAACCTCAAGTAACAACTATGTAAAAATAGATATACAAATCAAACATGTATTGGAGATAAATCATGAAGAAATTTGTTTTAGAACAATTCTTTGTTAAGCATATCATATTACCATTTATTAAAAATGAATGAAAATTTGCATGCTAATGAGATAGGTGTACTTATTTTTATACAAAAACATTACATCGTGGCTCAAAACTTGATACTATTAGACAAAGCATCATCAACATTTATCAGAACTGATCAATATTTTGATATATAACCATCAGTGCTAAGAACACTGCTTTGCATAAATATATATAGTCCAATATAAAATGGCTGGGGCCCTTTGTTTGGGGCCTTTTCAGAATGGTGATGGGAACTCTGTCCTAACCCAGAGCCAAATTAATTTAATAGGTTTTATGAAACTCAGACTGATTTTTAGAATCAAACATACAAATATAGTATGGACCAAAGATGGACATGCTGACAACAACAGTCATAAAAGGGATAGAAGCCTTTGTTTTCTGTAATTAAATAATGATGTTTCTGTAGAAATCAGAAATTCTGTGTGTAAAAGCACTGTAATTTACAACATACAACAGTCCTGAATCTGAACCAAGGTATTTCAGGCAGCATTTGTTAGCACTGAATGGCATGATGGTGTGTTTGGGGCAAAGGCAACATGTTTTATGTTGAGAAAGAAAGCTACAAGGAATACACATGATATAACAGGCAGGTGCTGCAACAAACCCATTGGATTTGTTATGCATTCATTTTTAATTTCATGTGTTCAGAAACCTTTTACTCTTGCCAAATTTTTCCACCCCTTCCTGCATTCAGCTATAGGACCTCATATGAGGTCATGACTCATATGTGCTTCAGACAATTTGAGGTCAAGAGCCATAGCTTTCACATTGATCACCTTATAGCCAACATTTGACACTATGAGGCGAATGCCTACATCAAGTAAATGCTCAATTCCGTGTCAACAGACTCCTAAGTATAAAGTCCATGGGCTGAAACACTCCTATTGCACAAAGGGTGTGTGTTTGCTCCTTTCTTTCTGGTTAGACAAAATGGCATACTGAAAGAGGTGTGTAATGATTACTCTCAATTGCCAACTTGACGAAGGCTAGAATTCCATGGAGGGAAGACTCTGGGATGCCTCTGAGGAGCTATCTTAATTAGATTAACCAAGGTAAAAATGTCTGTTCACTGAGTGTAGCACTATTCTTTGGGTTAGGATACTGGACTATATGAGGAGAACATAAGATAAATACAAACATCATCTCTCTCTCTTCCTGGCTGAGGTTGATATTTGACTTCAGGCTCCCCACCATACTGACCAGACAGACCACAGACTGTCAGTCAACATAAAGCCTTTCTTTAAACTGCTTTTGTCACAGCAAGAGAAAACCCAAACAAGGTCTGCATCAGCTACTTTCCTGATACTGTGGCAAAATACCATGGCAACAAGCAACTAATGGAAGAAAGTTTGTTTTGGCTTTCAGCTCCAGGGGAGCAAGAGTCCATCATGACAGGAAGGCATAGCAACAGGATCAGGAATCTGAGAGATCACATCTCAACTCCAAACACGGAACAGATTGAAAGTAGGGTGAAGGTATGAACTCTCAAAGCCAGCCCTCAGTGACTCACTTCCTAATGAGCCTATAGGGAACAAGTTCTCATTCAAATCACTACAAGACCAAATGGTTTGTGCCTTCAAGCCACCTGCCAGTATGGTTTTATAGCATAGTAACAACTAAAGAGTCAGTGTTCCCTGTGGTCATATTTAAGCGCCTCTCTCATCACATGGTTGATCAAAGAGAACAGAAATTAAATCTTGTCTTTCTAAAGTCATGCACTGCTTCTAACGGTTATTGGCTGTTTGATGGAGTTTCTGGTATTAAATGATTTGTTTATCACACGTGCATGCTCCCATCTTGGCAAACAGAACTGAAAGAAATCAAGATGCAAGCAGCATATGAGAAAATTCTACTCAGCTCATGGGGACAAAGTTAAAGGCCCTGCAGATGTGAGAACGAAAAGCAATATCTAATTTTCAAGAGCACATCACAGTTTTTCCTATTTCTCCATCATTTAGTCTTGGAATACACTGCCAAATATTATCATTATACCTGCTATTACCAAGAAACTAATAGCCATGGAAAGTTGAAATTGGGAGACAATGGATACCAAGCGAAAAACCGTGTGTCTTCTCTGCAGCCTTCGAAATTTCATCACTCTCATCTGTCTCCAAATGGAATCATAAGTGGACTTGCTTCCTCAGTCCTTTCTCAAGCACTGAAGTAGAGAACTATAATCAAAAGTGTTACAGAAATGTCGCTGCAGAAAAAACATAACAAGGGGTTTCTACTTTTTATACCTTTTGCCAAATGACAAAGCCTTTTACATAGCCACACACAATCCTGCAAATTACACCTTGTTATCTGCCTTCTGATATGTCTCACAAGCCTGGAGTCCTCACAAACTTTATACCTTCTCAATGGCTGAGACCTAGAATTTTCAGAAGATTAATGAAGATAAATACACAGATTACATTTTGTGGTTTAGCTTCTTTAAATCCTTTCTGAAACTCTAAATAAAAAATATTTGTTTCTTCTCCTTTCCAGAAGGTACTTAATTCTGTTAGTTAGTGGACTCAGTCACTGGAGCCTGCTATCCTACCTCCAGTTTGAACAATAGTAACTGCCAAATACTTAGCATTTCCTATGAGTGAGGTGCTAAGTCTAGCTACAAATATATTTATTTATATTTACATAAATTCCTTATAATTTGTCTTTAAGGTAGACATTTTAAATTCTTTATAATTTATGTCTGTATGCCTACTTGTCAATATATGCACCGCGCACATGCAATCTCTTGGATCTGGGGTTGTAAGCTTCTGATGTGGGTACTGGGAACCAAACCAGGTCTTTTGCAAAAACAGCAGGTGGTCTTTATAGCTAATCCTCTCTCCAGCCCCTGTAAGGAAGAAATTTTAATAAAGAAGTTAAAGCTGGGGTTAGAGAGGAATAGAAAGAAAGAGAGAAGAGGGAGGAAAGCAGAGAGAAAGGGAGGGAGAGGGAAACGGGGTGGAGGGAAGTGGGGTGTTGAGTTTAGACACTTTCTAAGATCAAAAACGTGTAGGAGAGCAAGGATTTCAAAGCAGGATTGAATGGTTTCATTCCTTAGCTGAGGTGGTTGAAAATATTGAGGTACACTTTCCAAACACACAGACATCTTATACCTTTTCCATAGATGCAGAAGATTTGGGGCATTAGAAAGTTTATTGATCTGTCTTTACCTCAGAAAGATAGGTATTAATGAGTTTGCTCCATTTTTACAAGTCTCTTATATGGCTTGCTCTTTTTTGCTAAAATTTGTAGGGAAAAAAATCAGTTGAAATGCAATTCTGTGGTGTGGTTTTTGGGATTGCAGAGGATATTGATTTAATGTTGAGTGTTAGTTTTTTGTTGGCTTCCCTCATCTTGGTTAGGTGGTTAATGGCGATGACAATAGGGCAGTAGGAGGCAGCATAGTGTGGCTTAGACGTTATCTAAGATGTCAGTGATCTTTTCTGCCCATGGTAGGAAAAACTTAGAGGAAATTGTACTATAAATATAATGTTTTTGGTTGACTAGTTGGTCTCAGTTCTTTCCTTCTCCTGAATTAAGTTTGGATACTTATTCATGGCTTGTGAGCTATTGAATAGACTTCCCTATCTCCTGTCTTTGACCCTCACTCTCATACTTGCTTTGTTAATGAGCTATCAGTGGCCTTAAAGTGCAAAGGGCTTTACACATCTGGCTACCAATTTCTATAATTTGAGCATCTTCCTAAAATAAAATAAGAACACAAGTAACTAGTACCCCAAGCCTGGGCCTCAATGCAAGACACATGAAATTAAAATTGCTTATCCCCGTAATTTATAACCAAGCCGACCTAGCCTATAACCTGAATTGTATAGCCATTCCCATTCTAGAATATCAAATCCCAGCCAACCCATAAACTCCTGGGCACTGAATTCCAGATAGTGTAGTATCCAGCATTATTGTGGTAATAATGAACATAAAAAGCATTGCGAGCAGCAGGACACTGAGAAAATGGAGAGAAGATATGGATATAGCCAGCCATAGCAGGTCATAGCTGATTGCTAACCTCTCTGCACAGTGGCAACTGCCTTTATTCGGAATTGTTCACTTTCTCTCCCTAATTCTCCATTTTCCACCCCAATTGTTCATGCTATGAACAGTTTTTGTTTGCTTTATGTTAGGGCTGGCTGAGGTATTAACTTGAAGTCTTTCTCTGTGGCATTGGAACGACAAAGATAGGCGCAAGGTATAAAGATTTATACTGGAGATTGGTGATTTTCCTCATCATCCAAGAGTAAGCATGGAAGCTGAACAGATTAGGGAACCTGACAACCAGAGGCAAAGAGCAAAGCTCATCAGAAGCTGCTAAACCCTTTTTTTGTGGGGATCTCCTTGCTTTTCTATTGTACATATGTCCCTATTAGTCAGCTGGATTTTTATGGTAAACTGACCCAGTAACTCAGTATGTGAAAACAAACTGTGTTTGCTGCTGCTCACAAGTCTTCAGGTGACCCGAATGGTTCTTCTGGTCACTGCTGTACTCACATGTCTCTTTTTTTGCAATAGTTTTGATGGGGGCTCTACTCTATGTGGAGACTAAATATCCATCCATGGTGCGATCTAGCGTGACTTCTTCTGGGGTCCATCCACATACTGAATTCTTCACTTGGCCAGTAGACAAGTTCCTAAGTGAAAGAGTCAAAGAGTCCAGAGGTCTCATGTAGGTCTATCTCAGTGCCACTCCTGCCATAACCAATAGGGAATTGCAGAGAGAGACAAGACCCCAAAATTGAAGAAGCAGATGTCATCTCTTGACTGGATGAGCTGTAAACTCATATTGCGTACAGCCAGCAACCGAAGGAAGAATGGTTGCCACTTTTGGAATCTGCCATAATCCCTCAGGCATAAATTTTGTTAGCATGTCCTAGTGTATAAATGGTTAAAATCAATGCAGTTGTCATCATGGCATTGGTTTCAGGACACTATGCAGCTACAGAAAGCATGTAAATGCTTATGTCTCTTATATGAAATGACACAGTATTTCTATGGAACATACACAGTCCTCCGTGATACTTTGAATTGCCTCTGCGTTGCACATGACTGCTCATGGTGCATAAATGCTGTGTAAGCTGCTGCTAGACAGTATTGTTAGTAAATAATACAGACATAATACTTTGTTTTAATGTTCTCATTCTGTGGTTTATTGAATCCACAGACAAAGAATCTGTGGTTATAGGGGGCCAATTATATATGTTCAACTCATATCACTGACTTCCACTAGTAAACAAGCAATGCTTTGTTTTAGAAAATAATCTCTGAACAGTGCAAACAGGAAGACACTAAGAATGAGCAACACTGTAAATGACAAGAAATTAGGTCCTGTCAGCCTAACCTTTCTTGATGAAAAGAAAACTAAGATTCTTCTATGTGAAAAATCCTTTTTAATTATTTTTTAATTTTATATGTATGTGTATTTTGCCTACACATATGTCTAAGTACATGTATCCATGTCCCCTTGTACCCTGGTACCCATGGGTGTCAAAATAGGGCAGAAAATCCTCTAGACCTGGAGTTACAGATTGTTGTTAACAGTCCTGTGGGTATGGAGAATAAAGCCATGAGAGAGCATTGCTGCTCTTAGAGAACTACTAGGATATGGATATATATATATATATATATATATGTATATATATATATATATGCATATTCCATCATTGGGATTGTCGGAATGGGGTGATCACTTAGTATCATTCCAAATCCAGTTCAAAAAGATTCTCTCTCTGATTATTTTTGCCACCAAGAGGCATTTGCCACTTCATGATGTTGCCCTGAGATGATGAAGCATGGCTTTTCTATCTTAAAATTTTGACTTGGTTACAGAAACACCATGATATCCTTGTGGTAAACTGGCTTGAGAGGGACATTGAGTGTGTAAACTGCACATTTAATTGGCAATAAAATAGCATCCATCTACACACATACTTAATAGGAAGGAGTCCAGCCTTTCATTTTGCAGTGCTTTGGGCAATAACAAGATCTCTGGTCTCACACAGGTGCTGTTTAATGCACAAGACAAGAAACAACAACAACAACAAAAAGGCCAGGCTTTGGTGGCACATGCCTTTAGTCCCAGTACTCAAGAGGCAGAGGCAGGCAGATCGCTGTGAGTTCAAGGCTAGTCTGGTCTATAAACCTGATTCCAGGACAGGCAGGCTCCAAAGCAATACAGAGAAGCCCTGTCTCAAAAAAAAAAAAAAAAAAAAAAAAAAAAAGAAAGAAAAAGAAAAAAGAAAGAAAAGAATAATAAAGTCAACAAATACCATTTCCTGTGGATAGAGATAGGGCTATAGAGAAATACAGAGTTGAGCAAGAGGGCAAAGGAAAGGGAAATGGGTTAAGTAGGCCAAGTGTCTCTGAGGTTTGACTCCTATGCTGAGGTTGGAAGGTTTGCATAAGAGAAGCAGCTTTTGGTAGAAGAAAATCTGCGGGGGCCAGGGATGGAGCTCAGTGACAGAGTTTATGTCTTCCAAGAACACGACCCTGGGCTCAATCCTAAGCACCACTTGCACAGGGAAAGGGCAGGAAAGGGAAAGAGTAAGTAACAGAAGGAAGGAAGCAACAAGCCTGGTTTAAGGAGGAGTGAAGATGTGAGCAGATTCCTGTGGATACAGCAGAGTCCAGGCTGCAGCTGGGAAAAAATACTTCCACTCTTCAGAGGGGTGCACAGGTCACCAAGGTAGAGCTCTACGTCAGGGTTTAGCCCGAGGATAATAAGAAACTTCTCATGATTTGTGAGTGAGAGTTTGACAGATCTTATTTATTCAGTGAGGAGATAAAGAAATCAATGACTATGGAAGCTTCTGTGGCTTTCTTATTCAGTTTTTGAAAGTATAAGTCTGTAGATAGAAGAGGGGTTATCAGTGTTATCCTTAGATTTCTGCAAATTACCCACCATATGCATTTGGTAATAGAAAATACTGTGGGAAGAACCCTTTCCTATTAAGTCACTATTTCTCCTACTCTTCACAATTCTATAACTTCTTTTAAAGTCAGAGGGGAAGGTAGCAATTACATCTTTCCCTGTAATGACTCTCAGTACCTTCCTTAGGATAAGAGTTAATCTTAGAGTTGCATTGCTATGCAATGCAACAAAAAAATTTTTAAAGAGAAAAGACAAATCTATTAGGACTTTTTAAATTTCAATTTTAATATGACATATAATATTAATATAGGAGAAAAAGCATAACGGCTCAATAGAATAGTCTCAAACCGGTAACACTTTTTAAATAGGACACTTTATATCAACAAGTTTAATTGAGCTTCTTCTAGGATTGCAGGATTAACAAATTACTAAATTCAAAACAGAATTCTTGGGCTTGTGTCTAGGGCAGATTTCGTTGGATTCTGGCATGTGCCTGGCTCCTCACCTGGTCTCGCTGCCCTTGCTGTGTTCCCATGGAACCAGACTTATCACTAATTCGATTCCATCTTTAGTGGTGATTTCCCTCACTTTCTGTTGGCCCTATTGTCTTTGTTGTGTGAAGATACATGTGCCTGGTAGTAAGCAGGCTCCTACAGAGCAGTGACTTAGATCAAAGTGACCCCAGTTCTGGTTTGTGAAGGTTAATTAGAAGTGAAGTTTTCAACTTTGTTTAAGAAAACTGTTTAACATAGAGTGTAATAAAGAATTTATTTTTAGCTTCTTTATTTTAGATTACCTAGAATTATACTAGAAGCCAGACAATGGTGGCACAGGCCTTTATGCCCAGCGCTTGGGATGCAGGCAGATCTCTGTGAGGTTGAGGCCACACTGGTCTACGGAGAAAGTTTCAGGATAGCTAGGGCTACACAGTGAAACCTTGACCCAAAAGAACAAAGAAACAAGCAAACAAACAAATAAATGAATGAATAAACTTAGAGTTATACTAGATAAGCATGTGATTGCTGTGGACAAAGGTAGTCTTACCCTGAAATCAAACACACTCCCTCACAGCTAAACAAAGCAAAGCAAAGTGAAGGATGGGTCTTTTGACCTTGAGCACCTTACACACACACACACACACACACACACACACACATGCACGCACACACACACCACCCCACACCTCTTTTTCCTGGTTGCCTACCTTCTCTGGCTCAGGCAAATTTTCTGTTTCATTTCTACTTGTTTCCATTGCAATCACAGGAAAAGCACAGCCAGGTCACCTGCCATTTGGGCCCTCACTCATCATCGCTTTTGTGATCCAAGGGACATTAGGAGATTGTACAATACAAAGTGGTTTCCATAGCACCTAGGCTATCACTGACACACAGAAAAATAATGCCAATTTGTTAAATACATCAATCAGTGAGTAAGCGAATGAATGCTGTATTATGCAGTGCTATAGAACACATTATACTTAATTGTCTATTCTCAATGTTTCTGAGAGTAGACAAAGGTAGTCTTACACACTCCCTCAAGATTCCCTTTGCATACAGGACACAGGAGCCTGGGCACAACCCAGATAGCTTTTTATCTCAGTGTATGTAGTAAAGGTGTCCAAGAGAGGAAACATCCCCCTAGCTAAGGCTGACACTGTATCCAGGCTCACATATGCCTTCTGGGAGGATTTAGCTCCTCCTAGATTAGGGAAATGAGTCTCACAGTTCATCATGCAAGACTCCAACATGATAGCTTGCTCCAGGAAGAGAGTCTTCCAGCTAAACAGGGTCTTATTCTTCTGTGACTTCATCCCCACCATAGATTTGGCTGTACATGTTTGTTAGAAGCAAGTCCATTGGTCAAGACTTTCTGCAAAGAGAAATGGTTATGCAGGGCACATATACCAAGGGGAGCAGGTGTTCATAGAAGCCACATCAATGGCAGCTGACCACAGATGTCTACTTCACAAGACCAGGAAGAGATTCACAACAACATTATATCTAAGAAAGTGCTTACTGTTGGTATTTCTAGATGGTCCTTTCCCCTCCATTGTTGACATGTTCGTTGTCTTGCATAATTTAGCTCATTTATCTCCACCCCTAAGAGGAGCTCTGTAAACATTTTGGTACCTTCCCTGAGCTGCCCTATAAACCTGACATTCTATGTATTTCAAGCTATCGCATATGGCTACTTCACTTGCTTATTGTCAAGCTTTTCTAGCAAAACCCAAGCTCCCTGTGGGTGGGACCCAGCTACTCTGACCTGCCCTTCTCTTACCAGAACCTCAGACATGTTAAGTGTAAGGCAGATTTGCTGGA
Organism: Phodopus roborovskii; assembly: GCF_943737965.1. Lineage (NCBI taxonomy): Eukaryota > Metazoa > Chordata > Mammalia > Rodentia > Cricetidae > Phodopus > Phodopus roborovskii. The sequence continues at coordinate 1,596,862 of NW_026126629.1, read as the reverse complement.
AAGGTCACTCCAGTGTAAGAATGAAATTGATTTCCTTTCCAAAGTTAGCACCCAGTAGAGGGAGGGTTATTTTTTTAATAGTTTTTCAGAACAGAGGTAGCCCAGGAAACTTCTGAGACATGAGATTGTATATTACAACAACAACAAAAGCCACTTGGGTTGTAAGTTATTGATAAACTACAAGGACAAACTCAGATTACCTAAATTTGAAAGCTAAAATGGTGTTGAGGTACTATCACATCAGTGTCTCAGGTATTTGTGTTTTTTTTTTTTTCACTATCCACCCCTGCCTTTTCCATCACTCTTTTCCATATGATCTCACATCCCTCCACACTGCTCCTTTCAGTTCTGCCTAATGTCCTAATGCAATGGTTTAATTGTTGGTGGTGGTTTAGTTTCAGTTTAGTGAGCAACTATTGTCTTCCCAATTATCAACAGAAATCTTGCACAAATGAATCAAAAATGTTAAAGAATTGGAAGACCAAGCCTGAATCTGCCATGTGCCCAACTCTTATTCACTCCTTACTCTGTAACATACACTGAAGGAGAACAGGCAGGTATGGTGAGTCACCCTTGTAACCCCAGCCCTTGAGATGCACATGTAAGAACATCAAGAGTCTGAGGCCAGCTGAGCTACGTAGCACAACCCTGACTCAAAAAGACAAGGGCTGAGAATATAGGTCAAGCATAGTGGATATGAGTCTAGCATATGAGTTTCTAAATTCAGTGGCAGACAAGCTAAATATTAGACAAGTTGATTATGCTAGTCAGGAGATCAACAAGTACATTGTCTGGAGCATATTGTTTTTAAATCCTTCAGCATCTAGTCAGAGACTTTGAAGGGGCTACTGGAATTCTGGGGCCACTGTCCCTTCAGATACTGCACTAGTTTCAAATGGCCCTTCTGTGCCTCATACCAGGTTCACTGTTCCTTATAAGCCTTGACATGGCAATGGAAGATCCAGAGTAGCTTCTTCTGTAGTTTTGTCAGAAGACAACAGGAAAATATGCACCCTCATGATGAAAGGAGCAGTTTGCAATGGAAGGGCAGAGAGAGTTCACTTCAGGAGAACCGTCTCTGAACTTGAGGCCTAGTGCAGCCCCACAGTGTGCTGCTATACAGAGACAGTACACCATGAAAGAATGATGGTTGGCTCGAACATAGCTCCCAGTGTTCCCAGTGTCCTGGGTAACCCAGCATGGTGAGATCTGTGGGGGTGTACAGACATTCTGCACAGAGACTTTGATGACAGGCAATGGGAAATAGAGAAGGCTGAAGAAAGAGAGGAACAGAATGCCTGAGGGAGGTCCCCTCCTGTCAAGGGTTTTCTATGCCCTGGGACAAGTTCATTAATATCCCTGGACTCTGTTCTCTAGATTTCAATGTCACTCTTCCATGTAAGAAAGTTAGATTGTTTCCAGCCATTGTCAAATGTCCTTGTGATGTTGTTGGGAGCTACTCGCCATCACTGGACCTGGCATAGGAAGGTAGTATCAGTCTAGGTAAGCTGAAATAGCAAGCATCCCAAACATCTCAATAGCCACGAAAAACAAGAGTTCACTTAGATCCATCCATATATGACCATTGTGGAGTGATAGGAATGACCTTTCCTATCAGACATACTGAGCAGCTAGTGCTTTTCCTACATTGTGGTTGCCCTGCTGGAAGGAATAGGATGTTTCTTAAATGTTCAATGAAAGGCTTCATCCCAGGACCTTCTCTCCAGGGAGTCATTGACCAAAACAAGACTCATGCTACCACAAGGAAACCAATAACCAGTGCCTGCCACAGATGCCAAGAAGATCTCCCTTCCCGGTGATCATAAAATGAGAAAGTGTTGAAACCAGGACCTGCAAGTCTTGCCCCATCACTTGCAGAAAACAACAGCAGAAACCAAGCAGTCATGCTTGCCATCTGAGCATATTGGGCTTGTCACCATTTTTTTCTGATAACTTAGTTGTTGTATGTCAGCCCAAAGGGGTAAAATACTTCTATTCTTTCCATTTCACAGTAGCAGAACTGAGATTTGAGGCAAGGTATCTCAGATGTTCAGGGCTGAGCTTGTAGCCCCATAAACATCACTGTGGCCATGGTGCAAGTTGCTTCCTCTTGTAATGGGATGAGTGTCTCCCCTTTGATTGTGGTTTGTGTTAGAAGCATGATCAATGCATGTTTGCAAACATCACCCACTCTTCTACTCCCTGGCGTTTCTTTCATAATGAATTTCTCCATCCCCTGAGTCCATGGAAAAGTACCTCCAGTTATTCCATCATGGGGTGTGTATGAACCATGCTCAGAAATCTTTACATCTTCTCTCTCTCTCTCTCTCTCTCTCTCTCTCTCTCTCTCTCTCTCTCTCTGTGTGTGTGTGTGTGTGTGTGTGTGTGTGTCTCCCACTGTTTCTCTCCCCCTCTGGTTTCACTTCCATCCCAAGTTAGGCTTATAATACTGAGAGAGAGAGAGAGAGAGAGAGAGAGAGAGTTAATGGATTATCTCCTGTTCTCCTGGTCCAAAGAGTTCTCTGGGAGCAACTAAGCATTCATTTGAATGCAAACAGTTAGGCTTTCCTAAGCTGTCCACAAATGAGATCGCTCTCATTACTGTAGAGTTCAACAATGGCCTGGGTGACAGTGGCCCCAATTGTCACTGCAGTTTTCCACTCCTGTTTAAGGTTCTGCTGAAGATCTTCAACTGGGATTCCTTTACTGGAGAAGAGCAAAGCTCCAAGATGACACCGGCAACTTTCAAAACAATTCTAATGAACTTATTTTAGGAAAAAGTGAGATGAGGGTTAGATTTAAGAGAGATTTCCTTAATTAAGCTGTAATCGGATTGTTAAAGGTCGCAAGCTCCCTCCCAGTAGAAGTCTGAAAAGAGGCCAGTCCTTGCCAAGTGATTAAGGAAACAGGGCAAAGAGGGAGAGACAGAAATAAGAGCAAAGTGTCATGATATGTATGGGTGCCATAGCTGACATAGATACATGTCACAGTGAAGTCTGTATCTTTGTGTGCTGTCTTAAAGCTAGGGGAGTGAAAAGACCATGGACTTTGCAGACAAAAAGCCTTCTGGAACTGTATTTCACTACATTTGCTGGCATGTGACCTTACCTTGGCAGGTTTGGGTTACTTCCCCTGGAAATAGAACCTAACCTGTGCTGTGTTTGCCATGCTAAATATGAGAACACCTGTATTCTAGTACTGCTTCCCCCTCTTCCCTTTCTCTTAAGACATTTGTTCCCTCTCGTGGTGTCATCTCTAGTTTCAGGATCTATTCTCAACCCCACTCACCCCCTCATACGCATTAAAATCTAGATCTATATGTGAGGGAAAGACAATGGAAGGGGAGTCCTGGCCAGGGCCATGGAAGTTCTTTTACCTTACTGGGAGCAGTGTTTACTGGTAAAAAGTAATTTAGGAAACTGAAGCTAATCATGTACATCTTCTGGTCCAGATCCTTATTCCAATGCGATTACTTAAAAGACATAGAGACAGCCACTAGCATCCATCAAAGAACATGCATAGCAGGGGTGAGTGGGGGTGAGAATAGACCCTGAAACTAGACATGGCACCATGAGAGGGAAGAAATGTCATAAGAAAGAGAAAGGGAAAGGGGGAAAAACAGTACTAGAATACAGGTGACCAAAGCAGAATGAGACAAGTGAGGGAGGGGGAGGGGACCAAAAAGGTGAGGGGCGGAGGGGGGAATCAACCAAAAAGAATGGAAAGGCATCAATGAAGCCCATTACTTTGTACGCTAATTTGATCAATGATTGAGTAGCTTTTATGAACACCCACGTAGCCACATCATTCTCCCAGCACTCTTGTTACCAGGTAGATGCAGGGGTAGAACAAGGGTTTCTCTCTCTTATGGGCAATTTCACTAATCTTACTGTGATAATTAGAAAGCAGGAGACTTTGCGGATTTGTTAGTTGGCAGGAAAGATACAAAAATAAGCAGAGGGGTTAATTATTTGAGGATAAATACTGTTTTTTTAATTCTGTTAGAATCCCATATCATTTGTCATTAGCCATTAATCAATATTCTCAGTGGTCCACTCAGAAGTATTGCACATGCCTGCATAATTAGAAACTCAAAAATCTTGGCTACTGTAGTTAGGGATAAAGCCTATTAAATCTTCTAACAGAGTATAACTCGTGTCCTATGATAACCCCAGATCTCCTCCAGGAAGGGTTGAGTGTGTGAGTACATAGTTCCTGATGCAAAGCCAGATTATCAGCCCCTCTGACATCCACAGCTCAGCTTTCATCCACTTAGGGCCCGTTTTCTGTGCATTCAAAATGCCAGAACCATAGTTTTTCTTTCACACTGAAACATAGCAAAGCCAAAATGTTGAATCTGGGGCTAGGCAACATGATCCATGCTTAGAAAACCAGAACGTGGGAAGATGAGGCCAGGCAAGTACAAGGTCAAACCAACTTGGACTACATGTCAAGACCTTGTTTCAAACAAGGGAAGTAACACACAAATGCACACATTTCAGTCTTGAGACCTCCTGTTTCCCTCAAGATGTAATATGACTCAGTTATTTCCCCAGTACTACGTCTGCCTGCAGGCCACCATGTTCCCCATTATGGCGTTAATAGACTGAACCTCTGAACTGTAAGTGAGCCACCCCAATTAAATGTTTTACTTTGTAAGAGTTACCATGGTCATGGTGTCTCTTCACAGCCATAAAATCCCTAACTAAGACATAAACCCAGCAGCAGCAAGAGATGGAGACAGGTGGATCCCAAAGGCTCACTCGCCAGACTCCTACTTGGCAAGTTCCAGGCAGTGAGACCTTATGTCATAAATGAATAAAGGTGTATGCCAACTGGAGAATGACACCCCAGGATGTCCTCTTCTGACCATCTCTCTCCCTCTCCTCTCTCTCACACACACTCTCTCACACACTCTGTCTCACACACACACTCACACGCACACAGTCTCAACACACACACTCAACTTTCTCTCACACACACATACTCTTTCATATACACACACACCCTTTCTCATACACACACGCACTCACACACTTTCTCTCACACACACAATCTCTCTCACACACACTTTCTCCATGTGAATTGCATGGATATCATAAAAACATATAAAGAAAAGGAACATACAAAGAAAGTTCTAAACTTTTGTTGTCCATTATCATAGTCAGTAGTGCTATCACCATTTAATTTGGTTCATTAAAATGTAACACAAGTGAGCAATTCTTTGGTCACACAGGGCTGGTGGGTACCCTTGTGGGCATCACATATGCAGAATGGTGAGCACAGAACACAGTTCCTTTAAACTTTAAAGTCCAGATGAAGCAAGAAGAAAGGGCTGAAGATCTGAGGTAAAGATGGAAATTTCCAAGACTTGTCATCCTTGCTTATTAGGAAAGGGAAAGGACAGATGAGGGCCAGTCTTCCTGCAGGCAAGCAGGCTGGATGATCATCCTGCCTTCTAGATTAGAGCAGTGTCTTCTGCAGGCAGGCCCTGTGTTCAAAGCCAGGAGCACTCAATAACTCACTGTGTGACCCAAGCAAATTACTCAGCTTCTCTGTGCCATCCACAGTGTGCGCAGGGCTCATCCTTACTGGGGACAGTGAAGCAGCTGCTGGGGCAGCGTAGCAGGAGCGAGCCCTGAGGAAGATGCCACATACAATATAGCTTTTATGTAGAAAGAGAGACACAAGTATCTGGAAAGCAAGTTAGGAGACTGGTTCCCACAAGTGGGACCTTGTACTGGCAGCAGCTCATAACAGAACTTTCAGTTTTCACTAATCTGTATCAAAATGAGAAGAGTAAAGCTTCCCCATTTCTCTCTCTCTCCCTCTCTCTCTCCCTTCCTCCCTCCCTCTTGCCCTCTCTCTCTTTCCCTCCTTCTTTCTGTCTTTCTATGTCTCTGTGTCTCTGCCCCCTCTCTCTTTCTGTTCCATCACCCCACATGCTCAGAGACTAGCATCTTATTTAGAGACTACTCTTTTGCTAGTTTTTGACATTAAATACCTTTTTTGTGTATGAAATAATGCTCATAATAAGAAGAATGTGTGTAAATGTAGGGCTTATAAGTAGGAGGGATATTTTGTGTCCTTCACAGACAAGAGAAAATGGACAACTTTGTCTTCATCAGTGCATTTTTTATTAGTTTGTTTATTTGTGTGTTGAGGCAGCTCTCCGTACTTTGTTCAGGCTTACTTAACGCTCCCTGTATAGCCCAGACCAGCTTGAGATTCACAACTCTCCTGCCTCAGACTCCTGAGTGATAGGGTTGCAGTTATACATCACTATGGCCCGCTTTAAAAATGGTATATTTTAACTATCAATCTCAAATCAGGAAACGTGCAAGTCAGACATCATTGAAGGGGTGCCCATGTGTGCATGGCTGTATTCTCTAGGAACGGGAAAGGCAGCCATAAGGACCACTAAGGTAAGCCAGTGGCTATGTCGCAGTGGAGGTTGGGGGAGAAAGAATGGTCCCCAAAGAGGGAGTGTTGACTGAAGGGACAGGGGAGGCTGATGAGTCATTATTCAGGCTCTGTTGCAGTCTTTCCTTTTCTTGTCCCATGCAATGGACATCTGAGCACCTGTCCCAAGCACACAGAGCAAGGTTGAAGACAAGCAGTCTCCTACCTCACAGCACCTGAGACCCACAGTGACAGAAATACCTTGAGCACTGGGGCTGCCACAGGAGGTCTATTCGCAGCATCCCTTTACTGTTCTCTCCCCTGTCTTGCATGTAGCGCCCCCCCCCCCCCGGCAAATCCTGTGTGAATTCTGCATCTCTAGAGACCCTGGCTATTAAAGGCTCCCAACTACCAACTGCAAAGGCAAGGAAGGAAGCCAGCCAGTGCTCAGGGAGTTGCCAGGACCAGAGCTGCAGTGCCTTGCATTTTAAACAGCATATGCAAATTAAATTAACATAGGTTTCACAGCTCCAACTCTAGCGTGGCTCAGCCCCACTCCCCACTAATTCCCAAGCTAAACTGACCCAGTTTGAAATGAAATTCAGGTTTAATTTTAGAGGGATTTATTTATCCTTGTCTTAGGCTCTGTGTATTTTTTCCCCTTGTTTGGCTTGATAAACATCCAAGAGTATTTTCCAGACAAGTAGAGTCCTGCTGACAGCCTTGTGGTAGATAAATGTGTAGAATAGAGATCCAGAGAGCTGAGAGAAGAGGTGAGGCCTTCTTGGACAAAAGGAAGCTTCTAGACCATGTCATTTCCCTTTGATGTTTGCTGTTAGGGTCCCTTGAACTGGAAAAATGCCAGAAATTCAGGTGATGTAGAGCTTGGTTACACTGAGGTTTGGCAAGCTCTGGTGGCATTTATTGTAAATCCTGAACATCTCATACAAATCTTTCCAGGGCCAGTGAAAAGGCTCAAGACTGTTTTCACCAATCCTGGGAACCTGAGTTCAATCCTTAGGGCCCACTTAGTAGAAGGATAGAACGGACTCCTGCAAGTTGACCTATGACCTCCTTACATATACACATCGTCAATTAAATGTAAAATGAATCCAGTCCATTTGTTTGCTCCTTGCATCTACATCTAAAAAGATTTCTGACCAGATCTAAAGGCAAGATACATTTCCTTTTGGCAGTGTGCACTGGGAATTCTGTGCAGAATTGTATGGATTGCTTTTGTCTTTTGTACACTGAGCACTCCCAGGAGGCCCAGCCACCTCTGGTCTCAGCCCTATTTCTATTCTATGCTCAAAGCCTTCTAGAGATGAATGACAGAAACTTCTAGATCAATGGCTCTCAGCACAGAAAATTTTGACACCCCTTCCTCTATAAGCATGTCAGTTTCCATGAGGAATAGAAGCTAAGCCTGGGATCCTCTGAAATGAGGCACAGAGTGCAAGACATCCCTGCCCTCCCCTCACACCAAAGATTTACCCAACCCCACTACCAGTACTTCTGAGGCTCCGAACCCCTCCATGGTAAACTTGCTTATGTGTGGTTGTAATCCTCCAGCTAAGGAAACTACTCACTCTTGATTTTTTGATCCTTCTAGGCCTACCATCATTCTTACCAAAAAGCAAGTGTTTCTCTTAGTGGGCGTGGCTCCAAGTACAGAAGGTAGGGGTTCATTTACTTAAAGTGCAACCAATGAACTTCCTTTCTGGCTGCTGCTTCCTGCTATCTGCAGAGCACAGTACCTCAGTCAAAGCCCCTCTCCCCTGTGGTCACACCTGAGATGTTTACAGCCTGGAGTCTTTATGAAGACACCTACCTCCCCCTGCCACTCATGCCTCTGGCTTTCACCTATCAAGGTTGTAGAGCCTGGCAAAGTTATTGGAAAATAGAAACCCAGAAAGTGAGCAATACCTCCTCCCGCAGGGAGGCAGGAGGAGAAAGCCCCAGTGCCTGAGTCTGCAGGAGCCATTGTTCAGCACAGGCCAGGATGTACACCTGGCTAGCTTGCCTGCCTTTAACACCAGTGCTGCCACCACTGGTTGGTGAGCTTTGGGTTAAGTGCATCACCACAATGAGCCCCAGCTTCCTTGACTACATGGCAATGGTGGTGCCCAGTGGGATGTTTTGGAAGGAAAGGAGAAGCTTCATTTACACTTGCTAGAATTCCCACTGTCTCACAGCCACTACTGACTGAAGAACTTCTGTCACTGTGTTGTGGCAGCTATGGTGGCTGCTCTTATTGTTAGCATTGTGTTTGTTTTGAAGATAGCATGAAGTTTACACTGAAGAGCTGACACTTAGTATAAACATGACTTTAAATGACAAATGATGACTTAACTTACCCAACCTAAGTTTACTCATTTGCAAACCATCTATTTATATTTTTACCTCACAAGGTACTACTGAACACTAAACTAGATGAAATAATGTGAGTAAACCTAATAGGCTAGTTCCTGGTGATAATTAGTAGCTTTTAAATGATTATTTGAATAATATTGTTTATAAAATGCTAGTCATGTTTTGTTGGACTCTGTTGTTGAACATAAGTTCTAAAGTTTTGTTGACACCTGGATTCTAAAAATGCCACAGCTATCAGAAAAGTCCAGAGTGTAGTTCTGGAAACTTCACAGTAGACCAAGAAGGCTACCTACTGGGCTTTTAGGCCAGGGTGCCAGATGGCCCCAGAATGGAATTACTGGATTCGGGAAAGCTTGGAGCAGGCTGCACTTGAAGTTTCAGGTTCATTGGTATTGTTAAGGGGTAAAGGTAAATCTTTCTGGGAAAGAAAACTGGACCATAACAATCTGTCCCTGACCGTATGGTGGCTATAGTATCGCACTGGCACAGTACACTACTGGCTATTGTGCCCCAGGTTGAACAGTACTCTGGAACATGTGCATTTAGGGATTGTATTGCTTTTCTTACCCACACACCCAACACACACAAATATTACAGGAAAAGTGTCCACCTCTAGAAGATGCCTGCTATCAAAGAGCAGAATATTTGATGGCATTTTCCCCTATACAGAAGTGAGAATGCATGACTTACTGCCTGCCTCCATACATGATACAGCTCAGGGTCCCCAGGTAATTTCTCTTAATCAGTGCTTCAATTTGATGTGTGAGGATGAACAGAGACTCACCAGGTAAAATAAGGAGGGAAAAAAGAGTATTCTGCATGGAGGGAGCATCCTGTGTGAATGCCAGGCAAAAGAGAAGGTCTAGAGTCCTGGGGAGGACAGTAACAAAAGTCCTGTGGGGCCAAAGCAGGGTCACAGTAGAGAAAAGGGCTGATATACCAGTAGGGACTAAATGATACATTTCCAGATATGTATTGGATTCTCTATTGCTATCCTGAGCTGAAGCCTTTGGTGTAGTTAAGGTAGAGGCTCAGATTGACATTTTCATGACCTGTGACCTACCAAGGGGTCCTTGTATTTACAGGCCTATCTGGTTGCCTTCTCTAGCCAGAAATGTTCTGAACTCATGGGCCTGCAAGTTTACCTGCCACTCTTAAAAGCATGTATTCAGAGCCTGCTTCCAAACCAGGACCCCAGAGCCAGCTTCTGCCCAACAAGTGTGTCCCTTTCTGTCTGCATTCCTCACACTCAAGGAGGCCTCCCACAGACTGCAAGAAGGAAACTTGGAATCTACTCACTGCAGTGTAGCCACCTGCAGAGAGTAAAACACCCCTGAGGCAATAAGCAATATGCTCTTCCTCCTGGCATGTGGGTTGTGCTCCATCTTCCTGAAATGTAGGAATGGAATGTGTCACCTCATAACCCTAGAGGCTTCACATTTCCCTGTCTGCTGCCAAAGCTGGCTCCACCTACAAAGCACACCCAGGTCTGTGTGAGCATCCTCAAATGAGTGAGAATACCCAGCCACAGTAACTCTGCTGGCAGGGAGCCGAGCTCCTCCAGCTGGTATTCTAGGAACCGTAGCACTTGAGATACTAGAGGAGAGAAAGAACAGTAGTCTGCTCTAGAACTGTCTTGGAAAACAACCAGTTCTCAGGTCATTCCTGTCTTGTTGATTGATGACAGTCTGGAACCCTGGAAGGATGGAAAGGATTAGCATTTGTGCACTAACAGAATAGGCTCTGGTTTTCTTGGTCAGGCATTTAAATGGGTGGATTTTTAAAATGCATCAATTACAGGTGGAACCATCGCTTACAGAGTGCCTACTGTTACTGAGAATGTGGTGGACGTGAACAAGGTCTTTTGGTTATATGGTGCTTTCAATCTGTTAGAGAAAAGCCAGTGAAGGGGGAACATGGGTTAAGATGATAGCAGCTTAGTGCATGCTAGGAAGAAAGAAAACAGAGTGGCCTAGACTAGGAAAGAGGTGTTTCCTTAGATGTAGTGATCAGTTAGCAGAAAAAAAATCTAAGAGCTGTGAGATTTGCCCTAAGAACTAAACATTTTAAAGGAGGCAATGTGAGCTACATGGGAGGCCAGATTTTAGTAGACAGAAGAACAAAAGAAATGTTGTCGTGTGGCATGGTGTGGTGTGGCATGGTGTGATGTGGTATCTTGTGGCATGGCATGGCATGGCATTGTGTGGCATTGCATCATGTGGTGTGGTGGGGAGTGATGTGGCATGGCATGACTGATCACACAGGATGGGGGGGTAGTAAAGAAGTCACAAAGGAAGGAAGGGTTCAGATCACATGGTGTCTCAGTCCTGGACAGGTTGTGAAGTATATGACAGGTAATAAGATTTCATTTTTGCCTTGAGAAGAATGCCCTATATGATTTGTAGAAGCTGGCTTTTAGTGTGAGCAAGTAGACTGTAGAGAGACTGGGCAGGAGGAATCCAATGGTCAAGTGAGAGACAGAGGTGGGACTTGGGGTTGTAGTTGGAGACATTGTCCATCTCAGCAAAAACATGGTGCTGTCTGCAATAAGCGTGACCTTTGGACTGGATTTTGACCAGGAGGAGAGAAACTGAATATGCAAATGTTCCCTAAGTTTTAATATGCTAATAGGCTGGATAGGAATATTTTTAAAGGGAAAAATGTAGAGGGGGGGAGACAAGGTTAGTGGTGAGAATGGTAACTGTTTCTCTTTTGTTTCAACTTACTTTGAAACTTCAATTGTACTTAGAAGGTATGCAGGATAGGAATAGCACTCAGGGATAAGGAATGGAGTGGAGTATCCTGTAGTAAAATGAATGCCAACCACCACTGATTTGCATGTTACAGCAACATTTGGCATTTGTCTGTTCTTTCATTCAACAAATGCATGTTTAGTACAACAGCCTGTGACCGCCTGGTGAAACCCAGCGGGTCTCTTCTCAGCCTGGTTGGTGACAAGTGGGCAATACAGCTTGTCATTGATGTATTTATCTAGCTATATTTTTGCTCTAGTGGGTCTGTTGAGTAAATGGTGACTATGGAAGCAATATTTTCATATGGAAGAAAACCACAAATTTATCCACTTACCGTGGCCTGGCCTCTGGGAAGTTCAGATGCAGCCTGGGATTTACGTGTTCTTACGTCATATGTGCTGTAGACCTCATTTGTTTTTTGATTATCTCCACCTGTCTAGAGTTGGTCTTATGAAGCCTTGTTTCTAGTACCTGGGAGATGAGAAAAGAATGCTTAATTTGAATTATAAACACTATTTTGTTTTGTTTTGTTTTTAAAAGGCTTTGTGGTGTTTTGATTGTTTCCAGAATATAAACTAATATGACTAAAAATGTCCATCAAACTATGTGATAGAAGTTAGACAGTCAGTAGCAGCCAGTGATGGCGGAAGCAATATACATATTAGCTAATTATCCAATAGCCCATAAGGCTGATGTGAAGGAGAAAGATTATATCATCTCTGGGTCTCAATTATGCTGTATTTAAAAGTTTTGAGAGCTGTTAGAAAGCATCAGTACAGACAGTAGGAAATAGTAACACAAATGGGAAACAGTGGTGCCTGCCTGTACTCGCAGCACTTTGGAGGCTGGGGTAGGAGGGCTGCAAGCTGTATATCAAGAGTTTCTCAAAAGAGAGGAGAGGAAAGCAAATAGCAGCATAGTCTCCTCTTGGTGCCAGCATGAGATGCCACTGTGAAGAGCCAGCACAGTGCCTTGACTCACAGGCAAGCAAACAATTTGGAACACTTTTGAGTTTGCCTATAAAACTACCATCAGGCACTTGAACGTTAAGCTTTCTAGAATTTTCCAGCTAGCCCTTAGTACATTCTGTTACTATACCAAACTAAACTGGGTGCTTTTGAAACAACCCAGTTCGTAGGCACAATTCCAAGATTGATGGCCCCATCTGTCTTGCCCTGTGGTAAGGGCACCCATAACCTTGTTACCATAGAAATGACATCATTATTAGAGGACCTGATGAGACAGAAATCCAGAGGGAGAATCAGACATTAAAACTTCCCTTCTTATGACAACCAACTCTAGCAGAAACTGCCACAGGGCCCTGTAGGTATCCAGCCTTCCAAGCGTGGCATCCTCAGGACTAGTTACCAGGCACTAGACCACTACCTCCTCACCCACCATACTGGGAGCTAAGCTCCCAGCAGGCAAGCCTCTGAAGAACACACAACGATGCTAATGCCACCATGACATCCCAACACTCTAGGTGCAGATGCATGAATTGAAGTGCTATACAATGGTTACAATCTGTTATTATGTCTTAATCTAGAAGCAAGATGTAAGTGTGAATTTATATAGCACTGTAGAAGTCCACATGGTGTGCTCTATTTTAAGTAACTGAGCAGAATGTACTGGCATTTCATTTTTAAATTCTTTATGTATCTTCAAATGCATTTATGTGCTTTTGTCAGTATTGGCCATGCTGCCCTAAGGCACCTGTAGGCCTTCAGTGGAATGCAGCGCAGCTACGGTGTCTTATGAGTCAAACAGTATAATGCAATGCTTAATTTCTCAGAAAAATATGTATTAGATTCATTTATTCTTGTGGGGTGTGTGTGTGTACACATATATATGGCTGTTTTACCCACATGAATGTCTATGAACCATATATATTCAGTACCCACAGAAGCCAGAAGAGGGCATTGGATCCCCTGGACCTGGAGTTAGAGATGGTTGCATACCACCATGTGGTTGCTGAAAATAGAACCTGGGTCTACTGCAAGAGCAACAAGTGCTTTTAGTCACTGAGCAATCTTTCCAGTCGCGGCGGAGGGTGGCGGGGGGGGGGGTAATTCTTTTTTCCTGTCTTATTGAGCTAGTCTTCATAGAGATTTCCCAAGTTTAAAAGACAACCCTAAATCATAAGATCTTACAGTATTACAAGGAAAAATAAGTTTCTTAAATTGTATTAAAAATGTAACAGGTGCTGGACAGTAGTGGCACACACCTTTAATCCCAGCACTCAAAGGCAGAGGCAGGAAAATCTCTGTCAGTTCAAGGCCAGCCTGTCTATAAAGTGAGTTCCAGGCTGGAACAGCCAAGCTGTTACTCAGAGAAACACTGTATTGAAAAACAAAAAGCAAAAACAAAATCAAAGTGAACAAAAAAATAATAGACATTCAATAAATGTTGAACTAATAAACACCATCAAATAGTTATGTGTATTGTTCATATTGATAATACCAGTGTAAACTAAGAGTAGACATTGGCTGAGTTGTTATGTCCTGTCCTTCTAGCTTAATATTTACAATACTTCTGGAGCTGGGGAGATGTCTCAGTGATAAAGTGCCTTGCAGACAAGCATGAAGTCTTGATTCAGACTCAGCACACACATAAAGTAGCTGGGTGTGGGTGTGGTCCTGTGGCCCTATTGTACTATGTCTCTGGAGCTCAATGACAAGTCACTCTGACCAACTGGTAAGCACTTGGTTTAGTGAGAGCCCCTTGCCCCAGAAGGTAAGGTGGGAGACACTCTGAAAAACACCTGGTACGGCCCTCTGGCCCTCACATAAATGTACACCTACATACTCACATGCATAAGCACATGTGCTATACATATGTGTGTACATTTTGGCATATGCACAATTCTATAAAGTATGCTTTACCATTTCAGTTCAATAATGGCAAACAGAGATACCAAGAGGTAAAACACCTCGCTCAAGGCCTGACATTTGATACGCTAGACATGAAGTTCATATAAAGGACATTTAAACTATAAATTTGAGGTTACCTTAATTACACACACACACACACACACACACACACACACACATATATATATATATATACACACACACACACACAATATAGAGAGGGGATTAAAAGACCACGATAACATGAGCTGTCATAACTAGATTATGAAACACATTGAGTTTGACTTGCCTTTTCTCCATATATGCAAGTGTAAGAAGAGTACTGAATGGGCCCTTACTGAGCTGTCATTCATCCTTTAGCACCTGTTACCTAACCGTGATGGTATCTTTGTTTCATCTTCAGCCACACCCATGCCCCAACTTTCTGGTTACTTTGAAACAGATTTCAAATACCATGATGAATCACTTTTTTTTCTATATATATATTACAAAGATAATGAGTCTTTTAAAAGGTATAGACAATCATAATAGGAAACCATTATACCTAAAATATATCCCCAAGCATTCCTGATCATGTGCTATGATATGTGGCCCATTTTCATGTGTATGGATTTTTTAATAGAAATGAAGCTCATACTTTGTAATTAGGCATTCTGGTTTTCAAGTTACTTTTTAACCTTAGGTAGAAACTTCATTTTGTAATTATTTTTTGAAATTATGTCATAATTACATCATTTTCCCCTTCCCTCCATCACCACCTCCCAAGCACCCCGCCCCTTTGTTGGCTCCCAAATTGAGTCTTTTTATTTTGTTGCTGTTATGTATATGCATATGAATTCCTAAATGCATAAATATAACCTACAATCTGATCAATCTGCATGCTACCTATATGTATATGATCTCAGGGCTGAACTTGGTATTAGATAACCAATTGTTGGTCTTTTCTTTGGGGGATTCCATTTTTCCTCTCTCAGCATTTCCCAGTTGTCTGTAGTTTTTCAGCTAAGTTTGAGGTCCTGTGAGTTTTCTCTCCCCCCTGTTCATGGGTCCATTAATGCCATCATTTTCCAGGTCTTGCCTAGGCAACCATGCTGATGAGGCTTTGTGGGCACAGCCACTCTGACATTTCTAGGAGACACATTCTCACTGCAAACTTCCTGGTCCTCTGTCTCTTATCATTTGACCTCCTGCAGTGATGCAAGTAATTGTTTTATAGATTCACTATAGGGACTGGGAACCACACAGTCTCTTGTTCTCTGCAATTTGATTGGCTGTGGTTTTTCTTCAGTGACCTCCATCTGTTTCAGAGGGAAGTTTCTTTGAAGAGGGTTAGGAACTACATTTATGTGTGGATATAAAGATAAATCCTTGTCATGTAATTAACAATTACCCTGGTTTATGAAAGTGATAGTTTTAGGTTCATCACTAACATCATGACTTCACTAGCCCCTAGTAATTGGCTAGGTTTCCAATACCAGGCATTGTTTCCTTCTTGTTGAATAGGCCTTAAGTCCAGATAGAGAACAATTGGTTACTACTAAGGCATGAAACTTCAGCACCCTTAGAGTCACCATGCTGTCCTTGTCACTGCTGTGGTTCATGGGTATCTTAGCTGGGTAGGAAGCTTGCATGGTTTCCTCTGATGCTGTGAGAGCTAGTCCTCAGGGAAGGGACTTTCAGATCAGATTCTGCTCACATCCTCTGGACCCTGTGTCTGAGTACATGGTGGCTTCTGTAATAGAAACTTAAGGACAACAGCAATAGCCAATTACATTTTGAAGGTTTCTAGAACAACCCTGACTATTCTGCTCAAAGTCATTTGCAGATTGAATGAAAGTCCAATCAAAATCCTAAAGTGATTATTTAGAAAAACATACTAAAAAACAATCCTAAAATTCACATGGAAACTTAAGGCCACAGATAGCCAAAACAATCCTGAGCAAAAAGAGAAATGTTAGAGATATTACCATTTCAGACCCCTGTAACATGAAAAATAAAAACTCAGAAACTGATGTTGGGGTTCAAGCTAATGATCCAGAAAAGCAAAGAAGCTTACCTCTACCTCAGTTTGAAAGGGATGATCCTGTATCCACAAGCTCTCTACCAACCAAGCCTCAGACTGATACCTCTCTTCTACATGGCTGGAGAATAAATCTCAGAATGCAGCCTGAGACACTGGAGTCCTGTCTTTAACATACCTCTCTAGAGCTGGTATTAAAGGCATGAACCCTGTTAATCTTTAGACTGATTCACTCTCCTGTAGCCCTGAGTGGCCTTGAACTCACAGAGATCCATCCCGAATCATGGAGTTAAAAGTGTGTGATACCTCTGCCTAGCTTCTATAGCTAACTACTGTGACTGCCTTTCCATTCTTGATACTTCAGCAATATTTATTAAATCATAAAAAATATATCACCACAGACACCAAGATAGATTACAGAGCCATAGCAAGAATAAAGAGTTTGTACTAGCACAAAAAAAACATACATGTAGACCAATAGAACAAAACAAAAGAACCAAACTTGAATATGTGTAACTATGGCAATGTAATATGTGACAAACATGCTAAAAACATACACTAGAGAAAAATTAACATCAACAAATGATGCCAGTAAAACTGGATGTCCACACGTAGAAGACTTTAATTAGTTAAATATGTTCACATTGCACACAAAATAATAACTCCAAATGCATCCGTAACCTAAATCTGAAACTGCTAGAAGAAAATATAGGCAATACCGGAAAGGTTTTTCTGAATAAAACTCCATTTGCCCAAAAATTGAGGTCAATAATTGCTAAATGGGATCTCATAAAACTAAAGGTTGTTGTATATCTAAAACAACACTTTGTTCAGTGAAGAGGAAACCCACAGAATGGGGTGGAGGGGATTTTTGCCAGCTGATACCTGAGGATTAATATCTAGAATATATCAAAAAACTCAAAAAAGCAAAGAACCAAAAGAAAAAGTGGCCCATTCAAAATATGGGCCTGTGACCTGAACAGAGTTCTCAAAAGGAAAAAGAAAATATGGCTAAGAAATACCTCAAGAAAGGTTTGAGGTCCCTAGCAACTAGAAATAGCTTTGACATTTCACCTTACCCCATTAAAAACAATAAAGACCAAACAACCAATTATCAACAAATTCCAGAGAGGATGTGTGGGAAAGGGAGTCATCATTCACTGGTAAGACTATAAACTGTTCCAGCAACTCTAGAAATGAGTATGGAGAACCCTCAAAAGGCTAGAACAAATATACGTTATGATCCAGCTGTACCACTCCCTGGCATAAGCCTGAAAGACTGAACACCGCAGACACTTCATGCCCAGCCATGTTCAATGCTGCTTTATTTAAAGTAGCTAGGAAATGAAAACAATATAAATGCCCTTCAAATGACAAATGAATAATGGTAATGTCGGACTTTCACACGGTAGAATACTATTCAGCTGTTAAAAACAAGAAATCATGAAACTTGCAGGTAAAGAGGTGAGACTAGAATAGATCTTATCAAGTAAGGTAACCCAGCCCAGAAAGCCAAAGTTGCATGTTCTCTCTCATCTGAGATTCCTAGCTCCAAGTCTTCAGATATACCTATATAACCTCAAATAACTGCAGTAGCCAGGGAAGCAAACAAAAGAAGGCCACAGAAGGATGGGGGTGGGTAACAGAGAGGGAGGATATGATTCATAGGGGAAAATGGGAAGGGCCGAGGGGGTCTTTAGGGACAAGGAGGAAGAAAAAGGGAGGAAAGCGAAGTAATAATAAGGATGGCTGAAAAAGTCAAAAGGAGCCTTGAAGTGGTGGCACATGCCTTTAAATCCCAGCACTTTGGAGGCAGAGGCAGGTGGATCTCTTTGAGTTCAAGGCCAGCCTGGTCTTCAAAGTGAGTTCCAGGATAGCTAGGATTACACAAAGAACCACTGTCTGAAAAAAAGAAAGCAAATAAAAAAAAATGTCAAAAGGAATGATTATGCATCTAAAATTACAGGACCTCTATGTACACATATACAGTTAAGATGAAAACATCTCATCTGGGCTGACAATGATCCCCCCAAGAGCCATAGACAAATCTAATAAGCAAATGCGCAACACAGGCACAGGAAACTAAATTTTTAAAGCAAGTCTTCCTAACCCTGTATGTAGCAGGATATTTTGTACAACAAAACTTAAAATGAGAGGAATATTTTTCTCTCAGGCATCCTTTGCTGTGGAACTCCTACCCAACAACACATTATTTACACCTGTGTGTTTTGCTAAGTATTACTATTTTTAGCTGGTTTTCTTTACTTGTCTAAGCAAGAACCTGATATTTTGCAAGCAACACTGATAGTTTTCTTTTAGAAATCTCTAGCTGGACATGACCCTCCCAGACCCAGTTTTGTTTTGTTTTATTTTATTTTATTTTATTTTATTTTGTCCTTGGACCCTCAGCCCCACTGAGTAGCTTCCTCAGGATTTCCCAGCTTCCATCCATCACACCCATTCAGCTGTCCCAAAATACCATCATCATTGTTACAGCCCAAAGCTAGCCACAAATTGTGACATTATGTTGCATCTGATAGCAAAATAAACCATTAGTAACCATACCACAAAGTTGTAGAGTGTTGAAACACAGCCATTTTGCTATAGAAAGATCTGTTAATGGCTTTGTGCCAGAGAAGTTGAGTTCTAAGATTTGCTTGCCATGTGTATTTTCCCTCTGTGCCAACTAAACTATGACATGGGTTATTTATAAATGTCAATGTACATAAGTGATTTTTTATGTTGAATCTTATTTGGGTACTTTCTACATCCTTGTCTTACTAGCTGAGTGACTTCAATAACCTCAGTGTAAAGTGGGACCAGAGAGAATTCATAATGGTGGTTAGCTTGACCAAAGAGAATATATGAATTTAGAGAATTTTTTAAAATAGAAAAAAGTTAAAAAAAAAAAAAAAAGGCAGAAATCATAGTGTCTATAGAGGTATAAGAAGCGGGAACTAGGTGACCCCAGGTGTCACCCTTGAAAAGCACCAGCTCCACCAGGAAACATGCATCACTGGAGACTGGCACTTGGAGTATTACTGGGTCACACCTTCTCCTCTGAGGTGGCAATTCCTGCTAGTATTAAACTGGGTGCAAGAGTCTACCCCTTTGGAAAGAGGGGTAGAGAGAAAAGCCCATTGCATCATCTCTGTTTTAATTTAAAGAAGATGACACATGAAGTTCAAAGGGACTGACATTTGATAAAAGCTCTGTAAAAGAGCAATATTATTCTGATAGTATGAGGAGACAATGAACAATAATGACTCGCCATAATGCAAAATCATATGCTTATTAGTAAACCCTTCATCGTGGCAAGGTCTGATGCAGTAATAACTCTAGAAGTCTCCAGATTGGCTAGGTTAGATTTTGGCCTGCTCCCATCCATTACCTTCGTGACCTTGAGTCTTTACTTTTAATAGACAGTTCCTCTGCACAAAATAGTTTTAATGATATTGAGTTATGTAGAGGACTGCTGCAAAACATAATTTATGTCCCATTGCCAGGAACTTGGGAGAACAGGGAGAGATTTAAGTGCCAAATATCCCTGGGGCCATCAAAGGGATAAACTGAGACAAAGTGTGCACACCTACATTTTACAGTTTAATACATGTACTTCACTAATTGCCTACTTTCTTTTAAAAAGATCATTGTCCTTTTGTATGTACAAATGCCAGTGGGTCCAAGTTCATATAACCAAAGTTAGGGTGGAAGCTAGAGAAGTGAAATGTTGAGTTAAGAATTAAGTCTTACTTTGAATTTACTCTTTAAGAAACATGTCTATGGCCATTGCAATCAGGAACATACAACAGCTGTGAATATTAGCACAAAACCTGCAAACATGGGGCCCTTTTACATTCCACCATGAGTTGGGGGTTGCTCATGAGTTTCTGCCATTTTCTGAGAAGTGATTAGCAAGTAACAGTGACATTTTCTTCAGTGGTGTAGCCACTGGCAAATAGCTTATGCTTTAGTAAATAATCTCCTTGTTCATACACACAACCCGAAGGGAACTGTCTACAAGACCAGAAACTGTTGATGCCTTGATCTATCTGAGTGGTGATTAAATATATAGAACTTCATATGTCAGGCTACTGAGTTTTCAGATTTGTGCATTTCCAGGTTCTACCACTGAACAGAGTAATTGACCTGGGATATGCCACAAGAGTCAGCATTTCTTAAAACTTTCCTGGTTTTTCCTTGTCTGTGGAGTCTCACAGGCAGGCAGGACTGAGAACCAATCACCCAGAATGGCATCATTCACTCAGTCATTGTGTAGGGAAAGACTGTCCTTCTTCCTACTTCTCACTACTCTTCCCTTTTTACTACATGAAATCTAAAGTAATAACTATCACAACTGAGGAATTAGCAAGAAATCCAGGGTTCTCCATCTTCAGTACCTGTCTTCCAGTGAACAGTTTCTTTGGCACAGGCTACCAATTCACATAATGCCACCATCAAGGTAAATGGGGCAGGAGGACCACAAATTTGTGAGCAATTTAGAATGGATGCAGAGTAAATTCCAAGGCCACACACACACACACACACACACACACACACAATATTTCAAAAATTCTTTCATGAAAGGGGAAGAGGCAGGGGAAAGTAGTAGGAAATAAATATCATTCTCAAATTCCAGTATAGAATGAAAAGACTCCGTAAATCTGGGCTAAGATCTAAAAAATCCATGAAGAACGAAACAGCATTGGGTGAACATGAACCAATCACAGAGTAGACAGCAATGGATAGCTAGTGGCTACAAGAGCTACACCCAGAGCATCTAATGTAAAATTGAACAATTCCATGAGAATATACTAAATAAAACTCAGTTGAGCTGAAGAAACAAACTGTGGGTTGGAGACTTTACACTTATCCAAGCTTCCTCAGCTGAGTTGAGAAAGTAATTCCCAACCTCATGTAAGCTGCATGTTGGAAATGACAAGCCTTTGTAGACTTCCAAAGCAAAGCTCCCACCAACACAATGTTCTGCACCTTAAAGTCTGCTCATAACTCATCTAAGTCAGACTATGCCTGGATAGATAGTGTTGTGTTTCTCTTCCTCCTTAGGGAAAGTGAGTGACAGGATTGGAGACAGGAAGTCACCTGTTATGTCTAGACAACCCTGTATGGATCAGGAGAAGTATCTCATTGAAACATGCCCTGACCATTAGATATGGAAAGAAGAACCTAGCAGCTTTTATATGAGCTAGCTCTTCAACAGCCTTTGTAGTGAAAGGGATGGTGTTCATTTCCTCATATCCCAGCATCTCTCTGCAAACCAGCCCTTGCAAAGAGAAAGGTAGTGGTAGACCACGGCTTTGTGGCTGAGCTTACTTTTTGCCTGACTTCTAGTCCCTGGGGCTTCTCTGACTTCCAGTCCCTGGGGCTTCTCTGACTTCTGGCCCCTGGGGCTTCTTTGGCTTCTGGTCCTTGGGGCTTCCCTGACTTCCGGTCCTTGGGGCTTCTCTGACTTCCGGTCCCTGGGGATTCTCTGACTTCCAGTCCTGGAGCATCTCTGACTTCCAGGTCCTGGAGCTTCTTTGAAAGTCTGGTTGTACTTGGCCACTTCCTTTATCCTGTTCCTCTGCTGTCCATGCCATGACATCTTGGCTTTCTGCTCCACCATGGATCCTACAGTACAAGCAGTCATATCACGTTTGTAAGTGACTTGTCTGGGATCCTTCGTTATATCTCTTTAGGCTCCGTCCTGGTAAAGCTGAGTAGGTTGAATTTCCCTTTGGGATTCTGTACCCCTATATTCTGTAGAAATAAAATATTCAGCTATTAGCTCCAATAGAAATGAAATCCATTATATAAGATCGTAGTGACTAAATAAAATTTTATATTTGTCCCTCAAAATCCACAGAGGATTTCCTTGAATACCAAATTCATGAACACTCAATTCTGTTCTCCAAAGTGATGCAGCATTCACATCTAACCTACACAAACCCTCTTGTATGCTTTCAGCTATGTCCAAACTATTTACAACATCCAGCAACATGACCAGTGCTATATAAACAGCTATATTCTCCATTTATAAGAAAAACAAAAAGATGTTTCTGGCTGTGACCCTCTGCTGAGCAGCAAATATGAAACTTATAGATGTGGAAAGGCAACTACACACAGCACAATTCAGACATATGTGCAGCATACATACCAATAGTATGTGCATACACTGAAGTGCACACACAAATGCACACAAAATAAAGTTACTATTTTCAGCCTCCTCCTCCCTCCCACTTTTATACTTTGCCTTTGCTCCAAACTCTCTTTAACCAACCCTGTCCAATACAAATGTGATACATGTCACTTAATATGTCCTAGTAACTAACTACATAACCAGATAAATTTTATTTCAGTAATATATTACTTTCCCAGTATACCTAAACTATTTTCATTTCAACATATAAGCAACAGGGAAACTAAAATAGTTTTGTTGTGTTTTAAGTATTTTTCAGTCTAAAATCTGGTGTGCATTTTGTAGTCATAGCACAGTTCAAGTCAGAGGGGCCGTATTTTAAGTATTTGGTAGCCCAGTGGAACTAGAAGCTGGCTAATCAATGGCAAAGCCCATTCTTTCACCTCTTCTGGGATCATTCAGGTATAGTGCATCTCCTTCAGGTTTCACTATCAGCTTCGGCCCACTCATGCATTCAGTGTTCCTACCACACTGCAAGTGCTATCTTGGTGTTATGTAGGAAACAGTGATACTTCTTGCTAGAGGGCATATACTTTCCCCAAAACTTGTGTTGAATTTTGAAACTCACCAGAGCCATTCAAGCTGAAATGATGATCACGTAAAGGTTCCATACTGGGATGGTATTATAGAACCAGTCAAGCTAAATGATGCTACAGTAAGGATTCTACTTCCCTGGGTTGGTACTATAGAGCCAGTCAAGCTGAAATGATGTTACAGTAAGGATTCCATCCTGGGATGATATTATAAAGCCAATCAAGCTAAAAAGATGCTATAGTAAAGATTCTACTTCCCTGGGTTGGTACAATAGAGCCAGTCAAGCTTAAATGATGCTACAGTAAGGATTCTAACCCCTGGAATGGCCTTGTTATGAAAAGAGGAAATCAGACACAGAAAAAGAGGAGACTAAAAAATAGAGGCAAAAAATGGGGGTAAATATTCTGTAAACCAAAGACCACTGAAGAATGAAAGCAACAGATAAGATGACAGAAATACATGGAGTAGTCTCTTCCTCAATGCCCTCAAAGGCAAGCTGCCCTGGTAACAGCTAGCCCAACTTTAGGATCCAAGACAGTATATTGCTGTTGTTTAAGCCACTCAGCATGGGATATCTTGTTATGACAGTCCTTGCACACCCATGCTCTTCATTTTATGTCTTGGAAAATAGGAAGGGCATGGTACCTTGGTCAGAAAAGTGCCTGCTACACAAGTCTATGGATCTGGGTTTGATTTCAGAAGCCACATAAAAAAGAAGGTTATCATGAGACATACTTGTAACACTATCATTGGAGAACTGAAGGTAGTTGGATTCCTAGGGCTTGCTGGTCAGCCATCCTGGCCATGACCAAAAAGAGACCTTGTCTCAAAAAAAAATATGGTGTAAGGCACAACCATGCACATAGACACAAACATGTGCATGTGCACAGGCACACACACACACACACACACACACACACACACACACACGGGAAGAGCTCCACCTTCACAAAAATAGGGAATCCTACTGAAAAGCCTGTGGTAATATAAAAGGAGGACTCTGCAACTGACAGGAACAAAGATGACACATATGTGGAGAAACAGAGCTACAAATAGGGTTCATCACAGCAGGGCATGAGAACCCTGACAGAGAAAAGGTCACTGTGATGAGGAGAGTCCCTGCAGGTTTTCCTGGTTGCTCCCTTCCAAAACTCTCTGAAAAAAGAAATACTGCAGTGGATTTCAAGCTAGAAGAAACACTCTGAAAGCACCTACCCTTCTAGGAACTGTCAGTGCCTATAGAATAATGGTGTTCCACACATGAGGAGAGAAAAGAAACCTGGCTGGCCTTGTTTTGGATCCTCAGATTTCCCTGAATTAAACTGTTACCAGAAAGGCTGGAGCTTCAGGTCCAGAACAGCATCATATTAGCCACAAGCCTCAGACGCAGGAGCAGCATCAAAGGTAGGCCTGAACTTCAGGTCTGCAGAAGCAGTGTCAGAGAGGTTGGAGCCACAGGCCCTGAGCAACATCTAGGGAGTCACACTGACTTGGGAGCAGTGTCAGCGGGAGGCCCAGGAGTAAGACATGATCTTCAGGTGAAACGACAGCAGCAGTTTCCAGCAATAGCTTCCAGAAACTATCACAATAAGTTCCTTTGAGGGAAAATCACCTGTGTCCCAGACAGCATCCACTGCTATTACTTGGTTGGAAAAACCTCACTACTCCATAGACTACTCCCTGAGCCCTACCTACACCTCCAATGGGAGGAGTGTCCACTGGAGCAATAGCATCTTCTGCACCTCAAGGAGTGACCACCTGAACATTAGGCCCACTCACACCAGGAGGAGCATTCACTGGAAGCTCTGCCCTACTTGTGCCTGAAGGAGCTGTCAAGGGAGACACAACATCCAACTATACAAATTGGAGAAAGAACCCCTGAGGCACAAGCTCCACCTATACCAATTAGAAGAAGAGATGTGTAGACAACAAGGTAAGAACACACTAAACAATATAAAGAGCAACACAGCACCACTAAAAACCAGTGGTGCTACAACGGCAAAACATGAACATCACAACACAGATGAAGTAAAAGACCTTCAAAAATAACTTGGAGTATGATTGAGGCCCTTAAAGAGGAAATGAAAAACGACCCTTAAATAAACAAAGGAAAAGACAAACGAAAACTTGGAAGATATCAACAAATCCTTTGAAGAAAACAAAAAGTAATCAAGCAAGTGAAGGAAGCGATTTAAGACATGATATCTGAAATAGAGGCAATAAAGAAAACACAAACTGAGGGAATTCTGAAAATGAAAAATATGGGTAAAAACCACAAATGCAAGCATAAACAACAGAATAAGAGAGATGGTAGAAAGAATTTCAGACACTGAAGATAATTTGGAGGAAATAGATTCATTGGTCAAAGAAAAATTTAAATCCAACAAATTCAAACACAAAACATGCAGGAAATATGAAACACCATTAAAAGATATACCCTAAGAATAATGGAGATAGAAGAAGTCCAACTCCAAGGCACAGAAAACATATTCATCAAAATCACAGAAGAAAATTTGCCCAAGCTAAAGAAGGACATGCCTATAAAATAAAAGAGGCTTACAGAACATCAAATAAACTGGACCCAAAATAAAAGTCCCCTCACCACATAATGATCAAAACAATAAACATACACAATAAAGAAAGAATATTAAGAGCCACAAAGAAGAAAGACGAAGTAACATATAAATCTAGACCTATCAGAATTACACCCGACTTCTCAACAGAAAGAATGAAAGCTGAACGGACAAAACAGCCCTACAGATTACAGCCAGGATATCTGAATCTTCTTCGAATCCCCCCAAGACAGCACCCCTTACCAGCAGGAAGTAGTTTGGAAAGAACAACGCCCAAATTCCCAAATATTGTCTATAAATGTTTGTTTTCATTTAATTGGACTTTGTTATATAAAATTAAATAAAATAAAAAAAGAAGGAAATAATCTTGTAATTCAGCAAGGTTTAGGGTATCACAATGCAGTTGCAGTGATTTTCTTTAAAAATCATTTATTGATAAATAAAATATGAGTCACAATAGAAATTATAAAAAAAAGAATGAAAGATGAAGATCCTGGTAATGTGTTATGCAGACACTCAGGGACCATGGATGCCAGCCCAGAATACTTTTCCCAGCAAAGCTTTCAATAACCATAAATGGAGAAAACAAGATATTCCATGATAAAATCAAATCTAAACAATGCCTGTGCATAAACCTAGCCATACAGAAAGTACTAGAAAGAAAACACCAACCCAAGGAAAGCACCTATGTTCACAAGAACACAGGAAAAGATGAGCTTCCAGCAGCAAATACCAAGGAATGGAATTGAACACACAATGTCATCACCAACAGCAAAACAAAAATAACAGGAACTAGCAAACACTGGTCATTAATATCCACTAATAAATTATCATAATTCATATAAAAAGACACAAGCTAACAGATTGGATACCACAACGAAATCTATCCTTCTGCTGAATATACGAAACACACCTCAAACTCACAGACAGACGTTACCTCAAGGTAAAGGGTTGGGAAAAAATTTCCAATCAAATGGACCTAAGAAACAAGCTGGTATAGCTATCCTAATATATAACAAAATAGACTTCAAACTAAAATCAATCAAAAAAAGATAAAGAAGGGCATTTCATATAAACCACAGGGAAAAAAATCCATCAAGAAGAAATCTCAATTTTGAGCATCTATGCCCCAAACACAAGGGCCCCTGCATTTGTAAAAGAAACATTACTAAAGCTTAAATCACAAATCAAGCCCCACACACTTCACACCAAACAGATCTTCCAGACAGAAGCTTAACAGAGGAATAAGGGAACTAACAGAGGTTATGACACAAATGAACTTAACAGACATCTATAAAACATTCCACCCAAACACAAAAGAATGTACTTTCTTTTCAGCACCTCATGGAACCATCTCAAAAATCGATCTCATACTTGGTAGCAAAGGAAACCTCAACAGATTTAAAAAAAAATGGAATAAATCCCTGTAGCCTACCAAATCACCACAGATTAAAGTTAGAATTCAACAGCAACACTAATTTCAAAAATTCCACAAACACATGGAAATTGAACAATGATCAACTGAACCACCACTGGGTCAAGGAAGAAATAAAAGACTTCCTAAATTTTAATGAAAATGACCTCACAACATACCTAAACTTAAGGGACATAATGAAAGCAGTGCTAAGAGGAAAGTTCATAGCATCAAGTGCCCACATGAAGAAGCTGGAAAAGTCCCACACTAGTTAATGAACAAAACAACTGAAAGCACTAGAACAAGAAGAAGCAAACTCACCCTGGAGGAGTAGATGGCAAGAAACAGTCAAACTGAGAGCTGAAATCAATAAACTAGAAACAAAGAAAGCAATGCCAAACATCAATATGACAAAGAGTTGATTCATTGAGAAATTCAACAAAATAGACAAACCTTTATCCAAACTAGCCTCAAGACACAGAAAGAATATCCAAATTAACAAAATCAGAAACAAAAGGAGGACATAATAACAAACACTGAGAAAATCCAGAGAATCATCAGGTCATACTTCAAAAACCTGTATTCCATAAAATTGAAAAAAATTTAAGAAAATTGGCAATTTTCTAAATAAGTACCACATACCAAAATTAAAACAAGAACAAATAAGCAATTTAAACAAACCCATAACCCCTAATGAAATAGAAGCAGTCACTAAAATCTCCCAACCAAAATAAGCCCAAAGCTGTATGATTTCACTGCAAGTTCTACCAGAAATTCCAAGATGAGCCAATACCAATACTCCTCAAACTGTTCCACACAAGAGAAACAGAAGGGTCATTGCCAAACTACTTTTTTATGAGTACTCAAACCACACAAAGACACAACAAAAATAGAATTCTAAACCAATCTTCCTCATGAACATTGCTGCAAAAATACTCAACAAAATACTGGCAAACAGAATCCAAGAACACATCAGAAAAATCTTCCACCATAATGAAGTGGACTTCATCCCAGAGGTAAGGGGATGGATGGTTCAACATAGGAAAAAAATCTGTCAATGTAATCCACAGGATCATCTCACTATGTGCTGAGAAAACCTTTAACAGAATCCAACACCCCTTCGTGATAAAGGTCTTGGAGAGATCAGGGATAAAAGAACATACTTAAACATAATAAATGCAATATACAGCAAGCCAACAATCACCATCAAACTAAATGGAAAGAAACTCAATGTGATTCCTCTTAAATTAGGAGCAAGACAAGGCTGTCCACTGTCTCCATATCTATTCAACATAGTAGTGAAAGTACTAGCTACAGCCATAAGACAACAAAGGAGATCAAAGGGGTACAAATTGAAAAAGAAAAAGTCAAACTGTCACTATTTGCTGATGATATGATAATATACATAACTGACTCCAAAAATTCTACCAGAGAACTCCTACAAGTGATAAACACTTTTAGTAATGTAGCAGAATGCAAGATCAACTCAAAAAAATCAGTAGTCCTCCTATATACAAATGACAAACAGGCTGAGAAGTAAACCAGAGAAACATCACCCTTCACAATAGCTACAAATAATATAAAATATTTTGGGTAACTCTAACCAAACAATTGAAAGACCTGTATGAAAATAACTTCAAGTCTTTAAAGAAAGAAATCAAAGAAGATATCAGAAAATGGAAAAATCTCCTGTGCTCTTGGATAGGTAAGATCAACATAGTAAATAAAAATGGCAATCCTTTCAAAAGTAATCTACATATTCAATGCAATCCCCATCAAAATCCCAGCACAATTCTTCACAAACCTTGAAAAAAATACTCAACTTCATATGGAAAAAAAAAACCCAGGATAGCAAAAACAATCTTGTACAACAAAGGATAATCTGGGGGCATCACCATGCCTGACTTCAAGCTATACAAAGTAATGAAAACAGCTTGGTAATGTCATAAAAACAGACAGGTGGACCAATGAAAGTGAGTTGAAGATCCTGATTTCAACCCACACGCCTATGAACACCTAATTTTTGACAAAGAAGTTAAAAATATAAAACAGAAAAAAGAATACAGATTCAACAAATGGTGCTGGTATAGCAGGCTGTCAACAAGTAGAAGAATGCAAATAGATTCACATCTATTGCCATGCACAAAACTCAAGTCCAAATGGATCAAAGACCTCAACATAAATCCATCCACACTGAACCTCACAGAAGAGAAAGTGGGAAATACATTTGAACTCATAGGCACAGGAGACCACTTCCTAAATAGAACACCAGTAGCATAGACTCTGAGAGCAACAATTAATAAATGGTACCTCCTGAAATTGAGAAGCTTCTGTAAAGCAAAGAACATAGTCAATAAGACAAAATGGCTTCCTGCAGAATGGGAAATAATCTTCACCAACCCCACATCTGACAGAGGCCTGATCTCCAATATATAAACAAAGAACTCAAAAAACTAGACATCAAACTACCAAGTAATCCAATTTAAAAATGGGGTACAGATCTAAACAGATAATTCTCAACAGAACAATCTCAAATGCCAAAAAGGCACTAAAGATAATGCTCAACATCCTTAGTCATTAGGGAAATTCAAATCAAAAGCACTCTGAGATTCCACCCCAATTATAATGTCTAAGGAAAAAAAGAAAAAAGAAACCAAAGACAGCTTATGCCGAAGTAGAAAGGATGTAGAGAAAGGAGTACACTGTTCCATTGCTGGTGGGAGTGAAAACTTGTACAGCTACTGTGGAAATCAGTATGGCAATTTCTCAGAAAATTAGGGATCAACCTATCTCAAGACCCTGCAATATCACTGTTGGGCATATACCCAAAGGAGACACATTCACACCATGAGGACATTTGTTAAACTATGTTCATAGCAACATTATTTGTAATAGCCAGATCTTGAAAACAACCTAGATGCACCTCAACTAAAGAATGGATAAAGAATATGTGGTGTATTTACCCAATGGAGTACTACTAAGTGGTAAGAAACAATAACATTCTAAATATTGTAGGCAAATGGACATAACTAGAAAGAACTATGCTGAGTGAGGTAACCCAAAACAGGAAAGATGAATATAGTATGTACTCACTCATAAGTGGACACCAGACATAAAGCAAAAGATACCCAGCCTATAATCCACAACCTCAGGGAAGCTAGAACCCTCTTCCAAAAACAGATGGAAGCAGACACAGAAATCCACAACTAACCACTGGGCCAAGTTCCTGTGGTACAGTCAAAGTGAGGAAGGAGTGATAATATGAACAAAGGAGTCAAGACCATTTGGGGGAAACCCACAGAATCAGCTGACCCGAACTAGTGAGAGTTCGCTGACTGAGGTTTGACAGATGGGGAACCTGCATAAGACTGAACTAGACTCCCTTAGTATAGGTGACAATGGTGTGACTGGAACAATATATGAGGCCACTGGCAGTGTGTTCAAGATCTAACACTAATGCACAAACTTACTTAGTGAAGCCCATTCTATATGGAGAGATACCTTGCTCAGCCTAGACACAGGAGTGTGGGGTGTATAGGTACCTTGGTCGTAACTCAACTAGAAGATGGGACAGATTTAGTAGACTTCCTATGGGGATGCCTTACCCTCTCTGAGGAGCAGATGGGAGGTAGAGGGGAGTCAGGGGAGCAGGAGGAGAGGGGAACTGGGGTTGTAATGTAAAAAATAAATTAATAAAATAATTTAAAAAACTGTTAGCAACTGGAGAGAGGCTCTTGCAAAGTTGTTCTGTATGCAGAATGGTCTAGAAGACATAATCTTTCCATTTCGTGAATTTATTAAGCATTTAGCAAGCAAAATTAAGAGAACAAAAAGCAAGTAGGAGATAAATAAAAGCAGAAGATAAATAACAAGATCTCATCAATTCAGGCACTGGCAACATCCAGCAGAAATCACGGGAAAGCCATGTTCAAACAACTATGCTGAAGTCACTGACTAAGACAATTCCATGAAAGACTGTCTCCCCTGTAGATGAGTTTCTGGCTTCTCATTTCTACACGGCACTTTTATGCCATGAGATAAACAAGTAACCTCTGCTGGAGATGTTTTACCTTCTGGCTGTTCTCACGGGAGTGGTGCTTTTAATAATTTCAGCCATCTGTTGTTTTCTTCTCTCTGCTGCAGAGTTAGGGGGCAGTCTGAACCAGGACAGGGAGCTTTGGAGGACACTGGAAATAAACATGCTTGAAATTTAGACAGGGGCAGAGGAGTTCCTTGCTCCCTAAGTCTGCTTGCTTGCAACAAGTTTAAACCAGGTATGACAATTTACTAATACAAATCTATCATTAGGGCCAGAAGAAACATACCCCAAAGGAAAATTATTTCCCACTTCCTACCCAGAGAAAAATCTCTCCAATTATTCACTGGGACATTACCTGAATTATGGATCATTTATGAGACAGAGCTAGAATCTCAAAACATCAGCCAAGACCAATGCTTTTGAGCTGGGTGAACAGCCATGCGTTTTTCTTGAACTACATACACCCTTCCTCAGTTACCTCCGTTAGGTACATTGCCTCACGTGGAGCTTCCCAGAAGAGGGCCACTAAAAGCAGGGGAAAGAGTTCTTTCCTTTCTATGGTGTGTTCATTGACTGCAGAACAACTGAAAATTCTGGGAAAATACAAGTTCATGTATTCACAAAAGCTGGGTCTGAGTGATGTCACTGGTATAGGGGCATCTGTCATCTCAGAAATCCTCAGCATGTGTCACTAGCAACTTTAGTTTCGGTATCATCTCCATTTTTAGCACAAAGCTGAGAATGAGCAAATGAATGTGAGCCTGCCAGGCAACAAGAAGAACAAAATGGGGGTTTTACTTAAGAGCACAAGTGAAGAAATGAGATGGTAGTTGAAGTAACAGAAACCTAAAGGAGACCTACACCTGTCCTTTAATACTGAGAAGTCGTACACAGTATATGATGAGTCAAACAAAAGTCCTAATCACAGTAATATGGGCACAGCACAGACAGGGATCTCATGCTCCAGCCCTCTAGCAGGAGAGGTTAGTGGGATAGTTTTAGGGAGCAGAAGGGAAGGTTTTCTGAGAGTAAAAGATGAAGTTACAGGGCCGGAGTTACAGTTCAGTATGTAAATAGCTTTCCATGAATGTTTTAGGCCCTGAGTTTGAATCCTCAGAATGATGTAAGTCCAGGTATGGCAGCATGCATCTGTAATCCCAAAGTTCCTGTGGCAAGATAGGAGAGGTGCAGACAAGAGACCCTAGAGTTTCATGGACCAGCTAAGCCTGGTATACCCAATGATAAACAAGAGACCCATCTCAAGCAAGGGAGAAAGCAATAGACTGACATCCGAACTTGTCCTCTGACCTGTACATATGAGCCACAGCATATGAATGCCAGCACTCATGTGAATGAGCGTGTGTGCAGGCAGCACACACATAGTAAAAGAGTGGCATTGCCTTTTATACCAAGTACAGATGAAACAACTATGTCACATTTTATTTTTTTCTAAGCAGTATTCTGTCACCCTGGCTAGCCTCTAACTCACAGAGATTCATCTATATCAGCTGAAATTGTGTAGTGTCTTGTTTGCTTCTTTTCCGTCACTAGAATGTAAGCTTTAAGAGAGGCGTACATTGACCCATTCATTGCTATGTCCTCAAAATACCAAATCTTGCCTGAAATGGAGTATCTGATGCCCTAAAAAGTAAGAAAGGGAGAGAAGGAGGGAGGGATGGGGGAGGGAGACAAGGAAGGAGGGAGGGGGAGGAAGGGAGGAAGGGAGGGGGAGGGAGGGAGGGAGGAAGGGAGGAAGTCTGAGTTCAGTGATACCGTGTGATTACTTGGCATCACTTACTAAAAATTCATTCCATTCCCAGGAGTTTACTTGGGGACACTGATTTTAGATGATGTACCCTGAAGGAGAGAGACAGCAGGAGAACTGAATTGAACTTTGCAGTTCGTGTGCCTGCTGTCTCATTAGAAATCTCTACATATCTTTTAGTACTGCACATTTGCAACCAAAAATTCCATCTTTGTGTGACTTGCTTGTGTTTTCTGCTTGAAGTAATGGTACCTGGCCTTTCCCCATCTCCTGTAGCTGTGCCCCACTAATGCAACATGGGTCAGTGCAAATCTGAGAGCCTGCTATTCATTTTGAAGCTCTGCCTGGAGCCTGCTGCTTCAAAAATTCTGTCTTTAAATCACCATTAATCCCACTAGAGAAAGCACTGGCAATAGAATTCAATTTCAGCTTCCTGGCAGGACAAGCCAAATGCCAGCAGTCTCTGAGGGCTGCAGCAAGACTTCCTGGGAGCAGTCTCTAGCCCTCACAGCCAGGATCATGACTGACAAAGTCCTGTATTGGAGGTTCAAAAATGCCTTAAATTCACCGCAGGACTGCCCTCCAGTGCTAGAAATCTTCCCTAAATTTAGTGACTTCTGGAAAAGTTCTCAAGTCCTTGGAGCTGTGTCATACATTTCCAGGATTTATTAAGTAAGGCCATTTCAGTTGGAGGTGTAAATCACATGCCCATAATTTTCCGCGAGTCCAGTACAGCTGCTCTCCTACCCTGTAAGGTGAGTCTTCTGTCAGCCGCATAAGCCTCTAATAATATGTATGTCACATAGTGGTACTTACCTTTGCAAACAGATGTGTCTGAACAGAGTGCTGAGGTCATCACAAAGTATTTGAAATGTGAGCTCTGGGGCAAAGGTTTCTCTGCTTGGCCCCTCTGACTTGTCCTGTCACCTTGGGCATGAGACTTCTCCCTGTGGCTCAGGTCCTTAACTAATGACCACATTTCCTGTATAGGGTCATTGTGATGGCTTTACTCCAACTATACTATCAGTGTAGTAAGGTAGCTGATTATTTTTTAATTATTTTTATTTATTTTTCTTATTTTACATATCTATCTCAGTTCCCGTTCCCTCCCTCCTTCTCTCACATCCTCCCATGCCCCCTGACCAGGCTACCATCCCATCCCATCCCTCACCCCACTCCACAGGGAGGGTGATACCTTCCTGGAGGGGTCAACAAAATCTGTCAAGTCATTTGGAGTAGGGAATAGGCCCTCCCTCCTGCCTCTAGGTTATAAGGGAGTATCTCTCCATGGGGAATGTGCTCCCAAAGTCCTTTTGTGCACCAGAGATACCTGCTGGTTCCATTGTCAGAGGTCCCTTAGACTGCCCAGGCCTTCTAACTAAGACCTATGTTCAGGGGGGTCTGAGTCTGCCCAATTCTGGATTGCCAGCTATCAGTTTGGAGGCCCATTAGCTCCTCCTTGTTCAGGTCAGCTGTCTCTGGGTTTCTGTAGCCTGGTCTTATCTTCTCTCTCTGTATCTGGATTCCAGTTTGGCTCAGTGGTTAGCTGTGGGTGTCTATTTCTGTTTCCATCAGCTACTAGATGAGGGCTCTATGATGGTGCATAACTTAGTCATCAATCTCATTATCAGGGAAGGGCATTTATAGTAGCCTTTCTACTGTTGCTCAAATTATTAGTTGACGTCAGTCTTCTAAGTCTCTGGACTTAGAAGTCTAAGAAGACTAAGTCTAAGTCTCAAGTCAGTTTTCTCTTCAAACCTATAATGGCTCCATCTTTTATGGTATCTCTCTCTGTGTCTGTCTGTCTCTCTCTCTCTCTCTCTTTCTCTCTCTCTCCCTCCCTCCTCTCATCTACTCCCCCCTGACTCAATCTTCTTAGTCTCATGTGCTTTTGTCTCTTTCTCCTAGCTCCCTCTCCACTCACTGCCCCCCCCAATATGCTCAGGAGATCTTGTTCCTTTCCCCTTCTGTGAGGGAATCTAGTATCCTAGTTTCTCTGGCAGTGTGAATTATAGGCTGGTAATCCTTTGTTCTATGTCTAAAATCCACATATGAATGAGTACATACCATGTTCCTCTTTTTGTAACTGGGTTACCTCATTCAGGATGGTTTCTTCAAGTTCCACCATTGCCTGCAAAATTCAATATTCCATTGTTTTTTTTCATCAGAGTAATATTCCATTGTGTAAATGTGCCACATCTTCTTTATCCATTTTTCAGCTGAGGGGCATCTAGGTTGCTTCCAGGTTCTTGCTATAACAAATAACACTGCTACGAATATAGTTGAACAGATGTCTTTGTTGCATGGATGTGGATCATTTGGGTATATGCCTAAGAGGGGGATTGCTGGGTCCAGTGGTAGACATATTCCCATTTTCCTGAGGAACCACCATACTGATCTCCAAAATGGCTGGACAAGTTTGCACTACCACCAGCAGTTTAGGAGTGTTTCCATTTCTTCACATCCTCTCCAGCATAAGTTGTCATTGGTGTTTCTAATTTTAGCCATTCTGGCAGGAGTAAGATGGTATTTCAGAGGTGTTTTGATTTGCATTTCCCTGGTAGCTAAGGATGTTGAGCACTTTCTTAAGTGTCTTTCAGCCTTTTTGATATCCTCTATTGAGAATTCTCTCTTCAGTTCTGTACCCCGTTTTTTAATAGGGCTATTTGGTGTTTTAGTGACTAGTTTCTTGAATTTGGTCTTGTCAACTGTGTCCTTTGCCTTACAGAAGCTTCTCAGTTTGAGGAAGTCCCATTTACTAATTGTCAATCTCAGTGACTGTGCTACTGGTATTAAGTACAGGAAGGGATCTCCTGTACCAATTTGTTCAAGGGAGGTCCCACTTTCTCTTCTAAGAGGTTCAGTGCAGCTGCATTTATGTTAAGGTCTTTGATCCACTTGGACTTGAGTTTTGTGCTTGGCAATAGGCATTGGTCTATCTGCAGTCTTCTACACACCATCATCCAATTGTGCCAGCACCATTTGTTGAAGATGCTTTCCTCCTCCCATTGTATACTTTCAGCTGTTTTGTCAAAAATCAGGTGTTCTTAGGTGTGTGGGTTAATGCCAGGATTTTCAATTTGATTCCATTGGTCTACCTGTCTATTTTTGTGCCAATACCAAGCTGTTTTCAGGACTATAGCTCTAGAGTAGAGCTTGAAGTCGGGGATGGCAATGCCTCCTGAAGTTCCTTTATTGTACAGGGTTGTTTTGACTATCCTATTTGATTATTATTCTTTCAAGGTCAGTGAAGAATTGTGCTGGGATTTTGATGGTGATTGCATTTAATCTGTATATTGTTTTTGCGAGATTGCCATTTTTAATATGTTGATCCTACCTATCTAGGAGCATGGAAGATCTTTCCATTTTCTGGTATCTTCTGTAATTTCTTTCTTTAAAGACACAAAGTTCTTGCTATATAGGTCTTTCACTTCTTTGGTAAGTGTTGTCCTGAGATACTTTATGTTGTTTGTGGCTATTGTAAAGGGTGATGTTTCTCTGATTTCTTTCTCCGCCCCTTTGTTGTCTGTACATAGTAAGGCTACTGATTTTTTTTTTTTTTAGTTTATCTTGTATCTTGCTAGTTTGCTGAAGGTATTTATCAGCTGGAGGAGTTCCCTGGTAGATTTTTTTGGGTCGATTATGTAAACTATCATATCATCTGCAAATAATGAAAGTTTGACTTCTTCCTTTCTAATTTGGATCCTTTGATCTCCTTTTGTTGCCTTGTTGCTTTAGCTAGAACTTCAAGTACAATATTGAAGAGATATGGAAACAGTGGGCAGCCTTGTCTTGTTCCTGATTTTAGAGGGATTGGCTTAAGTTTCTCTCCATTCAGTTTGATGTTGGCTGTTGGTTTACTGTATATTGCTTTTATTATGTTTAGGTATGTTCCTGTTATTCCTGACCTCTCCAAGACCTTTATTATGAAAGGGTATTGAATTTTGTCAAAGGCTTTTTCAGCATCTAGTGAAACGATCATGTGGTTTTCCTTTTTCAGTTTATTTATATTGTAGATCACATTGATAGATTTTCATATGTTGAACCATCCCTCCAAGCCAGGGATAAAGCCTACACGGTCATGGTGGATGATGTCTTTGATGTGTTCTTGGATTCAATTTGCCCGTATTTTGAGTATTTTTGCATCAGTGTTCATGAGGGATATTGGTCTATAGTTCTATTTCTTAGTTGTGTCTTTGTGTGGCTTGGGTACCAAGGTAATTGTGGCCTCATAAAAGAGTTTGGTAATGATCCTTCTGCTTCTATTGTGTGGAACAATTTGAGGAGCATTGGTATTAGGTCTTCTTTGAATTTCTGGTAGAATTCTGCACTGAAGCCTTCTGGCCCTAGGCTTTTTTTGGTTGGGAGGCTTTTGATGACTGCTTCTATTTCATTAGGGGTTTTAGGTCTATTTAAGTTGCTTATCTGTTCTTGATTTAATTTTGGTAAATGATAGTTATCCAAAAATTTGTTCATTTCCTTTGACTTTTCAAATTTTGTGGAGTACAGGTTTTCAAAATATGACCTGAAAATTGTCTGGATTTTCTCAGTGTCTGTTGTTATGTCCCCCTTTTCATTTTTAATCTTTTAATTTGCATGTTCTCTCTCTGCTTTTTGGTTAGCTTGGATCAAGGTTTGTCTATCTTGTTGATTTTCTCGAAAAACCAACTATTTGTTGCATTGATTTTTTGGTATTGTTTTCCTGGTTTCTATTTTATTGATTTCAGCCCTCAAATTGATTATTTCCTGGCATCTACTCCTCCGGAGTGAATTTGCTTCTTTTTGTTCTAAGGCTTTCAGTTATGCTGTTAATTCTCTAATGTGACTATCCTCCATTTTCTTCATTTGGGCACTTAGTGCAATGAACTTCCCTCTTAGCACTGCTTTCAAAGTGTCCCATTCTCTGAATTCTAAGAAGTCTTTAATTTCTTCCTTTATTTCTTCTTTGACCCAGGTATGGTGCAATTGCACATTGGTCAGTTTTCATGAGTTTGTAGGGTTTCTACAATTTGTGTTGTTGAATTCCAACTTTAAAGCATGGTGGTCTGATAAGATTCAGGGGACTATTCCAATTTTTCATATCTGTTGAGGTTTGTTATGTTGCCTAGTATGTTGTCAATTATAGAGAAGGTTCCACGTGGAGCTGAGAAGAAGGAGTATTCTTTTGTTTGGATGGAATGTTCTATAGATGTCTGAAAAATATGGAACGCTTCACAAATTTGCGTGTCATCCTTGCACAGCGGTCATGTTAATCTTCTCAGTATATTTCCAATTTTAGGATATGTGCTGCCAAAGCGAGCATTGCTGATATATTTTAATTAATTAAAATTATATACAAGTTTAATTCTTATTTCACTAGCCACATTTCAAGTGTTTGATGGCTATATATGACAAGTAGCTACCATACTAAGCAATGCAATGGGATGAATCTCCTTTTTAACTTTATTTGTATTTTTAATGGTGTATTTGTGTATGACAGCATGTGCAGGTATGTGAGTGCAGGAGCACCTGGAGGACAGACGGGGGTGTAGGATTCCTGGATCAGGGTTTGTAGGTGTTTGTGAGGTGCTGATGTGTTTGGCAGGACTGAACTTGTGTCCTCTATAAGAGAAGTACATGCTCTTCACCTCTAAGCGTTCACTCCAGTGCCTTGATGAGTATAGTTCTATCAGGCAAACTATTACCACAGACAGGCTTACAGTCACACAATTACTCCTGCATTTCCTGTACTCTTATCCATCCATCCCTGTTACCAGCTGCTCTTGAGTTGGTCGTTTTCTTTGGATGGCGGCGTGCATGCATGCGTTCATGCATGCTTGTGCCTTTTTCTGTAAGTGTTCATGTACACATATAAGTGAAAGTCAACTGCAGTTGTTGCTTCTCAGGAGCTGTCCACCTAGTTTGTTGAGACAGGGATCTCTTGTTGGCAGGTAGCTTAACACATAGAGAGGCTGGCTGGCCAGTAGCTTCAAGGATTCACCTGCCTCCACACCCCAGGACTGAGTGAGACTACAAGCATATGCCACCATGTATGGCTTTTTTATGTGGGTTCTGAGCCTGGAACTCAGGTTCTCATCTTACACAGCAAGCACTTTACTGACTGGGTGGTCTCTATCCTGGTGAGCTGGAAGTATTCATGCAACTTCCTCTTAATTTTCCTCGTCACCTATCCATTCAGTCCTTGACAAGACTGTACCTGGGTCTTCTGACATTTTGAATTCTCTGAGGTATCCTCTTGAGCTTCCCAGCTGAGCTTCTGAACCCCTTATCATTCCTCCTGTGCCAAGCTCAGCCAGCACTGTGAGTGTCTCAGGGCTGAGATCACATTTCAATGGTGCATGTGTGTTCGCATAGCCCCTGCTTGAAATAGGCATTCAGACATTTGCAGGAATGAGTTAGCATGTGACTCACTATGCCAGCCTCTGCTGGTCCTCAGAGAAACATCTACGCCCTGAGGCAAGGCTCACAGATGTGAGCCTGTAGGTGCTGCTTTGAGGCCAGGTGGCCAGGGAGTACATTTTTCAGGCATCTCTTTTCCAGGACTCTCCAGGGTTGCCATGTTCTCTCGTCATAGTTCAGCATCTGTGCGCCCATACACAATCTTGCATGCCTATGTGTGAAGTGAGGTGGCCTTCAGCTTACTATGACAGTCTTGTCATCCTGGGATCTCATTCAAAATTACCAGGCAATAGCAGAATATAAATATATAGATATAGATATAGATATAGATATATATATATATATATATATATATATATATATATATATATATCCTCATGTAGTATCTTAGACAGAGCTGCTGATTTCAGGTTCTCATGGTTTACAGAGGTAAGTTCTTTGCCAGTAGAGGGTGGAACCTCATAAATGGGATTAGTAACCTTATAGACTGGAACCCCAAGAGGACTAAAATCCTCAATCGCACACCCCTTCCCCCCTCACCCCACCCGAATGAAGACACAAGGAAGAAACCTGCAACTCTAAGAATGCCTTTCCTCACCAGAACCCAACAATGTTGGAACTCTGATCTTCAACTTCCAGTCTCCGAGAATAATGTTTGTTGTGTGAGCCAAGGCATTCATGGTAATTCTGCTAAAGAAGCTCTCCCTGACTGATAGTTTCCATTCTGTCTCTACTGCTATAGCTCTGGAGACTTAAACACCATCTGTCAGTTCCCCTAACTAGGAACTGAGGTACATCCTCCTCGATACAATGAGAAATGATGTTGTGTTTGACTGGATCCTACATTCAGTGACACAGTGAGTCATGAATAAGGTTCCCAATTCTGTCTTTAAAATACAGAAACCATCACTAATTGGATGATCCAGTATTACGGACTCAGTGGTTGTCATTGGATGATAAGAACTAATATTCACTTCTAGAATGCTTACCATGTGTGATCAATGCCTGGCCTAAATTACTTAACAGTGCTAGAGAGATGAGGGAAAGAGAGTGCAGAAAGCAAGAACCATGTGTTTTAACAGCCTACTCTTTGAAGACACAAACTGTCACTTCCCTCAAAGACTTCTGCTTTTCTGGAAGTATATCACCTAGCCCAGCACCAGGTTGAGGGAAAAACAAAAGTCAGTCTCTTCAAAAACTTTATGAATATACCATTGTTGTAAAACATTTCTTACAAGCAAGCTTGAAAGGTATCTTTAGCTTATATCTACTTATCTAGCTTATCAGATTAAAAAAAAAAAAACATGGATTTGGACTGGAGATAAACTCGGTTGCCACTTAAGTAGGAGGAAGTAAGTTTGATCTTCTGAGCCTGTGAAAAAGAAGCCAAGCATGGTGGTGCAAGCTTGCAATATAAACACTGGGGAAGCACAGACTGAGAGTGATCCCTGGGGCTTACTAGACAGACACCCCAGCCTATTTAGTGAGAGACCTTGTATAGAGCCTGGAGAACAATGCGTAAAGTTGTCACATGGCATCTACATGAGTGCACATGCATGTGTGGCAAGCCTCCACACCTACACACAAATCCTACATTCACAGTATATATTCATATAGCATTAAAGAAAAGAATCAGCAAGCTTTTCTGCAAATGGTAAGTTAGGAAATAGTTTAGGCTTTATCTTAAGAGTGTTTTTTTCTTAATGGCCAATGTCTAGAACCCATTTCAGTTCAAATTAATTGCAATCTTTTGGAATGTGAGACCAGATATCAGTAGTGAATGTTCCCAGGAGATGCTGAAATGCAGCTCAGATTAACAAGAACTAATGACACAGGGCCAGCCCAGATGGAGCTTCTCGTGAAGAAATATGCTGCTGCTTCAGAAGAAAGTTTAGATAGATATAATGAAGCAAGCAGGAAGGAATAAATGCCTTCTCCCTCTCCCACCCTGCAACCTCCTTCAGTGCCCCCTGTTTGCATAGACTAAGAGAGAAAGAGATGCTTTGCAAACCACATAACCTGGACTTGCAGGTGGGCAACATGACTTAATAGTAGCCTGGTTTACCTCTTAGGAAATTGAACATTCAAATATACTTTTCCATACATATCTGATTTTCATGTAGCAACAAGGCACTTAGTCTTCCTATGAACAAAAGCACCTTCTGTTTCTAAAATAAGAGTGACAAATTCTACTATCAGGCACTGCATCCCAGGTAAGACTTTAATTGCTGTAAGATTTATCACAGTCACCTCTGAATCTTACTTTACCTAAAGACAAACTATAAATGTAACTTCTACATAATGTAGTGAGTTCCTTACACATGGAAACTAGCAGAGTCCAATTATAGGATAGGGTAATGGCATCCAGACAATGGCCTCTTAGGAAAAGCAGTAACTGGAGACATCCTTTCACCGTTCTTTTCTGGACCCCTGAAGCTGAGTGCTCATGAAAAGAGTACCATGCAATTACTCATTGGCGGTCATCTGGCTCATGTTAGAGCTGGCTAAGGCTAAGGATGCTGTCGATATCTGTCTTCTACAAAGCACCTCTCCCATCTTTATACTAGCCCACTTTCTAGTGGTCATGAGGTTTGGAAGGACTGTGATTCTGTAGCAAGGGCCATTGTTGCACTTTGTGAAATTGGTTCTTTGATAGAGATGGCACTATGCAAGATGATCTGTTTATATATCAGTGCTTGGGTTGTCCCTGAAGGGTGCTGCTTTTAGAAACATCATGCACCAAGAAAACACATCCATAGCCACATTTCAGTTATGACTACTTTCTATTCTGTTCTACCAGGTGAATGGCTGATACCTCCAGGATATGTTAGTAAAGGCTCAGTGTGGGTCTTGGTTGTTGCCATGTTAGGTCCTCAGAAGTATCCCAGACCAGGTCAGCACTGGAGATGGGAAATTCATGTTAAACCGCACTTATCATCTGCCCCCGTTATGACTGCACTATTATACATGGGCCCATGGAATAAGCAGGAAGAGGCAGGGAAGAGGCTGTAAGACAGCAGCAGACAATGACAGTAGGTACAGCTCATTCAAAGTAGTCCCCACTGCTACGGCTGCCTTTCTCTGGATCTTCAGATGAAGCATGAATGCCATGACTATAATGTGTGGGAGTCTCGCACTTTTCAGACTATAGTCACTTCCTGATTTACAGTTTATACTTCTCAATCTAAGGTCTTGTCTCACATCTCATGCTCAAAATGAGACAGAATTCTGTTGCTGTATCACCCCCACCCACCTGGCAGCTCTCTTAAAGACTTCTTCTCTCTTAAGCAGAGGCCATGATCTCAAATAATTGCATTAACAGCAGAAACAAGTGAAGTCAGCTTTTTGTAAGAATGAAGATGAATCAGAGAGTAAATTCTGGCTGGGAAAACATGATGTCCTGAGTTCGGATCCTCAGCAAACACAAAAATGTGATCACAGCAAACATAAAAATGTGATCGCAATACTAGGAGGATCCTTGGGGCTTGTCAGTAGCAAACCAGTCTAGCCAGCCAGTGAGCTCCATGTTCAGTGGGAGACCGCTGACTCCACATAGACACATACAAGCAAACACTAAGATCCACATGTATGCAACCTGTATACAGCCGCGCTCACACACACACACACACACACACACACACACACACACACACACACACGAGAGAGAGAGAGAGAAAGAGAGAGTCAGCTTTACTTGTTATGATCTGTAATACAAGAATAATGCACAATACAAGCAGAATTATGATTCCCTACTTAAAAAAAAAAAAAAACTTGACAGTATCTTCCTTCTTTCTCTGTGTACCAGGAATATACCAGCAAGTGGTCAGAATTTAGGCTAGGTGATGAATAAGTATCTTATCTTATAATTACAGCTGTTGATGATCCCAGCTCTAGTACCATCAATGACATCTTCTAAAATGCTGAGAGATATACAAGGTTAATTGTTTGATACTCTGGCCTCCAAAAGCAAGAATACTTTTACCTGCTAAAAGTCTTAGTATTTATTTCAGTTTTTGCCTCCTCCTGAAAGCCACAAGACTCCATTCTTCCTGCTAAGGTAGCTTCTAGCTTTCTTCCACCATTCTCGGCTTATGTTCCTTCCTTCGGGGGTAGCATCCTCAACTCATCTCCCATTGCCCTCTTGAAGTCTTGTTAATCCTCCCATATAGGAAGTTACATCTAGAAGCTTTTCCACTTACTAATTAAAAGGCAAATGTGTCTCCTGGGAAATGTGGCTCAAAAAGTTATTAACA
The DNA here is from genome assembly GCF_943737965.1 of Phodopus roborovskii. NCBI lineage: Eukaryota > Metazoa > Chordata > Mammalia > Rodentia > Cricetidae > Phodopus > Phodopus roborovskii. Next base: position 1,553,268 of record NW_026126629.1, on the reverse strand, counting down.
CATCAGTGTGAATTAACTGAACAACTAGAAACAAAACCATTATATAATGCCAAGAACATTTCTATCCGAAGGGTTGTACAAATATATGACCCAAATATAAGCTAAATTGTTGTGCCTTGCAACTTCTCCCATGAATGAAGAACAGACTACACCTTACAAAACAATGACTCAGTTATCACCTGTGCATCACTAGGCACTGACATTTAAGTGTTGGTCTTGGCTAACAACCTGTCTAGATTTTTGATCTGCTGTTCCTTCCCCACAGTAGCAACAGTTGGAGGCCATTATCTCAAGATGACATTCTAGTCTTTTGCATTATGCCTTAATTGTGTTTACATTAGGATCTTAAGGGTTTATTGCATACAGTCTTAGATGCATATTTCCTATTATAGGGAAAATGTTTATGAAGCACCTGAGGTAATAACAGAAAAGAAAGATGGGGATAGAGGAATGCATCATCTTTAGCTCAGGTGCAGCCTGGAAAAATTAATTGCACTGTTTTGCCTAGAGGAAATGCTTTATTGCTTGGGGAAAATCAAATGTCAGCCTTTCCTTATTCAAGATGTATTCATTGTTAGGACTAGGAGATTTTTCTACAAATAAATATCTCGAAGGCTGTCAAACCACAGCTACTAACAGAGGAAATCAAAGTGGCATCATTTATCAACACTATTGTTCTTATTCATATTCTGGAAGGTTCCCCTACCCTACAAAATTTATCTCAAGGAAATTTCTGAGTCATCTTCATTTTCCCTCTTCCTTTCTTCCCATGTCACCTCCAAATGCTACTACCATATACATCACCATATACTACATTGCTGCTGCAGGTGCCTGTTACTCAGACGTTTCAAGGGCTTTGTGATAGGTTTTGAAGATTGTTCATAAGGATAAAAGGGTCACAGGCAGCCATCTCTTGTGGCAATCTCTAAAGTATCAGCCTGAGAAAGTCTTTTCAAGACTTGAGCTTTTCTCTGTATCTTAGATGATAGGCAATGATTACTGGAAAGGACATATGGCTATTTCCAGATGACAATAACAAGAACAAAATGAGATTTGCCCAGAATACAGGCCTGGAAGAGTGGGTAGCAGATGGAGTGTCTGATTTGAAAGATGGAACCTGAATCTACCCCTACCTTCCTCTTTACAGAGGCACATAGTAGGTATTATTGAATTATTGACTGATCAGAATAAGTGCAATAATGTAGAGGTAGCCTATCTCATTGACCAGATACTTCCAGTTCATTCCTTAACTCTCACAATGCCATTGGGTTGAAACTGTTATACTTATTCAGAATCATGAATCAGAACACAAAACACAGTTAACTCATTGGTTAACTGTCAATGCAAGGCTTCCTTTGTCCTACTTGAGGCATTGGTAAACATCTAGAGCTAGCTTTAGATATTGCCATGAGATAAGGCATGCTCTAGGGTCCCAATGATAAAAGTCAGGTGTGCCACTAGACATCCTAGAAATCCCAGGGGCCTTAGAAAAATGCCATAGCTTTTCATGTGAGAAACACTAAAACTGAGAAGCCTTAAACAGCCAATGGTTTTACTCAACCCTCATCTATTTGTCCAAACAAATAGACATGGTGCTTTCCTACCTTGTCATTGTGTAGGGGATGAACATCAAAAACCATGTGCAATGGGCAGTTGTTGAGGGAATTAACAAAGGGATTGCATAACTAACTTATTTAGGATTTGTCTGTATCTCTCTGAGCCTCCAGTTCCTTGACTACAAATGGCTAACTTCTGCCTGCAGCACAGTGTAGCAACACACCCAGATGGGACACTGTCTTTGAATTTTCTTTATAAATTACAAAAGTAAAATGTGTAACAATAGAAGAAAGATCTCTCACTGTAGACAGGTTAGGGTCAAAGTAAAAGCAAACTGTGAAGGACAACTCAGAGGCAACAGTTAAACTCAACGATAATGTGGAAATTTAAGAACAGGTCTCAGAACACAAAATGGACAGTATTAACTGAAAGGGGTAGTAGTGATAATTACCTTGAACTTTAAAAATCCACCCTGGCACCCTGGGGTCTTAAAGGGTCTCCCTTCCTGATTAGTCACTTTTTTATCATTTAATTAAGAACAAGAAGAAATGCCTTAAGTCAACAGTTGAGAGCATCTTCTCAGAATTCATTAAGAGTCACCAATGCAAGGTCCCTGGCTGTTGGAAGAAGTTGCCTCTACTTGGGTCAGGTGGCATTTGCTGTGTTTCCTTCTCTCCAGGCTTCTTTTTTTGTTTGTTTGGTTTGGTTTGGTTTGGTTTTGGTTTTGGTTTTGGTGTTTTGTTTTGTTTTGTGACAGGGTTTCCCTGTAGCTTTGGAGGCTGTCCTGGAATTAGCTCTTGTAAACCAGGCTGGTCTCAAACTAACAGAGATCTGCCTGCCTATGCCTCCTGAGTGCTGGAAATTAAAGGCATGGGCCACCACCACCCGGCCCCTCCAGGCTTCTAACTATTCCCCAGGCAGGTCAGTGTTGTCTTTACAAAACTGTAAAAAATGATTTGGAGGCAGATTTTAAATCCTTTATTTGGTGATTTCTTTTTACATTGAAAATTGTTATCAGATATCAGCCCTTTCAAAAAACAACAACAGATGGGAGGGACTTACCATCCCTCTATGGTCCCCGTCAACTCTAATCTATGAAAACAAGGCTGCCCAGCTCTCTCCTCTGCTGTAAGCAAATCTGCCTACAGTGTTCTGAGCCATGGGCAGTAAGCCATCAAGGATACAGCACTTTCATAGGTATGCTCCAGGATGCTGGTACAGCTGTACCAGCTATGTTACTTGGTAGCAGCCTCTAGCCATCACCATTGTGGCAATTATGTCATTAAGACCTAGCATGAGATCAGCATCTCTTGTTCATTGTTGTATGGAGAGGAATATGAGACCAAAAGGTATACATAATGACAAAGCTTCTAGTCCAAGATGTCTTAAAGCAAAGGCATACTTAATCACCTTGTGCATTCTGGGAAGCTTCCTGGGCATATCAAAGCACTGAGTATTAAATATATGGTCATTTTGGAATCACACTTAGAATAAAAATGAGTTGGCCAGTGTTTATGATAAACCATGAAAGCAGATCAGCTGAGTTGCCATTGTGAAAAACCACTCTATAATTGGTATTCAAGGCAGCATAGATCGGAAATGACTCATCTCTAAGTATGTGTCACTGGAAAATACAGGGATTTTATTTGCCTCTGATTATCTGCATTCAACACACACACACACACACACACACACACACACACACACACACACACACACACACTGCTTCCATCTGTGTTTAAATCCATTTTAGAAAGGAAAGAATGATGGATGCCCGAGGCCTCAAAATCTCCACTTTGCTCTCACTGCAAAGATACCTCATTCAGGGATAAGAAACTGTCCTAAGAGGCCTTGCTATAAAGTAAATTCAGAAAGCTTTAAGCTTTCATCTCAACAAGGTCTGTGTGGCATCTCATTCAGGGAAGGAATCCTCAGAAACACAGATGTTAGAACCAAGCATTCATCTTTTTCTGTGGTTATGAAGTAGAGGCATTGACAAAAACAAAGCTCACTAAAAACTAAGATTGGAACTTGATATAAGAGGGCAATATATTTTATTAGGAACAAATTGATTTCTCAACATTTAAAATGAACTCAGTAATGAGGTAGCTTGATCATGCACCTGGGTCCCCAACCCCAGCCCTGGTTTTACCCAAACTCCCCACCCCCTTTTCTAATTCTCTTGTTCTGATTTTCTTTTGTCCACTATCTCAAGATGTTCACTCAGGAGTGGGTTGGTGGCATGGGGACATCACCCTTTTCCTCTGAGCCACAGCTTGAGAGCTTGACATGATTGCATCGTGGTCAGAGGGCATGAGGTGCAGGCTAGAGGAATGTGCTCATAGCCAGTCTGCCATGCTTTCTCCTGGAACAGAGGAGCTTTCAGTAGGAAGCTGGGGGTGGGTCTGCAAGGCTGGTCTACTCAGAACTTTCCCAGCAAGGTACTGTTTTGCAACCCCACATTGTACACATCCCAAAGAAAACCCTGCAAGTCCCACCAATGCCAGTCTAAATTATTTGTACCTCCCTGATGCCTTAAACAAATTTCTTAACATGGAATGAACTTTCAAGTCTTCCATTCTTGTCTCTTTCTGGCTTCAAATTATTTCAGATCTCAGGCCAGCTGGTGATAGTGGAAAGGATTTAATAGCTGGGGGATTAACACAGGGAAGTTAAGCCTCTTTGTCAGTCTACAACTTGCTCTTTGCCACCATAAGCAAATGTCATCACAGCAATGGACCTCTAGCTTCCTGAGGTCAGCATCTGTAGCTGGGCCTCTCGATGCTGTGTTGCTGACATTTTGGGCTGCCTAATGTCTCCTTGTAAGGGTCTGGCCTAGGAACAATAGGATGTTGAACAGGATTCTTTGCCCTTATTACAGGAGCACTCTTGTCACACAGTAGCACTGTGACACTACACATGTGTCCAGACTATCGTGTAACTCCTGGACAAGGGTGTGGGGGATTGTATCCCATCCAGTATACAGTGAAAACTATGGACATATGGAAATTTTGTGAGAAAATCGCATTATTCACTCTATCAAATCTAAACCTTGAATTGAAAAAATAGCTCAGTCAGTAAAGTGCTTGCCATACAAGCCTGAGGACCTAAATTTGGTTCCTAGAACTACATTTTTAAAAAAGCCAGGTACAAAGGTATGTGATTATAATCCCAGCTTCATAGAGGGAAAAACATAAGATACTTGGGATTTTCTAACCAGCCCCTCAGCTACTAGGTGAACTCCAGGCCAGTGAGAAACCACGTGTCTAAATAAATAAATAAATAAATAAATAAATAAATAAATAAATAAAACAGCTGAAAGAATAACACCAGAGGTTGCCATTGGCCTCTGCAAATATGTGTACACACACAAACACACACACACACTTAGTAGCTTTTTATAGGAAGGGGCAAGAAGATTGATTAGCAAAACATGATGTATTCTTATGAACCGTGACAAATACTGGTACAGCTTGTGTGGAAGCTGCCCCTGAACTCCTACAGCCCTACTCTTCTGATAAGGTTGAAAGTTACCCTGAGACAAATCACTGGGGAGCATTTTTCAGAGGGAGGTAGTTTTAATCCATGTCATTCTCCAGGTTGGCCAGTGTAAAATGCCAATGTTTGTTGATTTAGAGATTAATTATTAATGATGTGGAAGCTTATTAATGTTTTAGAATCTGTCCTCTTTGGGTGCATGTCTGACTCCCTATAAAGAGCGTAAGATTCCATGCAGCTGCTCTCCATCAAAGCCACCGCCTTGTCACCCAGGGTGTTATCTTGTTCTATGAAGGCTGGCTTCATAAATTGACGCTAAATTTTTTAATCCAGCATTTTAATCCAAGTCAACTGTACATGTCAGACTGTGGAGAAACTAGCAAGGAACTTAAGGCATCATGATTTGATATCTCTGTGACAGAATTTCCCAGTAAGAAATTACAGAGGTACACATTCTGGAGACAGACCAGCAAAATGCTTAGAGGAGTCAAAAAGGGGGAAGCATCATCAACAAGAAAGATTTCTGGGTCCTCCTTTCAACTTCTGAAAGAATTTGCATATCCACTCAAATGTCTCAATTTCTTCCATAGCAATTTCTTCAATAGGTAACTGTCTTAATCATCCTTAATCCATATACTTGATAATAATGAACACAGAAGATAACTCACTCAGTGATGTGCTTGGTGGGTAAACATGAGGACAGGAGTTTGGATCACACTCTTGCACATGCCTGCATTCCTAGCCATGGAAGGTAAAGACAGGAGAATCCCTAGGACTTACTGATCAGTTAATCTTTTCTAGTTAGTGAACTTCAGGTTCAGCTGGAGACCCTGTTTCAAAAGGTAAGATGGAGCTGGGCTGTAGTAGTGCACACCTCTAATCCCAGCACTCAGGAGGCAGATACAGGCAGATCTTTGAGAGTTAAAGGCTAGCCTAGTCTACAGGGATAGTTCCAGGACAGCCAGGACCACAAAGAAAAGGACCTTGTCTTGAAAAAAAAAAAACAAAAACAAAAGGGAAGATGGGGAGTGGCAGGAAAAGACAACTAACATTGACCTCTGGCCTACATACACACACACACACACACACACACACGTGCATTCACATATGAACACATATACATACATACAAACATACAGGAGACAGAAAAAGACAACAAGAAAGAGAGAAACCCAGAAGGTAACTTTTCAATTAAATAAAAGCACATAAACAAATTTAGAATAGTGAGAGCTCCTTGTTATGCTGAGGCCACCCAGCAAATATAGACTGACCCTCTACTATATCTTAGGCAGATGCTGAGCTGCCCACATGAAAATCATTTGGGCTTGGCCTTTGCTTCATGCTAAAAGCCTTTCCCAATAACATGTTTCCTCCCCACTTTGCTGACTTAGGATACAACAAGGACATTTCTGCAAGGCATTATTCTGAAAAAATCAATCCAGGGCGTTGACTGGCATACATGTTTGGAATAACTTTATAAACACAGTCACAGTCAATGAATTTGCTTTCATTGTGCAGGTGAAATCTTTTTTATGACAATTAATGGGGCCCAGGGATACTCATTTGTTCTTTTCCAGACATTACAGTCTGGAAAAGTGGGAAGAGTGAGGGAGAATTCGCTATAATTACTGCAAATTTTGTCTCTAAAAGAGTTTTAAAAAGCATTCTCCTAGCTAAGATAATTCAACTTGGGACATCTTAGAGATGCAAAGAATTGACAAATCAACTGTGTAGTCGTGAAGTTTGTTTCATACGGAAGTATTCTGGGGCCTGCATTACAAATGAAATGTCAAGGGATGAGAAGTCATCTGTTGTACTGGTTGGTGGCCAATCACTCAAGTGTTTCTCAGCCTGGACACTTGTGATCCATTAGGAAGAAATAAGATTGCAAAACCCTAGGGCCATCTTGATTTGAACTTCCATAGTGCCAGGTATGTGCAGATGAATCAATACTGTTTCAATTTACACTGTTCAAACTACTGTTCTCTCAGCAGAGACCAAGACTCTCCTTGGTTTCCCTTCATTAAGCCTAAGTCCTACTTGCCAAGTTTACTTACATTCTACCGTGTTTACTTCAGTACCTTTGAACTGACATAAAACAACATGCACAGACCAGGTAAAGTAGAGGATCTGCAAATTCTCAAATACTCAAATAAGTCTACCTTAAAATACTTTAGCTAGTGATTACTTTAACAACAAGGAGTTTTCTGTAACAGAGACCTTAATTTTTATGAAATAATTCACACATTTCCTTACATTGTCTAGCTTCCTTTGCAGCAAGGCCAAGATCACACGATAGTTCTATGTCAAAACAGTTATGGAGTCCCTTTGTCTTTGTTTTCCTAGATGCCTCATGCTGACACAATGAAGGCATATAAAATGGGGGTGCTGCCCGCTGCCCCGATCCTTGAGTGATTGTAAGCAGAACTGGATGGGGGTGGGGGGATCAGGAAATGAGCCTCTAAGGTAAACCACCGAGAGTCTGGGTTGAAATCCCAGAGGAGTAAACTACCTGCTGCCTGTTAGCTCATTTTAGGCTGAACTTCAGTCTCTCGGTGTTTATGCATGTTTCCAGTGCAGCTCTGATTACTGTTGCTGATGTAGGGTTATTAACCTCAGCTTCATTGAAAATACAAAATCTTCTAACTTGTTGAATATGGTGAGAGTTAGATGTTGACATATTCTCACAAACAAGAACAATCGCCAGTGTCAGAATGCATTCTCATGAGCAAGCGTTTAACAAATGCTCATAATCTATTTGGAAGTTTTTAGCCATTCTTCCTCTATCCAGAAGAGAGTTTGAAACCTTGTTCTTTCATATTTCCTCCTCTTCCTTTACCCAGATATATGTTTTATGTATGTTCATGTTTATGTATGTGAAGGTACATGTGTATACATGTGTGAGTGTGGAGGCCAGAGGACAACCTTCCTCAGAAACACTGTCTACCTCCTTTTGGACAGTGTCTCTCATAGCCTGGATTGCACCAATCTAGTTGAGCAGCAAATTCCAGGAATCTTCCTGTCTCTGTCTCCTAGCTTTTGGGTTCCAAGCACATGCCACCATATTTAGTGTTTGTAAAGTGGGTGCTGAAGATTGTATTGAGGTCCCTTATGCCTTTGAAGACAAATGCTTTATCAGTGGAACCACACCTCCCGCCCCTGCCCGGGTACTTTTAAAAGAATCCCTGAGATGTCTATCTGCTGTGCTTACATGTAAATTTGATAGCAGGAGCTTATTGGTATCAAAACTAGCTGGCTTTAACCATGGTGAAATCTATCCTTACGTTCCATATTTGACTTTGAACCACAGTGACACACCCAGGATAAGCAAGAATGGGATAATGGCATATATTCACAGACTTGTGAATAGGCCCAGTTTCTATCAGATACTTGTGTAATGAGCAGCCTGAAAATGGACTTACATCTTTTGTATTTGTGACTTACCACACAAAGGAAACACCCATGCATGCAGTTCTTGTGTCCCAGATACCATCTCACTCCAGTTTTCATGGGCATGGCCAGGTCTATGATTTGTAGACTTACATGTCTACTACTGCTTGTGACATTTCATACAGAGACATGCACTCATCTTGTGTACACATACATTTGATAAAAACACAGTTGCAGCAACTGAGAGGCTGAACTTCATTCTGACCATGTGAGTAGCTGCTTTATTAACATCTATAATGAAGTGCACTTCTGCTCAAAGAGCAGGCAGATGTAGCAAATGAAATCCATTTCATTTTAGGCATCATTAGATTTTTCTAGACTAACAGTTGAATACATTATTTTTGTCATTTATAAATTGCTTTTATATAAAAACTTGATGCTACTGAAAATATCATCCTACTCAGTGTGGACAGATTATTTTTTGATTCCTTTAATATTCTTATGAAACTCTCCAGAAAAAGATGGTCATTGTTTTTAACAGCAATTCTGAAGTTAGTGACAGCTCGGTTTGCAGTGGAGGCTGTGTCTTGGTGGCAGAGGACCTGCTTGGCATGTGTGGTCTGATCCTCATCAACAAAAAGTTCATTAACTGATTGTAAGGAGTAAGGCTTTTCTGCCCACCGCTGGTCTTGTCCCTGCCACCACACCAGCCCCAATTAACGCACTGAGACTCTGTATTTGATATAATGTTGTTGGCCAGTTACTTGTTTCTTATCGGCTAGCTCTGTCTTAAGTATTAACCCATTTGTGTTAATCTATGTATTTCCACGTGATTTCACCTTACCAGGGAGTGGGGCAGGCGTCTGGTCTCCCAGGTCTCTCCATGCTGACTCCTCCTCACTACTTCCTCTTTCCTCCTTGTCTCCTAGTCCCTCCTATCTTCCTTTCTTATTGGCCAACAGTGATTTATTCATTAACCAGTATGAGAAACATATATACAGAATGACATCTCCCATCAACTGATTAATTAAATTTGTGGCACCCAGTCCCAACTGATACATCTATAATATAGCTCCTGCACCTAAGATTTAGGGTTCATTGAGGAAAGATTTAAGAGCCATAGGAGCTGAGAGTTTGCTCTACAATTGTGTCTTCTAGAAATACCAGAATTGTGGCTGGAGAAATGGCTCAGAGGTTAAGAACACTGGCTTCTCTTCCAGAGGACCTGAGTTTAGTTCCCAGCAACCACATGGTGGCTTACAATCATCTGTAATGAGATCTGGTGCCCTCTTCTGTATGCAGGCAGAATACTGTATACATAATTAATAAATCTTTTAAAAACATAGAAACATCAGAAGCTACATCTGTGAAGTTTCATCAGTGAGTGCCTACATATGACCTGAACAAGAATGGCACCAATAGGCATGTTAACACCCATGTGGGAAAGCTCACAGGGTTCAATAATAGACAAAGAACTACAGGCAACTGTAGGAATGCTGAGAGTAGGAGAAATAGTCTTCCCCAGTAAAGAGCATACCGATTGGTTATCCAATACCAAATGGTCAGCCCTGAAATCATACATATAAGTAATATACAGACTGAACAGATTATGTTTATATAATCAGGAGTGTGTGTGGGGGGGTGTTTATGTGTGACAACAATTAAAGAAGAGGCCATGAATTTGAAGGAGGGCAAGGGGGGAAATAAATGGGGGAGCACTTTAAAGGAAGGAATGGAAGGGAGACATGGTGTAATTATATTATAATCTCAAAAATTATATAATTGAAAAATTATTTACCAGACTAGTGTGTGAAACAATAGAACATGTACATACTATATATATGAGTTCCCAACACATATCTACATATAAGCAGAAAACATAATAAAAATGAAAACAATAATTTGCATTTACACAATATCTTTTGCCAAGCATCATGGCACACAGCTGTAATTCCTGTACTTGGGATGCAGAGGCAGATGGAGCTCTGTGAGTTTTAGGCCACCTGGTCTACATAGCAATTTCCCACCAGTCATGGCTATATAATGAGACACTGTCTCAAAAATAAGTTTTCTTTTCTTGAAATAATTATCCTTATTTCTTTCTTTAAGAATTCAAAAAGATATGAATTTCCTTGCTTACTCAGCTCTCAGCATACCTTTACAAAACAAGTGTTTGGTGAATGTATTTTGGGAAACAGTATGGGGCAGTATAGCATGGTAGTGGGGGGCACCCTGGGGTGGTGATAGGGAACAGTGGGAGCAGTCTAAGGTTGTGATAGAAAGCACTGAGGGCAGTCTATGGTGGTGGTAGTATTTTGGGGGACAGGGTCTTACTGTTATCCCAGGCTCACCTCAGACATACAGGGATTCCCAGCCACATCTCAAGTGCTAGGGTTATATCCATGAACTTGCATGCCTGGCTTCACATCAGTTAAGTCAGTTATCCCCTACTCTGCTGCCCATCAATACTCAAATTTCATTCAACAAGGATGTATGTGCTTAGACCATGAACATCCAAAATCCCATTTAAGGAATGCGTTCAGATGTAGGACACCACGTTTAGTGTTTAGTCTCACAGTATATTAACTCATGACACAAATCCTAAATAAATATTATTCTGCCATCTTAAGTTTTATTGAAAAGCTATCTCCTGCTTGCCTACCATGCATGTACCTGTCACTGGTGACTTTCACTAGCAGGACAGACATTTTCTTTCTTTCTTTCTTTCTTTCTTTCTTTCTTTTCTTTTCTTTTCTTTTCTTTTTGTTTTTTTGTTGTTTGTTTTGTTTTGTTTTTATGTTTGTTTATTGCACACTGATCTTTATTTGAGGGATCCACACAAAGGACATACCCTCACTTCCATAGATTCTTGATGTCCTTTTGCATGACCTTGACTATTGCCATCTCAAAGTTCTCCTGAGTAATGAGGATCAGAACCTTCTTCCAACCTCAAGGAGCTGATGGAGTCAATCTCGTCTATGAAGATGATAGATGGAGCACATTCTCATGCCAGGACAAACAGCTCCCCTCACCATCCTAGCCTCTTCCCCTATAAATTCCTGTACCAGCTAAGAGCCAGAGTCATGAATAAAGGTACAGTCTGTATGATGAGCCACAGCTCAGGCCAACAATGTCTTCCCAGTGCCTGGAGGTCCATACAGGACCACTCCCTTTGGCCGTGGAATGGCCAGTGCTTCAAAGGCCTCAGCATGCTTCACCAGTTCTTGCCACAAGAGACACTGTCTTTTTTTTTTTTTTTTTTTTTTTTTTTTTTTTTTAGGCACTCAAAGCCTTGCAGAAAACATAAGAAACAAACCAAGTGAGGGTGGTGAGTAAGGTGTCAACCAGGGATCCTAGAGAAAATGACCTTGGCCAGGACAGGCAAAGCCTCTCAAGAGACAGCATCAAGGTGGAGGTGTGAGTGGACAATTTAGTGTTAGCTAGATGAAGATGAGAGCTGGGGCAAAAATGGTCTCACCAGCCAGAGATCAACATGTGCTTGAAAACCCAGCAGTACAGAGCACCTTGAGCCTGGAGAGCAGGACATAGGGTATGGACCAAAATTGGAAAGTTGTGCCAGAGCCAGATGGAGAGAGCTCCTGAAGCTTTGGTGAGTGTCTCACTCTGTTTCCATGGAGAATGGAAAGTTACCAGAGAGCTGGGAGCCAGAGCAAGTGTGTGCCACAGGAAGAGGAGACTGCTTTATGCTCTTGGAGCCATCATCAGGAGCAGATGTAGACAGGCAGGATAGAGAACTGCTGCATCAGAGGGAAGCAGGGGAGTGGATGTGGTGGCATTGTGGACCAAGGTGGAAAGCCCAGAGGTAACAGTTCCCAGAGAGGTTTAGGAAGGGCTGCAGAGATCAAGAAAGGGCCATACCCCATCCCCTATGTCCTCTCTTCACCAAGTGTCTGGTTCCTCTCTGCGACTAGGCGCAGAATGCTGCAGCCCAACCAGATGGGCCATGCCAACTCTCTTCTTGCATTATCAAGATAGGAAATGTCTACTAGCCCCTGCTGTGAAAATCACTAAGATGGCCCATTAAGGAAAACAAGGGACAAAGGAAGTAAGAGAGAAAGGAAGGGGGAGAAGGACAAAGGGGCAGAGGGAAGGAGAGAGGGAGGAAGGGAGGGAGGGAGGGTGGTACCTTCCATGGTGAATTAAAACCAGTCCCTGGCCTCAGGAACTCTTCATTATAGCTGTAACTTTGTGATTTCTTGTCATATCTAGGGCATGATGCTGAGTGCTTTTGGAGTACCATTGTCCTTCATTCTTGTAACAAGCCTGTGCTATTGGATTTGGTACTTTTAGGGCTCCTACTTTGAAAAAAATAGATTTAAACAGGCAGCTCAGTATACAGCCTGGTGCTACAGATCTGGTAGTGCCAGGGCAACACTTTTGGGGCATCTGTGTCCCTGGCCATGAAGCCCCCCATCTGTTCTGATAAGGGCAGGAATTCTGTGGGTCATTCTCTGGCCACTGGGAACCTATGACACAGGCACATCATGCTGTGGGTCATGAGTTGGCTACTGGTGATTTTAAAAATTGTGAGACCACCATAATCAAGGAGAGCTTCTTGAATAAAGATGGTGAGTGAAGCTCTTAATGAGACAGTAACTTGAAATAGAAGAGGGCGGTCCAAGGTATCGGATGAATGAAATCCTTTGAGTAGGCAGCAAATAAATCTGGAAAGTCCCCCAACATAAATATTAAAATCCTGCCCACTCAGAGAATCTCATTTAGAGTTTTTACATTTGTTTACCTCATTGCCAGAAGCCACAAAGACCATAACTAGTGACTCAGAGGTAGGTAGTACTCTCAAAATTGGTTGGCAATAGCCAGGAGCTAAACCTTGTATTTTTGCAACCAAAGAGAACTGTGTCTTTTTTAAAGGAAACCTTGACCTCTTCAAGTCTTCTCCCCAAGGGGAAATAAGAAGTGGTAAAGAGATAGCTCCACACAGGCCTGAATCTGTGATGGACACAGGTGGTACCTCCCCCAGACTTTTGGGTCTGTGGGGGCCATAATCAACCTGGAGCCTGGCTGGTACCAGGCAATCAGGTACCATCATACCAAGTACTGCCTGAAGTTTCTCAGAATCAGAGAGAGGAAAAGAAACAACTCCATGCTACCCCTTAGGGCTGGGATGGGCAGTACCCAACCAAGAGCCCTGGCACTGGGCAGTTTGGCACCATTGTGGAGAGAGAGTACAGGATGGGGAGGCAGAAGAGAGGGAGAAGTGTAATGATTTGAGGACTGGGGAGAAAGGGGGTCCAGAGAGGGAGGGTGGCGAGGACCAGGCTAACATGCCAGCTGGCCACCTAAGTCCAGGGAGATGCCTGGGCCTGAGCTTTGACCAGGGACCAGGTCTTGATCCAGGACCCTAGAGCAGCTGAGAGGGCCTATGTTGAGATCTGTGGCTCTTAGCATCACTGGGGGCTGTGCAGAGACCTGTGGTGTTCCACACTGGTGTTTGAAGGCTGTGCTGCCTCAGGAGACATACCAATCTGGGTGGCCTTCATAGCCACCTGGGGCCATGATGACAACCTAGCTGCTGCCAAGGACCATGTTTGGAACTATGGTCCTGTAGTAGCCAGGGTCTATGTTGATGTCCTTGGCCCATGTTGCCGCCAGGGCCGACATGGATGCCTAGGGTCTGGCCAACAACCTGTGACCATGTTGGTATCCAAGGGCTGTACTACTACCAGTGTGAGGCCTATTTTGGCCTGTCAGCTGGGATCATGGTATTATCTAGACAAGGCTACAGCCAAGGGTCCATGACCCTGCTGCATCCAGGGCCTATGTTGATATCTATGACTCCTGTGACCACCAAAGACCATACTGATGCCAGGTGTCCAGGCTTCCACCTGGAGTCATGTGGTATCCAAGAGCCATGTTGCTGCAGGGACTATGCCAACTCCTTGGATGGCCTGTACTACCACCTGGGACCATGGTAACACCTGGGACAAGGCTGCTATCTAGGTCCTACCACAGCCAGGTTCTGTATTGATGTCCACTGCCCATGTTGCCCTGGTCACACAGGGCTGCAGTGTACTGGGAAAGCAGCAGGCAGGTGGCATTATTCCACCTCAGGTTCTGGTTTGGAATCTGAGTCGTTCCTTTTAAGGATAATTCCCAGTGTTCTCTGGAACTATAGACTAGTGGTCTACAAGGAACTTTCTAAAAGGCAAAATCCTGACCTACCACATTAAGTATTGTTAGAATGAAAATGTTGTGTGTACTCGGCATACGTGCATGTGTGTGTGTGTGTGTGTGTGAGAGAGAGAGAGAGAGAGAGAGAGAGAGAGAGAGAGAGAGAGAGAGAGAGAGTTTTGCATGTATGTGATTGTAGAGGCCAGAGGAGGATGCAAGTTATCTGTCTCAATCACTTTCTTCCTTATTCTCTATAGACAGGGTCTCTGTCAGTTCAGAAAGTCTGCCTGGCCAGCAAGCTGCCAGAATCCACTTGTTTCTGCCACTTAGTGCTGGAGCTACAGGCTTGTGCAGCCATGGCCCCAGCTCTTTATTCTGGATGTTTGACATCAGATTCCAAAGCTTGGATATCAAGTGTTCTTGCCCACTGAGCCATTTCCCAGTCCCCCAGCCACCTAGCATGAGAACTTTTTCTGTATGGAAGAATGTATACTGAATGTTATGCCAAGTCCTGGCTGCTTAGATTCGAAGGAGGTGGTTGTTTGTCAAGCACTGTGCTATTTTCCTTCTTTTTGCCATCTCATTTAACTTCTGATGGTCCTGGAGCGGCTATTGCCATCTTTATGCCAATTTTACATTTAAAGAAATTGAAAAAATTAAAAGCTAAAACTCAAGAGGCCCAAACAACTTGCCCAGTAGTGCAGGGACACTAGCTGACCATGTCCTCCATCCTCAGCATCAAAGGAGACCAACAGTGGATGGGCAAAAAGGGCATCCAGGCAGAGAATGTTACAGTGCAGCTGCTGGTCTAACCTCAGTATGTTCTTGTGCCAGGACCTGACAGTACAGCTGCTGTTCTAACCTCAGTAGTTTCTTGAGCCAGGACCTGGGGCACAGCATCTCCTGGTACAGAGCTCAGTCACAGCTGTAGCTTCCCAACATGCAGAGCACCAGGGAGGCAGCAGGCCAGGGGGCAGCTTGTCTCTGAGGGAGAATGAAAAGCATGGAAGAAAGGAGGGCCCTGCAGTCTCATTCTCAGACACTGGCTGTGAAGTAGAAAGGGAACCAAGTGAGCAGATTGAGCAACACTCCAGCCAGCAGGCCACTGCACCCCAGCTGCTCACCAAAGCTCTGCATCCATCCCCTAAAGCCCAGCATTCAAGATGTGTTATGGGAACAAGAATTACATTTTAGGTCATCAAAGTGCAATCTTCACTTGTTCCTGCAAAGGATAGCACTTTCTGGAACATAGCCATTGAGCAACAAGACATGACAAACAAGAAATTTGCAGATGGGCTGTGCCTACAACTTCCTTGGTGCATATGTGTGGCTATGGGCAAGACACTTGCCCTGGCTAGGTCACAGTTAACTCAGACCTGTGGTTGGCAGGTCAGAGGTTCTCTCCACTCCCTGGGGACCAAGCAACCAGTCTATTTTCTGCCTAGTGAAGGCAGGGTACACAGATGAGCACAACACACCAGCCCCTGTTCTCATGAGCTTAGCAGTAGACAGGCCTCAAGTGATCCCATGCATGTGAGGAAAGTCACAGTGTGATAAGTAGTAGGCATGGGAGAGATGTGTGTTGCTAAAAGAGAAATCCAAGTGTGGAGAGATCAGAGACCTGTTTGCTACAAAGCTGAAGGATGAGGGATGAAATTAGTCAACATGGAAGACTGCTTCTAGCATGTGGACACTGTGTGCAAAGACTGAGTATGCCCAAGTGAGGGGAGGTCAGCTCTTCTCAGCAAAAGCTCCAAAAGAGCATCCTGGGAGTAGAACACTGCACCTAGTGAAGCTACCCCAGCTCAAGAGGGACCACATATACAGCCTGGGGTCACTACTTCAGCTCTAACGCTAGGGGCATGGCTCAGTTGATGGAAAGCTTGCCTAGCAGGTACAATGTCCTGCTTCTACCCTTTAGCAGCACAGAAACTGGGCATTCTTGTACAGGCAAAAGGGGCAGACATTCAAGGTCATCTTTGGCATTATAATGAATATGAAGTCAGACAGGATACATGAGACCTTGTCTCAAAAAAAAAAATAGAATTAAATACCAAAACTCCTTCCAGTCTCAACTCTGGGTCATTTCCCTCTCTTCTCTGAGGCTAAAGTTGTCTCACTTTGTTCTGAGGCTGAGAACCATGCAAGTGTTTCACGAGCACAGCAGTTATTCATAGAATTCATGAAGTCCTCTGCCTTTCCCCTTTACCTTTCCTGCACATTAGAATCATGTCATCCCTTGCTTGATTGAGGCCCGTCTCTTGGCAGGATGATTTGGGAAGAGTCAGCACGGGGCTGCTTCTCAGCACTATCACCTGTGAATGGCAGAGAACCTGGAGCCAAGAATGTTCCCTATGGGGAAAATGTTCAAGGCCAGCCCTCCAGTAGCCCCTGGGTCACAGAGGAAGTTCCCAGCCAAGGTCTTCATACATGATCCTCTTGCAGAGGATCTGGGTTGGTGCCCAACACCTACATTTGGCATCTCACAATTCCAGCTCCAGGATACCCTTTTCAGTTGCAAGCACCTGCAAAGCATGGTGTTCTCTCTCTGCCTCTTTCTACCTGCCTCTGTCTCTCTCTGTGTCTTTTTCTCCCTCTCTGTCTCTCTCTCACACACAGAGACACACAAACACACATAAAAATTAAATCTTTTTTTTAATATACAGATGGGTCTGGATAGTGAAATTGCTTCCCCCCTCTCTCAACCTTCTTTGAAAGTTCCATCCACAGACATGAGAAAAGAAAAGCCCACAGATCTATTTGCCTAAGGAAGCATCTCCCAAAATGTGCCCCTGGGACCTGCAAATGTGTTGACACACAGTTGACTCAATGGAGACAGTTTAGCACTGGGATTTCCAGACTTTACATGGCTGTGGCCTCCCTTCTCCCAGGAGAGCTGGAGGACCTGCAGACTAATAGTTCCCAGAACAAAACTCTGAGGAATGCCAACACAGGCTCTTCAGAAAATCCTAGGACATACGAGGCATAGGGATTGCCTCAGATGAAGGGAGTTGGACAGAGAAGATGAGACCTTGGGCTAAGGTCCAACAGTTAAGAAGCTAACATCCAGTGCCCACTCTAAATTAGCATAACACTAGAAACTCAGCTGTGAGAACTGTGACTGCACGGAAGTGTTATAGCTTGGGATACATGATATCAAACTGAATCTTCCTACCATGTTAAGAAAGGTACTGTATCCCCCATGTCACAGCTAAGAACATTGAGGCTTAGAAAGTTCAGAGTCTGTCAAATCCCTTTTAATAACAAAACTGCAAAACCCATTTTTGGACCCAAGTCCTCCCTTGCTGAATATTAGTATGTTGTTTCTATCCTTTTAGAGATGTCCACTTTGCAGATGAGGAAACAAGGGCCAGGTACCATGGTTGGTCACACAGTGAAGGAGTGCTGGAGGTGGGAAGGTATGACTTCCATATGTTAGATCTCCAGTCTTCATCCAAATGGCTACAGTTTATGCTACTCCAAGTTTGCTTCCCTTGACTGATGCTCTTACCTCCTGAGAAGGTGCCACTCATGATACAGAGAGAGAGTCACAAGGCTCAGGCAGCTTGCACCCATAGCTTAGGCACTCCTATGAGCAGTGACATGGTTTTGAGCTCAATTCTTCATTGCTTTGGAAGCAGAGCATAAAGAAGTAGTTGCTTTTTCTTGAGGGACAAGTTAAAACAGAAGCTTGCCTGACCTCTACTACTAGGCAGATGATTTGTCTAATTAGGTAAAGAGCTTTCATGCTCATGTACATTTTGAACCCTAATGAGCTGTCAATATAAGAGGTTTGCCCTTGGCTCAGTTCTGCAGCAGATCTTTTCCTTCCTCAGTGGAAAAGACCAGCATGGTAAACAGAACCCTGTTTCCATGGAAGCTCACACTCTCTGGCTTTCCCTTCTTAGCACTTGAAAAGGTAATTATTTGATTCCTCCATATATTTTTGGATATCATGCAATGGTTAAAGATGGCCTTCTTGATCATGCCAGGCTATTTGGGGAGCTTCATTTACATTTCCCTTTTTAATCTTCTCTTTAGATCATTAACTGTCTGGGCAGCAGGGTCCACCTTCTGGTCACTGCCACTAATTAACATCCAGCAGAGTAAAGGGACTTGACCCCAGAGAAAGCACAAGACACCAAGAAGCTAGAGAATCTGTCAGTGGTGGGAGTGTCTGGTCAGGATGATACCCACAGATAGACTGAGAACCCACATTCACAGCAGGGAGGCACACTGTCTCATCTGGTGCCTTTGGTCTGACCCTTTACCGCCCCATGGTGGTACTTATCAGAAACGCAGCCATCACTGACCTCTCTAAAACCAGCACAGATGGCCTCAGCCACCATTTTCTAAAGGTTGGTGCCTGCCAAAGACTGTCTACCTGTTGTTAATCCACTCAGGAAGCCTTAGGGGGAGTTACCCTGAATACTCAGATGATGATACCCCAAAGACAAAGATGGTACAAAACTTGGCCAAGACCACATGGCAGAACCATGATAAATACATATCCATTGCTGTTAATGTAAGGCCAGGGCCTCCCCAGAAGAATTCTGTCAATTATAATAAGAAACACCGGCAAGCATTTCTCAGCTTCCAAGGATAGTTGTACATGCTGAGTGGACTTGTGTTACAAGGTACAATGTGGGTGTGCCAAGTTGGGTTAATTTCCCACAGCAAGCATTTAAGGAGACCAGCATCTAGTTCCTGAACTCTGGGAATCCAGTCAAAGAGAGGGAGGAGGAAATAACCTGAGCCAGGGAGGTCAAGATCATGATGGAGAAATCTACAGAGACAGCTGAACCAAGCTCATAGGAACTCATGAACTTTAGACTAACAGCCGTGGAGCCTCCATGGGACTGAACTAGGCCCTCCTTATGTGAGAGACAGTTGTATAGCTTGTACTACCTAAGGGGCCCCTGGTAGTAGGACCAGATCTATCACTGATGCCTTGGCTACCTTGTTGGAGCCCATTCCCTGAGTAGATGCGGTACTCAGCCTTACTGCAGGGGGAAGGGACTTGGTCCTGTCCCAACTTGATGTGCCAAACTGCATCAACCCCCTTTGGGAGCCCTTACCTGTTGAGAGGAGTAGATGTGGTGGTGGACTAGGGTGGAGAGAGGCAAGAGAGAGGAAGGCCTTTAGTTAGAATGTAAAATAAAATATAAAAATCAATAAATACTTTAAAAAATTAAAGTGAGACTGTAAGGAGTACGGTTTTTTTCCTCCTGCCGCCACTCTTGTCCCATCGCCGTGCCTGCCCCAATTAACACACAGAGACTCTGTATTTGATATGATGCTATTGGCCAGGTGCTAGTTTCTTATCGGTAGCTCTGTCTTAAGTATTAACCCATTTCTATGTATTTCCATGTGGTCTCCTTACCGGGTAGTGAGGCAGGCATCTGGTCTCCCCAGTCTCTCCATGCTGACTCCTCCTCCCTACTTCCTATTTCCTCCTTGTCTCCTAGTCCCTCCTATCTTCCTTTCCTATTGGCCAGCAGTGCTTTATTTATTAACCAGTATGAGAAATATACAGGATGACATCTCCCATCATGAGACCTACAGGGGATGGGAAGCCGACACAGTGGAAGAACATGGGCACTGCCTGGGATTTGCTCTCCAGCATCATAGAAAACACACAACAGGAAAGAAGCCAACATAGTGCTTAGCATGTGTTCATGTGTAAGCAAAAAAACTGAGGTGCCCAGCGCCCTATGCCAGTCTGTCCTTCTACCTTCCCGAGGTGCAGTTTCCTCCGCTGTGGAATAAGGACTAATGTGCTACTTCTTAAACTTGTGGTGTCCTTTTTGAGAGGTGCAGAACTTCTCAAATGGCCATGCAGAGTGCTTGTCTGCTATGAATCCATTTTGTGTATAAAAAAAAAAAAAAAAAAAAAACAACAACAACAACAACAAAGTCAAGTGCACTAAGTAGAATGATTTCTTCAGGTTTGGGTGATGCTAATTATTAGCTTTGAGAGAAAAACCTTCTGAACTCAGAATTCCTTCTGTGTGGTGCCTATCAGCATTTGTTTCTCAAGAACTTTGAAAAGGCTTGAAACAGGTTGGAGGGTCCTGGGATTTGAACAGGCATCTGTAAATGTTGAACTCCCTCCTTAGCTGTACCAGTTCTTGCCACATTTGAACTCCAGGGACTAGAGACCCACTCTGTCTTGTTCCCTTGTGTATTCTTCTCTTTTAGAGACTTATTTTTATTATTTATATTTGTCTGTATGTGTGTTTAAGTGTGAGTTTATGTCTTGTCTGAGGGTGTCTTCAGAGGCCAGTTTGGAAGATTCCCTGGAGCTGGAACATTTACAAGCTTCCTTATAAGGATGCTGGGAAGTAAACCAGGTCCTCTAGAAGAGCAGCAGTCACTCTTAACCACTGAGCCATCTCTTCCTGCCACCCCTGATATGTGCTCTATTGTATTGATATAGTAACATTTTCATGAATGGATGTGTAAATGTGTGAATGAATGAACTGATGAATGAATGAAGCTCAGAGTGAACCCTGCTTGCTCACCCTCCCCTCTGCCCCTAGGTTCCACAAGACTGGTTGGAGAACACCAGTGCCCTTGGGAAACTCAATGTCAGGGCTGCTTCTGGGGCTGGAGTGTCACCTCTGTGGGCACCTGCTTTTCCAGCAGAATTTTCAATTTTCAGCCTTTACAGTTCCTTTTGCTGCTAGGCAGGAAACAACTGGATATTTCTTTTGCTGTGTATTTTGAACAAGATATTACTGAGTTATCTAAGTAGATGTTGCACCTGGATCACTAGAGCTTAAAGACTGTGGAGGACACTGATTGTCATGTGTGCCAATCAAAAGTAGAGATGGGGTTGGGAGGCTACCAACTGTGGTATCAATCAGAAGCAGTCATGGGTGGAGTGTTGATTGTGATGTGACTGTCTCTGTGTTCATTTAGAACAGGATTTCATGCAGGTATCCATGGGAAACATAATAAAAATAAAAATGTATGAACGTAGTAAGGAGGAGTTACGTGGCTAGTGTTTCACCATTCTACACAAATATTCCATGGCTTCCTTACTGCAGCATCATAGCCGCCTACTTCTCTGAGAGCTTCTTCCAGAATATCTAGCAAAACTGTTCAGCAGAGCTGGTGTGGTGTTGGTGCCTCAGAACACACAGCCACATGTCTCAATCCAGTTCTTATGACCAAAGCAACAGTTCCTCTCCCAAAGCAGTGGAGTGGACAAATCATTGCTGAGTCCTGAGCTGGGTAGTGGTGAGAATGCATAGTATCAGCCTTGGAGGTGACCATAAAGTGCCTGTCACACGAAACTGAGACCTGAGATTCCAGCACCCACATAAAAACCCAGTATCACCACTTATACCAGTAACCCAGGGAGGTAGTATAGAAATGTGGCATCTATGAAGCTCTCTGGTCAGCTGGTCTAGACAAGTGGTGAACTCCAGGCTCAATAAGAGAACCTTTATCAACAGATAAGGTACAGAGTAACCTAGGACCCCACAAACGTGCACACAAGTACATGTGTGCCATACCACATATACACATCCACTACACACATGTGCATGCACACACATATAAAATGCACATCACAAAGTGCAATGGGTGTTTTTAATACATTCTATAAAATATACCAAATAAAGTTAACAGTCATGATTCTTCCAAAGAATTGTCACTTAATCAAACTAGAAATTGCACATTCTCATGCTATGGTTGTGCCTAAATCTTTTGAGTAAAGTTTGCTTGTAAAAGCTGGGAAGATAATTCAATTAGTCAAGTGCTGTCATCAAAGCACAAAGATCTGTGCTTAATCCCCAGTGTTCATGTAAAAATTCAAAAAAAAAATTACTCTTGTAATCCCAGCACAGGGGGGGGGGGGGAGAGAGAGGAGGACCTAGAGCTCCTTTGCCAGCCAGCCTAGCCTACTTGGTGATTTCCAGGCTAATGAGAGACCATGTCTCAATAAAACGGGATAGATTACTACTCAGGAATATCACCTGCAGTTGACTTCTGTCTTACACACACACACACACACACACACACACACACATACACACACACACAAAAATGGCCCTGTATATAGTTGCACACATACACACATGCCTGTTTTAGATGAAAGAAACTTAAAATAGTTAGTTGGTTTGTTAATGGGTAGTTAATATGCACTCAAGAGGGGAATGACAGCCATCCTATTTAAATGGCACTGTTTCCTAATGAGATTTCTTGAGTGACATAACTTACTAAACAATGAAGGCACAATATAGCCTGAAGCATAATGTTAGGTTTGCTTAGAAGTAAAACTTGCTTAGAAACCTTCAGTTCCTAAAAAGAGAATTATCTACTACAGCCTAACCACTTATTTTAAGTACGATTTTATTAGAACACCCTGGTGCCCATTCATTTAGAGGTGGTCTGTGGCTTATTTCACACAACAGAGAAGTTGATTCAGGTGCAGAGGGTTGCAGCCATGAAGACTAAGCCCCAACTACACAGTGCTTTATAGGAACCCCATAGATTTGTAGAGAGCAGCAAGGATTACATGACTGAAGCCTTCATTCTAAAGATGGGCTTATTGGAACAAGACAAGTTGGGAATTGCCCTGGACTTGGCTTTTCTGATCTTTATATACTAGTTATACTAGTTGTTCATGAAAAGCAGAGGGAGGGTAAGATTTGGTCCTAGATCTAGAAACAGCTAATTGGAAGTAGCCATCCAAAATGGATGGGGATGTCTTGGTGCTTACTAAGAAGTACAATGACTAATCTCCCAGGGACATGAACAAAAGAACCCCTCTGTCTGTGCCATGCCATATGTTTCTGAGAATTATAATGCTAGTTTCTTCCTGGAATATTCATTGTGTAATGTACTTTATCACTGGGTCTCAACGGACTATGTAAGACCCTCAGCAGGAACATTTATTTAGAGCCAATCAAGTGATTGACAGATCCTGCACAATGTTAAACTCAGCATGCTCTACCTGCAAATACTTATATGGAATTTCACTGGATTCATTGGTTATAAGATTTTTTTAAATAAAATAACTTCATGGATCAAGGTGGGCACAGGATGGTATAAGACGAAAAGTCACAAATGCCTTGGCTTTTATGGACCCAACTGAGAGTCTCCCTGTTTTATGCTTGTGTTTTGTGCAGCTGGACAATCCAGATGAGCAGGCAGCCCAGATCAGACGAGAGCTGGATGGACGTCTCCAAATGGCAGACCAAATAGCCAGGGTAAGGGACTTCACAGGTTCTTTACTGGGATTGAAAGACCTGCAGAGCATGGACCCTCACGCCCCAACTCAGGAAAAGTGTTGCCCAAAATCACTCACGAGAAGTGGTCTTGATGTAAAAGCATGAGGTCTTTTATATTCCAAGTGCACTGGGGTCCACAGTCATGTGCCACACAGGGGTAGAGGACTGAGGACCCTGAGTATAGAATTGAGACAGCTTTTATAGGGTTACAACAAAGCCCACGCATCATAAACCAATCATCTCATAGCATCCAGAGCCCACGCAGTCGGGACCAATTAATTTAAACCATCCAATCCCAGGCTTTATAGACCAATCAGTTTTCTATAGCCCTGCAGGTCTGCATTTGCGCAGGCTCCAGGATAGGGTGACAAAGCTCATTTCCTGTACTCACATACTCACAGGCCCTATCGTAAACAGCAAAGAATGTGACTTTTCACCTATTTACTGGCTGAGGGCAGGGTCTTGAATTTAAGGTTTAAACTTCTAGCTTCCTGGGGTCATTGGAGAATTAGGTTGTATTTTCCATCCTTATAGGATCAGGTCAGGGTCCCACCCAAGGAGTGCACTGACTATTAAGGCCTTCAAAAATTAAGGGGAGGGACTGGGAGCAGAGCTCAGGGTATGTGGCCCTGGGCTCTATCCTCAGCACTGAATAAACAAAACCAGACATGGGAGTGCACACCTCTAGTGCCAATATGAAGTAGAGGCAGGAAGATTGGAAGTTCAAACTCATCTTTGGCTACATAGCAAATTTGAAGCCAGCCTTGGCTTCATGAAACTCTGTCAAAAGAAAGAGAAAAGGGAGGGGAATGGAGAGGAAGGGAGGGAAGGGGAAGCAAACCTTGGTTGTTCCAATAACCTTTGGTGGGAATATGGCTCACTGTGACAAATGACCAGTTGCCATTCTAAAACCCAAATGTGACCATCTAAAACAGAGCTTCAGAATCCCTCAGCAAAAGCTCTGTAGCTCCAGGACATTATAACCACTTCCAAATGACATCCCAGGCTCTGAGGCAGCAGAATGTGACCTCCTTTATTTATCATCATGCATCACATGCTACCACAGCTCCAGGGACCCAGCCACAGAATGTCTCCCGCTGAAGATACCAGACCTGTTCCAGGCTCTGTGTCTTTGTGCCCACTGCTTTCTTAGCCTGGGAAGCTCTTTCTTCTAACTTCCACTCAGCAAACCCCTTCCTTAGCCTTCAGCATTTGACCTCAGACATCTCCCTGAGAACTTAGCAGTTCTTGAAGCATTCCACCTGCAGACACTTGCTTACCTTTACTGAGTCTCCTGGGAACAGGCCTTGTCTAAACTTGAAATCCTATCTTACTGTTGATATCTATTGCTTGCTATCATCTGTCTTTTCCTGGTGTTGACATTCATGTTATGAATAATTAGTATTCATGCTAGTAGCATTTACTGGGTCCTGACTATGTCAGACACAATGTTTACATGCTCCCTCTGAGTCAGTAATTATAACATCTCTCTAAGGACATTTTGTTTATCATCTCTGCTTTAGAGAGGGAGGTATGCAGACTATGCAAGATAGGCACTAATGAAGGAGCTGTGCTGGATTCTCATCTGAGGTCTCATGCTAGTCAATTTTTATAGCTATGACCAAACAGTCAAGAAATTACTTCAGAGAGGAAAGATTTATATTCTTCTGTGATTTCAGAGGTTTCAGTCCTTGAAACACTACTTGGAGTCTGAGCTGAGGCAGTAAGGGCATGTGGTAGAGAAGTCTGCTCTCCTCATGCCTTCCAGGAAGCAGATAAACAGGAAAACTTCAAGAACAGGTACCATTCAAAGATGTGTCTTGTTTTCTTTTTCTGTTGCTATAAAATTAACCCAACAAAAGCAACTGAAAGAGAGAAAGGGTTTATTTTGGCTTGGACTTGTAGAGCTATGTAACCCATCACAGTGGGGAAGAGATGGCCATGGGCAGGGGAGGTGTGGTGGCAGGAACTGGAAGTTAGGTGCTCACATCATATTCACACTCAGGATGGAAAGAACAGAAAGTAAATCAAGGCTGGAGCCTTATGGCCTGCTCCAGTGACTCATTCTTCAGCCAAGGATCCATTTGCTAACAGTTCACCACCTCCCCGAGCAGCAAGCACCACAGCTGGGGACAAAGTGTTCAAACGGGTGAGCCTCCCGAGACATTTAACATTCAGAAAAACACCACCAATGATCTAATTCCTATAATATAAACAGGCCCTACCTTCTCACAGTCCATTCGGCAGTGATTTCATTAATCCATTAAAGAAGCCAGAGCTAGTATGATCCAATCACCTCTCAAAAGCCAGAAACCAAGTCTTTAATATTCTCAAGCCTTTAGACAGACAGGTTTATATTCAAACTGTTAGGCCTGTCGAAAGGGTTGAGTTAGTTACCCCAGGGAAGAGTTTAAGGATGCCCCCAAGAAACTTCTAATTAAAAATAATAGTTTATGAAATACATGCAAAGCACAGCTAATGTCAAACATCCATTACAAAGTGTCAAACATTTCTACCACCCACACTTCCCTGCTGACTGTGGCAAAGATGGAAGGCTGTTGGAAGGGGCAGATTGGCGGGCAGCAGAGAGCCTCATGCTGCAATTCCCTGCTACAGAGAGAAGGATCCCAGGGTTTGGCTATGTAAAAAGGAGTCCTACAAGATGAAAAGCTGAGGAGAGATTCCCGGAAGGAAACTCCTCTGTTTAGGGTCCATTTTACTGAAATGTTTGGCATCTTATTTTTTGAGTACCTTTAAAGTTTATAGTCAACATCAGTCTGGTGGCTGTACATAATGTGTAGCTATGGGTTTGGCTAAAAGTAGTGTGGGAGGCTCTTGTGTTTTGAAATCTGCTTCCCATGGAGGGAGTAAACAACACTAGGTTTTAGAATTTCCCTCTTCTGTAAACTCAGAGTCTTCTTTAGTAGATTTTCTGGAAAAGTGAGGCTGTCTGGAGCATTTGCCTGCCTCAGATAACTATCACCTCCTCATAAATAGTTCATACAACTTAATTTGTTTTGGGGAGGTTTTTTTTTTTTTTGCTAAATATTATAATTCAAAAAGCTAATGTTAGACTCTAATGTTAGACTAATTTTAACTTTTCAAAACTGTAGATTAGGAGTTGATTACTTTAAGTCAATATGCTTATCTCTGGAGGGAAATATTATCTCTCCCCAGGCTACATGGTAAATATTTCCATCCAAGGGAAATAGTAACAACTTTAAACTAAGCTTCCTTAGAAAATGAACCAGGCAATTCAAATGACTTCTGGTCCTTATTTACTAAGAATAGAGTCAGTTCAGACTTACATGCAGGGTCTCCAAAATGTTACAGGCCTGAAGGGTTCCAATGTGGTGTCTTCTCATTTTCTATTATCTGTTCTCCTAGAAGCTGTCTATCATCTTCTGGAATGCTCTTTCCTGCCATTATCACCCCTGTCATAGCTCACTTGGTCCTGACCTTCTTCGCTCTACCACTGAGCTTTAGTCACAGATCTAAACTCAACTGATCTAGAATGACTCCTTCATTCAAGCGGAACTAAACATGACTCTAAGCCTTCCCTGGACATGACTAATGGACTCATAAATGATATCTGATACAAACTAAACTAATGATGCCCTTTCTTGGATACTGGGGCAGCAGGCTAAAGATGATGATGTTGGTAGAAAGATGTCTACAGAGAAACACTGGAGGAATAAATGCACAGAAAAAGGCAGTCAGGGAATCCATTGTGATACCAAGGAATAGTGTCAATGTCTGCGTGTGTGATTCTAGGAATGTCTGAGTTTTAATTGTGTGATGACTTTTCCCTCAAAATAGTTGGGTCTACCACATTAAATAAATATGAAGAAGTTGCATACCAGCTAGCTCTTGACAATCTTAAAAGTATGTACTTCTACTTATCTTCCTTTGACATGCCCTGGTTTTCTATTTTTATCTGTTATGGACATCACAGTGAATTTTAGTGAGGATGTGCAGTTCAACCCTTATGGCTGAAGGTCAGTTCCTGTATATGTTACAAACAGTTGCTGCCGGGTACCAATCCACCCATCATATTCAATCCACTCTGCTGTCTCCTGTGATGGATTTATGAGATTGGTTGAATACTTCTAACTGCAACTTAGAGGCATGAACTAAAGAAAGCTCATGTGAAAGAAAGGATAAGTGCAAGAACCAAGAAGAATAGCCAGACCTCTGGCAAGAGGACAAGGAGGGACAGGACTCTGTCTTCTGTATCTGTGTCACATTGGTTATCCATTCTTCCCCATATAAGCCAGGTGTCCTGGATCCCCAGATGGGATGGCTGTCTATCCCACAGCTTCTAAATATACCAAAGGGAAGCCATCAGTCCCTCATCTACCTCTCCAGATCCTTTTCCTTTCTCCTTGTCTCCTTAACTCCTTCAGACTCACAGCATTAAGCCTAGGATTGGCCCAAGTTGGTTCAAAGTTGACCCTAATACAGTCAACCAGCTCACTGAGGAATAAAAACAAGGGCCTCACTGGACACATGGGTGCTGGTAATGTGCCCTTAGGGTGAGGTGGTCCCAGATATGCCTGGTATCATTAACTACCCTTGGTGTAGTGTTTACTACTCACCACTGTCTTACACTTTTTTCACATGATAATCCTCAAATGCTCTCAGTACCTGTGGACAAGGTAGTTCTCTTTCAGCACAGTGGCATCAGAAGATATAACTAAGGTTACTCTGATTAAAAACTGTATTCTTGACTAATTTGCTTTCTAGCTTTTCTGAGTTACTTCTCAAATTCAGGTATTCATTTCCCTTCTGACCCAAGTCTGAGGATCCAATAAACCTTTCCTTCAAGTTTTCTTCTATGTCTGCTAATGAGCCCTTTATTTAATGTTCTAGGCACTGACTTTGAGATTTCACATTGGCTGTCACTTAGACCTGTTACAAGCAGTCCTTGGAATTGCAATAATTCTAATTCTAGTAATTGTAGAAAGCAAAAAGAAGAAAAGTTCTGTCTTCAGAGAAGCAGGAGAAGCCTCCAGGACAGGACAGGAGGACCTACCCCCACCTTCCTCTCTCCCTGACAGCCACCATTCCAGCAAATAGCTCTCCATCTTCATTGATGTTTCTGCATCCCCTTCAGTTTACATAGATGCACAAGGGAAGTAGCCACGATAGGTAGAACTCTCTCCTGGGATTCAGAATGCTCTCCAATATGCTATTTGGACTCTGAAAATGGGACTGTACAGCCCCTGCTGTTTCTTCTGGAAACATTCTCACCATCAGATGTATCAACAGTCAGCATGTGTGTGTCCTCTCTGCTTGAGACAGAAGGAAGGCAAGAGTGAGTCAGCCAATGGCCATGCCCTAAATGGTGAACTGTAAATTCAGTCACACCAGCATCCAGAAATATCTGAGGATGGAGCTGCTCCAGAACACAAGCCAGGTGTGGCTTTGCCAAGCACCACTTACATTCCCTCAAAGACTCGAGTCAGAGATCTTAACACATTTTTTTCATCTCATATAAAAGACTTTTTAATCCCTCTTCAAACATTTTCCCCAAATCCTCTCACACTGATATGAAAGGACTCCCACATTTCACCTAGAAATGAAGTCTAAAGTATTAAATAGTGATCAGAAGTTGACTTTAGGGCTTAAGCAGGCAGCCTGTGGCAATAGCTCAGCTGTGATACTTGCCAGCTCTTCTGACCATATTTGGGGGTGAAACTCCACAACTGTCCATCTGGTTGTATAACACCCACAGTAGAGTGTTGTGATATCAGCTACCAATGGTGAAAAGCAAAAACACCAGTCATTCTCAAGCCATCATTTACATGTGTCAGTATGGGGTTGGAGATGATGCTCAGTCAGTAATATGCTGGCCTAGCATGGATGAAACCTGATTTCAGTCCCCAGTAGTTCATAAGTAGGGCATGATGGTACATGCCTGCAATCCCAGATTTCTGGAGGTGAAGGCAACACAATCAGAAGTTCAAAGCTATCCTCAGCTACATATCTAGTTTAATTTGATGGAATTCTTTTTTGAAGCTCTACTCTGTACAGAGCAAAGCAAAATCTCTGTCTTATACCTGGACCTGTTATAAGTATCAGTTAAGAATAATATCCAAATGTTTCCCTGACAGCAAAGTTTGGTCTACACATTGCTATGCATCAAAGGGCAATGGAGGTCTCCCATCAGAAGACTATGAGAGAGTCTCAGCTTGCGAGCTAATGATGCACTTGGCACTCACCTTGTGTTATGTGGCATCACAAATGTGTAGTGCACAGTAGTGCAGTCACATGATTGCCTGAATAGATGCATGTAGGCAGATCTAACCGTCACCTGTATCAGGCAGTGAAAACCAAGGAAACGCTGAGTCTGAGGAAAATACTTAAGTGCTCAACAGATACCCTGAAGCCATTCCAAGTGGAAGGAATGCAAAAAAGGAAGGGAATGCATCACTTTAGGGCAGTTGAAAAGATGAGGGCAAATATGGAAAGGAACTGACTCTGAAAACTATCCCTGACTCCAGAACGCTCCTAGCATCTTCTATGCTGATTGTGACAAGCCCCTGCCAAGATAGTCTTTCTTTCAGCTGGTGTACCTACCTACCCCTCCTCATCACTGCACTTTACCCCACACAGTGCATGTTGATTAGGAAATGGAGGAGCAGCCACTGCTGTGGAGGAGTTGCCTATAAACAACCTCTGCCGATCAAAAGTTGAAAAATAAAATGACACAGGGTGCTCATGCAGTGGGGTGTCACCACAGCACCTCAGCTCTCACTCTGCTGACTTTGGGACCAGATAGACCTGCTCATTATAGCTTCCAGGGTCTTTGGGGCCAGTCTCCTGGGTTTTATACCAAGCTCCACTTATAACTGCCATAGCTCTCCTTCTCACTTGCTTTCAGGAAGATGGAGAGAAATAGTAGCCATTGTCTCACTAGGTTGCTAGGAAGGATTACAAGAAGTACATCATGTGACCAGTGAGGAGTACAAAGAATGCTGTAAATGTGAGCTAACCTGACTACATTTACGGCAGCCATTGTTGCTTTCACTAGTAATTCTTCTAGTGATGGTGGCAGCATAGCACTTGGTATGTGTGTGGAGAGAGGGAGACAGACAGATGAGACTGAAGCAGTGATCAGTAAGTACCCATGTTTCTTAATGTCTTTTGCTTTTCATGGGACCTCTATGGGATTTGTTATATTTTCTACATTTCAAATCTGAAAGCAAACCCCAGCTAGTTGGAAAACATCACAAAGACATCAAGTATCAACCCAGGATGCAGAGTTGAGTTCATTTTGTTAATGTATGCTAGTTAAGGTTCCTGATGCCTTCTTTGGATTTATCTATAATTTTGTGTACTCCATATTATCTAATAGGAGACTTTGTGGCAAGTGTTCCTATGATCATCACCACCCCAGCTGACACCTCACTTCCCATTGAAATCACAGCATCAGAAACAGGAGGGGGGCCCAGGAAGTATTGGGGAGCTGAATAAAATAGTTGCAAGACTGTTGGTGAGCTCCTCTGTCTAAAGTGTCTTTGTGTCATCTTGCTCCTGATCACTTAAGGATGTCATCTGAGCCTTTGGGCACCTCTTTCAGTGATAATGGCCTTGTCAGCTTCAACACAGAACCCATTCATTCTTTCTGAATAAACAGAAGGAAAAGCCAATGGTTGGAGGGTCTTATAGTGCTTACAGATGCTAACTTTAGAGATGGTTCAATATTCTACTAGTGTGGCTGGACATGGTTAACCTTGGTGACTGCCCTCACAGAACAGTATTGTCAGGTCAACAGAAATTTTCTTTGAAGGACTCCATCACACCCACATACTGTCTTTCATGATGCAATATGAATGAAAAACTCTTGTTGCCATTTTTATGCCTAGAAAGGGGACAATGGAAAAGGGCAACTATACTTTTCTTATCTGAGAACAGTTACAGCTTTGAAGAGTGTTTGTAATGAGCCTGCCACTGAAAATTTCCTCAGGAATCACAGCCTAGATTGACAGGAAGCTATTTCTTCTCAAGGTTCAAGTGCTCAGAGAAGGAAAAAAAAATGGCCTCATTTTCCCTTGCAGGCTTCATCTTTATGAAGCTCTTTTTATGATGTCATTTGAAACTGTCCAACTTCTGGGAAGAGTGATCATTCTTTGGGGTTTCCAGTGTTCTCATGTAAAATTGGGTGAGATATAAATCTGCAACAGAATAGTGAGGTCTGCAATCATTCACTTGGTCTTCTTCCAATATGTCAAGACAGAAGGACTAAAGGAATGAAGTGGGCTGGGAAGATGGCTCAGTAGCATTTTCACAAATATGAGGATATGAGGACCACAACACACATAAAAACAAGTGTGGTAGAGCATGCCTGTCTGTTTCAAACTTCTTATAGCAAGCCGGGAGGGAGGTGGGGACAGGAGAAACTGCAGAAACTCATGAACCAGCTAAACTGGAAGCAATGGTAGTTAATAACAAAGAGACCCTACTTCAAAAAAAAGGGAGAAAGTGAAGACCAGCACCCAAGGTTGTCTGAAAACTACTACATGTGTGCCTGCACCCACTTGAACCCACACAGATACATCATGCATGCAAGCATATACACCATACACACACACACACACACACACAGAGAGAGAGAGAGAGAGAGAGAGAGAGAGAGAGAGAGAGAGAGCCTTATGTCCCAAGGAAGTATGTGACCAAAGAGTCCAGACTTGATGAACCCTCTCAAGGCTGTCCAGCCAAAGACAAACTATTTCATAAATGCATCTACTTGGGAAAGACAGCAGCTGGGAATAAAAATGCAAAATCCTATTTACCAACTTCCCCTTCAAATATCCCATGTATACTAACATTTTGACTTTAAAATGAAGATAAAGGTAATAGGTCAGAATATTGTATTTTAAGCTCCTCGCATCTAAACTTTGCCGTTTGTTAGCCTTTTTGTGATACAGGAATTACTCACACCATCAGTCAACCTACCTTGATACTCTTCAACCTCCAGAAGGAGCATTTTTAGAGAAAACGAGGAAACGCTGTGTGGACTGTATTTGGGTATCTAAATCTTCTTGGATTCATGGTTGTCTATATCTTCCACAGGAAGGAGACAGTGCCAGCTGCTCTGTTCTCAGCTAACTCAACCTCAACATAAACTTTCCCTCATTGGTCAGACCCTTAGCCAAATGTCCCTCCTTTATGAAGTCCCACTATCTCTCCCTGAAGCATTCACATCTCTTGCAGGTCTATTGAAATGTTTACATTGATGTCTCTGTATTCATCTTTTCCCAATTACTGTGAAGCCCCGGGAAAATGGTAATCTCCCACCAGAATTGTCCTAGTGACAGGCACAGTGTTCACCGGTTTATTTGTTTTTCTAAGTCAGACTGGCCCAGCACTTGAGTCTCCCTGCCTTCAAGGCTCCGCAGCAAGTTTGTCCCAGTTTTAAGGATCCCTGTTGTCTCCTGATGGAGTTTAAGAATGTGGAAGTTTAAGTGCTGTATGGAAGTTTTAGAGATACTGGGCTTTGGGGAGCCTCTCACATTGACTCACCACTGAGTTCTGTCAATACCATGACTGCATTTCCACCCTGCTGCTCTCACATCCACCCACAATGTGCTTAGAAAGGACCACACAGTGTGAGTACAACCCTTAGGCAGGAAGGATGCAGAGGTTCCCAAAGGAACTAAAACTCTGAGGTTGCTGAGTAGGTTTGAGACACTTGTACTCATTTGCCATGGAAAAGCACAACCCCAACGTTCTTCCAAAACTTAATTCATGATCACCTCACTTCCCCTCACAGCTAAGTAAATATTTCATATAGACTTTTTGACAAACCATTGACCCAGTCACTCAATTCATGTGTACTAAATGCTTACTAAACGTTAAACACTATGCTGGATATCAAGATTTTTAGTGGGATGTCAAAATGGTATGGTCCTGATTTATAGCCCAGAAGGAAACACATTTACCAAGCAAATATATTTCATAGATAATTCATTGATAATAACTATGTATCGTATTCATGCTGGTCTAGAAAGGAACACTAGAAATGTTCCAGAATATGGATAGATCAAAGTCAAGGAAGCAGCAAGTTCTCTGCCCCCTCCTTGGTCTCTACAGTTATCTTTTCATCGTGTTGTCACATGGAAGAAAGAGCAATCACATTATCTGGGGCTTCTTTCAAAGGCAATCATCGAGTTCATAAGGGCTGTGCCCTTGAGATGTAGTCAATCTCTAGATGTCTCATCATAAATGTAATCATACTGAAGATTAGCTTTCACAATAGAATTGTGTGTAACTATGTGTGTTTCACACACAGCTAGCCACGTCAAAAACTGATGCCCAGAAAGTTGATGTCCAACATTGAGGAGTGTTGCAGCTGAATGTGGAAGAAGACAAAAAGTCTGAGAGTAACCAGGAACAAGAAGAAAAGGACACTAGCTCTTCAGAAACTCCCTCTAGATAGGGGAGACACTGGCACAGCCCAAAGGCATCACTCACCAAGCTTTGTAGGAATATCAGCATGTATTTGAGTAAAATTTATACACTGGCAAGAATAAAATTCTCTTCTGGCCAACTCTTGGCTAAAGAGAATTATTGAAGGAAAAAATGATTCTCAGGTATATTCATTTCACTTCTTTTCCTGTGATAAAAATAATTTTGACAAAATATAGCTTAAAGGAGAAAGGGCTTATTTTAGCTTATAGTTCCAGAGGGGTAAAATCCATTATGGCAGGAAGACATAGCCACAGGCAGGATCAGGACATTAATTGATGGCATTGCATTTACATTCAGGATACTGAGAGACAACAACAAGTGGGACCAGACTATAGAACCTCACAACCCACCACATGCAGGTGGACATTTCTGTCCCCCTGGTCTGGCAGCCACTCAATCCCAAATAAACACAGAGTCTTATATTAATTATAAACTATTTGGCCTATTGCTCAGACTTATTACTAATAAGATTTTACAGCTTAAATTAACCCATAATTCTTATCTGTATTTAGCCACGTGCCTTGGTACCTTTTCTCAGTAAGGCATTTTCATCTTGCTTCCTCTGTATCTAGTTGGGGACTGCATCTCTGCCTTTGTTCTTCCCAGAATTCTCCAAGTCTGGTAGCACCACCTATACTTCCTGCCTGGCTACTGGCCAATCAGTGTTTTATTAAACCAATATGAGTGACAATCCTTTACAGGGAACAACAGCATTATCTCACATCAACCCCCCCAGTGCTCTGTTCCTCAAGCAAAACTCCACCTCTTAGTGGTTCCATATGCTTCCCAAACACCAGCTGGGAATCAAGGGTTCAAACACATGACCCTATGGAAGACATTTTTCTGTTTAAATCACAATACCTAAGAACTGACATTCAAGAGGGAATACGAGGCCATGTGGGAATTAAAAAACAAGTAGAAGTCAAGCTTCATTTCCATGGTTCTTGACAGCTTCTCTGCTTCTCTTGTGGTTTCTCCTTCCTGTGAGACTTCCTCTATTCCTACTTTTCTTTATCCCCGTGTTACAAGCAGTTTTCCCACCAGCCTTGTTCCACAGCCATGTCAGCCCCAAATAACACACACGAGATGCAGAGATGTTGTATTATAAAGCTGTTGGCCTGTTACTAGAATTTCTTATTGACTAGCTCTGTCTTCAATATTAACCCATTTCTATCAATCAAAGTATTTCTACCTATGTGGTCTTATCTTACTAGAGAGAGGGTCTGGACCTCTTCCTCCCAAGTCCCTACATTTTGACTGTCCTCTCCTACATCTTCCAGAATCCTCCTTGTCTCCTAGTCCTGCCCATCTTGCCTTCCTATTTGCCAACGGTGCTTTATTCATTAACCAATAAGAGAAACATGTACAGAATGACATCTCCCATCATCCCCCTTTCTCTGGGACTTGTCCTTCTCTTTTTTGTGGAATGTCTTACTCATCATTGAACTGCTTCAATGGCAGCCAGCGCTCAGTGAAACGGTTGTCTTGTTTCACTTTCATTGATGATGTCCCATTGCATTCTGGATGCTTCTCAAGTCAGTTGCTTAAGACAGTGAATCTGCCTGATTGCTGATCACTCAGCAGAATTAGGTAGTTGACTATGAGTTGAGTATCTGTGAAATAGACATCTTATACCTTGTCACACAGAATTATCAAATCAATTCATGTTCCATGTACTCTAAATCAAGCTCTGTCCCAGCCATGTAGAAGGAAAATAAACTCACACCAAGAGTGTGGATTATGTGCATAGACATCACTTCAGAGTAGTCCAATAAGTCAGACTTTAAGTAGGACTCCTGAGATGAAGTCCTTAATCTCTCATAAAGACAATATATTTATTATCTCCATAAATAATGTTATATAATGCATGATATCTAGATCTTTAGCAATGTTTTGAGACAGAGCATGGAATCAATTTTGATTTACCAGTTAATTTTCCTGTTCATAAGATCAAATATCTGACCAGAATCAAGTTAATGAAGGAAAGGATCTTTTGGTTCATATTTTGAGAGTGGGGTCCATTGGTGGGGAAGGCCTAGCAGCTGGGATAAGAGGTGGCTGGTTCCATTTTTATATAGCAAAGTCCAATTAAATGAAAACAAACATTTATACACAATATTTGGGAATTTGGGCGTCGTTCTTTCCAAACTACTTCCTGCTGATAAGGGGCGCTGTCTTGGGGGAATCAAAGAAGATTCAGATATCCTAGCTGTAGTCTGTAGGGCTGTTTTGTCCAGCTGTTTGGAATGTAGGATCAGCTTGTACTCTGTTTCAGGTGGTCTGGCGTGATCAAACCACATTAGTCTGGAAGGAATCCACATCTTTTCATTGAGAACAGTGAATGTTAATAGTCACTTTTTCCTGTCTAATCAGTCCCAGATACTCACTCATGAAATAGATAGGTCTTCAATTAACCTAAGCCAGAAACACCCCCCCACACACACACACACACACACCATGTGCCCAGAGATTTGTTGCCACAGAGATCCTCAATCCCACCATGTTAGCAATCAAGAGTACCACCACACCAGACTCTGAAAACCAAGACATTGTTAAGCCAATCAGGTCCTTGAGTTGTTTAGACCAGTCTAAATTAGATTCCTTTATAACTCATAAAATAAAAAGAAATCCAAACCGATTTGGCTTGCCACTCATCCCATCAGTAGACTATAGAGTAGGGTTTACAGGACAATTTCGTGTTCCAGCTTGGAAATAGCTATTGGATAAAGTCATCAGTCCAGAGACTATTAAAGGCACTCAGGCAACTTGCAGGTCCAAGCAGACAAGAAAGCAGCATGGTCCAGTCTCTTGCCTGCCACCTGAAGCTGTGAGCCAGGAGGGAGAATGGCAGTGGTCAGTTTTGATGTTCAGCTACCCTGCTCCTTTCCTGAATAACTGTAGCCATGTCTTTCTTCGTTGTTTTCAATTTTTTCCTGAAAATAGTAAGTATTCTTAGAAATAGCCACAGGCTATGGTTGAAACATTTCAAATGGGCTATTTTTAAATTATTTCTATGAAAAATATCTCTACCGAGTTCCAGAAATAGAGTGTACTTTGTTTCTGAACTTAAAAACAAGTTGACTGTGTTTTGACAAAGAAGAAAAAAATTGTGGGAACTGAGACTGGATTTGAAAAAGCATTGTTCAAATCAAATTTTCTGGAGAAAACAGGGGGTGGGGGGGACTGTAATCAAGCATTTTCCTCTTTCTTACTAGATGTTTATCTCTGTGTTCTCCACATTTAGATGGAATATTTTCCTAATATATTTATATAGCACCAGGGCAAATTCATTAATGGTTTATCATAAGTGGAACTCTGATGTGTAAACTTCCTATGTAAGTTGGGTCTGATTACCCTTTTCCCTCTCTTTTGCAAGGAACGTAAATTTCCTAAGTTTGTATCCAAAGAAATGGAGAATATGTACATTGAAGAGCTGAAATCCTCTGTCAACCTGCTCATGGCAAACTTGGAGAGCATGCCGGTGTCCAAGGGTGGAGAGTTCAAGCTGCAGAAACTCAAACGCAGTCACAACGCTTCCATCATTGACATGGGCGAGGAGAGTGAGAACCAGCTGTCCAAGTCAGATGTCTTGCTGTCCTTCTCTTTGGAGGTAAAAAGCCTCAAATCCCTGAAAGTGTACTAGTGTGGTAAGCCAGCTAAGGAAACCTGTGTCCTAAACAACATAACAGCCAACTTGCTTTCCTAAGTAGGACCTAGAACGCTATTAAAATAACAGCTTGCTAGGATATGTCGCCTGGTCAGCAAGTATACCATCCCCTTTGCCAGGAGCCACATTTCTCCTAAGGAACGAAGTGCAATCCAAAGAGCCACCTGCCAAATGTAATTTTGAAATACTTTTCCCTGTCTTAAAATACTCAAGGATTCAGGAAAGATTACATTTTTATAAACCTATGTTGAGAGGGATAATCTAGCACCACTGGAATGAGTTGTAGATTTCTTTTCCCATCATCTTTCCTGGTGGCTGTATGGAAGATTCCCTTGAGAGTGTTTTGGTTTAGGTTATTTCAGCCTCCAAAGTGAGAATCTGCCCAGGCTAAGGCAGAGAAGTACTCTGCATGTCAGAGTATTCCTCTATAATGTCTCTTTATAAACTGGCTCTTCATATTTTCCTATTGCATGAGTCTCATCCACAAGCATCAAATTTCACTGGGAAACTGATTGAGCTCTCAGTGGAGTACTTCTGAATTCCACTTAACCCAAGTCTATAGGGACAAAATGGCACAGCCACTTTAGAAATTAAGGTAGCATTTTCTCAAAAAGTTCAATATACAACCATAATGTTATCTAGTAATTCTATGCTCAGATACCACCCAATAGAACTGAAAACACATGTCCCCACAACTATGTTTAGAAACATAGTCATAATAGCCAAAAATAGTATCACCCTTAATTCAGTAAGTAAAAAGAACACTCACTGAAACACACATTGATATGGATGAACATCATAAATATTATATTTAGTTCAAGAATTCAGATGCAATGCCTGACATGTAGTATTAACCCCACTAATATCCAACATCCTGAAGGATAATCTATAGGATTAGAGAGGTTAGTAGGATGTTATTTAAGGTAGAAGGTAGACATAGGTATACATATGGTGTATTGCTGATATGTGTGACCCAAAGCCTATTTAAGATGATTGCCTCACAACTTGGTAAGCAAATTAAACAGTCATAGAGCTGTATACCCAGAGTGGGAGAACTGTACAGCACATGAAATATGCGTCAGGAAAGCTGTGAGGAAACAAGAGAGCCTGGGATATACTGCTGTTTGAGCACAGGGGCTATTTGATTTGCCATACTCAGGACTAAACATAGGCTTTGTGTGTTCTCAACAAGGCCTTTGCTACTGCACTATTGTATGGCTAGTCTTTACCTTTTATTTTGAAGGTCCCCCTAAGTTGTCCAGGCTGGCTTTAGATTCACTGTATAGGCCTGTCAGGCTTTGAACTAGTGTCTAGTGCCTCAGCCTCCAGAATAACTGGGATGACAGACCTGTTCCAGTTAGTCTGTACTTCAAAGTTAGAGAACCACGTACAACTTATCAAAATTCAATAGCACTCAAAACGCACTCACGCACACACACACACATTTATAAAACTAACATAAAATCATACACATGTGATAGTTTGTTCCCTCAAACATTTATTATTGATTCATGGTAAAATGCTCAAAATCTTTTCTTGTGCTAGAGAAAACGGGGAAGGAGGATGGAGGGAGGGAAATAAGGAGAAAGGGAAGAGGGAAGGATGGAGATCATAGCCAATCCTATGAGAATTTCCTGGTGGTCATGGATTTAGGGCAATCAAGAGAATAGATCAGCTTTCTTTACATTTAATTAGAATATGGAAAGACTAACATAATCTTATGAACTGCCATTAAGAATGCTGTGGGTTAACTGTGGGTAAATTTTTTTATGCTCAGCACAGATAGAGAGCCCTTCTTCACATTACAGTGTTTCCACATGGATCTTAATTAAATATAGAACTCTTTGTGTGAAAAAAATCATCAGTGTAATCTCACAGAAACATTCTTTTTTAATTTCTTTAAGTACTGCCACCTGAGGTACTGAATGCTGTTGCTTAGGTGTCTTTGAATTTGATTATTGCCAATTAAAGGTGGCAATTTATTCCCTACTCCCTCATGTCTTCCAGCAGATGGAAGAAGAAAAAAAGTATTTTATTGACTTTCATGAAGCTTTTAAGAATGTAATTTTCTAATTCATTATTAGTTCTCAATATTAAACAGCTGATTGTCTGAAATATAGGTGTAGGCAAGACCTTGGCAGTACTCTATGTAGGCAGGACTCAAATGCCTTTGCCTTCTAAACATGAGTGCAGACTGCAATGCCCTTGGGTCCCCACACACTTTCTAATTGGAAAACTAAATGGCACACCATAGTAAAACTGCCAGCCAAAGCCTTTGCACATCTATTCGTGGATGTGTTTGGGGAGTACAGTGAGTGAAGGCAACAAGAGCAGGTGGAGACAGGACTGTCTTCACAGCAGTGCAGGCTACAATTCAAATTTGCAGATTGGTGCAAGACATATTTCAAGTAATTAGAGAACAGAATGCCTGGAAGACACAAGGAGAGCAGGCTCAGTTTGCAGCGAGTAGAAAGGAGGCCCAGAGTGCATGCCGTGTTGTGAATGTGGGTGAGGGGAAAGGGGGTGAGTGCTACAGCAAAAGCAACAGGTAATTACAGAAGGCTGCTGTGTGAACACTTTTTGCAAAGAGCCTTTGAGCTGTTTGCAGATGTGCAAACAGAGCCTGACGTGAATCCAATGTAAAGTGAGATCTTTCAAATTCTAAATTGTTCTCTTTCTATCCGTATTCCACATCCTGTCATGTTCCTGGTTCTCCCCCAGTATATAGACATGAGGTAACACGCATGTGTCATATCCCTACTTCACAGGTAAAATCACTGATGTGGGTCCAAAGAGATGATGGTTCAGTGGGGAAAGTGCTTGCCAAACAAGCATGAGGGCCAGATTCAGACATGTAGTATCCATGTAAGTCTGGAAGCTATAGTGAGCATCTGTACCCATCACTCCTACATCAGACAGGGGACTCCTCAGAGCTGGCACCCAGATACCCTGTAGTACACTACAGTGGTCAAAGGACCTTGTCTCAAGCAAGGTAGAAGGCAAAGCCAGACACCTGAGGTTGTCCTCTGACTTCCACGTGAACATCAACACACACTCTCAAGAAAAAGAAGAAAGAAAAAAAGAAAAAGAAAGCTAAGCCCTTGCAGATTTGAAAAGACAAAAACCAGAAGGAACTTAAGTGTGAGATCATTTCCCAGCAACCCAGAAGCTGCACAGGGCTCTTTAAATGAGTGTGGCCCCTGCCGGCATCGACAACACCAGAGAAACCATATGAGAGGAAGAAGCCTGGGATAGGAGGGTCGTGGGGGGGGGGGTGGGCATGGGAGGGAGGAAGAGGGGGAGGGAAGGAGGGAGAGGAAACTGAGATCAATATGTAAAACAAGAAAAATAAATAGACAAAAAAAAAAAAAAGCCAGACACTCAGGAGGGGTGAGCAGGGTCATGTCTGCTTTATAGGGTTAACCAGTGATCCAGATTCATCCTGCTTGAGAGACCGTGGGCTAACTGTGGGCTACCATGTGAACACAGCCTCTCAGGAGCATGTGACATTTTCCTGTACCCACTTCTCTCCCCTCTGTAATGCTGTTACCCCTTTTGTAGAAAGGATGATTTTCCCTGGATGCTTCTCACTGTGGGTCCTTTTGTTCTGATTCTCTTTCCCTTGCTGTCATGGCAGAGTGTACCATCACATTCCTATCAGCATAACAGGTGACTGAATGTGGGGATAAGAAATCCCAGAAGTTGTCAGTGAGTTTAGGCTAAAACAGAGACGGTACAGCCACACATATATAGGGGCTTGAATTCAACAGCCTTGCCAGGCAACGATCATAAATAACTATGAAAGTAATATACATAAGAGTCGGCACAGTTTGTTCCCATCTATTCAGATTGTCGGCATTTCAAAATCAAATTTATGATCATGATTCTGATGGAAAATTCTCTTTTCTAGCAGGACAAAGCAGAGTATCTGGTCACTGAACTGGGGACAGACAAGTGGCAGTGCCCCCTGTGGATTGAGCCTGTGCTCTCCAGGTTGCCATTTACTCCATTGCTTCCTGCCCCAGCTGTGGCCCTGAAGCTGGGGGTGACACTGGCTGATTCTTGGTTCTTCACTATTGCCTATCTTGCTATCAAAAGAAGAGCTAATGCACAAACTGTTTCTACCAGGTGCTGACCTCAAAAGCTAGAATATTTTTAAAGAAAAGGGGACAAGGCCTTTTCTTCCTCTTTGCTCAACATGAAAAAAGTAGCCTGGTTCACCTGACCTGTCTGACCCTGAGAGCATCTGAATTAGCAAATCTTGCTGAGCCTGGTAGGGCAATACCTGAGCCAGACCTATAATCCTAGCTGTTGCAGCAGAGGAGCAGAATTCCAAGTTCAAGGCCTGGGCTACACAGCAAGTGTAAGATCAGCCTGAACAATTAAGTGAGACCCTGTCAAGAAAGAGAGGAGGAAATAAAATAAGGAGGAGAGAGACAGGAGAAAGGAAGGAGGTAAGAAGAGAGAAACAGACATGAGGAGAGAGACAGATAAAAAGGGAAAAGGAGCAGAAGAAAGAAGGAAGGAGGGAGGCTGGACAGTGGTGGCACACACCTTTAATCCCACCCAGCACTCGGGGAGGCAGAGGCGGGAGCCTATCTGTGAGTTCAAGCCCAGCCTGGTCTACAGAGTGAGTTCCAGGACAAGATCCAAAACTACACAGAGAAACCCTATCTAGAAAAAAAAAAGGAGGAGGAGGAGGAAAGAGGGTGGGAAAGGTGGATGCAGGAAGCAGGGACTGAGGGTCTAGCTCAGATGTGATGCTTACCTCACGTGTGCTAGGCTTCTCACTGGCTTCACACTACAGTGGAGTGGATAAATGAGTCACATTGTTCCGTCAGGAAGGCAATAGGAGGCTACACATTCTCCACATTCTCCCTAGAAGGCCCCTGAGTAACTGGTAAAGCCCAGCAGAAGTCATGGCTTCTCTGTTGGCTTCCACTGTAGCTTCCTGTATTTCTCTTTCCGTGAATAATGCTGCCTCTGACTTTGGCACTGAATCCATCTTATGTGATTCTGTTTTCAGGTGGTGATCATGGAAGTGCAAGGCCTTAAATCCTTGGCTCCAAATCGCATTGTATATTGCACAATGGAGGTAGAGGGTGGAGAAAAACTACAGACTGATCAAGCTGAGGCTTCTAAACCCACGTGAGTACTTTCTCAATGGCTGATCTTACAGAGGTTATTGCCATTTGTTTTGTTTGCATCAACTTCAAAAGAAGGGCCTGTTTTCCCAGAGGAGTATAGGAGAACCATACCTTCTTTATCAAACAAGGTGACTTGACTCCAGTTTTTAAACACAGTCTCATGTAACTCAGGCTGGCCTCAAACTCAGTATATAGCCATGGATGACCTTGGGTTTCCCAAGGGTTGGGTTGCAAGATTATGCCACTATGATGCCTGCTTTATGAAGTACTGGGAATCGAACACATCTACAGCCTTGACACCATTTTTATTTGGTAGCTATGACAAGGATCCTGGTTGCTTCAAAGTTAAAAAGAAGAGTTGAAGCAACAGTGCCATTTCTGAAGCCTTTTGCCACATATCACCGGGTATGTGCAAGGTATTGCTGCGCAGTGGAAGGGAAAATGGCCGCTGTGGGCCTAACCGTGCTCACAATTTAGAGGGGACATCACAAATGTGTATTTATAAATATAGTCTGTCTGCCTTATCTGTGGTTTCAATGTCTTTTGATTCAACCAACTGTGGACTGAAATTTTTGACTAATAATAATAATAATGGCCAGGTGTGGTGCCACATCATGCCTTTAATCCAAGTTCCAGGACAGCCAGGACCACACAGAGAAACTGTGTCTTATAAAAACAAAAGACTAGAGAAAATAAAAAGGAATATTGTCTGAGCACAGATTTGTATAGAGCTGTCATCACTCTCTAAACAGTTTCCAGAATGCTTCATTCTAGTGCCTGTGACCTAGAGGTGATCCAGAGCCTATAAAGGAATGGTCATAAGCTATTTGAAAGTCTTCTATGATTTGATATGAAGACTTAAACATCAATGAGTATTCATGAAGGGTGAGTTCAGACCCATTACCCCATGGGTACTTAGGGACAATATAGCTATAAGTAAAGGAAAAGGCAGCTTGAGATACCTTGGGGACCTGAACCAGCTTCTGAATAGGCTTTTGTGTGTGTGTGTGTGTGTGTGTGTGTGTGTGTTGCATGAGACATCTGCTTTAATATTATAAAGTGTCCAGGTTTTGAAGAGCTCATGAATAGCATTTGGTTAGCAATGGCCCTGTGACAAAGAGTAATGCACAGGAGGTTCCATCCAGACTGGAGTTTGTGGAGCAAGGAGTT
Source organism: Phodopus roborovskii (assembly GCF_943737965.1). NCBI lineage: Eukaryota > Metazoa > Chordata > Mammalia > Rodentia > Cricetidae > Phodopus > Phodopus roborovskii. The sequence goes on along the minus strand of NW_026126629.1, from coordinate 1,508,968 downwards.
TGCTAAGCTGGACAAGAGAATGGGTGGTGATGGGAAAGATACTGGAGATGTGCTTGGAAAGCATCTTCCTTCCAGCTGCAATAGAAGAGCCTGGGTGAGGCAGTCCATGAGTTAGGATGCTGGGGCAATGGCTGACAGCAGTGAAGAGATAGATGTCCCATGCCTCACAGAGGGGTGAGAGATCACTGCTCCCTTCCTCACCACCATCACTTCCATCCTTCCTTTTCGAATCTCCAGAATGCCTTTGTAGATGAATGAGCATCTTTAACTTCATGGCTGGCATCAATTCATAAGAGTCATCACAAAGTACCCACCCCTGACTCCTCTCCAAAGCATTAGGAGCTGTTTGGCAGTACATGAATAGCTCACCAGGATGTTCAAACAAACAGTTCAAAGGAAGCACTGTTTCTCAGGCTGGAGAAGGGCTGACGATATTGTGTGCATTCGAGTGGTTCTTTGTATGAACAGGCAATGCCTCAGATGCCCAGAAGTGTGTGTTGGGGTGAGGGACTAATGAGCGCTCAGGAGGAAATGGAGGCCAATGTGACTTGTCACATGCCATCCCCACTATCCCTTTTAATCCTTGTTCCACTTGACGATGACTACTGTTTCTTTTCACTGCCAGTGCTGAAAGCCCAGTGTTTCAAGTAGCCCTATCTTTATCAATGCTGTTGTGCTTTGCTGTTTAAGAGGAGCTTTTTCAAAGCATGTTACACGGTTGGAAGAGTGGGGAGTGGCTAGGGACTTTGTAACATTTCTGCCAAACTTTTTGAAGGAGGAGCTCAGCATGGTGTTAAAAAGGAGGAAGGAGGTTCTGCCTTCCCAATTTGATACTTTGAAATAAAATATCCCCTTTACTAAGTGAAAGGGTGTCAGTTTCTAAGGTAAATAATGATCAGATTTTTAGCCCTTGGGAATATTTAAAATAGAGTTTCAAGATAGAAATTAGTATAAAATGCTTGTTAGTGTTAGGAACGCCTGAAATGGCGTGTCTGCTCACATCTGTGGAGGTTATGGCATCCATGCACATTACCTATTCACATCAAAGTGTGCTTTTGTAGCAAAGAGTGCTCTTCTGAGTCCCCATTCATCAGAGGATATTACAGAACCCTCACAGAGGGTGTGCTGATTTGTTTAATACATACAGAATGCATGCTTCATAATCAAGCTCAAGTCCATCAAATTAGTAAGAGTTACCTAGTGTGCTGTGTTGAGGATCTCACAATAAATCTGCATCCAGGAGGAAGAGACTGTTATGATCAAAACTTGTGGTGTCTGCCATGAGAAAGGAATGGTAGTGGTGTGAGTTAGTCTGTCTAGACTGCTGAAGACATGGGTCCTGATTCTGAGGTCTGTCTATACTTGAGTCTCTTTATGTCCCTTTCTTTGTCCATGTGATACGGCCTTCTTTCATCCTTCACTTGCCCTCTTCCAAGTGCATAATTCTTTCCCCAGAGGTCTTATCTTCTCTTTTGTCATAGTTTAGGGTGGACAGACTTCCTCGGCCTCTGTCTGCTTTAACCTGGAAAGATGAATGGCCTTGTTTGTACAGTTCTACATTCATTTTACTTCTTTCATTTGGACTTTGCTGGGATCTTCTCCATCATTTCTTTCCTTTGGGGATTTTATTTCTTCATCTTCTCTTTGCAATTATCCCAACCGCTGATCTCTGTGTTATTTCTGGCTTTTGATTTTAGTTATTCTAAAGGGAATCTTTCTTTCATTACCTAGTAACCCTGCCTAGGGCAGTCTTATTTCTGCTGTAGCTTCTGAATCATGTTTTCTTCCCACCAGCTGTTGCCCATATTCCCATTTACATGTTTCCAAACCAAAATCCCATTTGAGCCCATTTTGTTACTTGTAGATTCTATCTTCCCAACTACCAAATATCAGCCAGTAGTTACACAGTATATCTTGGTTATCACATATCTACAAGGAATTTGTCTTTTATCTTTTTTCAAGTATAGTTACAAATTTGGGAGGCTGCTATATAACTCAGTTTATGTAACCAGCAATATGGTCACTGTACAGTATACTCAAGAAGAACACAGGCAGGAACTGTAATAGCATAGTCCAATAGGTTTGGGAGACACTACATCTCTTGGTGAACTACTCATCTTAATGGTTTTTAAAGTTAAAGCGCATTCCAAATTTATTTGAACTGATACCTTTGAATGGCCACTGGAAGCCCTGGTCTATATTCCTCAGCCATGGTAATCAAGAATTTGTGCTCTCTCCCACTTGTTTTATCAATTGTATTTCCTCTCTTGTAACCAGGGCAACTTTCACCAACATCTCAGCAAGGTCAGATTGGATCAGTTGCATAATCTAAGTGTTCTGTGTCCATGAGCTAAATGCATTTCATAACAAATGAAAGCATGTTATAATTGTACCATTATGAACGTGGTGGGGGACCTGTCTTTTATACTCACAGATGAGTTATTACCCCTCCTCACTCTTCAGTTTCTTCACATAGCCACTCAGCTCTGTTTTCTTGCTCTTCTGAGTTTTTAAGGTAGTGGGCCAACAGTGGGCCAAAAGTTGCTCTGAGCTAGATTCGCTAGAAATAATGTTTGCATTTACATCACCTTGTTTCTGCTTCTAGTAGAAAAACATGGAGTGCAGAAGCAGAAGGAACAAGAACCTTATGTAAGCCAGTCCCCTCAGGAAGGCACACAGAGAAGGGACAGTCTGTGGTTCCAGGGTCCTGGCTGGATTTGTTCATCTTCTATGGGATGGAGCTGCAGGCTGTGAATGGTGTTTTCCAGGTGTCATTCTTATCTCTGGGAATAATGAGAGAGCTTTAGGTGTTAGCAGCACAAAGCATTGAATGACATCAAATCAAACGGGAAGCAGTTTCTCCTTTCCACTTCGTTAGCAGCCCACCCCACTGATCAGAACTAGGAAGGCATTTTGATTTGGTACTAAAAGGCCTTTGGCACCTGAGCAGGCCTGAGGCTCTGAGTCCCCTGCAGCAGACAAGAGCAGTTGGCATCTCTCTGCTCACACTCCCTGCAATCACTCTTCGTCATTGCTACCGCTGCTGCAGTCTTTTTGCCAACAGGGAAATGCACTTTCCTTTTTAGAGAAGTATGCTAACATTTCAAGGCTGAATTAACTTAAAGAAAATGCATTGAGCGCATAATAACACAGGTGGCACCTAGACAGAATACAGGGTGATCCTGCTGACAGCAATGAAATAGCAAGGTGGGACCTGGCTTGCAAGCCACTCTAACTTGGAAAAGAGAAACAGGACATTTTCCTGAGTAGATGATATTGTCCAAAATCACTTTTTTTTTCCTTTTTTTTTTTTTTCCTTATGTTTGTTTGTTTTTGGTTTTTGAGACAGGGTTTCTCTGTATCTTTTGAGCCTGTCATGGAACTAGCTCTTATAGACCAGGCTGGTCTTGAACTTATAGAGATCTGCTTGCCTGTGCCTCCATAGTGCTGGGATTAAAGGCATGTGCCGCCACCACCTGACCGAAATCACTCTTTCTTGGGAATTTTGCACAGTGCAAGTTTCTGCTCTTAATCTGAGAAGGTTAAATATCGGAGTGTTTAAATAATGTTTCCACAGAAGGACATTTGAATAACAGTGCAGTATTTCTCTCACTTACCTGAACCCACACCCCTCTGCATAAAACCCAAGAGTCTACTAAGCAAGTTCGTTAGCCACGACAAGCCACCACGTGCAGATTCCATTGTTGAATGGATGAGAAGTCATGATCAGATTCTTTCCTGCCATTTCCAGGAGACTGGGAAGGTAAAGTGCCTTGACTAAGAACCTTGCCACATCGCTTGTCTTTTTTCAATGGCACCCATCTGCTGTGTCTTTGTCTAAAAACAAAAAGAGAACGTGCAGTGACTTATATACCACTTTTCTCCTGTGAAATAAGTTCCTCGTCTTTATAGCACAATATAGAAGAGTCAGTCTCTCATGACCGGATTATGCAAAGACAGGGTGTTCTGCTGAGTCACCCACACAATTAGCCTGCAACAAAGCAGCCAGTTTCTTCCCTTTGCTGGTCTCCTGTATCTTTTTCACCACTGTAGCACTTCCCTCCTTATCTTAACCAAATGTTTTCTGGTGTCCAGAGCCTTGGAATGGCTGGCATGGGAGCAGAGCATCTTTGCTTCATGCAATGCAAATGTGAAAAGGAAAGTGTGGTGGGATAGGCATCTGTCTTTCCTCCATGCCATCTTCCCATCTATCCAGCTGGTGCTGGTACCACAGTGGTGAACTGCATGTACCCAGCTTTGGGAGTTTGTGCAACAACCTAACAAAGGGCATCAGCAATGAACACAAATGTAACACGAATAATAAAATCCAGAGACAGACAATGGAGTTCAAGCTGAAGATCAGAGAAGCAAAACAGGCAGCCACTAGCTCTTACCTCTACCTCAGACTGAAAGGGTGGTCTTGTCCTCAGATTGTGTCTCCAGACTGCACTGCTCTTCACCAAATCACAGACTGCTCCAGAGACTGCACTGAGCTTCTTATACTCTCTCTAGTGCTGGGTTTAAAGGTGTGAGCTCTGCTTCTCTTTTAGACTGATTCACTCTCATGTAGCCCAGGGTGGCCTTGAACTCATAGAGACCCATCTGCCTCTGTCTCTTGATTCCTGGAATTAAAGGTGTGTGTGTCATGTCTGCCCAGATTCTGTGGCTGACTAGTGTGGCTGGCTTTGCATTCTTATCTTCAGTGGCTTTATTAGATCATAAATAATATATCACCACACACACACACATGAATGGTATGTAAGACAATAACCAGATTATAAGGCAAATTGTAATCTGTGCTCCTTAAAGAGACAAGCTGCCATACTAGAGATGTGTGAGTACAGGTGACTTAAGTCCCCAATGACATCCCCGGAAGTATAGAATGTTTACACTAATACCCAAAGAACAAGGAAGGAAAGGTCAGTCACAGGAAATGTGTCCCAGGAAGATGGAAGAGCAAGTGCAAAGGCTTTGAGAGCAGAGAGGTCAGCAGAAAGGAAAACAGTACCAATAGGTATTATCCAATAAACTTCCCTATGGAAAACCCAAAGAGCATCAGGACCTGATGTATGTATCAGGATTTTCTGAGCCAAAAGAAGGATGGTTTATGCCAAAGCTCTGGAGAAAGTTTAGGGAGACTTTAGGCCAGAGAGAAGATGTTTGGATTGCTATCTTAAAACACGTAACATTTAAAACATTAGAGTAAACTTGGAATCACAGCTATGTTGGTTTGCAGATACATAGTAAACACATACTGCTGGCCAGGCATTGGTGTGAAAGTGAAGAATCATAATGTTACCAAGATTTAGGCTCAGAGTTTGTATCCTGCAGACCTAACAAGGTGTGCTCATCCACCTGAGCTCAGTAGGATGACAATCAAATAGCAAAAAGCAGGGGGAAAATTTGTATTCAATGTGGCCACATTGGGAAGCGAGACAAAGAGACTCAGTGACCATCTTTGCATTCCTGACATGAGGACTAGAGTTATGCATAACTACACAGTCCTGGTTCCAGTATCTGCAAATTGGCCTGACATATCAGAGTGTGTGAACTCTTTTCCTGGAAAATAGCTGCCTTGTATGGCTGGAACAAGGCTTCCTCCTTTGCCTTCTCCCAGTATGAGATTCCCAGGAAAATCCCAATTTCTTAGGCACCATTGTTTCAGTAGTCTAATGGTCAGAGGGAAGGCATAAGTGTTTCTAGAAGTCACCATTTCTGCCAAGGTGCTTGCAATAAGAGTTGACTTTGGAGTTGTAGAGCCATGAAGCAAAGCAAATGGGAAAGCATGTTGGGATACAATGACCTCTGGGTGCCCATGTAGCTTTTTAGGACTTGAGACCCACACATAGAAAAGAGACAAGGTTGCTTGAGAACAGTTCCTTCCTCCACAGCCCACATCCCACAGTCCTGGAGACATTTAGATGGAAGATGCTGTGCAGTGGAAATCCAGGCACCATTTTTCTCAGTTTCCCTTTCAGAGATAAAGCAAGCTTAGGGGCTTTTTACAGTTAATTAAATCACAAATGGTAAAAGACAACATTGACCTAGAAATTTGTTCTGCCACAATCCCAGAAGACATGTGAGTCCAGAAAGAGTAAAGTTATAACCACCATTCAGGATGCACAGAGACTGCCCTGCCTCTCATGCCAGAGAGCCCAAGTAGGGGCCCAGGGGTTCACAGAAAAACAGTTTCTGTATCAGCTAGAAGGGTAGAGTTTGCTAGCTCAGGAAACAACCAATGAAACTAGAGATGGAGGAAGGGTTATGCTCTGAGAACAGGTTTTGGACAGGAGACTACAGGTTCTGCCTCTGATCTCATCTACAGTTACCCACCCTGCCAGTCATCAGCAGGGCACTAGACTTCCCAGCTTCCTCATGCCCTGATAAGCAGTGTTTCAGATCCCTTCCACCTCACCTACTCTGCAGCTCTCTCGGCCATCTGGGAAGGGGGACATGGCAAGGCGTATCATTAGTTAATAGGACCCTCATCTAAGGCTGAATGATCAAGAGGTAGCTGGATGTGGTAGTCACATGTTAAAACTCCCTCCAAATGTGAAAAAAAAATCTGTGTAGACTCCAACTTCATTACAGCGGTAATAGTGAGTAGATGGAAAACTAAGGATGCGCTTTATAAATTTTTTGTTATTGAATAATCAGAAACAAATGGAAAGGAATATCATCAAGTTATTTACCTGTAACAGTGAGATTCATGCCAGAAATTCTAACCTGTGGTTCTCAACCTCCCTAATGATGCACCCTTTTAATAAAGTTCCTGAAGTTGTGGTGACTGCAACCATAAAATTATTTCCATTGCTACTTCCTTCATCAATGTAATTTTGCTACTGTTATGAAACATAATGTAAATAGCTGTTTTCTGATGGTCTTAGGTGACCCTTGTGAAAGGGCCATTCAATCACCAGAGGGGTTGAGATCCACAGGTTGAGAAACACTGCTCTAGACCTCTCATTTGTAATAGGACAAGAGACACTTGGTACATATTCAATAGTGAATGGGACAACATGTTCACTGCCATGGATGAGAACACAAAGTCAGAGTAACAGAACCATATTCCTGCCTCATCCATGTGACCTTAGGCCAATAGCCTAACTCACAAAAATTAATTAATATTCTTTAAATACTGTCAATTTCATAGAAGTCATTTTGATATTACAATCCTGACTTTAATACTGTTCAAGGGAGGAAGGGGAGATGGGAATAAGAGGTAGGTGGCTTAGATCTAAAATAGTAACCATTAACATTGATTTAGTCATTCTCCTGACTAGGGGCCAGGCTAAGACCTACACGATAACTGCTGTATCCACTTGCTAATGGAAATACTGAGGTCCACTGAAGTTACATGAGTTAGTCAAAATGGCACTGATAATCAATATCTGAACCAAAAAGCAAACACAAAATAGTACTTTTCTCTATCTTGTTATCTTGCCGTCCTAAAAGCCAGGGAAGAAAGGTGTTTTTAAAATAGGATTGGGCATTTAGAAAGACTCTAGAAGGCTCGTTTTCTTCTACAGACTCAGCACCCTGCAGGTGTTTCAAGAGCAATGTCCCTGTGGTCACTCACTCAGCACAAAGCCTCCAGCAGGTATGGAACTCAACACATGCACATCAGCACTGCTCCCGTCTTCAAAGATGAGCCAGAGATGCTGTAAGGCCATCAGTAAGCTCCAAGGGAGCCCCAAATATGCTGAGTCCTCACGAGAAACATTACAGCCTCAAATGCTCCACCATTCCTTTAAAACCACTGTCAGTCACAAAGCTAGAGGTGCCATATGGTCAACAGACAGACCCAACCTTAAGTCCTACCTTCCCCATCACCAACTGGATAGCCTTAGGCAAGTAGATGTTCCTCTCTTTTCTTCAGTTTCTCCAAATTTGACAGGAGGGTAACCTGCCTGCGGGATTATAACAAATACTATTGGGCTGACTGTTAACAGTCAGCCTCAGCATGTTGCAGGGAGTAGTGTTAGCCAAAATTGCATCATGGTCTCATTAAGGTCCTCAAGGTTATATTAAATCAATGGGCCAAGGACTTGCTGAAAAACTCAAAGTTCGTTCTCCATCATTCATGTAAAAAAAATTAGATACAATTGCACCCAGATATGATTCCAGAGCTGGGAAGGTACCTACAAGGCAGATCCTTGGGTTTCGCACTCTAGCCAGCCTTGCCTAATTGAAGAGTGCCAAGTCCCATCCAGAGACCCTGTCTCAAAAATCAAGATAGAGGTTCCTGAGGAACCACACCTGAGGTTGATCTCTGACCTCTACACTCTATACACATTTGAATGCATGCATGCACGCACACGTGCACACTCACACACACACACACACACACAAATACACTCCTAAACATGTGCACACTCACACACACACACACACAAAAAAAAAAACAGTACCCTCTCATTAAATAGAAAGAAACAGAGATGCCAAAAGGTCTTACCTAGTTCCCCAACCACCCCTGGGAAGCAAGGAGCTTATTCTGCCAAAGGAGATGTGAACACCCTGGGAACAAGGCTTTCCCAGCAGAGCAGAGACTCGGGGGTGGGATGATCCAATGGCTGAAGGGTTGCTTCTTAAAACCAAGAGGAACCCATATGCAACATCTCCCCATGTCTTAGAGTTGAATCCCCCTTGAGTCTTACTCAGAGTCCCTATCCCTATGAGCATGTCTCCCTGCCCACTCACCCACCTTCCTTCTAATCAGAGCCAGTTTAAGAGGTAGAGTACAGCAGGGAGCAGGTTCTGTCTATGCATGTCTAAGTTTCTACTCTGATTGTGTCCCTGTGCTGTGATCTAGTACTCACCTCACTCACTGCACTGATATGAATGGGAGTGGGACCTCTGAGGAACATCATGGTTGATGCCAATGCTCTAAGGGTCAGAGTCCTGGGCCTGCCATGCCTCAACCCTTAGGTCCTTTTGAGTTTCTTGATGCCCTGGGAAGACCTTAAAAACTCTCATTCCATGTCCTTGGTCCCAGCTCAGAGTGCTTGGGCTCAGGTAGTCTTAGGAGATAAATCTTCAGCTCTGGCATAATATCAATGTTCTAAGAGAGACATTCAGTTTGTTCAGATCCCACTTTTGCTCCTAAAGTTGTATTAGGTGAGTTGTTGAATCCATCTAAAACTCAGTTCATTCCCATACAAAATAAGGCAAATGGCACTGACACCAAAGGCTAGCTAGTAAGGGCCTAAATGCAATGACTAAGCAAAGTACCTTATATAAACATGTGAACTATTAGTCTTTACCATCACCAATGGATCCAGGATATGAAGGTAAATAATACAAGACATTAGCCAGTGTGACTAAAGAAGAAAAGATACTTGGTCTCTCAACCAGATGCCCTTTAGTTTTCCTTTCTAGAGCAACTTATATGTACATTCTTTGTACTTAGAAAATCTGTATATGTGCATGCTTTCATATAAGACCTAGCATCAGAAAAATGGTCAACAAATCTTGACTGATGGAGAATGAAGTTTCAATTGGATGTGGGGAAAGATGATGTGATGGGCTGGACAGATGCCTTCTTTTGAGGACCTGTCACCATTAAAATAATATGGTGTCAATTCCACCACTTTATATTAATGTTCACCCTCTAACAGAAATGCTAGAAAGTAAACACAGTTAACCCAAGAGCACTGTACTTGGGTGAGGGGTGTTTGCTCAATAGAGAGGGTATACTTGGAGTTTTGTTGGTGTTCTCAGCACTAGAGAATGGAACCAGGGCCTTGAACATATTCAGATGTGCTCTACCACAGATCTACTTCTCTGGTTAAGACAGCACCTCACCAAGTTGCTCCATCAGTCCTTAGATTTCACTCTGAGATCATAGTCAGCCTTCAACTTGAGCTCCTCCAACTACCAAGTAATTGGGATTATAAGACCCATCAGGCTCAGCCAATCATCACTTTTCAAGTGAGGAATATTTACATACACATGTAAATATTCTATGTGTGCACACATGAACACACACATACACACTAATATACACATGCACACACATCAAGGAATAGCCAGATACAATACAAACAAAGTCTGAAAATCTAGAAATAATCCTGACACTTATCTATAGGGTAGCAATCTAATCAAGTTTTTGTTTGGGCAATTTGTCTTCTTAATAGAAAAAGAAAAACTATAAAGGGAATACTTGTCTTTACTTATACAGAGTATAATAAGGCTCCAGTATCAAGATTTGAGGCCTTATTAGAAAAAATTAGGTGCAGGGGACTAATCTAATAGTATGATTTCCAACTGTGATTCCCCAGGCTTTCCAATATGAGCTCCCAGCCTGATATCCTGGTGTGATCTCTCAGTCTGATATCCTGGTATGATCTCTCAGTCTGATGTCCTGGTATGATCTCCCATTCTGATCCTGCAGCCTGCCCTCTCAATTACTCCCTTCCAAGGCCACCATCTTCCTTTTCTCTGCTGTGCTGACTCACATAACCTGTTTTTAAGTAATAGCAGCATTAGGTAATTTTCTGTTAGTCAAGCTTAGCACAATATGGGACCCTAGAAAATGTCACTCTCTCTCCTTCTTACTTTCCTGTTTAAAGAGATCCCAAAGAAAAACAGTCTCGGCCATCCTGATCTCTGAAAATGCAAGCCTGTGGAGGAGTGGCTGATGCCCCTGTGGTCACTGAGCTCAGGACTCATGGCTTCAGTCTACTGTGGACTGCTACCCATCCTAGTCTCTCCTTTGTCCATTCAGCTGGTCCTTCTTTCATTGACACCAACTGCATCTGGGTCTCAGCTTTCATACAACACACCATATCCTGAAGGTGACACAGGGAATGAGGGGACAAAGGCAAAGGCCCTGCCATTAGAATACTGACAGTCAATCTTATGGGCATACAATAGAGATAGCAACTTGAGTAGAGATATAGCAGAGTTTGGCTTTCACTCTATGGCTGTGACTTCTGCCTTTCTTTTAGAAGATCTGATAATCAAATGTCATTTTAAGGTAATCTCTGAGCTAGTACATACTCAAGGATCATGTAACCACACAGAAATCCATTATAACTATTGACATGAAGGTACATTATTCTGAATAATGGTAGTATCTTAATATTCATGCTCAACTACAGATGAGCATTCAAATGTACATTGTAGTCAAAATACCCTGTGTTTCACATTTTCTTTTAGCTTGTAGAACTATTAATATGCCTATATGCATATTATCAAGATATTATTATTTGTAATGATTTATGAGAATATTTTTGTGATAACAAATTAATAGTTAAGTAAAAGGATATTTTAATTTGATGTCATCAGGGGAATATCAAATCTATGTTCAGCAAAGAAATCTTAATCAAATTTAAATAACACCAGACAGAAAAGTAAGGATTAGCTGTTATCCTAGTTCTATTCTGGGTACACCTGTTTGACATGCTTATGTTCATCAGTCATGCTCACAGAAGACTCACTTCCACCCATTCCTATGCAGAAAGAAGAAAAACTTAACAATTTCCTTTTGGCACAAAGATCAAAAACTGGGCAAAACTGTGTCACTTCTCCATCAACCCCAAGTCAACATCTTTTTTTTTTTCCTGCTTGCCATGGAGACACCATGGAAAATATCCAGCTTGTTTGCTAAACAGATGTATTATTTCTACACCATGATGTTAAAGTTTGCATCCTGCTGAGATGGTACAACTGATCAAGTTCTTGCTGGGTAACGAGGAGATCTAAGTTTATTTAACGGTATTCGCTCAAAAGCATGGGCATTGTAGAGCATGTCTGTCCTCTAAGAGCTGGAAAGGCAGAGAAAGAAGGAACCCTGGGACTCACTGGCTACCATTCTAGTCAATCAGCAAGCTCCAAGATCAGTAAGAGATCCTGTCTTAAAACAACAATACCAATAACAACAACAATGTGGAACATATTGAGAAAACCACCCAGGCCTCATCTCTGGCCTCCATATATACAATCATACCAGCACACACATGTACATACAGCAAAAGAAACGTGCACATGCCTATGCACTTCAGAACTAGTAAGGCATTTGCATTAGACCATTTTAATTATTAAATTGGAGTACTTAAATTTATGGTAATTTAATTCCACTCTCAAATCCTTAGAAATTTGTTTGAGAACACCAATTCTCACCTTTAGCCATATATCTGCTTTCAACCCTTGACCATTTAGCCAAAATACGGGTGCAGGGTGACACAAAGAATGTTATTCCATGGATATTTGCAAATGTGAAGAGAAGCTGTCTGAATTTATGATCAGAAAAGTTCTCAACGTTGTGCTATTGAAGTCAGAGAAACAAAAAGAAATGAGTGATGAGTACAGCATGAATGTAGTTGCGATTTTTCTTTGGACTGCCAGCCAGATCCCAAATAAAGACATAGAGACTTACTAATTATGAATGATTAGCATTAGCTCAAGCTTGTCCCACTGGCTCTTTGATTTAACATGTTTCTATTCATCTATGTTTTGCTTTGGGGCTTTTTACCTTTCTTTCATTCTGTATATCTCACATTCCTGTTTCCTCCATGTCTGTCTGTCTGGCCTCTGGCATCTCCCTGGCATCTCTTTTTCTTTCTTCCTAAGCCTAAATTCTTCCTCCTAGTTACTCTCCCTGCCTGGAAACCCCAACTATACCTCTTCCCTTGCTATTGGCCATTCAACTTTTTACTAGACCAACCAAGTACCCTAGGTAAACAAGGTAAAACAGCAACACGTGTTTACATAATTAAACAAATGCAACACACCTTTACATAGTTAAACAAATATAATACATCTTTGCATATTTAGACAAATATTCTGCAACACATTGTAGGAGGGAAAAAAAAATCACACAATCAGCAAACAGATGCTAAAAGGGAATTTGGGATTTTGAGGGGCAGAAGGAAATCCAGTGTGACTAGAATTCAGTGAAGGAATGCTGAGGAATGTGAGGCAATAAGACTGGCCAGAACTGGACTCACAGGTTCTGGAGTCACATAAAGAAGTTTGGGATTTAGTTCAAGAATATTCATACTGGTTTCACCTACTTATAACTTCATTTTAGCAGAGTGTGGCTGTCATCAAGTGAGAGTGGTAGTAGCCATAGTGACAAAGGAATGAGAGGAACGGATTGAAAATCATTGGGACCACTTGCTACCCTTGTAAGCATAGCATCAAGTACCGAGCAGTCTACACACCTGGCTCTTTGATGCTTACAGCCATGGTTTTCCCTATCTCTTCTTCAAACTCCCCTTGCCCTTTTGCAAGTGGCAATGCTGTCATTTTTGGTAAATGGCCTCCAGTGAGTTGAAGTCAGCTCAGAGTCTCTTACAAGTTTACAGCTAAGTAACAGGTGTGCAGTTGGGTTCTCTGTCAGTCCTTCATCCCACATCCTCAAAGAGTCCTGCTCAGCCCACCAATGTGTTCCTTCTCCACATTAGCAGAAATGTCATTTACAGCTTGTTACATGCTCACATGTGATACTGACACCAAATTCAAAGAGAAACTAGACACTCTCTACCCCTGTCTGGCTTCACTACCTATGTGGCTTGTAAGGCAGATAGTAGCAGGTTTTCTTGCTCTAACATCCCCAAATCATGACATGGAGATTTATTATTAATTATGAATGCTCAGCCTTAGATTATACTTGTTTCTGGCTAGATTTTTTTTAATACTTAAATCAGCCCATTTCTATTAGTCTGTATACTCCCCTGAGGCTCCTTAACCTTATCTCTGTACTGTCCATGCTGTTTTCCTGCTTCCCCAATGTCTGGCTGGCTGGTCACTGGCTGACTTGCTGCCTCCCCTTTTCTCTCCACCTGCCAGAGAGTTAGGACCCCATCTATCCCTCCTCTGCCTAGCTCTTGGCCATTCAGCTTTGTATCAGGCCAGTCAGGTGCCTTAGGCAGTGAAGGTGAAACAGCAATGCATCTTTACATAGTTAAACAAATGCAGAATAAACAAAAGCAACACATCTGTACATAGTTAAACAATTATTCTGCAACACAAACAAACAAATGTAGCACATCTTTACATAGTTAAACAAATATTCTATTCCACAACAGCAGATTGCACTGTACCTGAAATGTAGAGGCATTAATGAGAAAAGAATTAAAGAAACAACCTACAATGCATCCAGCCCACCCAAAGCAGGAGCTGATCTCTGCAGGTCTTGTCACTGCTGCTCCTGGGCCCTTTCATGAGTATAATGTTTAATTACATGCAAATGAATCAAGCTGGGCTCCAGCTTTACAGTGGACAAGGACCCACGATTCTCCTAACAGCTGCTTCTGTGAAGAGTCTCAAGGGAAAGTCTGTATTATATGCAAACACTTCCACAGTGTTTATTTGCTACCTCCTCTGTGTAAGACAGCATGCTTGGTCTTCATGTTAGCCTATATTTTAGAGAGAAAATTTGATGTTATGTGTTTTAACCAAAAATATTCATATTTTGGTTTTGCAAAGTGGGTAGAATATAGGGAGAATTAAACATTGCTCATGACCCCCATATCCAGCATCACTGTAAATATTTGATGATGTTTTCCAGTTTGCTTTTCTGTATCTGTGATTGTGTCTATGTTTTATCCACCCACAGATGCATTGTGAATAATGTTGTAATGGGACTCCTGACACTCAGCCATGGTGGTACCTTTGCATAAACTCACTGAGGTGATATTACCATCCACTGCTAGTCATGTCTTGCATGCTGAGAAGTAAGGTCATTAACAAACTCCTCCAGGCTTACCCTGACTTTCTAGACTGAGCTCTGAGAGTCCGACATCTTAGGACAAACTGGAGATATTTGGTAACTTGATTTGAATGAACACATCCAGTCCGTCTCCATTATCTTCTTATGTCCTGATGGGGAAGGTGTTACATGGCTGACAAGTGCTTGCTGAAATGGATTTTGGGGGACCTCTGTCTCTTCAGCTTCGCTGTCAGGAATCTGTCTTTGTGGCTGAAAACCTCAGGGAATTCATTGCAGCTTTCAAATTCCAGTCTGGAATTAAGATGCTGTTCAGCTGTTTGTGTACAAACAGCAAGCAAATGGTTGTGCTCAAATGAAGGTCATCCCCTGGCCTCACTGAGCAATCTCAATTTGCTCCATTTGCCTGGCTACAGAAAAGAGCTGCCTGATTAGAATTATTGTATTAACAGCACAGCAACACTTCATGGAGCTAAGCAAAAGAGTGTAGATTTGGGCATGGAGGTAAAAACTGTTAATGCCCTGGTTATATTTGTGCTGGACCTCAGGTAGAAACAGTGTGGAAAAAAACAGTTGTGGATTAAAATATATGAGTGGCAGTGCACAGAAGACAAATCAGACATTGTGGGAATGCTCCAGGTACCTTACAATTACTAGTAACCATTTAAGCCCTTTATAAAATAGGGCATTCAGGGTCTAAGACAGCTCAGCAGATAAAGATACTTGCTGCCAAGCCTGATGACCTGAGTCAATCCCTCAGGACCCTCATGGCATGAACTGACTCCTACAAATTCTTCTTTGTCCTACACACACACAATGTGGCATATACCTATACATGTGCACAAATGTCCATGCGTGGACATGCCCACACAAATGAGTAAATAATTAAATAAATGTAATAAAAAATTACATAGGTTCTTCTTTTCTTTCTTACATCATCAAATCCAGATAGGACTATTGTGTCAAGTGAAGTAGGTTTGCCAAACAAGTCCTAGAACTGAGATTAATACAACTGACTTTAGTTACAACTTCATTACACATCACCTCAGCTTTTTTTTACCACCATATTCATTATTTAGATAGAGGAAAAATATTTGATTTGTTCAAATTTCTTAAGTTTTCAAAAGTATTTCTGCATATATGTGTATATCACTTGTATAATTTTTTTCTTTTGGAATTCTTATTGTGTTTTCCTTTAATATACTAAGAAGAACAGCTGACCCATAAGGGAAATATTTTGACACTTGAGGAATAGCTTGCAGACTCTAAATAGAGAGGAACTGAAGAGGTACAGAATGATGGGCGGTTTGACAGTCCATATGCAATTCCAGAACTGGAGAGGAGGAAACAGGGGACCCCCAAGTGGTCTAGATAAGGAGACTAGCTGAATCAGTGGGAGCTCAAGGTTCAACAAGAGACCCTTGCCTTAATATATAATGTAGAGAGCAAGTGAGGAAGACAACCAGTGTCAGTCTCTAGCCTCTGGCCACAGTGCATATGCAAGTACACCTTACACACATGTGCACTCACATACATACATGCATGCATACATGCATACATGCATACATGCATACATGCATAATGCATACAAGTAACACATACTCAGGAACATAGAAGCTGGCATTCACAAACACACAGCAAGAAGAGGGAGTAGTTAGTCACACTTGACTCTAAACCTGTGACCCCCTCATCCCAGCTGCCATGTATGCTAGTAAAGGATTTGCTACTAGTCTGTAAGAAAAGACCAGTAAGTAGGAGTGGATATGGTTTCAGACCAATAGCCAGAGTGATAGGATGCCAAAGATGTGGAGGAGAGCTCCCTTGAGAATAAACATTCAGGAACAGCCTGAGTTGTGACTTCAAGTTGTCAAGGTCTGGTCCTTAGGAGAAAGCATATGCAAGAAAGAGGAAAGAGCAAGGTCACAGGCCACAAAATGGAGTCAGTTGGTCATGCTTATAGACAGAAAGAGTGACTACATCCAGAGTCTGTGAACAAAGAGGAAGTGAGTAAGAGGTGTCTTAGTTAGGGTTTCTATTATGGGACAAAACACCATGTCCACAAAGCAGGTGGGGAGGAAAAGCTTTATTAGGCTCACACTTCCACTTTGCATTTCTTCACTGGAGGAAGTCAAGGCAGGAACACAACAGGACAACAACCCCAGGGGGGGGGGGGCAGGAGCTGATGCAGAGGCCTTGGAGGGGAGCTGCTTGCTGGTTTGCTTCCATGGCATGCTCAACCCAACTTCTCATAGAACTCAGGACCAGCAGCCCAGGGATGGCACCACCCACTATTGGCTGTGCCCTAATTGAGAAAATGCCTTATATCCAATGTCATGGAGGCATTTCTTCAGCTGAGGCTCCTTCCTCTGATTGTCTCTAGCTTATGTCAAGTTGACACACAAAACTACCCAGTACAACTAACCCCTTGTCAGCTTGACACACAAGCACATCACTATCAAGCCACAACCTTCCCTTTCTTACTCATCCTCAAGATGTTAAATAATTTTAAAAGTTTCACAGTTTTTACAAATAAAAACACATTAAAACTTCAGTTTCTTTAAAATAACCAATCACTTTAAAAAAAAAAAATCCAAAGTCTTTTAAATTTCAACTCTTTCAACTATGGGCTCCAGTAAAATATTTTCTTGCTTCAAAAAATCAGGGCACAGTCACAATTAAGCAAAATAAAACAAAATTCCAACTGTCCAATATCTGAGATCCACACACGATCTTCTGGCCTCCTCCAAAGGGCTTGGGTCACTTCTCCAGCTCTGCCCTCTGCAGCACAGCAGCTGTCTTCTAGGCTCCAGCTGGCTCCACCCCACTGCTATTGTTCTTCATGGTCATCCTATGGTACTTTCATCTACAAAATGCTGGAGTCTTCTGCTGCAACAGGACTGCACTTTCAACAGTAGCCTCTCATAGCTTTCCACACAGTGCCAAGCCTCAGCTTATCTCCATGCACACTTTAGTCCTGGGCCTTCAATTGCCACTGAGACTATACCTTCACCACTGGCCTTTCCTGGCCTCTTGCAGTGCCAAGATTCAGCAGCTCTCCATGACCCCATCATGCCTTCAAACCCAGTACCACCTGAGTGTCTAGATATTATCAAGTCCAGCTGTCAGCACAAGGTACAACTTTGGCCACCTCTGGAACACAGCTTCTCGGCACGTTCAGGAAACACTTCCCAGAGATTTCACCTCAGTGATACCGATCTCTTCTTAATCACCACTAACTTCTTAGTTTCAGCCAAACACTATCAAGTATCCCAGCAAAGCAAATTTTTGTTTTGGTAGTTCTGATATTTTGGTAATCACATCTGGTTCTTTAGCCCCAACTAACCAGAACCACAGGATCTTACTTCAAAATAACAAATGGCCCTGATAGACTCTTCAAATTTCCTTCTGAAGCTTTGCAAGTAAGCTTCTATCTTCTTCACTTCTCTCAATTTTCTTATCTTCCCACTGAGGTCTCAACTCTTAATGGCTTTTCTAGCCCAAAGTAACAAAGTCCTTCCACATTTCTCCTCAATACATGGCCAGATCTGTCGCAGCAATACCCCACTCCTAGTACCAGTTTTTAATAATTAGTTTCTATTGCTGTGACAAAACACCATAACCAAGAAACAGGAGGGGAGAAAAGGCTTTATTAGGCTTACACTTCAACGTTGCTGTTCATCACTGAAGGAAGTCAGGATAGAAATTCAAACAGGGCAGCGTCCCAGAGGCAGAAGGTATCCTGCTTACTGGCTTGCTCCTTGTGTCTTGTTTAGCCCAGCTTCTCATAGAACCCAGGGCCAGGAGCCCAGGATGGCACACCCACCATGACCTGGGTCCTCCCCCATTGATCACTAAATGAGAAAATACCTTATAGTTTGATGTCAAGGAGGCATTTCTCCAGATGAGAGGCCTTCCTCTGATTACTCTAGCTTGTGTGAAGTTGACATACAAAACTACCCAGTACAGGTGGCTTGCTTACAGTTCAGAGGTTCAGTCTATTATTGTCATGGTGGTATATGGTGGTGTTCAAGCTGACACAGTGCTAGAGCTGGAGTTGAGAGTCCTATATCTTTCAGGCAACAGGAAGTGGTCTGAGTGTCACACTGAGGGAAGCTTGAGCAAAGGAGACCTCAAAGCCCACCTCCACAGTGACACATTTATTCAAACAAGGCCACACTTACTTCAATAAGGCCATACCTCTTAATGGTGCCACTCCTTTTGAAGGCCATTTTCTTTCAAACCACCACAAAGAGTAAAGTACCAACCATATCATTCAAAGCTTATGTGCTGAAGGAGAGCCTTAATTTTCATCTCAATGATATTAGGAAGCCTACAGGAAACCTAACTCCTCATGCTTTGCAGCCTATGGGTTGGATGAGTAGCAGAATGCTGAGAAGTTCTGCTGTATTATAATTCAGATTTCAATGATAGCTTCCAGTGTATTTATGGAAAACAATCATATGATATAGGGTGTGCTGTTAGTCTTACAAAAGAATGTGATTCCAATACATGGGTCAACATGGGTAAAGTTCAAAACACTACACCAAGCAAGAGCAGCCAGATATAAAACTACCTGTTCTGTTGTGTGCTTTTATGAACCCTCAAGAACATCACGTCCATGAATTCAAAATCTGTGTAGTTTCTTGAAATAGAAAGTGGAGTTTGATTTCAAACAGGTACAAGAGCCATTGGGGGCAGGGTCACATTCTAATATTGGAGCTGAACAATGGTTGCACAGTGCTGTAAATTTATTAAAAAGCATACTTAAAATTGATGAATTTATGCCATCAATTATTCCCCAGTAATCTGCTATTTTAAAACTCTTGGAGAAAGAGTTCTTCCTACATTATGTTTCTAAGAGAATGGACAGGGGACAGGAGAACCTGCTGTGGTCCAAGCAAGATACGATAGTGGTTCAGAGGGGAGTGACTGAAGAGAACAGACAAGGTTCAAAGAATAACACAAAAGAACGTGCATCTGATGAGAGGTGTTTGTGTGTAAGTGTAAAGGAGTGAATATTAAGTCAAGAGGCAAACCAGAATTAGCATCCATGTGCAGGGGTTGAGCCACCAGTTAGTTGGAAAGCCATCTGTTTTGTTATAGTCACATGGCTCCATAGCTGGTAAACCACTATCAGCAGCAATGATAGTGCTAATAATTACACACTAGATTTTATACACACACCCAAAAAGTAAGAATTGAACATACAGGCTTGAGCATTGGGCCTATTATAACACCTTTCTAATTCTTCTGTCACTTTCCATGCTTCTTTTGAAGCTGGGGACAACTGTGTGAGCTCATACATAGAGTCATATCTAGTCTGCATGCATTATCTGTGTAAAGGCCCTGAGCCAGGGACTGCAGCTACAGAGCTACAAACTGGAACAGTAGGCCTACACTCCTCTACCTTCTTTCACATCTGAGAATGTTCCTCTCTAATTTGGTTGTGCCTGTGGGAGCAAATGTCACTGTAGAAAACCCTTCTAAAGTTTCTCCTAATTTGTGAATCTTGACAGAGAAGGAAAAACATTCTGCTTCGCCTGCAATAGAGAGAAACTAAATGTTTTGACACTACCACCATGAAACTGCATGCCTATAAAGTCTTCCTTAGAACAGAGTAGGATTTATCTGATTTATGAGCCTCTCACTTACCCTTGGATTTTTTCAGTTAAATTCATATGACAATTTGAGGTGACTATACTTGAGATGTCAAATACAGCAGGTTGTTAAGGGAAGAGGCCCCCCCCCTTTGTTTCCACTGCTTCCAAGTGTGGATATGATTTGATTTGAGTAAGAAAGGCAGAGCAGCAATGAATGTTCAAATGACCTCCAGTGATCAAAATCAAATACCCACAAACTGCTGTCTCCTGACCTGATGGGTTTTTGAACAACTGCTTGGGTGGTGATCTTGTGTAATAGCATACAACACTCATTAAAGCCTGTGTCGCCTTTTAGATTAAAAGAAACACATCAAATCATGGTTTGTTTTAAAGATGAGCACCTTGTCTTGCCCTGAGAGCTTTACTCTACTTGTTGGTTTACAGTAACAATAGAGTTAATGTTTTACAACCCCCAGTTTGAAATTTCACTTTAGTAAATAGACTATAAAGTAGGTCTTATTTGCTTTCTAACAAATAAGGCAGAACAGCTTGCCCACAGGGATTTAAATCATAATTTACATTTAAGTTTATTTTTATAGGCAGACCATAAGCACAGTTTGAAAAGCTGGATGAAACTAAAGCACTAGAAAATTGAAAAGAGAGATTTATTTTTCCCTTAAAAGTATGCTCAGTTGTAATTTAAAACTAACTGTTTTAATTATACAGAATAATTGGATTAGGTAAAAGTTTGCATAATTTGTCAGAATCAAAATATGACAGGTAATATTGAAACTGGAATGTACATCTATACACACACACACACACACACACACACACACACACACACCAAACAGAAAGTAGAAGGGAAATGATTCCGAGGAATTAAGAACTTAACATTATGTAACAATTAATCCTCAGATATACATATTAATGATGAGATTTCATAGAAAAATCTATTCCAAATACAGCTTTGAGCAGGATTAGGAGAGATCTGCTTGGAAGAACTCCCTCTGCCCCCTCCACCGCTTTTCAAATCTGACAGATCTTTAACAGTCACTGCAGACAAATGCACTGACTGCAGTTCCTCAAAACCTTTATTATTGTGGACTGTCATCCCTGGATGTATATGTATCACTGTGTTGGGACTTTAACTAGTGTACAGTTTTCTTTATCTTTGTTGTTGTTGATGGTGGTGGTGGTGGTGGTGGTGGTGGTGTGTGTGTGTGTGTGTGTGTGTGTGTGTTATACTAGGCTTGAACTATATACCTACAGCCAGTCCCTTTTATAAAAAAAAAAAAAAAGAAGAAGAAGAAAAGAAAAGAAAACTTGTTTTGACACAGGGTCCAACCCATTCTTAAACTTATGATCCTTCTGCCTCAGCCTCCTTGTCTGGGATTATCAGCTGGCTCCACCAGGCCAGGTTTGTTGTCCTTTTAAGATGAAAGATAAAGGCCTGTATAGCTGATGGCAAGCGAAGTAACCAGAAAGCAGCATCAATAGAAACAAACGATGTTAGCAAATTCTACATTGAATCTGTTCTCTTCTCCAAACTCCAGAAAACTGTCCTCTTTGTAAACTGGAAATGTTGGTCCTCTCTGAGGAATGAGAAAAGAGAAACCCTCTCTGAGAATTTTTGGTACCCATCTTTGTGCTACCCAAAGTCCCTTCTAAGAGTACATTCCTAGAAGCACAGTGTCCCTGAATTCCTCTGGTTTACACTTATTCTCTTGGGCAATTATTTTCTAGAGTTTGTAAGACAGCTCATAGAGTAAATCAGATGAGCAGGACATAGGCAGCAACTATGTACGTGGAATGCATGACAAAAGGAAGGAAAACTTTTCCTTCACAGGAAGCTTTGTCTTCAGTTATGTGAATGAAACAGCATATGAGCCCTCTTTCCTGATGGTAAGACCAAAGAAAGAACATGGGTTGTATGTGCATGAGCATCTTCTTACAGCCTTGGAAAGGTCAGATGATAATTATCAAAGTACTAAACAAGACACAAAGCTTTTATTTTCTCTTGAATTTGCCATGTAGCCCAGGATGACCTTCTTGACCTCCTGCCTTACCTCCCCAGTACTGAGATCCCAAGAATGTGCCACCATTCCTGATTTGTACAGTATGCAGGTTAAACCAAGAGCTGTGTGCAGGCTAGGCAAGTGCTCTTCCATCTGAACTCTGTTACCAGTCCTGAGCCACACATTTTAAAAAATGAACAGCTGGATCAATTTCAGAGAAGTATCTCCAATGTATAAATCGTGACTCGAGAGCGAAGGAGACCTAAGGTGACAAGGAAAGTCCTAGCTCTTAGGCTGCAGGGAAATTCACAGTTGGAGGAGGTCCTGCGCATTCCTCCTGAATATAAAACAGGAAGCATTTCATTCCGAGGAGAACTTGAGAGTTTTCTGTGCAGAGAAAACCAAAGAACACAGCAGGAAGGGGAGCTTGGAGATGGCCCCTGCACTGAGCTAAGAACTACTTGCAAGTACAAAGTGGGTGGAAAGGACATTCCCACAAAATCAGCTACCAAAACCTCCTGCCTCTGAAGTGCACGCCTATGCAGGAAACCAGAGTTCTCAAAAATTGTAAGAGGAGGAAGAGAAGGGAAATCATCTCTATAAATACACACTGTGTCTAGGAGGGGAAAAGAGAACCTTGGAAATGAAACTCAGTGAAGAAATCCCATCAAGTATGTATGAAGGGGCAGCATGAAGCCTGCCAGCAGCTGCCCCTCACTGCAGGCTTAGGACCCAGCCCCACTGGCTCCCCTTTCTGGATATCTGTGACCCAGCTCCTGTGCTCACCTGTTTGTGTGCCTCCCCTTTGGTGGTTTCAAATTCAAGAGTGAGAATCACACTGGCTTGTCCTTTGCCTGGCTGTCATCCTTCAATTAGGTGGGTATGGTCAGGAGGGCAAACTGACATCCCACAGCTCACACCAACTCCTCAGTGCACGGAGACAGGGCCCTGGTCCACGGGCTGCACACCCTCTACACACAGCAGTTACGAGCAGCTGGTAGAATTAGTTATGTCGTTCTTGCTATAATCGAATGTCTAACAACAGCAACATAAAGAAGGAAGGGTGTAGTCATGGTCCAAGGGCACGACTCATCACTGTGGGAAAGGCCTGACAGTGAGAACTAGGGGCAGCTGATCACGTCAAGTCTGAAGGCAAAGAGAGATGAACACTGCTTCTCTGCTGCCTTCCTCCTTTTTATCCAGTCTGGGACTCCAGTCCACAGAAAGGTGCTACCCACATATAGGGAGGAGCCTCGGCCTCAGTTAACCTAGTCTGGAAAATCCCTCACAGACTGCACAGGGACTTATTTCCATGGTGATTCTGAATCCCACCAAGTTGACAGTGAAGATGAACTACAGTGTTACTACAATCCACATTTCCTAGGGGTTGCTATTTGGAGTCAGAACCCTAGCTCACCTGCCCTAAAGAATGGAAAAGAAACTAGAGCGCATTGACAATAGACAAGTCTACACATTGGAATCCGGAAGTCTCGGCCAAGCAGGAAGCAAATGCATCTGAAAGGAGGTGGACAGCTGAGTGCCTAAAGCAGAGGTTTATTTTGAACAGACCCATCCAGAGGTTGGAGATCCGCTGTGGGATGGGCTTTTAAAGAAATCCTTCTGAGGAAAATCTGTATTATCAAAGAATAAGTTATTAGTACTCCCACCCAAGGCAGCTGGATGCTTGATGGAATTCACCAGTATCTGGAGCTGGGATGAGTGTACAAGGACAGAGGAGCCGTCTGGAGAGCACACATCCTGGTCAGACAGCCCATGCTAGCAGCCATGCTAGCAGCCATGCTAGCAGCCATGCTAGCAGCCATGCTAGCAGCCATGCTAGCAGCCATGCTAGCAGCCATGCTAGCTAGCTCCCACAGAGAGACAGCCATGCCAGTCCTGACATGGACACGAACAACTCCTAGGGCTGTCTGAAGCTCTGTGGATGAAGTTGGAAGAGGTAACCAGGGTTTCTCAGTCTCTCGAGGATTCATATTTGGGGGCAGTTAATTCTCAGTCACAAGGGGCTTAGCGCTGTCTGTACACTCTAACACGTTCTAAAATGCTCTTGAAGATGAGGAAGAAAGGACAGAATACAGGCTGAGTAGATGCCAGTAACACCCATACCCCAGGGGTGACAACCTAGAATGTGTCACAGATACACTAAATGCCACACCCCAGGGGTGACAACCTGTCACCCCTGTGTCAACAGATACACTGAAGTACCCAGGGAGAGAAGGACAAAGTCATCCTCCTTGGAAAATCATTGATTTCACCAAGAATTCCAGTTACCTGCAATCTCACACCATTTGTATGTTTCAGTTCACTGACTGAAACTGGTTGTTGAAGTGTGAGAGTTAGAGTATGTGTTCTTTGTCTTCAGAGGAAGACTGTGACCCAGCTCCTGTGCTCACCTGTTTGTGTGCCTCCCCTTTGGTGGTTTCAAATTCAAGAGTGAGAGTCACACTGGCTTGTCCTTTGCCTGGCTGTCATCCTTCAATTAGGTGGGTATGGTCAGGAGGGCAAACTGACATCCCACAGCTCACACCAACTCCTCAGTGCATGGAGACAGGGCCCTGATCCACGGGCTGCACACCCTGCGTCTGCCTGGAGGTTGACGCAGAAGACCATCAGTTTCGTGCTTAAGTCTTTGTATTCTTGGAAAATAGCAACCGCAACAAAACAATTTCGGGGGGTGAGGGGTGTACACATGTGGGTGTGTTGTGCATGTGGATATGGCTCAGTGGCTAAGAGCACTGTCTGTTCTTCCTGAGGGCACGGTTCAATTCCCATCACTCTCATGACAGCTCACAACCATCCGCATCTCCAGTCCCAGGGGGTGCAATGCCCTTTTCTAGTCCTCATGGTACAAATATATACATACAGTCAGGTGAGCACCTGTTCACATAAAATGAAATTGAGAGAGAAAAAGAGGGAGGGAGGGAGAGAGAGGGTAGGATGGGGAGGGAAAAATAACAGCTGAGAAACAGCTAGGAGCAAGAGCTACAGTGGGCAACTAAAAATCAATTTAGGGGTGATTCTTGCCTTGTATTGTCTGAAGGACTAAAAATGAATAAAAATCCATCTGGTCTAGACCATTTCCTGAGGGTGTTCAGGAGTGGAAGCTGATTCAAGCTCTTCGGTCGGAAGGGCAGGGTGTTGGGTCTCAGTATTAATTAAACACAAGGGGATTATCAGCCACCAGGAAAGAAAAAGCAAGCGTGTCCCCAGAGCCTCATGGCCTTGCCTCTTTGCATCCCTTTCTAACAGTTGGGGGCTGAAGAGTAGGCCTGAGGTGTCTGTCTCTGTGGTTTCAGCTCTGGCCTGGGACAGAGCCATGTCACGTAGATGTAGCCTCGGAAACAACTTCAAACACCCCCATGTGTGGGGCTCTCCTCCCGGAGAAGGACATGTCCTTTCCTTATTCTGTTATGCTTTTATATAAATGAGATCGAATCATGTTTCACTGTGAACTCTAAGTGGAATTACCATTCATTCTTCACTTAAGTCACCGGATTCAAACAGTAGCTAAGAATGCGGAAGACTTACTGTGCTCTTAAGCATCTCTAAAGCAGCTGAAGTTTTTCTTAGCTAAAATGTCGCTGCACTAAATGGAAATATACTTGAGACTGTGCGATTAAAATGCACCGTTGCTGAATTTTAGCACTCTCTGCAAGTTGACCAATGACAAAACTGGGGAAGCTTTTACAGCCCAGGACTGCCATCTAGTGACTAAATCTTGTCACAATGCCCTGTTTTCCATTCTTGCATTGGTTTTTTGTTTGTTTCTCCATTTCACCAACTTTTTATATATGACATAGAGTCTCTTACAAAGGTAAAATCATTCATATGTCAGAACACTTATGACCCTTACTTAGGGTTTAAATAATGAAAAGTAATCTAAGAAGGAACCAGAATCCATTAAAAAAAAAAAAAAAACCCAGTCGTTGGTTCTTTGGAAGTTATTTTTATGTATTTTAAACTTGATCAATGCTCACTGCCTACTTTTAACATGCTGACTAAGACAGGGGAGCCTGTGAGCATCATGTTATGGAAAATAAATCCTATCTGCAAGTGGGTATGGGCTTGGTTTTCTTCTGATGGGACTTTCCCAGGGCTAAGGAACAATAGAAGTCTGGTACCCGAGCAATGAAATTTTGCTTGCCCTGCTGTCTGTTATGTCCCAGTATGGAATATTCCACATTAGAAGAAATACATCAATATTTGTGATTGAAAGTGCAAGGTGTCCAAAAAAGTCAGTCATTTTACTTCACTCTGTCTTCCTTTCATGTCTCAAGTCCTCTGAGATATGGGGAAGGTCTCCTTGACAAAGAAGTCAGACTCTCTCTTTCTCTGGGGATACAGACCAAGCAATAGGCCACACCAGCACCAGGGAACCAATTATAGGCAAGTGAGAAGTAAGCCAAGTCATACAGATGGCTGCCAGAGAGGTGAATAAGGACTGGAATTTTCCAGAAAGATGCAGTGTGTGGGAGAGTGAGACTTATGTAAAAGCGAAGAGCTATTACCAATGGCTTAAAGAGCAGTCTGAAGAGCAGTACTTGGCATCTAGAAAGGATGAGGTCACCACTGAGACTGAAAGGGAGGATAGGAGAAGCACTGCCATGCTTTGAGGCTGGGGTTCTGGTCTACCTCTGTGTTGCCTACAGCCCTGCTTTCCGCAAGCAGTTGCTTTCAGCAACCATCCCTCAGAACTTCTCTCTCCATCCTTCCTCTTAGACAACAGGAATAGGCAGCTCCTAGAGACATCTGTGATTCTCCGATCTCTATGGATCTGTCTAGACTTTTCATTCATTCACCCACACTGCACTGGAAAATCTATGGCGTCTTGGATAGAGATCAAGTGACAGAAAGAAAGCTGCTGTACTGAAGGGTGAGCTCTTGTCCACCCTCAGCACTTGCTTTAAAGATGCTGGAAGACCAGAGGAAGGACAGACTTACTTAGCATCACAAAGCAGACACAGGGCTAGAACCCAAACCTCCACCTTCTCAGTTCATGGTCCCTCCAACCCACTGCCTGCATCCTGCAAGAGGCAAAGGGAGGCATGCTCCTCCCTTGGTCTGGAATCCTTGTAGGAGGTGAGGGATCCTAATGAAGCCCACAGCTGAGACATCAGTCTGGAAAGCATGTCCTAGCAGATGATGGGACCAACTCTGACTACAGTGCCAGAGATGTGGGTCTCAAGGAGGCTATGTTTACTAAACTCAAGGTTGATTCCCAACAAGTAGGAGTCATAACTACATTAGTGCAGGCTACACAAAACTCAATCTGAAATGAGACCTGTCTGGCCTTGAACTCCAACTTCTTTAGTCCCTTCTTGTAACTTCTTTGAACCTCAGTTTCCATGTCTATAACATGGAAGGAGTATTAATTCCTGTCCCATAAGTTTGTTGGGATGTTTAAATGATATAGTGAAGTGTTCAAAATAGTTCCTAGTGTGCTGGCTGCTGAAAAGGTGCTACAAGAATATAATCCTTGTTTTAGTTGTTTAATCGAGTCACTTAGACTCCAAATCTCAGTTCTCTGTGATGGGAGTGAAAGTTCCGCCTTGCAGTGCTGATTTAATAAGATCCGATAAGAAACATACTTTGCACTGTGCTAACACATGGACCTCCATCCGTGTTGTTAAGCAACCTAAATGATATTTGTCCTCCATCCCTGTTTGACATCTTGTCCTACCAAAAGGAGGGTCTGGATATGTCTGGCTAAGTGGTTTTCTTTCCAGTGAGGTTAAATAAAGCATAATAATAGAAACATGTCTCGGTCCTGAAAGAGAAAAAAAAGAATAAATAATACATGCTCTTTTTACATTGAAAACAAATGCAGTGTTCCAAGCATGCAGAACAGGCTTTCTGCACCTAAATACACCAAACAAACAAAGCCAACAGAATGATCCATATTCACCACCTCAAATTGCGGGGTAAGAGGGGGTGTTGCTTGCAGTAGCCTCTTTCCCCCAGTGATATGGGGATGTGTTCCTGAGATGCCCCCACCCCAAGACAGGTCACCAGGGTGAAGGGAGGCAATATGATATCAACTTGGAAAATGTCAACATGTGTGAGGGAACATAAACATCAACAAGATGCACCTCAAAATGGCTTTATGGCTCTTAGAAATTGAGCAGATAGAACTGGGGGATGCTATGGCCAAAAAAGGATTCAGGCATTATGGTGGCCTGGCCCTCATACTTGGCAGGATGCACTCAGGCAGTACCCTGGTCAGCCCAGGTGCAAAGGACCCCTATAAAAGAAAGACTGCTCACTTACGTTCTCCAGGGGCAGACAGGACTTTTCTTGTATCCCTCTTCTCTTTCTGTGTTTCTTTTCTTTACACACACACCCTTTTTTTTTTGGTTTTGGTTTTTCGAGGCAGGGTTTTTCTGTGGCTTTGGAGGCTGTCCTGGAACTAGCTCTTATAGACCAGGCTGGTCTCGAACTCAACTTCTCACTTAAATAAGTAGCCTTTCCTTTAATTATGATATTTCTGATATTTCTTAGGCTCCCACATTATAAGTTTTGTTTATTATACAGCATGCATCCATTATACACAGTGAGAGTTTTCATTATGACATTCTTATAAATGTGTGTCATATATTTTGCTCATATTGACGCCCCACCCATTAACCTCCCTTGTTGCTCTGTCCCTGCCTTCCTACCAGTCTTTCTCTTCCTCAATAGTCTCCCTTTTGTTAACGTATTGTCTCATATATATTTTTAAATCTAGAATCTGTATATCAATGATATTTGATTTTCTGAGTCTGACTTTTTCACTTAACATGCTCACCTCTAGTTCTGTTCATTTTCTGCAAATGATGTATGTAGTGTGTGTGTGTGTGTGTGTGTGTGTGTGTATTGATACATATTCTTTATTTGACCATCTGCTGATGGACAACTAGTCTATATGTTGGCTATTGTGAATACTGATGCCACCATCATGAGGGTTTGGGTACTTCTGTGTTATGTTGGCTTAGACTGACAGTCTTTATTCAGGAGCAATAGTTCTGATTTTAGTCTTTTGAAGAACTATACTAATTTCTGTGCTACCTGTAGAAGCTACATTCCTACCATTGCTGTATTAGGGTTCCTTTCTCCCCTCATTCTCAGCTTCTTGTTTTTCTTTCTTTGATAGTGACCATTCTGCTGGAATGAGACTGAATCTCAATATAGTTTTGATTTGCATGTTCCTAATGGCTAAGGCTGTTAAGGGTTTTTTTCCCCCTTGTATATTTATTGACTTCTATGTTTCCTTAGCTCTTCCTCTTTCCTTTTATGGATCTGATAGTGCATGCTTAGTTCATTCTGGAGCTTCTGTCACAGCCTAGATGTTCCATGTGAGCAGCAATCATATCTGTAATACCTCCAAATATAGGTTTTGCTTAATACATATTTAGAGGTCAAAAAATGAACACAAAGCTTAATATTTATCTGAAAAGCAAAAGGAGAATCCTGAAGGATATTCAGTGGCTTCCCAGAACACTCCCATTGTCCATCTAGAGAAGTATCCATTCCTTCCCATTGCTTCCAATGTATCCATCCTTACCCCCATTTGTATTGTCCTATAGTGATGGATTTTCACATCAGGACCACTACCGCTCTCCTCTGAACTACAGGGCTCATTTTCTCTACCATTCATTTATCAGCTTATTGGGGGAAACCTTGGGACATCTCTGGAACTATATTAAACTGTCTGGGTCTTCTGTGTAGTGATTTAATTGTTCAGGTGATTACTCCATTTCTCAGATAAACTTAGGAGAGAAACTATAAGGAACACATAATGCAGTGTCTCTAAATTTCACCATGTGGCTTATAACTAGTAAGCTATCCACTCATATCTATTGAGAATGTAATTGCACATCTTTCCCACCCAGGTTAATAAAATCTACAGGATATCTGTTCAATCAATAAAGGACTGAATACAGGAAAAAGTGGAAGAAGACCTGCATTCTGGTCTAATCTTCATGAAAAGACCCCATCTCAGAACTGGAGTGGGGGTAAAATACACACACAAAATGCTAGAAGATACCATGATTGAGTGGGGATACCTCAGCCACTTGTCCCTATTCTGACCTGGCTTCCAAGCCAGTAAGTAGAAGCCATAGAAAAATGCTACTTATTGGCTCATTTTTTTCTGTAGGATTTTTCTTTTTCACTTTTAAAAGAAGATTTAAGTAAAACACACAATTTTTCTTATAAAATATGTCCAAATTTACTCCTTTTTTAATAATTTACAGGCCACATATAATGAAAATATATAATATTTGATACTGAGAAATACTCAACACTATAAAAAACAATCAGATCTACAATACAGAGTTGTTGAAAGGAGTCAAAGCTGATTATATGAAGCTGAATTCTGTCTGTGGGACATTGTTTTTGTTAATATAATGAACTAATATAGGATCACATCTCAGACACAGTATAATGAGATTCATCACTATAGACTGATCAAGCCAAGGCCTTTAGACGTGGCCTTCCAATTGCAACATAAACCCTTATGGAAAATAGTGGATGCAAGTCCAATTTCCAGATTGCCCCTCAATGCCATTGCCAAAGAAGGGCTAAGCTGTCACTCACCCCACTCATCATGTTTGCCCTGGCAACTTTTTCTTGCTCCCTCATTCACAGACACAGAGTTGTTTTATGCTTTAACACCCTAAACATCACTAGCACTTGTGCCTGACACAAGCAGAAGGAGGCAGGAAGAGTCTATCCAAACAGCCCTGAATTCCCACGCTAGGCACACATTCAACTCTTAATGATGTAAATAATTCATAAAAATGTATGCATGTTCATAATGGGTAATGAAATTATCATCCTCTGCTTAAAGAGATGAGTGAGACTAATGACCACAGTTCTATGAGTAAATAATTGATGGGAGAAATAAACTTGATTTTATTGTGTTCATAATGAACTGACTGCCAGGAGTTTAAGTCATAGTAGTAAAGTTGGAGAGAGGAAGAGTATTAATGTACAATAAATAAATAAATAAATAAATAAATAAAGGCACATAGATTCCTTTAGGGGAGAGGAAGCTGACATGTAATGGTCAAGTGGCACAGAATGGTGTACAAAAAAAGAGGTAAAGCCATGGGGTGGTGGCCAGAAGGTCACAGAGTTGATTTTATAACTTGAAAATTATGCAAGGAGAGGATATAAAACACTAGTGGCATAGTTTCCCAAAAATGACTGTGTGCTCTCTTCTCTCTCTCTCTCTCTCTCTCTCTCTCTCTCTCTCTCTCTCTCTCTCTCCCTCCCTCCCTCCTTCCCTAGCTCTCCTTTCCCCTCCCTCTCCCTCATGTGTGTTGGTCACAATATTGTGAGACAGAAAATGATGTGAACACAGAGTACTCTGTTCTATTTGCCAGACAAGGCATAATTTGGGTTTTACTGCATTTCATGAATCAAGCCCAACTTTGGTAAACTGTGACCAACTGAGACAGGCAGTTTGAAGTCTGTTTTGTTGAATTTTAAAATGACTACACCGGCTTGCTTCTTGTTTTCATTTGTGTGGGATATTCTTTTCCATCCTTTTGTCCTGAAGTGATGTCTATACTTGATGTTAAGGTGTGTTTCTTGAATGCATCTGAAGGATGGATCCTGTTTTTGTATCCAATCTGTTAATCTGTGTCTTTTCACTGAGTAATTAGTACCATTGATATTGAGAGTTTTCATGAGCAGTGTTTGTTGACTCTTGTTATTTTGTTGACTCAAGTAATCCCCTCCATCAAAGACAACTTGAAGGTTGAGATGGGACAGGATTCAGAGCCAAAGCCCTGAATAACAATTTCTTTACCTCCCAGGAGCATCTCTGTTTATTTACCTCTACTTGGGCCTCTGCTTGGACAAAGCTATAGATATTGGAGTCACTTGAGTAATGCTTAGGTTGACTTTTTGCTTTTTGATTGCAAGCAAAAGGTTTGGTCTCATGAAAGCCTTTATAAAGTGCTTAGGCCCCTGTGTGAGATCTGGACCCTGGAGCCTTGACAGACCCTAGCTGCCTGCCTTAGCCCTGGGTGATGTCAATAAACTTGCTCATTAGGGAACCACCATAGCACTTGTGGTAGACTTAGCCTACCTGGCTACCTGCCAGGCTTTGGTCCAGTTATCACATCATGGTAGGCTCTACCATGTTGATGCTTACAAAACAGGGAGGTCATTTTAAATCCAACATTTTTATGTGGATGTTCCTGAAGTGGAAGAGATTTATATCACAGTGGAGGGGGCTCTGTGAGATATGATTTTCTCATGGAGGCACTACAGACCAATCTACAGAGCCTGGAACAGAAACAGGATGTCTTAGTTGGGGTTACTATTGCTATGGTGAAACACCATGACCAAAGCAACCTGGAGAGTAAAGGTTTTATTTAGCTTATGGTTCCACATCACAGTTCTTCATCAAAAGCAATCAGGACAGGAAGCCACAGAGGGGTGCTGCTTACTAGCTTGATCCCCATGGCTTGCTCAGACTGATTTCTTATAGAATTCAGGATCACCGGCCCAGGGATGACCGCACCCACCATGGGCTGGGCCCACCCCTCTTCAATCACTAATTTAAAAAATGCTCTACAGCCAGAACATATGGAAGCATTTACTCAGTTGAAGTCCCCTCCTTTCAGGTAACTCTAGCTTGTACCAAATTGACAAAGACTACCAACACACAGGATAATGTTATTAATTATTAGATACAGGACTTTATCGATTAGCTATTTTTATGTAACAAACCACCCCAAAGACAAAGTCATTATCCTCATTCACTTAGTCTTTAATTAGTTGAGGTTGTTGATCTGGAATAGTCTGAGCTGGATTGCACTGCTTCAAGCCGTGGGCCTGGCTGACTTTGGCTCTTTGCTTTCTGTTGAGTCTAGACCTCCTCTAAACAGTCCATTCCATTCTAAATCAAGTCTCTGGGGACAGTAGCTATCTGGAGGAAGCTTTGCTTATGGTGGCAATGGGCCCAGGAGAGGAGGTCCAGTCTTCAAGTTCATCTAAATGTCATGTTTATATCAATATACTGGTGCTCCATTGGCCCAAATGACAAGGCCAAAATGCAGGGATGTGTGCTCTAGCTAGAAAGTAACAGCCATATGGATAGAGCTGACTTTCAGGGGGCAGGAGAGAAGACTGTCTCTGGGAGAAAACAAGAGAGAATGAATTTCACTGGACAGTAAGTAATCTTGGTCTACCCGAGGCCCACTTCAGAAAGCCCATCAAAGGGTGTTAAGAGGGTTGGTGGTAAAAGAACGTGTTCCAGGTGCTTGGAGATTGATGTCATAGAAGAGGAAAAGGGGTTCTTAGACTCACTCTCTTGCTTTTACTGCTAAAAATTCAAAATGTACATTCAAACCCTACTTTCCATTTGCTCAGAGAGAAATGGAAACATTTCAAAGGTCAGTTTATACCTTGGTGTTCTGAATCCCTGCTAGCTGGCACTTGCACACACCTAGTACACATCTTTGAGACACCCCTACATGCTTCTCACCACAGTCTTTGTCCACAAGAATTACAGAAGCCTCATTGGGAATAAACCTGAAACCATGGGCCAAACTAAATCCTTTTTCCCTTTAAGTTGTTTGACTGAGGCATTTCCTCACAGTAATGGAAAGTAATTCATGCAACAGGGAAGGAAAGTAGACAGTGCAAGAGAATGAAGCAGCTAAGTATAGACTTGGGCTGCCAGACTCCATACATTGACTCTTGGTTCTGCAATCCCTAGATAAGGGTCACTGCCTGTAACCATGAACTTTTGTTTACACTGGTATCCATAAGCACTTGCAGCTACCTGAGAGAAATGCCCAGTACATATGTGAGTGCTTGTGCATACAAGTATAAACAGATAAGGAAGCCAAAGCAGATGATGTTCATGTATCCATTTCCCAGATGTGAAAACTGAGGGTTGAGGTTAATAAATTAGTCTGCTTATGATAGAAATGGGACCTTCTGGCTGTGCAGTTCTCTTTGGATACACCTCACTTGTACACAAGGGCTGGAGCTGCAGTGGTTCTTGGGGCTCTGTCTCTCCTCGATGCTTTTTTCTGCTTTGCTGTAGGTAGACCTGAGTGGCCAGTGGGACTATGATGCACATGGAATTCTCAGGAGCCCAGGCCTAACTTGATGCAGATTGGGCTTTGTATTGTCCTGAGTCTTCTGGATGCTGCAGGGAGTCCTAAGGCAGATTCTCATTCAGCTTTGAAATCTCTGTTACTTTCAAGAATCACACACTGCAGCCATGAAAACTAGCTCAGGCTACAAAAGGCAGCCTAGAAAAACAGTCAGTGTTAGGAATGCATTCATCTGGAGGTGGCTGAGTCACCGAGGAGAGAATGATGACTTCTGTCCCCTTAGCCACTGATGTTTGGGGAACATGTCATTTTTGTAAGGACTTGCAGCAAGCAGATGAATGATTAGAGAAAGCCAACTAAAGAACGGTGTGCCAGGAGTTCCTTGGACTAGCAGCATGGAGCCCTCAGTAGCAATGGCACAGACCTCTTTCTGATTCAGACCATGGCCATTCTTTCCCATACTAACCAGTGTCTTCTGCTGACCACCTAAGTTCTGTGCTGTGAGTTCACCTTCGGGAAGTCATACAATACAGGTTCTTACTGCTGAAGACAGGATCCTAATATCTAGGCCGTGGGACTTCTGGTTTCCAGTGTAGCACGTCGGGAGCTCAAGCATCCTTCCCAGCCTCACAGCAGAAAAAGCTGAGCAAATCAGCCAGCATCTCCTCTCAGAACCAGCACAGAGCTCCAGCTACAGGGCAAGCCACCGAGCCTGACTGTGAGGTTCGAACTGGCAGCTTCAGAGACTCATGGCTATTTGTAGGGTGTGTTGGCAGCTAGGGACAGAAGTTACCTTGGACCTGGCCCTGGGCTGAGTTCTTTGTCCTTGGTACATTCACTAAAATTTGCTTCTATAAGGTATTTCAAGGTATACTGAGAGACAAACATTTTTATAAAGAGACAGAGCAAACATTAAAAAACCAAACTCAGAGCAGGACAGTTGCAGCTATCAGAACAGGAATTCCTAGACTATAATTTCCATACTCAGATTCTAAAGTCCCTAAGGGTGATATATATATATATATATATATATATATATATATATATATATATGTGTGTGTGTGTGTGTGTGTGTGTGTGTGTATGTATGTATGTATGTATGTATGTATGTATGTATACATATATATATACATACATATATATATCCAAGTCCATTTAAATGAAAACAAATATTTATATTTGGGAATTTGGGCGTCATTCTTTCCAAACTGCTTAGGGTGTTTTGGCTCAAGTTTTCAACTTTATGGTGGTATGCCAGCAGCATACATTCAGTATACAGTCAAAAATGACACTTCAAGATAGGGCAATTCACGGGTGTCTGGCTGGGCTATTGACATGTTATATAATCATTGCCCAAGACACTGGGAGGAGTGAAGAGCGTTAGAACCCAGGCAGTCCCTTGATCTTGAAGAAAAGTCAGCAGGAACCTATAGTATACCGCGTGGCTTACCTGTGACCTTTACCAGTTATCATATTCAGTGTGTTTTCATCTTACATTAGTTTCAGCTTCAAAAAGCATTTGTTGGAGTGGAACCCGTCATATGGCAAACCTGGGCCATGGAAAAGTATGTAAGAAAAGTTATGAAATCATGGAAGAGATAGAAACTTTAGTTTAAAAAGGAAACAAAAGAAAATTCCAGAAACCAAATACCCAAGTACTTGGAGTTTTTGTTTGTTTGTTTTGTTTTATTTTGAACAAAATTAGTAGTGCCCTTTTTATTGTATTATAAGCAATCAGCTGAAGTCACACCATTAGCATGGTCTCTTATATTTGCAATGTTCTGTGCGCTATTTCCTCCAGCCTCAGTCCTATGGGTGTTGACTCAGTGATCCATCTGCCCTGGGCACGGAGCTAAATATTGGCATACCACCGTGAGAAGGGTAGGCTTGGCCTCTACCCTTAGGAAGCTTATTGGTTTTCTTACTCTTATCAACCATGCCACTGTTATTTCACGCTTACCTTGAATGTTACCCACATATTTACACATGGGGGGGGGGGGGATCTGGGGCTAGTGACTGTTTGCACTCTGTCTGAATCACAGGCACTGCACTAGGTAATGGGAATTGTGAGGTAAAGGAACCAGACAGCGGCCTTGCCTTTGTCACTTTCCAAGCTCACCCAAAGAGACCAAGAGAAATGACCTCAGAAGTAAAGCCTCTTGGTGCACGTTGTCCCTGAAGTTTACTTGTTGAGGCCTCTACTGCCACCCCCACACCCCCACACCCCTACCGCCCCATACCCCACACCCCTACCACCCCACACCCCCACACCCCTACCACCCCACACCCCCACACCCCTACCACCCCACACCCCACACCCCCACACCCCTACCACCCCACACCCCCACACCCCTACCACCCCACACCCCTACCACCCCACACCCCACACCCCTACCACCCCACACCCCCACCACCCCACACCCCACACCCCACACCCCACACCCCCACACCCCCACACCCCTACCACCCCACACCCCACACCCCCACACCCCACACCCCTACCACCCCACACCCCTACACCCCCACACCCCCACACCCCACACCCCTACCACCCCACACCCCACACCCCACACCCCACACCCCTACACCCCACACCCCACACCCCCACACCCCCACACCCCTACCACCCCACACCCCACACCCCACACCCCACACCCCACACCCCACACCCCCACACCCCCACATCCCTACACCCCACACCCCACACCCCTATCACCCCACACCCCCACACCCCACACCCCACACCCCACACCCCACACCCCACACCCCTATCACCCCACACCCCACACCCCTACCACCCCACACCCCACACCCCTACCACCCCACACCCCTACACCCCACACCCCACACCCCCACACCCCCACACCCCTACCACCCCACACCCCACACCCCACACCCCACACCCCACACCCCCACACCCCCACACCCCTACACCCCACACCCCACACCCCTATCACCCCACACCCCCACACCCCACACCCCACACCCCACACCCCTACCACCCCACACCCCTACCACCCCACACCCCACACCCCCACACCCCACACCCCACACCCCACACCCCACACCCCTACCACCCCACACCCCTACCACCCCACACCCCACACCCCACACCCCTACACCCCCTACCACCCTACACCCCTACCACCCCACACCCCTACCACCCCACACCCCACACCCCCACACCCCCTACACCCCACACCCCACACCCCCACACCCCCACACCCCTACACCCCACACCCCTACCACCCCACACCCCACACCCCACACCCCTACACCCCTACCACCCTACACCCCTACCACCCCACACCCCTACACCCCACACCCCACACCCCACACCCCACACCCCACACCCCACACCCCTACACCGCTACCACCCCACACCCCACACCCCACACCCCTACACCCCACACCCCACACCCCACACCCCACACCCCACACCCCACACCCCTACACCGCTACCACCCCACACCCCCACACCCCACACCCCTACCACCCCACACCCCACACCCCCACACCCCCACACCCCACACCCCTACCACCCCACACCCCACACCCCCACACCCCACACCCCACACCCCACACCCCACACCCCCACACCCCACACCCCACACCCCACACCCCACACCCCACACCCCCACACCCCACACCCCTACCACCCCACACCCCACACCCCTACCACCCCACACCCCCACACCCCACACCCCTACCACCCCAACCCCACACCCCACACCCCCACACCCCACACCCCCACCCCACACCCCCACACCCCACACCCCACACCCCTACACCCCCACACCCCACACCCCACACCCCACACCCCACACCCCTACCACCCCACACCCCACAGCCCTACACCCCCACACCCCTACCACCCCACACCCCACACCCCACACCCCACACCCCCACACCCCACACCCCTACACCCCCACACCCCACACCCCACACCCCCACACCCCCACACCCCACACCCCCACACCCCACACCCCACACCCCACACCCCACACCCCACACCCCCACACCCCACACCCCACACCCCCACACCCCACACCCCTACCACCCCATACCCCACACCCCCACACCCCACACCCCCACACCCCCACCACCCCACACCCCACACCCCTACCACCCCACACCCCTACACCCCCACACCCCCACACCCCACACCCCTACCACCCCACACCCCACACCCCTACACCCCCACACCCCACACCCCACACCCCTATCACCCCACACCCCTACCACCCCACACCCCCACACCCCCACACCCCACACCCCACACCCCACACCCCACACCCCTACCACCCCACACCCCTACCACCCCACACCCCTACCACCCCACACCCCCACACCCCTACACCCCCTACCACCCCACACCCCACACCCCACACCCCTACCACCCCACACCCCTACACCCCACACCCCCACACCCCACACCCCTACCACCCCACACCCCACACCCCTACACCCCACACCCCTACACCCCACACCCCCTACCACCCCACACCCCACACCCCACACCCCTACCACCCCACACCCCACACCCCTACCACCCCACACCCCCACACCCCTACCACCCCACACCCCACACCCCACACC
This sequence comes from Phodopus roborovskii, assembly GCF_943737965.1. Taxonomy (NCBI): domain Eukaryota; kingdom Metazoa; phylum Chordata; class Mammalia; order Rodentia; family Cricetidae; genus Phodopus; species Phodopus roborovskii. The sequence goes on along the minus strand of NW_026126629.1, from coordinate 1,470,000 downwards.
CGACACCCCACACCCCTACACCCCACACCCCACACCCCACACCCCTACCACCCCACACCCCTACCACCCCACACCCCACACCCCTACCACCCCACACCCCCACACCCCACACCCCCACACCCCACACCCCACACCCCACACCCCACACCCCTACACCCCACACCCCACACCCCCACACCCCCACACCCCTACACCCCTACCACCCCACACCCCACACCCCCACACCCCACACCCCTACCACCCCACACCCCACACCCCTACCACCCCACACCCCACACCCCTATCACCCCACACCCCACACCCCCACACCCCACACCCCCACACCCCACACCCCACACCCCACACCCCACACCCCTACACCCCCACACCCCCACCACCCCACACCCCCACACCCCACACCCCTACACCCCACACCCCACACCCCTACCACCCCACACCCCTACCACCCCACACCCCCACACCCCTACACCCCACACCCCACAACCCCACACCCCACACCCCTACACCCCACACCCCACACCCCTACCACCCCACACCCCACACCCCACACCCCTACACCCCACACCCCACACACCCACACCCCCACACCCCTACACCCCTACCACCCCACACCCCACACCCCCACACCCCACACCCCTACCACCCCACACCCCACACCCCCACACCCCACACCCCCACACCCCACACCCCACACCCCACACCCCTACACCCCCACACCCCCACCACCCCACACCCCCACACCCCACACCCCTACACCCCACACCCCACACCCCTACCACCCCACACCCCTACCACCCCACACCCCCACACCCCTACACCCCACACCCCACACCCCCACCCCACACCCCTACCACCCCACACCCCACACCCCACACCCCTACCACCCCACACCCCACACCCCACACCCCACACCCCACACCCCTACACCGCTACCACCCCACACCCCACACCCCACACCCCACACCCCACACCCCCACACCCCCACACCCCTACACCCCACACCCCACACCCCTATCACCCCACACCCGACACCCCACACCCCTACCACCCCACACCCCACACCCCACACCCCTACACCGCTACCACCCCACACCCCACACCCCACACCCCACACCCCACACCCCACACCCCCACACCCCACACCCCACACCCCCACACCCCCACACCCCTACCACCCCACACCCCACCCCTATCACCCCACACCCCACACCCCACACCCCACACCCCACACCCCACACCCCACACCCCACACCCCACACCCCTACACCGCTACCACCCCACACCCCACACCCCACACCCCACACCCCACACCCCTACACCGCTACCACCCCACACCCCACACCCCACACCCCACACCCCTACACCCCACACCCCACACCCCACACCCCACACCCCACACCCCTACACCGCTACCACCCCACACCCCACACCCCACACCCCACACCCCACACCCCCACACCCCCACACCCCTACACCCCACACCCCACACCCCTATCACCCCACACCCGACACCCCACACCCCTACCACCCCACACCCCACACCCCACACCCCTACACCGCTACCACCCCACACCCCACACCCCACACCCCACACCCCACACCCCCACACCCCACAGCCCACACCCCACACCCCCACACCCCCACACCCCTACCACCCCACACCCCACACCCCTATCACCCCACACCCCACACCCCACACCCCACACCCCACACCCCACACCCCACACCCCACACCCCTACACCGCTACCACCCCACACCCCACACCCCACACCCCACACCCCACACCCCACACCCCACACCCCTACACCGCTACCACCCCACACCCCACACCCCACACCCCACACCCCTACACCCCACACCCCACACCCCACACCCCTACACCCCCACACCCCACACCCCTACACCCCACACCCCACACCCCACACCCCACACCCCACACCCCTACACCGCTACCACCCCACACCCCACACCCCACACCCCACACCCCCTACACCCCACACCCCACACCCCACACCCCTACACCCCACACCCCACACCCCATACCCCACACCCCTACCACCCCACACCCCACACCCCCACAGCCCACACCCCTACCACCCCACACCCCCACACCCCTACACCCCCACACCCCACACCCCACACCCCTACCACCCCACACCCCCACACCCCCACACCCCACACCCCACACCCCACACCCCACACCCCCACACCCCACACCCCTACCACCCCACACCCCACACCCCTACACCCCACACCCCACACCCCACACCCCACACCCCACACCCCCACACCCCCACACCCCAAACCCCCACACCCCTACCACCCCACACCCCCACACCCCACACCCCACACCCCTACCACCCCATACCCCACACCCCCACACCCCACACCCCACACCCCTACACCCCACACCCCACACCCCCACACCCCCACACCCCACACCCCACACCCCACACCCCACACCCCCACACCCCCACACCCCACACCCCACACCCCACACCCCACACCCCCACACCCCTACCACCCCACACCCCCACACCCCACACCCCCACACCCCTACCACCCCACACCCCCACACCCCACACCCCCACACCCCTACCACCCCCACACCCCACACTCCTACACCCCTACCGCCCTCACAGGCCCAGCACCTGTTCCCTTCCTTTTAGTGATGAGCAGACTTACATTGTGCATAGGAGGCCTAAGGGTGAAATAAGGATGTGTGGGTGGGTGGATGGGTGGCTGGTGAAGTCTGCCTGAGCCAGGCAAGTCTTAGAGACGTGAGGGAGCCAAGGGCATGCTGATGCTTGGACACAGTGGTCTCAGGACACAGGGTCTCTGAGACCCTGCAGGGGAAATGCCAAGGAGATGGACACATGCTTTCATCTTTTCAGCCCCAACCACCTGGTTTCTAAAGAACTCTTGCCTCTTCTATGTAGATCAAGTGGCAGCCTAGCTTTTCTAGTACTCCAAAGGCCCCAAATTGCAGCCTATCAATTAGTCTGCATGAGACACACTGTGATGGCACAATTGATTTACTTGGAGTAAGTTATCACACAGTCAGCCGAAAGGCAGGCCAAAAGATTTCAATGCAGTTGCCTCCAGGCAACTATTAACATTCCCTGTTAGCAACAGGACCAGAGCACGTTCATTCCTCAAAATGACACTCCTCTCTTTTTAAAGCCCAGTTAATTTTATGAAGTACACTGATTTCACATCCAGCTCACTTGAGCCATACACCTTGAATAAATGCAAATCCAATCTCTGTGGCATGAATTATGGCCTTATGCTGAGCATCACCATGGCAACTAAAGACACCACCCCACCCCTCACCCCCCCACACACCAACCTGCAGAAAATCCAGTTCCCTGGGGGTCTTTATATGCCTGATGTGGGTGTGTTCTTGGCTTACATATGCATTCATAAATATTATGTTGTCAGAGGTTCCTGGTGAATGCTGGCTGTCGTTTGGGGAGGTATATTCCCTTTATGGCAAATGTGTTTTTTTGTTGTTGTTGTTCATGGGGGTAAAATTCTAATGAAAATTACTGTGTGTATTTGATTAGCAACATTTGTTGATAACATATGGTCCAAAGAGGCTTCTGCAAATAAGAAGCTTTAAATAGTAAACAGAGATGTGGCTGAGATGGAGCAGATGCTCTCAGCAAATACACAGTACGAGGTTGCTTTACCAGGAGCTCTCCTGCCCTGCACTCCCTTTCTCCCTAGATCAAAGTGTCCATTTTCAAAGCAGTGGCATCATGTGGTACATTTGCAGAAATAATGTGCTGTGACTTTAGAGTCACCCCTGCCCCTGGAATATGAATTATCTGCTACCCGTGCTTCTTACTAGACATTAGTAATAATGTAGTGTGACCAAGTGAGTCAGCACGTTCAAGAAGATCTCAGAACCACATGTCTGAAATGCATTGCATCCCATAGCCTGATTTTCCAGTACACTTCGTGTGCTGCCAAGAGTTCCATGAGTGATGCAGGACAGCAGATTTTTCTCGACATGGGCTTAGCTGTCCCAGCAAGCAGGCATTTAATGTTGATCTTGCAGATGTGCTAAGTGAGCATACCTTTGAGGCTCTAATGAGAGCAAACATGGTTTCATTGCTGAGAAGGCAATTCTACCACTTATAACCAGGCCTGGCTTTTCTGTCAAGGGTCAGGGAGTGCAGACTTCAGGCCTGTGGGCTGTGTATCTGAGTCACAGCTGCCTAACCCCAGCATTGTAGTGCCATAGCAGCCACGGACAGCCTGTAATGAACAAGCACTGATGCTGATTAAACTGTCACTCTGCTTCAAACTTGAATTTCAATGCAGCCTTGGGTGTCACTAAATATTAATCTTATTTCATGGTTTTCCACCATTTATACATGGGAAAATTGCGGCTTGGGTCTAGGAAGATGGGTCCGTAGGGAAGACCACCTGCTGAATAAGCATGAAGGCCAGAATTTGGATCCAGGTAAAAAGTTTAGCATTCCTTTCAACCCCACGTACCTGTATTAACTCCAGCAATGTGAGAAGGGGATGGAGATGGGGAGGTAGCTGGAACTTACTGGCTAGCTCACCTAGCAGGACAAACATCTTGCTGATTCAGAAATAGACTCTCTCAAGGGAATGAGGCAGAGAGTGATGGAGCAGGACATGCTCCTTCTTCCTCTAGCCTCCACACATAACATACATGGGCATGCCTACACACACCACATGTACACACAGCACACGCAGGCACACACACACACACACACACATATGCAAACAGACAAGACTTCTTGAAAAATGTGAAAACCATTTGGGGCTCATGAGCTATATACATAAGTAAGTGGGCAGCTGGAAGTGACCAACAAGCCAGGGGTTAGCAACCCTTAGCCTATATCCTGAAAGTGAAGGCTTGGTGCATTCTGTGTGCCCATTGTTAATTTAAACACTGTGTGTGCATTTGTTACCTTCTGGGGTCATTACTGCTCTTTGTATTGATTTTTTTTATTATACATATAAATCAATGTACTAATGGCTAAGCATATATATATATATATATATATATATATATATATATCTGGTCCCATATATATATATGGATATATATATTGTATTTCCCCCTTATTTTCTATTGTTCCCCCTCCCACCATTTAGATTCTTACCTCTTCTCTCCTATTTCCATGTCTCAAGCACACACACACACACACACACATATATATAATGCATATGAGAGAAAACTTTACATGATAATCTCAGTTCTATCAATTTTCCTCTAAGCGACATAATTTCATTCTTCCTTATCACTGTCTAGAATCCCACTGTGAGCACACATATTTTCCTTATTGTATTAATGGGGATGTAAGCTGATCCCACACTTTGGCTAGTCTGAATAGTACAGTAGTAAACATGGGTTGTGAAAATCTCTGCAGTAAGGACTTGGGTCATTCAGATGTATATCCAAGTGTGTGCCACACTGGACTGTGCAATGTTTGTTTGGAGGAAGCTGTATGCTCACTTCTGTAGGGTCTGTACTGACTGACATTCCAAGCAACAGTATACAGGATTTCTCCAAGCCCCCTTCCTCAACAGCTGCTGTTCTTTGTTGTTCTTCTGACTGTGGCAAGATGAAATTTCAACATCTTCATTTGTACTTCCAGGTTCATTACCATCCCTAATTTATAGAAGGAAACCGTGTCTCACACTCTTAAGTGCTGACATTTCTGCATATGCGCTCTCCCTGAGGAGAGCATGACATGCATAGGGAATATCCTACTGATGCTGGACCTAGCAACATGGGGAGTGTCCTACTGATGCTGGACCATATCCTACTGATGCTGGACCTAGCAACATGGGAAATGTCCTACTGATGCTGGATCTAGCAACATGGGGGATTTCCTAATGATGCTGAACTATATCCTACTGATGCTGGACCTAGAAGCACCTGGTGTGGCAACTTGCTTGTAGTGGCTACTTAGATATCACGCCCCTGATGAAGGACAATCCCAAAGCTGTGGTGCTTAGGTATTAATCAATTTGATTGTCCTCTGAGTTAGACTTCTGTGCCCTCTTACAAAAGAAGTTACAATGGACAGGTGCAGGTGTCCCACCACACATTCACTCACATTTAGAGGTACTTCTATAGGTAATTATTTTTCTATAATCTTCATTGATGTACTTGTGGCTATTTATAACCTGTAGCACTTTCTAACCTTGTTGTCGCTAGCATCCACATTCTTTCCATCCCTTAACTTTGTGAGCCAAACATTGTTTGACCTGCAAGCATCCATGCCTGGCTCCCAAGAGAGCCATCATATGCTGTGCTCTACATGCTGCCAGACTTCATAGCTATTCAGAGTCACTCTGCGCCCAAAACACTACCATCTCCTAAAGGAGATGAAGGCCCAAATACAGAAGGCTATCACAGTCATGGTTACATTCTGTCTCACCTCCACAGGCCCAAGACCTATAACATGATGGTTCATATCCTGAGACCCCTCCCTTTCTAGCTAATAATCAAGGATTTACTCTGTGTTGACCACTGTTGTTTGTGCAGGAAGTAAGATTTGCTGAAAATGTTGCTCATCCCCTGACAACTCAGAGTGTGTGGAGAGAAAACCAGTTACACAGAGGTACCTGTCAGACTGTGGGACATTAATGTATCAGAAGTTTAATACTGGGATTTTGAGGTCAGAAACTTAGTTTGAATCCCCTCTTAGTGATAGGCTGTGGTTCTGGCCCAGTTACTAAACCTCCTCAAACCTAACTTTCCATCTACAGAATTAGGTTGCAACTGGGCGTTCTTCACAGAGCTTTCAGAAGGCTTAGAGATGACCCATATAAAGCTCTGAGCAGAGGGTCTTGGCAAACATAAGCCCTCTGAAATTGGTGGCTCTGTTAGTGTTTTGTAAGCTAGCTGAACAGGGTCACTACAGTGCCATTGGTGATAGAATCACAGAGAAAGGACAACTCACTCATTGGATTTTATCTGCCTTATGTGCAGAGAAAAGTCAGTCAGTTAACCTTCCCAGACTCAGCTTGAGATAAATATTATCAGCCTCTGGTCTTTTCAAATCAAAGTGCAGTGGTGTTTTCATTCTGGGGAGCTTTTGAAAGGAGGTTTTCATCTTAGCAGCCTTCGTCAATTGCACAGCAGGAGAAAAGGGCACAGAAAACACAACAAAGAGAAATAGATTTGTTTATTGATGCAAGGCCCACTGGAACTCCAAAGTTTGTGATGCATCTCCACTAGCTAATTTGTGTGTATGTCAAAGGTAGTGTTGTAGAAAACACATTAAACATTGGAAATAAATCCAAAGCTCAAGGTGACTCAGAATCCTAGCAATCTCAAAATGGAGCTTCCCTGGAGTTGCAGGGATAATTGATTAAAGCACCCAAGAGTGTATGTGGTGGAATGAAGGAAGGAAGGAGGGAAGGAGGAAAGGAAGGAGGGAGGGAAGGAGGAAAGGAAGGGCAGGCTATGGTGGTATACTTAGACTGTCATTTACTTCCTGTGAGTGCCCTGGCAGACACTACAGAGTCTCTGTGCCTCAGTTTCCTCAACTGTAACTATGGGCTCATAAATGTAGACATTTCACAGAATAGTTAACAAGTTTTTAAACTGATAATATGCAAATATAACTTGTGATGCTTCTAAAATAGTTATTGTGGCTAGCATGGAACTGTCAGGGTACCAATTATGATAAGGGATACGGTTCTTGCCAGAGATGGAAAAAGACAAAGAAAAGACATTTTCATAACTTTTTTTTCTCCACAGGATAGAGGCATAGAAAGGGTCTGAGAATTAAAATTAAGCCTTCTTGGCAGGAGGGAGCTGGCAGTAGCCTTCATTGAATCCAATCCTTCAGGCAGCACAGAAGTTTCCTGTCAACAGCCTGGGACAGCCCACACTCACTGCACAGCCATCCTCCAGCCAGGGTCCTCATTCCAAGGGAGATTCACTACTTTCTGGCTTCAGAGGCCTACGGCAGGATGTCTGCAGGATGTTCTCCTGTGGCAGCTTTGCAGTTCTTGGTGACTTTGTTTGTGAAGGTGGATGTGGGATGAAGTCCTGAGCAATGGAGCAGAGGACGTGCTGAGAAAAAGAAAACAACTTGATGTTTGCACACCATTTTAAGTGTGTGTGTGTGTGTGTGTGTGTGTGTGTGTGTGTGTGTGTGTGCGTGCATGAGCATGTGCATGGGTGTGTCTGTCTCTCTGTCTGTGTAACTTTGCCCTGAAGACCAGGGCAAATCTCTATTTTTTCCTGCTTCCCTGAAAGTCTGAGAGATAAATTGGGATTCAGCTGTGAGCCCAAACTCCCAGGTGGTCACCTCTAATGGCCTGAGTTGCATCCAGTTATCCAGCTTTTGGGTCTCATAAATGTCATGTTGTCCCTCAGTCTGAGTCATTTTACAGATCTATGAGCAAGGCATCCTTGAGTAGCAGCAGGAGCCCAGGCAAGCTGAGTTGGTTTCTACTAAACAGCTCAGGAAACCCCTGCGGTCAAGGCAGGCCAAGCTGTACCGGTGATACAGGCCTGAAATCCAGCTCCTGGGAAGGCTGAAGCAGGAAAGGCTTCACTGGGCTAAACGCTGTCCTTGGCAACAAATGAATTCATTGTGAGCCAGAGCAAGTCGGTGAGAAACCTTGTGTCAAATAACAAGGAAAGGGAGGATTTGGGGTCTAGGTCAGTGGTAGAATACTTGCCCAGCATGTGTGAGATCCCCAGTTCAATCCCAGTCCAAAAGAGTCCAAGAAGAGGAGGAGGAAACAGGAAGGAACAGAGGAGGGCAGGGCTTTGGGCACAGCATCCTTGGATAGCAAAGCATCCTTGGGTAGCAGCAGTGGTCAATGCAAACAGAGTCAGGCTCTGCTAAGTCAGCCAGGAAATCTCCCTAAACCAGCACTGCAGGTTGAGCTGGGCCAGCAGTGCAGGTAGTACTCTCATCAAGTGGAATGTTCAGGATGGACAACACCTTGAGTTTTCTCACCAGTGAAATGTCAGCTGTGGTGAATGTTTTCCTAGTTATTTAGTGGAGCTGGAGTATCCATGATGTAGGAGGTGCTTAAGAAATATGTATTGGGTGGCTGATACACTATAGGTATGTACTACCATTACTACATTCTTGCCTATTTTGGAAATGGACAGACAGCCAAGATTTATTGGGGTCTCATTGTGTCCCAAGCCTTCAGCTATTATAATAGCAATTACAGTTCCTGTGAGGTGAACTCACTTTACATTTGAGGGGCATTAGGATGTTAGTTAGCTCATCATAGACCCTGCAGTTTGTATGTGACTCAGCCAGGGTTTAAGCAGGAACGTTCTGGTTCAAAACTTTGTCATGGCATCTTTGCTAAGACAGATTCTCCTGTCTCAGGTCTTTATGAAGGTGCTGGTAGTCACAGCTAGAAGTTCCTGGTTGTATGGATGTGGCTGTGTGGTTTTGTTGAAGGACAGTTCTTTTTAATCTATCCTATACCCGCTCTGTATCCACTCCCTGATACTTTTGTGGCTATTGTGAATTCACAATAGCTTCATAAACTTCTATTTCCAGGCATCAGGCCCTTCATTTCCATTACTCTGGTGATCTCCTGCCCACTCCTCCTAAGAGCCCTTTTCCTCCTAGTTTAGTTCATGGAATTTGCTTTGTGAAGTATAACATTAAGACTAACAGTCATTGAGAAGGAAATAAAAGCAGCTTATGAGCACAGAGTAAAATGTGAAGCCCCCTAACAGTCAAAGAAATACCCACAAGGGCTGAAGAGATAACTCATCTGATGAGGGATGGCCTTCTGTATGCTATGAATATATATTTCTCTTATTGGTTGATGAATAAAGCTGTTTCAGCCAGTGGATGGGCAGGATTTAGCCAGGTGGGAAATCCAAACAGGGATAGAGAAAGGTAGTAGGCAGAGTCAGGGAGATGCCATGTAGCTGCCAAAGAAGCAAGAGATCCAGGCATCACCAGTAAGCAAAGACTACATGATGATACACAGATTAATAGAATTAAGAGAGAGCTAGCCAATAAGAAGCCTGAGCCATTGGCCAAAGAGTTTATGATTAGTAACTGTGTGTTTATTTGGGACCAAATGGCTGAGGGACAGAGCAGGGCAGAAACTTCAGTCTACATGTAGCACCCAAATATTTGGCCAGAATTTCCACATAAAACCTGAAAAAGATTAAAAAGAGATTCTAAATGCAAAAGAACAGAATCAAGCATGACTTACTGGTAACAGCATTTCCTTGGCTGGGCTCTGTTTGCTAGAGGCAAGCAGAGGCACAGCTCCTTAAAGAGAGGTTTCCTGACTCAGCTGACCCAGGTTTACTTCCCAGCACTCATATGGCAGCTCACAACCACCCTTATCTCAGTTCCAGAGGACCCAATCCCCTCTTCTGGCTTCTGTACGCCCTAAGCATATAAGCAGGGCATAGGCACACATCCATGCAAAGCACTCATACACAGGAAACAAAAATAAATCTTTTTAAAGAATAATCATAAAATGATAATGACAAAATAGGCCAGAGAAAAAGGCAAGAAGCAATGTCCTGTGCAAGGTAAGAATGACACCCTTAGTTCATACTCAACTCCAGATGTAGGACTATCACTGTCTTTTCATGAAGTAGCTGAGGATCAGGTATCACAGACTTCCAGTATGTTCACCACTGTATACATAAATGATATAGGTCCTTCCTGATGAGGAAGCATCTCTCATCTCTAGGTCTCTATCCCAAGGAAATTATCAATCAAAGTAAATTCTTTAATTACCTTATATCCAGCTCAGTTGCAATGATAGACTTAGGCTTACCCAATCTACAATGTATTTATACAATGTATAGTCATTAAAACCAGATTTTAACAAATGTCTGACAGTATGGGAAATTGGTTACATAATGCAAAAACAATCTGTAAATACAAGCTGTTGTCTGTACTACTTCTTGGCCCTGCAAAAGAACATATATTTGATATTATTTGTTCATCCTAAAATATTTACTCCATGCCTCCCATGTATGAAGCACTATGCTAAGTTGTAAGAGGTGTGTTATAAATGAACAGAGCCCTGTGCTCACAGAGTTGAGAGAAGGTAAGAAAATGCTCGTCAGCCGCCATGAGTCCATCAGTTTACCACAATTCAATGGTGGTTGGATGCAGAATGAGATACTGTGCTAATGATAGATTGGTGCCTGGGCCCAGCTTAGACTGTGAGATCAGAGGACCTGTTCTCTCTGAAGGTGACATTTAGGCTATCCCTGAAATGACAGTGACAGAGGTCCATGAAGAAAACAAGTGAGAGGGAAGGCACATGGAAGGGGCAGGGCTGCACCTTGGAACAATGCCCAGGGTGACATGGAAGGGGAAGACAGACTCAGTGCACATGGCAACAGGTCCATAAGACACTCTATTTGCAACTACGTAATGGATGGAGGCAAGGCCTCAGGGTATGAGGACAGGTGGGTAAAGAAACTACATCGGAGCGGCTGCTCCCAATGTGAGCCAAGCCCTGGATCCACCCCATGATGGGTAACCCTCTTCTAAATCTGAGGCTGAGCAGAGAATATCCCCACATTCCTCGCCTTCTGTCTCGCAGACCTTCTGGTTGGTGGAGTTCCACTCAGTCTTGTTTTCTGTTTATCCTGTGCCCCATAGCTGCTGAAGTCTCTCTGTAAAGACAGGTGTTAGCCTCATCTCACAGTCCAAAATCCCACTGTCCACAAAGCAGGTGTCCCGGGAAAGGCTGCTAAATGTGTGCTGGTGCTTGCAGAGAAGAGAGCAGCAACGGGGAAACTCTGACTTCCTGTGGCACTAACTGCAAAGCACTCTGGGAAGAGCATGGCAACTTCTACAGCAACTGCCTTGTATTCACCTCCCAAGTTAATCCATGTTTTCTGTCACTCTGGCAGCTTTGGGGGACTCGGACTGGATGTGACAGTCCATGTGGCCTTGGATTAACCCTGCATTTACTCTTCCTGCGGAGAGGGGAGAGTGACCCATTGCCAAGATGTGCCTGTCCACACTGAATCTGACATTCTCTCCACAGCTGGGGCACCCAAGGTGACTTCTCCACAACCCATGCGCTGCCAGCTGTTAAAGTAAAGCTATTCACAGAAAGCACTGGCGTCCTGGCCTTGGAAGACAAGGAGCTCGGGCGGGTGAGTCCTCCCTATGGCAAGGGGCAAGTGACAGAACACAGAGTTGGTGTCTGTGGTGCCTCTCCTGCCCTGGCATCATGAGGAAGCCGTACAGCGAAATGCTAGGGGTCTAAGCCTGGACTATGCCGTGTTAGCTGTGAGGCCTCAAACCAGTTTCTCAACCTCTCTGAGCCACAAGGTGTCCTCCATAATCTCTGGCTAGCAAGAATGTCCTTCAGAAGACAGTCTGGGGAGACTCCAAACCTTCAGACTGTGGAACTAACCTCTGACTAGCTTAATCTGAAATTTATTGTTTTTAACTGCCTAACTTCCTGGCAACATTAAAACCAATATACTGAGATAAAGAGAAACAAAGCAATTAATAGTGTTTTAATGGGGACTTTCAGAATGAAAATACTTGAAGTGTTCTGTTTACCCCCCCCCAGGGGGATAACACTGTGGAGATGACAGGTTCAAGACCCCCTTGTTGGAGGTCCTCTGGGTGGCAGACCCACAAGCCAGGGTATCAGTGAACCAATTGACTGAGTCATTAAACAACTTTAAAGCACCCTGAACCCTGGAAACATGCCCACAATGCCATGCTCTGAGATGCCTCACATATTTACAGTGTATATGAAGTTGACTGTAAACAGGTTTTGTTTGTTTGTGTCTGCCAAAGTCAGGTAGGAAAACTAGAGAGACAAGCTTCAGGGTACTCTTGTCCAGAAGAATTTCTTATCCAATGCTGAACATCTGCCCCACCCATTCAATGCCAGTAGGGACCAGACTCAGGGATAGGGTGATCAAGATATCTTCCAAATAGTGGAAATGCCCCTTAAGTATGGTGCTGAGTCCCTGAAAAACACGTTTCTCCTTGCACCTTGTTCTGTAACTCTGCTCCAAACATCATCATGACTTCAGGCCTTAGACTAGTCAGTTGCTTAACTTGCTTCAGTGAGTTATTCTTTATAACATGGGCTGCCCTCCCCTCTCCAGCCGGACCCACACTGGTGCAGGACCAGCCCTCAGCCACCTGGGCCTACCTTTGTTGACCAATTTTCAGTGACTGTGTCACCTGATACCCTCCTGCCAAAGATCCTTGCCAGCTTCCTGGAGAGTCTAGAAAACCTGGCGTGGCCACACAGCTGGGTCTGCAGTTGCACTTTACAAGACCAGGTCCCCAGGAAATCCCAAACCAGTGAGAAGTGAGGGTAGCACTTACCGGTTTCATGCGGCTAATTCTGCTCACGTTAAACCAGCGCTCCAGCTTTTCTGGTAGACATGAGACAAACAGTTTCTGTGGGATGTGAGACCATGTGAAGATCCAGAGGCACAGAGAGCCCAGCACCCCAACACCATCCACTGAGGAGCTGTACTGGGGGTGGTATGAGGCACAGCCCATTGGGGATTTCACAAGTGTCCCCTGAGGCAGATACTCACACAAGCCAGGGGGGCGGGATAAAGTGACTTGTCAGGAATGCTGGCAGCTCACCAAACATCTTCATACTGCATTTTCCCCAGGAAGAAAGAAATAAATCAGGCGGTGGGTCCCTGCTGCGGTGGTGGAGGCCATGGGATTGCACTATCCATACAGGAACTCATCTCTTGGTGGCTGGACACCAGCTTCTTCCTCATTCATGCTTCAGGAACTCTCTCCTGACTCTGAGATTCGTGTTTTTCTATGCCCCACAGAGACAGTGTCCTGATAAGCCAACCCTACCAAGCTGAGCTAAGCCTCCCCCCCAGAGACCTGGGGTTCACCTACTCACTTCCGACACCTTCCATTTATTCTATCTGTGTTATGTCTTAGACACATAAAAATTTAAAAACAAACAATCTTTTTTTAATGTTCTCTGAACAATAGTTTCTTGAGGGTAGGGTGAGGTCTACACTACCCAGGACCACCCTCACCCCCAACTCCAGCCCTCCAGAGTGTCTGTGTGGCAGTGATTTACATATATTTACAAATTTTCTCACATTTTTAACCAAAGGCACCCTCCCTAACTGAACAAAGGAGTCAGAGAGATTATGGTATATTTGATTATATATGACTCTTTGTTCCTCTATTTTAATAATACAGGCACAAACTGTACATATACACATTGGTTGATCTATCGGTTTGGAAATAGACCATAATAACCTGTCTCCTTTTACACAGTTGTATAGTATTCAATTGTGTATGTAGATTTTCTTTACCAGCGCTTCTAGTGATGAATACTTAGAATATTTTATCTCTGGGAGTATCAACAATGCTTTACTGAGTTGCCTTAATTATATTTCTTTACATGTGCGTATATGCCCATACGATAAAAATTTCCTAAGAACTATTTTGCAATCAAATTTTGGATTTTGACTGATTGTCAGGTTGCCTATATGGCATGCACAAACTATGTGAATGTGCCTGTTCCCACATCCTCACTGGCATGGCAGGGTTATCAAATGCATCCAACACGGGCACCGGCAGGCCTGCTGTGTCTAATCAATAATGCTGCACACAGAGTGAACAGAAACAAGCTCAAGCAGAAATCCTTACCTTGAACACATAAAAGCCATGCATTACAGTGCAGTGGGAAGCAGTCTGCCTGAGTCCTGGGAAGAAAGCACAAGGCAAGGGGTGGGCCCTGGCAAGTAGGGATGCCTTCTCTGGGGGATGCAAGCAGGTAGGGAGAGAGAAATGGCTCAGGCCAAAGATCAGCCTGGGGGTAGGGGGGACAGGGTTCTGCAGTCCCTGCAGACTGCTTCTGTTACGCTCACACCAGAAGAGGGGCTCTAGTTGCTGGAGTTCAGTTTTTTGTAGGGGTGGGTTGTGGCAGCCAGTTCCTATTTCCACACCAAAGCACAGCACGTAAGGGCCTTGTCTAAGATGACAGAGTGTTCACTCAGCTACCTGGAATGCCCAGATGAGATGACAGGTCTGCCTGTGACCCACACACACCCAGAAGGGTCCTAACCCTTCCAAGTGCTGACACACAGGAAGGGGACTCCAGCCCACCTTGAGCATGGCAAGCCTCTGGTGGACCCTGTCTCTTCATCTTCCTGCAGATGCATCACAGAGAATGGCTGCAAAGCTTTGTAGAGTGGCCAGTGACAAGCTGTGGCCATTTGCATTTTGAATGGACACCATGTGTGGTGAGGGGCTGGTAATGAACTTCTGGGGTACACAGACCCCTCCTGTACTGACTTTACCAAGCAAGCAGGTGCTAAAGGAAACCAAGGACTTTCTTGCTACCGGCCTAGCCATCGTGCTCTTACCAGCCCTTCCTTTGCTACTTTCCACCACACTCCTCCTGGCGCTCTCTCCCACTAGACTCACTCAAAGCACAGCATTAGCTATGCTAGGGTGGACAGCTCCCTTCCCCTGCCTCCAAAAGGGGGCACAGATGCAATTAGGCAAACTTGTTCAAAGCTATTGCAGAGGCCAATAAGTTGGCTTAGCAAGCAAAGGCACCAGCCACCAAGCCTGACAACCCTCAGGACCCATGTGGTGGAAGGAGAGAATTAATTGACTTCTACAGTTTTTTTCTCTGGCCTATGCACACTTGTGCATACACACACACACACACACACACACACACACACGCACACGCACACGCACACACGCACGTACTGTGGACCACGCAATCACACATTCACACATTGACATACATAAATAATAATAAATATTATTTTAAAAATGGTTTAAAGAATTCTCTGGAATTGGGGAGATGGCTCAGAGAGAGCGCTCTCAGTCCTAGCTTGCAGATACCACTAGCATGCTGAATCCTGGCAAATAGCAAGGAAATGCTAGGTCCATACCCTGGCCTAATGTAACTTGAGGTAAAATCCAAGTAAATGTCACAGACAGGACAAGCTGTCAGAGTGCCAGGTATGAGGTCACAGAGTCCCCGTGACCCACCAGTGTGGCACCTGTCCCCAACTATAGCTGAGTACACTCAGCAGCCTTGGGGCTGTCCCCCAAGGCCCTGCAGACCCCAGATCTCAGGAGCTCTGTCCCTTTTGTATGTTGGTGCTGGGCTCACACATCTTCTCAGATTCTTTAAACACCTGTAGATTCCTTGTCTATCTTGTATATTTTATGCATGAAGAAAATGTAAATGCTATGTAAATACTTTTATTCTGTGCTAGCAAGGAAAAGAATTCTGTGTGTTCAGTACAGACAATTATTTTCTTCCCAAATGTTTTGAATCTTTGGCTGGCCAAGCACATGCATGTGGAATTGCAGATCCAGAGAAGCAAAAGTACAGTCATTTCTCTTTGTAAATGTAGGGCTCATATTTTTGAATGTGTATTAATATAAAAGCAACAACTATAACATAAAATTCCAGTGTGTTGCTATCAGGTTAATTGATCAAAACTGCTTCCTGCAATGGAGTATGATGGAGCCCTTGGTGGCTTTCTAGCTCTGCCCTGACCCTCCAAACTCCAAAGATTTGAGCAACACAGCCATGCAAAGGGTGGGTGACATGCTGCCTAGTAGCATTTTCCAGAGCAGAAGCCGCTTCAAGCTCCTCCCACCCAAAGCACAATGAGAAGAGGCCCAGTCCAGGTGCTACCAACCATGACCCATGTGCAACCCTGCAGAGGTCTCTTGCCCATTTAAGTCTCTCATTTCTCACCCTCTGTCTCCCCCACAGGCTTTGAAATGTTTCTCTTACAATGGCGAAAGTTTTAGAAAACGCAAAGGAAAAGCCTCAGAGCTGTCTATTATGAATGTACGTTTCTTCCTGAGCAGCTGCCGTGGTTGCTGGGAGATGGGCAGTGTTCTCTCTCCCAGGTTACCTACTTCTTCTCAATCTTAGAAAAACTAAAGCAGGCTCATGAAGTCACCCTCCCTGCTTCTACAAACATAGCCAGTGAGAGAAAGAAGGAAGTGACAGAACATTTTATCGGTAGTTATGACTGTGACCTGAGCCAGCCACACTTAATAGAGGAATCTCAGCAGTGGGATATGGGCTACTTGTTGCGTGTCTTCGCATCTACCTGCCAAATCCTAAAAATCATGACTGTGTGTTGTTCTCTTTTTCTGACAAAAACATGTGTTTTTTTCCTCGCAGGTTATCCTCCACCCCACCCCAAATAGCCCCAAACAATCTGAGTGGCACAAAATGACAGTCTCTAAAAACTGCCCTGATCAAGACCTCAAAATCAAACTTGCTGTCCGAATGGATAAGCCTCAAAACATGAAGCACTCTGGGTAAGTGTTCCTTTCCCAGCTGGAGATATGTGTCTACTCATGTCTAGGAGGGTGATGATGTAGCTCAGTGAGAGGTCACTTGCCTGGAACGTATAAGGCTCAGTCTTGGATGCCCAGAAGCGCAGAAACGAATTAAGCAAAAACCAAAGGAACTCCAGAGAACTACATGGAAGGAGTTGGGAAGCGCCCGTGAGCAGCTATTAATGTAGCTATTAACGAATGCAGTGCTAACGGTCCCCACAGAGTTCTTCAGCTACACTCCACTACCTTTTCATCGATATCATCAGGAAAATCACTCCATTCTCCCTCTAAGAGGACTCCTGGTGCAGTTCAAACCTGGGCAAAGCATGATGGGGTTTGGGCTTGTGGGGGGTCTAATGGGTTCTGTGTTACTGTCAGAGGACCTTCAGAAGTCCCTCCCTCTCACTCAAATCAGGTCAAAAGCATTCAGGTTGACTGAAGTAACAGCATCCACAACTCCAAACTCTGCAGCCTTTATTTTGTGAAGGTTTGCAGGAATGGCCAACTGAAGGAAGAATAAGAAAATGTTTCACTATATAGAATGAAGCAATGATTTAAAAAAAAAAAAAAAAGAACAGGCTGACGAGGACTGGTTTCTGTACAGCCATAGTCTGCTAAATTACCTGGTAAATGTAATTTGAAGAGGGAAGTGTCTAGACAACAGAAGAAACTGGGCTCTTTGTCAAATGCTGTGTAGGTGTCATTTGTCAGCTGGCTATCATTCTCCATGGCCTTCTGGTGACTAGAAAGCTCTTGTAAGTTACCTTGAAAACTCAAGATTGTATACATGGCATGGAAGTCTGTGGCCATGGGAATCCAGCAACACAGGCCAGTGGAAAAGAAGCCCACAAGAAGTCTAACATAATGACCAGGACAGGAAGTGGGCATCCTTGCAGACTAGCAGAGTTCATGTCATGTGGTCAGTGCCTACCTACCTGTGATACCTTCCAAAGGCTGCTCACAAACAGGCACCACTTCTGGAGTACCACTCCTGCCTTAGGCTTTTAGAAGTTACACAGCATTTTGCTGAAACCAGGCTATTCCCAAAGCCAGATGTGGGATTGAAGCATGAAAAGCCTGTGAGGAAGGATACTAGCTACTTACACACTTACTCCGTACTCAGCCATCACTAGTGAGACCAGCCAGCTGTTCCTCATTTTACTTGGCATGTTACCAAATGGACATGGCACAAGTTCAAAGTCAACCTGCGCTTTGTGTTAAGGCCCTTTCAAAAAAAAAAAAGCAGTGTTGAGAAAATGGCCCTATCGATAAAGTACTTGCTATATAATCGAGAACTCCTGAGTTTGGACCCCAGCACCACACAGAAATGCTTGCCTGCAATCCAAGCACTTGGCAGGCACAGGCAGGTGGACCCCCAGAGCTTACTGATCAGTCAGCAGCCTAGTTAGTCAACTGGGTGAACTCCAACTTCAACATGAAATGATATCTCAGAAAATAAGGTGGGGTGTGATTGAGGAAGATACCTCCTGTACACACACACACACACACACACACACACACTCACACATATGCACCTGCCAACACAAACATGCTTGCTGCCTGTATACACGGGACCATGTTCTAAGATCAGCTTTCCCTTCTCCTTATCACACTCCTGGTACATTGTTCAAAAACATGAACATTTTCCCCAATATCCCTTCTCCCTCTAAGCTCTGTAGTCTTGGTTTCAAGATAAAAAGAGTTTAGAATTGGCAGTTTCCTGAAGTATTTGGGGAAGTGTCCTCCATCTTTGGCATAGCAATGACTCGTATACAGTAAATATTGGTTACAGGAACCAGAGTATGAGTGAGCAGAAGGCAGCGAAAAAGAAATCGAGGAGGGAGCAGAGCGGAGAGAGTGACCATACAGAAGCCCCATCCTTGCATGACTTTTGAAAAGTCTTTAGAGGAGTTAGTACCCCATCCCACAGGCCAGGCTTCTTTGTAGCCCTCTCCAAACACTCTCTTGGTTACCCCCAAGCAGACACGGTAGCATTATCCTCTACATTGAAACAAATTCCCACATTCTCCTCTTTTGTTCTGTGGAAAAAGAAGTACATGATTTAGATTCAGGAACTTTTATGTGGAACTATTTGTGAGTGTGCTAGCATATGATAGGCTACCTTCACAGTATGAATGATGGAGGAGATAGTTAACTCATGTTTGCCAAGCTCCAAAACGAAGGTATCATTAGGCTGCCATTCAAAAATTACTCCTGCCAAGAAATATACCAGGAGAGCCTAGAACAACTTCAAAGAGTAAACAAGGGGTGTGTGATAGCAAGGCAGACCCAGTGTGGCCCAAAATGAGTTAAACAACCTTAGCCACATAAGGAATGATTAGGAAAATTAAAATCATTTCTGAAGGGAGCTGGGGTGGCCTGTTTTATAAAGGAATTGCCATTCAAGTGCAAGAACTTGAGGTTATTGCCAAGATCCACATAAACAAGCTAGATGTGACACACTGATCACCTTGGCACTGGGGAGAAAGAGACAGTAGGGCCTCTGGAACTTGCAACCTACTTGGTGCTCTGCAGGCCAATGAGGGGAACTTGTCTCAAAAAATAAAAAGGATGGCAACACCTGAGAAATAATACCCCAAGGCTCATATCTGGACTCCAGAGAGCTCAAACCTCACACATGTGCATATAAACACACAAGAAAATGAACATTTTTTTTTTTCATTTAAGTACAAGTAGCAGGGGATTGAGCCTCATAGTATGGGTAAGGCAGATGAAAACAGAGAAAAAGTACAGCTTAAATGATGGGGGAGAGTCTTGAAGAAATACAACTGAGACCCAGGTCCTAGCTGCTCAAGCATGCAAACAGAAAATCCAAAATCCTGGGAATACTCCTTGATAGTGTGCTGTGCATTATGGAATAAGCCCTAGTCAACACCATCCAGAATTCTGTGGAGTTATCTAAGGGCCAGAGAAGTAAAATCAACAGTTTCTTTTGGCTTCAAGCATTAGCATCCAGGTGTATTGCAGAATTAGGCATTCCTGGTGGCCTTCTCATCCCCCTCCGCAAGGGAAGTTCAAGGAAAGGGGTGCATTCACATCTCTCTCCCCATTTTTTCTTGGAAACAACCCTACAGGAAGCAGAAAGTATCATTGTTCCATTTTAACAGACATCACCTCCCCCTGGCCAGGTGTTCAGCCTACAGCCTTGCGGTCATGCTGGGCGTTCCTCGCACTTTCTTACCGTGAACACTGTCCATCTCCAAATCGCCTCTACTCTATTCCCAAGCTGGATCCTGACTCCAGCCCCTCACCCCATTCTTCTCCCTCTCCCTCAACTCCAAGCTTTCCGTACACCTCCCCTCCACGTGTTACCCTATAACCTCTCGTTCATCCTTTACCTCTACTCCATACACTGAAAATTTCTTTTTAAACTTGATCCTGTACTAGAAAACATCCATCTCTCTCAGAGCAAAGGCCTGTGCTGTTGCCATAGCAACAAGGCACTGCTGATCTGACCTGAGCAGTGCTGCACCCACATGGCCTCCTTGATTACTGAAGAAGTATAGGTCACCTCAGAGCCTTTGTCCTTGCTGTCTCCTCTGCCTTTTATGGCCCCTCCTGCCCACCCAGTGTCCTGGGAATGTCTCCTTGCCTTGTGAGAACATCTTCCTTTATTTTCTTGAGTGTCCTAGTGGCCCTCTTCCCTCTCCCTCTTGCTTTTATCATAAAACAACATTCTGCCTGATATAGTGCACAGATTGTATTGTTAATTTATGTTCTGAATTTCCTCCTAGAATGTCAGCTCCTTTCCAGAAGACCACTTGTCCTCTTCAGTCTCAGTACCTAGCATAGGACACACATTTTACAACAGCATCATATATTATTTGGAAACCCACTTTACAGATAGAGAAACTGAGGGTCATCATGGTGAAAACTCTTGTGAGTCCAAGTAAGCATTAGCATTGGCCTTAGGTTTCTGTTTCAGTTCAGTCCTAACTAAAGGCCAAGACCTTGGCTAATTCTGCATGGCCCAGCTCAGGATTTATCCAAAGAGTCACTGTGGTCACCAGCAGAAACTCACACCTTCCCAGTCTCTGTTTTAGTATGGGGGGGTGGGTGGAAGGGTTTAAACACTCACAATATGGTTCCTTTCCTCTTCTGTTGTCTTGCCTGGACCACAGCATAGACCTCCTGTTCTTCAAATCCATCATAGACCTTTGCTACCCACAGGTCCCCAAGGTGGCCACCATTGCCGTTGGCACAAGCTCTGCAGCACACTGCCAGGATGGGCTGATGGAAGGCTCCTAGGACTTCATACTCTTTGCTTGACTTCTGTATTCACAATTCATGTCAATTAGGTTAGGAAGTCTAATACTCCTCAAGTGTTCTGTAGTGTAACTGTGCTCTCCTCTCTATCTCTTTTGTGTGTGTGTGTGTGTGTGTGTGTGTGTGTGTGTGTGTGTGTGTGTGTGTGTTTGAGACAAGTTTTTATGTAGCTGGGGCTGATCATTATGTACCCAAAGATGGTCTTGTGTCTATGATCTTCTACTCCAACTCCATTGCTAAATTGCTGGTATGCACTACCACATCCATGGTGTGCAGGCAGACAATGGGACCTAGGGCTTTGTACACACCAGGTAAAAGCACTGTGCCTACTAAGGACATTCTCAGTCCCCATTGCTGATGTCCTATCAGTGATTTAGTCTTATCAGCATCTCTTGCTATGGCCTTGGCTTTGCTTTCCTTGCATTTCTGTTCTGTTTTGGTCATTGTGTGTTAAAGTTTTTTAAGTACAAGTAGGAAATTTTAAATTTTTATATCTGCTTGGCGAATTATCCACTTATTGCTGCAGAACAATCTTCATTTCTGTACCAGTATCTTTACCTTATAGCAGTAATGTGGGTGCTGCATTTCAAAGAAAATGGCTATTAGCAAAGTCTGTCCTTCCATAGCATTCTATTTTTTTAACTTAGTTTTGTCTATAAAATGCTTTTCTTGTTGGATGTGGCAAAAACCTGTAATCCTAGCACTCAAGAGGCAGGAAAATAGAAATCCCTAGGTTAGCCTGAGCTACAAAATGAAACTCTGTCTCTAACACATCAAGTCAGTAGCAGGAATGAACTGCTTTTCTTATTGCAACACACAATTAGATAAGGCTTTTAATTCTAACCTGAGTGTCTTTGCCTTTCAGTTAAGATGTAAGCCTACTTATACTTAAAATGATAACTGATAAAGCAAAGTTTCAATTTATCATTCTATTTGTCTCTTAAGCGAGGAACTATTGTAAGGATTAAAGAAGTTACTGCATGTAAAACATTTATATAGAACTAGTTTTGAAACATGGCATGAGCTATGGCTGCACAGAAGAAGTGGTGATTGGTGGGCTGCAAGATCACACAGTAATTAATCAGCCTCATTTTACAAGATGAACCCAGCAGAATTAAGAATTCTTTTGGAGGATTAGACCAGGAGGCAAGACGTATTGGAATATAGTCTTGTGAGTGAATTAGCTGTTTCTTGCTGTAGATTCTTCCTGTAGCTTATTCCTCTCTGAAACAATCTTGGGATTCACTTCCCTAGTTTAGCACTATCTAGTCATTTACTGGGCACACTTTCTCCCATGCATTTGGAGTTTTACTGATTACACTCCCTAGCTATGTGTGAAACCTGTTCTCCATTACCAGGTCCTAGTTTACTGATTCCATTCCTTAGCTATGCATTAAACCTGTTTCCCACTATCAGGTCCTTGCCACCCATACCCCCCGCATGTAATCACAGAGATTTGCCTTCCTGCAATTATCCTTATTGATGGGCATTTGGTCAGTGTTTAGGGCCCAAGCAAAAACATCCCATCTAAAACATTCCCACATATCCAAGGACATAGAATTAATACACACCCAAAGTTGTTGATTCAAAGCTGCCTAGACAGATAAAATAAGCATACCCTGGTTTTACCTCACTGGCAGATAGAGAAGTGATAACCTAAACTAACCCTGCACTGAAAGATTCTCAAACTTCTCATTCCAGTTTATTACACAAAATTCTAGCTTAGAAATTTAATGCTTGCGTTTCCCCCAAGAAGGTAATGACAAAGGTAATCAGCCCATTTGCTCATCTTCAGGGAAAAGTAACTTTCCCGAAGGCCTGTGCCTCCACTGAGGCCAGAGCACTGGAAGGTGCCAGGTTCTTTTTCTTGTGCCAATTAAACTTAGACCCTCTCCTTGACTTACAGCCCTAAGAAACTGATGCTAAAAGTTTCTCCTAGCAGTTTTAGTTTATTGCTCTGTGTGTAAATCTTATCTACCTTGCTGACCCTGAGAAACTCAAGCCTCATGATGTATTGCTAAAAGAATTACTGTTGCAAATGTACCCCCTCAAGAACTGGGGGAAGGAGGGAAGAAGAAGGCGAATAAGGAGGAGGAAGAGGGGGAAGAGGAAGAAGAGGAACAAAAAGAAGAAGGAAAAGAAGAAGAAGAGGAGGAGGAGGAGGAGAAAGAGACCAAGGAATAGGAATAAAGAAATATGCACAGAGGCGCAATTGTGTGAGTCAAGTCTTTCTCTCAGACCCAAACCCCCTTGGCTATTTTTCCTTTGCCAACTATAAAGTCTTAACTAGACCCTGTAAGGGATCCTAAAAGGGGATCTGCTACTCCAAAAAAAAATCCCAATAGGTAGTAGTAATGGTAGTGGTGGTGGTGATGGTGGTGATGGTGGTGGTGATGGTGGTGATGGTGGTGGTGATGGTGACGGTGGTGGTGGTGTTGGTAGCAGAGGCTGTGGTAGTGGCCTTCCCTGCTGCCTACTTTTTTGAGGGGAGGCATTTTATTTTTGGTTTGCTTTTGATACGGGGTCTCACTGTGTATTCCTGGTTGGCCTGGAACCCACTACATAGACTAGGCTGGCCTTGACTCATAAAGATCCACCTGCTGCTACCCTTTCATCAGTTCTTTGAGTCTTTCCCCAGCCCACATTTTTCCCATGGGAGCGCGTCCTGCAGGCTGCTTCAGCTGCAGCCTGTCAAGCCTCCTGCTCTCCTTCAGTTTGCAGCGAGTGGACTGCTGGCTGTAGCTGCACTCTGGTCTCTCTTCTAAAAAGAAATTATCCTCTAACTAAAAGCAGTAAGTTCAAGAGATTTGCTGTTCAAGACGGTGACCATGTTTAAAAATCACAGTTACTACACCTGAAAAAATCACGAAGAAAGCAGACTTTTAAGTATTCTCATCATTAAAAAAGCCAAGAGTATGTAAAGTAATAAGCTAATTAGTTCAATTTAACCATTGCATTCGTGTGTGTGTGTGTGTGTGTGTGTGTGTGTGTGTGTGTGTGTGTGTGTGTGTGTTTGAATAAGCTTAACCTGAAGAAAGCACTGGAACATGAATTCTGCCACATTTGATCAATGTGTTGGGAGTGGGGCTCAAAGTGTGAAGCCACCTGTGTGTCTACAGTCTCATAGCATCCATCTGCCCCAGGTACTGTGCGTTCTGTTCATGGTGGGGGAAACGTGGGACTCACCAGACAGACAGGGTGCCTCACAGCCCTCAGTGCAGCTCGGTTTTGACACCTTCTGGCATGTGCCACATTAGGAATCCATCCCGAGGAAAACCTCAGAGGGAGAGCCCCACCCTCACACAAACCAACTGGTACTTTCCAAAGGAGGACTGTGAGTTTCCGGTGACCTCACCAGCTTTCATTCAGATACTTTTAAACAGAAACCCCTCTCCAGTTAGAAACAGTTCACGGGATTGGTTTTCACTTGTTTAAATGTAAATGTGTTTAACTAATATGTAAAATCAGAAATGTGTGCACTGTTATGGGGTTCCAAGTAACTCTCCAGTACATGTGTGCACTGTAATTTGTGTATGTGAATGAGGATGTTGAGACACGTGTGCAGAGGTCAGAGGTCAAACTCAGGTGTCATTCCTCTAGAGCTGTCTACCTTGCTTTATTCTTAAGACAAGGACTGTCATTGATTGGCCTGGAGCTTACCCATTATGTTAGGCTGACTGGCCAGTAAACCTGAGGTCTGCCTGTCTCTGCCTCCCCAGTGCTAGGATTACAAGCCACCAAACCCTGCTCTTGTCTGTGGTTCTAGGAGAAACAAATTGTGGCCCTTACACATCCGTGGCAGACACCTAACTGACTGAGCCATCTCTCCAGTCCCACACTGTGTCATTTAAATCAGGATAAACTTACCCATCCCTTCCAACATCAAGCATTTCTCCATGTTAAAGACATTTACATTTATTTGCTCTCTTTGTTTGGAGTACATGGCACAACTATTGTGGCTGTACCCTACAGTGTACACCAGTGCTCCTTACTCCTCTCTCTCCGTAGTTCCTCACCATGGACCCACATCCCCATCCCTATTATCCCCTGACTCTTTATTGACCTAGATGGGGAGGCACACCCTAGAAGGGCATAGGGAAAAGTTGTTCTACAGTGGGGTATCTCTGAGTTTAAATCCAGGTCATGTCACTAAGTGCCTGGCAAAAGCAACATCTCCCTCCTTAAGCTCCAATGTAAAAGAAGAGTAATAGTCTAATGCTGTGGCTAGTTATAACTATCGACTTTGTGTGCACTTTTCCTAGGGCTGCAAATTCCATGCAGAATAGTTAATGTTCCATGTGGCACAATTCCTTATTGAGGGTCGAGGTTTATAATAAATCTGTGCCAGGTGCCTGGAGAAGGTAAAGTTGACCATTAGAAGCAAATCCTGTCAGGGATTCCAGTGGATTCCTTAAGTTTCTCTACAAAAATTGCTACTTCATTGTTCCATGTGTTAGCTGGGTGCATTGCTAGGTAGGTATGCAGGCAGTCAGGACAAGATGAGGAGGGTTTGAGCCTGTGGAACACAGTTCCAGAAAAGAGAAAAGTTACAGGCTCAGCCTCACTCTTTGACAGTTGTGCATCTTGTGTACATCTGTCCAAAGATGCTAAGTTCAGAAGTATTAATTATCATCCTTCAGACACAGAGATGCTTTATAACAAGGATAACATTTGCTGTGTATTTAGTTTTAATTTTTTGTTTATTTATTGTCCTAGTTTATTTTCTGAATATGTGATAAAATAACCTAACAAAAGCAACTTAAAGGACGAAGGGTATAATCTGGCTTACGTGCCAGAGAGTTGAAGACTTTCATGGCAGGGAAAGCATTGTAGCAGGTAAGGAGGCTCTCTGGTCTCATCACATCTATACTCAGGAAGCAAAGAATGAGCAAAAAATGGGGCCAGGCTACAATGCATCAAGACCTATGCCCAGTGATCCAGTTCCTCCACAGAGACTTCACCTCCTAAACACTCCACAGCCTTGCCAAGCCACCAACTGGCATTAAAACACATGAGGCTGTGGGCAACCACCACATCTGTCTATCTATCATCTATCATCTATCATCTATCTATTGTGGTACTGGGGATGAAGGCCACGACTTGGCACATGCTAGGCAAGCACTCTACATCTGACCTACATCCCCAGCCAGTGTTGAAACTCATGTTTACACTTCACCAGCCTTGTCTCATAGAATCCTCCCAGCAGCAAAGCATCAAGACTGAAGCCAGTTGCCTGACAGAAAAGGAACCAGAAGACTTA